>NW_027363030.1:0-1295914 GCF_046119375.1 Phyllobates terribilis | reverse complement strand
TGACTAAGTCCAAAAAAAAATTTGTTCAACTTTTTTCAATTTTACCCCCGTGGGATATATATTCTACCCACACACATTTGGAACTCTCCTGGGGTACCCTCACACATATTATTCCCTCATTTAGTGGATATTTTCACAAAAAAGTGAAATTTTCAAAAATCCAGAAAATTGGCTGAAAACGACTAAATATCAAGGACTCATTGGGCGAATTGCTCTGGAACTGAAATCGGAGCGCTCACTGACATCTCCCCTATCTGAAAGTCTGATAAACGCCGGAAAAATGACTAAGTCCAAAAAAATTTTTTTTTCAACTTTTTTCAATTTTACCCCGTGGGATATATATTCTACCCACACACATTTGGAACTCTCCTGGGGTACCCTCACACATATTATTCCCTCATTTAGTGGATATTTTCACAAAAAAGTGAAATTTTCAAAAATCCAGAAAATTGGCTGAAAACGACTAAATATCAAGGACTCATTGGGCGAATCGCTCTGGAACTGAAATCGGAACGCTCACTGACATTTCGCCTATCTGAAAGTCTGATAAACGGCGGAAAAATGACTAAGTCCAAAAAACATTTTTTTTCAACTTTTTTCAATTTTACCCCCGTGGGATATATATTCTACCCACACACATTTGGAACTCTCCTGGGGTACCCTCACACATATTATTCCCTCGTTTAGTGGATATTTTCACAAAAAAGTGAAATTTTCAAAAATCCAGAAAATTGGCTGAAAACGACTAAATATCAAGGACTCATTGGGCGAATTGCTCTGGAACTGAAATCGGAACGCTCACTGACATTTCCCCTATCTGAAAGTCTGATAAATGCCGGAAAAATTACTAAGTCCAAAAAAAAATTTGTTCAACTTTTTTCAATTTTACCCCCGTGGGATATATATTCTACCCACACACATTTGGAACTCTCCTGGGGTACCCTCACGCATATTATTCCCTCATTTAGTGGATATTTTCACAAAAAAGTGAAATTTTCAAAAATCCAGAAAATTGGCTGAAAACGACTAAATATCAAGGACTCATTGGGCGAATCGCTCTGGAACTGAAATCGGAATGCTCACTGACATTTCCCCTATCTGAAAGTCTGATAAACGCCGGAAAAATGAATAAGTCCAAAAAAAATTTTTTTTCAACTTTTTTCAATTTTACACCGTGGGATATATATTCTACCCACACACATTTGGAACTCTCCTGGGGAACCCTCACACATATTATTCCCTCATTTAGTGGATATTTTCACAAAAAAGTGAAATTTTCAAAAATCCAGAAAATTGGCTGAAAATGACTAAATATCAAGGACTCATTGGGCGAATCGCTCTGGAACTGAAATCGGAACGCTCAATGACATTTCCCCTAACTGAAAGTCTGATAAACGCCGGAAAAATGACTAAGTCCAAAAAAAAATTTGTTCAACTTTTTTTCAATTTTATCCCCGTGGGATATATTTTCTACCCACACACATTTGGAACTCTCCTGGGGTGCCCTCACACATATTATTCCCTCATTTAGTGGATATTTTCACAAAAAAGTGAAATTTTCAAAAATCCAGAAAATTGGCTGAAAACGACTAAATATCAAGGACTCATTGGGCGAATTGCTCTGGAACTGAAATCGGAACGCTCACTGACATTTCCCCTATCTGCAAGTCTGATAAATGCCGGAAAAATGACTAAGTCCAAAAAAAATTTTTTTTCAACTTTTTTCAATTTTACCCCGTGGGATATATATTCTACCCACACACGTTTGGAACTCTCCTGGGGAACCCCCACACATATTATTCCCTCATTTAGTGGATATTTTCACAAAAAAGTGAAATTTTCAAAAATCCAGAAAATTGGCTGAAAATGACTAAATATCAAGGACTCAATGGGCGAATCGCTCTGGAACTGAAATCGGAACACTCACTGACATTTCCCCTATCTGAAAGTCTGATAAACGTCGGAAAAATGACTAAGTCCAAAAAAAAATTTGTTCAACTTTTTTCAATTTTACCCCCGTGGGATATATATTCTACCCACACACATTTGGAACTCTCCTGGGGTACCCTCACACATATTATTCCCTCATTTAGTGGATATTTTCACAAAAAAGTGAAATTTTCAAAAATCCAGAAAATTGGCTGAAAATGACTAAATATCGAGGACTCAATGGGCGAATCGCTCTGGAACTGAAATCGGAACGCTCACTGACATTTCCCCTATCTGAAAGTCTGATAAACGCCGGAAAAATGACTAAGTCCAAAAAAAAATTTGTTCAACTTTTTTCAATTTTACCCCCGTGGGATATATATTCTACCCACACACATTTGGAACTCTCCTGGGGTACCCTCACACATATTATTCCCTCATTTAGTGGATATTTTCACAAAAAAGTGAAATTTTCAAAAATCCAGAAAATTGGCTGAAAATGACTAAATATCAAGGACTCAATGGGCGAATCGCTCTGGAACTGACATCGGAACGCTCACTGACATTTCCCCTATCTGAAAGTCTGATAAACGGCGGAAAAATGACTAAGTCCAAAAAAAAATTTGTTCAACTTTTTTTCAATTTTATCCCCGTGGGATATATTTTCTACCCACACACATTTGGAACTCTCCTGGGGTGCCCTCACACATATTATTCCCTCATTTAGTGGATATTTTCACAAAAAAGTGAAATTTTCAAAAATCCAGAAAATTGGCTGAAAACGACTAAATATCAAGGACTCATTGGGCGAATTGCTCTGGAACTGAAATCGGAACGCTCACTGACATTTCCCCTATCTGAAAGTCTGATAAACGCCGGAAAAATGACTAAGTCCAAAAAAAATTTTTTTTCAACTTTTTTCAATTTTACCCCGTGGGATATATATTCTACCCACACACGTTTGGAACTCTCCTGGGGAACCCCCACACATATTATTCCCTCATTTAGTGGATATTTTCACAAAAAAGTGAAATTTTCAAAAATCCAGAAAATTGGCTGAAAATGACTAAATATCAAGGACTCAATGGGCGAATCGCTCTGGAACTCAAATCGGAACGCTCACTGACATTTCCCCTATCTGAAAGTCTGATAAACGTCGGAAAAATGACTAAGTCCAAAAAAAAATTTGTTCAACTTTTTTCAATTTTACCCCCGTGGGATATATATTCTACCCACACACATTTGGAACTCTCCTGGGGTGCCCTCACACATATTATTCCCTCATTTAGTGGATATTTTCACAAAAAAGTGAAATTTTCAAAAATCCAGAAAATTGGCTGAAAACGACTAAATATCAAGGACTCATTGGGCGAATTGCTCTGGAACTGAAATCGGAACGCTCACTGACATTTCCCCTATCTGCAAGACTGATAAATGCCGGAAAAATGACTAAGTCCAAAAAAAATTTTTTTTCAACTTTTTTCAATTTTACCCCGTGGGATATATATTCTACCCACACACGTTTGGAACTCTCCTGGGGAACCCCCACACATATTATTCCCTCATTTAGTGGATATTTTCACAAAAAAGTGAAATTTTCAAAAATCCAGAAAATTGGCTGAAAATGACTAAATATCAAGGACTCAATGGGCGAATCGCTCTGGAACTGAAATCGGAACGCTCACTGACATTTCCCCTATCTGAAAGTCTGATAAACGTCGGAAAAATGACTAAGTCCAAAAAAAAATTTGTTCAACTTTTTTCAATTTTACCCCCGTGGGATATATATTCTACCCACACACATTTGGAACTCTCCTGGGGTACCCTCACACATATTATTCCCTCATTTAGTGGATATTTTCACAAAAAAGTGAAATTTTCAAAAATCCAGAAAATTGGCTGAAAATGACTAAATATCAAGGACTCAATGGGCGAATCGCTCTGGAACTGAAATCGGAACGCTCACTGACATTTCCCCTATCTGAAAGTCTGATAAACGCCGGAAAAATGACTAAGTCCAAAAAAAAATTTGTTCAACTTTTTTCAATTTTACCCCCGTGGGATATATATTCTACCCACACACATTTGGAACTCTCCTGGGGTACCCTCACACATATTATTCCCTCATTTAGTGGATATTTTCACAAAAAAGTGAAATTTTCAAAAATCCAGAAAATTGGCTGAAAATGACTAAATATCAAGGACTCAATGGGCGAATCGCTCTGGAACTGACATCGGAACGCTCACTGACATTTCCCCTATCTGAAAGTCTGATAAACGGCGGAAAAATGACTAAGTCCAAAAAAAAATTTGTTCAACTTTTTTTCAATTTTATCCCCGTGGGATATATTTTCTACCCACACACATTTGGAACTCTCCTGGGGTGCCCTCACACATATTATTCCCTCATTTAGTGGATATTTTCACAAAAAAGTGAAATTTTCAAAAATCCAGAAAATTGGCTGAAAACGACTAAATATCAAGGACTCATTGGGCGAATTGCTCTGGAACTGAAATCGGAACGCTCACTGACATTTCCCCTATCTGCAAGTCTGATAAACGCCGGAAAAATGACTAAGTCCAAAAAAAATTTTTTTTCAACTTTTTTCAATTTTACCCCGTGGGATATATATTCTACCCACACACGTTTGGAACTCTCCTGGGGAACCCCCACACATATTATTCCCTCATTTAGTGGATATTTTCACAAAAAAGTGAAATTTTCAAAAATCCAGAAAATTGGCTGAAAATGACTAAATATCAAGGACTCAATGGGCGAATCGCTCTGGAACTCAAATCGGAACGCTCACTGACATTTCCCCTATCTGAAAGTCTGATAAACGTCGGAAAAATGACTAAGTCCAAAAAAAAATTTGTTCAACTTTTTTCAATTTTACCCCCGTGGGATATATATTCTACCCACACACATTTGGAACTCTCCTGGGGTGCCCTCACACATATTATTCCCTCATTTAGTGGATATTTTCACAAAAAAGTGAAATTTTCAAAAATCCAGAAAATTGGCTGAAAACGACTAAATATCAAGGACTCATTGGGCGAATTGCTCTGGAACTGAAATCGGAACGCTCACTGACATTTCCCCTATCTGCAAGTCTGATAAATGCCGGAAAAATGACTAAGTCCAAAAAAAATTTTTTTTCAACTTTTTTCAATTTTACCCCGTGGGATATATATTCTACCCACACACGTTTGGAACTCTCCTGGGGAACCCCCACACATATTATTCCCTCATTTAGTGGATATTTTCACAAAAAATTGAAATTTTCAAAAATCCAGAAAATTGGCTGAAAATGACTAAATATCAAGGACTCAATGGGCGAATCGCTCTGGAACTGAAATCGGAACGCTCACTGACATTTCCCCTATCTGAAAGTCTGATAAACGTCGGAAAAATGACTAAGTCCAAAAAAAAATTTGTTCAACTTTTTTCAATTTTACCCCCGTGGGATATATATTCTACCCACACACATTTGGAACTCTCCTGGGGTGCCCTCACACATATTATTCCCTCATTTAGTGGATATTTTCACAAAAAAGTGAAATTTTCAAAAATCCAGAAAATTGGCTGAAAACGACTAAATATCAAGGACTCATTGGGCGAATTGCTCTGGAACTGAAATCGGAACGCTCACTGACATTTCCCCTATCTGCAAGTCTGATAAATGCCGGAAAAATGACTAAGTCCAAAAAAAATTTTTTTTCAACTTTTTTCAATTTTACCCCGTGGGATATATATTCTACCCACACACGTTTGGAACTCTCCTGGGGAACCCCCACACATATTATTCCCTCATTTAGTGGATATTTTCACAAAAAAGTGAAATTTTCAAAAATCCAGAAAATTGGCTGAAAATGACTAAATATCAAGGACTCAATGGGCGAATCGCTCTGGAACTGAAATCGGAACGCTCACTGACATTTCCCCTATCTGAAAGTCTGATAAACGTCGGAAAAATGACTAAGTCCAAAAAAAAATTTGTTCAACTTTTTTCAATTTTACCCCCGTGGGATATATATTCTACCCACACACATTTGGAACTCTCCTGGGGTACCCTCACACATATTATTCCCTCATTTAGTGGATATTTTCACAAAAAAGTGAAATTTTCAAAAATCCAGAAAATTGGCTGAAAATGACTAAATATCAAGGACTCAATGGGCGAATCGCTCTGGAACTGAAATCGGAACGCTCACTGACATTTCCCCTATCTGAAAGTCTGATAAACGCCGGAAAAATGACTAAGTCCAAAAAAAAATTTGTTCAACTTTTTTCAATTTTACCCCCGTGGGATATATATTCTACCCACACACATTTGGAACTCTCCTGGGGTACCCTCACACATATTATTCCCTCATTTAGTGGATATTTTCACAAAAAAGTGAAATTTTCAAAAATCCAGAAAATTGGCTGAAAATGACTAAATATCAAGGACTCAATGGGCGAATCGCTCTGGAACTGACATCGGAACGCTCACTGACATTTCCCCTATCTGAAAGTCTGATAAACGGCGGAAAAATGACTAAGTCCAAAAAAAAATTTGTTCAACTTTTTTTCAATTTTATCCCCGTGGGATATATTTTCTACCCACACACATTTGGAACTCTCCTGGGGTGCCCTCACACATATTATTCCCTCATTTAGTGGATATTTTCACAAAAAAGTGAAATTTTCAAAAATCCAGAAAATTGGCTGAAAACGACTAAATATCAAGGACTCATTGGGCGAATTGCTCTGGAACTGAAATCGGAACGCTCACTGACATTTCCCCTATCTGCAAGTCTGATAAACGCCGGAAAAATGACTAAGTCCAAAAAAAATTTTTTTTCAACTTTTTTCAATTTTACCCCGTGGGATATATATTCTACCCACACACGTTTGGAACTCTCCTGGGGAACCCCCACACATATTATTCCCTCATTTAGTGGATATTTTCACAAAAAAGTGAAATTTTCAAAAATCCAGAAAATTGGCTGAAAATGACTAAATATCAAGGACTCAATGGGCGAATCGCTCTGGAACTGAAATCGGAACGCTCACTGACATTTCCCCTATCTGAAAGTCTGATAAACGTCGGAAAAATGACTAAGTCCAAAAAAAAATTTGTTCAACTTTTTTCAATTTTACCCCCGTGGGATATATATTCTACCCACACACATTTGGAACTCTCCTGGGGTACCCTCACACATATTATTCCCTCATTTAGTGGATATTTTCACAAAAAAGTGAAATTTTCAAAAATCCAGAAAATTGGCTGAAAATGACTAAATATCAAGGACTCAATGGGCGAATCGCTCTGGAACTGAAATCGGAACGCTCACTGACATTTCCCCTATCTGAAAGTCTGATAAACGCCGGAAAAATGACTAAGTCCAAAAAAAATTTTTTTTCAACTTTTTTCAATTTTACCCCGTGGGATATATATTCTACCCACACACATTTGGAACTCTCCTGGGGTACCCTCACACATATTATTCCCTCATTTAGTGGATATTTTCACAAAAAAGTGAAATTTTCAAAAATCCAGAAAATTGGCTGAAAATGACTAAATATCAAGGACTCAATGGGCGAATCGCTCTGGAACTGAAATCGGAACGCTCACTGACATTTCCCCTATCTGAAAGTCTGATAAACGTCGGAAAAATGACTAAGTCCAAAAAAAAATTTGTTCAACTTTTTTCAATTTTACCCCCGTGGGATATATATTCTACCCACACACATTTGGAACTCTCCTGGGGTACCCTCACACATATTATTCCCTCATTTAGTGGATATTTTCACAAAAAAGTGAAATTTTCAAAAATCCAGAAAATTGGCTGAAAACGACTAAATATCAAGGACTCATTGGGCGAATTGCTCTGGAACTGAAATCGGAACGCTCACTGACATTTCCCCTATCTGAAAGTCTGATAAACGCCGGAAAAATGACTAAGTCCAAAAAAAATTTTTTTTCAACTTTTTTTCAATTTTACCCCGTGGGATATATATTCTACCCACACACATTTGGAACTCTCCTGGGGAACCCTCACACATATTATTCCCTCATTTAGTGGATATTTTCACAAAAAAGTGAAATTTTCAAAAATCCAGAAAATTGGCTGAAAATGACTAAATATCAAGGACTCAATGGGCGAATCGCTCTGGAACTGAAATCGGAACGCTCACTGACATTTCCCCTATCTGAAAGTCTGATAAACGCCGGAAAAATGACTAAGTCCAAAAAAAAATTTTTTTCAACTTTTTTCAATTTTACCCCGTGGGATATATATTCTACCCACACACATTTGGAACTCTCCTGGGGTACCCTCACACATATTATTCCCTCATTTAGTGGATATTTTCACAAAAAAGTGAAATTTTCAAAAATCCAGAAAATTGGCTGAAAACGACTAAATATCAAGGACTCATTGGGCGAATTGCTCTGGAACTGAAATCGGAACGCTCACTGACATTTCCCCTATCTGAAAGTCTGATAAACGTCGGAAAAATGACTAAGTCCAAAAAAAAATTTGTTCAACTTTTTTCAATTTTACCCCCGTGGGATATATATTCTACCCACACACATTTGGAACTCTCCTGGGGTACCCTCACACATATTATTCCCTCATTTAGTGGATATTTTCACAAAAAAGTGAAATTTTCAAAAATCCAGAAAATTGGCTGAAAATGACTAAATATCAAGGACTCAATGGGCGAATCGCTCTGGAACTGAAATCGGAACGCTCACTGACATTTCCCCTATCTGAAAGTCTGATAAACGCCGGAAAAATGACTAAGTCCAAAAAAAAATTTGTTCAACTTTTTTCAATTTTACCCCCGTGGGATATATATTCTACCCACACACATTTGGAACTCTCCTGGGGTACCCTCACACATATTATTCCCTCATTTAGTGGATATTTTCACAAAAAAGTGAAATTTTCAAAAATCCAGAAAATTGGCTGAAAATGACTAAATATCAAGGACTCAATGGGCGAATCGCTCTGGAACTGACATCGGAACGCTCACTGACATTTCCCCTATCTGAAAGTCTGATAAACGTCGGAAAAATGACTAAGTCCAAAAAAAAATTTGTTCAACTTTTTTCAATTTTACCCCCGTGGGATATATATTCTACCCACACACATTTGGAACTCTCCTGGGGTACCCTCACACATATTATTCCCTCATTTAGTGGATATTTTCACAAAAAAGTGAAATTTTCAAAAATCCAGAAAATTGGCTGAAAACGACTAAATATCAAGGACTCATTGGGCGAATTGCTCTGGAACTGAAATCGGAACGCTCACTGACATTTCCCCTATCTGAAAGTCTGATAAACGTCGGAAAAATGACTAAGTCCAAAAAAAAATTTGTTCAACTTTTTTCAATTTTACCCCCGTGGGATATATATTCTACCCACACACATTTGGAACTCTCCTGGGGTGCCCTCACACATATTATTCCCTCATTTAGTGGATATTTTCACAAAAAAGTGAAATTTTCAAAAATCCAGAAAATTGGCTGAAAACGACTAAATATCAAGGACTCATTGGGCGAATTGCTCTGGAACTGAAATCGGAACGCTCACTGACATTTCCCCTATCTGAAAGTCTGATAAACGGCGGAAAAATGACTAAGTCCAAAAAAAAATTTGTTCAACTTTTTTTCAATTTTATCCCCGTGGGATATATTTTCTACCCACACACATTTGGAACTCTCCTGGGGTGCCCTCACACATATTATTCCCTCATTTAGTGGATATTTTCACAAAAAAGTGAAATTTTCAAAAATCCAGAAAATTGGCTGAAAACGACTAAATATCAAGGACTCATTGGGCGAATTGCTCTGGAACTGAAATCGGAACGCTCACTGACATTTCCCCTATCTGCAAGTCTGATAAACGCCGGAAAAATGACTAAGTCCAAAAAAAATTTTTTTTCAACTTTTTTCAATTTTACCCCGTGGGATATATATTCTACCCACACACGTTTGGAACTCTCCTGGGGAACCCCCACACATATTATTCCCTCATTTAGTGGATATTTTCACAAAAAAGTGAAATTTTCAAAAATCCAGAAAATTGGCTGAAAATGACTAAATATCAAGGACTCAATGGGCGAATCGCTCTGGAACTGAAATCGGAACGCTCACTGACATTTCCCCTATCTGAAAGTCTGATAAACGTCGGAAAAATGACTAAGTCCAAAAAAAAATTTGTTCAACTTTTTTCAATTTTACCCCCGTGGGATATATATTCTACCCACACACATTTGGAACTCTCCTGGGGTACCCTCACACATATTATTCCCTCATTTAGTGGATATTTTCACAAAAAAGTGAAATTTTCAAAAATCCAGAAAATTGGCTGAAAATGACTAAATATCAAGGACTCAATGGGCGAATCGCTCTGGAACTGAAATCGGAACGCTCAATGACATTTCCCCTATCTGAAAGTCTGATAAACGCCGGAAAAATGACTAAGTCCAAAAAAAAATTTGTTCAACTTTTTTCAATTTTACCCCCGTGGGATATATATTCTACCCACACACATTTGGAACTCTCCTGGGGTACCCTCACACATATTATTCCCTCATTTAGTGGATATTTTCACAAAAAAGTGAAATTTTCAAAAATCCAGAAAATTGGCTGAAAACGACTAAATATCAAGGACTCAGTGGGCGAATTGCTCTGGAACTGAAATCGGAACGCTCACTGACATTTCCCCTATCTGAAAGTCTGATAAACGCCGGAAAAATGACTAAGTCCAAAAAAAATTTTTTTTCAACTTTTTTCAATTTTACCCCGTGGGATATATATTCTACCCACACACATTTGGAACTCTCCTGGGGTACCCTCACACATATTATTCCCTCATTTAGTGGATATTTTCACAAAAAAGTGAAATTTTCAAAAATCCAGAAAATTGGCTGAAAATGACTAAATATCAAGGACTCAATGGGCGAATCGCTCTGGAACTGAAATCGGAACGCTCACTGACATTTCCCCTATCTGAAAGTCTGATAAACGCCGGAAAAATGACTAAGTCCAAAAAAAAATTTTTTTCAACTTTTTTCAATTTTACCCCGTGGGATATATATTCTACCCACACACATTTGGAACTCTCCTGGGGTACCCTCACACATATTATTCCCTCATTTAGTGGATATTTTCACAAAAAAGTGAAATTTTCAAAAATCCAGAAAATTGGCTGAAAACGACTAAATATCAAGGACTCATTGGGCGAATTGCTCTGGAACTGAAATCGGAACGCTCACTGACATTTCCCCTATCTGAAAGTCTGATAAACGTCGGAAAAATGACTAAGTCCAAAAAAAAATTTGTTCAACTTTTTTCAATTTTACCCCCGTGGGATATATATTCTACCCACACACATTTGGAACTCTCCTGGGGTACCCTCACACATATTATTCCCTCATTTAGTGGATATTTTCACAAAAAAGTGAAATTTTCAAAAATCCAGAAAATTGGCTGAAAATGACTAAATATCAAGGACTCAATGGGCGAATCGCTCTGGAACTGAAATCGGAACGCTCACTGACATTTCCCCTATCTGAAAGTCTGATAAACGCCGGAAAAATGACTAAGTCCAAAAAAAAATTTGTTCAACTTTTTTCAATTTTACCCCCGTGGGATATATATTCTACCCACACACATTTGGAACTCTCCTGGGGTACCCTCACACATATTATTCCCTCATTTAGTGGATATTTTCACAAAAAAGTGAAATTTTCAAAAATCCAGAAAATTGGCTGAAAACGACTAAATATCAAGGACTCATTGGGCGAATTGCTCTGGAACTGAAATCGGAACGCTCACTGACATTTCCCCTATCTGAAAGTCTGATAAACGCCGGAAAAATGACTAAGTCCAAAAAAAAATTTGTTCAACTTTTTTCAATTTTACCCCCGTGGGATATATATTCTACCCACACACATTTGGAACTCTCCTGGGGTACCCTCACACATATTATTCCCTCATTTAGTGGATATTTTCACAAAAAAGTGAAATTTTCAAAAATCCAGAAAATTGGCTGAAAATGACTAAATATCAAGGACTCAATGGGCGAATCGCTCTGGAACTGACATCGGAACGCTCACGGACATTTCCCCTATCTGAAAGTCTGATAAACGCCGGAAAAATGACTAAGTCCAAAAAAAAATTTGTTCAACTTTTTTCAATTTTACCCCCGTGGGATATATATTCTACCCACACACATTTGGAACTCTCCTGGGGTACCCTCACACATATTATTCCCTCATTTAGTGGATATTTTCACAAAAAAGTGAAATTTTCAAAAATCCAGAAAATTGGCTGAAAACGACTAAATATCAAGGACTCAGTGGGCGAATTGCTCTGGAACTGAAATCGGAACGCTCACTGACATTTCCCCTATCTGAAAGTCTGATAAACGCCGGAAAAATGACTAAGTCCAAAAAAAAATTTTTTTCAACTTTTTTCAATTTTACCCCGTGGGATATATATTCTACCCACACACATTTGGAACTCTCCTGGGGAACCCTCACACATATTATTCCCTCATTTAGTGGATATTTTCACAAAAAAGTGAAATTTTCAAAAATCCAGAAAATTGGCTGAAAACGACTAAATATCTAGGACTCATTGGGCGAATTGCTCTGGAACTAAAATCGGAACGCTCACTGACATTTCCCCTATCTGAAAGTCTGATAAACGCCGGAAAAATGACTAAGTCCAAAAAAATTTTTATTTCAACTATTTTCAATTTTACCCCGTGGGATATATATTCTACCCACACACATTTGGAACTCTCCTGGGGTACCCTCACACATATTATTCCCTCATTTAGTGGATATTTTCACAAAAAAGTGAAATTTTCAAAAATCCAGAAAATTGGCTGAAAATGACTAAATATCAAGGACTCATTGGGCGAATCGCTCTGGAACTGAAATCGGAACGCTCACTGACATTTCCCCTATCTGAAAGTCTGATAAACGCCGGAAAAATGACTAAGTCCAAAAAAAAATTTGTTCAACTTTTTTCAATTTTATTCCCGTGGGATATATATTCTACCCACACACATTTGGAACTCTCCTGGGGTACCCTCACACATATTATTCCCTCATTTAGTGGATATTTTCACAAAAAAGTGAAATTTTCAAAAATCCAGAAAATTGGCTGAAAACGACTAAATATCAAGGACTCATTGGGCGAATTGCTCTTGAACTGAATTCGGAACGCTCACTGACAATTCCCCTATCTGAAAGTCTGATAAACGCCGGAAAAATGACTAAGTCCCCAAAAATTTTTTTTTCAACTTTTTTCAAGTTTACCCCGTGGGATATATATTCTACCCACACACATTTGGAACTCTCCTGGGGAACCCTCACACATATTATTCCCTCATTTAGTGGATATTTTCACAAAAAAGTGAAATTTTCAAAAATCCAGAAAATTGGCAGAAAACAACTAGATATCAAGGACTCATTGGGCGAATTGCTCTGGAACTGAAATCGGAACGCTCACTGACATTTACCCTATCTGAAAGTCTGATAAACGCCGGAAAAATGACTAAGTCCAAAAAAAAATTTGTTCAACTTTTTTCAATTTTACCCCCGTGGGATATATATTCTACCCACACACATTTGGAACTCTCCTGGGGTACCCTCACACATATTATTCCCTCGTTTAGTGGATATTTTCACAAAAAAGTGAAATTTTCAAAAATCCAGAAAATTGGCTGAAAACGACTAAATATCAAGGACTCATTGGGCGAATTGCTCTGGAACTGAAATCGGAGTGCTCACTGACATTTCCCCTATCTGAAAGTCTGATAAACGCCGGAAAAATGACTAAGTCCAAAAAAAATTTTTTTTCAACTTTTTTCAATTTTACCCCGTGGGATATATATTCTACCCACACACATTTGGAACTCTCCTGGGGTACCCTCACACATATTATTCCCTCATTTAGTGGATATTTTCACAAAAAAGTGAAATTTTCAAAAATCCAGAAAATTGGCTGAAAACGACTAAATATCAAGGACTCATTGGGCGAATTGCTCTGGAACTGAAATCGGAACGCTCACTGACATTTCCCCTATCTGAAAGTCTGATAAACGCCGGAAAAATGACTAAGTCCAAAAAAAATTTTTTTTCAACTTTTTTTCAATTTTACCCCGTGGGATATATATTCTACCCACACACATTTGGAACTCTCCTGGGGAACCCTCACACATATTATTCCCTCATTTAGTGGATATTTTCACAAAAAAGTGAAATTTTCAAAAATCCAGAAAATTGGCTGAAAATGACTAAATATCAAGGACTCAATGGGCGAATCGCTCTGGAACTGAAATCGGAACGCTCACTGACATTTCCCCTATCTGAAAGTCTGATAAACGCCGGAAAAATGACTAAGTCCAAAAAAAAATTTGTTCAACTTTTTTCAATTTTACCCCCGTGGGATATATATTCTACCCACACACATTTGGAACTCTCCTGGGGTACCCTCACACATATTATTCCCTCATTTAGTGGATATTTTCACAAAAAAGTGAAATTTTCAAAAATCCAGAAAATTGGCTGAAAATGACTAAATATCAAGGACTCAATGGGCGAATCGCTCTGGAACTGACATCGGAACGCTCACGGACATTTCCCCTATCTGAAAGTCTGATAAACGCCGGAAAAATGACTAAGTCCAAAAAAAAATTTGTTCAACTTTTTTCAATTTTACCCCCGTGGGATATATATTCTACCCACACACATTTGGAACTCTCCTGGGGTACCCTCACACATATTATTCCCTCATTTAGTGGATATTTTCACAAAAAAGTGAAATTTTCAAAAATCCAGAAAATTGGCTGAAAACGACTAAATATCTAGGACTCATTGGGCGAATTGCTCTGGAACTAAAATCGGAACGCTCACTGACATTTCCCCTATCTGAAAGTCTGATAAACGCCGGAAAAATGACTAAGTCCAAAAAAATTTTTATTTCAACTATTTTCAATTTTACCCCGTGGGATATATATTCTACCCACACACATTTGGAACTCTCCTGGGGTACCCTCACACATATTATTCCCTCATTTAGTGGATATTTTCACAAAAAAGTGAAATTTTCAAAAATCCAGAAAATTGGCTGAAAATGACTAAATATCAAGGACTCATTGGGCGAATCGCTCTGGAACTGAAATCGGAACGCTCACTGACATTTCCCCTATCTGAAAGTCTGATAAACGCCGGAAAAATGACTAAGTCCAAAAAAAAATTTGTTCAACTTTTTTCAATTTTATCCCCGTGGGATATATATTCTACCCACACACATTTGGAACTCTCCTGGGGTACCCTCACACATATTATTCCCTCATTTAGTGGATATTTTCACAAAAAAGTGAAATTTTCAAAAATCCAGAAAATTGGCTGAAAACGACTAAATATCAAGGACTCATTGGGCGAATTGCTCTTGAACTGAATTCGGAACGCTCACTGACAATTCCCCTATCTGAAAGTCTGATAAACGCCGGAAAAATGACTAAGTCCCCAAAAATTTTTTTTTCAACTTTTTTCAAGTTTACCCCGTGGGATATATATTCTACCCACACACATTTGGAACTCTCCTGGGGAACCCTCACACATATTATTCCCTCATTTAGTGGATATTTTCACAAAAAAAGTGAAATTTTCAAAAATCCAGAAAATTGGCAGAAAACAACTAGATATCAAGGACTCATTGGGCGAATTGCTCTGGAACTGAAATCGGAACGCTCACTGACATTTACCCTATCTGAAAGTCTGATAAACGCCGGAAAAATGACTAAGTCCAAAAAAAAATTTGTTCAACTTTTTTCAATTTTACCCCCGTGGGATATATATTCTACCCACACACATTTGGAACTCTCCTGGGGTACCCTCACACATATTATTCCCTCGTTTAGTGGATATTTTCACAAAAAAGTGAAATTTTCAAAAATCCAGAAAATTGACTGAAAACGACTAAATATCAAGGACTCATTGGGCGAATTGCTCTGGAACTGAAATCGGAACGCTCACTGACATTTCCCCTATCTGAAAGTCTGATAAACGCCAGAAAAATGACTAAGTCCAAAAAAAATTTTTTTTCAACTTTTTTTCAATTTTACCCCGTGGGATATATATTCTACCCACACACGTTTGGAACTCTCCTGGGGAACCCTCACACATATTATTCCCTCATTTAGTGGATATTTTCACAAAAAAGTGAAATTTTCAAAAATCCAGAAAATTGGCTGAAAATGACTAAATATCAAGGACTCAATGGGCGAATCGCTCTGGAACTGAAATCGGAACGCTCACTGACATTTCCCCTATCTGAAAGTCTGATAAACGCCGGAAAAATGACTAAGTCCAAAAAAAAATTTGTTCAACTTTTTTCAATTTTACCCCCGTGGGATATATATTCTACCCACACACATTTGGAACTCTCCTGGGGTACCCTCACACATATTATTCCCTCATTTAGTGGATATTTTCACAAAAAAGTGAAATTTTCAAAAATCCAGAAAATTGGCTGAAAATGACTAAATATCAAGGACTCAATGGGCGAATCGCTCTGGAACTGACATCGGAACGCTCACGGACATTTCCCCTATCTGAAAGTCTGATAAACGCCGGAAAAATGACTAAGTCCAAAAAAAAATTTGTTCAACTTTTTTCAATTTTACCCCCGTGGGATATATATTCTACCCACACACATTTGGAACTCTCCTGGGGTACCCTCACACATATTATTCCCTCATTTAGTGGATATTTTCACAAAAAAGTGAAATTTTCAAAAATCCAGAAAATTGGCTGAAAACGACTAAATATCAAGGACTCAGTGGGCGAATTGCTCTGGAACTGAAATCGGAACGCTCACTGACATTTCCCCTATCTGAAAGTCTGATAAACGCCGGAAAAATGACTAAGTCCAAAAAAAAATTTTTTTCAACTTTTTTCAATTTTACCCCGTGGGATATATATTCTACCCACACACATTTGGAACTCTCCTGGGGAACCCTCACACATATTATTCCCTCATTTAGTGGATATTTTCACAAAAAAGTGAAATTTTCAAAAATCCAGAAAATTGGCTGAAAACGACTAAATATCTAGGACTCATTGGGCGAATTGCTCTGGAACTAAAATCGGAACGCTCACTGACATTTCCCCTATCTGAAAGTCTGATAAACGCCGGAAAAATGACTAAGTCCAAAAAAATTTTTATTTCAACTATTTTCAATTTTACCCCGTGGGATATATATTCTACCCACACACATTTGGAACTCTCCTGGGGTACCCTCACACATATTATTCCCTCATTTAGTGGATATTTTCACAAAAAAGTGAAATTTTCAAAAATCCAGAAAATTGGCTGAAAATGACTAAATATCAAGGACTCATTGGGCGAATCGCTCTGGAACTGAAATCGGAACGCTCACTGACATTTCCCCTATCTGAAAGTCTGATAAACGCCGGAAAAATGACTAAGTCCAAAAAAAAATTTGTTCAACTTTTTTCAATTTTATCCCCGTGGGATATATATTCTACCCACACACATTTGGAACTCTCCTGGGGTACCCTCACACATATTATTCCCTCATTTAGTGGATATTTTCACAAAAAAGTGAAATTTTCAAAAATCCAGAAAATTGGCTGAAAACGACTAAATATCAAGGACTCATTGGGCGAATTGCTCTTGAACTGAATTCGGAACGCTCACTGACAATTCCCCTATCTGAAAGTCTGATAAACGCCGGAAAAATGACTAAGTCCCCAAAAATTTTTTTTTCAACTTTTTTCAAGTTTACCCCGTGGGATATATATTCTACCCACACACATTTGGAACTCTCCTGGGGAACCCTCACACATATTATTCCCTCATTTAGTGGATATTTTCACAAAAAAGTGAAATTTTCAAAAATCCAGAAAATTGGCAGAAAACAACTAGATATCAAGGACTCATTGGGCGAATTGCTCTGGAACTGAAATCGGAACGCTCACTGACATTTACCCTATCTGAAAGTCTGATAAACGCCGGAAAAATGACTAAGTCCAAAAAAAATTTTTTTTCAACTTTTTTCAATTTTACCCCGTGGGATATATATTCTACCCACACACATTTGGAACTCTCCTGGGGAACCCTCACACATATTATTCCCTCATTTAGTGGATATTTTCACAAAAAAGTGAAATTTTCAAAAATCCAGAAAATTGGCTGAAAATGGCTAAATATCAAGGACTCATTGGGCGAATCGCTCTGGAACTGAAATCGTAACGCTCACTGACATTTCCCCTATCTGAAAGTCTGATAAACGCCGGAAAAATGACTAAGTCCAAAAAAAAATTTGTTCAACTTTTTTCAATTTTATCCCCGTGGGATATATATTCTGCCCACACACATTTGGAACTCTCCTGGGGTACCCTCACACATATTATTCCCTCATTTAGTGGATATTTTCACAAAAAAGTGAAATTTTCAAAAATCCAGAAAATTGGCTGAAAACGACTAAATATCAAGGACTCATTGGGCGAATCGCTCTGGAACTGAAATCGGAATGCTCACTCACATTTCCCCTATCTGAAAGTCTGATAAACGCCGGAAAAATGACTAAGTCCAAAAAAAAATTTGTTCAACTTTTTTCAATTTTACCCCCGTGGGATATATATTCTACCCACACACATTTGGAACTCTCCTGGGGTACCCTCACACATATTATTCCCTCGTTTAGTGGATATTTTCACAAAAAAGTGAAATTTTCAAAAATCCAGAAAATTGGCTGAAAACGACTAAATATCAAGGACTCATTGGGCGAATTGCTCTGGAACTGAAATCGGAGTGCTCACTGACATTTCCCCTATCTGAAAGTCTGATAAACGCCGGAAAAATGACTAAGTCCAAAAAAAATTTTTTTTCAACTTTTTTCAATTTTACCCCGTGGGATATATATTCTACCCACACACATTTGGAACTCTCCTGGGGTACCCTCACACATATTATTCCCTCATTTAGTGGATATTTTCACAAAAAAGTGAAATTTTCAAAAATCCAGAAAATTGGCTGAAAATGACTAAATATCAAGGACTCATTGGGCGAATCGCTCTGGAACTGAAATCGGAACGCTCACTGACATTTCCCCTATCTGAAAGTCTGATAAACGCCGGAAAAATGACTAAGTCCAAAAAAAATTTTTTTTAAACTTTTTTCAATTTTACCCCGTGGGATATATATTCTACCCACACACATTTGGAACTCTCCTGGGGTACCCTCACACATATTATTCCCTCATTTAGTGGATATTTTCACAAAAAAATTAAATTTTCAAAAATCCAGAAAATTGGCTGAAAATGACTAAATATCAAGGACTCATTGGGCGAATTGCTCTGGAACTGAAATCGGAACGCTCACTGACATTTCCCCTATCTGAAAGTCTGATAAACGCCGGAAAAATGACTAAGTCCAAAAAAAATTTTTTTTAAACTTTTTTCAATTTTACCCCCGTGGGATATATATTCTACCCACACACATTTGGAACTCTCCTGGGGTACCCTCACACATATTATTCCCTCATTTAGTGGATATTTTCACAAAAAAGTGAAATTTTCAAAAATCCAGAAAATTGGCTGAAAACGACTAAATATCAAGGACTCATTGGGCGAATTGCTCTGGAACTGAAATCGGAACGCTCACTGACATTTCCCCTATCTGAAAGTCTGATAAACGCCGGAAAAATGACTAAGTCCAAAAAAAATTTTTTTTCAACTTTTTTTCAATTTTACCCCGTGGGATATATATTCTACCCACACACATTTGGAACTCTCCTGGGGAACCCTCACACATATTATTCCCTCATTTAGTGGATATTTTCACAAAAAAGTGAAATTTTCAAAAATCCAGAAAATTGGCTGAAAATGACTAAATATCAAGGACTCAATGGGCGAATCGCTCTGGAACTGAAATCGGAACGCTCACTGACATTTCCCCTATCTGAAAGTCTGATAAACGCCGGAAAAATGACTAAGTCCAAAAAAAAATTTGTTCAACTTTTTTCAATTTTACCCCCGTGGGATATATATTCTACCCACACACATTTGGAACTCTCCTGGGGTACCCTCACACATATTATTCCCTCATTTAGTGGATATTTTCACAAAAAAGTGAAATTTTCAAAAATCCAGAAAATTGGCTGAAAATGACTAAATATCAAGGACTCAATGGGCGAATCGCTCTGGAACTGACATCGGAACGCTCACGGACATTTCCCCTATCTGAAAGTCTGATAAACGCCGGAAAAATGACTAAGTCCAAAAAAAAATTTGTTCAACTTTTTTCAATTTTACCCCGTGGGATATATATTCTACCCACACACATTTGGAACTCTCCTGGGGTACCCTCACACATATTATTCCCTCATTTAGTGGATATTTTCACAAAAAAGTGAAATTTTCAAAAATCCAGAAAATTGGCTGAAAACGACTAAATATCAAGGACTCAGTGGGCGAATTGCTCTGGAACTGAAATCGGAACGCTCACTGACATTTCCCCTATCTGAAAGTCTGATAAACGCCGGAAAAATGACTAAGTCCAAAAAAAAATTTTTTTCAACTTTTTTCAATTTTACCCCGTGGGATATATATTCTACCCACACACATTTGGAACTCTCCTGGGGAACCCTCACACATATTATTCCCTCATTTAGTGGATATTTTCACAAAAAAGTGAAATTTTCAAAAATCCAGAAAATTGGCTGAAAACGACTAAATATCTAGGACTCATTGGGCGAATTGCTCTGGAACTAAAATCGGAACGCTCACTGACATTTCCCCTATCTGAAAGTCTGATAAACGCCGGAAAAATGACTAAGTCCAAAAAAATTTTTATTTCAACTATTTTCAATTTTACCCCGTGGGATATATATTCTACCCACACACATTTGGAACTCTCCTGGGGTACCCTCACACATATTATTCCCTCATTTAGTGGATATTTTCACAAAAAAGTGAAATTTTCAAAAATCCAGAAAATTGGCTGAAAATGACTAAATATCAAGGACTCATTGGGCGAATCGCTCTGGAACTGAAATCGGAACGCTCACTGACATTTCCCCTATCTGAAAGTGTGATAAACGCCGGAAAAATGACTAAGTCCAAAAAAAAATTTGTTCAACTTTTTTCAATTTTATCCCCGTGGGATATATATTCTACCCACACACATTTGGAACTCTCCTGGGGTACCCTCACACATATTATTCCCTCATTTAGTGGATATTTTCACAAAAAAGTGAAATTTTCAAAAATCCAGAAAATTGGCTGAAAACGACTAAATATCAAGGACTCATTGGGCGAATTGCTCTTGAACTGAATTCGGAACGCTCACTGACAATTCCCCTATCTGAAAGTCTGATAAACGCCGGAAAAATGACTAAGTCCCCAAAAATTTTTTTTTCAACTTTTTTCAAGTTTACCCCGTGGGATATATATTCTACCCACACACATTTGGAACTCTCCTGGGGAACCCTCACACATATTATTCCCTCATTTAGTGGATATTTTCACAAAAAAGTGAAATTTTCAAAAATCCAGAAAATTGGCAGAAAACAACTAGATATCAAGGACTCATTGGGCGAATTGCTCTGGAACTGAAATCGGAACGCTCACTGACATTTACCCTATCTGAAAGTCTGATAAACGCCGGAAAAATGACTAAGTCCAAAAAAAATTTTTTTTCAACTTTTTTCAATTTTACCCCGTGGGATATATATTCTACCCACACACATTTGGAACTCTCCTGGGGAACCCTCACACATATTATTCCCTCATTTAGTGGATATTTTCACAAAAAAGTGAAATTTTCAAAAATCCAGAAAATTGGCTGAAAATGGCTAAATATCAAGGACTCATTGGGCGAATCGCTCTGGAACTGAAATCGTAACGCTCACTGACATTTCCCCTATCTGAAAGTCTGATAAACGCCGGAAAAATGACTAAGTCCAAAAAAAAATTTGTTCAACTTTTTTCAATTTTATCCCCGTGGGATATATATTCTACCCACACACATTTGGAACTCTCCTGGGGTACCCTCACACATATTATTCCCTCATTTAGTGGATATTTTCACAAAAAAGTGAAATTTTCAAAAATCCAGAAAATTGGCTGAAAACGACTAAATATCAAGGACTCATTGGGCGAATCGCTCTGGAACTGAAATCGGAATGCTCACTCACATTTCCCCTATCTGAAAGTCTGATAAACGCCGGAAAAATGACTAAGTCCAAAAAAAAATTTGTTCAACTTTTTTCAATTTTACCCCCGTGGGATATATATTCTACCCACACACATTTGGAACTCTCCTGGGGTACCCTCACACATATTATTCCCTCATTTAGTGGATATTTTCACAAAAAAGTGAAATTTTCAAAAATCCAGAAAATTGGCTGAAAACGACTAAATATCAAGGACTCATTGGGCGAATTGCTCTTGAACTGAATTCGGAACGCTCACTGACGATTCCCCTATCTGAAAGTCTGATAAACGCCGGAAAAATGACTAAGTCCAAAAAATTTTTTTTTTCAACTTTTTTCAAGTTTACCCCGTGGGATATATATTCTACCCACACACATTTGGAACTCTCCTGGGGTACCCTCACACATATTATTCCCTCATATAGTGGATATTTTCACAAAAAAGTGAAATTTTCAAAAATCCAGAAAATTGGCTGAAAACGACTAAATATCAAGGACTCATTGGGCGAATCGCTCTGGAACTGAAATCGGAACGCTCACTGACATTTCGCGTATCTGAAAGTCTGATAAACGGCGGAAAAATGACTAAGTCCAAAAAAAATTTTTTTTCAACTTTTTTCAATTTTACCCCGTGGGATAAATATTCTACCCAAACACATTTGGAACTCTCCTGGGGTACCCTCACACATATTATTCCCTCGTTTAGTGGATATTTTCACAAAAAAGTGAAATTTTCAAAAATCCAGAAAATTGGCTGAAAACGACTAAATATCAAGGACTCATTGGGCGAATTGCTCTGGAACTGAAATCGGAACGCTCACTGACATTTCCCCTATCTGAAAGTCTGATAAATGCCGAAAAAATTACTAAGTCCAGAAAAAAATTTGTTCAACTTTTTTCAATTTTACCCCCGTGGGATATATATTCTACCCACACACATTTGGAACTCTCCTGGGGTACCCTCACACATATTATTCCCTCATTTAGTGGATATTTTCACAAAAAAGTGAAATTTTCAAAAATCCAGAAAATTGGCTGAAAATGACTAAATATCAAGGACTCAATGGGCGAATCGCTCTGGAACTGACATCGGAACGCTCACTGACATTTCCCCTATCTGAAAGTCTGATAAACGCCGGAAAAATGACTAAGTCCAAAAAAAAATTTGTTCAACTTTTTTCAATTTTGCCCCCGTGGGATATATATTCTACCCACACACATTTGGAACTCTCCTGGGGTACCCTCACACATATTATTCCCTCATTTAGTGGATATTTTCACAAAAAAGTGAAATTTTCAAAAATCCAGAAAATTGGCTGAAAACGACTAAATATCAAGGACTCAGTGGGCGAATTGCTCTGGAACTGAAATCGGAACGCTCACTGACATTTCCCCTATCTGAAAGTCTGATAAACGCCGGAAAAATGACTAAGTCCCAAAAAAATTTTTTTTCAACTTTTTTCAATTTTACCCCGTGGGATATATATTCTACCCACACACATTTGGAACTCTCCTGGGGTACCCTCACACATATTATTCCCTCATTTAGTGGATATTTTCACAAAAAAGTGAAATTTTCAAAAATCCAGAAAATTGGCTGAAAACGACTAAATATCAAGGACTCATTGGGCGAATCGCTCTGGAACTGAAATCGGAATGCTCACTGACATTTCCCCTATCTGAAAGTCTGATAAACGCCGGAAAAATGAATAAGTCCAAAAAAAATTTTTTTTCAACTTTTTTCAATTTTACACCGTGGGATATATATTCTACCCACACACATTTGGAACTCTCCTGGGGAACCCTCACACATATTATTCCCTCATTTAGTGGATATTTTTTTAAAAAAAAAGTGAAATTTTCAAAAATCCAGAAAATTGGCTGAAAACGACTAAATATCAAGGACTCATTGGGCGAATCGCTCTGGAACTGAAATCGGAACGCTCACTGACATTTCGCCTATCTGAAAGTCTGATAAACGGCGGAAAAATGACTAAGTCCAAAAAAAATTTTTTTTCAACTTTTTTCAATTTTACCCCGTGGGATATATATTCTACCCACACACATTTGGAACTCTCCTGGGGTACCCTCACACATATTATTCCCTCGTTTAGTGGATATTTTCACAAAAAAGTGAAATTTTCAAAAATCCAGAAAATTGGCTGAAAACGACTAAATATCAAGGACTCATTGGGCGAATTGCTCTGGAACTGAAATCGGAACGCTCACTGACATTTCCCCTATCTGAAAGTCTGATAAATGCCGGAAAAATTACTAAGTCCAAAAAAAAATTGGTTCAACTTTTTTCAATTTTACCCCCGTGGGATATATATTCTACCCACACACATTTGGAACTCTCCTGGGGTACCCTCACACATATTATTCCCTCATTTAGTGGATATTTTCACAAAAAAGTGAAATTTTCAAAAATCCAGAAAATTGGCTGAAAACGACTAAATATCAAGGACTCAGTGGGCGAATTGCTCTGGAACTGAAATCGGAACGCTCACTGAAATTTCCCCTATCTGAAAGTCTGATAAACGCCGGAAAAATGACTAAGTCCCAAAAAAATTTTTTTTCAACTTTTTTCAATTTTACCCCGTGGGATATATATTCTACCCACACACATTTGGAACTCTCCTGGGGTACCCTCACACATATTATTCCCTCATTTAGTGGATATTTTCACAAAAAAGTGAAATTTTCAAAAATCCAGAAAATTGGCTGAAAACGACTAAATATCAAGGACTCATTGGGCGAATCGCTCTGGAACTGAAATCGGAATGCTCACTGACATTTCCCCTATCTGAAAGTCTGATAAACGCCGGAAAAATGAATAAGTCCAAAAAAAATTTTTTTTCAACTTTTTTCAATTTTACACCGTGGGATATATATTCTACCCACACACATTTGGAACTCTCCTGGGGAACCCTCACACATATTATTCCCTCATTTAGTGGATATTTTTTTTAAAAAAAAGTGAAATTTTCAAAAATCCAGAAAATTGGCTGAAAACGACTAAATATCAAGGACTCATTGGGCGAATCGCTCTGGAACTGAAATCGGAACGCTCACTGACATTTCCCCTATCTGAAAGTCTGATAAACGCCGGAAAAATGACTAAGTCCAAAAAAAAATTTGTTCAACTTTTTTTCAATTTTATCCCCGTGGGATATATATTCTACCCACACACATTTGGAACTCTCCTGGGGTACCCTCACACATATTATTCCCTCATATAGTGGATATTTTCACAAAAAAGTGAAATTTTCAAAAATCCAGAAAATTGGCTGAAAACGACTAAATATCAAGGACTCATTGGGCGAATCGCTCTGGAACTGAAATCGGAACGCTCACTGACATTTCGCGTATCTGAAAGTCTGATAAACGGCGGAAAAATGACTAAGTCCAAAAAAAATTTTTTTTCAACTTTTTTCAATTTTACCCCGTGGGATAAATATTCTACCCAAACACATTTGGAACTCTCCTGGGGTACCCTCACACATATTATTCCCTCGTTTAGTGGATATTTTCACAAAAAAGTGAAATTTTCAAAAATCCAGAAAATTGGCTGAAAACGACTAAATATCAAGGACTCATTGGGCGAATTGCTCTGGAACTGAAATCGGAACGCTCACTGACATTTCCCCTATCTGAAAGTCTGATAAATGCCGAAAAAATTACTAAGTCCAGAAAAAAATTTGTTCAACTTTTTTCAATTTTACCCCCGTGGGATATATATTCTACCCACACACATTTGGAACTCTCCTGGGGTACCCTCACACATATTATTCCCTCATTTAGTGGATATTTTCACAAAAAAGTGAAATTTTCAAAAATCCAGAAAATTGGCTGAAAATGACTAAATATCAAGGACTCAATGGGCGAATCGCTCTGGAACTGACATCGGAACGCTCACTGACATTTCCCCTATCTGAAAGTCTGATAAACGCCGGAAAAATGACTAAGTCCAAAAAAAAATTTGTTCAACTTTTTTCAATTTTACCCCCGTGGGATATATATTCTACCCACACACATTTGGAACTCTCCTGGGGTACCCTCACACATATTATTCCCTCATTTAGTGGATATTTTCACAAAAAAGTGAAATTTTCAAAAATCCAGAAAATTGGCTGAAAACGACTAAATATCAAGGACTCATTGGGCGAATCGCTCTGGAACTGAAATCGGAACGCTCACTGACATTTCGCGTATCTGAAAGTCTGATAAACGGCGGAAAAATGACTAAGTCCAAAAAAAATTTTTTTTCAACTTTTTTCAATTTTACCCCGTGGGATAAATATTCTACCCAAACACATTTGGAACTCTCCTGGGGTACCCTCACACATATTATTCCCTCGTTTAGTGGATATTTTCACAAAAAAGTGAAATTTTCAAAAATCCAGAAAATTGGCTGAAAACGACTAAATATCAAGGACTCATTGGGCGAATTGCTCTGGAACTGAAATCGGAACGCTCACTGACATTTCCCCTATCTGAAAGTCTGATAAATGCCGAAAAAATTACTAAGTCCAGAAAAAAATTTGTTCAACTTTTTTCAATTTTACCCCCGTGGGATATATATTCTACCCACACACATTTGGAACTCTCCTGGGGTACCCTCACACATATTATTCCCTCATTTAGTGGATATTTTCACAAAAAAGTGAAATTTTCAAAAATCCAGAAAATTGGCTGAAAATGACTAAATATCAAGGACTCAATGGGCGAATCGCTCTGGAACTGACATCGGAACGCTCACTGACATTTCCCCTATCTGAAAGTCTGATAAACGCCGGAAAAATGACTAAGTCCAAAAAAAAATTTGTTCAACTTTTTTCAATTTTACCCCCGTGGGATATATATTCTACCCACACACATTTGGAACTCTCCTGGGGTACCCTCACACATATTATTCCCTCATTTAGTGGATATTTTCACAAAAAAGTGAAATTTTCAAAAATCCAGAAAATTGGCTGAAAACGACTAAATATCAAGGACTCAGTGGGCGAATTGCTCTGGAACTGAAATCGGAACGCTCACTGACATTTCCCCTATCTGAAAGTCTGATAAACGCCGGAAAAATGACTAAGTCCCAAAAAAATTTTTTTTCAACTTTTTTCAATTTTACCCCGTGGGATATATATTCTACCCACACACATTTGGAACTCTCCTGGGGTACCCTCACACATATTATTCCCTCATTTAGTGGATATTTTCACAAAAAAGTGAAATTTTCAAAAATCCAGAAAATTGGCTGAAAACGACTAAATATCAAGGACTCATTGGGCGAATCGCTCTGGAACTGAAATCGGAATGCTCACTGACATTTCCCCTATCTGAAAGTCTGATAAACGCCGGAAAAATGAATAAGTCCAAAAAAAATTTTTTTTCAACTTTTTTCAATTTTACACCGTGGGATATATATTCTACCCACACACATTTGGAACTCTCCTGGGGAACCCTCACACATATTATTCCCTCATTTAGTGGATATTTTTTTAAAAAAAAAGTGAAATTTTCAAAAATCCAGAAAATTGGCTGAAAACGACTAAATATCAAGGACTCATTGGGCGAATCGCTCTGGAACTGAAATCGGAACGCTCACTGACATTTCGCCTATCTGAAAGTCTGATAAACGGCGGAAAAATGACTAAGTCCAAAAAAAATTTTTTTTCAACTTTTTTCAATTTTACCCCGTGGGATATATATTCTACCCACACACATTTGGAACTCTCCTGGGGTACCCTCACACATATTATTCCCTCGTTTAGTGGATATTTTCACAAAAAAGTGAAATTTTCAAAAATCCAGAAAATTGGCTGAAAACGACTAAATATCAAGGACTCATTGGGCGAATTGCTCTGGAACTGAAATCGGAACGCTCACTGACATTTCCCCTATCTGAAAGTCTGATAAATGCCGGAAAAATTACTAAGTCCAAAAAAAAATTTGTTCAACTTTTTTCAATTTTACCCCCGTGGGATATATATTCTACCCACACACATTTGGAACTCTCCTGGGGTACCCTCACACATATTATTCCCTCATTTAGTGGATATTTTCACAAAAAAGTGAAATTTTCAAAAATCCAGAAAATTGGCTGAAAACGACTAAATATCAAGGACTCAGTGGGCGAATTGCTCTGGAACTGAAATCGGAACGCTCACTGAAATTTCCCCTATCTGAAAGTCTGATAAACGCCGGAAAAATGACTAAGTCCCAAAAAAATTTTTTTTCAACTTTTTTCAATTTTACCCCGTGGGATATATATTCTACCCACACACATTTGGAACTCTCCTGGGGTACCCTCACACATATTATTCCCTCATTTAGTGGATATTTTCACAAAAAAGTGAAATTTTCAAAAATCCAGAAAATTGGCTGAAAACGACTAAATATCAAGGACTCATTGGGCGAATCGCTCTGGAACTGAAATCGGAATGCTCACTGACATTTCCCCTATCTGAAAGTCTGATAAACGCCGGAAAAATGAATAAGTCCAAAAAAAATTTTTTTTCAACTTTTTTCAATTTTACACCGTGGGATATATATTCTACCCACACACATTTGGAACTCTCCTGGGGAACCCTCACACATATTATTCCCTCATTTAGTGGATATTTTTTTAAAAAAAAAGTGAAATTTTCAAAAATCCAGAAAATTGGCTGAAAACGACTAAATATCAAGGACTCATTGGGCGAATCGCTCTGGAACTGAAATCGGAACGCTCACTGACATTTCCCCTATCTGAAAGTCTGATAAATGCCGAAAAAATTACTAAGTCCAGAAAAAAATTTGTTCAACTTTTTTCAATTTTACCCCCGTGGGATATATATTCTACCCACACACATTTGGAACTCTCCTGGGGTACCCTCACACATATTATTCCCTCATTTAGTGGATATTTTCACAAAAAAGTGAAATTTTCAAAAATCCAGAAAATTGGCTGAAAATGACTAAATATCAAGGACTCAATGGGCGAATCGCTCTGGAACTGACATCGGAACGCTCACTGACATTTCCCCTATCTGAAAGTCTGATAAACGCCGGAAAAATGACTAAGTCCAAAAAAAAATTTGTTCAACTTTTTTCAATTTTACCCCCGTGGGATATATATTCTACCCACACACATTTGGAACTCTCCTGGGGTACCCTCACACATATTATTCCCTCATTTAGTGGATATTTTCACAAAAAAGTGAAATTTTCAAAAATCCAGAAAATTGGCTGAAAACGACTAAATATCAAGGACTCAGTGGGCGAATTGCTCTGGAACTGAAATCGGAACGCTCACTGACATTTCCCCTATCTGAAAGTCTGATAAACGCCGGAAAAATGACTAAGTCCCAAAAAAATTTTTTTTCAACTTTTTTCAATTTTACCCCGTGGGATATATATTCTACCCACACACATTTGGAACTCTCCTGGGGTACCCTCACACATATTATTCCCTCATTTAGTGGATATTTTTTTAAAAAAAAAGTGAAATTTTCAAAAATCCAGAAAATTGGCTGAAAACGACTAAATATCAAGGACTCATTGGGCGAATCGCTCTGGAACTGAAATCGGAACGCTCACTGACATTTCGCCTATCTGAAAGTCTGATAAACGGCGGAAAAATGACTAAGTCCAAAAAAAATTTTTTTTCAACTTTTTTCAATTTTACCCCGTGGGATATATATTCTACCCACACACATTTGGAACTCTCCTGGGGTACCCTCACACATATTATTCCCTCGTTTAGTGGATATTTTGACAAAAAAGTGAAATTTTCAAAAATCCAGAAAATTGGCTGAAAACGACTAAATATCAAGGACTCATTGGGCGAATTGCTCTGGAACTGAAATCGGAACGCTCACTGACATTTCCCCTATCTGAAAGTCTGATAAATGCCGGAAAAATTACTAAGTCCAAAAAAAAATTTGTTCAACTTTTTTCAATTTTACCCCCGTGGGATATATATTCTACCCACACACATTTGGAACTCTCCTGGGGTACCCTCACACATATTATTCCCTCATTTAGTGGATATTTTCACAAAAAAGTGAAATTTTCAAAAATCCAGAAAATTGGCTGAAAACGACTAAATATCAAGGACTCAGTGGGCGAATTGCTCTGGAACTGAAATCGGAACGCTCACTGAAATTTCCCCTATCTGAAAGTCTGATAAACGCCGGAAAAATGACTAAGTCCCAAAAAAATTTTTTTTCAACTTTTTTCAATTTTACCCCGTGGGATATATATTCTACCCACACACATTTGGAACTCTCCTGGGGTACCCTCACACATATTATTCCCTCATTTAGTGGATATTTTCACAAAAAAGTGAAATTTTCAAAAATCCAGAAAATTGGCTGAAAACGACTAAATATCAAGGACTCATTGGGCGAATCGCTCTGGAACTGAAATCGGAATGCTCACTGACATTTCCCCTATCTGAAAGTCTGATAAACGCCGGAAAAATGAATAAGTCCAAAAAAAATTTTTTTTCAACTTTTTTCAATTTTACACCGTGGGATATATATTCTACCCACACACATTTGGAACTCTCCTGGGGAACCCTCACACATATTATTCCCTCATTTAGTGGATATTTTTTTAAAAAAAAAGTGAAATTTTCAAAAATCCAGAAAATTGGCTGAAAACGACTAAATATCAAGGACTCATTGGGCGAATCGCTCTGGAACTGAAATCGGAACGCTCACTGACATTTCCCCTATCTGAAAGTCTGATAAATGCCGAAAAAATTACTAAGTCCAGAAAAAAATTTGTTCAACTTTTTTCAATTTTACCCCCGTGGGATATATATTCTACCCACACACATTTGGAACTCTCCTGGGGTACCCTCACACATATTATTCCCTCATTTAGTGGATATTTTCACAAAAAAGTGAAATTTTCAAAAATCCAGAAAATTGGCTGAAAATGACTAAATATCAAGGACTCAATGGGCGAATCGCTCTGGAACTGACATCGGAACGCTCACTGACATTTCCCCTATCTGAAAGTCTGATAAACGCCGGAAAAATGACTAAGTCCAAAAAAAAATTTGTTCAACTTTTTTCAATTTTACCCCCGTGGGATATATATTCTACCCACACACATTTGGAACTCTCCTGGGGTACCCTCACACATATTATTCCCTCATTTAGTGGATATTTTCACAAAAAAGTGAAATTTTCAAAAATCCAGAAAATTGGCTGAAAACGACTAAATATCAAGGACTCAGTGGGCGAATTGCTCTGGAACTGAAATCGGAACGCTCACTGACATTTCCCCTATCTGAAAGTCTGATAAACGCCGGAAAAATGACTAAGTCCCAAAAAAATTTTTTTTCAACTTTTTTCAATTTTACCCCGTGGGATATATATTCTACCCACACACATTTGGAACTCTCCTGGGGTACCCTCACACATATTATTCCCTCATTTAGTGGATATTTTCACAAAAAAGTGAAATTTTCAAAAATCCAGAAAATTGGCTGAAAACGACTAAATATCAAGGACTCATTGGGCGAATCGCTCTGGAACTGAAATCGGAATGCTCACTGACATTTCCCCTATCTGAAAGTCTGATAAACGCCGGAAAAATGAATAAGTCCAAAAAAAATTTTTTTTCAACTTTTTTCAATTTTACACCGTGGGATATATATTCTACCCACACACATTTGGAACTCTCCTGGGGAACCCTCACACATATTATTCCCTCATTTAGTGGATATTTTTTTAAAAAAAAAGTGAAATTTTCAAAAATCCAGAAAATTGGCTGAAAACGACTAAATATCAAGGACTCATTGGGCGAATCGCTCTGGAACTGAAATCGGAACGCTCACTGACATTTCGCCTATCTGAAAGTCTGATAAACGGCGGAAAAATGACTAAGTCCAAAAAAAATTTTTTTTCAACTTTTTTCAATTTTACCCCGTGGGATATATATTCTACCCACACACATTTGGAACTCTCCTGGGGTACCCTCACACATATTATTCCCTCGTTTAGTGGATATTTTCACAAAAAAGTGAAATTTTCAAAAATCCAGAAAATTGGCTGAAAACGACTAAATATCAAGGACTCATTGGGCGAATTGCTCTGGAACTGAAATCGGAACGCTCACTGACATTTCCCCTATCTGAAAGTCTGATAAATGCCGGAAAAATTACTAAGTCCAAAAAAAAATTTGTTCAACTTTTTTCAATTTTACCCCCGTGGGATATATATTCTACCCACACACATTTGGAACTCTCCTGGGGTACCCTCACACATATTATTCCCTCATTTAGTGGATATTTTCACAAAAAAGTGAAATTTTCAAAAATCCAGAAAATTGGCTGAAAACGACTAAATATCAAGGACTCAGTGGGCGAATTGCTCTGGAACTGAAATCGGAACGCTCACTGAAATTTCCCCTATCTGAAAGTCTGATAAACGCCGGAAAAATGACTAAGTCCCAAAAAAATTTTTTTTCAACTTTTTTCAATTTTACCCCGTGGGATATATATTCTACCCACACACATTTGGAACTCTCCTGGGGTACCCTCACACATATTATTCCCTCATTTAGTGGATATTTTCACAAAAAAGTGAAATTTTCAAAAATCCAGAAAATTGGCTGAAAACGACTAAATATCAAGGACTCATTGGGCGAATCGCTCTGGAACTGAAATCGGAATGCTCACTGACATTTCCCCTATCTGAAAGTCTGATAAACGCCGGAAAAATGAATAAGTCCAAAAAAAATTTTTTTTCAACTTTTTTCAATTTTACACCGTGGGATATATATTCTACCCACACACATTTGGAACTCTCCTGGGGAACCCTCACACATATTATTCCCTCATTTAGTGGATATTTTTTTTAAAAAAAAGTGAAATTTTCAAAAATCCAGAAAATTGGCTGAAAACGACTAAATATCAAGGACTCATTGGGCGAATCGCTCTGGAACTGAAATCGGAACGCTCACTGACATTTCCCCTATCTGAAAGTCTGATAAATGCCGGAAAAATTACTAAGTCCAAAAAAAAATTTGTTCAACTTTTTTCAATTTTACCCCCGTGGGATATATATTCTACCCACACACATTTGGAACTCTCCTGGGGTACCCTCACACATATTATTCCCTCATTTAGTGGATATTTTCACAAAAAAGTGAAATTTTCAAAAATCCAGAAAATTGGCTGAAAACGACTAAATATCAAGGACTCATTGGGCGAATCGCTCTGGAACTGAAATCGGAATGCTCACTGACATTTCCCCTATCTGAAAGTCTGATAAACGCCGGAAAAATGAATAAGTCCAAAAAAAATTTTTTTTCAACTTTTTTCAATTTTACACCGTGGGATATATATTCTACCCACACACATTTGGAACTCTCCTGGGGAACCCTCACACATATTATTCCCTCATTTAGTGGATATTTTCACAAAAAAGTGAAATTTTCAAAAATCCAGAAAATTGGCTGAAAACGACTAAATATCAAGGACTCATTGGGCGAATTGCTCTGGAACTGAAATCGGAACGCTCACTGACATTTCCCCTATCTGAAAGTCTGATAAACGCCGGAAAAATGACTAAGTCCAAAAAAAAATTTGTTCAACTTTTTTCAATTTCATCCCCGTGGGATATATATTCTACCCACACACATTTGGAACTCTCCTGGGGTACCCTCACACATATTATTCCCTCATTTAGTGGATATTTTCACAAAAAAGTGAAATTTTCAAAAATCCAGAAAATTGTCTGAAAACGACTAAATATCAAGGACTCATTGGGCGAATCGCTCTGGAACTGAAGTCGGAATGATCACTCACATTTCCCCTATCTGAAAGTCTGATAAACAGCGGAAAAATGACTAAGTCCCAAAAAAAAATTTTTTTCAACTTTTTTCAATTTTACCACCGTGGGATATATATTCTACCCACACACATTTGGAACTCTCCTGGGGTACCCTCACACATATTATTCCCTCATTTAGTGGATATTTTCACAAAAAAGTGAAATTTTCAAAAATCCAGAAAATTGGCTGAAAACGACTAAATATCAAGGACTCATTGGGCGAATTGCTCTGGAACTGAAATCGGAATGCTCACTGACATTTCCCCTATCTGAAAGTCTGATAAACGCCGGAAAAATGACTAAGTCCAAAAAAAATTTTTTTTCAACTTTTTTCAATTTTACCCCGTGGGATATATATTCTACCCACACACATTTGGAACTCTCCTGGGGAACCCTCACACATATTATTCCCTCATTTAGTGGATATTTTCACAAAAAAGTGAAATTTTCAAAAATCCAGAAAATTGGCTGAAAACGACTAAATATCAAGGACTCATTGGGCGAATTGCTCTGGAACTGAAATCGGAACGCTCACTGACATTTCCCCTATCTGAAAGTCTGATAAATGCCGGAAAAATTACTAAGTCCAGAAAAAAATTTGTTCAACTTTTTTCAATTTTACCCCCGTGGGATATATATTCTACCCACACACATTTGGAACTCTCCTGGGGTACCCTCACACATATTATTCCCTCATTTAGTGGATATTTTCACAAAAAAGTGAAATTTTCAAAAATCCAGAAAATTGGCTGAAAATGACTAAATATCAAGGACTCAATGGGCGAATCGCTCTGGAACTGACATCGGAACGCTCACTGACATTTCCCCTATCTGAAAGTCTGATAAACGGCGGAAAAATGACTAAGTCCAAAAAAAAATTTGTTCAACTTTTTTCAATTTTACCCCCGTGGGATATATATTCTACCCACACACATTTGGAACTCTCCTGGGGTACCCTCACACATATTATTCCCTCATTTAGTGGATATTTTCACAAAAAAGTGAAATTTTCAAAAATCCAGAAAATTGGCTGAAAACGACTAAATATCAAGGACTCAGTGGGCGAATTGCTCTGGAACTGAAATCGGAACGCTCACTGACATTTCCCCTATCTGAAAGTCTGATAAACGCCGGAAAAATGACTAAGTCCAAAAAAAATTTTTTTTAAACTTTTTTCAATTTTACCCCGTGGGATATATTTTCTACCCACACACATTTGGAACTCTCCTGGGGTACCCTCACACATATTATTCCCTCATTTAGTGGATATTTTCACAAAAAAGTGAAATTTTCAAAAATCCAGAAAATTGGCTGAAAATGACTAAATATCAAGGACTCATTGGGCGAATTGCTCTGGAACTGAAATCGGAGCGCTCACTGACATCTCCCCTATCTGAAAGTCTGATAAACGCCGGAAAAATGACTAAGTCCAAAAAAATTTTTTTTTCAACTTTTTTCAATTTTACCCCGTGGGATATATATTCTACCCACACACATTTGGAACTCTCCTGGGGTACCCTCACACATATTATTCCCTCGTTTAGTGGATATTTTCACAAAAAAGTGAAATTTTCAAAAATCCAGAGAATTGGCTGAAAACGACTAAATATCAAGGACTCATTGGGCGAATTGCTCTGGAACTGAAATCGGAACGCTCACTGACATTTCCCCTATCTGAAAGTCTGATAAATGCCGGAAAAATTACTAAGTCCAAAAAAAATTTTTTTTCAACTTTTTTCAATTTTACCCCGTGGGATATATATTCTACCCACACACATTTGGAACTCTCCTGGGGAACCCTCACACATATTATTCCCTCATTTAGTGGATATTTTCACAAAAAAGTGAAATTTTCAAAAATCCAGAAAATTGGCTGAAAACGACTAAATATCAAGGACTCATTGGGCGAATTGCTCTGGAACTGAAATCGGAACGCTCACTGACATTTCCCCTATCTGAAAGTCTGATAAATGCCGGAAAAATTACTAAGTCCAGAAAAAAATTTGTTCAACTTTTTTCAATTTTACCCCCGTGGGATATATATTCTACCCACACACATTTGGAACTCTCCTGGGGTACCCTCACACATATTATTCCCTCATTTAGTGGATATTTTCACAAAAAAGTGAAATTTTCAAAAATCCAGAAAATTGGCTGAAAACGACTAAATATCAAGGACTCATTGGGCGAATCGCTCTGGAACTGAAATCGGAATGCTCACTGACATTTCCCCTATCTGAAAGTCTGATAAACGCCGGAAAAATGAATAAGTCCAAAAAAAATTTTTTTTCAACTTTTTTCAATTTTACACCGTGGGATATATATTCTACCCACACACATTTGGAACTCTCCTGGGGAACCCTCACACATATTATTCCCTCATTTAGTGGATATTTTCACAAAAAAGTGAAATTTTCAAAAATCCAGAAAATTGGCTGAAAATGACTAAATATCAAGGACTCAATGGGCGAATCGCTCTGGAACTGAAATCGGAGCGCTCACTGACATTTCCCCTATCTGAAAGTCTGATAAACGTCGGAAAAATGACTAAGTCCAAAAAAAAATTTGTTCAACTTTTTTCAATTTTACCCCCGTGGGATATATATTCTACCCACACACATTTGGAACTCTCCTGGGGTACCCTCACACATATTATTCCCTCATTTAGTGGATATTTTCACAAAAAAGTGAAATTTTCAAAAATCCAGAAAATTGGCTGAAAATGACTAAATATCAAGGACTCAATGGGCGAATCGCTCTGGAACTGACATCGGAACGCTCACTGACATTTCCCCTATCTGAAAGTCTGATAAACGGCGGAAAAATGACTAAGTCCAAAAAAAAATTTGTTCAACTTTTTTCAATTTTACCCCCGTGGGATATATATTCTACCCACACACATTTGGAACTCTCCTGGGGTACCCTCACACATATTATTCCCTCATTTAGTGGATATTTTCACAAAAAAGTGAAATTTTCAAAAATCCAGAAAATTGGCTGAAAACGACTAAATATCAAGGACTCAGTGGGCGAATTGCTCTGGAACTGAAATCGGAACGCTCACTGACATTTCCCCTATCTGAAAGTCTGATAAACGCCGGAAAAATGACTAAGTCCAAAAAAAAATTTGTTCAACTTTTTTCAATTTTACCCCCGTGGGATATATATTCTACCCACACACATTTGGAACTCTCCTGGGGTACCCTCACACATATTATTCCCTCATTTAGTGGATATTTTCACAAAAAAGTGAAATTTTCAAAAATCCAGAAAATTGGCTGAAAACGACTAAATATCAAGGACTCATTGGGCGAATCGCTCTGGAACTGAAATCGGAATGCTCACTGACATTTCCCCTATCTGAAAGTCTGATAAACGCCGGAAAAATGAATAAGTCCAAAAAAAATTTTTTTTCAACTTTTTTCAATTTTACACCGTGGGATATATATTCTACCCACACACATTTGGAACTCTCCTGGGGAACCCTCACACATATTATTCCCTCATTTAGTGGATATTTTCACAAAAAAGTGAAATTTTCAAAAATCCAGAAAATTGGCTGAAAACGACTAAATATCAAGGACTCATTGGGCGAATTGCTCTGGAACTGAAATCGGAACGCTCACTGACATTTCCCCTATCTGAAAGTCTGATAAATGCCGGAAAAATTACTAAGTCCAAAAAAAAATTTGTTCAACTTTTTTCAATTTTACCCCCGTGGGATATATATTCTACCCACACACATTTGGAACTCTCCTGGGGTACCCTCACACATATTATTCCCTCATTTAGTGGATATTTTCACAAAAAAGTGAAATTTTCAAAAATCCAGAAAATTGGCTGAAAACGACTAAATATCAAGGACTCATTGGGCGAATCGCTCTGGAACTGAAATCGGAATGCTCACTGACATTTCCCCTATCTGAAAGTCTGATAAACGCCGGAAAAATGAATAAGTCCAAAAAAAATTTTTTTTCAACTTTTTTCAATTTTACACCGTGGGATATATATTCTACCCACACACATTTGGAACTCTCCTGGGGAACCCTCACACATATTATTCCCTCATTTAGTGGATATTTTCACAAAAAAGTGAAATTTTCAAAAATCCAGAAAATTGGCTGAAAACGACTAAATATCAAGGACTCATTGGGCGAATCGCTCTGGAACTGAAATCGGAACGCTCACTGACATTTCGCCTATCTGAAAGTCTGATAAACGGCGGAAAAATGACTAAGTCCAAAAAAAATTTTTTTTCAACTTTTTTCAATTTTACCCCGTGGGATATATATTCTACCCACACACATTTGGAACTCTCCTGGGGTACCCTCACACATATTATTCCCTCGTTTAGTGGATATTTTCACAAAAAAGTGAAATTTTCAAAAATCCAGAAAATTGGCTGAAAACGACTAAATATCAAGGACTCATTGGGCGAATTGCTCTGGAACTGAAATCGGAACGCTCACTGACATTTCCCCTATCTGAAAGTCTGATAAATGCTGGAAAAATTACTAAGTCCAAAAAAAAATTTGTTCAACTTTTTTCAATTTTACCCCCGTGGGATATATATTCTACCCACACACATTTGGAACTCTCCTGGGGTACCCTCACACATATTATTCCCTCATTTAGTGGATATTTTCACAAAAAAGTGAAATTTTCAAAAATCCAGAAAATTGGCTGAAAACGACTAAATATCAAGGACTCATTGGGCGAATCGCTCTGGAACTGAAATCGGAACGCTCACTGACATTTCCCCTCTCTGAAAGTCTGATAAACGCCGGAAAAATGACTAAGTCCAAAAAAAATTTTTTTTCAACTTTTTTCAATTTTACCCCGTGGGATATATATTCTACCCACACACATTTGGAACTCTCCTGGGGTACCCTCACACATATTATTCCCTCATTTAGTGGATATTTTCACAAAAAAGTGAAATTTTCAAAAATCCAGAAAATTGGCTGAAAATGACTAAATATCAAGGACTCAATGGGCGAATCGCTCTGGAACTGAAATCGGAACGCTCACTGACATTTCCCCTATCTGAAAGTCTGATAAACGTCGGAAAAATGACTAAGTCCAAAAAAAAATTTGTTCAACTTTTTTCAATTTTACCCCCGGGGGATATATATTCTACCCACACACATTTGGAACTCTCCTGGGGTACCCTCACACATATTATTCCCTCATTCAGTGGATATTTTCACAAAAAAGTGAAATTTTCAAAAATCCAGAAAATTGGCTGAAAACGACTAAATATCAAGGACTCATTGGGCGAATTGCTCTGGAACTGAAATCGGAACGCTCACTGACATTTCCCCTATCTGAAAGTCTGATAAATGCCGGAAAAATTACTAAGTCCAAAAAAAAATTTGTTCAACTCTTTTCAATTTTACCCCCGTGGGATATATATTCTACCCACACACATTTGGAACTCTCCTGGGGTACCCTCACACATATTATTCCCTCATTTAGTGGATATTTTCACAAAAAAGTGAAATTTTCAAAAATCCAGAAAATTGGCTGAAAACGACTAAATATCAAGGACTCATTGGGCGAATCGCTCTGGAACTGAAATCGGAATGCTCACTGACATTTCCCCTATCTGAAAGTCTGATAAACGCCGGAAAAATGAATAAGTCCAAAAAAATTTTTTTTTCAACTTTTTTCAATTTTACACCGTGGGATATATATTCTACCCACACACATTTGGAACTCTCCTGGGGAACCCTCACACATATTATTCCCTCATTTAGTGGATATTTTCACAAAAAAGTGAAATTTTCAAAAATCCAGAAAATTGGCTGAAAACGACTAAATATCAAGGACTCATTGGGCGAATTGCTCTGGAACTGAAATCGGAACGCTCACTGACATTTCGCCTATCTGAAAGTCTGATAAACGGCGGAAAAATGACTAAGTCCAAAAAAAATTTTTTTTCAACTTTTTTCAATTTTACCCCGTGGGATATATATTCTACCCACACACATTTGGAACTCTCCTGGGGTACCCTCACACATATTATTCCCTCGTTTAGTGGATATTTTCACAAAAAAGTGAAATTTTCAAAAATCCAGAAAATTGGCTGAAAACGACTAAATATCAAGGACTCATTGGGCGAATTGCTCTGGAACTGAAATCGGAACGCTCACTGACATTTCCCCTATCTGAAAGTCTGATAAATGCCGGAAAAATTACTAAGTCCAAAAAAAAATTTGTTCAACTTTTTTCAATTTTACCCCCGTGGGATATATATTCTACCCACACACATTTGGAACTCTCCTGGGGTACCCTCACACATATTATTCCCTCATTTAGTGGATATTTTCACAAAAAAGTGAAATTTTCAAAAATCCAGAAAATTGGCTGAAAACGACTAAATATCAAGGACTCATTGGGCGAATCGCTCTGGAACTGAAATCGGAACGCTCACTGACATTTCCCCTCTCTGAAAGTCTGATAAACGCCGGAAAAATGACTAAGTCCAAAAAAAATTTTTTTTCAACTTTTTTCAATTTTACCCCGTGGGATATATATTCTACCCACACACATTTGGAACTCTCCTGGGGTACCCTCACACATATTATTCCCTCATTTAGTGGATATTTTCACAAAAAAGTGAAATTTTCAAAAATCCAGAAAATTGGCTGAAAATGACTAAATATCAAGGACTCAATGGGCGAATCGCTCTGGAACTGAAATCGGAACGCTCACTGACATTTCCCCTATCTGAAAGTCTGATAAACGTCGGAAAAATGACTAAGTCCAAAAAAAAATTTGTTCAACTTTTTTCAATTTTACCCCCGGGGGATATATATTCTACCCACACACATTTGGAACTCTCCTGGGGTACCCTCACACATATTATTCCCTCATTCAGTGGATATTTTCACAAAAAAGTGAAATTTTCAAAAATCCAGAAAATTGGCTGAAAACGACTAAATATCAAGGACTCATTGGGCGAATTGCTCTTGAACTGAATTCGGAACGCTCACTGACAATTCCCCTATCTGAAAGTCTGATAAACGCCGGAAAAATGACTAAGTCCAAAAACATTTTTTTTTCAACTTTTTTCAATTTTACCCCGTGGGATATATATTCTACCCACACACATTTGGAACTCTCCTGGGGTACCCTCACACATATTATTCCCTCATTTAGTGTATATTTTCACAAAAAAGTGAAATTTTCAAAAATCCAGAAAATTGGCTGAAAATGACTAAATATCAAGGACTCATTTGGCGAATCGCTCTGGAACTGAAATCGGAACGCTCACTGACATTTCCCCTATCTGAAAGTCTGATAAACGCCGGAAAAATGACTAAGTCCAAAAAAAAATTTGTTCAACTTTTTTCAATTTTACCCCCGTGGGATATATATTCTACCCACACACATTTGGAACTCTCCTGGGGTACCCTCACACATATTATTCCCTCATTTAGTGGATATTTTCACAAAAAAATGAAATTTTCAAAAATCCAGAAAATTGGCTGAAAACGACTAAATATCAAGGACTCATTGGGCGAATTGCTCTGGAACTGAAATCGGAACGCTCACTGACATTTCCCCTATCTGAAAGTCTGATAAACGCCGGAAAAATGACTAAGTCCAAAAAAAATTTTTTTTCAACTTTTTTCAATTTTACCCCGTGGGATATATATTCTACCCACACACATTTGGAACTCTCCTGGGGTACCCTCACACATATTATTCCCTCGTTTAGTGGATATTTTCACAAAAAAGTGAAATTTTCAAAAATCCAGAGAATTGGCTGAAAACGACTAAATATCAAGGACTCATTGGGCGAATTGCTCTGGAACTGAAATCGGAACGCTCACTGACATTTCCCCTATCTGAAAGTCTGATAAATGCAGGAAAAATTACTAAGTCCAAAAAAAAATTTGTTCAACTTTTTTCAATTTTACCCCCGTGGGATATATATTCTACCCACACACATTTGGAACTCTCCTGGGGTACCCTCACACATATTATTCCCTCATTTAGCGGATATTTTCACAAAAAAGTGAAATTTTCAAAAATCCAGAAAATTGGCTGAAAACGACTAAATATCAAGGACTCATTGGGCGAATCGCTCTGGAACTGAAATCGGAACGCTCACTGGCATTTCCCCTATCTGAAAGTCTGATAAATGCCGGAAAAATGACTAAGTCCCCCAAAAAATTTTTTTTCAACTTTTTTCAAATTTACCCCCGTGGGATATATATTCTACCCACACACATTTGGAACTCTCCTGGGGTACCCTCACACATATTATTCCCTCATTTAGTGGATATTTTCACAAAAAAGTGAAATTTTCAAAAATCCAGAAAATTGGCTGAAAACGACTAAATATCAAGGACTCATTGGGCGAATTGCTCTTGAACTGAATTCGGAATGCTCACTGACAATTCCCCTATCTGAAAGTCTGATAAACGCCGGAAAAATGACTAAGTCCCAAAAAAAATTTTTTTTCAACTTTTTTCAATTTTACCACCATGGGATATATATTCTACCCACACACATTTGGAACTCTCCTGGGGTACCCTCACACATATTATTCCCTCATTTAGTGGATATTTTCACAAAAAAGTGAAATTTTCAAAAATCCAGAAAATTGGCTGAAAACGACTAAATATCAAGGACTCATTGGGCGAATTGCTCTGGAACTGAAATCGGAATGCTCACTGACATTTCCCCTATCTGAAAGTCTGATAAACGCCGGAAAAATGACTAAGTCCAAAAAAAATTTTTTTTCAACTTTTTTCAATTTTACCCCGTGGGATATATATTCTACCCACTCACATTTGGAACTCTCCTGGGGAACCCTCACACATATTATTCCCTCATTTAGTGGATATTTTCACAAAAAAGTGAAATTTTCAAAAATCCAGAAAATTGGCTGAAAATGGCTAAATATCAAGGACTCAATGGGCGAATCGCTCTGGAACTGAAATCGGAATGCTCACTGACAATTCCCCTATCTGAAAGTCTGATAAACGCCGGAAAAATGACTAAGTCCAAAAAAAAATTTGTTCAACTTTTTTCAATTTTACCCCCGTGGGATATATATTCTACCCACACACATTTGGAACTCTCCTGGGGTACCCTCACACATATTATTCCCTCATTTAGTGGATATTTTCACAAAAAAGTGAAATTTTCAAAAATCCAGAAAATTGGCTGAAAACGACTAAATATCAAGGACTCATTGGGCGAATTGCTCTGGAACTGAAATCGGAACGCTCACTGACATTTCCCCTATCTGAAAGTCTGATAAACGCCGGAAAAATGACTAAGTCCAAAAAAAATTTTTTTTCAACTTTTTTCAATTTTACCCCGTGGGATATATATTCTACCCACACACACTTGGAACTCTCCTGGGGAACCCTCACACATATTATTCCCTCATTTAGTTGATATTTTCACAAAAAAGTGAAATTTTCAAAAATCCAGAAAATTGGCTGAAAATGACTAAATATCAAGGACTCAATTGGCGAATCGCTCTGGAACTGAAATCGGAACGCTCACTGACATTTCCCCTATCTGAAAGTCTGATAAACGTCGGAAAAATGACTAAGTCCAAAAAAAAAATTTGTTCAACTTTTTTCAATTTTACCCCCGTGTGATATATATTCTACCCACACACATTTGGAACTCTCCTGGGGTACCCTCACACATATTATTCCCTCATTTAGTGGATATTTTCACAAAAAAGTGAAATTTTCAAAAATCCAGAAAATTGGCTGAAAACGACTAAATATCAAGGACTCATTGGGCGAATTGCTCTTGAACTGAATTCGGAACGCTCACTGACAATTCCCCTATCTGAAAGTCTGATAAACGCCGGAAAAATGACTAAGTCCAAAAAAATTTTTTTTTCAACTTTTTTCAATTTTACCCCGTGGGATATATATTCTACCCACACACATTTGGAACTCTCCTGGGGTACCCTCACACATATTATTCCCTCATTTAGTGTATATTTTCACAAAAAAGTGAAATTTTCAAAAATCCAGAAAATTGGCTGAAAATGACTAAATATCAAGGACTCATTGGGCGAATCGCTCTGGAACTGAAATCGTAACGCTCACTGACATTTCCCCTATCTGAAAGTCTGATAAACGCCGGAAAAATGACTAAGTCCAAAAAAAAATTTGTTCAACTTTTTTCAATTTTATCCCCGTGGGATATATATTCTACCCACACACATTTGGAACTCTCCTGGGGTACCCTCACACATATTATTCCCTCATTTAGTGGATATTTTCACAAAAAAGTGAAATTTTCAAAAATCCAGAAAATTGGCTGAAAACGACTAAATATCAAGGACTCATTGGGCGAATTGCTCTTGAACTGAATTCGGAACGCTCACTGACGATTCCCCTATCTGAAAGTCTGATAAACGCCGGAAAAATGACTAGGTCCAAAAAAATTTTTTTTCAACTTTTTTCAAGTTTACCCCGTGGGATATATATTCTACCCACACACATTTGGAACTCTCCTGGGGTACCCTCACACATATTATTCCCTCATTTAGTGGATATTTTCACAAAAAAGTGAAATTTTCAAAAATCCAGAAAATTGGCTGAAAACGACTAGATATCAAGGACTCATTGGGCGAATTGCTCTGGAACTGAAATCGGAACGCTAACTGACATTTACCCTATCTGAAAGTCTGATAACCGCCGGAAAAATGACTAAGTCCAAAAAAAATTTTTTTTCAACTTTTTTCAATTTTACCCCGTGGGATATATATTCTACCCACACATATTTGGAACTCTCCTGGGGAACCCTCACACATATTATTCCCTCATTTAGTGGATATTTTCACAAAAAAGTGAAATTTTCAAAAATCCAGAAAATTGGCTGAAAATAACTAAATATCAAGGACTCAATGGGCGAATCGCTCTGGAACTGAAATCGTAACGCTCACTGACATTTCCCCTATGTGAAAGTCTGATAAACGCCGGAAAAATGACTAAGTCCAAAAAAAAATTTGTTCAACTTTTTTCAATTTTACCCCCGTGGGATATATAGTCTACCCACACACATTTGGAACTCTCCTGGGGTACCCTCACACATATTATTCCCTCATTTTGTGGATATTTTCACAAAAAAGGGAAATTTTCAAAAATCCAGAAAATTGGCTGAAAACGACTAAATATCAAGGACTCAATGGGCGAATCGCTCTGGAACTGAAATCGGAACGCTCACTGACATTTCCCCTATCTGAAAGTCTGATAAACGCCGGAAAAATGACTAAGTCCAAAAAAAAATTTGTTCAACTTTTTTCAATTTTACCCCCGTGGGATATATATTCTACCCACACACATTTGGAACTCTCCTGGGGTACCCTCACACATATTATTCCCTCATTTAGTGGATATTTTCACAAAAAAGTGAAATTTTCAAAAATCCAGAAAATTGGCTGAAAATGACTAAATATCAAGGACTCAATGGGCGAATCGCTCTGGAACTGACATCGGAACGCTCACTGACATTTCCCCTATCTGAAAGTCTGATAAACGCCGGAAAAATGACTAAGTCCAAAAAAAAATTTGTTCAACTTTTTTCAATTTTACCCCCGTGGGATATATATTCTACCCACACACATTTGGAACTCTCCTGGGGTACCCTCACACATATTATTCCCTCATTTAGTGGATATTTTCACAAAAAAGTGAAATTTTCAAAAATCCAGAAAATTGGCTGAAAATGACTAAATATCAAGGACTCAATGGGCGAATCGCTCTGGAACTGACATCGGAACGCTCACTGACATTTTCCCTATCTGAAAGTCTGATAAACGCCGGAAAAATGACTAAGTCCAAAAAAAATTTTTTTTCAACTTTTTTCAATTTTACCCCGTGGGATATATATTCTACCCACACACATTTGGAACTCTCCTGGGGAACCCTCACACATATTATTCCCTCATTTAGTGGATATTTTCACAAAAAAGTGAAATTTTCAAAAATCCAGAAAATTGGCTGAAAACGACTAAATATCAAGGACTCATTGGGCGAATCGCTCTGGAACTGAAATCGGAACGCTCACTGACATTTCGCCTATCTGAAAGTCTGATAAATGGCGAAAAAATGACTAAGTCCAAAAAAAATTTTTTTTCAACTTTTTTCAATTTTACCCCGTGGGATATATATTCTACCCACACACATTTGGAACTCTCCTGGGGTACCCTCACACATATTATTCCCTCGTTTAGTGGATATTTTCACAAAAAAGTGAAATTTTCAAAAATCCAGAAAATTGGCTGAAAACGACTAAATATCAAGGACTCATTGGGCGAATTGCTCTGGAACTGAAATCGGAACGCTCACTGACATTTCCCCTATCTGAAAGTCTGATAAATGCCGGAAAAATTACTAAGTCCAAAAAAAAATTTGTTCAACTTTTTTCAATTTTACCCCCGTGGGATATATATTCTACCCACACACCTTTGGAACTCTCCTGGGGTACCCTCACACATATTATTCCCTCATTTAGTGGATATTTTCACAAAAAAGTGAAATTTTCAAAAATCCAGAAAATTGGCTGAAAACGACTAAATATCAAGGACTCATTGGGCGAATTGCTCTTGAACTGAATTCGGAACGCTCACTGACGATTCCCCTATCTGAAAGTCTGATAAACGCCGGAAAAATGACTAAGTCCAAAAAAATTTTTTTTCAACTTTTTTCAAGTTTACCCCGTGGGATATATATTCTACCCACACACATTTGGAACTCTCCTGGGGTACCCTCACACATATTATTCCCTCATTTAGTGGATATTTTCACAAAAAAGTGAAATTTTCAAAAATCCAGAAAATTGGCTGAAAATGACTAGATATCAAGGACTCATTGGGCGAATTGCTCTGGAACTGAAATCGGAACGCTAACTGACATTTACCCTATCTGAAAGTCTGATAACCGCCGGAAAAATGACTAAGTCCAAAAAAAATTTTTTTTCAACTTTTTTCAATTTTACCCCGTGGGATATATATTCTACCCACACATATTTGGAACTCTCCTGGGGAACCCTCACACATATTATTCCCTCATTTAGTGGATATTTTCACAAAAAAGTGAAATTTTCAAAAATCCAGAAAATTGGCTGAAAATAACTAAATATCAAGGACTCAATGGGCGAATCGCTCTGGAACTGAAATCGTAACGCTCACTGACATTTCCCCTATGTGAAAGTCTGATAAACGCCGGAAAAATGACTAAGTCCAAAAAAAAATTTGTTCAACTTTTTTCAATTTTACCCCCGTGGGATATATAGTCTACCCACACACATTTGGAACTCTCCTGGGGTACCCTCACACATATTATTCCCTCATTTTGTGGATATTTTCACAAAAAAGGGAAATTTTCAAAAATCCAGAAAATTGGCTGAAAACGACTAAATATCAAGGACTCAATGGGCGAATCGCTCTGGAACTGAAATCGGAACGCTCACTGACATTTCCCCTATCTGAAAGTCTGATAAACGCCGGAAAAATGACTAAGTCCAAAAAAAAATTTGTTCAACTTTTTTCAATTTTACCCCCGTGGGATATATATTCTACCCACACACATTTGGAACTCTCCTGGGGTACCCTCACACATATTATTCCCTCATTTAGTGGATATTTTCACAAAAAAGTGAAATTTTCAAAAATCCAGAAAATTGGCTGAAAATGACTAAATATCAAGGACTCAATGGGCGAATCGCTCTGGAACTGACATCGGAACGCTCACTGACATTTCCCCTATCTGAAAGTCTGATAAACGCCGGAAAAATGAATAAGTCCAAAAAAAATTTTTTTTCAACTTTTTTCAATTTTACACCGTGGGATATATATTCTACCCACACACATTTGGAACTCTCCTGGGGAACCCTCACACATATTATTCCCTCATTTAGTGGATATTTTCACAAAAAAGTGAAATTTTCAAAAATCCAGAAAATTGGCTGAAAACGACTAAATATCAAGGACTCATTGGGCGAATCGCTCTGGAACTGAAATCGGAACGCTCACTGACATTTCGCCTATCTGAAAGTCTGATAAACGGCGGAAAAATGACTAAGTCCAAAAAAAATTTTTTTTCAACTTTTTTCAATTTTACCCCGTGGGATATATATTCTACCCACACACATTTGGAACTCTCCTGGGGTACCCTCACACATATTATTCCCTCGTTTAGTGGATATTTTCACAAAAAAGTGAAATTTTCAAAAATCCAGAAAATTGGCTGAAAACGACTAAATATCAAGGACTCATTGGGCGAATTGCTCTGGAACTGAAATCGGAACGCTCACTGACATTTCCCCTATCTGAAAGTCTGATAAATGCCGGAAAAATTACTAAGTCCAAAAAAAAATTTGTTCAACTTTTTTCAATTTTACCCCCGTGGGATATATATTCTACCCACACACATTTGGAACTCTCCTGGGGTACCCTCACACATATTATTCCCTCATTTAGTGGATATTTTCACAAAAAAGTGAAATTTTCAAAAATCCAGAAAATTGGCTGAAAACGACTAAATATCAAGGACTCATTGGGCGAATCGCTCTGGAACTGAAATCGGAATGCTCACTGACATTTCCCCTATCTGAAAGTCTGATAAACGCCGGAAAAATGAATAAGTCCAAAAAAAATTTTTTTTCAACTTTTTTCAATTTTACACCGTGGGATATATATTCTACCCACACACATTTGGAACTCTCCTGGGGAACCCTCACACATATTATTCCCTCATTTAGTGGATATTTTCACAAAAAAGTGAAATTTTCAAAAATCCAGAAAATTGGCTGAAAACGACTAAATATCAAGGACTCATTGGGCGAATTGCTCTTGAACTGAATTCGGAACGCTCACTGACAATTCCCCTATCTGAAAGTCTGATAAACGCCGGAAAAATGACTAAGTCCAAAAAAATTTTTTTTTCAACTTTTTTCAATTTTACCCCGTGGGATATATATTCTACCCACACACATTTGGAACTCTCCTGGGGTACCCTCACACATATTATTCCCTCATTTAGTGTATATTTTCACAAAAAAGTGAAATTTTCAAAAATCCAGAAAATTGGCTGAAAATGACTAAATATCAAGGACTCATTTAGCGAATCGCTCTGGAACTGAAATCGGAACGCTCACTGACATTTCCCCTATCTGAAAGTCTGATAAACGCCGGAAAAATGACTAAGTCCAAAAAAAAATTTGTTCAACTTTTTTCAATTTTACCCCCGTGGGATATATATTCTACCCACACACATTTGGAACTCTCCTGGGGTACCCTCACACATATTATTCCCTCATTTAGTGGATATTTTCACAAAAAAGTGAAATTTTCAAAAATCCAGAAAATTGGCTGAAAACGACTAAATATCAAGGACTCATTGGGCGAATTGCTCTTGAACTGAATTCGGAACGCTCACTGACAATTCCCCTATCTGAAAGTCTGATAAACGCCGGAAAAATGACTAAGTCCCCAAAAATTTTTTTTTCAACTTTTTTCAAGTTTACCGCGTGGGATATATATTCTACCCACACACATTTGGAACTCTCCTGGGGTACCCTCACACATATTATTCCCTCATTTAGTGGATATTTTCACAAAAAAATGAAATTTTCAAAAATCCAGAAAATTGGCAGAAAACAACTAGATATCAAGGACTCATTGGGCGAATTGCTCTGGAACTGAAATCGGAACGCTCACTCACATTTACCCTATCTGAAAGTCTGATAAACGCCGGAAAAATGACTAAGTCCAAAAAAAATTTTTTTTCAACTTTTTTCAATTTTACCCCGTGGGATATATATTCTACCCACACACATTTGGAACTCTCCTGGGGAACCCTCACACATATTATTCCCTCATTTAGTGGATATTTTCACAAAAAAGTGAAATTTTCAAAAATCCAGAAAATTGGCTGAAAACGACTAAATATCTAGGACTCATTGGGCGAATTGCTCTGGAACTAAAATCGGAACGCTCACTGACATTTCCCCTATCTGAAAGTCTGATAAACGCCGGAAAAATGACTAAGTCCAAAAAAATTTTTATTTCAACTATTTTCAATTTTACCCCGTGGGATATATATTCTACCCATACACATTTGGAACTCTCCTGGGGTACCCTCACACATATTATTCCGTCATTTAGTGGATATTTTCACAAAAAAGTGAAATTTTCAAAAATCCAGAAAATTGGCTGAAAATGACTAAATATCAAGGACTCATTGGGCGAATCGCTCTGGAACTGAATTCGGAACGCTCACTGACAATTCCCCTATCTGAAAGTCTGATAAACGCCGGAAAAATGACTAAGTCCAAAAAAATTTTTTTTTCAACTTTTTTCAATTTTACCCCGTGGGATATATATTCTACCCACACACATTTGGAACTCTCCTGGGGTACCCTCACACATATTATTCCCTCATTTAGTGTATATTTTCACAAAAAAGTGAAATTTTCAAAAATCCAGAAAATTGGCTGAAAATGACTAAATATCAAGGACTCATTTGGCGAATCGCTCTGGAACTGAAATCGGAACGCTCACTGACATTTCCCCTATCTGAAAGTCTGATAAACGCCGGAAAAATGACTAAGTCCAAAAAAAAATTTGTTCAACTTTTTTCAATTTTACCCCCGTGGGATATATATTCTACCCACACACATTTGGAACTCTCCTGGGGTACCCTCACACATATTATTCCCTCATTTAGTGGATATTTTCACAAAAAAGTGAAATTTTCAAAAATCCAGAAAATTGGCTGAAAACGACTAAATATCAAGGACTCATTGGGCGAATTGCTCTTGAACTGAATTCGGAACGCTCACTGACAATTCCCCTATCTGAAAGTCTGATAAACGCCGGAAAAATGACTAAGTCCCCAAAAATTTTTTTTTCAACTTTTTTCAAGTTTACCCCGTGGGATATATATTCTACCCACACACATTTGGAACTCTCCTGGGGTACCCTCACACATATTATTCCCTCATTTAGTGGATATTTTCACAAAAAAATGAAATTTTCAAAAATCCAGAAAATTGGCAGAAAACAACTAGATATCAAGGACTCATTGGGCGAATTGCTCTGGAACTGAAATCGGAACGCTCACTCACATTTACCCTATCTGAAAGTCTGATAAACGCCGGAAAAATGACTAAGTCCAAAAAAAATTTTTTTTCAACTTTTTTCAATTTTACCCCGTGGGATATATATTCTACCCACACACATTTGGAACTCTCCTGGGGAACCCTCACACATATTATTCCCTCATTTAGTGGATATTTTCACAAAAAAGTGAAATTTTCAAAAATCCAGAAAATTGGCTGAAAACGACTAAATATCTAGGACTCATTGGGCGAATTGCTCTGGAACTAAAATCGGAACGCTCACTGACATTTCCCCTATCTGAAAGTCTGATAAACGCCGGAAAAATGACTAAGTCCAAAAAAATTTTTATTTCAACTATTTTCAATTTTACCCCGTGGGATATATATTCTACCCATACACATTTGGAACTCTCCTGGGGTACCCTCACACATATTATTCCGTCATTTAGTGGATATTTTCACAAAAAAGTGAAATTTTCAAAAATCCAGAAAATTGGCTGAAAATGACTAAATATCAAGGACTCATTGGGCGAATCGCTCTGGAACTGAAATCGGAACGCTCACTGACATTTCCCCTATCTGAAAGTCTGATAAACGCCGGAAAAATGACTAAGTCCCAAAAAAAATTTTTTTTCAACTTTTTTCAATTTTACCACCGTGGGATATATATTCTACCCACACACATTTGGAACTCTCCTGGGGTACCCTCACACATATTATTCCCTCATTTAGTGGATATTTTCACAAAAAAGTGAAATTTTCAAAAATCCAGAAAATTGGCTGAAAACGACTAAATATCAAGGACTCATTGGGCGAATTGCTCTGGAACTGAAATCGGAATGCTCACTGACATTTCTCCTATCTGAAAGTCTGATAAACGCCGGAAAAATGACTAAGTCCAAAAAAAATTTTTTTTCAACTTTTTTCAATTTTACCCCGTGGGATATATATTCTACCCACACACATTTGGAACTCTCCTGGGGAACCCTCACACATATTATTCCCTCATTTAGTGGATATTTTCACAAAAAAGTGAAATTTTCAAAAATCCAGAAAATTGGCTGAAAATGGCTAAATATCAAGGACTCAATGGGCGAATCGCTCTGGAACTGAAATCGGAACGCTCACTGACATTTCCCCTAACTGAAAGTCTGATAAACGCCGGAAAAATGACTAAGTCCAAAAAAAATTTTTTTTCAACTTTTTTCAATTTTACCCCGTGGGATATATATTCTACCCACACACACTTGGAACTCTCCTGGGGAACCCTCACACATATTATTCCCTCATTTAGTTGATATTTTCACAAAAAAGTGAAATTTTCAAAAATCCAGAAAATTGGCTGAAAATGACTAAATATCAAGGACTCAATGGGCGAATCGCTCTGGAACTGAAATCGTAACGCTCACTGACATTTCCCCTATCTGAAAGTCTGATAAACGCCGGAAAAATGACTAAGTCCAAAAAAAAATTTGTTCAACTTTTTTCAATTTTATCCCCGTGGGATATATATTCTACCCACACACATTTGGAACTCTCCTGGGGTACCCTCACACATATTATTCCCTCATTTAGTGGATATTTTCCCAAAAAAGTGAAATTTTCAAAAATCCAGAGAATTGGCTGAAAACGACTAAATATCAAGGACTCATTGGGCGAATTGCTCTGGAACTGAAATCGGAACGCTCACTGACATTTCCCCTATCTGAAAGTCTGATAAATGCCGGAAAAATTACTAAGTCCAAAAAAAAATTTGTTCAACTTTTTTCAATTTTACCCCCGTGGGATATATATTCTACCCACACACATTTGGAACTCTCCTGGGGTACCCTCACACATATTATTCCCTCATTTAGTGGATATTTTCACAAAAAAGTGAAATTTTCAAAAATCCAGAAAATTGGCTGAAAACGACTAAATATCAACGACTCATTGGGCGAATCGCTCTGGAACTGAAATCGGAATGCTCACTGACATTTCCCCTATCTGAAAGTCTGATAAACGCCGGAAAAATGAATAAGTCCAAAAAAAATTTTTTTTCAACTTTTTTCAATTTTACACCGTGGGATATATATTCTACCCACACACATTTGGAACTCTCCTGGGGTACCCTCACACATATTATTCCCTCGTTTAGTGGATATTTTCACAAAAAAGTGAAATTTTCAAAAATCCAGAAAATTGGCTGAAAACGACTAAATATCAAGGACTCATTGGGCGAATTGCTCTGGAACTGAAATCGGAACGCTCACTGACATTTCCCCTATCTGAAAGTCTGATAAATGCCGGAAAAATTACTAAGTCCAAAAAAAAATTTGTTCAACTTTTTTCAATTTTACCCCCGTGGGATATATATTCTACCCACACACATTTGGAACTCTCCTGGGGTACCCTCACACATATTATTCCCTCATTTAGTGGATATTTTCACAAAAAAGTGAAATTTTCAAAAATCCAGAAAATTGGCTGAAAACGACTAAATATCAAGGACTCATTGGGCGAATCGCTCTGGAACTGAAATCGGAATGCTCACTGACATTTCCCCTATCTGAAAGTCTGATAAACGCCGGAAAAATGAATAAGTCCAAAAAAAATTTTTTTTCAACTTTTTTCAATTTTACACCGTGGGATATATATTCTACCCACACACATTTGGAACTCTCCTGGGGAACCCTCACACATATTATTCCCTCATTTAGTGGATATTTTCACAAAAAAGTGAAATTTTCAAAAATCCAGAAAATTGGCTGAAAACGACTAAATATCAAGGACTCATTGGGCGAATTGCTCTTGAACTGAATTCGGAACGCTCACTGACAATTCCCCTATCTGAAAGTCTGATAAACGCCGGAAAAATGACTAAGTCCAAAAAAATTTTTTTTTCAACTTTTTTCAATTTTACCCCGTGGGATATATATTCTACCCACACACATTTGGAACTCTCCTGGGGTACCCTCACACATATTATTCCCTCATTTAGTGTATATTTTCACAAAAAAGTGAAATTTTCAAAAATCCACAAAATTGGCTGAAAATGACTAAATATCAAGGACTCATTTGGCGAATCGCTCTGGAACTGAAATCGGAACGCTCACTGACATTTCCCCTATCTGAAAGTCTGATAAACGTCGGAAAAATGACTAAGTCCAAAAAAAAATTTGTTCAACTTTTTTCAATTTTACCCCCGTGGGATATATATTCTACCCACACACATTTGGAACTCTCCTGGGGTACCCTCACACATATTGTTCCCTCATTTAGTGGATATTTTCACAAAAAAATGAAATTTTCAAAAATCCAGAAAATTGGCTGAAAACGACTAAATATCAAGGACTCATTGGGCGAATTGCTCTGGAACTGAAATCGGAACGCTCACTGACATTTCCCCTATCTGAAAGTCTGATAAACGCCGGAAAAATGACTAAGTCCAAAAAAAATTTTTTTTCAACTTTTTTCAATTTTACCCCGTGGGATATATATTCTACCCACACACATTTGGAACTCTCCTGGGGTACCCTCACACATATTATTCCCTCATTTAGTGGATATTTTCACAAAAAAAGTGAAATTTTCAAAAATCCAGAAAATTGGCTGAAAACGACTAAATATCAAGGACTCATTGGGCGAATCGCTCTGGAACTGAAATCGGAATGCTCACTCACATTTCCCCTATCTGAAAGTCTGATAAACGCCGGAAAAATGACTAAGTCCCCCAAAAAAATTTTTTTCAACTTTTTTCAAATTTACCCCCGTGGGATATATATTCTACCCACACACATTTGGAACTCTCCTGGGGTACCCTCACACATATTATTCCCTCATTTAGTGGATATTTTCACAAAAAAGTGAAATTTTCAAAAATCCAGAAAATTGGCTGAAAACGACTAAATATCAAGGACTCATTGGGCGAATTGCTCTTGAACTGAATTCGGAACGCTCACTGACAATTCCCCTATCTGAAAGTCTGATAAACGCCGGAAAAATGACTAAGTCCCCAAAAATTTTTTTTTCAACTTTTTTCAAGTTTACCCCGTGGGATATATATTCTACCCACACACATTTGGAACTCTCCTGGGGTACCCTCACACATATTATTCCCTCATTTAGTGGATATTTTCACAAAAAAGTGAAATTTTCAAAAATCCAGAAAATTGGCTGAAAATGACTAAATATCAAGGACTCATTGGGCGAATCGCTCTGGAACTGAAATCGGAATGCTCACTGACATTTCCCCTATCTGAAAGTCTGATAAACGCCGGAAAAATGACTAAGTCCAAAAAAAAATTTGTTCAACTTTTTTTCAATTTTATCCCCGTGGGATATATATTCTACCCACACACATTTGGAACTCTCCTGGGGTACCCTCACACATATTATTCCCTCATTTAGTGGATATTTTCACAAAAAAGTGAAATTTTCAAAAATCCAGAAAATTGGCAGAAAACAACTAGATATCAAGGACTCATTGGGCGAATTGCTCTGGAACTGAAATCGGAACGCTCACTCACATTTACCCTATCTGAAAGTCTGATAAACGCCGGAAAAATGACTAAGTCCAAAAAAAATTTTTTTTCAACTTTTTTCAATTTTACACCGTGGGATATATATTCTACCCACACACATTTGGAACTCTCCTGGGGAACCCTCACACATATTATTCCCTCATTTAGTGGATATTTTCACAAAAAAGTGAAATTTTCAAAAATCCAGAAAATTGGCTGAAAACGACTAAATATCAAGGACTCATTGGGCGAATTGCTCTTGAACTGAATTCGGAACGCTCACTGACAATTCCCCTATCTGAAAGTCTGATAAACGACGGAAAAATGACTAAGTCCAAAAAAATTTTTTTTTCAACTTTTTTCAATTTTACCCCGTGGGATATATATTCTACCCACACACATTTGGAACTCTCCTGGGGTACCCTCACACATATTATTCCCTCATTTAGTGTATATTTTCACAAAAAAGTGAAATTTTCAAAAATCCAGAAAATTGGCTGAAAATGACTAAATATCAAGGACTCATTTGGCGAATCGCTCTGGAACTGAAATCGGAACGCTCACTGACATTTCCCCTATCTGAAAGTCTGATAAACGTCGGAAAAATGACTAAGTCCAAAAAAAAATTTGTTCAACTTTTTTCAATTTTACCCCCGTGGGATATATATTCTACCCACACACATTTGGAACTCTCCTGGGGTACCCTCACACATATTGTTCCCTCATTTAGTGGATATTTTCACAAAAAAATGAAATTTTCAAAAATCCAGAAAATTGGCTGAAAACGACTAAATATCAAGGACTCATTGGGCGAATTGCTCTGGAACTGAAATCGGAACGCTCACTGACATTTCCCCTATCTGAAAGTCTGATAAACGCCGGAAAAATGACTAAGTCCAAAAAAAATTTTTTTTCAACTTTTTTCAATTTTACCCCGTGGGATATATATTCTACCCACACACATTTGGAACTCTCCTGGGGTACCCTCACACATATTATTCCCTCATTTAGTGGATATTTTCACAAAAAAAGTGAAATTTTCAAAAATCCAGAAAATTGGCTGAAAACGACTAAATATCAAGGACTCATTGGGCGAATCGCTCTGGAACTGAAATCGGAATGCTCACTCACATTTCCCCTATCTGAAAGTCTGATAAACGCCGGAAAAATGACTAAGTCCCCCAAAAAAATTTTTTTCAACTTTTTTCAAATTTACCCCCGTGGGATATATATTCTACCCACACACATTTGGAACTCTCCTGGGGTACCCTCACACATATTATTCCCTCATTTAGTGGATATTTTCACAAAAAAGTGAAATTTTCAAAAATCCAGAAAATTGGCTGAAAACGACTAAATATCAAGGACTCATTGGGCGAATTGCTCTTGAACTGAATTCGGAACGCTCACTGACAATTCCCCTATCTGAAAGTCTGATAAACGCCGGAAAAATGACTAAGTCCCCAAAAATTTTTTTTTCAACTTTTTTCAAGTTTACCCCGTGGGATATATATTCTACCCACACACATTTGGAACTCTCCTGGGGTACCCTCACACATATTATTCCCTCATTTAGTGGATATTTTCACAAAAAAGTGAAATTTTCAAAAATCCAGAAAATTGGCTGAAAATGACTAAATATCAAGGACTCATTGGGCGAATCGCTCTGGAACTGAAATCGGAATGCTCACTGACATTTCCCCTATCTGAAAGTCTGATAAACGCCGGAAAAATGACTAAGTCCAAAAAAAAATTTGTTCAACTTTTTTTCAATTTTATCCCCGTGGGATATATATTCTACCCACACACATTTGGAACTCTCCTGGGGTACCCTCACACATATTATTCCCTCATTTAGTGGATATTTTCACAAAAAAGTGAAATTTTCAAAAATCCAGAAAATTGGCAGAAAACAACTAGATATCAAGGACTCATTGGGCGAATTGCTCTGGAACTGAAATCGGAACGCTCACTCACATTTACCCTATCTGAAAGTCTGATAAACGCCGGAAAAATGACTAAGTCCAAAAAAAATTTTTTTTCAACTTTTTTCAATTTTACCCCGTGGGATATATATTCTACCCACACACATTTGGAACTCTCCTGGGGAACCCTCACACATATTATTCCCTCATTTAGTGGATATTTTCACAAAAAAGTGAAATTTTCAAAAATCCAGAAAATTGGCTGAAAACGACTAAATATCTAGGACTCATTGGGCGAATTGCTCTGGAACTAAAATCGGAACGCTCACTGACATTTCCCCTATCTGAAAGTCTGATAAACGCCGGAAAAATGACTAAGTCCAAAAAAATTTTTATTTCAACTATTTTCAATTTTACCCCGTGGGATATATATTCTACCCATACACATTTGGAACTCTCCTGGGGTACCCTCACACATATTATTCCGTCATTTAGTGGATATTTTCACAAAAAAGTGAAATTTTCAAAAATCCAGAAAATTGGCTGAAAATGGCTAAATATCAAGGACTCAATGGGCGAATCGCTCTGGAACTGAAATCGGAATGCTCACTGACATTTCTCCTATCTGAAAGTCTGATAAACGCCGGAAAAATGACTAAGTCCAAAAAAAATTTTTTTTCAACTTTTTTCAATTTTACCCCGTGGGATATATATTCTACCCACACACATTTGGAACTCTCCTGGGGAACCCTCACACATATTATTCCCTCATTTAGTGGATATTTTCACAAAAAAGTGAAATTTTCAAAAATCCAGAAAATTGGCTGAAAATGGCTAAATATCAAGGACTCAATGGGCGAATCGCTCTGGAACTGAAATCGGAACGCTCACTGACATTTCCCCTATCTGAAAGTCTGATAAACGCCGGAAAAATGACTAAGTCCAAAAAAAATTTTTTTTCAACTTTTTTCAATTTTACCCCGTGGGATATATATTCTACCCACACACACTTGGAACTCTCCTGGGGAACCCTCACACATATTATTCCCTCATTTAGTTGATATTTTCACAAAAAAGTGAAATTTTCAAAAATCCAGAAAATTGGCTGAAAATGACTAAATATCAAGGACTCAATGGGCGAATCGCTCTGGAACTGAAATCGTAACGCTCACTGACATTTCCCCTATCTGAAAGTCTGATAAACGCCGGAAAAATGACTAAGTCCAAAAAAAAATTTGTTCAACTTTTTTCAATTTTATCCCCGTGGGATATATATTCTACCCACACACATTTGGAACTCTCCTGGGGTACCCTCACACATATTATTCCCTCATTTAGTGGATATTTTCACAAAAAAGTGAAATTTTCAAAAATCCAGAAAATTGGCTGAAAACGACTAAATATCAAGGACTCATTGGGCGAATTGCTCTTGAACTGAATTCGGAACGCTCACTGACGATTCCCCTATCTGAAAGTCTGATAAACGCCGGAAAAATGACTAAGTCCAAAAAAATTTTTTTTTCAACTTTTTTCAAGTTTACCCCGTGGGATATATATTCTACCCACACACATTTGGAACTCTCCTGGGGTACCCTCACACATATTATTCCCTCATTTAGTGGATATTTTCACAAAAAAGTGAAATTTTCAAAAATCCAGAAAATTGGCTGAAAACCACTAGATATCAAGGACTCATTGGGCGAATTGCTCTGGAACTGAAATCGGAACGCTCACTGACATTTACCCTATCTGAAAGTCTGATAACCGCCGGAAAAATGACTAAGTCCAAAAAAAATTTTTTTTCAACTTTTTTCAATTTTACCCCGTGGGATATATATTCTACCCACACACATTTGGAACTCTCCTGGGGTACCCTCACACATATTATTCCCTCATTTTGTGGATATTTTCACAAAAAAGGGAAATTTTCAAAAATCCAGAAAATTGGCTGAAAACGACTAAATATCAAGGACTCATTGGGCGAATCGCTCTGGAACTGAAATCGGAATGCTCACTCACATTTCCCCTATCTGAAAGTCTGATAAACAGCGGAAAAATGACTAAGTCCCAAAAAAAATTTTTTTTCAACTTTTTTCAATTTTACCCCCGTGGGCTATATATTCTACCCACACACATTTGGAACTCTCCTGGGGTACCCTCACACATATTATTCCCTCATTTAGTGGATATTTTCACAAAAAAGTGAAATTTTCAAAAATCCAGAAAATTGGCTGAAAACGACTAAATATCAAGGACTCATTGGGCGAATTGCTCTGGAACTGAAATCGGAATGCTCACTGACATTTCCCCTATCTGAAAGTCTGATAAACGCCGGAAAAATGACTAAGTCCAAAAAAAATTTTTTTTCAACTTTTTTCAATTTTACCCCGTGGGATATATATTCTACCCACACACATTTGGAACTCTCCTGGGGAACCCTTACACATATTATTCCCTCATTTAGTGGATATTTTCACAAAAAAGTGAAATTTTCAAAAATCCAGAAAATTGGCTGAAAATGACTAAATATCAAGGACTCATTGGGCGAATCGCTCTGGAACTGAAATCGTAACGCTCACTGACATTTCCCATATCTGAAAGTCTGATAAACGCCGGAAAAATGACTAAGTCCAAAAAAAAATTTGTTCAACTTTTTTCAATTTTATCCCCGTGGGATATATATTCTACCCACACACATTTGGAACTCTCCTGGGGTACCCTCACACATATTATTCCCTCATTTAGTGGATATTTTCACAAAAAAGTGAAATTTTCAAAAATCCAGAAAATTGGCTGAAAACGACTAAATATCAAGGACTCATTGGGCGAATCGCTCTGGAACTGAAATCGGAATGCTCACTCACATTTCCCCTATCTGAAAGTCTGATAAACGCCGGAAAAATGACTAAGTCCCCCAAAAAAATTTTTTTCAACTTTTTTCAAATTTACCCCCGTGGGATATATATTCTACCCACACACATTTGGAACTCTCCTGGGGTACCCTCACACATATTATTCCCTCATTTAGTGGATATTTTCACAAAAAAGTGAAATTTTCAAAAATCCAGAAAATTGGCTGAAAATGACTAAATATCAAGGACTCATTGGGCGAATCGCTCTGGAACTGAAATCGGAACGCTCACTGACATTTACCCTATCTGAAAGTCTGATAAACGCCGGAAAAATGACTAAGTCCAAAAAAAATTTTTTTTCAACTTTTTTCAATTTTACCCCGTGGGATATATATTCTACCCACACACATTTGGAACTCTCCTGGGGAACCCTGACACATTTTATTCCCTCATTTAGTGGATATTTTCACAAAAAAGTGAAATTTTCAAAAATCCAGAAAATTGGCTGAAAACGACTAAATATCTAGGACTCATTGGGCGAATTGCTCTGGAACTAAAATCGGAACGCTCACTGACATTTCCCCTATCTGAAAGTCTGATAAACGCCGGAAAAATGACTAAGTCCAAAAAAATTTTTATTTCAACTATTTTCAATTTTACCCCGTGGGATATATATTCTACCCATACACATTTGGAACTCTCCTGGGGAACCCTCACACATATTATTCCCTCATTTAGTGGATATTTTCACAAAAAAGTCAAATTTTCAAAAATCCAGAAAATTGGCTGAAAATGACTAAATATCAAGGACTCAATGGGCGAATCGCTCTGGAACTGAAATCGTAACGCTCACTGACATTTCCCCTATGTGAAAGTCTGATAAACGCCGGAAAAATGACTAAGACCAAAAAAAAATTTGTTCAACTTTTTTCAATTTTACCCCCGTGGGATATATAGTCTACCCACACACATTTGGAACTCTCCTGGGGTACCCTCACACATATTATTCCCTCATTTTGTGGATATTTTCACAAAAAAGGGAAATTTTCAAAAATCCAGAAAATTGGCTGAAAACGACTAAATATCAAGGACTCATTGGGCGAATCGCTCTGGAACTGAAATCGGAATGCTCACTCACATTTCCCCTATCTGAAAGTCTGATAAACGCCGGAAAAATGACTAAGTCCAAAAAAAATTTTTTTTCAACTTTTTTCAATTTTACCCCGTGGGATATATATTCTACCCACACACATTTGGAACTCTCCTGGGGAACCCTCACACATATTATTCCCTCATTTAGTGGATATTTTCACAAAAAAGTGAAATTTTCAAAAATCCAGAAAATTGGCTGAAAATGACTAAATATCAAGGACTCAATGGGCGAATCGCTCTGGAACTGAAATCGGAACGCTCACTGACAATTCCCCTATCTGAAAGTCTGATAAACGTCGGAAAAATGACTAAGTCCAAAAAAAAATTTGTTCAACTTTTTTCAATTTTACCCCGTGGGATATATATTCTACCCACACACATTTGGAACTCTCCTGGGGTACCCTCACACATATTATTCCCTCATTTAGTGTATATTTTCACAAAAAAGTGAAATTTTCAAAAATCCAGAAAATTGGCTGAAAATGACTAAATATCAAGGACTCATTGGGCGAATCGCTCTGGAACTGAAATCGTAACGCTCACTGACATTTCCCATATCTGAAAGTCTGATAAACGCCGGAAAAATGACTAAGTCCAAAAAAAAATTTGTTCAACTTTTTTCAATTTTATCCCCGTGGGATATATATTCTACCCACACACATTTGGAACTCTCCTGGGGTACCCTCACACATATTATTCCCTCATTTAGTGGATATTTTCACAAAAAAGTGAAATTTTCAAAAATCCAGAAAATTGACTGAAAACGACTAAATATCAAGGACTCATTGGGCGAATCGCTCTGGAACTGAAATCGGAATGCTCACTCACATTTCCCCTATCTGAAAGTCTGATAAACGCCGGAAAAATGACTAAGTCCCCCAAAAAAATTTTTTTCAACTTTTTTCAAATTTACCCCCGTGGGATATATATTCTACCCACACACATTTGGAACTCTCCTGGGGTACCCTCACACATATTATTCCCTCATTTAGTGGATATTTTCACAAAAAAGTGAAATTTTCAAAAATCCAGAAAATTGGCTGAAAATGACTAAATATCAAGGACTCATTGGGCGAATCGCTCTGGAACTGAAATCGGAACGCTCACTGACATTTACCCTATCTGAAAGTCTGATAAACGCCGGAAAAATGACTAAGTCCAAAAAAAATTTTTTTTCAACTTTTTTCAATTTTACCCCGTGGGATATATATTCTACCCACACACATTTGGAACTCTCCTGGGGAACCCTGACACATATTATTCCCTCATTTAGTGGATATTTTCACAAAAAAGTGAAATTTTCAAAAATCCAGAAAATTGGCTGAAAACGACTAAATATCTAGGACTCATTGGGCGAATTGCTCTTGAACTGAATTCGGAACGCTCACTGACAATTCCCCTATCTGAAAGTCTGATAAACGCCGGAAAAATGACTAAGTCCCCAAAAATTTTTTTTTCAACTTTTTTCAAGTTTACCCCGTGGGATATATATTCTACCCACACACATTTGGAACTCTCCTGGGGTACCCTCACACATATTATTCCCTCATTTAGTGGATATTTTCACAAAAAAGTGAAATTTTCAAAAATCCAGAAAATTGGCTGAAAATGACTAAATATCAAGGACTCATTGGGCGAATCGCTCTGGAACTGAAATCGGAATGCTCACTGACATTTCCCCTATCTGAAAGTCTGATAAACGCCGGAAAAATGACTAAGTCCAAAAAAAAATTTGTTCAACTTTTTTTCAATTTTATCCCCGTGGGATATATATTCTACCCACACACATTTGGAACTCTCCTGGGGTACCCTCACACATATTATTCCCTCATTTAGTGGATATTTTCACAAAAAAGTGAAATTTTCAAAAATCCAGAAAATTGGCAGAAAACAACTAGATATCAAGGACTCATTGGGCGAATTGCTCTGGAACTGAAATCGGAACGCTCACTGACATTTAACCTATCTGAAAGTCTGATAAACGCCGGAAAAATGACTAAGTCCAAAAAAAAATTTTTTTCAACTTTTTTCAATTTTACCCCGTGGGATATATATTCTACCCACACACATTTGGAACTCTCCTGGGGAACCCTCACACATATTATTCCCTCATTTAGTGGATATTTTCACAAAAAAGTGAAATTTTCAAAAATCCAGAAAATTGGCTGAAAACGACTAAATATCTAGGACTCATTGGGCGAATTGCTCTGGAACTAAAATCGGAACGCTCACTGACATTTCCCCTATCTGAAAGTCTGATCAACGCCGGAAAAATGACTAAGTCCCAAAAAAAATTTTTTTTCAACTTTTTTCAATTTTACCACCGTGGGATATATATTCTACCCACACACATTTGGAACTCTTCTGGGGTACCCTCACACATATTATTCCCTCATTTAGTGGATATTTTCACAAAAAAGTGAAATTTTCAAAAATCCAGAAAATTGGCTGAAAACGACTAAATATCAAGGACTCATTGGGCGAATTGCTCTGGAACTGAAATCGGAATGCTCACTGACATTTCCCCTATCTGAAAGTCTGATAAACGCCGGAAAAATGACTAAGTCCAAAAAAAATTTTTTTTCAACTTTTTTCAATTTTACCCCGTGGGATATATATTCTACCCACACACATTTGGAACTCTCCTGGGGAACCCTCACACATATTATTCCCTCATTTAGTGGATATTTTCACAAAAAAGTGAAATTTTCAAAAATCCAGAAAATTGGCTGAAAATGGCTAAATATCAAGGACTCAATGGGCGAATCGCTCTGGAACTGAAATCGGAACGCTCACTGACATTTCCCCTATCTGAAAGTCTGATAAACGTCGGAAAAATGACTAAGTCCAAAAAAAAATTTGTTCAACTTTTTTCAATTTTACCCCGTGGGATATATATTCTACCCACACACATTTGGAACTCTCCTGGGGTACCCTCACACATATTATTCCCTCATTTAGTGTATATTTTCACAAAAAAGTGAAATTTTCAAAAATCCAGAAAATTGGCTGAAAATGACTAAATATCAAGGACTCATTGGGCGAATCGCTCTGGAACTGAAATCGTAACGCTCACTGACATTTCCCATATCTGAAAGTCTGATAAACGCCGGAAAAATGACTAAGTCCAAAAAAAAATTTGTTCAACTTTTTTCAATTTTATCCCCGTGGGATATATATTCTACCCACACACATTTGGAACTCTCCTGGGGTACCCTCACACATATTATTCCCTCATTTAGTGGATATTTTCACAAAAAAGTGAAATTTTCAAAAATCCAGAAAATTGGCTGAAAACGACTAAATATCAAGGACTCATTGGGCGAATCGCTCTGGAACTGAAATCGGAATGCTCACTCACATTTCCCCTATCTGAAAGTCTGATAAACGGCGGAAAAATGACTAAGTCCCCCAAAAAAATTTTTTTCAACTTTTTTCAAATTTACCCCCGTGGGATATATATTCTACCCACACACATTTGGAACTCTCCTGGGGTACCCTCACACATATTATTCCCTCATTTAGTGGATATTTTCACAAAAAAGTGAAATTTTCAAAAATCCAGAAAATTGGCTGAAAACGACTAAATATCAAGGACTCATTGGGCGAATCGCTCTGGAACTGAAATCGGAATGCTCACTGACATTTCCCCTATCTGAAAGTCTGATAAACGCCGGAAAAATGACTAAGTCCAAAAAAAAATTTGTTCAACTTTTTTTCAATTTTATCCCCGTGGGATATATATTCTACCCACACACATTTGGAACTCTCCTGGGGTACCCTCACACATATTATTCCCTCATTTAGTGGATATTTTCACAAAAAAGTGAAATTTTCAAAAATCCAGAAAATTGGCAGAAAACAACTAGATATCAAGGACTCATTGGGCGAATTGCTCTGGAACTGAAGCCGGAACGCTCACTGACATTTACCCTATCTGAAAGTCTGATAAACGCCGGAAAAATGACTAAGTCCAAAAAAAAATTTTTTTCAACTTTTTTCAATTTTACCCCGTGGGATATATATTCTACCCACACACATTTGGAACTCTCCTGGGGAACCCTCACACATATTATTCCCTCATTTAGTGGATATTTTCACAAAAAAGTGAAATTTTCAAAAAATCCAGAAAATTGGCTGAAAACGACTAAATATCTAGGACTCATTGGGCGAATTGCTCTGGAACTAAAATCGGAACGCTCACTGACATTTCCCCTATCTGAAAGTCTGATCAACGCCGGAAAAATGACTAAGTCCCAAAAAAAATTTTTTTTCAACTTTTTTCAATTTTACCACCGTGGGATATATATTCTACCCACACACATTTGGAACTCTTCTGGGGTACCCTCACACATATTATTCCCTCATTTAGTGGATATTTTCACAAAAAAGTGAAATTTTCAAAAATCCAGAAAATTGGCTGAAAATGGCTAAATATCAAGGACTCAATGGGCGAATCGCTCTGGAACTGAAATCGGAACGCTCACTGACAATTCCCCTATCTGAAAGTCTGATAAACGCCGGAAAAATGACTAAGTCCAAAAAAAAATTTGTTCAACTTTTTTCAATTTTACCCCCGTGGGATATATATTCTACCCACACACATTTGGAACTCTCCTGGGGTACCCTCACACATATTATTCCCTCATTTAGTGGATATTTTCACAAAAAAGTGAAATTTTCAAAAATCCAGAAAATTGGCTGAAAACGACTAAATATCAAGGACTCATTGGGCGAATTGCTCTGGAACTGAAATCGGAACGCTCACTGACATTTCCCCTATCTGAAAGTCTGATAAACGCCGGAAAAATGACTAAGTCCAAAAAAAATTTTTTTTCAACTTTTTTCAATTTTACCCACACACACTTGGAACTCTCCTGGGGAACCCTCACACATATTATTCCCTCATTTAGTTGATATTTTCACAAAAAAGTGAAATTTTCAAAAATCCAGAAAATTGGCTGAAAATGACTAAATATCAAGGACTCAATGGGCGAATCGCTCTGGAACTGAAATCGGAACGCTCACTGACATTTCCCCTATCTGAAAGTCTGATAAACGTCGGAAAAATGACTAAGTCCAAAAAAAAAATTTGTTCAACTTTTTTCAATTTTACCCCCGTGTGATATATATTCTACCCACACACATTTGGAACTCTCCTGGGGTACCCTCACACATATTATTCCCTCATTTAGTGGATATTTTCACAAAAAAGTGAAATTTTCAAAAATCCAGAAAATTGGCTGAAAACGACTAAATATCAAGGACTCATTGGGCGAATTGCTCTTGAACTGAATTCGGAACGCTCACTGATGATTCCCCTATCTGAAAGTCTGATAAACGCCGGAAAAATGACTAAGTCCAAAAAAATTTTTTTTTCAACTTTTTTCAAGTTTACCCCGTGGGATATATATTCTGCCCACACACATTTGGAACTCTCCTGGGGTACCCTCACACATATTATTCCCTCATTTAGTGGATATTTTCACAAAAAAGTGACATTTTCAAAAATCCAGAAAATTGGCTGAAAACGACTAGATATCAAGGACTCATTGGGCGAATTGCTCTGGAACTGAAATCGGAACGCTCACTGACATTTACCCTATCTGAAAGTCTGATAACCGCCGGAAAAATGACTAAGTCCAAAAAAAATTTTTTTTCAACTTTTTTCAATTTTACCCCGTGGGATATATATTCTACCCACACACATTTGGAACTCTCCTGGGGAACCCTCACACATATTATTCCCTCATTTAGTGGATATTTTCACAAAAAAGTGAAATTTTCAAAAATCCAGAAAATTGGCTGAAAATGACTAAATATCAAGGACTCAATGGGCGAATCGCTCTGGAACTGACATCGGAACGCTCACTGACATTTCCCCTATCTGAAAGTCTGATAAACGCCGGAAAAATGACTAAGTCCAAAAAAAAATTTGTTCAACTTTTTTCAATTTTACCCCCGTGGGATATATATTCTACACACACACATTTGGAACTCTCCTGGGGTACCCTCACACATATTATTCCCTCATTTTGTGGATATTTTCACAAAAAAGGGAAATTTTCAAAAATCCAGAAAATTGGCTGAAAACGACTAAATATCAAGGACTCAATGGGCGAATCGCTCTGGAACTGACATCGGAATGCTCACTGACATTTCCCCTATCTGAAAGTCTGATAAACGCCGGAAAAATGACTAAGTCCAAAAAAAAATTTGTTCAACTTTTTTCAATTTTACCCCCGTGGGATATATATTCTACCCACACACATTTGGAACTCTCCTGGGGTACCCTCACACATATTATTCCCTCATTTAGTGGATATTTTCACAAAAAAGTGAAATTTTCAAAAATCCAGAAAATTGGCTGAAAACGACTAAATATCAAGGACTCAGTGGGCGAATTGCTCTGGAACTGAAATCGGAACGCTCACTGACATTTCCCCTATCTGAAAGTCTGATAAACGCCGGAAAAATGACTAAGTCCAAAAAAAATTTTTTTTCAACTTTTTTCAATTTTACCCCGTGGGATATATATTCTACCCACACACATTTGGAACTCTCCTGGGGTACCCTCACACATATTATTCCCTCATTTAGTGTATATTTTCACAAAAAAGTGAAATTTTCAAAAATCCAGAAAATTGGCTGAAAATGACTAAATATCAAGGACTCAATGGGCGAATCACTCTGGAACTGAAATCGGAACGCTCACTGACATTTCCCCTATCTGAAAGTCTGATAAACGTCGGAAAAATGACTAAGTCCAAAAAAAAAATTTGTTCAACTTTTTTCAATTTTACCCCCGTGGGATATATATTCTACCCACACACATTTGGAACTCTCCTGGGGTACCCTCACACATATTGTTCCCTCATTTAGTGGATATTTTCACAAAAAAATGAAATTTTCAAAAATCCAGAAAATTGGCTGAAAACGACTAAATATCAAGGACTCATTGGGCGAATTGCTCTGGAACTGAAATCGGAACGCTCACTGACATTTCCCCTATCTGAAAGTCTGATAAACGCCGGAAAAATGACTAAGTCCAAAAAAAATTTTTTTTCAACTTTTTTCAATTTTACCCCGTGGGATATATATTCTACCCACACACATTTGGAACTCTCCTGGGGTACCCTCACACATATTATTCCCTCATTTAGTGGATATTTTCACAAAAAAAGTGAAATTTTCAAAAATCCAGAAAATTGGCTGAAAACGACTAAATATCAAGGACTCATTGGGCGAATCGCTCTGGAACTGAAATCGGAATGCTCACTCACATTTCCCCTATCTGAAAGTCTGATAAACGCCGGAAAAATGACTAAGTCCCCCAAAAAAAATTTTTTCAACTTTTTTCAAATTTACCCCCGTTTGATATATATTCTACCCACACACATTTGGAACTCTCCTGGGGTACCCTCACACATATTATTCCCTCATTTAGTGGATATTTTCACAAAAAAGTGAAATTTTCAAAAATCCAGAAAATTGGCTGAAAACGACTAAATATCAAGGACTCATTGGGCGAATTGCTCTTGAACTGAATTCGGAACGCTCACTGACAATTCCCCTATCTGAAAGTCTGATAAACGCCGGAAAAATGACTAAGTCCCCAAAAATTTTTTTTTCAACTTTTTTCAAGTTTACCCCGTGGGATATATATTCTACCCACACACATTTGGAACTCTCCTGGGGTACCCTCACACATATTATTCCCTCATTTAGTGGATATTTTCACAAAAAAGTGAAATTTTCAAAAATCCAGAAAATTGGCTGAAAATGACTAAATATCAAGGACTCATTGGGCAAATCGCTCTGGAACTGAAATCGGAATGCTCACTGACATTTCCCCTATCTGAAAGTCTGATAAACGCCGGAAAAATGACTAAGTCCAAAAAAAAATTTGTTCAACTTTTTTTCAATTTTATCCCCGTGGGATATATATTCTACCCACACACATTTGGAACTCTCCTGGGGTACCCTCACACATATTATTCCCTCATTTAGTGGATATTTTCACAAAAAAGTGAAATTTTCAAAAATCCAGAAAATTGGCTGAAAACGACTAAATATCTAGGACTCATTGGGCGAATTGCTCTGGAACTAAAATCGGAACGCTCACTGACATTTCCCCTATCTGAAAGTCTGATAAACGCCGGAAAAATGACTAAGTCCAAAAAAATTTTTATTTCAACTATTTTCAATTTTACCCCGTGGGATATATATTCTACCCATACACATTTGGAACTCTCCTGGGGTACCCTCACACATATTATTCCGTCATTTAGTGGATATTTTCACAAAAAAGTGAAATTTTCAAAAATCCAGAAAATTGGCTGAAAATGACTAAATATCAAGGACTCATTGGGCGAATCGCTCTGGAACTGAAATCGGAACGCTCACTGACATTTCCCCTATCTGAAAGTCTGATAAACGCCGGAAAAATGACTAAGTCCCAAAAAAAATTTTTTTTCAACTTTTTTCAATTTTACCACCGTGGGATATATATTCTACCCACACACATTTGGAACTCTCCTGGGGTACCCTCACACATATTATTCCCTCATTTAGTGGATATTTTCACAAAAAAGTGAAATTTTCAAAAATCCAGAAAATTGGCTGAAAACGACTAAATATCAAGGACTCATTGGGCGAATTGCTCTGGAACTGAAATCGGAATGCTCACTGACATTTCTCCTATCTGAAAGTCTGATAAACGCCGGAAAAATGACTAAGTCCAAAAAAAATTTTTTTTCAACTTTTTTCAATTTTACCCCGTGGGATATATATTCTACCCACACACATTTGGAACTCTCCTGGGGAACCCTCACACATATTATTCCCTCATTTAGTGGATATTTTCACAAAAAAGTGAAATTTTCAAAAATCCAGAAAATTGGCTGAAAATGGCTAAATATCAAGGACTCAATGGGCGAATCGCTCTGGAACTGAAATCGGAACGCTCACTGACATTTCCCCTATCTGAAAGTCTGATAAACGCCGGAAAAATGACTAAGTCCAAAAAAAATTTTTTTTCAACTTTTTTCAATTTTACCCCGTGGGATATATATTCTACCCACACACACTTGGAACTCTCCTGGGGAACCCTCACACATGTTATTCCCTCATTTAGTTGATATTTTCACAAAAAAGTGAAATTTTCAAAAATCCAGAAAATTGGCTGAAAATGACTAAATATCAAGGACTCAATGGGCGAATCGCTCTGGAACTGAAATCGTAACGCTCACTGACATTTCCCCTATCTGAAAGTCTGATAAACGCCGGAAAAATGACTAAGTCCAAAAAAAAATTTGTTCAACTTTTTTCAATTTTATCCCCGTGGGATATATATTCTACCCACACACATTTGGAACTCTCCTGGGGTACCCTCACACATATTATTCCCTCATTTAGTGGATATTTTCACAAAAAAGTGAAATTTTCAAAAATCCAGAAAATTGGCTGAAAACGACTAAATATCAAGGACTCATTGGGCGAATTGCTCTTGAACTGAATTCGGAACGCTCACTGACGATTCCCCTATCTGAAAGTCTGATAAACGCCGGAAAAATGACTAAGTCCAAAAAAATTTTTTTTTCAACTTTTTTCAAGTTTACCCCGTGGGATATATATTCTACCCACACACATTTGGAACTCTCCTGGGGTACCCTCACACATATTATTCCCTCATTTAGTGGATATTTTCACAAAAAAGTGAAATTTTCAAAAATCCAGAAAATTGGCTGAAAACCACTAGATATCAAGGACTCATTGGGCGAATTGCTCTGGAACTGAAATCGGAACGCTCACTGACATTTACCCTATCTGAAAGTCTGATAACCGCCGGAAAAATGACTAAGTCCAAAAAAAATTTTTTTTCAACTTTTTTCAATTTTACCCCGTGGGATATATATTCTACCCACACACATTTGGAACTCTCCTGGGGTACCCTCACACATATTATTCCCTCATTTTGTGGATATTTTCACAAAAAAGGGAAATTTTCAAAAATCCAGAAAATTGGCTGAAAACGACTAAATATCAAGGACTCATTGGGCGAATCGCTCTGGAACTGAAATCGGAATGCTCACTCACATTTCCCCTATCTGAAAGTCTGATAAACAGCGGAAAAATGACTAAGTCCCAAAAAAATTTTTTTTTCAACTTTTTTCAATTTTACCCCCGTGGGCTATATATTCTACCCACACACATTTGGAACTCTCCTGGGGTACCCTCACACATATTATTCCCTCATTTAGTGGATATTTTCACAAAAAAGTGAAATTTTCAAAAATCCAGAAAATTGGCTGAAAATGACTAAATATCAAGGACTCAATGGGCGAATCGCTCTGGAACTGAAATCGGAACGCTCACTGACAATTCCCCTATCTGAAAGTCTGATAAACGTCGGAAAAATGACTAAGTCCAAAAAAAAATTTGTTCAACTTTTTTCAATTTTACCCCGTGGGATATATATTCTACCCACACACATTTGGAACTCTCCTGGGGTACCCTCACACATATTATTCCCTCATTTAGTGTATATTTTCACAAAAAAGTGAAATTTTCAAAAATCCAGAAAATTGGCTGAAAATGACTAAATATCAAGGACTCATTGGGCGAATCGCTCTGGAACTGAAATCGTAACGCTCACTGACATTTCCCATATCTGAAAGTCTGATAAACGCCGGAAAAATGACTAAGTCCAAAAAAAAATTTGTTCAACTTTTTTCAATTTTATCCCCGTGGGATATATATTCTACCCACACACATTTGGAACTCTCCTGGGGTACCCTCACACATATTATTCCCTCATTTACTGGATATTTTCACAAAAAAGTGAAATTTTCAAAAATCCAGAAAATTGGCTGAAAACGACTAAATATCAAGGACTCATTGGGCGAATCGCTCTGGAACTGAAATCGGAATGCTCACTCACATTTCCCCTATCTGAAAGTCTGATAAACGCCGGAAAAATGACTAAGTCCCCCAAAAAAATTTTTTTCAACTTTTTTCAAATTTACCCCCGTGGGATATATATTCTACCCACACACATTTGGAACTCTCCTGGGGTACCCTCACACATATTATTCCCTCATTTAGTGGATATTTTCACAAAAAAGTGAAATTTTCAAAAATCCAGAAAATTGGCTGAAAATGACTAAATATCAAGGACTCATTGGGCGAATTGCTCTGGAACTAAAATCGGAACGCTCACTGACATTTCCCCTATCTGAAAGTCTGATAAACGCCGGAAAAATGACTAAGTCCAAAAAAATTTTTATTTCAACTATTTTCAATTTTACCCCGTGGGATATATATTCTACCCATACACATTTGGAACTCTCCTGGGGAACCCTCACACATATTATTCCCTCATTTAGTGGATATTTTCACAAAAAAGTGAAATTTTCAAAAATCCAGAAAATTGGCTGAAAATGACTAAATATCAAGGACTCAATGGGCGAATCGCTCTGGAACTGAAATCGTAACGCTCACTGACATTTCCCCTATGTGAAAGTCTGATAAACGCCGGAAAAATGACTAAGTCCAAAAAAAAATTTGTTCAACTTTTTTCAATTTTACCCCCGTGGGATATATAGTCTACCCACACACATTTGGAACTCTCCTGGGGTACCCTCACACATATTATTCCCTCATTTTGTGGATATTTTCACAAAAAAGGGAAATTTTCAAAAATCCAGAAAATTGGCTGAAAACGACTAAATATCAAGGACTCATTGGGCGAATCGCTCTGGAACTGAAATCGGAATGCTCACTCACATTTCCCCTATCTGAAAGTCTGATAAACGCCGGAAAAATGACTAAGTCCAAAAAAAATTTTTTTTCAACTTTTTTCAATTTTACCCCGTGGGATATATATTCTACCCACACACATTTGGAACTCTCCTGGGGAACCCTCACACATATTATTCCCTCATTTAGTGGATATTTTCACAAAAAAGTGAAATTTTCAAAAATCCAGAAAATTGGCTGAAAATGACTAAATATCAAGGACTCAATGGGCGAATCGCTCTGGAACTGAAATCGGAACGCTCACTGACAATTCCCCTATCTGAAAGTCTGATAAACGTCGGAAAAATGACTAAGTCCAAAAAAAAATTTGTTCAACTTTTTTCAATTTTACCCCGTGGGATATATATTCTACCCACACACATTTGGAACTCTCCTGGGGTACCCTCACACATATTATTCCCTCATTTAGTGTATATTTTCACAAAAAAGTGAAATTTTCAAAAATCCAGAAAATTGGCTGAAAATAACTAAATATCAAGGACTCATTGGGCGAATCGCTCTGGAACTGAAATCGTAACGCTCACTGACATTTCCCATATCTGAAAGTCTGATAAACGCCGGAAAAATGACTAAGTCCAAAAAAAAATTTGTTCAACTTTTTTCAATTTTATCCCCGTGGGATATATATTCTACCCACACACATTTGGAACTCTCCTGGGGTACCCTCACACATATTATTCCCTCATTTAGTGGATATTTTCACAAAAAAGTGAAATTTTCAAAAATCCAGAAAATTGGCTGAAAACGACTAAATATCAAGGACTCATTGGGCGAATCGCTCTGGAACTGAAATCGGAATGCTCACTGACATTTCCCCTATCTGAAAGTCTGATAAACGCCGGAAAAATGACTAAGTCCCCCAAAAAAATTTTTTTCAACTTTTTTCAAATTTACCCCCGTGGGATATATATTCTACCCACACACATTTGGAACTCTCCTGGGGTACCCTCACACATATTATTCCCTCATTTAGTGGATATTTTCACAAAAAAGTGAAATTTTCAAAAATCCAGAAAATTGGCTGAAAATGACTAAATATCAAGGACTCATTGGGCGAATCGCTCTGGAACTGAAATCGGAACGCTCACTGACATTTACCCTATCTGAAAGTCTGATAAACGCCGGAAAAATGACTAAGTCCAAAAAAAATTTTTTTTCAACTTTTTTCAATTTTACCCCGTGGGATATATATTCTACCCACACACATTTGGAACTCTCCTGGGGAACCCTGACACATATTATTCCCTCATTTAGTGGATATTTTCACAAAAAAGTGAAATTTTCAAAAATCCAGAAAATTGGCTGAAAACGACTAAATATCAAGGACTCATTGGGCGAATTGCTCTTGAACTGAATTCGGAACGCTCACTGACAATTCCCCTATCTGAAAGTCTGATAAACGCCGGAAAAATGACTAAGTCCCCAAAAATTTTTTTTTCAACTTTTTTCAAGTTTACCCCGTGGGATATATATTCTACCCACACACATTTGGAACTCTCCTGGGGTACCCTCACACATATTATTCCCTCATTTAGTGGATATTTTCACAAAAAAGTGAAATTTTCAAAAATCCAGAAAATTGGCTGAAAATGACTAAATATCAAGGACTCATTGGGCGAATCGCTCTGGAACTGAAATCGGAATGCTCACTGACATTTCCCCTATCTGAAAGTCTGATAAACGCCGGAAAAATGACTAAGTCCAAAAAAAAATTTGTTCAACTTTTTTTCAATTTTATCCCCGTGGGATATATATTCTACCCACACACATTTGGAACTCTCCTGGGGTACCCTCACACATATTATTCCCTCATTTAGTGGATATTTTCACAAAAAAGTGAAATTTTCAAAAATCCAGAAAATTGGCAGAAAACAACTAGATATCAAGGACTCATTGGGCGAATTGCTCTGGAACTGAAATCGGAACGCTCACTGACATTTAACCTATCTGAAAGTCTGATAAACGCCGGAAAAATGACTAAGTCCAAAAAAAAATTTTTTTCAACTTTTTTCAATTTTACCCCGTGGGATATATATTCTACCCACACACATTTGGAACTCTCCTGGGGAACCCTCACACATATTATTCCCTCATTTAGTGGATATTTTCACAAAAAAGTGAAATTTTCAAAAATCCAGAAAATTGGCTGAAAACGACTAAATATCTAGGACTCATTGGGCGAATTGCTCTGGAACTAAAATCGGAACGCTCACTGACATTTCCCCTATCTGAAAGTCTGATAAACGCCGGAAAAATGACTAAGTCCAAAAAAAATTTTTTTTCAACTTTTTTCAATTTTACCCCGTGGGATATATATTCTACCCACACACATTTGGAACTCTCCTGATGAACCCTCACACATATTATTCCCTCATTTAGTGGATATTTTCACAAAAAAGTGAAATTTTCAAAAATCCAGAAAATTGGCTGAAAATGGCTAAATATCAAGGACTCAATGGGCGAATCGCTCTGGAACTGAAATCGGAACGCTCACTGACATTTCCCCTATCTGAAAGTCTGATAAACGTCGGAAAAATGACTAAGTCCAAAAAAAAATTTGTTCAACTTTTTTCAATTTTACCCCGTGGGATATATATTCTACCCACACACATTTGGAACTCTCCTGGGGTACCCTCACACATATTATTCCCTCATTTAGTGTATATTTTCACAAAAAAGTGAAATTTTCAAAAATCCAGAAAATTGGCTGAAAATGACTAAATATCAAGGACTCATTGGGCGAATCGCTCTGGAACTGAAATCGTAACGCTCACTGACATTTCCCATATCTGAAAGTCTGATAAACGCCGGAAAAATGACTAAGTCCAAAAAAAAATTTGTTCAACTTTTTTCAATTTTATCCCCGTGGGATATATATTCTACCCACACACATTTGGAACTCTCCTGGGGTACCCTCACACATATTATTCCCTCATTTAGTGGATATTTTCACAAAAAAGTGAAATTTTCAAAAATCCAGAAAATTGGCTGAAAACGACTAAATATCAAGGACTCATTGGGCGAATCGCTCTGGAACTGAAATCGGAATGCTCACTCACATTTCCCCTATCTGAAAGTCTGATAAACGCCGGAAAAATGACTAAGTCCCCCAAAAAAATTTTTTTCAACTTTTTTCAAATTTACCCCCGTGGGATATATATTCTACCCACACACATTTGGAACTCTCCTGGGGTACCCTCACACATATTATTCCCTCATTTAGTGGATATTTTCACAAAAAAGTGAAATTTTCAAAAATCCAGAAAATTGGCTGAAAACGACTAAATATCAAGGACTCATTGGGCGAATTGCTCTTGAACTGAATTCGGAACGCTCACTGACAATTCCCCTATCTGAAAGTCTGATAAACGCCGGAAAAATGACTAAGTCCCCAAAAATTTTTTTTTCAACTTTTTTCAAGTTTACCCCGTGGGATATATATTCTACCCACACACATTTGGAACTCTCCTGGGGAACCCTCACACATATTATTCCCTCATTTAGTGGATATTTTCACAAAAAAGTGAAATTTTCAAAAATCCAGAAAATTGGCTGAAAACGACTAAATATCTAGGACTCATTGGGCGAATTGCTCTGGAACTAAAATCGGAACGCTCACTGACATTTCCCCTATCTGAAAGTCTGATCAACGCCGGAAAAATGACTAAGTCCCAAAAAAAATTTTTTTTCAACTTTTTTCAATTTTACCACCGTGGGATATATATTCTACCCACACACATTTGGAACTCTTCTGGGGTACCCTCACACATATTATTCCCTCATTTAGTGGATATTTTCACAAAAAAGTGAAATTTTCAAAAATCCAGAAAATTGGCTGAAAACGACTAAATATCAAGGACTCATTGGGCGAATTGCTCTGGAACTGAAATCGGAATGCTCACTGACATTTCCCCTATCTGAAAGTCTGATAAACGCCGGAAAAATGACTAAGTCCAAAAAAAATTTTTTTTCAACTTTTTTCAATTTTACCCCGTGGGATATATATTCTACCCACACACATTTGGAACTCTCCTGGGGAACCCTCACACATATTATTCCCTCATTTAGTGGATATTTTCACAAAAAAGTGAAATTTTCAAAAATCCAGAAAATTGGCTGAAAATGGCTAAATATCAAGGACTCAATGGGCGAATCGCTCTGGAACTGAAATCGGAACGCTCACTGACAATTCCCCTATCTGAAAGTCTGATAAACGCCGGAAAAATGACTAAGTCCAAAAAAAAATTTGTTCAACTTTTTTCAATTTTACCCCCGTGGGATATATATTCTACCCACACACATTTGGAACTCTCCTGGGGTACCCTCACACATATTATTCCCTCATTTAGTGGATATTTTCACAAAAAAGTGAAATTTTCAAAAATCCAGAAAATTGGCTGAAAACGACTAAATATCAAGGACTCATTGGGCGAATTGCTCTGGAACTGAAATCGGAACGCTCACTGACATTTCCCCTATCTGAAAGTCTGATAAACGTCGGAAAAATGACTAAGTCCAAAAAAAAAATTTGTTCAACTTTTTTCAATTTTACCCCCGTGTGATATATATTCTACCCACACACATTTGGAACTCTCCTGGGGTACCCTCACACATATTATTCCCTCATTTAGTGGATATTTTCACAAAAAAGTGAAATTTTCAAAAATCCAGAAAATTGGCTGAAAACGACTAAATATCAAGGACTCATTGGGCGAATTGCTCTTGAACTGAATTCGGAACGCTCACTGATGATTCCCCTATCTGAAAGTCTGATAAACGCCGGAAAAATGACTAAGTCCAAAAAAATTTTTTTTTCAACTTTTTTCAAGTTTACCCCGTGGGATATATATTCTGCCCACACACATTTGGAACTCTCCTGGGGTACCCTCACACATATTATTCCCTCATTTAGTGGATATTTTCACAAAAAAGTGACATTTTCAAAAATCCAGAAAATTGGCTGAAAATGACTAAATATCAAGGACTCAATGGGCGAATCGCTCTGGAACTGACATCGGAACGCTCACTGACATTTCCCCTATCTGAAAGTCTGATAAACGCCGGAAAAATGACTAAGTCCAAAAAAAAATTTGATCAACTTTTTTCAATTTTACCCCCGTGGGATATATATTCTACACACACACATTTGGAACTCTCCTGGGGTACCCTCACACATATTATTCCCTCATTTTGTGGATATTTTCACAAAAAAGGGAAATTTTCAAAAATCCAGAAAATTGGCTGAAAACGACTAAATATCAAGGACTCAATGGGCGAATCGCTCTGGAACTGACATCGGAATGCTCACTGACATTTCCCCTATCTGAAAGTCTGATAAACGCCGGAAAAATGACTAAGTCCAAAAAAAAATTTGTTCAACTTTTTTCAATTTTACCCCCGTGGGATATTTATTCTACCCACACACATTTGGAACTCTCCTGGGGTACCCTCACACATATTATTCCCTCATTTAGTGGATATTTTCACAAAAAAGTGAAATTTTCAAAAATCCAGAAAATTGGCTGAAAACGACTAAATATCAAGGACTCAGTGGGCGAATTGCTCTGGAACTGAAATCGGAACGCTCACTGACATTTCCCCTATCTGAAAGTCTGATAAACGCCGGAAAAATGACTAAGTCCAAAAAAAATTTTTTTTCAACTTTTTTCAATTTTACCCCGTGGGATATATATTCTACCCACACACATTTGGAACTCTCCTGGGGTACCCTCACACATATTATTCCCTCATTTAGTGGATATTTTCACAAAAAAGTGAAATTTTCAAAAATCCAGAAAATTGGCTGAAAATGACTAAATATCAAGGACTCAATGGGCGAATCGCTCTGGAACTGAAATCGGAACGCTCACTGACATTTCCCCTATCTGAAAGTCTGATAAACGTCGGAAAAATGACTAAGTCCAAAAAAAAAATTTGTTCAACTTTTTTCAATTTTACCCCCGTGTGATATATATTCTACCCACACACATTTGGAACTCTCCTGGGGTACCCTCACACATATTATTCCCTCATTTAGTGGATATTTTCACAAAAAAGTGAAATTTTCAAAAATCCAGAAAATTGGCTGAAAACGACTAAATATCAAGGACTCATTGGGCGAATTGCTCTTGAACTGAATTCGGAACGCTCACTGATGATTCCCCTATCTGAAAGTCTGATAAACGCCGGAAAAATGACTAAGTCCAAAAAAATTTTTTTTTCAACTTTTTTCAAGTTTACCCCGTGGGATATATATTCTACCCACACACATTTGGAACTCTCCTGGGGTACCCTCACACATATTATTCCCTCATTTAGTGGATATTTTCACAAAAAAGTGACATTTTCAAAAATCCAGAAAATTGGCTGAAAACGACTAGATATCAAGGACTCATTGGGCGAATTGCTCTGGAACTGAAATCGGAACGCTCACTGACATTTACCCTATCTGAAAGTCTGATAACCGCCGGAAAAATGACTAAGTCCAAAAAAAATTTTTTTTCAACTTTTTTCAATTTTACCCCGTGGGATATATATTCTACCCACACACATTTGGAACTCTCCTGGGGTACCCTCACACATATTATTCCCTCATTTAGTGGATATTTTCACAAAAAAGTGAAATTTTCAAAAATCCAGAAAATTGGCTGAAAACGACTAAATATCAAGGACTCAGTGGGCGAATTGCTCTGGAACTGAAATCGGAACGCTCACTGACATTTCCCCTATCTGAAAGTCTGATAAACGCCGGAAAAATGACTAAGTCCAAAAAAAATTTTTTTTCAACTTTTTTCAATTTTACCCCGTGGGATATATATTCTACCCACACACATTTGGAACTCTCCTGGGGTACCCTCACACATATTATTCCCTCATTTAGTGGATATTTTCACAAAAAAGTGAAATTTTCAAAAATCCAGAAAATTGGCTGAAAACGACTAAATATCAAGGACTCATTGGGCGAATCGCTCTGGAACTGAAATCGGAACGCTCACTGACATTTCCCCTATCTGAAAGTCTGATAAACGCCGGAAAAATGACTAAGTCCAAAAAAATTTTTTTTTAAACTTTTTTCAATTTTACCACGTGGGATATATATTCTACCCACACACATTTGGAACTCTCCTATGGTACCCTCACACATATTATTCCCTCGTTTAGTGGATATTTTCACAAAAAAGTGAAATTTTCAAAAATCCAGAGAATTGGCTGAAAACGACTAAATATCAAGGACTCATTGGGCGAATTGCTCTGGAACTGAAATCGGAACGCTCACTGACATTTCCCCTATCTGAAAGTCTGATAAATGCCGGAAAAATTACTAAGTCCAAAAAAAAATTTGTTCAACTTTTTTCAATTTTACCCCCGTGGGATATATATTCTACCCACACACATTTGGAACTCTCCTGGGGTACCCTCACACATATTATTCCCTCATTTAGTGGATATTTTCACAAAAAAGTGAAATTTTCAAAAATCCAGAAAATTGGCTGAAAACGACTAAATATCAACGACTCATTGGGCGAATCGCTCTGGAACTGAAATCGGAATGCTCACTGACATTTCCCCTATCTGAAAGTCTGATAAACGCCGGAAAAATGAATAAGTCCAAAAAAAATTTTTTTTCAACTTTTTTCAATTTTACACCGTGGGATATATATTCTACCCACACACATTTGGAACTCTCCTATGGTACCCTCACACATATTATTCCCTCGTTTAGTGGATATTTTCACAAAAAAGTGAAATTTTCAAAAATCCAGAAAATTGGCTGAAAATGACTAAATATCAAGGACTCAATGGGCGAATCGCTCTGGAACTGACATCGGAACGCTCACTGACATTTCCCCTATCTGAAAGTCTGATAAACGCCGGAAAAATGACTAAGTCCAAAAAAAAATTTGTTCAACTTTTTTCAATTTTACCCCCGTGGGATATATATTCTACACACACACATTTGGAACTCTCCTGGGGTACCCTCACACATATTATTCCCTCATTTAGTGGATATTTTCACAAAAAAGTGAAATTTTCAAAAATCCAGAAAATTGGCTGAAAATGACTAAATATCAAGGACTCAATGGGCGAATCGCTCTGGAACTGACATCGGAATGCTCACTGACATTTCCCCTATCTGAAAGTCTGATAAACGCCGGAAAAATGACTAAGTCCAAAAAAAAATTTGTTCAACTTTTTTCAATTTTACCCCCGTGGGATATATATTCTACCCACACACATTTGGAACTCTCCTGGGGTACCCTCACACATATGATTCCCTCATTTAGTGGATATTTTCACAAAAAAGTGAAATTTTCAAAAATCCAGAAAATTGGCTGAAAACGACTAAATATCAAGGACTCAGTGGGCGAATTGCTCTGGAACTGAAATCGGAACGCTCACTGACATTTCCCCTATCTGAAAGTCTGATAAACGCCGGAAAAATGACTAAGTCCAAAAAAAATTTGTTCAACTTTTTTCAATTTTACCCCCGTGGGATATATATTCTACACACACACATTTGGAACTCTCCTGGGGTACCCTCACACATATTATTCCCTCATTTAGTGGATATTTTCACAAAAAAGTGAAATTTTCAAAAATCCAGAAAATTGGCTGAAAATGACTAAATATCAAGGACTCAATGGGCGAATCGCTCTGGAACTGACATCGGAATGCTCACTGACATTTCCCCTATCTGAAAGTCTGATAAACGCCGGAAAAATGACTAAGTCCAAAAAAAAATTTGTTCAACTTTTTTCAATTTTACCCCCGTGGGATATATATTCTACCCACACACATTTGGAACTCTCCTGGGGTACCCTCACACATATTATTCCCTCATTTAGTGGATATTTTCACAAAAAAGTGAAATTTTCAAAAATCCAGAAAATTGGCTGAAAACGACTAAATATCAACGACTCATTGGGCGAATCGCTCTGGAACTGAAATCGGAATGCTCACTGACATTTCCCCTATCTGAAAGTCTGATAAACGCCGGAAAAATGAATAAGTCCAAAAAAAATTTTTTTTCAACTTTTTTCAATTTTACACCGTGGGATATATATTCTACCCACACACATTTGGAACTCTCCTATGGTACCCTCACACATATTATTCCCTCGTTTAGTGGATATTTTCACAAAAAAGTGAAATTTTCAAAAATCCAGAAAATTGGCTGAAAATGACTAAATATCAAGGACTCAATGGGCGAATCGCTCTGGAACTGACATCGGAACGCTCACTGACATTTCCCCTATCTGAAAGTCTGATAAACGCCGGAAAAATGACTAAGTCCAAAAAAAAATTTGTTCAACTTTTTTCAATTTTACCCCCGTGGGATATATATTCTACACACACACATTTGGAACTCTCCTGGGGTACCCTCACACATATTATTCCCTCATTTAGTGGATATTTTCACAAAAAAGTGAAATTTTCAAAAATCCAGAAAATTGGCTGAAAATGACTAAATATCAAGGACTCAATGGGCGAATCGCTCTGGAACTGACATCGGAATGCTCACTGACATTTCCCCTATCTGAAAGTCTGATAAACGCCGGAAAAATGACTAAGTCCAAAAAAAAATTTGTTCAACTTTTTTCAATTTTACCCCCGTGGGATATATATTCTACCCACACACATTTGGAACTCTCCTGGGGTACCCTCACACATATGATTCCCTCATTTAGTGGATATTTTCACAAAAAAGTGAAATTTTCAAAAATCCAGAAAATTGGCTGAAAACGACTAAATATCAAGGACTCAGTGGGCGAATTGCTCTGGAACTGAAATCGGAACGCTCACTGACATTTCCCCTATCTGAAAGTCTGATAAACGCCGGAAAAATGACTAAGTCCAAAAAAAATTTGTTCAACTTTTTTCAATTTTACCCCCGTGGGATATATATTCTACACACACACATTTGGAACTCTCCTGGGGTACCCTCACACATATTATTCCCTCATTTAGTGGATATTTTCACAAAAAAGTGAAATTTTCAAAAATCCAGAAAATTGGCTGAAAATGACTAAATATCAAGGACTCAATGGGCGAATCGCTCTGGAACTGACATCGGAATGCTCACTGACATTTCCCCTATCTGAAAGTCTGATAAACGCCGGAAAAATGACTAAGTCCAAAAAAAAATTTGTTCAACTTTTTTCAATTTTACCCCGTGGGATATATATTCTACCCATACACATTTGGAACTCTCCTGGGGTACCCTCACACATATTATTCCGTCATTTAGTGGATATTTTCACAAAAAAGTGAAATTTTCAAAAATCCAGAAAATTGGCTGAAAATGACTAAATATCAAGGACTCATTGGGCGAATCGCTCTGGAACTGAAATCGGAACGCTCACTGACATTTCCCCTATCTGAAAGTCTGATAAACGCCGGAAAAATGACTAAGTCCCAAAAAAAATTTTTTTACAACTTTTTTCAATTTTACCACCGTGGGATATATATTCTACCCACACACATTTGGAACTCTCCTGGGGTACCCTCACACATATTATTCCCTCATTTAGTGGATATTTTCACAAAAAAGTGAAATTTTCAAAAATCCAGAAAATTGGCTGAAAATGGCTAAATATCAAGGACTCAATGGGCGAATCGCTCTGGAACTGAAATCGGAACGCTCACTCACATTTCCCCTATCTGAAAGTCTGATAAACAGCGGAAAAATGACTAAGTCCCAAAAAAAATTTTTTTTCAACTTTTTTCAATTTTACCCCCGTGGGATATATATTCTACCCACACACATTTGGAACTCTCCTGGGGTACCCTCACACATATTATTCCCTCATTTAGTGGATATTTTCACAAAAAAGTGAAATTTTCAAAAATCCAGAAAATTGGCTGAAAACGACTAAATATCAAGGACTCATTGGGCGAATTGCTCTGGAACTGAAATCGGAATGTTCACTGACATTTCCCCTATCTGAAAGTCTGATAAACGCCGGAAAAATGACTAAGTCCAAAAAAATTTTTTTTTCAACTTTTTTCAATTTTACCCCGTGGGATATATATTCTACCCACACACATTTGGAACTCTCCTGGGGTACACTCACACATATTATTCCCTCATTTAGTGGATATTTTCACAAAAAAGTGAAATTTTCAAAAATCCAGAAAATTGGCTGAAAATGACTAAATATCAAGGACTCATTGGGCGAATCGCTCTGGAACTGAAATCGGAATGCTCACTGACATTTCCCCTATCTGAAAGTCTGATAAACGCCGGAAAAATGACTAAGTCCAAAAAAAAATTTGTTCAACTTTTTTCAATTTTCTCCCCGTGGGATATATATTCTACCCACACACATTTGAAACTCTCCTGGGGTACCCTCACACATATTATTCCCTCATTTAGTGGATATTTTCACAAAAAAGTGAAATTTTCAAAAATCCAGAAAATTGGCTGAAAATGGCTAAATATCAAGGACTCAATGGGCGAATCGCTCTGGAACTGAAATCGGAACGCTCACTGACATTTCCCCTATCTGAAAGTCTGATAAACGCCGGAAAAATGACTAAGTCCAAAAAAAATTTTTTTTCAACTTTTTTCAATTTTACCCCGTGGGATATATATTCTACCCACACACACTTGGAACTCTCCTTGGGAACCCTCACACATATTATTCCCTCATTTAGTTGATATTTTCACAAAAAAGTGAAATTTTCAAAAATCCAGAAAATTGGCTGAAAATGACTAAATATCAAGGACTCAATGGGCGAATCGCTCTGGAACTGAAATCGTAATGCTCACTGACATTTCCCCTATCTGAAAGTCTGATAAACGCCGGAAAAATGACTAAGTCCAAAAAAAATTTGTTCAACTTTTTTCAATTTTATCCCCGTGGGATATATATTCTACCCACACACATTTGGAACTCTCCTGGGGTACCCTCACACATATTATTCCCTCATTTAGTGGATATTTTCACAAAAAAGTGAAATTTTCAAAAATCCAGAAAATTGGCTGAAAACGACTAAATATCAAGGACTCATTGGGCGAATTGCTCTTGAACTGAATTCGGAACGCTCACTGACGATTCCCCTATCTGAAAGTCTGATAAACGCCGGAAAAATGACTAAGTCCAAAAAAATTTTTTTTTCAACTTTTTTCAAGTTTACCCCGTGGGATATATATTCTACCCACACACATTTGGAACTCTCCTGGGGTACCCTCACACATATTATTCCCTCATTTTGTGGATATTTTCACAAAAAAGGGAAATTTTCAAAAATCCAGAAAATTGGCTGAAAACGACTAAATATCAAGGACTCATTGGGCGAATCGCTCTGGAACTGAAATCGGAATGCTCACTCACATTTCCCCTATCTGAAAGTCTGATAAACAGCGGAAAAATGACTAAGTCCCAAAAAAAATTTTTTTTCAACTTTTTTCAATTTTACCCCCGTGGGATATATATTCTACCCACACACATTTGGAACTCTCCTGGGGTACCCTCACACATATTATTCCCTCATTTAGTGGATATTTTCACAAAAAAATGAAATTTTCAAAAATCCAGAAAATTGGCTGAAAACGACTAAATATCAAGGACTCATTGGGCGAATTGCTCTGGAACTGAAATCGGAATGCTCACTGACATTTCCCCTATCTGAAAGTCTGATAAACGCCGGAAAAATGACTAAGTCCAAAAAAAATTTTTTTTCAACTTTTTTCAATTTTACCCCGTGGGATATATATTCTACCCACACACATTTGGAACTCTCCTGGGGAACCCTCACACATATTATTCCCTCATTTAGTGGATATTTTCACAAAAAAGTGAAATTTTCAAAAATCCAGAAAATTGGCTGAAAATGACTAAATATCAAGGACTCAATGGGCGAATCGCTCTGGAACTGAAATCGGAACGCTCACTGACAATTCCCCTATCTGAAAGTCTGATAAACGCCAGAAAAATGACTAAGTCCAAAAAAATTTTTTTTTCAACTTTTTTCAATTTTACCCCGTGGGATATATATTCTACCCACACACATTTGGAACTCTCCTGGGGTACACTCACACATATTATTCCCTCATTTAGTGGATATTTTCACAAAAAAGTGAAATTTTCAAAAATCCAGAAAATTGGCTGAAAATGACTAAATATCAAGGACTCATTGGGCGAATCGCTCTGGAACTGAAATCGGAATGCTCACTGACATTTCCCCTATCTGAAAGTCTGATAAACGCCGGAAAAATGACTAAGTCCAAAAAAAAATTTGTTCAACTTTTTTCAATTTTCTCCCCGTGGGATATATATTCTACCCACACACATTTGAAACTCTCCTGGGGTACCCTCACACATATTATTTCCTCATTTAGTGGATATTTTCACAAAAAAGTGAAATTTTCAAAAATCCAGAAAATTGGCTGAAAACGACTAAATATCAAGGACTCATTGGGAGAATCGCTCTGGAACTGAAATCGGAATGCTCACTCACATTTCCCCTATCTGAAAGTCTGATAAACAGCGGAAAAATGACTAAGTCCCAAAAAAAATTTTTTTTCAACTTTTTTCAATTTTACCCCCGTGGGATATATATTCTACCCACACACATTTGGAACTCTCCTGGGGTACCCTCACACATATTATTCCCTCATTTAGTGGATATTTTCACAAAAAAGTGAAATTTTCAAAAATCCAGAAAATTGGCTGAAAACGACTAAATATCAAGGACTCATTGGGCGAATTGCTCTGGAACTGAAATCGGAATGCTCACTGACATTTCCCCTATCTGAAAGTCTGATAAACGCCGGAAAAATGACTAAGTCCAAAAAAATTTTTTTTTCAACTTTTTTCAATTTTACCCCGTGGGATATATATTCTACCCACACACATTTGGAACTCTCCTGGGGTACACTCACACATATTATTCCCTCATTTAGTGGATATTTTCACAAAAAAGTGAAATTTTCAAAAATCCAGAAAATTGGCTGAAAATGACTAAATATCAAGGACTCATTGGGCGAATCGCTCTGGAACTGAAATCGTAACGCTCACTGACATTTCCCCTATCTGAAAGTCTGATAAACGCCGGAAAAATGACTAAGTCCAAAAAAAAATTTGTTCAACTTTTTTCAATTTTATCCCCGTGGGATATATATTCTACCCACACACATTTGGAACTCTCCTGGGGTACCCTCACACATATTATTCCCTCATTTAGTGGATATTTTCACAAAAAAGTGAAATTTTCAAAAATCCAGAAAATTGGCTGAAAATGACTAAATATCAAGGACTCATTGGGCGAATCGCTCTGGAACTGAAATCGGAACGCTCACTGACATTTACCCTATCTGAAAGTCTGATAAACGCCGGAAAAATGACTAAGTCCAAAAAAAATTTTTTTTCAACTTTTTTCAATTTTACCCCGTGGGATATATATTCTACCCACACACATTTGGAACTCTCCTGGGGTACACTCACACATATTATTCCCTCATTTAGTGGATATTTTCACAAAAAAGTGAAATTTTCAAAAATCCAGAAAATTGGCTGAAAATGACTAAATATCAAGGACTCATTGGGCGAATCGCTCTGGAACTGAAATCGTAACGCTCACTGACATTTCCCCTATCTGAAAGTCTGATAAACGCCGGAAAAATGACTAAGTCCAAAAAAAAATTTGTTCAACTTTTTTCAATTTTATCCCCGTGGGATATATATTCTACCCACACACATTTGGAACTCTCCTGGGGTACCCTCACACATATTATTCCCTCATTTAGTGGATATTTTCACAAAAAAGTGAAATTTTCAAAAATCCAGAAAATTGGCTGAAAACGACTAGATATCAAGGACTCATTGGGCGAATTGCTCTGGAACTGAAATCGGAACGCTCACTGACATTTACCCTATCTGAAAGTCTGATAAACGCCGGAAAAATGACTAAGTCCAAAAAAAATTTTTTTTCAACTTTTTTCAATTTTACCCCGTGGGATATATATTCTACCCACACACATTTGGAACTCTCCTGGGGAACCCTCACACATGTTATTCCCTCATTTAGTGGATATTTTCACAAAAAAGTGAAATTTTCAAAAATCCAGAAAATTGGCTGAAAATGACTAAATATCAAGGACTCAATGGGCGAATCGCTCTGGAACTGAAATCGGAACGCTCACTGACATTTCCCCTATCTGAAAGTCTGATAAACGCCGGAAAAATGACTAAGTCCAAAAAAAAATTTGTTCAACTTTTTTCAATTTTACCCCCGTGGGATATATAGTCTACCCACACACATTTGGAACTCTCCTGGGGTACCCTCACACATATTATTCCCTCATTTTGTGGATATTTTCACAAAAAAGGGAAATTTTCAAAAATCCAGAAAATTGGCTGAAAACGACTAAATATCAAGGACTCATTGGGCGAATTGCTCTGGAACTAAAATCGGAACGCTCACTGACATTTCCCCTATCTGAAAGTCTGATAAACGCCGGAAAAATGACTAAGTCCAAAAAAAATTTTTTTTCAACTTTTTTCAATTTTACCCCGTGGGATATATATTCTACCAACACATATTTGGAACTCTCCTGGGGTACCCTCACACATATTATTCCCTCATTTAGTGGATATTTTCACAAAAAAGTGAAATTTTCAAAAATCCAGAAAATTGGCTGAAAGCGACTAAATATCAAGGACTCATTGGGCGAATCGCTCTGGAACTGAAATCGGAATGCTCACTGACATTTCCCCTATCTGAAAGTCTGATAAACGCCGGAAAAATGACTAAGTCCAAAAAAAAATTTGTTCAACTTTTTTCAATTTTATCCCCGTGGGATATATATTCTACCCACACACATTTGGAACTCTCCTGGGGTACCCTCACACATATAATTCCCTCATTTAGTGGATATTTTCACAAAAAAGTGAAATTTTCAAAAATCCAGAAAATTGGCTGAAAATGACTAAATATCAAGGACTCATTGGGCGAATCGCTCTGGAACTGAAATCGGAACGCTCACTGACATTTACCCTATCTGAAAGTCTGATAAACGCCGGAAAAATGACTAAGTCCAAAAAAAATTTTTTTTCAACTTTTTTCAATTTTACCCCGTGGGATATATATTCTACCCACACACATTTGGAACTCTCCTGGGGTACACTCACACATATTATTCCCTCATTTAGTGGATATTTTCACAAAAAAGTGAAATTTTCAAAAATCCAGAAAATTGGCTGAAAATGACTAAATATCAAGGACTCATTGGGCGAATCGCTCTGGAACTGAAATCGTAACGCTCACTGACATTTCCCCTATCTGAAAGTCTGATAAACGCAGGAAAAATGACTAAGTCCAAAAAAAAATTTGTTCAACTTTTTTCAATTTTATCCCCGTGGGATATATATTCTACCCACACACATTTGGAACTCTCCTGGGGTACCCTCACACATATTATTCCCTCATTTAGTGGATATTTTCACAAAAAAGTGAAATTTTCAAAAATCCAGAAAATTGGCTGAAAATGACTAAATATCAAGGACTCATTGGGCGAATCGCTCTGGAACTGAAATCGCAACGCTCACTGACATTTCCCCTATCTGAAAGTCTGATAAACGCCGGAAAAATGACTAAGTCCAAAAAAAAATTTGTTCAACTTTTTTTCAATTTTATCCCCGTGGGATATATATTCTACCCACACACATTTGGAACTCTCCTGGGGTACCCTCACACATATTATTCCCTCATTTAGTGGATATTTTCACAAAAAAGTGAAATTTTCAAAAATCCAGAAAATTGGCTGAAAACGACTAGATATCAAGGACTCATTGGGCGAATTGCTCTGGAACTGAAATCGGAACGCTCACTGACATTTACCCTATCTGAAAGTCTGATAAATGCCGGAAAAATGACTAAGTCCAAAAAAAATTTTTTTTCAACTTTTTTCAATTTTACCCCGTGGGATATATATTCTACCCACACACATTTGGAACTCTCCTGGGGAACCCTCACACATATTATTCCCTCATTTAGTGGATATTTTCACAAAAAAGTGAAATTTTCAAAAATCCAGAAAATTGGCTGAAAATGACTAAATATCAAGGACTCAATGGGCGAATCGCTCTGGAACTGAAATCGGAACGCTCACTGACATTTCCCCTATCTGAAAGTCTGATAAACGCCGGAAAAATGACTAAGTCCAAAAAAAAATTTGTTCAACTTTTTTCAATTTTACCCCCGTGGGATATATAGTCTACCCACACACATTTGGAACTCTCCTGGGGTACCCTCACACATATTATTCCCTCATTTAGTGGATATTTTCACAAAAAAGTGAAATTTTCAAAAATCCAGAAAATTGGCTGAAAGCGACTAAATATCAAGGACTCATTGGGCGAATCGCTCTGGAACTGAAATCGGAATGCTCACTGACATTTCCCCTATCTGAAAGTCTGATAAACGCCGGAAAAATGACTAAGTCCAAAAAAAATTTTTTTTCAACTTTTTTCAATTTTACCCCGTGGGATATATATTCTACCCACACACATTTGGAACTCTCCTGGGGTACCCTCACACATATTATTCCCTCATTTAGTGGATATTTTCACAAAAAAGTGAAATTTTCAAAAATCCAGAAAATTGGCTGAAAATGACTAAATATCAAGGACTCATTGGGCGAATCGCTCTGGAACTGAAATCGGAATGCTCACTGACATTTCCCCTATCTGAAAGTCTGATAAACGCCGGAAAAATGACTAAGTCCAAAAAAAAATTTGTTCAACTTTTTTCAATTTTATCCCCGTGGGATATATATTCTACCCACACACATTTGGAACTCTACTGGGGTACCCTCACACATATTATTCCCTCATTTAGTGGATATTTTCACAAAAAAGTGAAATTTTCAAAAATTCAGAAAATTGGCTGAAAACGACTAAATATCAAGGACTCATTGGGCGAATCGCTCTGGAACTGAAATCGGAATGCTCACTCACATTTCCCCTATCTGAAAGTCTGATAAACAGCGGAAAAATGACTAAGTCCCCCAAAAAATTTTTTTTCAACTTTTTTCAATTTTACCCCCGTGGGATATATATTCTACCCACACACATTTGGAACTCTCCTGGGGTACCCTCACACATATTGTTCCCTCATTTAGTGGATATTTTCACAAAAAAGTGACATTTTCAAAAATCCAGAAAATTGGCTGAAAACGACTAAATATCAAGGACTCATTGGGCGAATTGCTCTGGAACTAAAATCGGAACGCTCACTGACATTTCCCCTATCTGAAAGTCTGATAAACGCCGGAAAAATGACTAAGTCCAAAAAAAATTTTTTTTCAACTTTTTTCAATTTTACCCCGTGGGATATATATTCTACCCACACACATTTGGAACTCTCCTGGGGTACCCTCACACATATTATTCCCTCATTTAGTGGATATTTTCACAAAAAAGTGAAATTTTCAAAAATCCAGAAAATTGGCTGAAAATGACTAAATATCAAGGACTCATTGGGCGAATCGCTCTGGAACTGAAATCGGAATGCTCACTGACATTTCCCCTATCTGAAAGTCTGATAAACGCTGGAAAAATGACTAAGTCCAAAAAAAAATTTGTTCAACTTTTTTCAATTTTATCCCCGTGGGATATATATTCTACCCACACACATTTGGAACTCTACTGGGGTACCCTCACACATATTATTCCCTCATTTAGTGGATATTTTCACAAAAAAGTGAAATTTTCAAAAATTCAGAAAATTGGCTGAAAACGACTAAATATCAAGGACTCATTGGGCGAATCGCTCTGGAACTGAAATCGGAATGCTCACTCACATTTCCCCTATCTGAAAGTCTGATAAACAGCGGAAAAATGACTAAGTCCCCCAAAAAATTTTTTTTCAACTTTTTTCAATTTTACCCCCGTGGGATATATATTCTACCCACACACATTTGGAACTCTCCTGGGGTACCCTCACACATATTGTTCCCTCATTTAGTGGATATTTTCACAAAAAAGTGACATTTTCAAAAATCCAGAAAATTGGCTGAAAACGACTAAATATCAAGGACTCATTGGGCGAATTGCTCTGGAACTGAAATCGGAATGCTCACTGACATTTCCCCTATCTGAAAGTCTGATAAACGCCGGAAAAATGACTAAGTCCAAAAAAAATTTTTTTTCAACTTTTTTCAATTTTACCCCGTGGGATATATATTCTACCCACACACATTTGGAACTCTCCTGGGGAACCCTCACACATATTATTCCCTCATTTAGTGGATATTTTCACAAAAAAGTGAAATTTTCAAAAATCCAGAAAATTGGCTGAAAATGACTAAATATCAAGGACTCAATGGGCGAATCGCTCTGGAACTGAAATCGGAACGCTCACTGACAATTCCCCTATCTGAAAGTCTGATAAACGCCGGAAAAATGACTAAGTCCAAAAAAAAATTTGTTCAACTTTTTTCAATTTTACCCCCGTGGGATATATAGTCTACCCACACACATTTGGAACTCTCCTGGGGTACCCTCACACATATTATTCCCTCATTTTGTGGATATTTTCACAAAAAAGGGAAATTTTCAAAAATCCAGAAAATTGGCTGAAAACGACTAAATATCAAGGACTCATTGGGCGAATTGCTCTGGAACTAAAATCGGAACGCTCACTGACATTTCCCCTATCTGAAAGTCTGATAAACGCCGGAAAAATGACTAAGTCCAAAAAAATTTTTTTTTCAACTTTTTTCAATTTTACCCCGTGGGATATATATTCTACCCACACACATTTGGAACTCTCCTGGGGTACCCTCACACATATTATTCCCTCATTTAGTGGATATTTTCACAAAAAAGTGAAATTTTCAAAAATCCAGAAAATTGGCTGAAAATGACTAAATATCAAGGACTCATTGGGCGAATCGCTCTGGAACTGAAATCGGAATGCTCACTGACATTTCCCCTATCTGAAAGTCTGATAAACGCCGGAAAAATGACTAAGTCCAAAAAAAAATTTGTTCAACTTTTTTCAATTTTATCCCCGTGGGATATATATTCTACCCACACACATTTGGAACTCTCCTGGGGTACCCTCACACATATTATTCCCTCATTTAGTGGATATTTTCACAAAAAAGTGAAATTTTCAAAAATCCAGAAAATTGGCTGAAAACGACTAAATATCAAGGACTCATTGGGCGAATCGCTCTGGAACTGAAATCGGAATGCTCACTCACATTTCCCCTATCTGAAAGTCTGATAAACAGCGGAAAAATGACTAAGTCCTCAAAAAAATTTTTTTTCAACTTTTTTCAATTTTACCCCCGTGGGATATATATTCTACCCACACACATTTGGAACTCTCCTGGGGTACCCTCACACATATTATTCCCTCATTTAGTGGATATTTTCACAAAAAAGTGACATTTTCAAAAATCCAGAAAATTGGCTGAAAACTAAATATCAAGGACTCATTGGGCGAATTGCTCTGGAACTGAAATCGGAATGCTCACTGACATTTCCCCTATCTGAAAGTCTGATAAACGCCGGAAAAATGACTAAGTCCAAAAAAAATTTTTTTTCAACTTTTTTCAATTTTACCCCGTGGGATATATATTCTACCCACACACATTTGGAACTCTCCTGGGGAACCCTCACACATATTATTCCCTCATTTAGTGGATATTTTCACAAAAAAGTGAAATTTTCAAAAATCCAGAAAATTGGCTGAAAATGACTAAATATCAAGGACTCAATGGGCGAATCGCTCTGGAACTGAAATCGGAACGCTCACTGACAATTCCCCTATCTGAAAGTCTGATAAACGCCGGAAAAATGACTAAGTCCAAAAAAAAATTTGTTCAACTTTTTTCAATTTTACCCCCGTGGGATATATAGTCTACCCACACACATTTGGAACTCTCCTGGGGTACCCTCACACATATTATTCCCTCATTTTGTGGATATTTTCACAAAAAAGGGAAATTTTCAAAAATCCAGAAAATTGGCTGAAAACGACTAAATATCAAGGACTCATTGGGCGAATTGCTCTGGAACTAAAATCGGAACGCTCACTGACATTTCCCCTATCTGAAAGTCTGATAAACGCCGGAAAAATGACTAAGTGCAAAAAAATTTTTTTTTCAACTTTTTTCAATTTTACCCCGTGGGATATATATTCTACCCACACACATTTGGAACTCTCCTGGGGTACCCTCACACATATTATTCCCTCATTTAGTGGATATTTTCACAAAAAAGTGAAATTTTCAAAAATCCAGAAAATTGGCTGAAAATGACTAAATATCAAGGACTCATTGGGCGAATCGCTCTGGAACTGAAATCGGAATGCTCACTGACATTTCCCCTATCTGAAAGTCTGATAAACGCCGGAAAAATGACTAAGTCCAAAAAAAAATTTGTTCAACTTTTTTCAATTTTATCCCCGTGGGATATATATTCTACCCACACACATTTGGAACTCTACTGGGGTACCCTCACACATATTATTCCCTCATTTAGTGGATATTTTCACAAAAAAGTGAAATTTTCAAAAATTCAGAAAATTGGCTGAAAACGACTAAATATCAAGGACTCATTGGGCGAATCGCTCTGGAACTGAAATCGGAATGCTCACTCACATTTCCCCTATCTGAAAGTCTGATAAACAGCGGAAAAATGACTAAGTCCCCCAAAAAATTTTTTTTCAACTTTTTTCAATTTTACCCCCGTGGGATATATATTCTACCCACACACATTTGGAACTCTCCTGGGGTACCCTCACACATATTGTTCCCTCATTTAGTGGATATTTTCACAAAAAAGTGACATTTTCAAAAATCCAGAAAATTGGCTGAAAACGACTAAATATCAAGGACTCATTGGGCGAATTGCTCTGGAACTGAAATCGGAATGCTCACTGACATTTCCCCTATCTGAAAGTCTGATAAACGCCGGAAAAATGACTAAGTCCAAAAAAAATTTTTTTTCAACTTTTTTCAATTTTACCCCGTGGGATATATATTCTACCCACACACATTTGGAACTCTCCTGGGGAACCCTCACACATATTATTCCCTCATTTAGTGGATATTTTCACAAAAAAGTGAAATTTTCAAAAATCCAGAAAATTGGCTGAAAATGACTAAATATCAAGGACTCAATGGGCGAATCGCTCTGGAACTGAAATCGGAACGCTCACTGACAATTCCCCTATCTGAAAGTCTGATAAACGCCGGAAAAATGACTAAGTCCAAAAAAAAATTTGTTCAACTTTTTTCAATTTTACCCCCGTGGGATATATAGTCTACCCACACACATTTGGAACTCTCCTGGGGTACCCTCACACATATTATTCCCTCATTTTGTGGATATTTTCACAAAAAAGGGAAATTTTCAAAAATCCAGAAAATTGGCTGAAAACGACTAAATATCAAGGACTCATTGGGCGAATTGCTCTGGAACTAAAATCGGAACGCTCACTGACATTTCCCCTATCTGAAAGTCTGATAAACGCCGGAAAAATGACTAAGTCCAAAAAAATTTTTTTTTCAACTTTTTTCAATTTTACCCCGTGGGATATATATTCTACCCACACACATTTGGAACTCTCCTGGGGTACCCTCACACATATTATTCCCTCATTTAGTGGATATTTTCACAAAAAAGTGAAATTTTCAAAAATCCAGAAAATTGGCTGAAAATGACTAAATATCAAGGACTCATTGGGCGAATCGCTCTGGAACTGAAATCGGAATGCTCACTGACATTTCCCCTATCTGAAAGTCTGATAAACGCCGGAAAAATGACTAAGTCCAAAAAAAAATTTGTTCAACTTTTTTCAATTTTATCCCCGTGGGATATATATTCTACCCACACACATTTGGAACTCTCCTGGGGTACCCTCACACATATTATTCCCTCATTTAGTGGATATTTTCACAAAAAAGTGAAATTTTCAAAAATCCAGAAAATTGGCTGAAAACGACTAAATATTAAGGACTCATTGGGCGAATCGCTCTGGAACTGAAATCGGAATGCTCACTCACATTTCCCCTATCTGAAAGTCTGATAAACAGCGGAAAAATGACTAAGTCCTCAAAAAAAATTTTTTTCAACTTTTTTCAATTTTACCCCCGTGGGATATATATTCTACCCACACACATTTGGAACTCTCCTGGGGTACCCTCACACATATTATTCCCTCATTTAGTGGATATTTTCACAAAAAAGTGACATTTTCAAAAATCCAGAAAATTGGCTGAAAACTAAATATCAAGGACTCATTGGGCGAATTGCTCTGGAACTGAAATCGGAATGCTCACTGACATTTCCCCTATCTGAAAGTCTGATAAACGCCGGAAAAATGACTAAGTCCAAAAAAAATTTTTTTTCAACTTTTTTCAATTTTACCCCGTGGGATATATATTCTACCCACACACATTTGGAACTCTCCTGGGGAACCCTCACACATATTATTCCCTCATTTAGTGGATATTTTCACAAAAAAGTGAAATTTTCAAAAATCCAGAAAATTGGCTGAAAATGACTAAATATCAAGGACTCAATGGGCGAATCGCTCTGGAACTGAAATCGGAACGCTCACTGACAATTCCCCTATCTGAAAGTCTGATAAACGCCGGAAAAATGACTAAGTCCAAAAAAAAATTTGTTCAACTTTTTTCAATTTTACCCCCGTGGGATATATAGTCTACCCACACACATTTGGAACTCTCCTGGGGTACCCTCACACATATTATTCCCTCATTTTGTGGATATTTTCACAAAAAAGGGAAATTTTCAAAAATCCAGAAAATTGGCTGAAAACGACTAAATATCAAGGACTCATTGGGCGAATTGCTCTGGAACTAAAATCGGAACGCTCACTGACATTTCCCCTATCTGAAAGTCTGATAAACGCCGGAAAAATGACTAAGTGCAAAAAAATTTTTTTTTCAACTTTTTTCAATTTTACCCCGTGGGATATATATTCTACCCACACACATTTGGAACTCTCCTGGGGTACCCTCACACATATTATTCCCTCATTTAGTGGATATTTTCACAAAAAAGTGAAATTTTCAAAAATCCAGAAAATTGGCTGAAAATGACTAAATATCAAGGACTCATTGGGCGAATCGCTCTGGAACTGAAATCGGAATGCTCACTGACATTTCCCCTATCTGAAAGTCTGATAAACGCCGGAAAAATGACTAAGTCCAAAAAAAAATTTGTTCAACTTTTTTCAATTTTATCCCCGTGGGATATATATTCTACCCACACACATTTGGAACTCTCCTGGGGTACCCTCACACATATTATTCCCTCATTTAGTGGATATTTTCACAAAAAAGTGAAATTTTCAAAAATTCAGAAAATTGGCTGAAAACGACTAAATATCAAGGACTCATTGGGCGAATCGCTCTGGAACTGAAATCGGAATGCTCACTCACATTTCCCCTATCTGAAAGTCTGATAAACAGCGGAAAAATGACTAAGTCCCCCAAAAAATTTTTTTTCAACTTTTTTCAATTTTACCCCCGTGGGATATATATTCTACCCACACACATTTGGAACTCTCCTGGGGTACCCTCACACATATTGTTCCCTCATTTAGTGGATATTTTCACAAAAAAGTGACATTTTCAAAAATCCAGAAAATTGGCTGAAAACGACTAAATATCAAGGACTCATTGGGCGAATTGCTCTGGAACTGAAATCGGAATGCTCACTGACATTTCCCCTATCTGAAAGTCTGATAAACGCCGGAAAAATGACTAAGTCCAAAAAAAATTTTTTTTCAACTTTTTTCAATTTTACCCCGTGGGATATATATTCTACCCACACACATTTGGAACTCTCCTGGGGAACCCTCACACATATTATTCCCTCATTTAGTGGATATTTTCACAAAAAAGTGAAATTTTCAAAAATCCAGAAAATTGGCTGAAAATGACTAAATATCAAGGACTCAATGGGCGAATCGCTCTGGAACTGAAATCGGAACGCTCACTGACAATTCCCCTATCTGAAAGTCTGATAAACGCCGGAAAAATGACTAAGTCCAAAAAAAAATTTGTTCAACTTTTTTCAATTTTACCCCCGTGGGATATATAGTCTACCCACACACATTTGGAACTCTCCTGGGGTACCCTCACACATATTATTCCCTCATTTTGTGGATATTTTCACAAAAAAGGGAAATTTTCAAAAATCCAGAAAATTGGCTGAAAACGACTAAATATCAAGGACTCATTGGGCGAATTGCTCTGGAACTAAAATCGGAACGCTCACTGACATTTCCCCTATCTGAAAGTCTGATAAACGCCGGAAAAATGACTAAGTCCAAAAAAATTTTTTTTTCAACTTTTTTCAATTTTACCCCGTGGGATATATATTCTACCCACACACATTTGGAACTCTCCTGGGGTACCCTCACACATATTATTCCCTCATTTAGTGGATATTTTCACAAAAAAGTGAAATTTTCAAAAATCCAGAAAATTGGCTGAAAATGACTAAATATCAAGGACTCATTGGGCGAATCGCTCTGGAACTGAAATCGGAATGCTCACTGACATTTCCCCTATCTGAAAGTCTGATAAACGCCGGAAAAATGACTAAGTCCAAAAAAAAATTTGTTCAACTTTTTTCAATTTTATCCCCATGGGATATATATTCTACCCACACACATTTGGAACTCTCCTGGGGTACCCTTACACATATTATTCCCTCATTTAGTGGATATTTTCACAAAAAAGTGAAATTTTCAAAAATCCAGAAAATTGGCTGAAAACGACTAAATATCAAGGACTCATTGGGCGAATCGCTCTGGAACTGAAATCGGAATGCTCACTCACATTTCCCCTATCTGAAAGTCTGATAAACAGCGGAAAAATGACTAAGTCCTCAAAAAAAATTTTTTTCAACTTTTTTCAATTTTACCCCCGTGGGATATATATTCTACCCACACACATTTGGAACTCTCCTGGGGTACCCTCACACATATTATTCCCTCATTTAGTGGATATTTTCACAAAAAAGTGACATTTTCAAAAATCCAGAAAATTGGCTGAAAACTAAATATCAAGGACTCATTGGGCGAATTGCTCTGGAACTGAAATCGGAATGCTCACTGACATTTCCCCTATCTGAAAGTCTGATAAACGCCGGAAAAATGACTAAGTCCAAAAAAAAATTTTTTTCAACTTTTTTCAATTTTACCCCGTGGGATATATATTCTACCCACACACATTTGGAACTCTCCTGGGGAACCCTCACACATATTATTCCCTCATTTAGTGGATATTTTCACAAAAAAGTGAAATTTTCAAAAATCCAGAAAATTGGCTGAAAATGACTAAATATCAAGGACTCAATGGGCGAATCGCTCTGGAACTGATATCGGAACGCTCACTGACAATTCCCCTATCTGAAAGTCTGATAAACACCGGAAAAATGACTAAGTCCAAAAAAAAATTTGTTCAACTTTTTTCAATTTTACCCCCGTGGGATATATAGTCTACCCACACACATTTGGAACTCTCCTGGGGTACCCTCACACATATTATTCCCTCATTTTGTGAATATTTTCACAAAAAAGGGAAATTTTCAAAAATCCAGAAAATTGGCTGAAAACGACTAAATATCAAGGACTCATTGGGCGAATTGCTCTGGAACTAAAATCGGAACGCTCACTGACATTTCCCCTATCTGAAAGTCTGATAAATGCCGGAAAAATGACTAAGTGCAAAAAAATTTTTTTTTCAACTTTTTTCAATTTTACCCCGTGGGATATATATTCTACCCACACACATTTGGAACTCTCCTGGGGTACCCTCACACATATTATTCCCTCATTTAGTGGATATTTTCACAAAAAAGTGAAATTTTCAAAAATCCAGAAAATTGGCTGAAAATGACTAAATATCAAGGACTCAATGGGCGAATCGCTCTGGAACTGAAATCGGAACGCTCACTGACAATTCCCCTATCTGAAAGTCTGATAAACGCCGGAAAAATGACTAAGTCCAAAAAAATTTTTTTTTCAACTTTTTTCAATTTTACCCCGTGGGATATATATTCTACCCACACACATTTGGAACTCTCCTGGGGAACACTCACACATATTATTCCCTCATTTAGTGGATATTTTCACAAAAAAAGTGAAATTTTCAAAAATCCAGAAAATTGGCTGAAAATGACTAAATATCAAGGACTCATTGGGCGAATCGCTCTGGAACTGAAATCGTAATGCTCACTGACATTTCCCCTACCTGAAAGTCTGATAAATGCCGGAAAAATGACTAAGTCCAAAAAAAAATTTGTTCAACTTTTTTCAATTTTATCCCCGTGGGATATATATTCTACCCACACACATTTGGAACTCTCCTGGGGTACCCTTACACATATTATTCCCTCATTTAGTGGATATTTTCACAAAAAAGTGAAATTTTCAAAAATCCAGAAAATTGGCTGAAAACGACTAAATATCAAGGACTCATTGGGCGAATCGCTCTGGAACTGAAATCGGAATGCTCACTCACATTTCCCCTATCTGAAAGTCTGATAAACAGCGGAAAAATGACTAAGTCCCCCAAAAAAATTTTTTTCAACTTTTTTCAATTTTACCCCCGTGGGATATATATTCTACCCACACACATTTGGAACTCTCCTGGGGTACCCTCACACATATTATTCCCTCATTTAGTGGATATTTTCACAAAAAAGTGACATTTTCAAAAATCCAGAAAATTGGCTGAAAACTAAATATCAAGGACTCATTGGGCGAATTGCTCTGGAACTGAAATCGGAATGCTCACTGACATTTCCCCTATCTGAAAGTCTGATAAACGCCGGAAAAATGACTAAGTCCAAAAAAAATTTTTTTTCAACTTTTTTCAATTTTACCCCGTGGGATATATATTCTACCCACACACATTTGGAACTCTCCTGGGGAACCCTCACACATATTATTCCCTCATTTAGTGGATATTTTCACAAAAAAGTGAAATTTTCAAAAATCCAGAAAATTGGCTGAAAATGACTAAATATCAAGGACTCATTGGGCGAATTGCTCTGGAACTGAAATCGGAATGCTCACTGACATTTCCCCTATCTGAAAGTCTGATAAACGCCGGAAAAATGACTAAGTCCAAAAAAAAATTTGTTCAACTTTTTTCAATTTTACCCCCGTGGGATATATAGTCTACCCACACACATTTGGAACTCTCCTGGGGTACCCTCACACATATTATTCCCTCATTTTGTGGATATTTTCACAAAAAAGGGAAATTTTCAAAAATCCAGAAAATTGGCTGAAAACGACTAAATATCAAGGACTCATTGGGCGAATTGCTCTGGAACTAAAATCGGAACGCTCACTGACATTTCCCCTATCTGAAAGTCTGATAAACGCCGGAAAAATGACTAAGTCCAAAAAAATTTTTTTTTCAACTTTTTTCAATTTTACCCCGTGGGATATATATTCTACCCACACACATTTGGAACTCTCCTGGGGTACCCTCACACATATTATTCCCTCATTTAGTGGATATTTTCACAAAAAAGTGAAATTTTCAAAAATCCAGAAAATTGGCTGAAAATGACTAAATATCAAGGACTCATTGGGCGAATCGCTCTGGAACTGAAATCGGAATGCTCACTGACATTTCCCCTATCTGAAAGTCTGATAAACGCCGGAAAAATGACTAAGTCCAAAAAAAAATTTGTTCAACTTTTTTCAATTTTATCCCCGTGGGATATATATTCTACCCACACACATTTGGAACTCTCCTGGGGTACCCTTACACATATTATTCCCTCATTTAGTGGATATTTTCACAAAAAAGTGAAATTTTCAAAAATCCAGAAAATTGGCTGAAAACGACTAAATATCAAGGACTCATTGGGCGAATCGCTCTGGAACTGAAATCGGAATGCTCACTCACATTTCCCCTATCTGAAAGTCTGATAAACAGCGGAAAAATGACTAAGTCCCCCAAAAAAATTTTTTTCAACTTTTTTCAATTTTACCCCCGTGGGATATATATTCTACCCACACACATTTGGAACTCTCCTGGGGTACCCTCACACATATTATTCCCTCATTTAGTGGATATTTTCACAAAAAAGTGACATTTTCAAAAATCCAGAAAATTGGCTGAAAACTAAATATCAAGGACTCATTGGGCGAATTGCTCTGGAACTGAAATCGGAATGCTCACTGACATTTCCCCTATCTGAAAGTCTGATAAACGCCGGAAAAATGACTAAGTCCAAAAAAAATTTTTTTTCAACTTTTTTCAATTTTACCCCGTGGGATATATATTCTACCCACACACATTTGGAACTCTCCTGGGGAACCCTCACACATATTATTCCCTCATTTAGTGGATATTTTCACAAAAAAGTGAAATTTTCAAAAATCCAGAAAATTGGCTGAAAATGACTAAATATCAAGGACTCAATGGGCGAATCGCTCTGGAACTGAAATCGGAATGCTCACTGACAATTCCCCTATCTGAAAGTCTGATAAACGCCGGAAAAATGACTAAGTCCAAAAAAAATTTTTTTTCAATTTTACCCCGTGGGATATATATTCTACCCACACACATTTGGAACTCTCCTGGGGTACCCTCACACATATTATTCCCTCATTTAGTGGATATTTTCACAAAAAAGTGAAATTTTCAAAAATCCAGAAAATTGGCTGAAAATGACTAAATATCAAGGACTCATTGGGCGAATCGCTCTGGAACTGAAATCGGAATGCTCACTGACATTTCCCCTATCTGAAAGTCTGATAAACGCCGGAAAAATGACTAAGTCCAAAAAAAATTTTTTTTCAACTTTTTTCAATTTTACCCCGTGGGATATATATTCTACCCACACACATTTGGAACTCTCCTGGGGAACCCTCACACATATTATTCCCTCATTTAGTGGATATTTTCACAAAAAAGTGAAATTTTCAAAAATCCAGAAAATTGGCTGAAAATGACTAAATATCAAGGACTCATTGGGCGAATCGCTCTGGAACTGAAATCGGAATGCTCACTCACATTTCCCCTATCTGAAAGTCTGATAAACGCCGGAAAAATGACTAAGTCCAAAAAAAAATTTGTTCAACTTTTTTCAATTTTACCCCCGTGGGATATATATTCTACCCACACACATTTGGAACTCTCCTGGGGTACCCTCACACATATTATTCCCTCATTTAGTGGATATTTTCACAAAAAAAGTGAAATTTTCAAAAATCCAGAAAATTGGCTGAAAACAACTAAATATCAAGGACTCATTGGGCGAATTGCTCTTGAACTGAATTCGGAACGCTCACTGACAATTCCCCTATCTGAAAGTCTGATAAACGCCGGAAAAATGACTAAGTCCAAAAAAATTTTTTTTTCAACTTTTTTCAATTTTACCCCGTGGGATATATATTCTACCCACACACATTTGGAACTCTCCTGGGGTACCCTCACACATATTATTCCCTCATTTAGTGGATATTTTCACAAAAAAGTGAAATTTTCAAAAATCCAGAAAATTGGCTGAAAATGACTAAATATCAAGGACTCATTGGGCGAATCGCTCTGGAACTGAAATCGGAATGCTCACTGACATTTCCCTTATCTGAAAGTCTGATAAACGCCGGAAAAATGACTAAGTCCAAAAAAAAATTTGTTCAACTTTTTTCAATTTTATCCCCGTGGGATATATATTCTACCCACACACATTTGGAACTCTCCTGGGGTACCCTCACACATATTATTCCCTCATTTAGTGGATATTTTCACAAAAAAGTGAAATTTTCAAAAATCCAGAAAATTGGCTGAAAACGACTAAATATCAAGGACTCATTGGGCGAATCGCTCTGGAACTGAAATCGGAATGCTCACTCACATTTCCCCTATCTGAAAGTCTGATAAACAGCGGAAAAATGACTAAGTCCCCAAAAAAAATTTTTTTCAACTTTTTTCAATTTTACCCCCGTGGGATATATATTCTACCCACACACATTTGGAACTCTCCTGGGGTACCCTCACACATATTATTCCCTCATTTAGTGGATATTTTCACAAAAAAGTGACATTTTCAAAAATCCAGAAAATTGGCTGAAAACTAAATATCAAGGACTCATTGGGCGAATTGCTCTGGAACTGAAATCGGAATGCTCACTGACATTTCCCCTATCTGAAAGTCTGATAAACGCCGGAAAAATGACTAAGTCAAAAAAAAAATTTTTTTCAACTTTTTTCAATTTTACCCCGTGGGATATATATTCTACCCACACACATTTGGAACTCTCCTGGGGTACACTCACACATATTATTCCCTCATTTAGTGGATATTTTCACAAAAAAAGTGAAATTTTCAAAAATCCAGAAAATTGGCTGAAAATGACTAAATATCAAGGACTCATTGGGCGAATCGCTCTGGAACTGAAATCGTAACGCTCACTGACATTTCCCCTATCTGAAAGTCTGATAAACGCCGGAAAAATGACTAAGTCCAAAAAAAAAATTGTTCAACTTTTTTCAATTTTATCCCCGTGGGATATATATTCTACCCACACACATTTGGAACTCTCCTGGGGTACCCTCACACATATTATTCCCTCATTTAGTGGATATTTTCACAAAAAAGTGAAATTTTCAAAAATCCAGAAAATTGGCTGAAAACGACTAAATATCAAGGACTCATTGGGCGAATCGCTCTGGAACTGAAATCGGAATGCTCACTCACATTTCCCCTATCTGAAAGTCTGATAAACGCCAGAAAAATGACTAAGTCCAAAAAAAAATTTGTTCAACTTTTTTCAATTTTACCCCCGTGGGATATATATTCTACCCACACACATTTGGAACTCTCCTGGGGTACCCTCACACATATTATTCCCTCATTTAGTGGATATTTTCACAAAAAAAGTGAAATTTTCAAAAATCCAGAAAATTGGCTGAAAACGACTAAATATCAAGGACTCATTGGGCGAATTGCTGTTGAACTGAATTCGGAACGCTCACTGACAATTCCCCTATCTGAAAGTCTGATAAACGCCGGAAAAATGACTAAGTCCAAAAAAATTTTTTTTTCAACTTTTTTCAATTTTACCCCGTGGGATATATATTCTACCCACACACATTTGGAACTCTCCTGGGGTACCCTCACACATATTATTCCCTCATTTAGTGGATATTTTCACAAAAAAGTGAAATTTTAAAAAATCCAGAAAATTGGATGAAAATGACTAAATATCAAGGACTCATTGGGCGAATTGCTCTGGAACTGAAATCGGAATGCTCACTGACATTTCCCCTATCTGAAAATCTGATAAACGCCGGAAAAATGACTAAGTCCAAAAAAAATTTTTTTTCAACTTTTTTCAATTTTACCCCGTGGGATATATATTCTACCCACACACATTTGGAACTCTCCTGGGGAACCCTCACACATATTATTCCCTCATTTAGTGGATATTTTCACAAAAAAGTGAAATTTTCAAAAATCCAGAAAATTGACTGAAAATGACTAAATATCAAGGACTCAATGGGCGAATCGCTCTGGAACTGAAATTGGAACGCTCACTGACAATTCCCCTATCTGAAAGTCTGATAAACGCCGGAAAAATGACTAAGTCCAAAAAAAATTTTTTTTCAACTCTTTTCAATTTTACCCCGTGGGATATATATTCTACCCACACACATTTGGAACTCTCCTGGGGTACACTCACACATATTATTCCCTCATTTAGTGGATATTTTCACAAAAAAAGTGAAATTTTCAAAAATCCAGAAAATTGGCTGAAAATGACTAAATATCAAGGACTCATTGGGCGAATCGCTCTGGAACTGAAATCGTAACGCTCACTGACATTTCCCCTATCTGAAAGTCTGATAAACGCCGGAAAAATGACTAAGTCCAAAAAAAAAATTGTTCAACTTTTTTCAATTTTATCCCCGTGGGATATATATTCTACCCACACACAGTTGGAACTCTCCTGGGGTACCCTCACACATATTATTCCCTCATTTAGTGGATATTTTCACAAAAAAGTGAAATTTTCAAAAATCCAGAAAATTGGCTGAAAACGACTAAATATCAAGGACTCATTGGGCGAATCGCTCTGGAACTGAAATCGGAATGCTCACTCACATTTCCCCTATCTGAAAGTCTGATAAACGCCGGAAAAATGACTAAGTCCAAAAAAAAATTTGTTCAACTTTTTTCAATTTTACCCCCGTGGGATATATATTCTACCCACACACATTTGGAACTCTCCTGGGGTACCCTCACACATATTATTCCCTCATTTAGTGGATATTTTCACAAAAAAAGTGAAATTTTCAAAAATCCAGAAAATTGGCTGAAAACGACTAAATATCAAGGACTCATTGGGCGAATTGCTCTTGAACTGAATTCGGAACGCTCACTGACAATTCCCCTATCTGAAAGTCTGATAAACGCCGGAAAAATGACTAAGTACAAAAAAATTTTTTTTTCAACTTTTTTCAATTTTACCCCGTGGGATATATATTCTACCCACACACATTTGGAACTCTCCTGGGGTACCCTCACACATATTATTCCCTCATTTAGTGGATATTTTCACAAAAAAGTGAAATTTTAAAAAATCCAGAAAATTGGATGAAAATGACTAAATATCAAGGACTCATTGGGCGAATTGCTCTGGAACTGAAATCGGAATGCTCACTGACATTTCCCCTATCTGAAAGTCTGATAAACGCCGGAAAAATGACTAAGTCCAAAAAAAATTTTTTTTCAACTTTTTTCAATTTTACCCCGTGGGATATATATTCTACCCACACACATTTGGAACTCTCCTGGGGTACCCTCACACATATTATTCCCTCATTTAGTGGATATTTTCACAAAAAAGTGAAATTTTCAAAAATCCAGAAAATTGGCTGAAAATGACTAAATATCAAGGACTCAATGGGCGAATCGCTCTGGAACTGAAATCGGAATGCTCACTGACATTTCCCCTATCTGAAAGTCTGATAAACGCCGGAAAAATGACTAAGTCCAAAAAAAAATTTGTTCAACTTTTTTCAATTTTACCCCGTGGGATATATATTCTACCCACACACATTTGGAACTCTCCTGGGGTACCCTCACACATATTATTCCCTCATTTAGTGGATATTTTCACAAAAAGTGAAATTTTCAAAAATCCAGAAAATTGGCTGAAAATGACTAAATATCAAGGACTCATTGGGCGAATCGCTCTGGAACTGAAATCGGAATGCTCACTGACATTTCCCCTATCTGAAAGTCTGATAAACGCCGGAAAAATGACTAAGTCCAAAAAAAAATTTGTTCAACTTTTTTCAATTTTATCCCCGTGGGATATATATTCTACCCACACACATTTGGAACTCTCCTGGGGTACCCTCACACATATTATTCCCTCATTTAGTGGATATTTTCACAAAAAAGTGAAATTTTCAAAAATCCAGAAAATTGACTGAAAATGACTAAATATCAAGGACTCAATGGGCGAATCGCTCTGGAACTGAAATTGGAACGCTCACTGACAATTCCCCTATCTGAAAGTCTGATAAACGCCGGAAAAATGACTAAGTCCAAAAAAAATTTTTTTTCAACTTTTTTCAATTTTACCCCGTGGGATATATATTCTACCCACACACATTTGGAACTCTCCTGGGGTACACTCACACATATTATTCCCTCATTTAGTGGATATTTTCACAAAAAAAGTGAAATTTTCAAAAATCCAGAAAATTGGCTGAAAATGACTAAATATCAAGGACTCATTGGGCGAATCGCTCTGGAACTGAAATCGTAACGCTCACTGACATTTCCCCTATCTGAAAGTCTGATAAACGCCGGAAAAATGACTAAGTCCAAAAAAAAAATTGTTCAACTTTTTTCAATTTTATCCCCGTGGGATATATATTCTACCCACACACAGTTGGAACTCTCCTGGGGTACCCTCACACATATTATTCCCTCATTTAGTGGATATTTTCACAAAAAAGTGAAATTTTCAAAAATCCAGAAAATTGGCTGAAAACGACTAAATATCAAGGACTCATTGGGCGAATCGCTCTGGAACTGAAATCGGAATGCTCACTCACATTTCCCCTATCTGAAAGTCTGATAAACGCCGGAAAAATGACTAAGTCCAAAAAAAAATTTGTTCAACTTTTTTCAATTTTACCCCCGTGGGATATATATTCTACCCACACACATTTGGAACTCTCCTGGGGTACCCTCACACATATTATTCCCTCATTTAGTGGATATTTTCACAAAAAAAGTGAAATTTTCAAAAATCCAGAAAATTGGCTGAAAACGACTAAATATCAAGGACTCATTGGGCGAATTGCTCTTGAACTGAATTCGGAACGCTCACTGACAATTCCCCTATCTGAAAGTCTGATAAACGCCGGAAAAATGACTAAGTACAAAAAAATTTTTTTTTCAACTTTTTTCAATTTTACCCCGTGGGATATATATTCTACCCACACACATTTGGAACTCTCCTGGGGTACCCTCACACATATTATTCCCTCATTTAGTGGATATTTTCACAAAAAAGTGAAATTTTAAAAAATCCAGAAAATTGGATGAAAATGACTAAATATCAAGGACTCATTGGGCGAATTGCTCTGGAACTGAAATCGGAATGCTCACTGACATTTCCCCTATCTGAAAGTCTGATAAACGCCGGAAAAATGACTAAGTCCAAAAAAAATTTTTTTTCAACTTTTTTCAATTTTACCCCGTGGGATATATATTCTACCCACACACATTTGGAACTCTCCTGGGGTACCCTCACACATATTATTCCCTCATTTAGTGGATATTTTCACAAAAAAGTGAAATTTTCAAAAATCCAGAAAATTGGCTGAAAATGACTAAATATCAAGGACTCAATGGGCGAACCGCTCTGGAACTGAAATCGGAATGCTCACTGACATTTCCCCTATCTGAAAGTCTGATAAACGCCGGAAAAATGACTAAGTCCAAAAAAAAATTTGTTCAACTTTTTTCAATTTTACCCCGTGGGATATATATTCTACCCACACACATTTGGAACTCTCCTGGGGTACCCTCACACATATTATTCCCTCATTTAGTGGATATTTTCACAAAAAGTGAAATTTTCAAAAATCCAGAAAATTGGCTGAAAATGACTAAATATCAAGGACTCATTGGGCGAATCGCTCTGGAACTGAAATCGGAATGCTCACTGACATTTCCCCTATCTGAAAGTCTGATAAACGCCGGAAAAATGACTAAGTCCAAAAAAAAATTTGTTCAACTTTTTTCAATTTTATCCCCGTGGGATATATATTCTACCCACACACATTTGGAACTCTCCTGGGGTACCCTCACACATATTATTCCCTCATTTAGTGGATATTTTCACAAAAAAGTGAAATTTTCAAAAATCCAGTAAATTGGCTGAAAACGACTAAATATCAAGGACTCATTGGGCGAATCGCTCTGGAACTGAAATCGGAATGCTCACTCACATTTCCCCTATCTGAAAGTCTGATAAACAGCGGAAAAATGACTAAGTCCCCAAAAAAAATTTTTTTCAACTTTTTTCAATTTTACCCCCGTGGGATATATATTCTACCCACACACATTTGGAACTCTCCTGGGGTACCCTCACACATATTGTTCCCTCATTTACTGGATATTTTCACAAAAAAGTGACATTTTCAAAAATCCAGAAAATTGGCTGAAAACGACTAAATATCAAGGACTCATTGGGCGAATTGCTCTGGAACTGAAATCGGAATGCTCACTGACATTTCCCCTATCTGAAAGTCTGATAAACGCCGGAAAAATGACTAAGTCCAAAAAAAATTTTTTTTCAACTTTTTTCAATTTTACCCCGTGGGATATATATTCTACCCACACACATTTGGAACTCTCCTGGGGAACCCTCACACATATTATTCCCTCATTTAGTGGATATTTTCACAAAAAAGTGAAATTTTCAAAAATCCAGAAAATTGGCTGAAAATGACTAAATATCAAGGACTCAATGGGCGAATCGCTCTGGAACTGAAATCGGAACGCTCACTGACAATTCCCCTATCTGAAAGTCTGATAAACGCCGGAAAAATGACTAAGTCCAAAAAAAAAATTGTTCAACTTTTTTCAATTTTATCCCCGTGGGATATATATTCTACCCACACACATTTGGAACTCTCCTGGGGTACCCTCACACATATTATTCCCTCATTTAGTGGATATTTTCACAAAAAAGTGAAATTTTCAAAAATCCAGAAAATTGGCTGAAAACGACTAAATATCAAGGACTCATTGGGCGAATCGCTCTGGAACTGAAATCGGAATGCTCACTCACATTTCCCCTATCTGAAAGTCTGATAAACGCCGGAAAAATGACTAAGTCCAAAAAAAAATTTGTTCAACTTTTTTCAATTTTACCCCCGTGGGATATATATTCTACCCACACACATTTGGAACTCTCCTGGGGTACCCTCACACATATTATTCCCTCATTTAGTGGATATTTTCACAAAAAAGTGAAATTTTAAAAAATCCAGAAAATTGGATGAAAATGACTAAATATCAAGGACTCATTGGGCGAATTGCTCTGGAACTGAAATCGGAATGCTCACTGACATTTCCCCTATCTGAAAGTCTGATAAACGCCGGAAAAATGACTAAGTCCAAAAAAAATTTTTTTTCAACTTTTTTCAATTTTACCCCGTGGGATATATATTCTACCCACACACATTTGGAACTCTCCTGGGGTACCCTCACACATATTATTCCCTCATTTAGTGGATATTTTCACAAAAAAGTGAAATTTTCAAAAATCCAGAAAATTGGCTGAAAATGACTAAATATCAAGGACTCAATGGGCGAATCGCTCTGGAACTGAAATCGGAATGCTCACTGACATTTCCCCTATCTGAAAGTCTGATAAACGCCGGAAAAATGACTAAGTCCAAAAAAAAATTTGTTCAACTTTTTTCAATTTTACCCCGTGGGATATATATTCTACCCACACACATTTGGAACTCTCCTGGGGTACCCTCACACATATTATTCCCTCATTTAGTGGATATTTTCACAAAAAGTGAAATTTTCAAAAATCCAGAAAATTGGCTGAAAATGACTAAATATCAAGGACTCATTGGGCGAATCGCTCTGGAACTGAAATCGGAATGCTCACTGACATTTCCCCTATCTGAAAGTCTGATAAACGCCGGAAAAATGACTAAGTCCCCAAAAAAATTTTTTTTCAACTTTTTTCAATTTTACCCCCGTGGGATATATATTCTACCCACACACATTTGGAACTCTCCTGGGGTACCCTCACACATATTGTTCCCTCATTTACTGGATATTTTCACAAAAAAGTGACATTTTCAAAAATCCAGAAAATTGGCTGAAAACGACTAAATATCAAGGACTCATTGGGCGAATTGCTCTGGAACTGAAATCGGAATGCTCACTGACATTTCCCCTATCTGAAAGTCTGATAAACGCCGGAAAAATGACTAAGTCCAAAAAAAAATTTTTTTCAACTTTTTTCAATTTTACCCCGTGGGATATATATTCTACCCACACACATTTGGAACTCTCCTGGGGAACCCTCACACATATTATTCCCTCATTTAGTGGATATTTTCACAAAAAAGTGAAATTTTCAAAAATCCAGAAAATTGGCTGAAAATGACTAAATATCAAGGACTCAATGGGCGAATCGCTCTGGAACTGAAATCGGAACGCTCACTGACAATTCCCCTATCTGAAAGTCTGATAAACGCCGGAAAAATGACTAAGTCCAAAAAAAAATTGGTTCAACTTTTTTCAATTTTACCCCCGTGGGATATATAGTCTACCCACACACATTTGGAACTCTCCTGGGGTACGCTCACACATATTATTCCCTCATTTTGTGGATATTTTCACAAAAAAGTGAAATTTTCAAAAATCCAGAAAATTGGCTGAAAATGACTAAATATCAAGGACTCATTGGGCGAATCGCTCTGGAACTGAAATCGGAATGCTCACTGACATTTCCCCTATCTGAAAGTCTGATAAACGCCGGAAAAATGACTAAGTCCAAAAAAAAATTTGTTCAACTTTTTTCAATTTTATCCCCGTGGGATATATATTCTACCCACACACATTTGGAACTCTCCTGGGGTACCCTTACACATATTATTCCCTCATTTAGTGGATATTTTCACAAAAAAGTGAAATTTTCAAAAATCCAGAAAATTGGCTGAAAACGACTAAATATCAAGGACTCATTGGGCGAATCGCTCTGGAACTGAAATCGGAATGCTCACTCACATTTCCCCTATCTGAAAGTCTGATAAACGCCGGAAAAATGACTAAGTCCAAAAAAAATTTTTTTTCAACTTTTTTCAATTTTACCCCGTGGGATATATATTCTACCCACACACATTTGGAACTCTCCTGGGGAACCCTCACACATATTATTCCCTCATTTAGTGGATATTTTCACAAAAAAGTGAAATTTTCAAAAATCCAGAAAATTGGCTGAAAATGACTAAATATCAAGGACTCAATGGGCGAATCGCTCTGGAACTGAAATCGGAACGCTCACTGACAATTCCCCTATCTGAAAGTCTGATAAACGCCGGAAAAATGACTAAGTCCAAAAAAATTTATTTTTCAACTTTTTTCAATTTTACCCCGTGGGATATATATTCTACCCACACACATTTGGAACTCTCCTGGGGAACACTCACACATATTATTCCCTCATTTAGTGGATATTTTCACAAAAAAGTGAAATTTTCAAAAATCCAGAAAATTGGCTGAAAACGACTAAATATCAAGGACTCATTGGGCGAATTGCTCTGGAACTGAAATCGGAATGCTCACTGACATTTCCCCTATCTGAAAGTCTGATAAACGCCGGAAAAATGACTAAGTCCAAAAAAAATTTTTTTTCAACTTTTTTCAATTTTACCCCGTGGGATATATATTCTACCCACACACATTTGGAACTCTCCTGGGGAACACTCACACATATTATTCCCTCATTTAGTGGATATTTTCACAAAAAAGTGAAATTTTCAAAAATCCAGAAAATTGGCTGAAAACGACTAAATATCAAGGACTCATTGGGCGAATTGCTCTGGAACTGAAATCGGAATGCTCACTGACATTTCCCCTATCTGAAAGTCTGATAAACGCCGGAAAAATGACTAAGTCCAAAAAAAATTTTTTTTCAACTTTTTTCAATTTTACCCCGTGGGATATATATTCTACCCACACACATTTGGAACTCTCCTGGGGTACACTCACACATATTATTCCCTCATTTAGTGGATATTTTCACAAAAAAAGTGAAATTTTCAAAAATCCAGAAAATTGGCTGAAAATGACTAAATATCAAGGACTCATTGGGTGAATCGCTCTGGAACTGAAATCGTAATGCTCACTGACATTTCCCCTATCTGAAAGTCTGATAAACGCCGGAAAAATGACTAAGTCCAAAAAAAAATTTGTTCAACTTTTTTTCAATTTTATCCCCGTGGGATATATATTCTACCCACACACATGTGGAACTCTCCTGGGGTACCCTCACACATATTATTCCCTCATTTAGTGGATATTTTCACAAAAAAGTGAAATTTTCAAAAATCCAGAAAATTGGCTGAAAACGACTAAATATCAAGGACTCATTGGGCGAATCGCTCTGGAACTGAAATCGGAATGCTCACTCACATTTCCCCTATCTGAAAGTCTGATAAACGCCGGAAAAATGACTAAGTCCAAAAAAAAATTTGTTCAACTTTTTTCAATTTTACCCCCGTGGGATATATATTCTACCCACACACATTTGGAACTCTCCTGGGGTACCCTCACACATATTATTCCCTCATTTAGTGGATATTTTCACAAAAAAAGTTAAATTTTCAAAAATCCAGAAAATTGGCTGAAAACGACTAAATATCAAGGACTCATTGGGCGAATTGCTCTTGAACTGAATTCGGAACGCTCACTGACAATTCCCCTATCTGAAAGTCTGATAAACGCCGGAAAAATGACTAAGTCCAAAAAAAATTTTTTTTCAACTTTTTTCAATTTTACCCCGTGGGATATATATTCTACCCACACACATTTGGAACTCTCCTGGGGTACCCTCACACATATTATTCCCTCATTTAGTGGATATTTTCACAAAAAAGTGAAATTTTCAAAAATCCAGAAAATTGGCTGAAAATGACTAAATATCAAGGACTCATTGGGCGAATCGCTCTGGAACTGAAATCGGAACGCTCACTGACATTTCCCCTATCTGAAAGTCTGATAAACGCCGGAAAAATGACTAAGTCCAAAAAAAAATTTGTTCAACTTTTTTCAATTTTATCCCCGTTGGATATATATTCTACCCACACACATTTGGAACTCTCCTGGGGTACCCTCACACATATTATTCCCTCATTTAGTGGATATTTTCACAAAAAAGTGAAATTTTCAAAAATCCAGAAAATTGGCTGAAAACGTCTAAATATCAAGGACTCATTGGGCGAATTGCTCTGGAACTAAAATCGGAACGCTCACTGACATTTCCCCTATCTGAAAGTCTGATAAACGCCGGAAAAATGACTAAGTCCAAAAAAAATTTTTTTTCAACTTTTTTCAATTTTACCCCGTGGGATATATATTCTACCAACACACATTTGGAACTCTCCTGGGGTACCCTCACACATATTATTCCCTCATTTAGTGGATATTTTCACAAAAAAGTGAAATTTTCAAAAATCCAGAAAATTGGCTGAAAGCGACTAAATATCAAGGACTCATTGGGCGAATCGCTCTGGAACTGAAATCGGAATGCTCACTGACATTTCCCCTATCTGAAAGTCTGATAAACGCCGGAAAAATGACTAAGTCCAAAAAAAAATTTGTTCAACTTTTTTCAATTTTATCCCCGTGGGATATATATTCTACCCACACACATTTGGAACTCTCCTGGGGTACCCTCACACATATTATTCCCTCATTTAGTGAATATTTTCACAAAAAAGTGAAATTTTCAAAAATTCAGAAAATTGGCTGAAAACGACTAAATATCAAGGACTCATTGGGCGAATCGCTCTGGAACTGAAATCGGAATGCTCACTCACATTTCCCCTATCTGAAAGTCTGATAAACAGCGGAAAAATGACTAAGTCCCAAGAAAAATTTTTTTTCAACTTTTTTCAATTTTACCCCCGTGGGATATATATTCTACCCACACACATTTGGAACTCTCCTGGGGTACCCTCACACATATTATTCCCTCATTTAGTGGATATTTTCACAAAAAAGTGAAATTTTCAAAAATCCAGAAAATTGGCTGAAAACGACTAAATATCAAGGACTCATTGGGCGAATTGCTCTGGAACTGAAATCGGAATGCTCACTGACATTTCCCCTATCTGAAAGTCTGATAAACGCCGGAAAAATGACTAAGTCCCCAAAAAAATTTTTTTCAACTTTTTTCAATTTTACCCCGTGGGATATATATTCTACCCACACACATTTGGAACTCTCCTGGGGAACCCTCACACATATTATTCCCTCATTTAGTGGATATTTTCACAAAAAAGTGAAATTTTCAAAAATCCAGAAAATTGGCTGAAAATGACTAAATATCAAGGACTCAATGGGCGAATCGCTCTGGAACTGAAATCGGAACGCTCACTGACAATTCCCCTATCTGAAAGTCTGATAAACGCCGGAAAAATGACTAAGTCCAAAAAAAAATTTGTTCAACTTTTTTCAATTTTACCCCCGTGGGATATATAGTCTACCCACACACATTTGGAACTCTCCTGGGGTACCCTCACACATATTATTCCCTCATTTAGTGGATATTTTCACAAAAAAGTGAAATTTTCAAAAATCCAGAAAATTGGCTGAAAGCGACTAAATATCAAGGACTCATTGGGCGAATTGCTCTGGAACTGAAATCGGAATGCTCACTGACATTTCCCCTATCTGAAAGTCTGATAAACGCCGGAAAAATGACTAAGTCCAAAAAAAATTTTTTTTCAACTTTTTTCAATTTTACCCCGTGGGATATATATTCTACCCACACACATTTGGAACTCTCCTGGGGTACCCTCACACATATTATTCCCTCATTTAGTGGATATTTTCACAAAAAAGTGAAATTTTCAAAAATCCAGAAAATTGGCTGAAAATGACTAAATATCAAGGACTCATTGGGCGAATCGCTCTGGAACTGAAATCGGAATGCTCACTGACATTTCCCCTATCTGAAAGTCTGATAAACGCCGGAAAAATGACTAAGTGCAAAAAAAAATTTGTTCAACTTTTTTCAATTTTATCCCCGTGGGATATATATTCTACCCACACACATTTGGAACTCTCCTGGGGTACCCTCACACATATTATTCCCTCATTTAGTGGATATTTTCACAAAAAAGTGAAATTTTCAAAAATTCAGAAAATTGGCTGAAAACGACTAAATATCAAGGACTCATTGGGCGAATCGCTCTGGAACTGAAATCGGAATGCTCACTCACATTTCCCCTATCTGAAAGTCTGATAAACAGCGGAAAAATTACTAAGTCCCAAGAAAAATTTTTTTTCAACTTTTTTCAATTTTACCCCCGTGGGATATATATTCTACCCACACACATTTGGAACTCTCCTGGGGTACCCTCACACATATTATTCCCTCATTTAGTGGATATTTTCACAAAAAAGTGAAATTTTCAAAAATCCAGAAAATTGGCTGAAAACGACTAAATATCAAGGACTCATTGGGCGAATTGCTCTGGAACTGAAATCGGAATGCTCACTGACATTTCCCCTATCTGAAAGTCTGATAAACGCCGGAAAAATGACTAAGTCCCCAAAAAATTTTTTTTCAACTTTTTTCAATTTTACCCCGTGGGATATATATTCTACCCACACACATTTGGAACTCTCCTGGGGAACCCTCACACATATTATTCCCTCATTTAGTGGATATTTTCACAAAAAAGTGAAATTTTCAAAAATCCAGAAAATTGGCTGAAAATGACTAAATATCAAGGACTCAATGGGCGAATCGCTCTGGAACTGAATTCGGAACGCTCACTGACAATTCCCCTATCTGAAAGTCTGATAAACGCCGGAAAAATGACTAAGTCCAAAAAAAAATTTGTTCAACTTTTTTCAATTTTACCCCCGTGGGATATATAGTCTACCCACACACATTTGGAACTCTCCTGGGGTACCCTCACACATATTATTCCCTCATTTTGTGGATATTTTCACAAAAAAGGGAAATTTTCAAAAATCCAGAAAATTGGCTGAAAACGACTAAATATCAAGGACTCATTGGGCGAATTGCTCTGGAACTAAAATCGGAACGCTCACTGACATTTCCCCTATCTGAAAGTCTGATAAACGCCGGAAAAATGACTAAGTCCAAAAAAAATTTTTTTTCAACTTTTTTCAATTTTACCCCGTGGGATATATATTCTACCAACACACATTTGGAACTCTCCTGGGGTACCCTCACACATATTATTCCCTCATTTAGTGGATATTTTCACAAAAAAGTGAAATTTTCAAAAATCCAGAAAATTGGCTGAAAGCGACTAAATATCAAGGACTCATTGGGCGAATTGCTCTGGAACTGAAATCGGAATGCTCACTGACATTTCCCCTATCTGAAAGTCTGATAAACGCCGGAAAAATGACTAAGTCCAAAAAAAATTTTTTTTCAACTTTTTTCAATTTTACCCCGTGGGATATATATTCTACCCACACACATTTGGAACTCTCCTGGGGTACCCTCACACATATTATTCCCTCATTTAGTGGATATTTTCACAAAAAAGTGAAATTTTCAAAAATCCAGAAAATTGGCTGAAAATGACTAAATATCAAGGACTCATTGGGCGAATCGCTCTGGAACTGAAATCGGAATGCTCACTGACATTTCCCCTATCTGAAAGTCTGATAAACGCCGGAAAAATGACTAAGTGCAAAAAAAAATTTGTTCAACTTTTTTCAATTTTATCCCCGTGGGATATATATTCTACCCACACACATTTGGAACTCTCCTGGGGTACCCTCACACATATTATTCCCTCATTTAGTGGATATTTTCACAAAAAAGTGAAATTTTCAAAAATTCAGAAAATTGGCTGAAAACGACTAAATATCAAGGACTCATTGGGCGAATCGCTCTGGAACTGAAATCGGAATGCTCACTCACATTTCCCCTATCTGAAAGTCTGATAAACAGCGGAAAAATGACTAAGTCCCAAGAAAAAATTTTTTTCAACTTTTTTCAATTTTACCCCCGTGGGATATATATTCTACCCACACACATTTGGAACTCTCCTGGGGTACCCTCACACATATTATTCCCTCATTTAGTGGATATTTTCACAAAAAAGTGAAATTTTCAAAAATCCAGAAAATTGGCTGAAAACGACTAAATATCAAGGACTCATTGGGCGAATTGCTCTGGAACTGAAATCGGAATGCTCACTGACATTTCCCCTATCTGAAAGTCTGATAAACGCCGGAAAAATGACTAAGTCCCAAAAAAATTTTTTTTCAACTTTTTTCAATTTTACCCCGTGGGATATATATTCTACCCACACACATTTGGAACTCTCCTGGGGAACCCTCACACATATTATTCCCTCATTTAGTGGATATTTTCACAAAAAAGTGAAATTTTCAAAAATCCAGAAAATTGGCTGAAAATGACTAAATATCAAGGACTCAATGGGCGAATCGCTCTGGAACTGAAATCGGAACGCTCACTGACAATTCCCCTATCTGAAAGTCTGATAAACGCCGGAAAAATGACTAAGTCCAAAAAAAAATTTGTTCAACTTTTTTCAATTTTATCCCCGTGGGATATATATTCTACCCACACACATTTGGAACTCTCCTGGGGTACCCTCACACATATTATTCCCTCATTTAGTGGATATTTTCACAAAAAAGTGAAATTTTCAAAAATCCAGAAAATTGGCTGAAAACGACTAAATATCAAGGACTCATTGGGCGAATCGCTCTGGAACTGAAATCGGAATGCTCACTCACATTTCCCCTATCTGAAAGTCTGATAAACAGCGGAAAAATGACTAAGTCCCCAAAAAAATTTTTTTTCAACTTTTTTCAATTTTACCCCCGTGGGATATATATTCTACCCACACACATTTGGAACTCTCCTGGGGTACCCTCACACATATTGTTCCCTCATTTAGTGGATATTTTCACAAAAAAGTGACATTTTCAAAAATCCAGAAAATTGGCTGAAAACGACTAAATATCAAGGACTCATTGGGCGAATTGCTCTGGAACTGAAATCGGAATGCTCACTGACATTTCCCCTATCTGAAAGTCTGATAAACGCCGGAAAAATGACTAAGTCCAAAAAAAAATTTGTTCAACTTTTTTCAATTTTACCCCCGTGGGATATATAGTCTACCCACACACATTTGGAACTCTCCTGGGGTACCCTCACACATATTATTCCCTCATTTTGTGGATATTTTCACAAAAAAGGGAAATTTTCAAAAATCCAGAAAATTGGCTGAAAACGACTAAATATCAAGGACTCATTGGGCGAATTGCTCTGGAACTAAAATCGGAACGCTCACTGACATTTCCCCTATCTGAAAGTCTGATAAACGCCGGAAAAATGACTAAGTCCAAAAAAATTTTTTTTTCAACTTTTTTCAATTTTACCCGTGGGATATATATTCTACCCACACACATTTGGAACTCTCCTGGGGTACCCTCACACATATTATTCCCTCATTTAGTGGATATTTTCACAAAAAAGTGAAATTTTCAAAAATCCAGAAAATTGGCTGAAAATGACTAAATATCAAGGACTCATTGGGCGAATCGCTCTGGAACTGAAATCGGAATGCTCACTGACATTTCCCCTATCTGAAAGTCTGATAAACGCCGGAAAAATGACTAAGTCCAAAAAAATTTTTTTTTCAACTTTTTTCAATTTTACCCCGTGGGATATATATTCTACCCACACACATTTGGAACTCTCCTGGGGAACACTCACACATATTATTCCCTCATTTAGTGGATATTTTCACAAAAAAGTGAAATTTTCAAAAATTCAGAAAATTGGCTGAAAACGACTAAATATCAAGGACTCATTGGGCGAATTGCTCTGGAACTGAAATCGGAATGCTCACTGACATTTCCCCTATCTGAAAGTCTGATAAACGCCGGAAAAATGACTAAGTCCAAAAAAAATTTTTTTTCAACTTTTTTCAATTTTACCCCGTGGGATATATATTCTACCCACACACATTTGGAACTCTCCTGGGGTACACTCACACATATTATTCCCTCATTTAGTGGATATTTTCACAAAAAAAGTGAAATTTTCAAAAATCCAGAAAATTGGCTGAAAATGACTAAATATCAAGGACTCATTGGGCGAATCGCTTTGGAACTGAAATCGTAATGCTCACTGACATTTCCCCTATCTGAAAGTCTGATAAACGCCGGAAAAATGACTAAGTCCAAAAAAAAATTTGTTCAACTTTTTTCAATTTTATCCCCGTGGGATATATATTCTACCCACACACATTTGGAACTCTCCTGGGGTACCCTCACACATATTATTCCCTCATTTAGTGGATATTTTCACAAAAAAGTGAAATTTTCAAAAATCCAGAAAATTGGCTGAAAACGACTAAATATCAAGGACTCATTGGGCGAATCGCTCTGGAACTGAAATCGGAATGCTCACTCACATTTCCCCTATCTGAAAGTCTGATAAACGCCGGAAAAATGACTAAGTCCAAAAAAATTTTTTTTTCAACTTTTTTCAATTTTACCCCGTGGGATATATATTCTACCCACACACATTTGGAACTCTCCTGGGGTACCCTCACACATATTATTCCCTCATTTAGTGGATATTTTCACAAAAAAGTGAAATTTTCAAAAATCCAGAAAATTGGCTGAAAATGACTAAATATCAAGGACTCATTGGGCGAATCGCTCTGGAACTGAAATCGGAACGCTCACTGACATTTCCCCTATCTGAAAGTCTGATAAACGCCGGAAAAATGACTAAGTCCAAAAAAAAATTTGTTCAACTTTTTTCAATTTTATCCCCGTTGGATATATATTCTACCCACACACATTTGGAACTCTCCTGGGGTACCCTCACACATATTATTCCCTCATTTAGTGGATATTTTCACAAAAAAGTGAAATTTTCAAAAATCCAGAAAATTGGCTGAAAACGACTAAATATCAAGGACTCATTGGGCGAATTGCTCTGGAACTAAAATCGGAACGCTCACTGACATTTCCCCTATCTGAAAGTCTGATAAACGCCGGAAAAATGACTAAGTCCAAAAAAAATTTTTTTTCAACTTTTTTCAATTTTACCCCGTGGGATATATATTCTACCAACACACATTTGGAACTCTCCTGGGGTACCCTCACACATATTATTCCCTCATTTAGTGGATATTTTCACAAAAAAGTGAAATTTTCAAAAATCCAGAAAATTGGCTGAAAACGACTAAATATCAAGGACTCATTGGGCGAATTGCTCTGGAACTGAAATCGGAATGCTCACTGACATTTCCCCTATCTGAAAGTCTGATAAACGCCGGAAAAATGACTAAGTCCAAAAAAAAATTTGTTCAACTTTTTTCAATTTTATCCCCGTGGGATATATATTCTACCCACACACATTTGGAACTCTCCTGGGGTACCCTCACACATATTATTCCCTCATTTAGTGGATATTTTCACAAAAAAAGTGAAATTTTCAAAAATTCAGAAAATTGGCTGAAAACGACTAAATATCAAGGACTCATTGGGCGAATCGCTCTGGAACTGAAATCGGAATGCTCACTCACATTTCCCCTATCTGAAAGTCTGATAAACAGCGGAAAAATGACTAAGTCCCAAGAAAATTTTTTTTTCAACTTTTTTCAATTTTACCCCCGTGGGATATATATTCTACCCACACACATTTGGAACTCTCCTGGGGTACCCTCACACATATTATTCCCTCATTTAGTGGATATTTTCACAAAAAAGTGAAATTTTCAAAAATCCAGAAAATTGGCTGAAAACGACTAAATATCAAGGACTCATTGGGCGAATTGCTCTGGAACTGAAATCGGAATGCTCACTGACATTTCCCCTATCTGAAAGTCTGATAAACGCCGGAAAAATGACTAAGTCCCAAAAAAATTTTTTTTCAACTTTTTTCAATTTTACCCCGTGGGATATATATTCTACCCACACACATTTGGAACTCTCCTGGGGAACCCTCACACATATTATTCCCTCATTTAGTGGATATTTTCACAAAAAAGTGAAATTTTCAAAAATCCAGAAAATTGGCTGAAAATGACTAAATATCAAGGACTCAATGGGCGAATCGCTCTGGAACTGAAATCGGAACGCTCACTGACAATTCCCCTATCTGAAAGTCTGATAAACGCCGGAAAAATGACTAAGTCCAAAAAAAAATTTGTTCAACTTTTTTCAATTTTATCCCCGTGGGATATATATTCTACCCACACACATTTGGAACTCTCCTGGGGTACCCTCACACATATTATTCCCTCATTTAGTGGATATTTTCACAAAAAAGTGAAATTTTCAAAAATCCAGAAAATTGGCTGAAAACGACTAAATATCAAGGACTCATTGGGCGAATCGCTCTGGAACTGAAATCGGAATGCTCACTCACATTTCCCCTATCTGAAAGTCTGATAAACAGCGGAAAAATGACTAAGTCCCCAAAAAAATTTTTTTTCAACTTTTTTCAATTTTACCCCCGTGGGATATATATTCTACCCACACACATTTGGAACTCTCCTGGGGTACCCTCACACATATTGTTCCCTCATTTAGTGGATATTTTCACAAAAAAGTGACATTTTCAAAAATCCAGAAAATTGGCTGAAAACGACTAAATATCAAGGACTCATTGGGCGAATTGCTCTGGAACTGAAATCGGAATGCTCACTGACATTTCCCCTATCTGAAAGTCTGATAAACGCCGGAAAAATGACTAAGTCCAAAAAAAATTTTTTTTCAACTTTTTTCAATTTTACCCCGTGGGATATATATTCTACCCACACACATTTGGAACTCTCCTGGGGAACCCTCACACATAGTATTCCCTCATTTAGTGGATATTTTCACAAAAAAGTGAAATTTTCAAAAATCTAGAAAATTGGCTGAAAATGACTAAATATCAAGGACTCAATGGGCGAATCGCTCTGGAACTGAAATCGGAACGCTCACTGACAATTCCCCTATCTGAAAGTCTGATAAACGCCGGAAAAATGACTAAGTCCAAAAAAAAATTTTTTTTCAACTTTTTTCAATTTTACCCCCGTGGGATATATATTCTACCCACACACATTTGGAACTCTCCTGGGGTACCCTCACACATATTATTCCCTCATTTAGTGGATATTTTCACAAAAAAGTGAAATTTTCAAAAATCCAGAAAATTGGCTGAAAACGACTAAATATCAAGGACTCATTGGGCGAATTGCTCTGGAACTGAAATCGGAATGCTCACTGACATTTCCCCTATCTGAAAGTCTGATAAACGCCGGAAAAATGACTAAGTCCAAAAAAAAATTTGTTCAACTTTTTTCAATTTTACCCCCGTGGGATATATAGTCTACCCACACACATTTGGAACTCTCCTGGGGAACCCTCACACATATTATTCCCTCATTTAGTGGATATTTTCACAAAAAAGTGAAATTTTCAAAAATCCAGAAAATTGGCTGAAAATGACTAAATATCAAGGACTCATTGGGCGAATTGCTCTGGAACTGAAATCGGAATGCTCACTGACATTTCCCCTATCTGAAAGTCTGATAAACGCCGGAAAAATGACTAAGTCCCAAAAAAAATTTTTTTCAACTTTTTTCAATTTTACCGCGTGGGATATATATTCTACCCACACACATTTGGAACTCTCCTGGGGAACCCTCACACATATTATTCCCTCATTTAGTGGATATTTTCACAAAAAAGTGAAATTTTCAAAAATCCAGAAAATTGGCTGAAAACGACTAAATATCAAGGACTCATTGGGCGAATCGCTCTGGAACTGAAATCGGAATGCTCACTCACATTTCCCCTATCTGAAAGTCTGATAAACAGCGGAAAAATGACTAAGTCCCCAAAAAAATTTTTTTTCAACTTTTTTCAATTTTACCCCCGTGGGATATATATTCTACCCACACACATTTGGAACTCTCCTGGGGTACCCTCACACATATTGTTCCCTCATTTAGTGGATATTTTCACAAAAAAGTGACATTTTCAAAAATCCAGAAAATTGGCTGAAAACGACTAAATATCAAGGACTCATTGGGCGAATTGCTCTGGAACTGAAATCGGAATGCTCACTGACATTTCCCCTATCTGAAAGTCTGATAAACGCCGGAAAAATGACTAAGTCCAAAAAAAATTTTTTTTCAAATTTTTTCAATTTTACCCCGTGGGATATATATTCTACCCACACACATTTGGAACTCTCCTGGGGAACCCTCACACATATTATTCCCTCATTTAGTGGATATTTTCACAAAAAAGTGAAATTTTCAAAAATCCAGAAAATTGGCTGAAAATGACTAAATATCAAGGACTCAATGGGCGAATCGCTCTGGAACTGAAATCGGAACGCTCACTGACAATTCCCCTATCTGAAAGTCTGATAAACGCCGGAAAAATGACTAAGTCCAAAAAAATTTTTTTTTCAATTTTTTTCAATTTTACCCCGTGGGATATATATTCTACCCACACACATTTGGAACTCTCCTGGGGTACACTCACACATATTATTCCCTCATTTAGTGGATATTTTCACAAAAAAAGTGAAATTTTCAAAAATCCAGAAAATTGGCTGAAAATGACTAAATATCAAGGACTCATTGGGCGAATCGCTCTGGAACTGAAATCGTAACGCTCACTGACATTTCCCCTATCTGAAAGTCTGATAAACGCCGGAAAAATGACTAAGTCCAAAAAAAAATTTGTTCAACTTTTTTCAATTTTATCCCCGTGGGATATATATTCTACCCACACACATTTGGAACTCTCCTGGGGTACCCTCACACATATTATTCCCTCATTTAGTGGATATTTTCACAAAAAAGTGAAATTTTCAAAAATCCAGAAAATTGGCTGAAAACGACTAAATATCAAGGACTCATTGGGCGAATCGCTCTGGAACTGAAATCGGAATGCTCACTCACATTTCCCCTATCTGAAAGTCTGATAAACGCCGGAAAAATGACTAAGTCCAAAAAAAAATTTGTTCAACTTTTTTCAATTTTACCCCCGTTGGATATATATTCTACCCACACACATTTGGAACTCTCCTGGGGTACCCTCACACATATTATTCCCTCATTTAGTGGATATTTTCACAAAAAAAGTGAAATTTTCAAAAATCCAGAAAATTGGCTGAAAACGACTAAATATCAAGGACTCATTGGGCGAATTGCTCTTGAACTGAATTCGGAACGCTCACTGACAATTCCCCTATCTGAAAGTCTGATAAACGCCGGAAAAATGACTAAGTCCAAAAAAATTTTTTTTTCAACTTTTTTCAATTTTACCCCGTGGGATATATATTCTACCCACACACATTTGGAACTCTCCTGGGGTACCCTCACACATATTATTCCCTCATTTAGTGGATATTTTCACAAAAAAGTGAAATTTTCAAAAATCCAGAAAATTGGCTGAAAACGACTAAATATCAAGGACTCATTGGGCGAATCGCTCTGGAACTGAAATCGGAATGCTCACTCACATTTCCCCTATCTGAAAGTCTGATAAACGCCGGAAAAATGACTAAGTCCAAAAAAAAATTTGTTCAACTTTTTTCAATTTTACCCCCGTTGGATATATATTCTACCCACACACATTTGGAACTCTCCTGGGGTACCCTCACACATATTATTCCCTCATTTAGTGGATATTTTCACAAAAAAAGTGAAATTTTCAAAAATCCAGAAAATTGGCTGAAAACGACTAAATATCAAGGACTCATTGGGCGAATTGCTCTTGAACTGAATTCGGAACGCTCACTGACAATTCCCCTATCTGAAAGTCTGATAAACGCCGGAAAAATGACTAAGTCCAAAAAAATTTTTTTTTCAACTTTTTTCAATTTTACCCCGTGGGATATATATTCTACCCACACACATTTGGAACTCTCCTGGGGTACCCTCACACATATTATTCCCTCATTTAGTGGATATTTTCACAAAAAAGTGAAATTTTCAAAAATCCAGAAAATTGGATGAAAATGACTAAATATCAAGGACTCATTGGGCGAATTGCTCTGGAACTGAAATCGGAATGCTCACTGACATTTCCCCTATCTGAAAGTCTGATAAACGCCGGAAAAATGACTAAGTCCAAAAAAAATTTTTTTTCAACTTTTTTCAATTTTACCCCGTGGGATATATATTCTACCCACACACATTTGGAACTCTCCTGGGGTACCCTCACACATATTATTCCCTCATTTAGTGGATATTTTCACAAAAAAGTGAAACTTTCAAAAATCCAGAAAATTGGCTGAAAATGACTAAATATCAAGGACTCAATGGGCGAATCGCTCTGGAACTGAAATCGGAATGCTCACTGACATTTCCCCTATCTGAAAGTCTGATAAACGCCAGAAAAATGACTAAGTCCAAAAAAAAATTTGTTCAACTTTTTTCAATTTTACCCCCGTGGGATATATAGTCTACCCACACACATTTGGAACTCTCCTGGGGTACCCTCACACATATTATTCCCTCATTTAGTGGATATTTTCACAAAAAAGTGAAATTTTCAAAAATCCAGAAAATTGGCTGAAAATGACTAAATATCAAGGACTCATTGGGCAAATCGCTCTGTAACTGAAATCGGAACACTCACTGACATTTCCCCTATCTGAAAGTCTGATAAACGGCGGAAAAATGACTAAGTCCAAAAAAAATTTTGTTCAAATTTTTTCAATTTTACCCCGTGGGATATATATTCTACCCACACACATTTGGAACTCTCCTGGGGTACCCTCACACATATTATTCCCTCATTTGGTGGATATTTTCACAAAAAAGTGAAATTTTCAAAAATTCAGAAAATTGGCTGAAAACGACTAAATATCAAGGACTCATTGGGCGAATCGCTCTGGAACTGAAATCGGAATGCTCACTCACATTTCCCCTATCTGAAAGTCTGATAAAGAGCGGAAAAATGACTAAGTCCCAAAAAAAATTTGTTCAACTTTTTTCAATTTTACCCCCGTGGGATATATAGTCTACCCACACACATTTGGAACTCTCCTGGGGTACCCTCACACATATTATTCCCTCATTTTGTGGATATTTTCACAAAAAAGGGAAATTTTCAAAAATCCAGAAAATTGGCTGAAAACGACTAAATATCAAGGACTCATTGGGCGAATCGCTCTGGAACTGAAATCGGAATGCTCACTCACATTTCCCCTATCTGAAAGTCTGATAAACAGCGGAAAAATGACTAAGTCCCCAAAAAAATTTTTTTTCAACTTTTTTAAATTTTACCCCCGTGGGATATATATTCTACCCACACACATTTGGAACTCTCCTGGGGTACCCTCACACATATTATTCCCTCATTTAGTGGATATTTTCACAAAAAAGTGACATTTTCAAAAATCCAGAAAATTGGCTGAAAACGACTAAATATCAAGGACTCATTGGGCGAATTGCTCTGGAACTGAAATCGGAATGCTCACTGACATTTCCCCTAGCTGAAAGTCTGATAAACGCCGGAAAAATGACTAAGTCCAAAAAAAATTTTTTTTCAACTTTTTTCAATTTTACCCCGTGGGATATATATTCTACCCACACACATTTGGAACTCTCCTGGGGAACCCTCACACATATTATTCCCTCATTTAGTGGATATTTTCACAAAAAAGTGAAATTTTCAAAAATCCAGAAAATTGGCTGAAAATGACTAAATATCAAGGACTCAATGGGTGAATCGCTCTGGAACTGAAATCGGAACGCTCACTGACAATTCCCCTATCTGAAAGTCTGATAAACGCCGGAAAAATGACTAAGTCCAAAAAAATTTTTTTTTCAACTTTTTTCAATTTTACCCCGTGGGATATATATTCTACCCACACACATTTGGAACTCTCCTGGGGTACCCTCACACATATTATTCCCTCATTTAGTGGATATTTTCACAAAAAAGTGAAATTTTCAAAAATCCAGAAAATTGGCTGAAAACGACCAAATATCAAGGACTCATTGGGCGAATCGCTCTGGAACTGAAATCGGAATGCTCACTCACATTTCCCCTATCTGAAAGTCTGATAAACGCCGGAAAAATGACTAAGTCCAAAAAAAAATTTGTTCAACTTTTTTCAATTTTACCCCCGTGGGATATATATTCTACCCACACACATTTGGAACTCTCCTGGGGTACCCTCACACATATTATTCCCTCATTTAGTGGATATTTTCACAAAAAAGTGAAATTTTCAAAAATCCAGAAAATTGGCTGAAAACGACTAAATATCAAGGACTCATTGGGCGAATTGCTCTTGAACTGAATTCGGAACACTCACTGACAATTCCCCTATCTGAAAGTCTGATAAACGCCGGAAAAATGACTAAGTCCAAAAAAATTTTTTTTTCAACTTTTTTCAATTTTACCCCGTGGGATATATATTCTACCCACACACATTTGGAACTCTCCTGGGGTACCCTCACACATATTATTCCCTCATTTAGTGGATATTTTCACAAAAAAGTGAAATTTTCAAAAATCCAGAAAATTGGCTGAAAATGACTAAATATCAAGGACTCATTGGGCGAATCGCTCTGGAACTGAAATCGGAACACTCACTGACATTTCCCCTATCTGAAAGTCTGATAAACGCCGGAAAAATGACTAAGTCCAAAAAAAAATTTGTTCAACTTTTTTCAATTTTATCCCCGTTGGATATATATTCTACCCACACACATTTGGAACTCTCCTGGGGTACCCTCACACATATTATTCCCTCATTTAGTGGATATTTTCACAAAAAAGTGAAATTTTCAAAAATCCAGAAAATTGGCTGAAAACGACTAAATATCAAGGACTCATTGGGCGAATCGCTCTGGAACTGAAATCGGAATGCTCACTCACATTTCCCCTATCTGAAAGTCTGATAAACGCCGGAAAAATGACTAAGTCCAAAAAAAAATTTTTTTCAACTTTTTTCAATTTTACCCCGTGGGATATATATTCTACCCACACACATTTGGAACTCTCCTGGGGTACCCTCACACATATTATTCCATCATTTAGTGGATATTTTCACAAAAAAGTGAAATTTTCAAAAATCCAGAAAATTGGCTGGAAATGACTAAATATCAAGGACTCATTGGGCGAATCGCTCTGGAACTGAAATCGGAACACTCACTGACATTTCCCCTATCTGAAAGTCTGATAAACGCCGGAAAAATGACTAAGTCCAAAAAAAAATTTGTTCAACTTTTTTCAATTTTACCCCTGTGGGATATATATTCTACCCACAAACATTTGGAACTCTCCTGGGGTACCCTCACACATATTATTCCCTCATTTAGTGGATATTTTCACAAAAAAGTGAAATTTTCAAAAATCCAGAAAATTGGCTGAAAATGACTAAATATCAAGGACTCATTGGGCAAATCGCTCTGGAACTGAAATCGGAACACTCACTGACATTTCCCCTATCTGAAAGTCTGATAAACGGCGGAAAAATGACTAAGTCCAAAAAAAATTTTGTTCAACTTTTTTCAATTTTACCCCGTGGGATATATATTCTACCCACACACATTTGGAACTCTCCTGGGGTACCCTCACACATATTATTCCCTCATTTAGTGGATATTTTCACAAAAAAGTACCATTTTCAAAAATCCAGAAAATTGACTGAAAATGACTAAATATCAAGGACTCATTGGGCGAATCGCTCTGGAACTGAAATCGGAATGCTCACTCACATTTCCCCTATCTGAAAGTCTGATAAAGAGCGGAAAAATGACTAAGTCCCAAAAAAAATTTTTTTTCAACTTTTTTCAATTTTACCCCCGTGGGATATATATTCTACCCACACACATTTGGAACTCTCCTGGGGTACCCTCACACATATTATTCCCTCATTTAGTGGATATTTTCACAAAAAAGTGAAATTTTCAAAAATCCAGAAAATTGGCTGAAAACGACTAAATATCAAGGACTCATTGGGCGAATTGCTCTGGAACTGAAATCGGAATGCTCACTGACATTTCCCCTATCTGAAAGTCTGATAAACGCCGGAAAAATGACTAAGTCCAAAAAAAAATTTGTTCAACTTTTTTCAATTTTACCCCCGTGGGATATATATTCTACCCACACACATTTGGAACTCTCCTGGGGTACCCTCACACATATTATTCCCTCATTTTGTGGATATTTTCACAAAAAAGGGAAATTTTCAAAAATCCAGAAAATTGGCTGAAAACGACTAAATATCAAGGACTCATTGGGCGAATTGCTCTGGAACTAAAATCGGAACGCTCACTGACATTTCCCCTATCTGAAAGTCTGATAAACGCCGGAAAAAAGACTAAGTCCCAAAAAAATTTTTTTTTCAACTTTTTTCAATTTTACCCCGTGGGATATATATTCTACCCACACACATTTGGAACTCTCCTGGGGAACCCTCACACATATTATTCCCTCATTTAGTGGATATTTTCACAAAAAAGTGAAATTTTCAAAAATCCAGAAAATTGGCTGAAAATGACTAAATATCAAGGACTCAATGGGTGAATCGCTCTGGAACTGAAATCGGAACGCTCACTGACAATTCCCCTATCTGAAAGTCTGATAAACGCCGGAAAAATGACTAAGTCCAAAAAAATTTTTTTTTCAACTTTTTTCAATTTTACCCCGTGGGATATATATTCTACCCACACACATTTGGAACTCTCCTGGGGTACCCTCACACATATTATTCCCTCATTTAGTGGATATTTTCACAAAAAAGTGAAATTTTCAAAAATCCAGAAAATTGGCTGAAAACGACCAAATATCAAGGACTCATTGGGCGAATCGCTCTGGAACTGAAATCGGAATGCTCACTCACATTTCCCCTATCTGAAAGTCTGATAAACGCCGGAAAAATGACTAAGTCCAAAAAAAAATTTGTTCAACTTTTTTCAATTTTACCCCCGTGGGATATATATTCTACCCACACACATTTGGAACTCTCCTGGGGTACCCTCACACATATTATTCCCTCATTTAGTGGATATTTTCACAAAAAAGTGAAATTTTCAAAAATCCAGAAAATTGGCTGAAAACGACTAAATATCAAGGACTCATTGGGCGAATTGCTCTTGAACTGAATTCGGAACACTCACTGACAATTCCCCTATCTGAAAGTCTGATAAACGCCGGAAAAATGACTAAGTCCAAAAAAATTTTTTTTTCAACTTTTTTCAATTTTACCCCGTGGGATATATATTCTACCCACACACATTTGGAACTCTCCTGGGGTACCCTCACACATATTATTCCCTCATTTAGTGGATATTTTCACAAAAAAGTGAAATTTTCAAAAATCCAGAAAATTGGCTGAAAATGACTAAATATCAAGGACTCATTGGGCGAATCGCTCTGGAACTGAAATCGGAACGCTCACTGACATTTCCCCTATCTGAAAGTCTGATAAACGCCGGAAAAATGACTAAGTCCAAAAAAAAATTTGTTCAACTTTTTTCAATTTTATCCCCGTTGGATATATATTCTACCCACACACATTTGGAACTCTCCTGGGGTACCCTCACACATATTATTCCCTCATTTAGTGGATATTTTCACAAAAAAGTGAAATTTTCAAAAATCCAGAAAATTGGCTGAAAACGACTAAATATCAAGGACTCATTGGGCGAATCGCTCTGGAACTGAAATCGGAATGCTCACTCACATTTCCCCTATCTGAAAGTCTGATAAACGCCGGAAAAATGACTAAGTCCAAAAAAAAATTTTTTTCAACTTTTTTCAATTTTACCCCGTGGGATATATATTCTACCCACACACATTTGGAACTCTCCTGGGGTACCCTCACACATATTATTCCATCATTTAGTGGATATTTTCACAAAAAAGTGAAATTTTCAAAAATCCAGAAAATTGGCTGAAAATGACTAAATATCAAGGACTCATTGGGCAAATCGCTCTGGAACTGAAATCGGAACACTCACTGACATTTCCCCTATCTGAAAGTCTGATAAACGGCGGAAAAATGACTAAGTCCAAAAAAAATTTTGTTCAACTTTTTTCAATTTTACCCCGTGGGATATATATTCTACCCACACACATTTGGAACTCTCCTGGGGTACCCTCACACATATTATTCCCTCATTTAGTGGATATTTTCACAAAAAAGTACCATTTTCAAAAATCCAGAAAATTGACTGAAAATGACTAAATATCAAGGACTCATTGGGCGAATCGCTCTGGAACTGAAATCGGAATGCTCACTCACATTTCCCCTATCTGAAAGTCTGATAAAGAGCGGAAAAATGACTAAGTCCCAAAAAAAATTTTTTTTCAACTTTTTTCAATTTTACCCCCGTGGGATATATATTCTACCCACACACATTTGGAACTCTCCTGGGGTACCCTCACACATATTATTCCCTCATTTAGTGGATATTTTCACAAAAAAGTGAAATTTTCAAAAATCCAGAAAATTGGCTGAAAACGACTAAATATCAAGGACTCATTGGGCGAATTGCTCTGGAACTGAAATCGGAATGCTCACTGACATTTCCCCTATCTGAAAGTCTGATAAACGCCGGAAAAATGACTAAGTCCAAAAAAAAATTTGTTCAACTTTTTTCAATTTTACCCCCGTGGGATATATATTCTACCCACACACATTTGGAACTCTCCTGGGGTACCCTCACACATATTATTCCCTCATTTTGTGGATATTTTCACAAAAAAGGGAAATTTTCAAAAATCCAGAAAATTGGCTGAAAACGACTAAATATCAAGGACTCATTGGGCGAATTGCTCTGGAACTAAAATCGGAACGCTCACTGACATTTCCCCTATCTGAAAGTCTGATAAACGCCGGAAAAAAGACTAAGTCCCAAAAAAATTTTTTTTTCAACTTTTTTCAATTTTACCCCGTGGGATATATATTCTACCCACACACATTTGGAACTCTCCTGGGGTACCCTCACACATATTATTCCCTCATTTAGTGGTTATTTTCACAAAAAAGTGAAATTTTCAAAAATCCAGAAAATTGGCTGAAAATGACTAAATATCAAGGACTCATTGGGCGAATCGCTCTGGAACTGAAATCGGAATGCTCACTGACATTTCCCCTATCTGAAAGTCTGATAAACGCCGGAAAAATGACTAAGTCCAAAAAAAAATTTGTTCAACTTTTTTCAATTTTATCCCCGTGGGATATATATTCTACCCACACACATTTGGAACTCTCCTGGGGCACCCTCACACATATTATTCCCTCATTTAGTGGATATTTTCACAAAAAAGTGAAATTTTCAAAAATCCAGAAAATTGGCTGAAAACGACTAAATATCAAGGACTCATTGGGCGAATCGCTCTGGAACTGAAATCTGAATGCTCACTCACATTTCCCCTATCTGAAAGTCTGATAAACAGCGGAAAAATGACTAAGTCCCCCAAAAAATTTTTTTTCAACTTTTTTAAATTTTACCCCCGTGGGATATATATTCTACCCACACACATTTGGAACTCTCCTGGGGTACCCTCACACATATTATTCCCTCATTTAGTGGATATTTTCACAAAAAAGTGACATTTTCAAAAATCCAGAAAATTGGCTGAAAACGACTAAATATCAAGGACTCATTGGGCGAATTGCTCTTGAACTGAATTCGGAACGCTCACTGACAATTCCCCTATCTGAAAGTCTGATAAACGCCGGAAAAATGACTAAGTCCAAAAAAATTTTTTTTTCAACTTTTTTCAATTTTACCCCGTGGGATATATATTCTACCCACACACATTTGGAACTCTCCTGGGGTACCCTCACACATATTATTCCCTCATTTAGTGGATATTTTCACAAAAAAGTGAAATTTTCAAAAATCCAGAAAATTGGCTGAAAATGACTAAATATCAAGGACTCATTGGGCGAATCGCTCTGGAACTGAAATCGGAACGCTCACTGACATTTCCCCTATCTGAAAGTCTGATAAACGCCGGAAAAATGACTAAGTCCAAAAAAAAATTTGTTCAACTTTTTTCAATTTTATCCCCGTTGGATATATATTCTACCCACACACATTTGGAACTCTCCTGGGGTACCCTCACACATATTATTCCCTCATTTAGTGGATATTTTCACAAAAAAGTGAAATTTTCAAAAATCCAGAAAATTGGCTGAAAACGACTAAATATCAAGGACTCATTGGGCGAATCGCTCTGGAACTGAAATCGGAATGCTCACTCACATTTCCCCTATCTGAAAGTCTGATAAACGCCGGAAAAATGACTAAGTCCAAAAAAAAATTTTTTTCAACTTTTTTCAATTTTACCCCGTGGGATATATATTCTACCCACACACATTTGGAACTCTCCTGGGGTACCCTCACACATATTATTCCATCATTTAGTGGATATTTTCACAAAAAAGTGAAATTTTCAAAAATCCAGAAAATTGGCTGGAAATGACTAAATATCAAGGACTCATTGGGCGAATCGCTCTGGAACTGAAATCGGAACACTCACTGACATTTCCCCTATCTGAAAGTCTAATAAACGCCGGAAAAATGACTAAGTCCAAAAAAAAATTTGTTCAACTTTTTTCAATTTTACCCCTGTGGGATATATATTCTACCCACAAACATTTGGAACTCTCCTGGGGTACCCTCACACATATTATTCCCTCATTTAGTGGATATTTTCACAAAAAAGTGAAATTTTCAAAAATCCAGAAAATTGGCTGAAAATGACTAAATATCAAGGACTCATTGGGCAAATCGCTCTGGAACTGAAATCGGAACACTCACTGACATTTCCCCTATCTGAAAGTCTGATAAACGGCGGAAAAATGACTAAGTCCAAAAAAAATTTTGTTCAACTTTTTTCAATTTTACCCCGTGGGATATATATTCTACCCACACACATTTGGAACTCTCCTGGGGTATCCTCACACATATTATTCCCTCATTTAGTGGATATTTTCACAAAAAAGTACCATTTTCAAAAATCCAGAAAATTGACTGAAAATGACTAAATATCAAGGACTCATTGGGCGAATCGCTCTGGAACTGAAATCGGAATGCTCACTGACATTTCCCCTATCTGAAAGTCTGATAAACGCCGGAAAAATGACTAAGTCCAAAAAAAAATTTGTTCAACTTTTTTCAATTTTATCCCCGTGGGATATATATTCTACCCACACACATTTGGAACTCTCCTGGGGTACCCTCACACATATTATTCCCTCATTTAGTGGATATTTTCACAAAAAAGTGAAATTTTCAAAAATTCAGAAAATTGGCTGAAAACGACTAAATATCAAGGACTCATCGGGCGAATCGCTCTGGAACTGAAATCGGAATGCTCACTCACATTTCCCCTATCTGAAAGTCTGATAAAGAGCGGAAAAATGACTAAGTCCCCAAAAAAATTTTTTTTCAACTTTTTTAAATTTTACCCCCGTGGGATATATATTCTACCCACACACATTTGGAACTCTCCTGGGGTACCCTCACACATATTATTCCCTCATTTAGTGGATATTTTCACAAAAAAGTGAAATTTTCAAAAATCCAGAAAATTGGCTGAAAACGACTAAATATCAAGGACTCATTGGGCGAATTGCTCTGGAACTGAAATCGGAATGCTCACTGACATTTCCCCTATCTGAAAGTCTGATAAACGCCGGAAAAATGACTAAGTCCAAAAAAAATTTTTTTTCAACTTTTTTCAATTTTACCCCGTGGGATATATATTCTACCCACACACATTTGGAACTCTCCTGGGGAACCCTCACACATATTATTCCCTCATTTAGTGGATATTTTCACAAAAAAGTGAAATTTTCAAAAATCCAGAAAATTGGCTGAAAATGACTAAATATCAAGGACTGAATGGGCGAATCGCTCTGGAACTGAAATCGGAACGCTCACTGACAATTCCCCTATCTGAAAGTCTGATAAACGCCGGAAAAATGACTAAGTCCAAAAAAAAATTTGTTCAACTTTTTTCAATTTTACCCCCGTGGGATATATAGTCTACCCACACACATTTGGAACTCTCCTGGGGTACCCTCACACATATTATTCCCTCATTTTGTGGATATTTTCACAAAAAAGGGAAATTTTCAAAAATCCAGAAAATTGGCTGAAAACGACTAAATATCAAGGACTCATTGGGCGAATTGCTCTGGAACTAAAATCGGAACGCTCACTGACATTTCCCCTATCTGAAAGTCTGATAAACGCCGGAAAAAAGACTAAGTCCCAAAAAATTTTTTTTTCAACTTTTTTCAATTTTACCCCGTGGGATATATATTCTACCCACACACATTTGGAACTCTCCTGGGGTACCCTCACACATATTATTCCCTCATTTAGTGGATATTTTCACAAAAAAGTGAAATTTTCAAAAATCCAGAAAATTGGCTGAAAATGACTAAATATCAAGGACTCATTGGGCGAATCGCTCTGGAACTGAAATCGGAATGCTCACTGACATTTCCCCTATCTGAAAGTCTGATAAACGCCGGAAAAATGACTAAGTCCAAAAAAAAATTTGTTCAACTTTTTTCAATTTTATCCCCGTGGGATATATATTCTACCCACACACATTTGGAACTCTCCTGGGGTACCCTCACACATATTATTCCCTCATTTAGTGGATATTTTCACAAAAAAGTGAAATTTTCAAAAATCCAGAAAATTGGCTGAAAACGACTAAATATCAAGGACTCATTGGGCGAATCGCTCTGGAACTGAAATCTGAATGCTCACTCACATTTCCCCTATCTGAAAGTCTGATAAACAGCGGAAAAATGACTAAGTCCAAAAAAAATTTTTTTTCAACTTTTTTAAATTTTACCCCCGTGGGATATATATTCTACCCACACACATTTGGAACTCTCCTGGGGTACCCTCACACATATTATTCCCTCATTTAGTGGATATTTTCACAAAAAAGTGACATTTTCAAAAATCCAGAAAATTGGCTGAAAACGACTAAATATCAAGGACTCATTGGGCGAATTGCTCTGGAACTGAAATCGGAACGCTCACTGACATTTCCCCTATCTGAAAGTCTGATAAACGCCGGAAAAATGACTAAGTCCAAAAAAAAATTTGTTCAACTTTTTTCAATTTTATCCCCGTTGGATATATATTCTACCCACACACATTTGGAACTCTCCTGGGGTACCCTCACACATATTATTCCCTCATTTAGTGGATATTTTCACAAAAAAGTGAAATTTTCAAAAATCCAGAAAATTGGCTGGAAATGACTAAATATCAAGGACTCATTGGGCGAATCGCTCTGGAACTGAAATCGGAACACTCACTGACATTTCCCCTATCTGAAAGTCTAATAAACGCCGGAAAAATGACTAAGTCCAAAAAAAAATTTGTTCAACTTTTTTCAATTTTACCCCTGTGGGATATATATTCTACCCACAAACATTTGGAACTCTCCTGGGGTACCCTCACACATATTATTCCCTCATTTAGTGGATATTTTCACAAAAAAGTGAAATTTTCAAAAATCCAGAAAATTGGCTGAAAATGACTAAATATCAAGGACTCATTGGGCAAATCGCTCTGGAACTGAAATCGGAACACTCACTGACATTTCCCCTATCTGAAAGTCTGATAAACGGCGGAAAAATGACTAAGTCCAAAAAAAATTTTGTTCAACTTTTTTCAATTTTACCCCGTGGGATATATATTCTACCCAAACACATTTGGAACTCTCCTGGGGTACCCTCACACATATTATTCCCTCATTTAGTGGATATTTTCACAAAAAAGTACCATTTTCAAAAATCCAGAAAATTGACTGAAAATGACTAAATATCAAGGACTCATTGGGCGAATGGCTCTGGAACTGAAATCGGAATGCTCACTGACATTTCCCCTATCTGAAAGTCTGATAAACGCCGGAAAAATGACTAAGTCCAAAAAAAAATTTGTTCAACTTTTTTCAATTTTATCCCCGTGGGATATATATTCTACCCACACACATTTGGAACTCTCCTGGGGTACCCTCACACATATTATTCCCTCATTTAGTGGATATTTTCACAAAAAAGTGAAATTTTCAAAAATTCAGAAAATTGGCTGAAAACGACTAAATATCAAGGACTCATCGGGCGAATCGCTCTGGAACTGAAATCGGAATGCTCACTCACATTTCCCCTATCTGAAAGTCTGATAAAGAGCGGAAAAATGACTAAGTCCCAAAAAAAATTTTTTTTCAACTTTTTTCAATTTTACCCCCGTGGGATATATATTCTACCCACACACATTTGGAACTCTCCTGGGGTACCCTCACACATATTATTCCCTCATTTAGTGGATATTTTCACAAAAAAGTGAAATTTTCAAAAATCCAGAAAATTGGCTGAAAACGACTAAATATCAAGGACTCATTGGGCGAATTGCTCTGGAACTGAAATCGGAATGCTCACTGACATTTCCCCTATCTGAAAGTCTGATAAACGCCGGAAAAATGACTAAGTCCAAAAAAAATTTTTTTTCAACTTTTTTCAATTTTACCCCGTGGGATATATATTCTACCCACACACATTTGGAACTCTCCTGGGGAACCCTCACACATATTATTCCCTCATTTAGTGGATATTTTCACAAAAAAGTGAAATTTTCAAAAATCCAGAAAATTGGCTGAAAATGACTAAATATCAAGGACTGAATGGGCGAATCGCTCTGGAACTGAAATCGGAACGCTCACTGACAATTCCCCTATCTGAAAGTCTGATAAACGCCGGAAAAATCACTAAGTCCCAAAAAAAATTTGTTCAACTTTTTTCAATTTTACCCCCGTGGGATATATAGTCTACCCACACACATTTGGAACTCTCCTGGGGTACCCTCACACATATTATTCCCTCATTTTGTGGATATTTTCACAAAAAAGGGAAATTTTCAAAAATCCAGAAAATTGGCTGAAAACGACTAAATATCAAGGACTCATTGGGCGAATTGCTCTGGAACTAAAATCGGAACGCTCACTGACATTTCCCCTATCTGAAAGTCTGATAAACGCCGGAAAAAAGACTAAGTCCCAAAAAATTTTTTTTTCAACTTTTTTCAATTTTACCCCGTGGGATATATATTCTACCCACACACATTTGGAACTCTCCTGGGGTACCCTCACACATATTATTCCCTCATTTAGTGGATATTTTCACAAAAAAGTGAAATTTTCAAAAATCCAGAAAATTGGCTGAAAATGACTAAATATCAAGGACTCATTGGGCGAATCGCTCTGGAACTGAAATCGGAATGCTCACTGACATTTCCACTATCTGAAAGTCTGATAAACGCCGGAAAAATGACTAAGTCCAAAAAAAAATTTGTTCAACTTTTTTCAATTTTATCCCCGTGGGATATATATTCTACCCACACACATTTGGAACTCTCCTGGGGTACCCTCACACATATTATTCCCTCATTTAGTGGATATTTTCACAAAAAAGTGAAATTTTCAAAAATCCAGAAAATTGGCTGAAAACGACTAAATATCAAGGACTCATTGGGCGAATCGCTCTGGAACTGAAATCTGAATGCTCACTCACATTTCCCCTATCTGAAAGTCTGATAAACAGCGGAAAAATGACTAAGTCCCCCAAAAAATTTTTTTTCAACTTTTTTAAATTTTACCCCCGTGGGATATATATTCTACCCACACACATTTGGAACTCTCCTGGGGTACCCTCACACATATTATTCCCTCATTTAGTGGATATTTTCACAAAAAAGTGACATTTTCAAAAATCCAGAAAATTGGCTGAAAACGACTAAATATCAAGGACTCATTGGCGAATTGCTCTGGAACTGAAATCGGAATGCTCACTGACATTTTCCCTAGCGGAAAGTCTGATAAACGCCGGAAAAATGACTAAGTCCAAAAAAAATTTTTTTTCAACTTTTTTCAATTTTACCCCGTGGGATATATATTCTACCCACACACATTTGGAACTCTCCTGGGGAACCCTCACACATATTATTCCCTCATTTAGTGGATATTTTCACAAAAAAGTGAAATTTTCAAAAATCCAGAAAATTGGCTGAAAATGACTAAATATCAAGGACTCATTGAGCGAATCGCTCTGGAACTGAAATCGTAACGCTCACTGACATTTCCCCTATCTGAAATTCTGATAAACGCCGGAAAAATGACTAAGTCCAAAAAAAAATTTGTTCAACTTTTTTCAATTTTACCCCCGTGGGATATATATTCTACCCACACACATTTGGAACTCTCCTGGGGTACCCTCACACATATTATTCCCTCATTTAGTGGATATTTTCACAAAAAAGTGAAATTTTCAAAAATCCAGAAAATTGGCTGAAAACGACTAAATATCAAGGACTCATTGGGCGAATTGCTCTTGAACTGAATTCGGAACGCTCACTGACAATTCCCCTATCTGAAAGTCTGATAAACGCCGGAAAAATGACTAAGTCCAAAAAAAATTTTTTTTCAACTTTTTTCAATTTTACCCCGTGGGATATATATTCTACCCACACACATTTGGAACTCTCCTGGGGTACCCTCACACATATTATTCCCTCATTTAGTGGATATTTTCACAAAAAAGTGAAATTTTCAAAAATCCAGAAATTGGCTGGAAACGACTAAATATCAAGGACTCATTGGGCGAATCGCTCTGGAACTGAAATCGGAACACGCTCACTGACATTTCCCCTATCTGAAAGTCTGATAAACGGCTGAAAAATGACTAAGTCCCAAAAAAAAAATTTTTCCAACTTTTTTCAATTTTACCCCGTGGGATATGTATTCTACCCACACACATTTGGAACTCTCCTGGGGTACCCTCACACATATTATTCCCTCGTTTAGTGGATATTTTCACAAAAAAGTGAAATTTTCAAAAATCCAGAAAATTGGCTGAAAACGACTAAATATCAAGGACTCATTGGGCGAATTGTTCTGGAAGTGAAATCGGAACACTCACTGACATTTCCCCTATCTGAAAGTCTGATAAACGGCGGAAAAATGACTAAGTCCAAAAAAATTTTTTTTTCAACTTTATTCAATTTTACCCCGTGGGATATATATTCTACCCACACACATTTGGAACTCTCCTCGGGTACCCTCACACATATTATTCCCTCGTTTAGTGGATATTTTCACAAAAAAGTGAAATTTTCAAAAATCTAGAAAATTGGCTGAAAACGACTAAATATCAAGGACTCATTGGGCGAATTGCTCTGGAACTGAAATCGGAACGCTCACTGACATTTCCCCTATCTGAAAGTCTGATAAACGGCGGAAAAATGACTAAGTCCAAAAAAAATTTTTTTTCAACTTTTTTCAATTTTACCCCGTGGGATATATATTCTACCCACACACATTTGGAACTCTCCTGGGGAACCCTCACACATATTATTCCCTCATTTAGTGGATATTTTCACAAAAAAGTGAAATTTTCAAAAATCCAGAAAATTGGCTGAAAATGACTAAATATCAAGGACTGAATGGGCGAATCGCTCTGGAACTGAAATCGGAACGCTCACTGACAATTCCCCTATCTGAAAGTCTGATAAACGCCGGAAAAATCACTAAGTCCAAAAAAAAATTTGTTCAACTTTTTTCAATTTTACCCCCGTGGGATATATAGTCTACCCACACACATTTGGAACTCTCCTGGGGTACCCTCACACATATTATTCCCTCATTTTGTGGATATTTTCACAAAAAAGGGAAATTTTCAAAAATCCAGAAAATTGGCTGAAAACGACTAAATATCAAGGACTCATTGGGCGAATTGCTCTGGAACTAAAATCGGAACGCTCACTGACATTTCCCCTATCTGAAAGTCTGATAAACGCCGGAAAAAAGACTAAGTCCCAAAAAATTTTTTTTTCAACTTTTTTCAATTTTACCCCGTGGGATATATATTCTACCCACACACATTTGGAACTCTCCTGGGGTACCCTCACACATATTATTCCCTCATTTAGTGGATATTTTCACAAAAAAGTGAAATTTTCAAAAATCCAGAAAATTGGCTGAAAATGACTAAATATCAAGGACTCATTGAGCGAATCGCTCTGGAACTGAAATCGTAACGCTCACTGACATTTCCCCTATCTGAAAGTCTGATAAACGCCGGAAAAATGACTAAGTCCAAAAAAAAATTTGTTCAACTTTTTTCAATTTTACCCCCGTGGGATATATATTCTACCCACACACATTTGGAACTCTCCTGGGGTACCCTCACACATATTATTCCCTCATTTAGTGGATATTTTCACAAAAAAGTGAAATTTTCAAAAATCCAGAAAATTGGCTGAAAACGACTAAATATCAAGGACTCATTGGGCGAATTGCTCTTGAACTGAATTCGGAACGCTCACTGACAATTCCCCTATCTGAAAGTCTGATAAACGCCGGAAAAATGACTAAGTCCAAAAAAAATTTTTTTTCAACTTTTTTCAATTTTACCCCGTGGGATATATATTCTACCCACACACATTTGGAACTCTCCTGGGGTACCCTCACACATATTATTCCCTCATTTAGTGGATATTTTCACAAAAAAGTGAAATTTTCAAAAATCCAGAAAATTGGCTGAAAATGACTAAATATCAAGGACTCAATGGGCGAATCGCTCTGGAACTGAAATCGGAATGCTCACTGACATTTCCCCTATCTGAAAGTCTGATAAACGCCGGAAAAATGACTAAGTCCAAAAAAAAATTTGTTCAACTTTTTTCAATTTTACCCCCGTGGGATATATAGTCTACCCACACACATTTGGAACTCTCCTGGGGTACCCTCACACATATTATTCCCTCATTTAGTGGATATTTTCACAAAAAAGGGAAATTTTCAAAAATCCAGAAAATTGGCTGAAAACGACTAAATATCAAGGACTCATTGGGCGAATTGCTCTGGAACTAAATCGGAACGCTCACTGACATTTCCCCTATCTGAAAGTCTGATAAACGCCGGAAAAATGACTAAGTCCAAAAAAATTTTTTTTTCAACTTTTTTCAATTTTACCCCGTGGGATATATATTCTACCCACACACATTTGGAACTCTCCTGGGGTACCCTCACACATATTATTCCCTCATTTAGTGGATATTTTCACAAAAAAGTGAAATTTTCAAAAATCCAGAAAATTGGCTGGAAATGACTAAATATCAAGGACTCATTGGGCGAATCGCTCTGGAACTGAAATCGGAACACTCACTGACATTTCCCCTATCTGAAAGTCTAATAAACGCCGGAAAAATGACTAAGTCCAAAAAAAAATTTGTTCAACTTTTTTCAATTTTACCCCTGTGGGATATATATTCTACCCACACACATTTGGAACTCTCCTGGGGTACCCTCACACATATTATTCCCTCATTTAGTGGATATTTTCACAAAAAAGTGAAATTTTCAAAAATCCAGAAAATTGGCTGAAAACGACTAAATATCAAGGACTCATTGGGCGAATCGCTCTGGAACTGAAATCGGAACACGCTCACTGACATTTCCCCTATCTGAAAGTCTGATAAACGGCTGAAAAATGACTAAGTCCCAAAAAAAAAATTTTTCCAACTTTTTTCAATTTTACCCCGTGGGATATGTATTCTACCCACACACATTTGGAACTCTCCTGGGGTACCCTCACACATATTATTCCCTCGTTTAGTGGATATTTTCACAAAAAAGTGAAATTTTCAAAAATCCAGAAAATTGGCTGAAAACGACTAAATATCAAGGACTCATTGGGCGAATTGTTCTGGAAGTGAAATCGGAACACTCACTGACATTTCCCCTATCTGAAAGTCTGATAAACGGCGGAAAAATGACTAAGTCCAAAAAAATTTTTTTTTCAACTTTATTCAATTTTACCCCGTGGGATATATATTCTACCCACACACATTTGGAACTCTCCTCGGGTACCCTCACACATATTATTCCCTCGTTTAGTGGATATTTTCACAAAAAAGTGAAATTTTCAAAAATCTAGAAAATTGGCTGAAAACGACTAAATATCAAGGACTCATTGGGCGAATTGCTCTGGAACTGAAATCGGAACGCTCACTGACATTTCCCCTATCTGAAAGTCTAATAAACGCCGGAAAAATGACTAAGTCCAAAAAAAAATTTGTTCAACTTTTTTCAATTTTACCCCTGTGGGATATATATTCTACCCACACACATTTGGAACTCTCCTGGGGTACCCTCACACATATTATTCCCTCATTTAGTGGATATTTTCACAAAAAAGTGAAATTTTCAAAAATCCAGAAAATTGGCTGAAAACGACTAAATATCAAGGACTCATTGGGCGAATCGCTCTGGAACTGAAATCGGAACACGCTCACTGACATTTCCCCTATCTGAAAGTCTGATAAACGGCTGAAAAATGACTAAGTCCCAAAAAAAAAATTTTTCCAACTTTTTTCAATTTTACCCCGTGGGATATGTATTCTACCCACACACATTTGGAACTCTCCTGGGGTACCCTCACACATATTATTCCCTCGTTTAGTGGATATTTTCACAAAAAAGTGAAATTTTCAAAAATCCAGAAAATTGGCTGAAAACGACTAAATATCAAGGACTCATTGGGCGAATTGTTCTGGAAGTGAAATCGGAACACTCACTGACATTTCCCCTATCTGAAAGTCTGATAAACGGCGGAAAAATGACTAAGTCCAAAAAAATTTTTTTTTCAACTTTATTCAATTTTACCCCGTGGGATATATATTCTACCCACACACATTTGGAACTCTCCTCGGGTACCCTCACACATATTATTCCCTCGTTTAGTGGATATTTTCACAAAAAAGTGAAATTTTCAAAAATCTAGAAAATTGGCTGAAAACGACTAAATATCAAGGACTCATTGGGCGAATTGCTCTGGAACTGAAATCGGAACGCTCACTGACATTTCCCCTATCTGAAAGTCTGATAAACGGCGGAAAAATGACTAAGTCCAAAAAAAATTTTGTTCAACTTTTTTCAATTTTACCCCTTGGGATATATATTCTACCCACACACATTTGGAACTCTCCTGGGGTACCCTCACACAAATTATTCCCTCGTTTAGTGGATATTTTCACAAAAAAGTGAAATTTTCAAAAATCCAGAAAATTGACTGAAAACGACTAAATATCAAGGACTCATTGGGCGAATTATTCTGGAACTGAAATCGAAACGCTCACTGACATTTCCCCTATCTGAAAGTCTGATAAATGCCGGAAAAATGACAGTCCAAAAAAAAATTTGTTCAACTTTTTTCAATTTTACCCCCGTGGGATATATATTCTACCCACACACATTTGGAACTCTCCTGGGGTACCCTCACACATATTATTCCCTCATTTAGTGGATATTTTCACAAAAAAGTGAAATTTTCAAAAATCCAGAAAATTGGCTGAAAATGACTAAATATCAAGGACTCATTGGGCGAATTGCTCTGGAACTGAAATCGGAATGCTCACTGACATTTCCCCTATCTGAAAGTCTGATAAACGCCGGAAAAATGACTAAGTCCAAAAAAAAATTTGTTCAACTTTTTTCAATTTTACCCCCGTGGGATATATAGTCTACCCACACACATTTGGAACTCTCCTGGGGTACCCTCACACATATTATTCCCTCATTTAGTGGATATTTTCACAAAAAAGGGAAATTTTCAAAAATCCAGAAAATTGGCTGAAAACGACTAAATATCAAGGACTCATTGGGCGAATTGCTCTGGAACTAAAATCGGAACGCTCACTGACATTTCCCCTATCTGAAAGTCTGATAAACGCCGGAAAAATGACTAAGTCCAAAAAATTTTTTTTTCAACTTTTTTCAATTTTACCCCGTGGGATATATATTCTACCCACACACATTTGGAACTCTCCTGGGGTACCCTCACACATATTATTCCCTCATTTAGTGGATATTTTCACAAAAAAGTGAAATTTTCAAAAATCCAGAAAATTGGCTGGAAATGACTAAATATCAAGGACTCATTGGGCGAATCGCTCTGGAACTGAAATCGGAACACTCACTGACATTTCCCCTATCTGAAAGTCTAATAAACGCCGGAAAAATGACTAAGTCCAAAAAAAAATTTGTTCAACTTTTTTCAATTTTACCCCTGTGGGATATATATTCTACCCACACACATTTGGAACTCTCCTGGGGTACCCTCACACATATTATTCCCTCATTTAGTGGATATTTTCACAAAAAAGTGAAATTTTCAAAAATCCAGAAAATTGGCTGAAAATGACTAAATATCAAGGACTCAATGGGCGAATCGCTCTGGAACTGAAATCGGAACGCTCACTGACATTTCCCCTATCTGAAAGTCTGATAAACGCCGGAAAAATGACTAAGTCCAAAAAAAATTTTTTTTCAACTTTTTTCAATTTTACCCCCGTGGGATATATATTCTACCCACACACATTTGGAACTCTCCTGGGGTACCCTCACACATATTATTCCCTCGTTTAGTGGATATTTTCACAAAAAAGTGAAATTTTCAAAAATCCAGAAAATTGACTGAAAACGACTAAATATCAAGGACTCATTGGGCGAATTATTCTGGAACTGAAATCGAAACGCTCACTGACATTTCCCCTATCTGAAAGTCTGATAAATGCCGGAAAAATGACTAAGTCCAAAAAAAATTTTTTTTCAACTTTTTCAATTTTACCCCGTGGGATATATATTCTACCCACACACATTTGGAACTCTCCTGGGGTACCCTCACACATATTATTCCCTCATTTAGTGGATATTTTCACAAAAAAGTGAAATTTTCAAAAATCCAGAAAATTGGCTGAAAATGACTAAATATCAAGGACTCATTGGGCGAATCGCTCTGGAACTGAAATAGGAACGCTCACTGACATTTCCCCTATCTGAAAGTCTGATAAACGCCGGAAAAATGTCTAAGTCCAAAAAAAAAATTTGTTCAACTTTTTTCAATTTTACCCCTGTGGGATATATATTCTACCCACACACATTTGGAACTCTCCTGGGGTACCCTCACACATATTATTCCCTCATTTAGTGGATATTTTCACAAAAAAGTGAAATTTTCAAAAATCCAGAAAATTGGCTGAAAATGACTAAATATCAAGGACTCAATGGGCGAATCGCTCTGGAACTGAAATCGGAACGCTCACTGACATTTCCCCTATCTGAAAGTCTGATAAACGGCGGAAAAATGACTAAGTCCAAAAAAAATTTCGTTCAACTTTTTTCAATTTTACCCCGTGGGATATATATTCTACCCACACACATTTGGAACTCTCCTGGGGTACCCTCACACAAATTATTCCCTCGTTTAGTGGATATTTTCACAAAAAAGTGAAATTTTCAAAAATCCAGAAAATTGGCTGAAAACGACTAAATATCAAGGACTCAGTGGGCGAATTGCTCTGGAACTGAAATCGGAACGCTCACTGACATTTCCCCTATCTGAAAGTCTGATAAACGCCGGAAAAATGACTAAGTCCAAAAAAAATTTTGTTCAACTTTTTTCAATTTTACCCCGTGGGATATATATTCTACCCACACACATTTGGAACTCTCCTGGGGTACCCTCACACAAATTATTCCCTCGTTTAGTGGATATTTTCACAAAAAAGTGAAATTTTCAAAAATCCAGAAAATTGGCTGAAAACGACTAAATATCAAGGACTCATTGGACGAATTCCTCTGGAACTGAAATCGGAACGCTCACTGACATTTCCCCTATCTGAAAGTCTGATAAACGCCGGAAAAATGACTAAGTCCAAAAAAAATTTTTTTTCAACTTTTTTCAATTTTACCCCCGTGGGATATATATTTTACCCACACACATTTGGAACTCTCCTGGGGTACATATTATTCCCTCATTTAGTGGATATTTTCACAAAAAAGTGAAATTTTCAAAAATCCAGAAAATTGGCTGAAAACGACTAAATATCAAGGACTCATTGGGCGAATCGCTCTGGAACTGAAATCGGAACACGCTCACTGACATTTCCCCTATCTGAAAGTCTGATAAACGGCGGAAAAATGACTAAGTCCAAAAAAATTTTGTTCAACTTTTTTCAATTTTACCCCTTGGGATATATATTCTACCCACACACATTTGGAACTCTCCTGGGGTACCCTCACACAAATTATTCCCTCGTTTAGTGGATATTTTCACAAAAAAGTGAAATTTTCAAAAATCCAGAAAATTGACTGAAAACGACTAAATATCAAGGACTCATTGGGCGAATTATTCTGGAACTGAAATCGAAACGCTCACTGACATTTCCCCTATCTGAAAGTCTGATAAATGCCGGAAAAATGACTAAGTCCAAAAAAAAATTTGTTCAACTTTTTTCAATTTTACCCCCGTGGGATATATATTCTACCCACACACATTTGGAACTCTCCTGGGGTACCCTCACACATATTATTCCCTCATTTAGTGGATATTTTCACAAAAAAGTGAAATTTTCAAAAATCCAGAAAATTGGCTGAAAATGACTAAATATCAAGGACTCATTGGGCGAATTGCTCTGGAACTGAAATCGGAATGCTCACTGACATTTCCCCTATCTGAAAGTCTGATAAACGCCGGAAAAATGACTAAGTCCAAAAAAAATTTTTTTTCAACTTTTTTCAATTTTACCCCGTGGGATATATATTCTACCCACACACATTTGGAACTCTCCTGGGGTACCCTCACACATATTATTCCCTCATTTAGTGGATATTTTCACAAAAAAGTGAAATTTTCAAAAATCCAGAAAATTGGCTGAAAATGACTAAATATCAAGGACTCAATGGGCGAATCGCTCTGGAACTGAAATCGGAATGCTCACTGACATTTCCCCTATCTGAAAGTCTGATAAACGCCGGAAAAATGACTAAGTCCAAAAAAAAATTTGTTCAACTTTTTTCAATTTTACCCCCGTGGGATATATAGTCTACCCACACACATTTGGAACTCTCCTGGGGTACCCTCACACATATTATTCCCTCATTTAGTGGATATTTTCACAAAAAAGGGAAATTTTCAAAAATCCAGAAAATTGGCTGAAAACGACTAAATATCAAGGACTCATTGGGCGAATTGCTCTGGAACTAAAATCGGAACGCTCACTGACATTTCCCCTATCTGAAAGTCTGATAAACGCCGGAAAAATGACTAAGTCCAAAAAATTTTTTTTTCAACTTTTTTCAATTTTACCCCGTGGGATATATATTCTACCCACACACATTTGGAACTCTCCTGGGGTACCCTCACACATATTATTCCCTCATTTAGTGGATATTTTCACAAAAAAGTGAAATTTTCAAAAATCCAGAAAATTGGCTGGAAATGACTAAATATCAAGGACTCATTGGGCGAATCGCTCTGGAACTGAAATCGGAACACTCACTGACATTTCCCCTATCTGAAAGTCTAATAAACGCCGGAAAAATGACTAAGTCCAAAAAAAAATTTGTTCAACTTTTTTCAATTTTACCCCTGTGGGATATATATTCTACCCACACACATTTGGAACTCTCCTGGGGTACCCTCACACATATTATTCCCTCATTTAGTGGATATTTTCACAAAAAAGTGAAATTTTCAAAAATCCAGAAAATTGGCTGAAAATGACTAAATATCAAGGACTCAATGGGCGAATCGCTCTGGAACTGAAATCGGAACGCTCACTGACATTTCCCCTATCTGAAAGTCTGATAAACGCCGGAAAAATGACTAAGTCCAAAAAAAATTTTTTTTCAACTTTTTTCAATTTTACCCCCGTGGGATATATATTCTACCCACACACATTTGGAACTCTCCTGGGGTACCCTCACACATATTATTCCCTCGTTTAGTGGATATTTTCACAAAAAAGTGAAATTTTCAAAAATCCAGAAAATTGACTGAAAACGACTAAATATCAAGGACTCATTGGGCGAATTATTCTGGAACTGAAATCGAAACGCTCACTGACATTTCCCCTATCTGAAAGTCTGATAAATGCCGGAAAAATGACTAAGTCCAAAAAAAATTTTTTTTCAACTTTTTCAATTTTACCCCGTGGGATATATATTCTACCCACACACATTTGGAACTCTCCTGGGGTACCCTCACACATATTATTCCCTCATTTAGTGGATATTTTCACAAAAAAGTGAAATTTTCAAAAATCCAGAAAATTGGCTGAAAATGACTAAATATCAAGGACTCATTGGGCGAATCGCTCTGGAACTGAAATAGGAACGCTCACTGACATTTCCCCTATCTGAAAGTCTGATAAACGCCGGAAAAATGACTAAGTCCAAAAAAAAAATTTGTTCAACTTTTTTCAATTTTACCCCTGTGGGATATATATTCTACCCACACACATTTGGAACTCTCCTGGGGTACCCTCACACATATTATTCCCTCATTTAGTGGATATTTTCACAAAAAAGTGAAATTTTCAAAAATCCAGAAAATTGGCTGAAAATGACTAAATATCAAGGACTCAATGGGCGAATCGCTCTGGAACTGAAATCGGAACGCTCACTGACATTTCCCCTATCTGAAAGTCTGATAAACGGCGGAAAAATGACTAAGTCCAAAAAAAATTTTGTTCAACTTTTTTCAATTTTACCCCGTGGGATATATATTCTACCCACACACATTTGGAACTCTCCTGGGGTACCCTCACACAAATTATTCCCTCGTTTAGTGGATATTTTCACAAAAAAGTGAAATTTTCAAAAATCCAGAAAATTGGCTGAAAACGACTAAATATCAAGGACTCAGTGGGCGAATTGCTCTGGAACTGAAATCGGAACGCTCACTGACATTTCCCCTATCTGAAAGTCTGATAAACGCCGGAAAAATGACTAAGTCCAAAAAAAATTTTGTTCAACTTTTTTCAATTTTACCCCGTGGGATATATATTCTACCCACACACATTTGGAACTCTCCTGGGGTACCCTCACACAAATTATTCCCTCGTTTAGTGGATATTTTCACAAAAAAGTGAAATTTTCAAAAATCCAGAAAATTGGCTGAAAACGACTAAATATCAAGGACTCATTGGACGAATTCCTCTGGAACTGAAATCGGAACGCTCACTGACATTTCCCCTATCTGAAAGTCTGATAAACGCCGGAAAAATGACTAAGTCCAAAAAAAATTTTTTTTCAACTTTTTTCAATTTTACCCCCGTGGGATATATATTTTACCCACACACATTTGGAACTCTCCTGGGGTACATATTATTCCCTCATTTAGTGGATATTTTCACAAAAAAGTGAAATTTTCAAAAATCCAGAAAATTGGCTGAAAACGACTAAATATCAAGGACTCATTGGGCGAATCGCTCTGGAACTGAAATCGGAACACGCTCACTGACATTTCCCCTATCTGAAAGTCTGATAAACGGCGGAAAAATGACTAAGTCCAAAAAAATTTTGTTCAACTTTTTTCAATTTTACCCCTTGGGATATATATTCTACCCACACACATTTGGAACTCTCCTGGGGTACCCTCACACAAATTATTCCCTCGTTTAGTGGATATTTTCACAAAAAAGTGAAATTTTCAAAAATCCAGAAAATTGACTGAAAACGACTAAATATCAAGGACTCATTGGGCGAATTATTCTGGAACTGAAATCGAAACGCTCACTGACATTTCCCCTATCTGAAAGTCTGATAAATGCCGGAAAAATGACTAAGTCCAAAAAAAAATTTGTTCAACTTTTTTCAATTTTACCCCCGTGGGATATATATTCTACCCACACACATTTGGAACTCTCCTGGGGTACCCTCACACATATTATTCCCTCATTTAGTGGATATTTTCACAAAAAAGTGAAATTTTCAAAAATCCAGAAAATTGGCTGAAAATGACTAAATATCAAGGACTCATTGGGCGAATTGCTCTGGAACTGAAATCGGAATGCTCACTGACATTTCCCCTATCTGAAAGTCTGATAAACGCCGGAAAAATGACTAAGTCCAAAAAAAATTTTTTTTCAACTTTTTTCAATTTTACCCCGTGGGATATATATTCTACCCACACACATTTGGAACTCTCCTGGGGTACCCTCACACATATTATTCCCTCATTTAGTGGATATTTTCACAAAAAAGTGAAATTTTCAAAAATCCAGAAAATTGGCTGAAAATGACTAAATATCAAGGACTCAATGGGCGAATCGCTCTGGAACTGAAATCGGAATGCTCACTGACATTTCCCCTATCTGAAAGTCTGATAAACGCCGGAAAAATGACTAAGTCCAAAAAAAAATTTGTTCAACTTTTTTCAATTTTACCCCCGTGGGATATATAGTCTACCCACACACATTTGGAACTCTCCTGGGGTACCCTCACACATATTATTCCCTCATTTAGTGGATATTTTCACAAAAAAGGGAAATTTTCAAAAATCCAGAAAATTGGCTGAAAACGACTAAATATCAAGGACTCATTGGGCGAATTGCTCTGGAACTAAAATCGGAACGCTCACTGACATTTCCCCTATCTGAAAGTCTGATAAACGCCGGAAAAATGACTAAGTCCAAAAAATTTTTTTTTCAACTTTTTTCAATTTTACCCCGTGGGATATATATTCTACCCACACACATTTGGAACTCTCCTGGGGTACCCTCACACATATTATTCCCTCATTTAGTGGATATTTTCACAAAAAAGTGAAATTTTCAAAAATCCAGAAAATTGGCTGGAAATGACTAAATATCAAGGACTCATTGGGCGAATCGCTCTGGAACTGAAATCGGAACACTCACTGACATTTCCCCTATCTGAAAGTCTAATAAACGCCGGAAAAATGACTAAGTCCAAAAAAAAATTTGTTCAACTTTTTTCAATTTTACCCCTGTGGGATATATATTCTACCCACACACATTTGGAACTCTCCTGGGGTACCCTCACACATATTATTCCCTCATTTAGTGGATATTTTCACAAAAAAGTGAAATTTTCAAAAATCCAGAAAATTGGCTGAAAATGACTAAATATCAAGGACTCAATGGGCGAATCGCTCTGGAACTGAAATCGGAACGCTCACTGACATTTCCCCTATCTGAAAGTCTGATAAACGCCGGAAAAATGACTAAGTCCAAAAAAAATTTTTTTTCAACTTTTTTCAATTTTACCCCCGTGGGATATATATTCTACCCACACACATTTGGAACTCTCCTGGGGTACCCTCACACATATTATTCCCTCGTTTAGTGGATATTTTCACAAAAAAGTGAAATTTTCAAAAATCCAGAAAATTGACTGAAAACGACTAAATATCAAGGACTCATTGGGCGAATTATTCTGGAACTGAAATCGAAACGCTCACTGACATTTCCCCTATCTGAAAGTCTGATAAATGCCGGAAAAATGACTAAGTCCAAAAAAAATTTTTTTTCAACTTTTTCAATTTTACCCCGTGGGATATATATTCTACCCACACACATTTGGAACTCTCCTGGGGTACCCTCACACATATTATTCCCTCATTTAGTGGATATTTTCACAAAAAAGTGAAATTTTCAAAAATCCAGAAAATTGGCTGAAAATGACTAAATATCAAGGACTCATTGGGCGAATCGCTCTGGAACTGAAATAGGAACGCTCACTGACATTTCCCCTATCTGAAAGTCTGATAAACGCCGGAAAAATGACTAAGTCCAAAAAAAAAATTTGTTCAACTTTTTTCAATTTTACCCCTGTGGGATATATATTCTACCCACACACATTTGGAACTCTCCTGGGGTACCCTCACACATATTATTCCCTCATTTAGTGGATATTTTCACAAAAAAGTGAAATTTTCAAAAATCCAGAAAATTGGCTGAAAATGACTAAATATCAAGGACTCAATGGGCGAATCGCTCTGGAACTGAAATCGGAACGCTCACTGACATTTCCCCTATCTGAAAGTCTGATAAACGGCGGAAAAATGACTAAGTCCAAAAAAAATTTTGTTCAACTTTTTTCAATTTTACCCCGTGGGATATATATTCTACCCACACACATTTGGAACTCTCCTGGGGTACCCTCACACAAATTATTCCCTCGTTTAGTGGATATTTTCACAAAAAAGTGAAATTTTCAAAAATCCAGAAAATTGACTGAAAACGACTAAATATCAAGGACTCATTGGGCGAATTATTCTGGAACTGAAATCGAAACGCTCACTGACATTTCCCCTATCTGAAAGTCTGATAAATGCCGGAAAAATGACAGTCCAAAAAAAAATTTGTTCAACTTTTTTCAATTTTACCCCCGTGGGATATATATTCTACCCACACACATTTGGAACTCTCCTGGGGTACCCTCACACATATTATTCCCTCATTTAGTGGATATTTTCACAAAAAAGTGAAATTTTCAAAAATCCAGAAAATTGGCTGAAAATGACTAAATATCAAGGACTCATTGGGCGAATTGCTCTGGAACTGAAATCGGAATGCTCACTGACATTTCCCCTATCTGAAAGTCTGATAAACGCCGGAAAAATGACTAAGTCCAAAAAAAAATTTGTTCAACTTTTTTCAATTTTACCCCCGTGGGATATATAGTCTACCCACACACATTTGGAACTCTCCTGGGGTACCCTCACACATATTATTCCCTCATTTAGTGGATATTTTCACAAAAAAGGGAAATTTTCAAAAATCCAGAAAATTGGCTGAAAACGACTAAATATCAAGGACTCATTGGGCGAATTGCTCTGGAACTAAAATCGGAACGCTCACTGACATTTCCCCTATCTGAAAGTCTGATAAACGCCGGAAAAATGACTAAGTCCAAAAAATTTTTTTTTCAACTTTTTTCAATTTTACCCCGTGGGATATATATTCTACCCACACACATTTGGAACTCTCCTGGGGTACCCTCACACATATTATTCCCTCATTTAGTGGATATTTTCACAAAAAAGTGAAATTTTCAAAAATCCAGAAAATTGGCTGGAAATGACTAAATATCAAGGACTCATTGGGCGAATCGCTCTGGAACTGAAATCGGAACACTCACTGACATTTCCCCTATCTGAAAGTCTAATAAACGCCGGAAAAATGACTAAGTCCAAAAAAAAATTTGTTCAACTTTTTTCAATTTTACCCCTGTGGGATATATATTCTACCCACACACATTTGGAACTCTCCTGGGGTACCCTCACACATATTATTCCCTCATTTAGTGGATATTTTCACAAAAAAGTGAAATTTTCAAAAATCCAGAAAATTGGCTGAAAATGACTAAATATCAAGGACTCAATGGGCGAATCGCTCTGGAACTGAAATCGGAACGCTCACTGACATTTCCCCTATCTGAAAGTCTGATAAACGCCGGAAAAATGACTAAGTCCAAAAAAAATTTTTTTTCAACTTTTTTCAATTTTACCCCCGTGGGATATATATTCTACCCACACACATTTGGAACTCTCCTGGGGTACCCTCACACATATTATTCCCTCGTTTAGTGGATATTTTCACAAAAAAGTGAAATTTTCAAAAATCCAGAAAATTGACTGAAAACGACTAAATATCAAGGACTCATTGGGCGAATTATTCTGGAACTGAAATCGAAACGCTCACTGACATTTCCCCTATCTGAAAGTCTGATAAATGCCGGAAAAATGACTAAGTCCAAAAAAAATTTTTTTTCAACTTTTTCAATTTTACCCCGTGGGATATATATTCTACCCACACACATTTGGAACTCTCCTGGGGTACCCTCACACATATTATTCCCTCATTTAGTGGATATTTTCACAAAAAAGTGAAATTTTCAAAAATCCAGAAAATTGGCTGAAAATGACTAAATATCAAGGACTCATTGGGCGAATCGCTCTGGAACTGAAATAGGAACGCTCACTGACATTTCCCCTATCTGAAAGTCTGATAAACGCCGGAAAAATGACTAAGTCCAAAAAAAAAATTTGTTCAACTTTTTTCAATTTTACCCCTGTGGGATATATATTCTACCCACACACATTTGGAACTCTCCTGGGGTACCCTCACACATATTATTCCCTCATTTAGTGGATATTTTCACAAAAAAGTGAAATTTTCAAAAATCCAGAAAATTGGCTGAAAATGACTAAATATCAAGGACTCAATGGGCGAATCGCTCTGGAACTGAAATCGGAACGCTCACTGACATTTCCCCTATCTGAAAGTCTGATAAACGGCGGAAAAATGACTAAGTCCAAAAAAAATTTTGTTCAACTTTTTTCAATTTTACCCCGTGGGATATATATTCTACCCACACACATTTGGAACTCTCCTGGGGTACCCTCACACAAATTATTCCCTCGTTTAGTGGATATTTTCACAAAAAAGTGAAATTTTCAAAAATCCAGAAAATTGGCTGAAAACGACTAAATATCAAGGACTCAGTGGGCGAATTGCTCTGGAACTGAAATCGGAACGCTCACTGACATTTCCCCTATCTGAAAGTCTGATAAACGCCGGAAAAATGACTAAGTCCAAAAAAAATTTTGTTCAACTTTTTTCAATTTTACCCCGTGGGATATATATTCTACCCACACACATTTGGAACTCTCCTGGGGTACCCTCACACAAATTATTCCCTCGTTTAGTGGATATTTTCACAAAAAAGTGAAATTTTCAAAAATCCAGAAAATTGGCTGAAAACGACTAAATATCAAGGACTCATTGGACGAATTCCTCTGGAACTGAAATCGGAACGCTCACTGACATTTCCCCTATCTGAAAGTCTGATAAACGCCGGAAAAATGACTAAGTCCAAAAAAAATTTTTTTTCAACTTTTTTCAATTTTACCCCCGTGGGATATATATTTTACCCACACACATTTGGAACTCTCCTGGGGTACATATTATTCCCTCATTTAGTGGATATTTTCACAAAAAAGTGAAATTTTCAAAAATCCAGAAAATTGGCTGAAAACGACTAAATATCAAGGACTCATTGGGCGAATCGCTCTGGAACTGAAATCGGAACACGCTCACTGACATTTCCCCTATCTGAAAGTCTGATAAACGGCGGAAAAATGACTAAGTCCAAAAAAATTTTGTTCAACTTTTTTCAATTTTACCCCTTGGGATATATATTCTACCCACACACATTTGGAACTCTCCTGGGGTACCCTCACACAAATTATTCCCTCGTTTAGTGGATATTTTCACAAAAAAGTGAAATTTTCAAAAATCCAGAAAATTGACTGAAAACGACTAAATATCAAGGACTCATTGGGCGAATTATTCTGGAACTGAAATCGAAACGCTCACTGACATTTCCCCTATCTGAAAGTCTGATAAATGCCGGAAAAATGACTAAGTCCAAAAAAAAATTTGTTCAACTTTTTTCAATTTTACCCCCGTGGGATATATATTCTACCCACACACATTTGGAACTCTCCTGGGGTACCCTCACACATATTATTCCCTCATTTAGTGGATATTTTCACAAAAAAGTGAAATTTTCAAAAATCCAGAAAATTGGCTGAAAATGACTAAATATCAAGGACTCATTGGGCGAATTGCTCTGGAACTGAAATCGGAATGCTCACTGACATTTCCCCTATCTGAAAGTCTGATAAACGCCGGAAAAATGACTAAGTCCAAAAAAAATTTTTTTTCAACTTTTTTCAATTTTACCCCGTGGGATATATATTCTACCCACACACATTTGGAACTCTCCTGGGGTACCCTCACACATATTATTCCCTCATTTAGTGGATATTTTCACAAAAAAGTGAAATTTTCAAAAATCCAGAAAATTGGCTGGAAATGACTAAATATCAAGGACTCATTGGGCGAATCGCTCTGGAACTGAAATCGGAACACTCACTGACATTTCCCCTATCTGAAAGTCTAATAAACGCCGGAAAAATGACTAAGTCCAAAAAAAAATTTGTTCAACTTTTTTCAATTTTACCCCTGTGGGATATATATTCTACCCACACACATTTGGAACTCTCCTGGGGTACCCTCACACATATTATTCCCTCATTTAGTGGATATTTTCACAAAAAAGTGAAATTTTCAAAAATCCAGAAAATTGGCTGAAAATGACTAAATATCAAGGACTCAATGGGCGAATCGCTCTGGAACTGAAATCGGAACGCTCACTGACATTTCCCCTATCTGAAAGTCTGATAAACGCCGGAAAAATGACTAAGTCCAAAAAAAATTTTTTTTCAACTTTTTTCAATTTTACCCCCGTGGGATATATATTCTACCCACACACATTTGGAACTCTCCTGGGGTACCCTCACACATATTATTCCCTCGTTTAGTGGATATTTTCACAAAAAAGTGAAATTTTCAAAAATCCAGAAAATTGACTGAAAACGACTAAATATCAAGGACTCATTGGGCGAATTATTCTGGAACTGAAATCGAAACGCTCACTGACATTTCCCCTATCTGAAAGTCTGATAAATGCCGGAAAAATGACTAAGTCCAAAAAAAATTTTTTTTCAACTTTTTCAATTTTACCCCGTGGGATATATATTCTACCCACACACATTTGGAACTCTCCTGGGGTACCCTCACACATATTATTCCCTCATTTAGTGGATATTTTCACAAAAAAGTGAAATTTTCAAAAATCCAGAAAATTGGCTGAAAATGACTAAATATCAAGGACTCATTGGGCGAATCGCTCTGGAACTGAAATAGGAACGCTCACTGACATTTCCCCTATCTGAAAGTCTGATAAACGCCGGAAAAATGACTAAGTCCAAAAAAAAAATTTGTTCAACTTTTTTCAATTTTACCCCTGTGGGATATATATTCTACCCACACACATTTGGAACTCTCCTGGGGTACCCTCACACATATTATTCCCTCATTTAGTGGATATTTTCACAAAAAAGTGAAATTTTCAAAAATCCAGAAAATTGGCTGAAAATGACTAAATATCAAGGACTCAATGGGCGAATCGCTCTGGAACTGAAATCGGAACGCTCACTGACATTTCCCCTATCTGAAAGTCTGATAAACGGCGGAAAAATGACTAAGTCCAAAAAAAATTTTGTTCAACTTTTTTCAATTTTACCCCGTGGGATATATATTCTACCCACACACATTTGGAACTCTCCTGGGGTACCCTCACACAAATTATTCCCTCGTTTAGTGGATATTTTCACAAAAAAGTGAAATTTTCAAAAATCCAGAAAATTGGCTGAAAACGACTAAATATCAAGGACTCAGTGGGCGAATTGCTCTGGAACTGAAATCGGAACGCTCACTGACATTTCCCCTATCTGAAAGTCTGATAAACGCCGGAAAAATGACTAAGTCCAAAAAAAATTTTGTTCAACTTTTTTCAATTTTACCCCGTGGGATATATATTCTACCCACACACATTTGGAACTCTCCTGGGGTACCCTCACACAAATTATTCCCTCGTTTAGTGGATATTTTCACAAAAAAGTGAAATTTTCAAAAATCCAGAAAATTGGCTGAAAACGACTAAATATCAAGGACTCATTGGACGAATTCCTCTGGAACTGAAATCGGAACGCTCACTGACATTTCCCCTATCTGAAAGTCTGATAAACGCCGGAAAAATGACTAAGTCCAAAAAAAATTTTTTTTCAACTTTTTTCAATTTTACCCCCGTGGGATATATATTTTACCCACACACATTTGGAACTCTCCTGGGGTACATATTATTCCCTCATTTAGTGGATATTTTCACAAAAAAGTGAAATTTTCAAAAATCCAGAAAATTGGCTGAAAACGACTAAATATCAAGGACTCATTGGGCGAATCGCTCTGGAACTGAAATCGGAACACGCTCACTGACATTTCCCCTATCTGAAAGTCTGATAAACGGCTGAAAAATGACTAAGTCCCAAAAAAAATTTTTTTCAACTTTTTTCAATTTTACCCCGTGGGATATATATTCTACCCACACACATTTGGAACTCTCCTGGGGTACCCTCACACATATTATTCCCTCATTTAGTGGATATTTTCACAAAAAAGTGAAATTTTCAAAAATCCAGAAAATTGGCTGGAAACGACTAAATATCAAGGACTCATTGGGCGAATTGCTCTGGAACTGAAATCGGAACACTCACTGACATTTCCCCTATCTGAAAGTCTGATAAACGGCGGAAAAATGACTAAGTCCAAAAAAAATTTTTTTTCAACTTTTTTCAATTTTACCCCCGTGGGATATATATTCTACCCACACACATTTGGAACTCTCCTGGGGTACCCTCACACATATTATTCCCTCATTTAGTGGATATTTTCACAAAAAAGTGAAATTTTCAAAAATCCAGAAAATTGACTGAAAACGACTAAATATCAAGGACTCATTGGGCGAATTATTCTGGAACTGAAATCGAAACGCTCACTGACATTTCCCCTATCTGAAAGTCTGATAAATGCCGGAAAAATGACTAAGTCCAAAAAAAATTTTTTTTCAACTTTTTCAATTTTACCCCGTGGGATATATATTCTACCCACACACATTTGGATCTCTCCTGGGGTACCCTCACACATATTATTCCCTCATTTAGTGGATATTTTCACAAAAAAGTGAAATTTTCAAAAATCCAGAAAATTGGCTGAAAATGACTAAATATCAAGGACTCATTGGGCGAATCGCTCTGGAACTGAAATAGGAACGCTCACTGACATTTCCCCTATCTGAAAGTCTGATAAACGCCGGAAAAATGACTAAGTCCAAAAAAAAAATTTGTTCAACTTTTTTCAATTTTACCCCTGTGGGATATATATTCTACCCACACACATTTGGAACTCTCCTGGGGTACCCTCACACATATTATTCCCTCGTTTAGTGGATATTTTCACAAAAAAGTGAAATTTTCAAAAATCCAGAAAATTGGCTGAAAACGACTAAATATCAAGGACTCAGTGGGCGAATTGCTCTGGAACTGAAATCGGAACGCTCACTGACATTTCCCCTATCTGAAAGTCTGATAAACGCCGGAAAAATGACTAAGTCCAAAAAAAATTTTTTTTCAACTTTTTTCAATTTTACCCCCGTGGGATATATATTCTACCCACACACATTTGGAACTCTCCTGGGGTACCCTCACACATATTATTCCCTCGTTTAGTGGATATTTTCACAAAAAAGTGAAATTTTCAAAAATCCAGAAAATTGACTGAAAACGACTAAATATCAAGGACTCATTGGGCGAATTATTCTGGAACTGAAATCGAAACGCTCACTGACAATTCCCCTATCTGAAAGTCTGATAAATGCCGGAAAAATGACTAAGTCCAAAAAAAATTTTTTTTCAACTTTTTCAATTTTACCCCGTGGGATATATATTCTACCCACACACATTTGGAACTCTCCTGGGGTACACTCACACATATTATTCCCTCATTTAGTGGATATTTTCACAAAAAAGTGAAATTTTCAAAAATCCAGAAAATTGGCTGAAAATGACTAAATATCAAGGACTCATTGGGCGAATCGCTCTGGAACTGAAATAGGAACGCTCACTGACATTTCCCCTATCTGAAAGTCTGATAAATGCCGGAAAAATGACTAAGTCCAAAAAAAAAATTTGTTCAACTTTTTTCAATTTTACCCCTGTGGGATATATATTCTACCCACACACATTTGGAACTCTCCTGGGGTACCCTCACACATATTATTCCCTCATTTAGTGGATATTTTCACAAAAAAGTGAAATTTTCAAAAATCCAGAAAATTGGCTGAAAATGACTAAATATCAAGGACTCAATGGGCGAATCGCTCTGGAACTGAAATCGGAACGCTCACTGACATTTCCCCTATCTGAAAGTCTGATAAACGCCGGAAAAATGACTAAGTCCAAAAAAAATTTTGTTCAACTTTTTTCAATTTTACCCCGTGGGATATATATTCTACCCACACACATTTGGAACTCTCCTGGGGTACCCTCACACAAATTATTCCCTCGTTTAGTGGATATTTTCACAAAAAAGTGAAATTTTCAAAAATCCAGAAAATTGGCTGAAAACGACTAAATATCAAGGACTCATTGGACGAATTCCTCTGGAACTGAAATCGGAACGCTCACTGACATTTCCCCTATCTGAAAGTCTGATAAACGCCGGAAAAATGACTAAGTCCAAAAAAAATTTTTTTTCAACTTTTTTCAATTTTACCCCCGTGGGATATATATTTTACCCACACACATTTGGAACTCTCCTGGGGTACATATTATTCCCTCATTTAGTGGATATTTTCACAAAAAAGTGAAATTTTCAAAAATCCAGAAAATTGGCTGAAAATGACTAAATATCAAGGACTCATTGGGCGAATCGCTCTGGAACTGAAATAGGAACGCTCACTGACATTTCCCCTATCTGAAAGTCTGATAAACGCCGGAAAAATGACTAAGTCCAAAAAAAAAATTTGTTCAACTTTTTTCAATTTTACCCCTGTGGGATATATATTCTACCCACACACATTTGGAACTCTCCTGGGGTACCCTCACACATATTATTCCCTCGTTTAGTGGATATTTTCACAAAAAAGTGAAATTTTCAAAAATCCAGAAAATTGGCTGAAAACGACTAAATATCAAGGACTCAGTGGGCGAATTGCTCTGGAACTGAAATCGGAACGCTCACTGACATTTCCCCTATCTGAAAGTCTGATAAACGCCGGAAAAATGACTAAGTCCAAAAAAAATTTTTTTTCAACTTTTTTCAATTTTACCCCCGTGGGATATATATTCTACCCACACACATTTGGAACTCTCCTGGGGTACCCTCACACATATTATTCCCTCGTTTAGTGGATATTTTCACAAAAAAGTGAAATTTTCAAAAATCCAGAAAATTGACTGAAAACGACTAAATATCAAGGACTCATTGGGCGAATTATTCTGGAACTGAAATCGAAACGCTCACTGACAATTCCCCTATCTGAAAGTCTGATAAATGCCGGAAAAATGACTAAGTCCAAAAAAAATTTTTTTTCAACTTTTTCAATTTTACCCCGTGGGATATATATTCTACCCACACACATTTGGAACTCTCCTGGGGTACACTCACACATATTATTCCCTCATTTAGTGGATATTTTCACAAAAAAGTGAAATTTTCAAAAATCCAGAAAATTGGCTGAAAATGACTAAATATCAAGGACTCATTGGGCGAATCGCTCTGGAACTGAAATAGGAACGCTCACTGACATTTCCCCTATCTGAAAGTCTGATAAACGCCGGAAAAATGACTAAGTCCAAAAAAAAAATTTGTTCAACTTTTTTCAATTTTACCCCTGTGGGATATATATTCTACCCACACACATTTGGAACTCTCCTGGGGTACCCTCACACATATTATTCCCTCATTTAGTGGATATTTTCACAAAAAAGTGAAATTTTCAAAAATCCAGAAAATTGGCTGAAAATGACTAAATATCAAGGACTCAATGGGCGAATCGCTCTGGAACTGAAATCGGAACGCTCACTGACATTTCCCCTATCTGAAAGTCTGATAAACGCCGGAAAAATGACTAAGTCCAAAAAAAATTTTGTTCAACTTTTTTCAATTTTACCCCGTGGGATATATATTCTACCCACACACATTTGGAACTCTCCTGGGGTACCCTCACACAAATTATTCCCTCGTTTAGTGGATATTTTCACAAAAAAGTGAAATTTTCAAAAATCCAGAAAATTGGCTGAAAACGACTAAATATCAAGGACTCATTGGACGAATTCCTCTGGAACTGAAATCGGAACGCTCACTGACATTTCCCCTATCTGAAAGTCTGATAAACGCCGGAAAAATGACTAAGTCCAAAAAAAATTTTTTTTCAACTTTTTTCAATTTTACCCCCGTGGGATATATATTTTACCCACACACATTTGGAACTCTCCTGGGGTACATATTATTCCCTCATTTAGTGGATATTTTCACAAAAAAGTGAAATTTTCAAAAATCCAGAAAATTGGCTGAAAACGACTAAATATCAAGGACTCATTGGGCGAATCGCTCTGGAACTGAAATCGGAACACGCTCACTGACATTTCCCCTATCTGAAAGTGTGATAAACGGCTGAAAAATGACTAAGTCCCAAAAAAATTTTTTTTCAACTTTTTTCAATTTTACCCCGTGGGATATATATTCTACCCACACACATTTGGAACTCTCCTGGGGTACCCTCACACATATTATTCCCTCATTTAGTGGATATTTTCACAAAAAAGTGAAATTTTCAAAAATCCAGAAAATTGGCTGAAAACGACTAAATATCAAGGACTCATTGGGCGAATTGCTCTGGAACTGAAATCGGAACACTCACTGACATTTCCCCTATCTGAAAGTCTGATAAACGGCGGAAAAATGACTAAGTCCAAAAAAATTTTTTTTTCAACTTTATTTAATTTTACCCCGTGGGATATATATTCTACCCACACACATTTGGAACTCTCCTGGGGTACCCTCACACATATTATTCCCTCGTTTAGTGGATATTTTCACAAAAAAGTGAAATTTTCAAAAATCCAGAAAATTGGCTGAAAATGACTAAATATCAAGGACTCAATGGGCGAATCGCTCTGGAACTGAAATCGGAACGCTCACTGACATTTCCCCTATCTGAAAGTCTGATAAACGCCGGAAAAATGACTAAGTCCAAAAAAAATTTTGTTCAACTTTTTTCAATTTTACCCCGTGGGATATATATTCTACCCACACACATTTGGAACTCTCCTGGGGTACCCTCACACAAATTATTCCCTCGTTTAGTGGATATTTTCACAAAAAAGTGAAATTTTCAAAAATCCAGAAAATTGGCTGAAAACGACTAAATATCAAGGACTCATTGGACGAATTCCTCTGGAACTGAAATCGGAACGCTCACTGACATTTCCCCTATCTGAAAGTCTGATAAACGCCGGAAAAATGACTAAGTCCAAAAAAAATTTTTTTTCAACTTTTTTCAATTTTACCCCCGTGGGATATATATTTTACCCACACACATTTGGAACTCTCCTGGGGTACATATTATTCCCTCATTTAGTGGATATTTTCACAAAAAAGTGAAATTTTCAAAAATCCAGAAAATTGGCTGAAAATGACTAAATATCAAGGACTCATTGGGCGAATCGCTCTGGAACTGAAATAGGAACGCTCACTGACATTTCCCCTATCTGAAAGTCTGATAAACGCCGGAAAAATGACTAAGTCCAAAAAAAAAATTTGTTCAACTTTTTTCAATTTTACCCCTGTGGGATATATATTCTACCCACACACATTTGGAACTCTCCTGGGGTACCCTCACACATATTATTCCCTCGTTTAGTGGATATTTTCACAAAAAAGTGAAATTTTCAAAAATCCAGAAAATTGGCTGAAAACGACTAAATATCAAGGACTCAGTGGGCGAATTGCTCTGGAACTGAAATCGGAACGCTCACTGACATTTCCCCTATCTGAAAGTCTGATAAACGCCGGAAAAATGACTAAGTCCAAAAAAAATTTTTTTTCAACTTTTTTCAATTTTACCCCCGTGGGATATATATTCTACCCACACACATTTGGAACTCTCCTGGGGTACCCTCACACATATTATTCCCTCGTTTAGTGGATATTTTCACAAAAAAGTGAAATTTTCAAAAATCCAGAAAATTGACTGAAAACGACTAAATATCAAGGACTCATTGGGCGAATTATTCTGGAACTGAAATCGAAACGCTCACTGACAATTCCCCTATCTGAAAGTCTGATAAATGCCGGAAAAATGACTAAGTCCAAAAAAAATTTTTTTTCAACTTTTTCAATTTTACCCCGTGGGATATATATTCTACCCACACACATTTGGAACTCTCCTGGGGTACACTCACACATATTATTCCCTCATTTAGTGGATATTTTCACAAAAAAGTGAAATTTTCAAAAATCCAGAAAATTGGCTGAAAATGACTAAATATCAAGGACTCATTGGGCGAATCGCTCTGGAACTGAAATAGGAACGCTCACTGACATTTCCCCTATCTGAAAGTCTGATAAACGCCGGAAAAATGACTAAGTCCAAAAAAAAAATTTGTTCAACTTTTTTCAATTTTACCCCTGTGGGATATATATTCTACCCACACACATTTGGAACTCTCCTGGGGTACCCTCACACATATTATTCCCTCATTTAGTGGATATTTTCACAAAAAAGTGAAATTTTCAAAAATCCAGAAAATTGGCTGAAAATGACTAAATATCAAGGACTCAATGGGCGAATCGCTCTGGAACTGAAATCGGAACGCTCACTGACATTTCCCCTATCTGAAAGTCTGATAAACGCCGGAAAAATGACTAAGTCCAAAAAAAATTTTGTTCAACTTTTTTCAATTTTACCCCGTGGGATATATATTCTACCCACACACATTTGGAACTCTCCTGGGGTACCCTCACACAAATTATTCCCTCGTTTAGTGGATATTTTCACAAAAAAGTGAAATTTTCAAAAATCCAGAAAATTGGCTGAAAACGACTAAATATCAAGGACTCATTGGACGAATTCCTCTGGAACTGAAATCGGAACGCTCACTGACATTTCCCCTATCTGAAAGTCTGATAAACGCCGGAAAAATGACTAAGTCCAAAAAAAATTTTTTTTCAACTTTTTTCAATTTTACCCCCGTGGGATATATATTTTACCCACACACATTTGGAACTCTCCTGGGGTACATATTATTCCCTCATTTAGTGGATATTTTCACAAAAAAGTGAAATTTTCAAAAATCCAGAAAATTGGCTGAAAACGACTAAATATCAAGGACTCATTGGGCGAATCGCTCTGGAACTGAAATCGGAACACGCTCACTGACATTTCCCCTATCTGAAAGTGTGATAAACGGCTGAAAAATGACTAAGTCCCAAAAAAATTTTTTTTCAACTTTTTTCAATTTTACCCCGTGGGATATATATTCTACCCACACACATTTGGAACTCTCCTGGGGTACCCTCACACATATTATTCCCTCATTTAGTGGATATTTTCACAAAAAAGTGAAATTTTCAAAAATCCAGAAAATTGGCTGAAAACGACTAAATATCAAGGACTCATTGGGCGAATTGCTCTGGAACTGAAATCGGAACACTCACTGACATTTCCCCTATCTGAAAGTCTGATAAACGGCGGAAAAATGACTAAGTCCAAAAAAATTTTTTTTTCAACTTTATTTAATTTTACCCCGTGGGATATATATTCTACCCACACACATTTGGAACTCTCCTGGGGTACCCTCACACATATTATTCCCTCGTTTAGTGGATATTTTCACAAAAAAGTGAAATTTTCAAAAATCCAGAAAATTGGCTGAAAATGACTAAATATCAAGGACTCAATGGGCGAATCGCTCTGGAACTGAAATCGGAACGCTCACTGACATTTCCCCTATCTGAAAGTCTGATAAACGCCGGAAAAATGACTAAGTCCAAAAAAAATTTTGTTCAACTTTTTTCAATTTTACCCCGTGGGATATATATTCTACCCACACACATTTGGAACTCTCCTGGGGTACCCTCACACAAATTATTCCCTCGTTTAGTGGATATTTTCACAAAAAAGTGAAATTTTCAAAAATCCAGAAAATTGGCTGAAAACGACTAAATATCAAGGACTCATTGGACGAATTCCTCTGGAACTGAAATCGGAACGCTCACTGACATTTCCCCTATCTGAAAGTCTGATAAACGCCGGAAAAATGACTAAGTCCAAAAAAAATTTTTTTTCAACTTTTTTCAATTTTACCCCCGTGGGATATATATTTTACCCACACACATTTGGAACTCTCCTGGGGTACATATTATTCCCTCATTTAGTGGATATTTTCACAAAAAAGTGAAATTTTCAAAAATCCAGAAAATTGGCTGAAAATGACTAAATATCAAGGACTCATTGGGCGAATCGCTCTGGAACTGAAATAGGAACGCTCACTGACATTTCCCCTATCTGAAAGTCTGATAAACGCCGGAAAAATGACTAAGTCCAAAAAAAAAATTTGTTCAACTTTTTTCAATTTTACCCCTGTGGGATATATATTCTACCCACACACATTTGGAACTCTCCTGGGGTACCCTCACACATATTATTCCCTCGTTTAGTGGATATTTTCACAAAAAAGTGAAATTTTCAAAAATCCAGAAAATTGGCTGAAAACGACTAAATATCAAGGACTCAGTGGGCGAATTGCTCTGGAACTGAAATCGGAACGCTCACTGACATTTCCCCTATCTGAAAGTCTGATAAACGCCGGAAAAATGACTAAGTCCAAAAAAAATTTTTTTTCAACTTTTTTCAATTTTACCCCCGTGGGATATATATTCTACCCACACACATTTGGAACTCTCCTGGGGTACCCTCACACATATTATTCCCTCGTTTAGTGGATATTTTCACAAAAAAGTGAAATTTTCAAAAATCCAGAAAATTGACTGAAAACGACTAAATATCAAGGACTCATTGGGCGAATTATTCTGGAACTGAAATCGAAACGCTCACTGACAATTCCCCTATCTGAAAGTCTGATAAATGCCGGAAAAATGACTAAGTCCAAAAAAAATTTTTTTTCAACTTTTTCAATTTTACCCCGTGGGATATATATTCTACCCACACACATTTGGAACTCTCCTGGGGTACACTCACACATATTATTCCCTCATTTAGTGGATATTTTCACAAAAAAGTGAAATTTTCAAAAATCCAGAAAATTGGCTGAAAATGACTAAATATCAAGGACTCATTGGGCGAATCGCTCTGGAACTGAAATAGGAACGCTCACTGACATTTCCCCTATCTGAAAGTCTGATAAACGCCGGAAAAATGACTAAGTCCAAAAAAAAAATTTGTTCAACTTTTTTCAATTTTACCCCTGTGGGATATATATTCTACCCACACACATTTGGAACTCTCCTGGGGTACCCTCACACATATTATTCCCTCATTTAGTGGATATTTTCACAAAAAAGTGAAATTTTCAAAAATCCAGAAAATTGGCTGAAAATGACTAAATATCAAGGACTCAATGGGCGAATCGCTCTGGAACTGAAATCGGAACGCTCACTGACATTTCCCCTATCTGAAAGTCTGATAAACGCCGGAAAAATGACTAAGTCCAAAAAAAATTTTGTTCAACTTTTTTCAATTTTACCCCGTGGGATATATATTCTACCCACACACATTTGGAACTCTCCTGGGGTACCCTCACACAAATTATTCCCTCGTTTAGTGGATATTTTCACAAAAAAGTGAAATTTTCAAAAATCCAGAAAATTGGCTGAAAACGACTAAATATCAAGGACTCATTGGACGAATTCCTCTGGAACTGAAATCGGAACGCTCACTGACATTTCCCCTATCTGAAAGTCTGATAAACGCCGGAAAAATGACTAAGTCCAAAAAAAATTTTTTTTCAACTTTTTTCAATTTTACCCCCGTGGGATATATATTTTACCCACACACATTTGGAACTCTCCTGGGGTACATATTATTCCCTCATTTAGTGGATATTTTCACAAAAAAGTGAAATTTTCAAAAATCCAGAAAATTGGCTGAAAACGACTAAATATCAAGGACTCATTGGGCGAATCGCTCTGGAACTGAAATCGGAACACGCTCACTGACATTTCCCCTATCTGAAAGTCTGATAAACGGCTGAAAAATGACTAAGTCCCAAAAAAATTTTTTTTCAACTTTTTTCAATTTTACCCCGTGGGATATATATTCTACCCACACACATTTGGAACTCTCCTGGGGTACCCTCACACATATTATTCCCTCATTTAGTGGATATTTTCACAAAAAAGTGAAATTTTCAAAAATCCAGAAAATTGGCTGAAAACGACTAAATATCAAGGACTCATTGGGCGAATTGCTCTGGAACTGAAATCGGAACACTCACTGACATTTCCCCTATCTGAAAGTCTGATAAACGGCGGAAAAATGACTAAGTCCAAAAAAATTTTTTTTTCAACTTTATTTAATTTTACCCCGTGGGATATATATTCTACCCACACACATTTGGAACTCTCCTGGGGTACCCTCACACATATTATTCCCTCGTTTAGTGGATATTTTCACAAAAAAGTGAAATTTTCAAAAATCTAGAAAATTGGCTGAAAACGACTAAATATCAAGGACTCATTGGACGAATTGCTCTGGAATTGAAATCGGAACGCTCACTGACATTTCCCCTATCTGAAAGTCTGATAAACGCCGGAAAAATGACTAAGTCCAAAAAAAATTTTTTTTCAACTTTTTTCAATTTTACCCCCGTGGGATATATATTCTACCCACACACATTTGGAACTCTCCTGGGGTACCCTCACACATATTATTCCCTCATTTAGTGGATATTTTCACAAAAAAGTGAAATTTTCAAAAATCCAGATAATTGGCTGAAAATGACTAAATATCAAGGACTCAATGGGCGAATCGCTCTGGAACTGAAATCGGAACGCTCACTGACATTTCCCCTATCTGAAAGTCTGATAAACGGCGGAAAAATGACTAAGTCCAAAAAAAATTTTGTTCAACTTTTTTCAATTTTACCCCGTGGGATATATATTCTACCCACACACATTTGGAACTCTCCTGGGGTACCCTCACACATATTATTCCCTCTTTTAGTGGATATTTTCACAAAAAAGTGAAATTTTCAAAAATCCAGAAAATTGGCTGAAAACGACTAAATATCAAGGACTCAGTGGGCGAATTGCTCTGGAACTGAAATCGGTACGCTCACTGACATTTCCCCTATCTGAAAGTCTGATAAACGCCGGAAAAATGACTAAGTCCAAAAAAAATTTTTTTTCAACTTTTTCAATTTTACCCCGTGGGATATATATTCTACCCACACACATTTGGAATTCTCCTGGGGTACCCTCACACATATTATTCCCTCATTTAGTGGATATTTTCACAAAAAAGTGAAATTTTCAAAAATCCAGAAAATTGGCTGAAAATGACTAAATATCAAGGACTCATTGGGCGAATCGCTCTGGAACTGAAATAGGAACGCTCACTGACATTTCCCCTATCTGAAAGTCTGATAAACGCCGGAAAAATGACTAAGTCCAAAAAAAAAATTTGTTCAACTTTTTTCAATTTTACCCCTGTGGGATATATATTCTACCCACACACATTTGGAACTCTCCTGGGGTACCCTCACACATATTATTCCCTCGTTTAGTGGATATTTTCACAAAAAAGTGAAATTTTCAAAAATCCAGAAAATTGGCTGAAAACGACTAAATATCAAGGACTCAGTGGGCGAATTGCTCTGGAACTGAAATCGGAACGCTCACTGACATTTCCCCTATCTGAAAGTCTGATAAACGCCGGAAAAATGACTAAGTCCAAAAAAAATTTTTTTTCAACTTTTTCAATTTTACCCCGTGGGATATATATTCTACCCACACACATTTGGAACTCTCCTGGGGTACCCTCACACATATTATTCCCTCATTTAGTGGATATTTTCACAAAAAAGTGAAATTTTCAAAAATCCAGAAAATTGGCTGAAAATGACTAAATATCAAGGACTCATTGGGCGAATCGCTCTGGAACTGAAATAGGAACGCTCACTGACATTTCCCCTATCTGAAAGTCTGATAAACGCCGGAAAAATGACTAAGTCCAAAAAAAAAATTTGTTCAACTTTTTTCAATTTTACCCCTGTGGGATATATATTCTACCCACACACATTTGGAACTCTCCTGGGGTACCCTCACACATATTATTCCCTCATTTAGTGGATATTTTCACAAAAAAGTGAAATTTTCAAAAATCCAGAAAATTGGCTGAAAATGACTAAATATCAAGGACTCATTGGACGAATTGCTCTGGAACTGAAATCGGAACGCTCACTGACATTTCCCCTATCTGAAAGTCTGATAAACGCCGGAAAAATGACTAAGTCCAAAAAAAATTTTTTTTCAACTTTTTTCAATTTTACCCCGTGGGATATATATTCTACCCACACACATTTGGAACTCTCCTGGGGTACCCTCACACATATTATTCCCTCGTTTAGTGGATATTTTCACAAAAAAGTGAAATTTTCAAAATTCCAGAAAATTGGCTGAAAACGACTAAATATCAAGGACTCAGTGGGCGAATTGCTCTGGAACTGAAATCGGAACGCTCACTGACATTTCCCCTATCTGAAAGTCTGATAAACGCCGGAAAAATGACTAAGTCCAAAAAAAATTTTTTTTCAACTTTTTCAATTTTACCCCGTGGGATATATATTCTACCCACACACATTTGGAACTCTCCTGGGGTACCCTCACACATATTATTCCCTCATTTAGTGGATATTTTCACAAAAAAGTGAAATTTTCAAAAATCCAGAAAATTGGCTGAAAATGACTAAATATCAAGGACTCATTGGGCGAATCGCTCTGGAACTGAAATAGGAACGCTCACTGACATTTCCCCTATCTGAAAGTCTGATAAACGCCGGAAAAATGACTAAGTCCAAAAAAAAAATTTGTTCAACTTTTTTCAATTTTACCCCTGTGGGATATATATTCTACCCACACACATTTGGAACTCTCCTGGGGTACCCTCACACATATTATTCCCTCATTTAGTGGATATTTTCACAAAAAAGTGAAATTTTCAAAAATCCAGAAAATTGGCTGAAAATGACTAAATATCAAGGACTCAATGGGCGAATCGCTCTGGAACTGAAATCGGAACGCTCACTGACATTTCCCCTATCTGAAAGTCTGATAAACGGCGGAAAAATGACTAAGTCCAAAAAAAATTTTGTTCAACTTTTTTCAATTTTACCCTGTGGGATATATATTCTACCCACACACATTTGGAACTCTCCTGGGGTACCCTCACACAAATTATTCCCTCGTTTAGTGGATATTTTCACAAAAAAGTGAAATTTTCAAAAATCCAGAAAATTGGCTGAAAACGACTAAATATCAAGGACTCATTGGACGAATTGCTCTGGAACTGAAATCGGAACGCTCACTGACATTTCCCCTATCTGAAAGTCTGATAAACGCCGGAAAAATGACTAAGTCCAAAAAAAATTTTTTTTCAACTTTTTTCAATTTTACCCCCGTGGGATATATATTCTACCCACACACATTTGGAACTCTCCTGGGGTACCCTCACACATATTATTCCCTCGTTTAGTGGATATTTTCACAAAAAAGTGAAATTTTCAAAAATCCAGAAAATTGGCTGAAAACGACTAAATATCAAGGACTCAGTGGGCGAATTGCTCTGGAACTGAAATCGGAACGCTCACTGACATTTCCCCTATCTGAAAGTCTGATAAACGCCGGAAAAATGACTAAGTCCAAAAAAAATTTTTTTTAAACTTTTTTCAATTTTACCCCGTGGGATATATATTCTACCCACACACATTTGGAACTCTCCTGGGGTACCCTCACACATATTATTCCCTCATTTAGTGGATATTTTCACAAAAAAGTGAAATTTTCAAAAATTCAGAAAATTGGCTGAAAATGACTAAATATCAAGGACTCATTGAGCGAATCGTTCTGGAACTGAAATCGGAACGCTCACTGACATTTCCCCTATCTGAAAGTCTGATAAACGGCGGAAAAATGACTAAGTCCAAAAAAATTTTTTTTTCAACTTTATTTAATTTTACCCCGTGGGATATATATTCTACCCACACACATTTGGAACTCTCCTGGGGTACCCTCACACATATTATTCCCTCGTTTAGTGGATATTTTCACAAAAAAGTGAAATTTTCAAAAATCCAGAAAATTGGCTGAAAATGACTAAATATCAAGGACTCAATGGGCGAATCGCTCTGGAACTGAAATCGGAACGCTCACTGACATTTCCCCTATCTGAAAGTCTGATAAACGCCGGAAAAATGACTAAGTCCAAAAAAAATTTTGTTCAACTTTTTTCAATTTTACCCCGTGGGATATATATTCTACCCACACACATTTGGAACTCTCCTGGGGTACCCTCACACAAATTATTCCCTCGTTTAGTGGATATTTTCACAAAAAAGTGAAATTTTCAAAAATCCAGAAAATTGGCTGAAAACGACTAAATATCAAGGACTCATTGGACGAATTCCTCTGGAACTGAAATCGGAACGCTCACTGACATTTCCCCTATCTGAAAGTCTGATAAACGCCGGAAAAATGACTAAGTCCAAAAAAAATTTTTTTTCAACTTTTTTCAATTTTACCCCCGTGGGATATATATTTTACCCACACACATTTGGAACTCTCCTGGGGTACATATTATTCCCTCATTTAGTGGATATTTTCACAAAAAAGTGAAATTTTCAAAAATCCAGAAAATTGGCTGAAAATGACTAAATATCAAGGACTCATTGGGCGAATCGCTCTGGAACTGAAATAGGAACGCTCACTGACATTTCCCCTATCTGAAAGTCTGATAAACGCCGGAAAAATGACTAAGTCCAAAAAAAAAATTTGTTCAACTTTTTTCAATTTTACCCCTGTGGGATATATATTCTACCCACACACATTTGGAACTCTCCTGGGGTACCCTCACACATATTATTCCCTCGTTTAGTGGATATTTTCACAAAAAAGTGAAATTTTCAAAAATCCAGAAAATTGGCTGAAAACGACTAAATATCAAGGACTCAGTGGGCGAATTGCTCTGGAACTGAAATCGGAACGCTCACTGACATTTCCCCTATCTGAAAGTCTGATAAACGCCGGAAAAATGACTAAGTCCAAAAAAAATTTTTTTTCAACTTTTTTCAATTTTACCCCCGTGGGATATATATTCTACCCACACACATTTGGAACTCTCCTGGGGTACCCTCACACATATTATTCCCTCGTTTAGTGGATATTTTCACAAAAAAGTGAAATTTTCAAAAATCCAGAAAATTGACTGAAAACGACTAAATATCAAGGACTCATTGGGCGAATTATTCTGGAACTGAAATCGAAACGCTCACTGACAATTCCCCTATCTGAAAGTCTGATAAATGCCGGAAAAATGACTAAGTCCAAAAAAAATTTTTTTTCAACTTTTTCAATTTTACCCCGTGGGATATATATTCTACCCACACACATTTGGAACTCTCCTGGGGTACACTCACACATATTATTCCCTCATTTAGTGGATATTTTCACAAAAAAGTGAAATTTTCAAAAATCCAGAAAATTGGCTGAAAATGACTAAATATCAAGGACTCATTGGGCGAATCGCTCTGGAACTGAAATAGGAACGCTCACTGACATTTCCCCTATCTGAAAGTCTGATAAACGCCGGAAAAATGACTAAGTCCAAAAAAAAAATTTGTTCAACTTTTTTCAATTTTACCCCTGTGGGATATATATTCTACCCACACACATTTGGAACTCTCCTGGGGTACCCTCACACATATTATTCCCTCATTTAGTGGATATTTTCACAAAAAAGTGAAATTTTCAAAAATCCAGAAAATTGGCTGAAAATGACTAAATATCAAGGACTCAATGGGCGAATCGCTCTGGAACTGAAATCGGAACGCTCACTGACATTTCCCCTATCTGAAAGTCTGATAAACGCCGGAAAAATGACTAAGTCCAAAAAAAATTTTGTTCAACTTTTTTCAATTTTACCCCGTGGGATATATATTCTACCCACACACATTTGGAACTCTCCTGGGGTACCCTCACACAAATTATTCCCTCGTTTAGTGGATATTTTCACAAAAAAGTGAAATTTTCAAAAATCCAGAAAATTGGCTGAAAACGACTAAATATCAAGGACTCATTGGACGAATTCCTCTGGAACTGAAATCGGAACGCTCACTGACATTTCCCCTATCTGAAAGTCTGATAAACGCCGGAAAAATGACTAAGTCCAAAAAAAATTTTTTTTCAACTTTTTTCAATTTTACCCCCGTGGGATATATATTTTACCCACACACATTTGGAACTCTCCTGGGGTACATATTATTCCCTCATTTAGTGGATATTTTCACAAAAAAGTGAAATTTTCAAAAATCCAGAAAATTGGCTGAAAACGACTAAATATCAAGGACTCATTGGGCGAATCGCTCTGGAACTGAAATCGGAACACGCTCACTGACATTTCCCCTATCTGAAAGTCTGATAAACGGCTGAAAAATGACTAAGTCCCAAAAAAATTTTTTTTCAACTTTTTTCAATTTTACCCCGTGGGATATATATTCTACCCACACACATTTGGAACTCTCCTGGGGTACCCTCACACATATTATTCCCTCATTTAGTGGATATTTTCACAAAAAAGTGAAATTTTCAAAAATCCAGAAAATTGGCTGAAAACGACTAAATATCAAGGACTCATTGGGCGAATTGCTCTGGAACTGAAATCGGAACACTCACTGACATTTCCCCTATCTGAAAGTCTGATAAACGGCGGAAAAATGACTAAGTCCAAAAAAATTTTTTTTTCAACTTTATTTAATTTTACCCCGTGGGATATATATTCTACCCACACACATTTGGAACTCTCCTGGGGTACCCTCACACATATTATTCCCTCGTTTAGTGGATATTTTCACAAAAAAGTGAAATTTTCAAAAATCTAGAAAATTGGCTGAAAACGACTAAATATCAAGGACTCATTGGACGAATTGCTCTGGAATTGAAATCGGAACGCTCACTGACATTTCCCCTATCTGAAAGTCTGATAAACGCCGGAAAAATGACTAAGTCCAAAAAAAATTTTTTTTCAACTTTTTTCAATTTTACCCCCGTGGGATATATATTCTACCCACACACATTTGGAACTCTCCTGGGGTACCCTCACACATATTATTCCCTCATTTAGTGGATATTTTCACAAAAAAGTGAAATTTTCAAAAATCCAGATAATTGGCTGAAAATGACTAAATATCAAGGACTCAATGGGCGAATCGCTCTGGAACTGAAATCGGAACGCTCACTGACATTTCCCCTATCTGAAAGTCTGATAAACGGCGGAAAAATGACTAAGTCCAAAAAAAATTTTGTTCAACTTTTTTCAATTTTACCCCGTGGGATATATATTCTACCCACACACATTTGGAACTCTCCTGGGGTACCCTCACACATATTATTCCCTCTTTTAGTGGATATTTTCACAAAAAAGTGAAATTTTCAAAAATCCAGAAAATTGGCTGAAAACGACTAAATATCAAGGACTCAGTGGGCGAATTGCTCTGGAACTGAAATCGGTACGCTCACTGACATTTCCCCTATCTGAAAGTCTGATAAACGCCGGAAAAATGACTAAGTCCAAAAAAAATTTTTTTTCAACTTTTTCAATTTTACCCCGTGGGATATATATTCTACCCACACACATTTGGAATTCTCCTGGGGTACCCTCACACATATTATTCCCTCATTTAGTGGATATTTTCACAAAAAAGTGAAATTTTCAAAAATCCAGAAAATTGGCTGAAAATGACTAAATATCAAGGACTCATTGGGCGAATCGCTCTGGAACTGAAATAGGAACGCTCACTGACATTTCCCCTATCTGAAAGTCTGATAAACGCCGGAAAAATGACTAAGTCCAAAAAAAAAATTTGTTCAACTTTTTTCAATTTTACCCCTGTGGGATATATATTCTACCCACACACATTTGGAACTCTCCTGGGGTACCCTCACACATATTATTCCCTCGTTTAGTGGATATTTTCACAAAAAAGTGAAATTTTCAAAAATCCAGAAAATTGGCTGAAAACGACTAAATATCAAGGACTCAGTGGGCGAATTGCTCTGGAACTGAAATCGGAACGCTCACTGACATTTCCCCTATCTGAAAGTCTGATAAACGCCGGAAAAATGACTAAGTCCAAAAAAAATTTTTTTTCAACTTTTTCAATTTTACCCCGTGGGATATATATTCTACCCACACACATTTGGAACTCTCCTGGGGTACCCTCACACATATTATTCCCTCATTTAGTGGATATTTTCACAAAAAAGTGAAATTTTCAAAAATCCAGAAAATTGGCTGAAAATGACTAAATATCAAGGACTCATTGGGCGAATCGCTCTGGAACTGAAATAGGAACGCTCACTGACATTTCCCCTATCTGAAAGTCTGATAAACGCCGGAAAAATGACTAAGTCCAAAAAAAAAATTTGTTCAACTTTTTTCAATTTTACCCCTGTGGGATATATATTCTACCCACACACATTTGGAACTCTCCTGGGGTACCCTCACACATATTATTCCCTCATTTAGTGGATATTTTCACAAAAAAGTGAAATTTTCAAAAATCCAGAAAATTGGCTGAAAATGACTAAATATCAAGGACTCATTGGACGAATTGCTCTGGAACTGAAATCGGAACGCTCACTGACATTTCCCCTATCTGAAAGTCTGATAAACGCCGGAAAAATGACTAAGTCCAAAAAAAATTTTTTTTCAACTTTTTTCAATTTTACCCCGTGGGATATATATTCTACCCACACACATTTGGAACTCTCCTGGGGTACCCTCACACATATTATTCCCTCGTTTAGTGGATATTTTCACAAAAAAGTGAAATTTTCAAAATTCCAGAAAATTGGCTGAAAACGACTAAATATCAAGGACTCAGTGGGCGAATTGCTCTGGAACTGAAATCGGAACGCTCACTGACATTTCCCCTATCTGAAAGTCTGATAAACGCCGGAAAAATGACTAAGTCCAAAAAAAATTTTTTTTCAACTTTTTCAATTTTACCCCGTGGGATATATATTCTACCCACACACATTTGGAACTCTCCTGGGGTACCCTCACACATATTATTCCCTCATTTAGTGGATATTTTCACAAAAAAGTGAAATTTTCAAAAATCCAGAAAATTGGCTGAAAATGACTAAATATCAAGGACTCATTGGGCGAATCGCTCTGGAACTGAAATAGGAACGCTCACTGACATTTCCCCTATCTGAAAGTCTGATAAACGCCGGAAAAATGACTAAGTCCAAAAAAAAAATTTGTTCAACTTTTTTCAATTTTACCCCTGTGGGATATATATTCTACCCACACACATTTGGAACTCTCCTGGGGTACCCTCACACATATTATTCCCTCATTTAGTGGATATTTTCACAAAAAAGTGAAATTTTCAAAAATCCAGAAAATTGGCTGAAAATGACTAAATATCAAGGACTCAATGGGCGAATCGCTCTGGAACTGAAATCGGAACGCTCACTGACATTTCCCCTATCTGAAAGTCTGATAAACGGCGGAAAAATGACTAAGTCCAAAAAAAATTTTGTTCAACTTTTTTCAATTTTACCCTGTGGGATATATATTCTACCCACACACATTTGGAACTCTCCTGGGGTACCCTCACACAAATTATTCCCTCGTTTAGTGGATATTTTCACAAAAAAGTGAAATTTTCAAAAATCCAGAAAATTGGCTGAAAACGACTAAATATCAAGGACTCATTGGACGAATTGCTCTGGAACTGAAATCGGAACGCTCACTGACATTTCCCCTATCTGAAAGTCTGATAAACGCCGGAAAAATGACTAAGTCCAAAAAAAATTTTTTTTCAACTTTTTTCAATTTTACCCCCGTGGGATATATATTCTACCCACACACATTTGGAACTCTCCTGGGGTACCCTCACACATATTATTCCCTCGTTTAGTGGATATTTTCACAAAAAAGTGAAATTTTCAAAAATCCAGAAAATTGGCTGAAAACGACTAAATATCAAGGACTCAGTGGGCGAATTGCTCTGGAACTGAAATCGGAACGCTCACTGACATTTCCCCTATCTGAAAGTCTGATAAACGCCGGAAAAATGACTAAGTCCAAAAAAAATTTTTTTTAAACTTTTTTCAATTTTACCCCGTGGGATATATATTCTACCCACACACATTTGGAACTCTCCTGGGGTACCCTCACACATATTATTCCCTCATTTAGTGGATATTTTCACAAAAAAGTGAAATTTTCAAAAATTCAGAAAATTGGCTGAAAATGACTAAATATCAAGGACTCATTGAGCGAATCGTTCTGGAACTGAAATCGGAACGCTCACTGACATTTCCCCTATCTGAAAGTCTGATAAATGCCGGAAAAATGACTAAGTCCAAAAAAAATTTTTTTTCAACTTTTTCAATTTTACCCCGTGGGATATATATTCTACCCACACACATTTGGAAGTCTCCTGGGGTACCCTCACACATATTATTCCCTCATTTAGTGGATATTTTCACAAAAAAGTGAAATTTTCAAAAATCCAGAAAATTGGCTGAAAATGACTAAATATCAAGGACTCATTGGGCGAATCGCTCTGGAACTGAAATAGGAACGCTCACTGACATTTCCCCTATCTGAAAGTCTGATAAACGCCGGAAAAATGACTAAGTCCAAAAAAAAAATTTGTTCAACTTTTTTCAATTTTACCCCTGTGGGATATATATTCTACCCACACACATTTGGAACTCTCCTGGGGTACCCTCACACATATTATTCCCTCATTTAGTGGATATTTTCACAAAAAAGTGAAATTTTCAAAAATCCAGAAAATTGGCTGAAAATGACTAAATATCAAGGACTCAATGGGCGAATCGCTCTGGAACTGAAATCGGAACGCTCACTGACGTTTCCCCTATCTGAAAGTCTGATAAACGGCGGAAAAATGACTAAGTCCAAAAAAAATTTTGTTCAACTTTTTTCAATTTTACCCTGTGGGATATATATTCTACCCACACACATTTGGAACTCTCCTGGGGTACCCTCACACAAATTATTCCCTCGTTTAGTGGATATTTTCACAAAAAAGTGAAATTTTCAAAAATCCAGAAAATTGGCTGAAAACGACTAAATATCAAGGACTCATTGGACGAATTGCTCTGGAACTGAAATCGGAACGCTCACTGACATTTCCCCTATCTTAAAGTCTGATAAACGCCGGAAAAATGACTAAGTCCAAAAAAAAATTTTTTTCAACTTTTTTCAATTTTACCCCCGTGGGATATATATTCTACCCACACACATTTGGAACTCTCCTGGGGTACCCTCACACATATTATTCCCTCGTTTAGTGGATATTTTCACAAAAAAGTGAAATTTTCAAAAATCCAGAAAATTGGCTGAAAATGACTAAATATCAAGGACTCATTGGGCGAATCGCTCTGGAACTGAAATAGGAACGCTCACTGACATTTCCCCTATCTGAAAGTCTGATAAACGCCTTAAAAATGACTAAGTCCAAAAAAAAAATTTGTTCAACTTTTTTCAATTTTACCCCTGTGGGATATATATTCTACCCACACACATTTGGAACTCTCCTGGGGTACCCTCACACATATTATTCCCTCATTTAGTGGATATTTTCACAAAAAAGTGAAATTTTCAAAAATCCAGAAAATTGGCTGAAAATGACTAAATATCAAGGACTCAATGGGCGAATCGCTCTGGAACTGAAATCGGAATGCTCACTGACATTTCCCCTATCTGAAAGTCTGATAAACGGCGGAAAAATGACTAAGTCCAAAAAAAATTTTGTTCAACTTTTTTCAATTTTACCCTGTGATATATATATTCTACCCACACACATTTGGAACTCTCCTGGGGTACCCTCACACAAATTATTCCCTCGTTTAGTGGATATTTTCACAAAAAAGTGAAATTTTCAAAAATCCAGAAAATTGGCTGAAAACGACTAAATATCAAGGACTCATTGGACGAATTGCTCTGGAACTGAAATCGGAACGCTCACTGACATTTCCCCTATCTGAAAGTCTGATAAACGCCGGAAAAATGACTAAGTCCAAAAAAAATTTTTTTTCAACTTTTTTCAATTTTACCCCAGTGGGATATATATTATACCCACACACATTTGGAACTCTCCTGGGGTACCCTCACACATATTATTCCCTCATTTAGTGGATATTTTCACAAAAAAGTGAAATTTTCAAAAATCCAGAAAATTGGCTGAAAATGACTAAATATCAAGGACTCAATGGGCGAATCGCTCTGGAACTGAAATCGGAACGCTCACTGACATTTCCCCTATCTGAAAGTCTGATAAACGGCGGAAAATTGACTAAGTCCAAAAAAAAATTTTTTTTAAACTTTTTTCAATTTTACCCCCGTGGGATATATATTTTACCCACACACATTTGGAACTCTCCTGGGGTACATATTATTCCCTCATTTAGTGGATATTTTCACAAAAAAGTGAAATTTTCAAAATCCAGAAAATTGGCTGAAAACGACTAAATATCAAGGACTCATTGGGCGAATCGCACTGGAACTGAAATCGGAACACGCTCACTGACATTTCCCCTATCTGAAAGTCTGATAAACGGCTGAAAAATGACTAAGTCCAAAAAAATTTTTTTTCAACTTTTTTCAATTTTACCCCGTGGGATATATATTCTACCCACACACATTTGGAACTCTCCTGGGGTACCCTCACACATATTATTCCCTCGTTTAGTGGATATTTTCACAAAAAAGTGAAATTTTCAAAAATCCAGAAAATTGGCTGAAAACGACTAAATATCAAGGACTCATTGGGCGAATTGCTCTGGAACTGAAATCGGAACGCTCACTGACATTTCCCCTATCTGAAAGTCTGATAAATGCCAGAAAAATGACTAAGTCCAAAAAAAAATTTGTTCAACTTTTTTCAATTTTACCCCCGTAGGATATATATTCTACCCACACACATTTGGAACTCTCCTGGGGTACCCTCACACATATTATTCCCTCGTTTAGTGGATATTTTCACAAAAAAGTGAAATTTTCAAAAATCCAGAAAATTGGCTGAAAACGACTAAATATCAAGGACTCAGTGGGCGAATTGCTCTGGAACTGAAATCGGAACGCTCACTGACATTTCCCCTATCTGAAAGTCTGATAAACGCCGGAAAAATGACTAAGTCCAAAAAAAATTTTTTTTCAACTTTTTCAATTTTACCCCGTGGGATATATATTCTACCCACACACATTTGGAACTCTCCTGGGGTACCCTCACACATATTATTCCCTCATTTAGTGGATATTTTCACAAAAAAGTGAAATTTTCAAAAATCCAGAAAATTGGCTGAAAATGACTAAATATCAAGGACTCATTGGGCGAATCGCTCTGGAACTGAAATAGGAACGCTCACTGACATTTCCCCTATCTGAAAGTCTGATAAACGCCGGAAAAATGACTAAGTCCAAAAAAAAAATTTGTTCAACTTTTTTCAATTTTACCCCTGTGGGATATATATTCTACCCACACACATTTGGAACTCTCCTGGGGTACCCTCACACATATTATTCCCTCATTTAGTGGATATTTTCACAAAAAAGTGAAATTTTCAAAAATCCAGAAAATTGGCTGAAAATGACTAAATATCAAGGACTCATTGGACGAATTGCTCTGGAACTGAAATCGGAACGCTCACTGACATTTCCCCTATCTGAAAGTCTGATAAACGCCGGAAAAATGACTAAGTCCAAAAAAAATTTTTTTTCAACTTTTTTCAATTTTACCCCGTGGGATATATATTCTACCCACACACATTTGGAACTCTCCTGGGGTACCCTCACACATATTATTCCCTCGTTTAGTGGATATTTTCACAAAAAAGTGAAATTTTCAAAAATCCAGAAAATTGGCTGAAAACGACTAAATATCAAGGACTCAGTGGGCGAATTGCTCTGGAACTGAAATCGGAACGCTCACTGACATTTCCCCTATCTGAAAGTCTGATAAACGCCGGAAAAATGACTAAGTCCAAAAAAAATTTTTTTTCAACTTTTTCAATTTTACCCCGTGGGATATATATTCTACCCACACACATTTGGAACTCTCCTGGGGTACCCTCACACATATTATTCCCTCATTTAGTGGATATTTTCACAAAAAAGTGAAATTTTCAAAAATCCAGAAAATTGGCTGAAAATGACTAAATATCAAGGACTCATTGGGCGAATCGCTCTGGAACTGAAATAGGAACGCTCACTGACATTTCCCCTATCTGAAAGTCTGATAAACGCCGGAAAAATGACTAAGTCCAAAAAAAAAATTTGTTCAACTTTTTTCAATTTTACCCCTGTGGGATATATATTCTACCCACACACATTTGGAACTCTCCTGGGGTACCCTCACACATATTATTCCCTCATTTAGTGGATATTTTCACAAAAAAGTGAAATTTTCAAAAATCCAGAAAATTGGCTGAAAATGACTAAATATCAAGGACTCATTGAGCGAATCGTTCTGGAACTGAAATCGGAACGCTCACTGACATTTCCCCTATCTGAAAGTCTGATAAATGCCGGAAAAATGACTAAGTCCAAAAAAAATTTTTTTTCAACTTTTTCAATTTTACCCCGTGGGATATATATTCTACCCACACACATTTGGAACTCTCCTGGGGTACCCTCACACATATTATTCCCTCATTTAGTGGATATTTTCACAAAAAAGTGAAATTTTCAAAAATCCAGAAAATTGGCTGAAAATGACTAAATATCAAGGACTCATTGGGCGAATCGCTCTGGAACTGAAATAGGAACGCTCACTGACATTTCCCCTATCTGAAAGTCTGATAAACGCCGGAAAAATGACTAAGTCCAAAAAAAAAATTTGTTCAACTTTTTTCAATTTTACCCCTGTGGGATATATATTCTACCCACACACATTTGGAACTCTCCTGGGGTACCCTCACACATATTATTCCCTCATTTAGTGGATATTTTCACAAAAAAGTGAAATTTTCAAAAATCCAGAAAATTGGCTGAAAATGACTAAATATCAAGGACTCAATGGGCGAATCGCTCTGGAACTGAAATCGGAACGCTCACTGACGTTTCCCCTATCTGAAAGTCTGATAAACGGCGGAAAAATGACTAAGTCCAAAAAAAATTTTGTTCAACTTTTTTCAATTTTACCCTGTGGGATATATATTCTACCCACACACATTTGGAACTCTCCTGGGGTACCCTCACACAAATTATTCCCTCGTTTAGTGGATATTTTCACAAAAAAGTGAAATTTTCAAAAATCCAGAAAATTGGCTGAAAACGACTAAATATCAAGGACTCATTGGACGAATTGCTCTGGAACTGAAATCGGAACGCTCACTGACATTTCCCCTATCTTAAAGTCTGATAAACGCCGGAAAAATGACTAAGTCCAAAAAAAAATTTTTTTCAACTTTTTTCAATTTTACCCCCGTGGGATATATATTCTACCCACACACATTTGGAACTCTCCTGGGGTACCCTCACACATATTATTCCCTCGTTTAGTGGATATTTTCACAAAAAAGTGAAATTTTCAAAAATCCAGAAAATTGGCTGAAAATGACTAAATATCAAGGACTCATTGGGCGAATCGCTCTGGAACTGAAATAGGAACGCTCACTGACATTTCCCCTATCTGAAAGTCTGATAAACGCCTTAAAAATGACTAAGTCCAAAAAAAAAATTTGTTCAACTTTTTTCAATTTTACCCCTGTGGGATATATATTCTACCCACACACATTTGGAACTCTCCTGGGGTACCCTCACACATATTATTCCCTCATTTAGTGGATATTTTCACAAAAAAGTGAAATTTTCAAAAATCCAGAAAATTGGCTGAAAATGACTAAATATCAAGGACTCAATGGGCGAATCGCTCTGGAACTGAAATCGGAATGCTCACTGACATTTCCCCTATCTGAAAGTCTGATAAACGGCGGAAAAATGACTAAGTCCTAAAAAAATTTTGTTCAACTTTTTTCAATTTTACCCTGTGATATATATATTCTACCCACACACATTTGGAACTCTCCTGGGGTACCCTCACACAAATTATTCCCTCGTTTAGTGGATATTTTCACAAAAAAGTGAAATTTTCAAAAATCCAGAAAATTGGCTGAAAACGACTAAATATCAAGGACTCATTGGACGAATTGCTCTGGAACTGAAATCGGAACGCTCACTGACATTTCCCCTATCTGAAAGTCTGATAAACGCCGGAAAAATGACTAAGTCCAAAAAAAATTTTTTTTCAACTTTTTTCAATTTTACCCCAGTGGGATATATATTATACCCACACACATTTGGAACTCTCCTGGGGTACCCTCACACATATTATTCCCTCATTTAGTGGATATTTTCACAAAAAAGTGAAATTTTCAAAAATCCAGAAAATTGGCTGAAAATGACTAAATATCAAGGACTCAATGGGCGAATCGCTCTGGAACTGAAATCGGAACGCTCACTGACATTTCCCCTATCTGAAAGTCTGATAAACGGCGGAAAATTGACTAAGTCCAAAAAAAAATTTTTTTTAAACTTTTTTCAATTTTACCCCCGTGGGATATATATTTTACCCACACACATTTGGAACTCTCCTGGGGTACATATTATTCCCTCATTTAGTGGATATTTTCACAAAAAAGTGAAATTTTCAAAATCCAGAAAATTGGCTGAAAACGACTAAATATCAAGGACTCATTGGGCGAATCGCACTGGAACTGAAATCGGAACACGCTCACTGACATTTCCCCTATCTGAAAGTCTGATAAACGGCTGAAAAATGACTAAGTCCAAAAAAATTTTTTTTCAACTTTTTTCAATTTTACCCCGTGGGATATATATTCTACCCACACACATTTGGAACTCTCCTGGGGTACCCTCACACATATTATTCCCTCGTTTAGTGGATATTTTCACAAAAAAGTGAAATTTTCAAAAATCCAGAAAATTGGCTGAAAACGACTAAATATCAAGGACTCATTGGGCGAATTGCTCTGGAACTGAAATCGGAACGCTCACTGACATTTCCCCTATCTGAAAGTCTGATAAATGCCAGAAAAATGACTAAGTCCAAAAAAAAATTTGTTCAACTTTTTTCAATTTTACCCCCGTAGGATATATATTCTACCCACACACATTTGGAACTCTCCTGGGGTACCCTCACACATATTATTCCCTCATTTAGTGGATATTTTCACAAAAAAGTGAAATTTTCAAAAATCCAGAAAATTGGCTGAAAATGACTAAACATCAAGGACTCAATGGGCGAATCGCTCTGGAACTGAAATCGGAACGCTCACTGACATTTCCCCTATCTGAAAGTCTGATAAACGCCGGAAAAATGACTAAGTCCAAAAAAAATTTTTTTTCAACTTTTTTCAATTTTACCCCCGTGGGATATATATTCTACCCACACACATTTGGAACTCTCCTGGGGTACCCTCACACATATTATTCCCTCGTTTAGTGGATATTTTCACAAAAAAGTGAAATTTTCAAAAATCCAGAAAATTGACTGAAAACGACTAAATATCAAGGACTCATTGGGCGAATTATTCTGGAACTGAAATCGAAACGCTCACTGACATTTCCCCTATCTGAAAGTCTGATAAATGCCGGAAAAATGACTAAGTCCAAAAAAAAATTTGTTCAACTTTTTTCAATTTTACCCCCGTGGGATATATATTCTACCCACACACATTTGGAACTCTCCTGGGGTACCCTCACACATATTATTCCCTCATGTAGTGGATATTTTCACAAAAAAGTGAAATTTTCAAAAATCCAGAAAATTGGCTGAAAACGACTAAATATCAAGGACTCATTGGGCGAATCGCTCTGGAACTGAAATAGGAACGCTCACTGACATTTCCCCTATCTGAAAGTCTGATAAACGCCGGAAAAATGACTAAGTCCAAAAAAAATTTTTTTTCAACTTTTTTCAATTTTACCCCCGTGGGATATATATTCTACCCACACACATTTGGAACTCTCCTGGGGTACCCTCACACATATTATTCCCTCGTTTAGTGGATATTTTCACAAAAAAGTGAAATTTTCAAAAATCCAGAAAATTGGCTGAAAATGACTAAATATCAAGGACTCATTGAGCGAATCGTTCTGGAACTGAAATCGGAACGCTCACTGACATTTCCCCTATCTGAAAGTCTGATAAACGCCGGAAAAATGACTAAGTCCAAAAAAAATTTTTTTTTAAACTTTTTTCAATTTTACCCCCGTGGGATATATATTTTACCCACACACATTTGGAACACTCCTGGGGTACATATTATTCCCTCATTTAGTGGATATTTTCACAAAAAAGTGAAATTTTCAAAAATCCAGAAAATTGGCTGAAAACGACTAAATATCAAGGACTCATTGGGCGAATCGCTCTGGAACTGAAATCGGAATGCTCACTGACATTTCCCCTATCTGAAAGTCTGATAAACTGCTGCAAAATGACTAAGTCCCAAAAAAAATTTTTTTCAACTTTTTTCAATTTTACCCCGTGGTATATATATTCTACCCACACACATTTGGAACTCTCCTGGGGTACCCTCACACATATTATTCCCTCGTTTAGTGGATATTTTCACAAAAAAGTGAAATTTTCAAAAATCCAGAAAATTGGCTGAAAACGACTAAATATCAAGGACTCATTGGACGAATTGCTCTGGAACTGAAATCGGAACGCTCACTGACATTTCCACTATCTGAAAGTCTGATAAACGCCGGAAAAATGACTAAGTCCAAAAAAATTTTTTTTTCAACTTTTTTCAATTTTACCCCCGTGGGATATATATTCTACCCACACACATTTGGAACTCTCCTGGGGTACCCTCACACATATTATTCCCTCGTTTAGTGGATATTTTCACAAAAAAGTGAAATTTTCAAAAATCCAGAAAATTGGCTGAAAACGACTAAATATCAAGGACTCATTGGGCGAATTGCTCTGGAACTGAAATCGGAACGCTCACTGACATTTCCCCTATCTGAAAGTCTGATAAACAGCGGAAAAATGACTAAGTCCAAAAAAAATTTGTTCAACTTTTTTCAATTTTACCCCGTGGGATATAGATTCTACCCACACACATTTGGAACTCTCCTGGGGTACCCTCACACATATTATTCCCTCATTTAGTGGATATTTTCACAAAAAAGTGAAATTTTCAAAAATTCAGAAAATTGGCTGAAAATGACTAAATATCAAGGACTCATTGAGCGAATCGTTCTGGAACTGAAATCGGAACGCTCACTGACATTTCCCCTATCTGAAAGTCTGATAAACGCCGGAAAAATAACTAAGTCCAAAAAAAATTTTTTTTAAACTTTTTTCAATTTTACCCCCGTGGGATATATATTTTACCCACACACATTTGGAACTCTCCTGGGGTACATATTATTCCCTCATTTAGTGGATATTTTCACAAAAAAGTGAAATTTTCAAAAATCCAGAAAATTGGCTGAAAACGACTAAATATCAAGGACTCATTGGGCGAATCGCTCTGGAACTGAAATCGGAACACGCTCACTGACATTTCCCCTATCTGAAAGTCTGATAAACGGCTGAAAAATGACTAAGTCCCAAAAAAATTTTTTTTCAACTTTTTTCAATTTTACCCCGTGGGATATATATTCTACCCACACACATTTGGAACTCTCCTGGGGTACCCTCACACATATTATTCCCTCGTTTAGTGGATATTTTCACAAAAAAGTGAAATTTTCAAAAATCCAGAAAATTGGCTGAAAACGACTAAATATCAAGGACTCATTGGGCGAATTGCTCTGGAACTGAAATCGGAACGCTCACTGACATTTCCCATATCTGAAAGTCTGATAAATGCCAGAAAAATGACTAAGTCCAAAAAAAAATTTGTTCAACTTTTTTCAATTTTACCCCCGTGGGATATATATTCTACCCACACACATTTGGAACTCTCCTGGGGTACCCTCACACATATTATTCCCTCATTTAGTGGATATTTTCACAAAAAAGTGAAATTTTCAAAAATCCAGAAAATTGGCTGAAAATGACTAAATATCAAGGACTCAATGGGCGAATCGCTCTGGAACTGAAATCGTAACGCTCACTGACATTTCCCCTATCTGAAAGTCTGATAAACGGCGGAAAAATGACTAAGTCCAAAAAAAATTTTGTTCAACTTTTTTCAATTTTACCCCGTGGGATATATATTCTACCCACACACATTTGGAACTCTCCTGGGGTACCCTCACACAAATTATTCCCTCGTTTAGTGGATATTTTCACAAAAAAGTGAAATTTTCAAAAATCCAGAAAATTGGCTGAAAACGACTAAATATCAAGGACTCATTGGACGAAATGCTCTGGAACTGAAATCGGAACGCTCACTGACATTTCCCCTATCTGAAAGTCTGATAAACGCCGGAAAAATGACTAAGTCCAAAAAAATTTTTTTTCAACTTTTTTCAATTTTACCCCCGTGGGATATATATTCTACCCACACACATTTGGAACTCTCCTGGGGTACCCTCACACATATTATTCCCTCATTTAGTGGATATTTTCACAAAAAAGTGAAATTTTCAAAAATCCAGAAAATTGGCTGAAAACGACTAAATATCAAGGACTCATTGGGCGAATTGCTCTGGAACTGAAATCGGAACGCTCACTGACATTTCCCCTATCTGAAAGTCTGATAAACGCCGGAAAAATGACTAAGTCCAAAAAAAATTTTTTTTCAACTTTTTTCAATTTTACCCCCGTGGGATATATATTCTACCCACACACATTTGGAACTCTCCTGGGGTACCCTCACACATATTATTCCCTCGTTTAGTGGATATTTTCACAAAAAAGTGAAATTTTCAAAAATCCAGAAAATTGGCTGAAAACGACTAAATATCAAGGACTCAGTGGGCGAATTGCTCTGGAACTGAAATCGTAACGCTCACTGACATTTCCCCTATCTGAAAGTCTGATAAACGCCGGAAAAATGACTAAGTCCAAAAAAAATTTTTTTTAAACTTTTTTCAATTTTACCCCGTGGGATATATATTCTACCCACACACATTTGGAACTCTCCTGGGGTACCCTCACACATATTATTCCCTCATTTAGTGGATATTTTCACAAAAAAGTGAAATTTTCAAAAATTCAGAAAATTGGCTGAAAATGACTAAATATCAAGGACTCATTGAGCGAATCGTTCTGGAACTGAAATCGGAACGCTCACTGACATTTCCCCTATCTGAAAGTCTGATAAACGCCGGAAAAATGACTAAGTCCAAAAAAAATTTTTTTTAAACTTTTTTCAATTTTACCCCCGTGGGATATATATTTTACCCACACACATTTGGAACTCTCCTGGGGTACATATTATTCCCTCATTTAGTGGATATTTTCACAAAAAAGTGAAATTTTCAAAAATCCAGAAAATTGGCTGAAAACGACTAAATATCAAGGACTCATTGGGCGAATTGCTCTGGAACTGAAATCGGAACGCTCACTGACATTTCCCATATCTGAAAGTCTGATAAATGCCAGAAAAATGACTAAGTCCAAAAAAAAATTTGTTCAACTTTTTTCAATTTTACCCCCGTGGGATATATATTCTACCCACACACATTTGGAACTCTCCTGGGGTACCCTCACACATATTATTCCCTCATTTAGTGGATATTTTCACAAAAAAGTGAAATTTTCAAAATTCCAGAAAATTGGCTGAAAATGACTAAATATCAAGGACTCAATGGGCGAATCGCTCTGGAACTGAAATCGGAACGCTCACTGACATTTCCCCTATCTGAAAGTCTGATAAACGGCGGAAAAATGACTAAGTCCAAAAAAAATTTTGTTCAACTTTTTTCAATTTTACCCCGTGGGATATATATTCTACCCACACACATTTGGAACTCTCCTGGGGTACCCTCACACATATTATTCCCTCATTTAGTGGATATTTTCACAAAAAAGTGAAATTTTCAAAAATCCAGAAAATTGGCTGAAAACGACTAAATATCAAGGACTCATTGGGCGAATTGCTCTGGAACTGAAATCGGAACACTCACTGACATTTCCCCTATCTGAAAGTCTGATAAACGGCGGAAAAATGACTAAGTCCAAAAAAAATTTTTTTTCAACTTTATTCAATTTTACCCCGTGGGATATATATTCTACCCACACACATTTGGAACTCTCTTGGGGTACCCTCACACATATTATTCCCTCGTTTAGTGGATATTTTCACAAAAAAGTGAAATTTTCAAAAATCTAGAAAATTGGCTGAAAACGACTAAATATCAAGGACTCATTGGGCGAATTGCTCTGGAACTGAAATAGGAACGCTCACTGACATTTCCCCTATCTGAAAGTCTGATAAACGGCGGAAAAATGACTAAGTCCAAAAAAAATTTTGTTCAACTTTTTTCAATTTTACCCCGTGGGATATATATTCTACCCACACACATTTGGAACTCTCCTGGGGTACCCTCACACAAATTATTCCCTCGTTTAGTGGATATTTTCACAAAAAAGTGAAATTTTCAAAAATCCAGAAAATTGGCTGAAAACGACTAAATATCAAGGACTCATTGGACGAATTGCTCTGGAACTGAAATCAGAACGCTCACTGACATTTCCCCTATCTGAAAGTCTGAAACGCCGGAAAAATGACTAAGTCCAAAAAAAATTTTTTTTCAACTGTTTTCAATTTTACCCCCGTGGGATATATATTCTACCCACACACATTTGGAACTCTCCTGGGGTACCCTCACACATATTATTCCCTCGTTTAGTGGATATTTTCACAAAAAAGTGAAATTTTCAAAAATCCAGAAAATTGGCTGAAAATGACTAAATATCAAGGACTCATTGAGCGAATCGTTCTGGAACTGAAATCGGAACGCTCACTGACATTTCCCCTATCTGAAAGTCTGATAAACGCCGGAAAAATGACTAAGTCCAAAAAAAATTTTTTTTAAACTTTTTTCAATTTTACCCCCGTGGGATATATATTTTACCCACACACATTTGGAACTCTCCTGGGGTACATATTATTCCCTCATTTAGTGGATATTTTCACAAAAAAGTGAAATTTTCAAAAATCCAGAAAATTGGCTGAAAACGACTAAATATCAAGGACTCATTGGGCGAATTGCTCTGGAACTGAAATCGGAACGCTCACTGACATTTCCCATATCTGAAAGTCTGATAAATGCCAGAAAAATGACTAAGTCCAAAAAAAAATTTGTTCAACTTTTTTCAATTTTACCCCCGTGGGATATATATTCTACCCACACACATTTGGAACTCTCCTGGGGTACCCTCACACATATTATTCCCTCATTTAGTGGATATTTTCACAAAAAAGTGAAATTTTCAAAAATCCAGAAAATTGGCTGAAAATGACTAAATATCAAGGACTCAATGGGCGAATCGCTCTGGAACTGAAATCGGAATGCTCACTGACATTTCCCCTATCTGAAAGTCTGATAAACGGCGGAAAAATGACTAAGTCCAAAAAAAATTTTGTTCAACTTTTTTCAATTTTACCCCGTGGGATATATATTCTACCCACACACATTTGGAACTCTCCTGGGGTACCCTCACACAAATTATTCCCTCGTTTAGTGGATATTTTCACAAAAAAGTGAAATTTTCAAAAATCCAGAAAATTGGCTGAAAACGACTAAATATCAAGGACTCATTGGACGAATTGCTCTGGAACTGAAATCAGAACGCTCACTGACATTTCCCCTATCTGAAAGTCTGAAACGCCGGAAAAATGACTAAGTCCAAAAAAAATTTTTTTTCAACTGTTTTCAATTTTACCCCCGTGGGATATATATTCTACCCACACACATTTGGAACTCTCCTGGGGTACCCTCACACATATTATTCCCTCGTTTAGTGGATATTTTCACAAAAAAGTGAAATTTTCAAAAATCCAGAAAATTGGCTGAAAATGACTAAATATCAAGGACTCATTGAGCGAATCGTTCTGGAACTGAAATCGGAACGCTCACTGACATTTCCCCTATCTGAAAGTCTGATAAACGCCGGAAAAATGACTAAGTCCAAAAAAAATTTTTTTTAAACTTTTTTCAATTTTACCCCCGTGGGATATATATTTTACCCACACACATTTGGAACTCTCCTGGGGTACATATTATTCCCTCATTTAGTGGATATTTTCACAAAAAAGTGAAATTTTCAAAAATCCAGAAAATTGGCTGAAAACGACTAAATATCAAGGACTCATTGGGCGAATTGCTCTGGAACTGAAATCGGAACGCTCACTGACATTTCCCATATCTGAAAGTCTGATAAATGCCAGAAAAATGACTAAGTCCAAAAAAAAATTTGTTCAACTTTTTTCAATTTTACCCCCGTGGGATATATATTCTACCCACACACATTTGGAACTCTCCTGGGGTACCCTCACACATATTATTCCCTCATTTAGTGGATATTTTCACAAAAAAGTGAAATTTTCAAAAATCCAGAAAATTGGCTGAAAATGACTAAATATCAAGGACTCAATGGGCGAATCGCTCTGGAACTGAAATCGGAATGCTCACTGACATTTCCCCTATCTGAAAGTCTGATAAACGGCGGAAAAATGACTAAGTCCAAAAAAAATTTTGTTCAACTTTTTTCAATTTTACCCCGTGGGATATATATTCTACCCACACACATTTGGAACTCTCCTGGGGTACCCTCACACATATTATTCCCTCATTTAGTGGATATTTTCACAAAAAAGTGAAATTTTCAAAAATCCAGAAAATTGGCTGAAAACGACTAAATATCAAGGACTCATTGGGCGAATTGCTCTGGAACTGAAATCGGAACACTCACTGACATTTCCCCTATCTGAAAGTCTGATAAACGGCGGAAAAATGACTAAGTCCAAAAAAAATTTTTTTTCAACTTTATTCAATTTTACCCCGTGGGATATATATTCTACCCACACACATTTGGAACTCTCCTGGGGTACCCTCACACATATTATTCCCTCGTTTAGTGGATATTTTCACAAAAAAGTGAAATTTTCAAAAATCCAGAAAATTGGCTGAAAACGACTAAATATCAAGGACTCATTGGGCGAATTGCTCTGGAACTGAAATCGGAACGCTCACTGACATTTCCCCTATCTGAAAGTCTGATAAACGGCGGAAAAATGACTAAGTCCAAAAAAAATTTTGTTCAACTTTTTTCAATTTTACCCCGTGGGTTATATATTCTACCCACACACATTTGGAACTCTCCTGGGGTACCCTCACACATATTATTCCCTCGTTTAGTGGATATTTTCACAAAAAAGTGAAATTTTCAAAAATCCAAATTATTGGCTGAAAATGACTAAATATCAAGGACTTATTGGGCGAATCGCTCTGGAACTGAAATCGGAATGCTCACTGACATTTCCCCTATCTGAAAGTCTGATAAACGCCAGAAAAATGACTAAGTCCAAAAAAAATTTTTTTTCAACTTTTTTCAATTTTACCCCCGTGGGATATATATTCTACCCACACACATTTGGAACTCTCCTGGGGTACCCTCACACATATTATTCCCTCATTTAGTGGATATTTTCACAAAAAAGTGAAATTTTCAAAAATCCAGAAAATTGGCTGAAAATGACTAAATATCAAGGACTCATTGGGCGAATCGCTCTGGAACTGAAATCGGAACGCTCACTGACATTTCCCCTTTCTGAAAGTCTGAAAAACGCCGGAAAAATGACTAAGTCCCAAAAAAATTTTTTTTCAACTTTTTTCAATTTTACCCCCGTGGGATATATATTCTACACACACACATTTGGAACTCTCCTGGGGTACCCTCACACATATTATTCCCTCGTTTAGTGGATATTTTCACAAAAAAGTGAAATTTTCAAAAATCCAGAAAATTGGCTGAAAACGACTAAATATCAAGGACTCATTGGGCGAATCGCTCTGGAACTGAAATCGGAATGCTCTCTCACATTTCCCCTATCTGAAAGTCTGATAAACGGCGGAAAAATGACTAAGTCCAAAAAAAAAAATTTTTTCAACTTTTTTCAATTTTACCCCCGTGGGATATATATTCTACCCACACACATTTGGAATTCTCCTGGGGTACCCTCACACATATTATTCCCTCATTTAGTGGATATTTTCACAAAAAAGTGAAATTTTCAAAAATCCAGAAAATTGGCTGAAAACGACTAAATATCAAGGACTCATTGGGCGAATCGCTCTGGAACTGAAATCGGAATGCTCTCTCACATTTCCCCTATCTGAAAGTCTGATAAACGGCGGAAAAATGACTAAGTCCAAAAAAAATTTTTTTTCAACTTTTTTCAATTTTACCCCCGTGGGATATATATTCTACCCACACACATTTGGAACTCTCCTGGGGTACCCTCACACATATTATTCCCTCATTTAGTGGATATTTTCACAAAAAAGTGAAATTTTCAAAAATCCAAATTATTGGCTGAAAATGACTAAATATCAAGGACTTATTGGGCGAATCGCTCTGGAACTGAAATAGGAATGCTCACTGACATTTCCCCTATCTGAAAGTCTGATAAACGCCAGAAAAATGACTAAGTCCAAAAAAAAATTTTTTTCAACTTTTTTCAATTTTACCCCAGTGGGATATATATTATACCCACACACATTTGGAACTCTCCTGGGGTACCCTCCCCCATATTATTCCTTCATTTAGTGGATATTTTCACAAAAAAGTGAAATTTTCAAAAATCCAAATTATTGGCTGAAAATGACTAAATATCAAGGACTTATTGGGCGAATCGCTCTGGAACTGAACTCGGAATGCTCACTGACATTTCCCCTATCTCAGGGTTCCCCAACTCCAGTCCTCAAGGCCCACCAACAGGTCATGTTTTCAGGATTTCCTTAGTATTGCACAGGTGATGGAATTATTGCCTGTGCAGGTGATGCAATTATCACCTGTGTAATACTAAGGAAATCCTGAAAACATGACCTGTTGGTGGGCCTTGAGGACTGGAGTTGGGGAACCCTGCCCTATCTGAATGTCTGATAAACGGAGGAAAAATGACTAAGTCCAAAAAAAAAATTTTTTCAACTTTTTTCAATTTTACCCCCGTGGGATATATATTTTACCCACACACATTTGGAACTCTCCTGGGGTACCCTCACACATATTATTCCCTCATTTAGTGGATATTTTCACAAAAAAGTGAAATTTTCAAAAATCCAGAAAATTGACTGAAAACGACTAAATATCAAGGACTCATTGGGCGAATTATTCTGGAACTGAAATCGGAACGCTCACTGACATTTCCCCTATCTGAAAGTCTGATAAACGCCGGAAAAATAACTAAGTCCAAAAAAATTTTTTTAAAACTTTTTTCAATTTTACCCCCGTGGGATATATATTTTACCCACACACATTTGGAACTCTCCTGGGGTACATATTATTCCCTCATTTAGTGGATATTTTCACAAAAAAGTGAAATTTTCAAAAATCCAGAAAATTGGCTGAAAACGACTAAATATCAAGGACTCATTGGGCGAATCGCTCTGGAACTGAAATCGGAATGCTCTCTCACATTTCCTCTATCTGAAAGTCTGATAAACGGCGGAAAAATGACTAAGTCCAAAAAAAATTTTTTTTCAACTTTTTTCAATTTTACCCCCGTGGGATATATATTCTACCCACACACATTTGGAACTCTCCTGGGGTACCCTCACACATATTATTCCCTCATTTAGTGGATATTTTCACAAAAAAGTGAAATTTTCAAAAATCCAAATTATTGGCTGAAAATGACTAAATATCAAGGACTTATTGGGCGAATCGCTCTGGAACTGAAATAGGAATGCTCACTGACATTTCCCCTATCTGAAAGTCTGATAAACGCTAGAAAAATGACTAAGTCCAAAAAAAAATTTTTTTCAACTTTTTTCAATTTTACCCCAGTGGGATATATATTATACCCACACACATTTGGAACTCTCCTGGGGTACCCTCCCACATATTATTCCCTCATTTAGTGGATATTTTCACAAAAAAGTGAAATTTTCAAAAATCCAGAAAATTGGCTGAAAACGACAAAATATCAAGGACTCATTGGGCGAATCGCTCTGGAACTGAAATCGGAATGCTCTCTCACATTTCCCCTATCTGAAAGTCTGATAAACGGCGGAAAAATGACTAAGTCCAAAAAAAAATTTTTTTTCAACTTTTTTCAATTTTACCCCCGTGGGATATATATTCTACCCACACACATTTGGAACTCTCCTGGGGTACCCTCACACATATTATTCCCTCATTTAGTGGATATTTTCACAAAAAAGTGAAATTTTCAAAAATCCAGAAAATTGGCTGAAAACGACTAAATATCAAGGACTCATTGGGCGAATCGCTCTGGAACTGAAATCGGAATGCTCACTGACATTTCCCCTTTCTGAAAGTCTGAAAAACGCCGGAAAAATGACTAAGTCCAAAAAAAAATTTTTTTCAACTTTTTTCAATTTTACCCCCGTGGGATATATATTCTACCCACACACATTTGGAACTCTCCTGGGGTACCCTCACACATATTATTCCCTCATTTAGTGGATATTTTCACAAAAAAGTGAAATTTTCAAAAATCCAGAAAATTGGCTGAAAACGACTAAATATCAAGGACTCATTGGGCGAATCGCTCTGGAACTGAAATCGGAATGCTCACTGACATTTCCCCTTTCTGAAAGTCTGAAAAACGCCGGAAAAATGACTAAGTCCAAAAAAAATTTTTTTTCAACTTTTTTCAATTTTACCCCCGTGGGATATATATTCTACCCACACACATTTGGAACTCTCCTGGGGTACCCTCACACATATTATTCCCTCATTTAGTGGATATTTTCACAAAAAAGTGAAATTTTCAAAAATCCAAATTATTGGCTGAAAATGACTAAATATCAAGGACTTATTGGGCGAATCGCTCTGGAACTGAAATAGGAATGCTCACTGACATTTCCCCTATCTGAATGTCTGATAAACGGAGGAAAAATGACTAAGTCAAAAAAAAAATTTTTTCAACTTTTTTCAATTTTACCCCCGTGGGATATATATTTTACCCACACACATTTGGAACTCTCCTGGGGTACCCTCACACATATTATTCCCTCATTTAGTGGATATTTTCACAAAAAAGTGAAATTTTCAAAAATCCAGAAAATTGGCTGAAAACGACTAAATATCAAGGACTCATTGGGCGAATTGCTCTGGAACTGAAATCGGAACGCTCACTGACATTTCCCCTATCTGAAAGTCTGATAAACGGCGGAAAAATGACTAAGTCCAAAAAAAATTTTGTTCAACTTTTTTCAATTTTACCCCGTGGGTTATATATTCTACCCACACACATTTGGAACTCTCCTGGGGTACCCTCACACATATTATTCCCTCGTTTAGTGGATATTTTCACAAAAAAGTGAAATTTTCAAAAATCCAGAAAATTGGCTGAAAACGACTAAATATCAAGGACTCATTGGGCGAATCGCTCTGGAACTGAAATCGGAACGCTCACTGACATTTCCCCTATCTGAAAGTCTGATAAACGCCGGAAAAATGACTAAGTCCAAAAAAAATTTTTTTTCAACTTTTTTCAATTTTACCCCCGTGGGATATATATTCTACCCACACACATTTGGAACTCTCCTGGGGTACCCTCACACATATTATTCCCTCATTTAGTGGATATTTTCACAAAAAAGTGAAATTTTCAAAAATCCAAATTATTGGCTGAAAATGACTAAATATCAAGGACTTATTGGGCGAATCGCTCTGGAACTGAAATCGGAATGCTCACTGACATTTCCCCTATCTGAAAGTCTGATAAACGCCAGAAAAATGACTAAGTCCAAAAAAAATTTTTTTTCAACTTTTTTCAATTTTACCCCCGTGGGATATATATTCTACCCACACACATTTGGAACTCTCCTGGGGTACCCTCACACATATTATTCCCTCATTTAGTGGATATTTTCACAAAAAAGTGAAATTTTCAAAAATCCAGAAAATTGGCTGAAAACGACTAAATATCAAGGACTCATTGGGCGAATCGCTCTGGAACTGAAATCGGAATGCTCTCTCACATTTCCCCTATCTGAAAGTCTGATAAACGGCGGAAAAATGACTAAGTCCAAAAAAAATTTTTTTTCAACTTTTTTCAATTTTACCCCCGTGGGATATATATTCTACCCACACACATTTGGAACTCTCCTGGGGTACCCTCACACATATTATTCCCTCATTTAGTGGATATTTTCACAAAAAAGTGAAATTTTCAAAAATCCAAATTATTGGCTGAAAATGACTAAATATCAAGGACTTATTGGGCGAATCGCTCTGGAACTGAAATAGGAATGCTCACTGACATTTCCCCTATCTGAAAGTCTGATAAACGCCAGAAAAATGACTAAGTCCAAAAAAAAATTTTTTTCAACTTTTTTCAATTTTACCCCAGTGGGATATATATTATACCCACACACATTTGGAACTCTCCTGGGGTACCCTCCCCCATATTATTCCTTCATTTAGTGGATATTTTCACAAAAAAGTGAAATTTTCAAAAATCCAAATTATTGGCTGAAAATGACTAAATATCAAGGACTTATTGGGCGAATCGCTCTGGAACTGAACTCGGAATGCTCACTGACATTTCCCCTATCTCAGGGTTCCCCAACTCCAGTCCTCAAGGCCCACCAACAGGTCATGTTTTCAGGATTTCCTTAGTATTGCACAGGTGATGGAATTATTGCCTGTGCAGGTGATGCAATTATCACCTGTGTAATACTAAGGAAATCCTGAAAACATGACCTGTTGGTGGGCCTTGAGGACTGGAGTTGGGGAACCCTGCCCTATCTGAATGTCTGATAAACGGAGGAAAAATGACTAAGTCCAAAAAAAAAATTTTTTCAACTTTTTTCAATTTTACCCCCGTGGGATATATATTTTACCCACACACATTTGGAACTCTCCTGGGGTACCCTCACACATATTATTCCCTCATTTAGTGGATATTTTCACAAAAAAGTGAAATTTTCAAAAATCCAGAAAATTGACTGAAAACGACTAAATATCAAGGACTCATTGGGCGAATTATTCTGGAACTGAAATCGGAACGCTCACTGACATTTCCCCTATCTGAAAGTCTGATAAACGCCGGAAAAATAACTAAGTCCAAAAAAATTTTTTTAAAACTTTTTTCAATTTTACCCCCGTGGGATATATATTTTACCCACACACATTTGGAACTCTCCTGGGGTACATATTATTCCCTCATTTAGTGGATATTTTCACAAAAAAGTGAAATTTTCAAAAATCCAGAAAATTGGCTGAAAACGACTAAATATCAAGGACTCATTGGGCGAATCGCTCTGGAACTGAAATCGGAATGCTCTCTCACATTTCCTCTATCTGAAAGTCTGATAAACGGCGGAAAAATGACTAAGTCCAAAAAAAATTTTTTTTCAACTTTTTTCAATTTTACCCCCGTGGGATATATATTCTACCCACACACATTTGGAACTCTCCTGGGGTACCCTCACACATATTATTCCCTCATTTAGTGGATATTTTCACAAAAAAGTGAAATTTTCAAAAATCCAAATTATTGGCTGAAAATGACTAAATATCAAGGACTTATTGGGCGAATCGCTCTGGAACTGAAATAGGAATGCTCACTGACATTTCCCCTATCTGAAAGTCTGATAAACGCTAGAAAAATGACTAAGTCCAAAAAAAAATTTTTTTCAACTTTTTTCAATTTTACCCCAGTGGGATATATATTATACCCACACACATTTGGAACTCTCCTGGGGTACCCTCCCACATATTATTCCCTCATTTAGTGGATATTTTCACAAAAAAGTGAAATTTTCAAAAATCCAGAAAATTGGCTGAAAACGACAAAATATCAAGGACTCATTGGGCGAATCGCTCTGGAACTGAAATCGGAATGCTCTCTCACATTTCCCCTATCTGAAAGTCTGATAAACGGCGGAAAAATGACTAAGTCCAAAAAAAAATTTTTTTTCAACTTTTTTCAATTTTACCCCCGTGGGATATATATTCTACCCACACACATTTGGAACTCTCCTGGGGTACCCTCACACATATTATTCCCTCATTTAGTGGATATTTTCACAAAAAAGTGAAATTTTCAAAAATCCAGAAAATTGGCTGAAAACGACTAAATATCAAGGACTCATTGGGCGAATCGCTCTGGAACTGAAATAGGAATGCTCACTGACATTTCCCCTATCTGAATGTCTGATAAACGGAGGAAAAATGACTAAGTCCAAAAAAAAAATTTTTTCAACTTTTTTCAATTTTACCCCCGTGGGATATATATTTTACCCACACACATTTGGAACTCTCCTGGGGTACCCTCACACATATTATTCCCTCATTTAGTGGATATTTTCACAAAAAAGTGAAATTTTCAAAAATCCAGAAAATTGGCTGAAAACGACTAAATATCAAGGACTCATTGGGCGAATCGCTCTGGAACTGAAATCGGAATGCTCTCTCACATTTCCTCTATCTGAAAGTCTGATAAACGGCGGAAAAATGACTAAGAAAAAAAAAAAAAAAATTTTTCAACTTTTTTCAATTTTACCCCCGTGGGATATATATTCTACCCACACACATTTGGAACTCTCCTGGGGTACCCTCACACATATTATTCCCTCATTTAGTGGATATTTTCACAAAAAAGTGAAATTTTCAAAAATCCAGAAAATTGGCTGAAAACGACTAAATATCAAGGACTCATTGGGCGAATTACTCTGGAACTGAAATCGGAACGCTCACTGACATTTCCCCTATCTGAAAGTCTGATAAACGCCGGAAAAATGACTAAGTTCAAAAAAAATTTTTTTTCAACTTTTTTCAATTTTACCCCCGTGGGATATATATTCTACCCACACACATTTGGAACTCTCCTGGGGTACCCTCACACATATTATTCCCTCATTTAGTGGATATTTTCACAAAAAAGTGAAATTTTCAAAAATCCAAATTATTGGCTGAAAATGACTAAATATCAAAGACTTATTGGGCGAATCGCTCTGGAACTGAAATCGGAATGCTCACTGACATTTCCCCTATCTGAAAGTCTGTTAAACGCCAGAAAAATGACTAAGTCCAAAAAAAAATTTTTTTCAACTTTTTTCAATTTTACCCCAGTGGGATATATATTATACCCACACACATTTGGAACTCTCCTGGGGTACCCTCCCACATATTATTCCCTCATTTAGTGGATATTTTCACAAAAAAGTGAAATTTTCAAAAATCCAGAAAATTGGCTGAAAACGACTAAATATCAAGGACTCATTGGGCGAATCGCTCTGGAACTGAAATCAGAATGCTCTCTCACATTTCCCCTATCTGAAAGTCTGATAAACGGCGGAAAAATGACTAAGTCCAAAAAAAAATTTTTTTTCAACTTTTTTCAATTTTACCCCCGTGGGATATATATTCTACCCACACACATTTGGAACTCTCCTGGGGTACCCTCACACATATTATTCCCTCATTTAGTGGATATTTTCACAAAAAAAGTGAAATTTTCAAAAATCCAGAAAATTGGCTGAAAATGACTAAATATCAAGGACTCATTGGGCGAATCGCTCTGGAACTGAAATCGGAACGCTCACTGACATTTCCCCTATCTGAAAGTCTGATAAACGCCAGAAAAATGACTAAGTCCAAAAAAAAATTTTTTTCAACTTTTTTCAATTTTACCCCAGTGGGATATATATTATACCCACACACATTTGGAACTCTCCTGGGGTACCCTCCCACATATTATTCCCTCATTTAGTGGATATTTTCACAAAAAAGTGAAATTTTCAAAAATCCAGAAAATTGGCTGAAAACGACTAAATATCAAGGACTCATTGGGCGAATCGCTCTGGAACTGAAATCGGAATGCTCTCTCACATTTCCCCTATCTGAAAGTCTGATAAACAGCGGAAAAATGACTAAGTCCAAAAAAAAATTTTTTTTCAACTTTTTTCAATTTTACCCCCGTGGGATATATATTCTACCCACACACATTTGGAACTCTCCTGGGGTACCCTCACACATATTATTCCCTCATTTAGTGGATATTTTCACAAAAAAGTGAAATTTTCAAAAATCCAGAAAATTGGCTGAAAACGACTAAATATCAAGGACTCATTGGGCGAATCGCTCTGGAACTGAAATCGGAATGCTCACTGACATTTCCCCTTTCTGAAAGTCTGAAAAACGCCGGAAAAATGACTAAGTCCAAAAAAAATTTTTTTTCAACTTTTTTCAATTTTACCCCCGTGGGATATATATTCTACCCACACACATTTGGAACTCTCCTGGGGTACCCTCACACATATTATTCCCTCATTTAGTGGATATTTTCACAAAAAAGTGAAATTTTCAAAAATCCAGAAAATTGGCTGAAAACGACTAAATATCAAGGACTCATTGGGCGAATCGCTCTGGAACTGAAATCGGAACGCTCACTGACATTTCCCCTTTCTGAAAGTCTGAAAAACGCCGGAAAAATGACTAAGTCCCAAAAAAATTTTTTTTCAACTTTTTTCAATTTTACCCCCGTGGGATATATATTCTACCCACACACATTTGGAACTCTCCTGGGGTACCCTCACACATATTATTCCCTCGTTTAGTGGATATTTTCACAAAAAAGTGAAATTTTCAAAAATCCAGAAAATTGGCTGAAAATGACTAAATATCAAGGACTCATTGGGCGAATCGCTCTGGAACTGAAATCGGAACGCTCACTGACATTTCCCCTATCTGAAAGTCTGATAAACGCCAGAAAAATGACTAAGTCCAAAAAAAATTTTTTTTCAACTTTTTTCAATTTTACCCCAGTGGGATATATATTATACCCACACACATTTGGAACTCTCCTGGGGTACCCTCCCACATATTATTCCCTCATTTAGTGGATATTTTCACAAAAAAGTGAAATTTTCAAAAATCCAGAAAATTGGCTGAAAACGACTAAATATCAAGGACTCATTGGGCGAATCGCTCTGGAACTGAAATCGGAATGCTCACTGACATTTCCCCTTTCTGAAAGTCTGAAAAACGCCGGAAAAATGACTAAGTCCAAAAAAAATTTTTTTTCAACTTTTTTCAATTTTACCCCCGTGGGATATATATTCTACCCACACACATTTGGAACTCTCCTGGGGTACCCTCACACATATTATTCCCTCATTTAGTGGATATTTTCACAAAAAAGTGAAATTTTCAAAAATCCAGAAAATTGGCTGAAAACGACTAAATATCAAGGACTCATTGGGCGAATCGCTCTGGAACTGAAATCGGAATGCTCTCTCACATTTCCTCTATCTGAAAGTCTGATAAACGGCGGAAAAATGACTAAGACCAAAAAAAAAAATTTTTTCAACTTTTTTCAATTTTACCCCCGTGGGATATATATTCTACCCACACACATTTGGAACTCTCCTGGGGTACCCTCACACATATTATTCCCTCATTTAGTGGATATTTTCACAAAAAAGTGAAATTTTCAAAAATCCAGAAAATTGGCTGAAAACGACTAAATATCAAGGACTCATTGGGCGAATTACTCTGGAACTGAAATCGGAACGCTCACTGACATTTCCCCTATCTGAAAGTCTGATAAACGCCGGAAAAATGACTAAGTTCAAAAAAAATTTTTTTTCAACTTTTTTCAATTTTACCCCCGTGGGATATATATTCTACCCACACACATTTGGAACTCTCCTGGGGTACCCTCACACATATTATTCCCTCATTTAGTGGATATTTTCACAAAAAAGTGAAATTTTCAAAAATCCAAATTATTGGCTGAAAATGACAAAATATCAAAGACTTATTGGGCGAATCGCTCTGGAACTGAAATCGGAATGCTCACTGACATTTCCCCTATCTGAAAGTCTGTTAAACGCCAGAAAAATGACTAAGTCCAAAAAAAAATTTTTTTCAACTTTTTTCAATTTTACCCCAGTGGGATATATATTATACCCACACACATTTGGAACTCTCCTGGGGTACCCTCCCACATATTATTCCCTCATTTAGTGGATATTTTCACAAAAAAGTGAAATTTTCAAAAATCCAGAAAATTGGCTGAAAACGACTAAATATCAAGGACTCATTGGGCGAATCGCTCTGGAACTGAAATCAGAATGCTCTCTCACATTTCCCCTATCTGAAAGTCTGATAAACGGCGGAAAAATGACTAAGTCCAAAAAAAAATTTTTTTTCAACTTTTTTCAATTTTACCCCCGTGGGATATATATTCTACCCACACACATTTGGAACTCTCCTGGGGTACCCTCACACATATTATTCCCTCATTTAGTGGATATTTTCACAAAAAAAGTGAAATTTTCAAAAATCCAGAAAATTGGCTGAAAATGACTAAATATCAAGGACTCATTGGGCGAATCGCTCTGGAACTGAAATCGGAACGCTCACTGACATTTCCCCTATCTGAAAGTCTGATAAACGCCAGAAAAATGACTAAGTCCAAAAAAAAATTTTTTTCAACTTTTTTCAATTTTACCCCAGTGGGATATATATTATACCCACACACATTTGGAACTCTCCTGGGGTACCCTCCCACATATTATTCCCTCATTTAGTGGATATTTTCACAAAAAAGTGAAATTTTCAAAAATCCAGAAAATTGGCTGAAAACGACTAAATATCAAGGACTCATTGGGCGAATCGCTCTGGAACTGAAATCGGAATGCTCTCTCACATTTCCCCTATCTGAAAGTCTGATAAACAGCGGAAAAATGACTAAGTCCAAAAAAAAATTTTTTTTCAACTTTTTTCAATTTTACCCCCGTGGGATATATATTCTACCCACACACATTTGGAACTCTCCTGGGGTACCCTCACACATATTATTCCCTCATTTAGTGGATATTTTCACAAAAAAGTGAAATTTTCAAAAATCCAGAAAATTGGCTGAAAACGACTAAATATCAAGGACTCATTGGGCGAATCGCTCTGGAACTGAAATCGGAATGCTCACTGACATTTCCCCTTTCTGAAAGTCTGAAAAACGCCGGAAAAATGACTAAGTCCAAAAAAAATTTTTTTTCAACTTTTTTCAATTTTACCCCCGTGGGATATATATTCTACCCACACACATTTGGAACTCTCCTGGGGTACCCTCACACATATTATTCCCTCATTTAGTGGATATTTTCACAAAAAAGTGAAATTTTCAAAAATCCAGAAAATTGGCTGAAAACGACTAAATATCAAGGACTCATTGGGCGAATCGCTCTGGAACTGAAATCGGAACGCTCACTGACATTTCCCCTTTCTGAAAGTCTGAAAAACGCCGGAAAAATGACTAAGTCCCAAAAAAATTTTTTTTCAACTTTTTTCAATTTTACCCCCGTGGGATATATATTCTACCCACACACATTTGGAACTCTCCTGGGGTACCCTCACACATATTATTCCCTCGTTTAGTGGATATTTTCACAAAAAAGTGAAATTTTCAAAAATCCAGAAAATTGGCTGAAAATGACTAAATATCAAGGACTCATTGGGCAAATCGCTCTGGAACTGAAATCGGAACGCTCACTGACATTTCCCCTATCTGAAAGTCTGATAAACGCCAGAAAAATGACTAAGTCCAAAAAAAAATTTTTTTCAACTTTTTTCAATTTTACCCCAGTGGGATATATATTATACCCACACACATTTGGAACTCTCCTGGGGTACCCTCCCACATATTATTCCCTCATTTAGTGGATATTTTCACAAAAAAGTGAAATTTTCAAAAATCCAGAAAATTGGCTGAAAACGACTAAATATCAAGGACTCATTGGGCGAATCGCTCTGGAACTGAAATCGGAATGCTCACTGACATTTCCCCTTTCTGAAAGTCTGAAAAACGCCGGAAAAATGACTAAGTCCAAAAAAAATTTTTTTTCAACTGTTTTCAATTTTACCCCCGTGGGATATATATTCTACCCACACACATTTGGAACTCTCCTGGGGTACCCTCACACATATTATTCCCTCATTTAGTGGATATTTTCACAAAAAAGTGAAATTTTCAAAAATCCAGAAAATTGGCTGAAAACGACTAAATATCAAGGACTCATTGGGCGAATTACTCTGGAACTGAAATCGGAACGCTCACTGACATTTCCCCTATCTGAAAGTCTGATAAACGCCGGAAAAATGACTAAGTTCAAAAAAAATTTTTTTTCAACTTTTTTCAATTTTACCCCCGTGGGATATATATTCTACCCACACACATTTGGAACTCTCCTGGGGTACCCTCACACATATTATTCCCTCATTTAGTGGATATTTTCACAAAAAAGTGAAATTTTCAAAAATCCAGAAAATTGGCTGAAAACGACTAAATATCAAGGACTCATTGGGCGAATCGCTCTGGAACTGAAATCGGAATGCTCACTGACATTTCCCCTTTCTGAAAGTCTGAAAAACGCTGGAAAAATGACTAAGTCCAAAAAAAATTTTTTTTCAACTTTTTTCAATTTTACCCCCGTGGGATATATATTCTACCCACACACATTTGGAACTCTCCTGGGGTACCCTCACACATATTATTCCCTCATTTAGTGGATATTTTCACAAAAAAGTGAAATTTTCAAAAATCCAGAAAATTGGCTGAAAATGACTAAATATCAAGGACTCATTGGGCGAATCGCTCTGGAACTGAAATCGGAACGCTCACTGACATTTCCCCTATCTGAAAGTCTGATAAACGCCAGAAAAATGACTAAGTCCAAAAAAAAATTTTTTTCAACTTTTTTCAATTTTACCCCAGTGGGATATATATTATACCCACACACATTTGGAACTCTCCTGGGGTACCCTCCCACATATTATTCCCTCATTTAGTGGATATTTTCACAAAAAAGTGAAATTTTCAAAAATCCAGAAAATTGGCTGAAAACGACTAAATATCAAGGACTCATTGGGCGAATCGCTCTGGAACCGAAATCGGAATGCTCACTGACATTTCCCCTTTCTGAAAGTCTGAAAAACGCCGGAAAAATGACTAAGTCCAAAAAAAATTTTTTTTCAACTTTTTTCAATTTTACCCCCGTGGGATATATATTCTACCCACACACATTTGGAACTCTCCTGGGGTACCCTCACACATATTATTCCCTCATTTAGTGGATATTTTCACAAAAAAGTGAAATTTTCAAAAATCCAGAAAATTGGCTGAAAACGACTAAATATCAAGGACTCATTGGGCGAATCGCTCTGGAACTGAAATCGGAACGCTCACTGACATTTCCCCTATCTGAAAGTCTGATAAACGCCAGAAAAATGACTAAGTCCAAAAAAAAATTTTTTTCAACTTTTTTCAATTTTACCCCAGTGGGATATATATTATACCCACACACATTTGGAACTCTCCTGGGGTACCCTCCCACATATTATTCCCTCATTTAGTGGATATTTTCACAAAAAAGTGAAATTTTCAAAAATCCAGAAAATTGGCTGAAAACGACTAAATATCAAGGACTCATTGGGCGAATCGCTCTGGAACTGAAATCGGAATGCTCACTGACATTTCCCCTTTCTGAAAGTCTGAAAAACGCCGGAAAAATGACTAAGTCCAAAAAAAATTTTTTTTCAACTTTTTTCAATTTTACCCCCGTGGGATATATATTCTACCCACACACATTTGGAACTCTCCTGGGGTACCCTCACACATATTATTCCCTCATTTAGTGGATATTTTCACAAAAAAGTGAAATTTTCAAAAATCCAGAAAATTGGCTGAAAACTACTAAATATCAAGGACTCATTGGGCGAATCGCTCTGGAACTGAAATCGGAATGCTCTCTCACATTTCCTCTATCTGAAAGTCTGATAAACGGCGGAAAAATGACTAAGACCAAAAAAAAAAATTTTTTCAACTTTTTTCAATTTTACCCCCGTGGGATATATATTCTACCCACACACATTTGGAACTCTCCTGGGGTACCCTCACACATATTATTCCCTCATTTAGTGGATATTTTCACAAAAAAGTGAAATTTTCAAAAATCCAGAAAATTGGCTGAAAACGACTAAATATCAAGGACTCATTGGGCGAATTACTCTGGAACTGAAATCGGAACGCTCACTGACATTTCCCCTATCTGAAAGTCTGATAAACGCCGGAAAAATGACTAAGTTCAAAAAAAATTTTTTTTCAACTTTTTTCAATTTTACCCCCGTGGGATATATATTCTACCCACACACATTTGGAACTCTCCTGGGGTACCCTCACACATATTATTCCCTCATTTAGTGGATATTTTCACAAAAAAGTGAAATTTTCAAAAATCCAAATTATTGGCTGAAAATGACTAAATATCAAGGACTTATTGGGCGAATCGCTCTGGAACTGAAATCGGAATGCTCACTGACATTTCCCCTATCTGAAAGTCTGTTAAACGCCAGAAAAATGACTAAGTCCAAAAAAAAATTTTTTTTCAACTTTTTTCAATTTTACCCCCGTGGGATATATATTCTACCCACACACATTTGGAACTCTCCTGGGTTACCCTCACACATATTATTCCCTCATTTAGTGGATATTTTCACAAAAAAGTGAAATTTTCAAAAATCCAGAAAATTGGCTGAAAATGACTAAATATCAAGGACTCATTGGGCGAATCAGTCTGGAACTGAAATCGGAACGCTCACTGACATTTCCCCTATCTGAAAGTCTGATAAACGCCAGAAAAATGACTAAGTCCAAAAAAAAATTTTTTTCAACTTTTTTCAATTTTACCCCAGTGGGATATATATTATACCCACACACATTTGGAACTCTCCTGGGGTACCCTCCCACATATTATTCCCTCATTTAGTGGATATTTTCACAAAAAAGTGAAATTTTCAAAAATCCAGAAAATTGGCTGAAAACGACTAAATATCAAGGACTCATTGGGCGAATCGCTCTGGAACTGAAATCGGAATGCTCTCTCACATTTACCCTATCTGAAAGTCTGATAAACGGCGGAAAAATGACTAAGTCCAAAAAAAAATTTTTTTTCAACTTTTTTCAATTTTACCCCCGTGGGATATATATTCTACCCACACACATTTGGAACTCTCCTGGGGTACCCTCACACATATTATTCCCTCATTTAGTGGATATTTTCACAAAAAAGTGAAATTTTCAAAAATCCAGAAAATTGGCTGAAAACGACTAAATATCAAGGACTCATTGGGCGAATCGCTCTGGAACTGAAATCGGAATGCTCACTGACATTTCCCCTTTCTGAAAGTCTGAAAAACGCCGGAAAAATGACTAAGTCCAAAAAAAAATTTTTTTCAACTTTTTTCAATTTTACCCCCGTGGGATATATATTCTACCCACACACATTTGGAACTCTCCTGGGGTACCCTCACACATATTATTCCCTCATTTAGTGGATATTTTCACAAAAAAGTGAAATTTTCAAAAATCCAGAAAATTGGCTGAAAACGACTAAATATCAAGGACTCATTGGGCGAATCGCTCTGGAACTGAAATCGGAATGCTCACTGACATTTCCCCTTTCTGAAAGTCTGAAAAACGCCGGAAAAATGACTAAGTCCAAAAAAAATTTTTTTTCAACTTTTTTCAATTTTACCCCCGTGGGATATATATTCTACCCACACACATTTGGAACTCTCCTGGGGTACCCTCACACATATTATTCCCTCATTTAGTGGATATTTTCACAAAAAAGTGAAATTTTCAAAAATCCAGAAAATTGGCTGAAAACTACTAAATATCAAGGACTCATTGGGCGAATCGCTCTGGAACTGAAATCGGAATGCTCTCTCACATTTCCTCTATCTGAAAGTCTGATAAACGGCGGAAAAATGACTAAGACCAAAAAAAAAAATTTTTTCAACTTTTTTCAATTTTACCCCCGTGGGATATATATTCTACCCACACACATTTGGAACTCTCCTGGGGTACCCTCACACATATTATTCCCTCATTTAGTGGATATTTTCACAAAAAAGTGAAATTTTCAAAAATCCAGAAAATTGGCTGAAAACGACTAAATATCAAGGACTCATTGGGCGAATTACTCTGGAACTGAAATCGGAACGCTCACTGACATTTCCCCTATCTGAAAGTCTGATAAACGCCGGAAAAATGACTAAGTTCAAAAAAAATTTTTTTTCAACTTTTTTCAATTTTACCCCCGTGGGATATATATTCTACCCACACACATTTGGAACTCTCCTGGGGTACCCTCACACATATTATTCCCTCATTTAGTGGATATTTTCACAAAAAAGTGAAATTTTCAAAAATCCAAATTATTGGCTGAAAATGACTAAATATCAAGGACTTATTGGGCGAATCGCTCTGGAACTGAAATCGGAATGCTCACTGACATTTCCCCTATCTGAAAGTCTGTTAAACGCCAGAAAAATGACTAAGTCCAAAAAAAAATTTTTTTTCAACTTTTTTCAATTTTACCCCCGTGGGATATATATTCTACCCACACACATTTGGAACTCTCCTGGGGTACCCTCACACATATTATTCCCTCATTTAGTGGATATTTTCACAAAAAAGTGAAATTTTCAAAAATCCAGAAAATTGGCTGAAAACGACTAAATATCAAGGACTCATTGGGCGAATCGCTCTGGAACTGAAATCGGAATGCTCACTGACATTTCCCCTTTCTGAAAGTCTGAAAAACGCTGGAAAAATGACTAAGTCCAAAAAAAATTTTTTTTCAACTTTTTTCAATTTTACCCCCGTGGGATATATATTCTACCCACACACATTTGGAACTCTCCTGGGGTACCCTCACACATATTATTCCCTCATTTAGTGGATATTTTCACAAAAAAGTGAAATTTTCAAAAATCCAGAAAATTGGCTGAAAATGACTAAATATCAAGGACTCATTGGGCGAATCGCTCTGGAACTGAAATCGGAACGCTCACTGACATTTCCCCTATCTGAAAGTCTGATAAACGCCAGAAAAATGACTAAGTCCAAAAAAAAATTTTTTTCAACTTTTTTCAATTTTACCCCAGTGGGATATATATTATACCCACACACATTTGGAACTCTCCTGGGGTACCCTCCCACATATTATTCCCTCATTTAGTGGATATTTTCACAAAAAAGTGAAATTTTCAAAAATCCAGAAAATTGGCTGAAAACGACTAAATATCAAGGACTCATTGGGCGAATCGCTCTGGAACTGAAATCGGAATGCTCACTGACATTTCCCCTTTCTGAAAGTCTGAAAAACGCCGGAAAAATGACTAAGTCCAAAAAAAATTTTTTTTCAACTTTTTTCAATTTTACCCCCGTGGGATATATATTCTACCCACACACATTTGGAACTCTCCTGGGGTACCCTCACACATATTATTCCCTCATTTAGTGGATATTTTCACAAAAAAGTGAAATTTTCAAAAATCCAGAAAATTGGCTGAAAACTACTAAATATCAAGGACTCATTGGGCGAATCGCTCTGGAACTGAAATCGGAATGCTCTCTCACATTTCCTCTATCTGAAAGTCTGATAAACGGCGGAAAAATGACTAAGACCAAAAAAAAAAATTTTTTCAACTTTTTTCAATTTTACCCCCGTGGGATATATATTCTACCCACACACATTTGGAACTCTCCTGGGGTACCCTCACACATATTATTCCCTCATTTAGTGGATATTTTCACAAAAAAGTGAAATTTTCAAAAATCCAGAAAATTGGCTGAAAACGACTAAATATCAAGGACTCATTGGGCGAATTACTCTGGAACTGAAATCGGAACGCTCACTGACATTTCCCCTATCTGAAAGTCTGATAAACGCCGGAAAAATGACTAAGTTCAAAAAAAATTTTTTTTCAACTTTTTTCAATTTTACCCCCGTGGGATATATATTCTACCCACACACATTTGGAACTCTCCTGGGGTACCCTCACACATATTATTCCCTCATTTAGTGGATATTTTCACAAAAAAGTGAAATTTTCAAAAATCCAAATTATTGGCTGAAAATGACTAAATATCAAGGACTTATTGGGCGAATCGCTCTGGAACTGAAATCGGAATGCTCACTGACATTTCCCCTATCTGAAAGTCTGTTAAACGCCAGAAAAATGACTAAGTCCAAAAAAAAATTTTTTTTCAACTTTTTTCAATTTTACCCCCGTGGGATATATATTCTACCCACACACATTTGGAACTCTCCTGGGTTACCCTCACACATATTATTCCCTCATTTAGTGGATATTTTCACAAAAAAGTGAAATTTTCAAAAATCCAGAAAATTGGCTGAAAATGACTAAATATCAAGGACTCATTGGGCGAATCAGTCTGGAACTGAAATCGGAACGCTCACTGACATTTCCCCTATCTGAAAGTCTGATAAACGCCAGAAAAATGACTAAGTCCAAAAAAAAATTTTTTTCAACTTTTTTCAATTTTACCCCAGTGGGATATATATTATACCCACACACATTTGGAACTCTCCTGGGGTACCCTCCCACATATTATTCCCTCATTTAGTGGATATTTTCACAAAAAAGTGAAATTTTCAAAAATCCAGAAAATTGGCTGAAAACGACTAAATATCAAGGACTCATTGGGCGAATCGCTCTGGAACTGAAATCGGAATGCTCTCTCACATTTACCCTATCTGAAAGTCTGATAAACGGCGGAAAAATGACTAAGTCCAAAAAAAAATTTTTTTTCAACTTTTTTCAATTTTACCCCCGTGGGATATATATTCTACCCACACACATTTGGAACTCTCCTGGGGTACCCTCACACATATTATTCCCTCATTTAGTGGATATTTTCACAAAAAAGTGAAATTTTCAAAAATCCAGAAAATTGGCTGAAAACGACTAAATATCAAGGACTCATTGGGCGAATCGCTCTGGAACTGAAATCGGAATGCTCACTGACATTTCCCCTTTCTGAAAGTCTGAAAAACGCCGGAAAAATGACTAAGTCCAAAAAAAATTTTTTTTCAACTTTTTTCAATTTTACCCCCGTGGGATATATATTCTACCCACACACATTTGGAACTCTCCTGGGGTACCCTCACACATATTATTCCCTCATTTAGTGGATATTTTCACAAAAAAGTGAAATTTTCAAAAATCCAGAAAATTGGCTGAAAACGACTAAATATCAAGGACTCATTGGGCGAATCGCTCTGGAACTGAAATCGGAACGCTCACTGACATTTCCCCTTTCTGAAAGTCTGAAAAACGCCGGAAAAATGACTAAGTCCCAAAAAAAATTTTTTTCAACTTTTTTCAATTTTACCCCCGTGGGATATATATTCTACCCACACACATTTGGAACTCTCCTGGGGTACCCTCACACATATTATTCCCTCGTTTAGTGGATATTTTCACAAAAAAGTGAAATTTTCAAAAATCCAGAAAATTGGCTGAAAACGACTAAATATCAAGGACTCATTGGGCGAATCGCTCTGGAACTGAAATCGGAATGCTCTCTCACATTTCCCCTATCTGAAAGTCTGATAAACGGCGGAAAAATGACTAAGTCCAAAAAAAAAAATTTTTTCAACTTTTTTCAATTTTACCCCCGTGGGATATATATTCTACCCACACACATTTGGAACTCTCCTGGGGTACCCTCACACATATTATTCCCTCATTTAGTGGAAATTTTCACAAAAAAGTGAAATTTTCAAAAATCCAGAAATTTGGCTGAAAACGACTAAATATCAAGGACTCATTGGGCGAATTACTCTGGAACTGAAATCGGAACGCTCACTGACATTTCCCCTATCTGAAAGTCTGATAAACGGAGGAAAAATGACTAAGTCCAAAAAAAAATTTTTTTCAACTTTTTTCAATTTTTCCCCCGTGGGATATATATTCTACCCACACACATTTGGAACTCTCCTGGGGTACCCTCACACATATTATTCCCTCATTTAGTGGATATTTTCACAAAAAAGTGAAATTTTCAAAAATCCAAATTATTGGCTGAAAATGACTAAATATCAAGGACTTATTGGGCGAATCGCTCTGGAACTGAAATCGGAATGCTCACTGACATTTCCCCTATCTGAAAGTCTGATAAACGCCAGAAAAATTACTAAGTCCAAAAAAAAATTTTTTTCAACTTTTTTCAATTTTACCCCAGTGGGATATATATTATACCCACACACATTTGGAACTCTCCTGGGGTACCCTCCCACATATTATTCCCTCATTTAGTGGATATTTTCACAAAAAAGTGAAATTTTCAAAAATCCAGAAAATTGGCTGAAAACGACTAAATATCAAGGACTCATTGGGCGAATCGCTCTGGAACTGAAATCGGAATGCTCTCTCACATTTCCCCTATCTGAAAGTCTGATAAACGGCGGAAAAATGACTAAGTCCAAAAAAAAATTTTTTTTAAACTTTTTTCAATTTTACCCCCGTGGGATATATATTCTACCCACACACATTTGGAACTCTCCTGGGGTACCCTCACACATATTATTCCCTCATTTAGTGGATATTTTCACAAAAAAGTGAAATTTTCAAAAATCCAGAAAATTGGCTGAACACGACTAAATATCAAGGACTCATTGGGCGAATCGCTCTGGAACTGAAATCGGAATGCTCACTGACATTTCCCCTTTCTGAAAGTCTGAAAAACGCCGGAAAAATGACTAAGTCCAAAAAAAATTTTTTTTCAACTTTTTTCAATTTTACCCCCGTGGGATATATATTCTACCCACACACATTTGGAACTCTCCTGGGGTACCCTCACACATATTATTCCCTCATTTAGTGGATATTTTCACAAAAAAGTGAAATTTTCAAAAATCCAGAAAATTGGCTGAACACGACTAAATATCAAGGACTCATTGGGCGAATCGCTCTGGAACTGAAATCGGAATGCTCACTGACATTTCCCCTTTCTGAAAGTCTGAAAAACGCCGGAAAAATGACTAAGTCCAAAAAAAATTTTTTTTCAACTTTTTTCAATTTTACCCCCGTGGGATATATATTCTACCCACACACATTTGGAACTCTCCTGGGGTACCCTCACACATATTATTCCCTCATTTAGTGGATATTTTCACAAAAAAGTGAAATTTTCAAAAATCCAGAAAATTGGCTGAAAACGACTAAATATCAAGGACTCATTGGGCGAATCGCTCTGGAACTGAAATCGGAACGCTCACTGACATTTCCCCTTTCTGAAAGTCTGAAAAACGCCGGAAAAATGACTAAGTCCCAAAAAAAATTTTTTTCAACTTTTTTCAATTTTACCCCCGTGGGATATATATTCTACCCACACACATTTGGAACTCTCCTGGGGTACCCTCACACATATTATTCCCTCGTTTAGTGGATATTTTCACAAAAAAGTGAAATTTTCAAAAATCCAGAAAATTGGCTGAACACGACTAAATATCAAGGACTCATTGGGCGAATCGCTCTGGAACTGAAATCGGAATGCTCACTGACATTTCCCCTTTCTGAAAGTCTGAAAAACGCCGGAAAAATGACTAAGTCCAAAAAAAAAAATTTTTTCAACTTTTTTCAATTTTACCCCCGTGGGATATATATTCTACCCACACACATTTGGAACTCTCCTGGGGTACCCTCACACATATTATTCCCTCATTTAGTGGAAATTTTCACAAAAAAGTGAAATTTTCAAAAATCCAGAAATTTGGCTGAAAACGACTAAATATCAAGGACTCATTGGGCGAATTACTCTGGAACTGAAATCGGAACGCTCACTGACATTTCCCCTATCTGAAAGTCTGATAAACGGAGGAAAAATGACTAAGTCCAAAAAAAAATTTTTTTCAACTTTTTTCAATTTTACCCCCGTGGGATATATATTCTACCCACACACATTTGGAACTCTCCTGGGGTACCCTCACACATATTATTCCCTCATTTAGTGGATATTTTCACAAAAAAGTGAAATTTTCAAAAATCCAAATTATTGGCTGAAAATGACTAAATATCAAGGACTTATTGGGCGAATCGCTCTGGAACTGAAATCGGAATGCTCACTGACATTTCCCCTATCTGAAAGTCTGATAAACGCCAGAAAAATTACTAAGTCCAAAAAAAAATTTTTTTCAACTTTTTTCAATTTTACCCCAGTGGGATATATATTATACCCACACACATTTGGAACTCTCCTGGGGTACCCTCCCACATATTATTCCCTCATTTAGTGGATATTTTCACAAAAAAGTGAAATTTTCAAAAATCCAGAAAATTGGCTGAAAACGACTAAATATCAAGGACTCATTGGGCGAATCGCTCTGGAACTGAAATCGGAATGCTCTCTCACATTTCCCCTATCTGAAAGTCTGATAAACGGCGGAAAAATGACTAAGTCCAAAAAAAAATTTTTTTTAAACTTTTTTCAATTTTACCCCCGTGGGATATATATTCTACCCACACACATTTGGAACTCTCCTGGGGTACCCTCACACATATTATTCCCTCATTTAGTGGATATTTTCACAAAAAAGTGAAATTTTCAAAAATCCAGAAAATTGGCTGAACACGACTAAATATCAAGGACTCATTGGGCGAATCGCTCTGGAACTGAAATCGGAATGCTCACTGACATTTCCCCTTTCTGAAAGTCTGAAAAACGCCGGAAAAATGACTAAGTCCAAAAAAAATTTTTTTTAAACTTTTTTCAATTTTACCCCCGTGGGATATATATTCTACCCACACACATTTGGAACTCTCCTGGGGTACCCTCACACATATTATTCCCTCATTTAGTGGATATTTTCACAAAAAAGTGAAATTTTCAAAAATCCAGAAAATTGGCTGAAAACGACTAAATATCAAGGACTCATTGGGCGAATCGCTCTGGAACTGAAATCGGAACGCTCACTGACATTTCCCCTTTCTGAAAGTCTGAAAAACGCCGGAAAAATGACTAAGTCGCAAAAAAATTTTTTTTCAACTTTTTTCAATTTTACCCCCGTGGGATATATATTCTACCCACACACATTTGGAACTCTCCTGGGGTACCCTCACACATATTATTCCCTCGTTTAGTGGATATTTTCACAAAAAAGTGAAATTTTCAAAAATCCAGAAAATTGGCTGAAAATGACTAAATATCAAGGACTCATTGGGCGAATCGCTCTGGAACTGAAATCGGAACGCTCACTGACATTTCCCCTATCTGAAAGTCTGATAAACGCCAGAAAAATGACTAAGTCCAAAAAAAAATTTTTTTCAACTTTTTTCAATTTTACCCCAGTGGGATATATATTATACCCACACACATTTGGAACTCTCCTGGGGTACCCTCCCACATATTATTCCCTCATTTAGTGGATATTTTCACAAAAAAGTGAAATTTTCAAAAATCCAGAAAATTGGCTGAAAACGACTAAATATCAAGGACTCATTGGGCGAATCGCTCTGGAACTGAAATCGGAATGCTCTCTCACATTTCCCCTATCTGAAAGTCTGATAAACGGCGGAAAAATGACTAAGTCCAAAAAAAAATTTTTTTTAAACTTTTTTCAATTTTACCCCCGTGGGATATATATTCTACCCACACACATTTGGAACTCTCCTGGGGTACCCTCACACATATTATTCCCTCATTTAGTGGATATTTTCACAAAAAAGTGAAATTTTCAAAAATCCAGAAAATTGGCTGAAAATGACTAAATATCAAGGACTCATTGGGCGAATCGCTCTGGAACTGAAATCGGAACGCTCACTGACATTTCCCCTATCTGAAAGTCTGATAAACGCCAGAAAAATTACTAAGTCCAAAAAAAAATTTTTTTCAACTTTTTTCAATTTTACCCCAGTGGGATATATATTATACCCACACACATTTGGAACTCTCCTGGGGTACCCTCCCACATATTATTCCCTCATTTAGTGGATATTTTCACAAAAAAGTGAAATTTTCAAAAATATAGAAAATTGGCTGAAAACGACTAAATATCAAGGACTCATTGGGCGAATCGCTCTGGAACTGAAATCGGAATGCTCACTGACATTTCCCCTTTCTGAAAGTCTGAAAAACGCCGGAAAAATGACTAAGTCCAAAAAAAAATTTTTTTTCAACTTTTTTCAATTTTACCCCCGTGGGATATATATTCTACCCACACACATTTGGAACTCTCCTGGGGTACCCTCACACATATTATTCCCTCATTTAGTGGATATTTTCACAAAAAAGTGAAATTTTCAAAAATCCAGAAAATTGGCTGAAAACGACTAAATATCAAGGACTCATTGGGCGAATCGCTCTGGAACTGAAATCGGAACGCTCACTGACATTTCCCCTTTCTGAAAGTCTGAAAAACGCCGGAAAAATGAGTAAGTCCCAAAAAAATTTTTTTTCAACTTTTTTCAATTTTACCCCCGTGGGATATATATTCTACCCACACACATTTGGAACTCTCCTGGGGTACCCTCACACATATTATTCCCTCGTTTAGTGGATATTTTCACAAAAAAGTGAAATTTTCAAAAATCCAGAAAATTGGCTGAAAATGACTAAATATCAAGGACTCATTGGGCGAATCGCTCTGGAACTGAAATCGGAACGCTCACTGACATTTCCCCTATCTGAAAGTCTGATAAACGCCAGAAAAATGACTAAGTCCAAAAAAAAATTTTTTTCAACTTTTTTCAATTTTACCCCAGTGGGATATATATTATACCCACACACATTTGGAACTCTCCTGGGGTACCCTCCCACATATTATTCCCTCATTTAGTGGATATTTTCACAAAAAAGTGAAATTTTCAAAAATCCAGAAAATTGGCTGAAAACGACTAAATATCAAGGACTCATTGGGCGAATCGCTCTGGAACTGAAATCGGAATGCTCTCTCACATTTCCCCTATCTGAAAGTCTGATAAACGGCGGAAAAATGACTAAGTCCAAAAAAAAATTTTTTTTCAACATTTTTCAATTTTACCCCCGTGGGATATATATTCTACCCACACACATTTGGAACTCTCCTGGGGTACCCTCACACATATTATTCCCTCGTTTAGTGGATATTTTCACAAAAAAGTGAAATTTTCAAAAATCCAGAAAATTGGCTGAAAACGACTAAATATCAAGGACTCATTGGGCGAATCGCTCTGGAACTGAAATCGGAATGCTCTCTCACATTTCCCCTATCTGAAAGTCTGATAAACGGCGGAAAAATGACTAAGTCCAAAAAAAAAATTTTTTTCAACTTTTTTCAATTTTACCCCCGTGGGATATATATTCTACCCACACACATTTGGAACTCTCCTGGGGTACCCTCACACATATTATTCCCTCATTTAGTGGATATTTTCACAAAAAAGTGAAATTTTCAAAAATCCAGAAATTTGGCTGAAAACGACTAAATATCAAGGACTCATTGGGCGAATTACTCTGGAACTGAAATCGGAACGCTCACTGACATTTCCCCTATCTGAAAGTCTGATAAACGGAGGAAAAATGACTAAGTCCAAAAAAAAATTTTTTTCAACTTTTTTCAATTTTACCCCCGTGGGATATATATTCTACCCACACACATTTGGAACTCTCCTGGGGTACCCTCCCACATATTATTCCCTCATTTAGTGGATATTTTCACAAAAAGTGAAATTTTCAAAAATCCAAATTATTGGCTGAAAATGACTAAATATCAAGGACTTATTGGGCGAATCGCTCTGGAACTGAACTCGGAATGCTCACTGACATTTCCCCTATCTCAGGGTTCCCCAACTCCAGTCCTCAAGGCCCACCAACAGGTCATGTTTTCAGGATTTCCTTAGTATTGCACAGGTGATGGAATTATTGCCTGTGCAGGTGATGCAATTATCACCTGTGTAATACTAAGGAAATCCTGAAAACAGGACCTGTTGGTGGGCCTTGAGGACTGGAGTTGGGGAACCCTGCCCTATCTGAATGTCTGATAAACGGAGGAAAAATGACTAAGTCCAAAAAAAAAATTTTTTCAACTTTTTTCAATTTTACCCCGTGGGATATATATTTTACCCACACACATTTGGAACTCTCCTGGGGTACCCTCACACATATTATTCCCTCATTTAGTGGATATTTTCACAAAAAAGTGAAATTTTAATAAAATCCAGAAAATTGGCTGAAAATGACTAAATATCAAGGACTCATTGGGCGAATCGCTCTGGAACTGAAATCGGAACGCTCACTGACATTTCCCCTATCTGAAAGTCTGATAAACGCCGGAAAAATGACTAAGTCCAAAAAAATTTTTTTTTAAACTTTTTTCAATTTTACCCCCGTGGGATATATATTCTACCCACACACATTTGGAACTCTCCTGGGGTACCCTCACACATATTATTCCCTCATTTAGTGGATATTTTCACAAAAAAGTGAAATTTTCAAAAATCCAAATTATTGGCTGAAAATGACTAAATATCAAGGACTTATTGGGCGAATCGCTCTGGAACTGAAACGGAATGCTCACTGACATTTCCCCTATCTGAAAGTCTGATAAACGCCAGAAAAATGACTAAGTCCAAAAAAAAATTTTTTTAAACTTTTTTCAATTTTACCCCAGTGGGATATATATTATACCCACACACATTTGGAACTCTCCTGGGGTACCCTCCCACATATTATTCCCTCATTTAGTGGATATTTTCACAAAAAAGTGAAATTTTCAAAAATCCAGAAAATTGGCTGAAAACGACTAAATATCAAGGACTCATTGGGCGAATCGCTCTGGAACTGAAATCGGAATGCTCTCTCGCATTTCCCCTATCTGAAAGTCTGATAAACGGCGGAAAAATGACTAAGTCCAAAAAAAAATTTTTTTTCAACTTTTTTCAATTTTACCCCCGTGGGATATATATTCTACCCACACACATTTGGAACTCTCCTGGGGTACCCTCACACATATTATTCCCTCATTTAGTGGATATTTTCACAAAAAGGTGAAATTTTCAAAAATCCAGAAAATTGGCTGAAAATGACTAAATATCAAGGACTCATTGGGCGAATCGCTCTGGAACTGAAATCGGAACGCTCACTGACATTTCCCCTATCTGAAAGTCTGATAAACGCCAGAAAAATGACTAAGTCCAAAAAAAAATTTTTTTCAACTTTTTTCAATTTTACCCCAGTGGGATATATATTATACCCACACACATTTGGAACTCTCCTGGGGTACCCTCCCACATATTATTCCCTCATTTAGTGGATATTTTCACAAAAAAGTGAAATTTTCAAAAATCCAGAAAATTGGCTGAAAACGACTAAATATCAAGGACTCATTGGGCGAATCGCTCTGGAACTGAAATCGGAATGCTCTCTCACATTTCCCCTATCTGAAAGTCTGATAAACGGCGGAAAAATGACTAAGTCCAAAAAAAAATTTTTTTTCAACTTTTTTCAATTTTACCCCCGTGGGATATATATTCTACCCACACACATTTGGAACTCTCCTGGGGTACCCTCACACATATTATTCCCTCATTTAGTGGATATTTTCACAAAAAAGTGAAATTTTCAAAAATCCAGAAAATTGGCTGAAAACGACTAAATATCAAGGACTCATTGGGCGAATCGCTCTGGAACTGAAATCGGAATGCTCACTGACATTTCCCCTTTCTGAAAGTCTGAAAAACGCCGGAAAAATGACTAAGTCCAAAAAAAATTTTTTTTCAACTTTTTTCAATTTTACCCCCGTGGGATATATATTCTACCCACACACATTTGGAACTCTCCTGGGGTACCCTCACACATATTATTCCCTCATTTAGTGGATATTTTCACAAAAAAGTGAAATTTTCAAAAATCCAGAAAATTGGCTGAAAACGACTAAATATCAAGGACTCATTGGGCGAATCGCTCTGGAACTGAAATCGGAATGCTCTCTCGCATTTCCCCTATCTGAAAGTCTGATAAACGGCGGAAAAATGACTAAGTCCAAAAAAAAATTTTTTTTCAACTTTTTTCAATTTTACCCCCGTGGGATATATATTCTACCCACACACATTTGGAACTCTCCTGGGGTACCCTCACACATATTATTCCCTCATTTAGTGGATATTTTCACAAAAAAGTGAAATTTTCAAAAATCCAGAAAATTGGCTGAAAATGACTAAATATCAAGGACTCATTGGGCGAATCGCTCTGGAACTGAAATCGGAACGCTCACTGACATTTCCCCTATCTGAAAGTCTGATAAACGCCAGAAAAATGACTAAGTCCAAAAAAAAATTTTTTTCAACTTTTTTCAATTTTACCCCAGTGGGATATATATTATACCCACACACATTTGGAACTCTCCTGGGGTACCCTCCCACATATTATTCCCTCATTTAGTGGATATTTTCACAAAAAAGTGAAATTTTCAAAAATCCAGAAAATTGGCTGAAAACGACTAAATATCAAGGACTCATTGGGCGAATCGCTCTGGAACTGAAATCGGAATGCTCTCTCACATTTCCCCTATCTGAAAGTCTGATAAACGGCGGAAAAATGACTAAGTCCAAAAAAAAATTTTTTTTCAACTTTTTTCAATTTTACCCCCGTGGGATATATATTCTACCCACACACATTTGGAACTCTCCTGGGGTACCCTCACACATATTATTCCCTCATTTAGTGGATATTTTCACAAAAAAGTGAAATTTTCAAAAATCCAGAAAATTGGCTGAAAACGACTAAATATCAAGGACTCATTGGGCGAATCGCTCTGGAACTGAAATCGGAATGCTCACTGACATTTCCCCTTTCTGAAAGTCTGAAAAACGCCGGAAAAATGACTAAGTCCAAAAAAAATTTTTTTTCAACTTTTTTCAATTTTACCCCCGTGGGATATATATTCTACCCACACACATTTGGAACTCTCCTGGGGTACCCTCACACATATTATTCCCTCATTTAGTGGATATTTTCACAAAAAATTGAAATTTTCAAAAATCCAGAAAATTGGCTGAAAACGACTAAATATCAAGGACTCATTGGGCGAATCGCTCTGGAACTGAAATCGGAACGCTCACTGACATTTCCCCTTTCTGAAAGTCTGAAAAACGCCGGAAAAATGACTAAGTCCCAAAAAAATTTTTTTTCAACTTTTTTCAATTTTACCCCCGTGGGATATATATTCTACCCACACACATTTGGAACTCTCCTGGGGTACCCTCACACATATTATTCCCTCATTTAGTGGATATTTTCACAAAAAAGTGAAATTTTCAAAAATCCAGAAAATTGGCTGAAAATGACTAAATATCAAGGACTCATTGGGCGAATCGCTCTGGAACTGAAATCGGAACGCTCACTGACATTTCCCCTATCTGAAAGTCTGATAAACGCCGGAAAAATGACTAAGTCCAAAAAAATTTTTTTTTAAACTTTTTTCAATTTTACCCCCGTGGGATATATATTCTACCCACACACATTTGGAACTCTCCTGGGGTACCCTCACACATATTATTCCCTCATTTAGTGGATATTTTCACAAAAAAGTGAAATTTTCAAAAATCCAAATTATTGGCTGAAAATGACTAAATATCAAGGACTTATTGGGCGAATCGCTCTGGAACTGAAACGGAATGCTCACTGACATTTCCCCTATCTGAAAGTCTGATAAACGCCAGAAAAATGACTAAGTCCAAAAAAAAATTTTTTTAAACTTTTTTCAATTTTACCCCAGTGGGATATATATTATACCCACACACATTTGGAACTCTCCTGGGGTACCCTCCCACATATTATTCCCTCATTTAGTGGATATTTTCACAAAAAAGTGAAATTTTCAAAAATCCAGAAAATTGGCTGAAAACGACTAAATATCAAGGACTCATTGGGCGAATCGCTCTGGAACTGAAATCGGAATGCTCTCTCGCATTTCCCCTATCTGAAAGTCTGATAAACGGCGGAAAAATGACTAAGTCCAAAAAAAAATTTTTTTTCAACTTTTTTCAATTTTACCCCCGTGGGATATATATTCTACCCACACACATTTGGAACTCTCCTGGGGTACCCTCACACATATTATTCCCTCATTTAGTGGATATTTTCACAAAAAGGTGAAATTTTCAAAAATCCAGAAAATTGGCTGAAAATGACTAAATATCAAGGACTCATTGGGCGAATCGCTCTGGAACTGAAATCGGAACGCTCACTGACATTTCCCCTATCTGAAAGTCTGATAAACGCCAGAAAAATGACTAAGTCCAAAAAAAAATTTTTTTCAACTTTTTTCAATTTTACCCCAGTGGGATATATATTATACCCACACACATTTGGAACTCTCCTGGGGTACCCTCCCACATATTATTCCCTCATTTAGTGGATATTTTCACAAAAAAGTGAAATTTTCAAAAATCCAGAAAATTGGCTGAAAACGACTAAATATCAAGGACTCATTGGGCGAATCGCTCTGGAACTGAAATCGGAATGCTCTCTCACATTTCCCCTATCTGAAAGTCTGATAAACGGCGGAAAAATGACTAAGTCCAAAAAAAAATTTTTTTTCAACTTTTTTCAATTTTACCCCCGTGGGATATATATTCTACCCACACACATTTGGAACTCTCCTGGGGTACCCTCACACATATTATTCCCTCATTTAGTGGATATTTTCACAAAAAAGTGAAATTTTCAAAAATCCAGAAAATTGGCTGAAAACGACTAAATATCAAGGACTCATTGGGCGAATCGCTCTGGAACTGAAATCGGAATGCTCACTGACATTTCCCCTTTCTGAAAGTCTGAAAAACGCCGGAAAAATGACTAAGTCCAAAAAAAATTTTTTTTCAACTTTTTTCAATTTTACCCCCGTGGGATATATATTCTACCCACACACATTTGGAACTCTCCTGGGGTACCCTCACACATATTATTCCCTCATTTAGTGGATATTTTCACAAAAAAGTGAAATTTTCAAAAATCCAGAAAATTGGCTGAAAACGACTAAATATCAAGGACTCATTGGGCGAATCGCTCTGGAACTGAAATCGGAATGCTCTCTCGCATTTCCCCTATCTGAAAGTCTGATAAACGGCGGAAAAATGACTAAGTCCAAAAAAAAATTTTTTTTCAACTTTTTTCAATTTTACCCCCGTGGGATATATATTCTACCCACACACATTTGGAACTCTCCTGGGGTACCCTCACACATATTATTCCCTCATTTAGTGGATATTTTCACAAAAAAGTGAAATTTTCAAAAATCCAGAAAATTGGCTGAAAATGACTAAATATCAAGGACTCATTGGGCGAATCGCTCTGGAACTGAAATCGGAACGCTCACTGACATTTCCCCTATCTGAAAGTCTGATAAACGCCAGAAAAATGACTAAGTCCAAAAAAAAATTTTTTTCAACTTTTTTCAATTTTACCCCAGTGGGATATATATTATACCCACACACATTTGGAACTCTCCTGGGGTACCCTCCCACATATTATTCCCTCATTTAGTGGATATTTTCACAAAAAAGTGAAATTTTCAAAAATCCAGAAAATTGGCTGAAAACGACTAAATATCAAGGACTCATTGGGCGAATCGCTCTGGAACTGAAATCGGAATGCTCTCTCACATTTCCCCTATCTGAAAGTCTGATAAACGGCGGAAAAATGACTAAGTCCAAAAAAAAATTTTTTTTCAACTTTTTTCAATTTTACCCCCGTGGGATATATATTCTACCCACACACATTTGGAACTCTCCTGGGGTACCCTCACACATATTATTCCCTCATTTAGTGGATATTTTCACAAAAAAGTGAAATTTTCAAAAATCCAGAAAATTGGCTGAAAACGACTAAATATCAAGGACTCATTGGGCGAATCGCTCTGGAACTGAAATCGGAATGCTCACTGACATTTCCCCTTTCTGAAAGTCTGAAAAACGCCGGAAAAATGACTAAGTCCAAAAAAAATTTTTTTTCAACTTTTTTCAATTTTACCCCCGTGGGATATATATTCTACCCACACACATTTGGAACTCTCCTGGGGTACCCTCACACATATTATTCCCTCATTTAGTGGATATTTTCACAAAAAATTGAAATTTTCAAAAATCCAGAAAATTGGCTGAAAACGACTAAATATCAAGGACTCATTGGGCGAATCGCTCTGGAACTGAAATCGGAACGCTCACTGACATTTCCCCTTTCTGAAAGTCTGAAAAACGCCGGAAAAATGACTAAGTCCCAAAAAAATTTTTTTTCAACTTTTTTCAATTTTACCCCCGTGGGATATATATTCTACCCACACACATTTGGAACTCTCCTGGGGTACCCTCACACATATTATTCCCTCGTTTAGTGGATATTTTCACAAAAAAGTGAAATTTTCAAAAATCCAGAAAATTGGCTGAAAATGACTAAATATCAAGGACTCATTGGGCGAATCGCTCTGGAACTGAAATCGGAACGCTCACTGACATTTCCCCTATCTGAAAGTCTGATAAACGCCAGAAAAATGACTAAGTCCAAAAAAAAATTTTTTTCAACTTTTTTCAATTTTACCCCAGTGGGATATATATTATACCCACACACATTTGGAACTCTCCTGGGGTACCCTCCCACATATTATTCCCTCATTTAGTGGATATTTTCACAAAAAAGTGAAATTTTCAAAAATCCAGAAAATTGGCTGAAAACGACTAAATATCAAGGACTCATTGGGCGAATCGCTCTGGAACTGAAATCGGAACGCTCACTGACATTTCCCCTTTCTGAAAGTCTGAAAAACGCCGGAAAAATGACTAAGTCCCAAAAAAATTTTTTTTCAACTTTTTTCAATTTTACCCCCGTGGGATATATATTCTACCCACACACATTTGGAACTCTCCTGGGGTACCCTCACACATATTATTCCCTCGTTTAGTGGATATTTTCACAAAAAAGTGAAATTTTCAAAAATCCAGAAAATTGGCTGAAAACGACTAAATATCAAGGACTCATTGGGCGAATCGCTCTGGAACTGAAATCGGAATGCTCTCTCACATTTCCCCTATCTGAAAGTCTGATAAACGGCGGAAAAATGACTAAGTCCAAAAAAAAAAATTTTTTCAACTTTTTTCAATTTTACCCCCGTGGGATATATATTCTACCCACACACATTTGGAACTCTCCTGGGGTACCCTCACACATATTATTCCCTCATTTAGTGGATATTTTCACAAAAAAGTGAAATTTTCAAAAATCCAGAAATTTGGCTGAAAACGACTAAATATCAAGGACTCATTGGGCGAATTACTCTGGAACTGAAATCGGAACGCTCACTGACATTTCCCCTATCTGAAAGTCTCATAAACGGAGGAAAAATGACTAAGTCCAAAAAAAATTTTTTTTCAACTTTTTTCAATTTTACCCCCGTGGGATATATATTCTACCCACACACATTTGGAACTCTCCTGGGGTACCCTCACACATATTATTCCCTCATTTAGTGGATATTTTCACAAAAAAGTGAAATTTTCAAAAATCCAAATTATTGGCTGAAAATGACTAAATTTCAAGGACTTATTGGGCGAATCGCTCTGGAACTGAAATAGGAATGCTCACTGACATTTCCCCTTTCTGAAAGTCTGAAAAACGCCGGAAAAATGACTAAGTCCCAAAAAAATTTTTTTTCAACTTTTTTCAATTTTACCCCCGTGGGATATATATTCTACCCACACACATTTGGAACTCTCCTGGGGTACCCTCACACATATTATTCCCTCGTTTAGTGGATATTTTCACAAAAAAGTGAAATTTTCAAAAATCCAGAAAATTGGCTGAAAACGACTAAATATCAAGGACTCATTGGGCGAATCGCTCTGGAACTGAAATCGGAATGCTCTCTCACATTTCCCCTATCTGAAAGTCTGATAAACGGCGGAAAAATGACTAAGTCCAAAAAAAAAAATTTTTTCAACTTTTTTCAATTTTACCCCCGTGGGATATATATTCTACCGACACACATTTGGAACTCTCCTGGGGTACCCTCACACATATTATTCCCTCATTTAGTGGATATTTTCACAAAAAAGTGAAATTTTCAAAAATCCAGAAATTTGGCTGAAAACGACTAAATATCAAGGACTCATTGGGCGAATTACTCTGGAACTGAAATCGGAACGCTCACTGACATTTCCCCTATCTGAAAGTCTGATAAACGGAGGAAAAATGACTAAGTCCAAAAAAAATTTTTTTTCAACTTTTTTCAATTTTACCCCCGTGGGATATATATTCTACCCACACACATTTGGAACTCTCCTGGGGTACCCTCACACATATTATTCCCTCATTTAGTGGATATTTTCACAAAAAAGTGAAATTTTCAAAAATCCAAATTATTGGCTGAAAATGACTAAATATCAAGGACTTATTGGGCGAATCGCTCTGGAACTGAAATAGGAATGCTCACTGACATTTCCCCTATCTGAAAGTCTGATAAACGCCAGAAAAATGACTAAGTCCAAAAAAAAATTTTTTTCAACTTTTTTCAATTTTACCCCAGTGGGATATATATTATACCCACACACATTTGGAACTCTCCTGGGGTACCCTCCCACATATTATTCCCTCATTTAGTGGATATTTTCACAAAAAAGTGAAATTTTCAAAAATCCAAATTATTGGCTGAAAATGACTAAATATCAAGGACTTATTGGGCGAATCGCTCTGGAACTGAACTCGGAATGCTCACTGACATTTCCCCTATCTCAGGGTTCCCCAACTCCAGTCCTCAAGGCCCACCAACAGGTCATGTTTTCAGGATTTCCTTAGTATTGCACAGGTGATGGAATTATTGCCTGTGCAGGTGATGCAATTATCACCTGTGTAATACTAAGGAAATCCTGAAAACATGACCTGTTGGTGGGCCTTGAGGACTGGAGTTGGGGAACCCTGCCCTATCTGAATGTCTGATAAACGGAGGAAAAATGACTAAGTCCAAAAAAAAAATTTTTTCAACTTTTTTCAATTTTACCCCGTGGGATATATATTTTACCCACACACATTTGGAACTCTCCTGGCGTACCCTCACACATATTATTCCCTCATTTAGTGGATATTTTCACAAAAAAGTGAAATTTTCAAAAATCCAGAAAATTGGCTGAAAACGACTAAATATCAAGGACTCATTGGGCGAATCGCTCTGGAACTGAAATCGGAATGCTCTCTCACATTTCCTCTATCTGAAAGTCTGATAAACGGCGGAAAAATGACAAAGACCAAAAAAAAAAATTTTTTCAACTTTTTTCAATTTTACCCCCGTGGGATATATATTCTACCCACACACATTTGGAACTCTCCTGGGGTACCCTCACACATATTATTCCCTCATTTAGTGGATATTTTCACAAAAAAGTGAAATTTTCAAAAATCCAGAAAATTGGCTGAAAACGACTAAATATCAAGGACTCATTGGGCGAATCGCTCTGGAACTGAAATCGGAACGCTCACTGACATTTCCCCTTTCTGAAAGTCTGAAAAACGCCGGAAAAATGACTAAGTCCCAAAAAAATTTTTTTTCAACTTTTTTCAATTTTACCCCCGTGGGATATATATTCTACCCACACACATTTGGAACTCTCCTGGGGTACCCTCACACATATTATTCCCTCGTTTAGTGGATATTTTCACAAAAAAGTGAAATTTTCAAAAATCCAGAAAATTGGCTGAAAACGACTAAATATCAAGGACTCATTGGGCGAATCGCTCTGGAACTGAAATCGGAATGCTCTCTCACATTTCCCCTATCTGAAAGTCTGATAAACGGCGGAAAAATGACTAAGTCCAAAAAAAAAAATTTTTTCAACTTTTTTCAATTTTACCCCCGTGGGATATATATTCTACCCACACACATTTGGAACTCTCCTGGGGTACCCTCACACATATTATTCCCTCATTTAGTGGATATTTTCACAAAAAAGTGAAATTTTCAAAAATCCAAATTATTGGCTGAAAATGACTAAATATCAAGGACTTATTGGGCGAATCGCTCTGGAACTGAACTCGGAATGCTCACTGACATTTCCCCTATCTCAGGGTTCCCCAACTCCAGTCCTCAAGGCCCACCAACAGGTCATGTTTTCAGGATTTCCTTAGTATTGCACAGGTGATGGAATTATTGCCTGTGCAGGTGATGCAATTATCACCTGCGTAATACTAAGGAAATCCTGAAAACATGACCTGTTGGTGGGCCTTGAGGACTGGAGTTGGGGAACCCTGCCCTATCTGAATGTCTGATAAACGGAGGAAAAATGACTAAGTCCAAAAAAAAAATTTTTTCAACTTTTTTCAATTTTACCCCGTGGGATATATATTTTACCCACACACATTTGGAACTCTCCTGGCGTACCCTCACACATATTATTCCCTCATTTAGTGGATATTTTCACAAAAAAGTGAAATTTTCAAAAATCCAGAAAATTGGCTGAAAACGACTAAATATCAAGGACTCATTGGGCGAATCGCTCTGGAACTGAAATCGGAATGCTCTCTCACATTTCCTCTATCTGAAAGTCTGATAAACGGCGGAAAAATGACTAAGACCAAAAAAAAAAATTTTTTCAACTTTTTTCAATTTTACCCCCGTGGGATATATATTCTACCCACACACATTTGGAACTCTCCTGGGGTACCCTCACACATATTATTCCCTCATTTAGTGGATATTTTCACAAAAAAGTGAAATTTTCAAAAATCCAGAAAATTGGCTGAAAACGACTAAATATCAAGGACTCATTGGGCGAATTACTCTGGAACTGAAATCGGAACGCTCACTGACATTTCCCCTATCTGAAAGTCTGATAAACGCCGGAAAAATGACTAAGTTCAAAAAAAAATTTTTTTCAACTTTTTTCAATTTTACCCCCGTGGGATATATATTCTACCCACACACATTTGGAACTCTCCTGGGGTACCCTCACACATATTATTCCCTCATTTAGTGGATATTTTCACAAAAAAGTGAAATTTTCAAAAATCCAAATTATTGGCTGAAAATGACTAAATATCAAGGACTTATTGGGCGAATCGCTCTGGAACTGAAATCGGAATGCTCACTGACATTTCCCCTATCTGAAAGTCTGTTAAACGCCAGAAAAATGACTAAGTCCAAAAAAAAATTTTTTTCAACTTTTTTCAATTTTACCCCAGTGGGATATATATTATACCCACACACATTTGGAACTCTCCTGGGGTACCCTCCCACATATTATTCCCTCATTTAGTGGATATTTTCACAAAAAAGTGAAATTTTCAAAAATCCAGAAAATTGGCTGAAAACGACTAAATATCAAGGACTCATTGGCGAATCGCTCTGGAACTGAAATCAGAATGCTCTCTCACATTTCCCCTATCTGAAAGTCTGATAAACGGCGGAAAAATGACTAAGTCCAAAAAAAAATTTTTTTTCAACTTTTTTCAATTTTACCCCCGTGGGATATATATTCTACCCACACACATTTGGAACTCTCCTGGGGTACCCTCACACATATTATTCCCTCATTTAGTGGATATTTTCACAAAAAAGTGAAATTTTCAAAAATCCAGAAAATTGGCTGAAAATGACTAAATATCAAGGACTCATTGGGCGAATCGCTCTGGAACTGAAATCGGAACGCTCACTGACATTTCCCCTATCTGAAAGACTGATAAACGCCGGAAAAATGACTAAGTCCAAAAAAATTTTTTTTTAAACTTTTTTCAATTTTACCCCCGTGGGATATATATTCTACCCACACACATTTGGAACTCTCCTGGGGTACCCTCACACATATTATTCCCTCATTTAGTGGATATTTTCACAAAAAAGTGAAATTTTCAAAAATCCAAATTATTGGCTGAAAATGACTAAATATCAAGGACTTATTGGGCGAATCGCTCTGGAACTGAAATCGGAATGCTCACTGACATTTCCCCTATCTGAAAGTCTGATAAACGCCAGAAAAATGACTAAGTCCAAAAAAAAATTTTTTTCAACTTTTTTCAATTTTACCCCAGTGGGATATATATTCTACCCACACACATTTGGAACTCGCCTGGGGTACCCTCACACATATTATTCCCTCATTTAGTGGATATTTTCACAAAAAAGTGAAATTTTCAAAAATGCAGAAAATTGGCTGAAAACGACTAAATATCAAGGACTCATTGGGCGAATCGCTCTGGAACTGAAATCGGAATGCTCACTGACATTTCCCCTTTCTGAAAGTCTGAAAAACGCCGGAAAAATGACTAAGTCCAAAAAAAAATTTTTTTCAACTTTTTTCAATTTTACCCCCGTGGGATATATATTCTACCCACACTCATTTGGAACTCTCCTGGGGTACCCTCACACATATTATTCCCTCATTTAGTGGATATTTTCACAAAAAAGTGAAATTTTCAAAAATCCAGAAAATTGGCTGAAAACGACTAAATATCAAGGACTCATTGGGCGAATCGCTCTGGAACTGAAATCGGAACGCTCACTGACATTTAACCTTTCTGAAAGTCTGAAAAACGCCGGAAAAATGACTAAGTCCACAAAAAAAATTTTTTCAACTTTTTTCAATTTTACCCCCGTGGGATATATATTCTACCCACACACATTTGGAACTCTCCTGGGGTACCCTCACACATATTATTCCCTCGTTTAGTGGATATTTTCACAAAAAAGTGAAATTTTCAAAAATCCAGAAAATTAGCTGAAAACGACTAAATATAAAGGACTCATTGGGCGAATTGCTCTGGAACTGAAATCGGAATGCTCACTGACATTTCCCCTATCTGAAAGTCTGATAAACGCCGGAAAAATGACTAAGTCCAAAAAAAAAATTTTTTCAACTTTTTTCAATTTTACCCCAGTGGGATATATATTATACCCACACACATTTGGAACTCTCCTGGGGTACCCTCACACATATTATTCCCTCATTTAGTGGATATTTTCACAAAAAAGTGAAATTTTCAAAAATCCAAATTATTGGCTGAAAATGACTAAATATCAAGGACTTATTGGGCGAATCGCTCTGGAACTGAAATCGGAATGCTCACTGACATTTCCCCTATCTCAGGGTTCCCCAACTCCAGTCCTCAAGGCCCACCAACAGGTCATGTTTTCAGGATTTCCTTAGTATTGCACAGGTGATGGAATTATTGCCTGTGCAGGTGATGCAATTATCACCTGTGTAATACTAAGGAAATCCTGAAAACATGACCTGTTGGTGGGCCTTGAGGACTGGAGTTGGGGAACCCTGCCCTATCTGAAAGTCTGATAAACGGAAGGAAAATGACTAAGTCCAAAAAAAAAATTTTTTCAACTTTTTTCAATTTTACCCCCGTGGGATATATATTTTTCCCACACACATTTGGAACTCTCCTGGGGTACCCTCACACATATTATTCCCTCATTTAGTGGATATTTTCACAAAAAAGTGAAATTTTCAAAAATCCAGAAAATTGGCTGAAAACGACTAAATATCAAGGACTTATTGGGCGAATCGCTCTGGAACTGAAATCGGAACGCTCACTGACATTTCCCCTTTCTGAAAGTCTGAAAAACGCCGGAAAAATGACTAAGTCCAAAAAAAATTTTTTTTCAACTTTTTTCAATTTTACCCCCGTGGGATATATATTCTACCCACACACATTTGGAACTCTCCTGGGGTACCCTCACACATATTATTCCCTCGTTTAGTGGATATTTTCACAAAAAAGTGAAATTTTCAAAAATCCAGAAAATTGGCTGAAAACGACTAAATATCAAGGACTCATTGGGCGAATCGCTCTGGAACTGAAATCGGAATGCTCACTGACATTTCCCCTATCTGAAAGTCTGATAAACGCCGGAAAAATGACTAAGTCCAAAAAAAAAGTTGTTCAACTTTTTTCAATTTTACCCCTGTGGGATATATATTCTACCCACACACATTTGGAACTCTCCTGGGGTACCCTCACACATATTATTCCCTCATTTAGTGGATATTTTCACAAAAAAGTGAAATTTTCAAAAATCCAGAAAATTGGCTGAAAACGACTAAATATCAAGGACTCATTGGGCGAATCGCTCTGGAACTGAAATCGGAACGCTCACTGACATTTCCCCTTTCTGAAAGTCTGAAAAACGCCGGAAAAATGACTAAGTCCACAAAAAATTTTTTTTCAACTTTTTTCAATTTTACCCCCGTGGGATATATATTCTACCCACACACATTTGGAACTCTCCTGGGGTACCCTCACACATATTATTCCCTCGTTTAGTGGATATTTTCACAAAAAAGTGAAATTTTCAAAAATCCAGAAAATTAGCTGAAAACGACTAAATATAAAGGACTCATTGGGCGAATTGCTCTGGAACTGAAATCGGAATGCTCACTGACATTTCCCCTATCTGAAAGTCTGATAAACGCCAAAAAAATGACTAAGTCCAAAAAAAAAATTTTTTCAACTTTTTTCAATTTTACCCCAGTGGGATATATATTATACCCACACACATTTGGAACTCTCCTGGGGTACCCTCCCACATATTATTCCCTCATTTCGTGGATATTTTCACAAAAAAGTGAAATTTTCAAAAATCCAGAAAATTGTCTGAAAACGACTAAATATCAAGGACTCATTGGGCAAATCGCTCTGGAACTGAAATCGGAACGCTCACTGACATTTCCCCTTTCTGAAAGTCTGAAAAACGCCGGAAAAATGACTAAGTCCAAAAAAAATTTTTTTTCAACTTTTTTCAATTTTACCCCCGTGGGATATATATTCTACCCACACACATTTGGAACTCTCCTGGGGTACCCTCACACATATTATTCCCTCGTTTAGTGGATATTTTCACAAAAAAGTGAAATTTTCAAAAATCCAGAAAATTGTCTGAAAACGACTAAATATCAAGGACTCATTGGGCGAATCGCTCTGGAACTGAAATCAGAATGCTCACTGACATTTCCCCTATCTGAAAGTCTGATAAACGCCGGAAAAATGACTAAGTCCAAAAAAATTTTTTTTTAAACTTTTTTCAATTTTACCCCCGTGGGATATATATTCTACCCACACACATTTGGAACTCTCCTGGAGTACCCTCACACATATTATTCCCTCATTTAGTGGATATTTTCACAAAAAAGTGAAATTTTCAAAAATCCAAATTATTGGCTGAAAATGACTAAATATCAAAGACTTATTGGGCGAATCGCTCTGGAACTGAAATCGGAATGCTCACTGACACTTCCCCTATCTCAGGGTTCCCCAACTCCAGTCCTCAAGGCCCACCAACAGGTCATGTTTTCAGGATTTCCTTAGTATTGCACAGGTGATGGAATTATTGCCTGTGCAGGTGATGCAATTTTCACCTGTGTAATACTAAGGAAATCCTGAAAACATGACCTGTTGGTGGGCCTTGAGGACTGGAGTTGGGGAACCCTGCCCTATCTGAAAGTCTGATAAACGGAAGAAAAATGACTAAGTCCAAAAAAAAAATTTTTTCAACTTTTTTCAATTTTACCCCCGTGGGATATATATTTTACCCACACACATTTGGAACTCTCCTGGGGTACCCTCACACATATTATTCCCTCATTTAGTGGATATTTTCACAAAAAAGTGAAATTTTCAAAAATCCAGAAAATTGGCTGAAAACGACTAAATATCAAGGACTTATTGGGCGAATCGCTCTGGAACTGAAATCGGAACGCTCACTGACATTTCCCCTTTCTGAAAGTCTGAAAAACGCCGGAAAAATGACTAAGTCCAAAAAAAAATTTTTTTCAACTTTTTTCAATTTTACCCCCGTGGGATATATATTCTACCCACACACATTTGGAACTCTCCTGGGGTACCCTCACACATATTATTCCCTCGTTTAGTGGATATTTTCACAAAAAAGTGAAATTTTCAAAAATCCAGAAAATTGGCTGAAAACGACTAAATATCAAGGACTAATTGGGCGAATCGCTCTGGAACTGAAATCGGAACGCTCACTGACATTTCCCCTTTCTGAAAGTCTGAAAAACGCCGGAAAAATGACTAAGTCCAAAAAAAATTTTTTTTCAACTTTTTTCAATTTTACCCCCGTGGGATATATATTCTACCCACACACATTTGGAACTCTCCTGGGGTACCCTCACACATATTATTCCCTCATTTAGTGGATATTTTCACAAAAAAGTGAAATTTTCAAAAATCCAGAAAATTGGCTGAAAACGACTAAATATCAAGGACTCATTGGGCGAATTACTCTGGAACTGAAATCGGAACGCTCACTGACATTTCCCCTATCTGAAAGTCTGATAAACGCCGGAAAAATGACTAAGTCCAAAAAAATTTTTTTTTAAACTTTTTTCAATTTTACCCCCGTGGGATATATATTCTACCCACACACATTTGGAACTCTCCTGGAGTACCCTCACACATATTATTCCCTCATTTAGTGGATATTATCACAAAAAAGTGAAATTTTCAAAAATCCAAATTATTGGCTGAAAATGACTAAATATCAAAGACTTATTGGGCGAATCGCTCTGGAACTGAAATCGGAATGCTCACTGACATTTCCCCTATCTCAGGGTTCCCCAACTCCAGTCCTCAAGGCCCACCAACAGGTCATGTTTTCAGGATTTCCTTAGTATTGCACAGGTGATGGAATTATTGCCTGTGCAGGTGATGCAATTATCACCTGTGTAATACTAAGGAAATCCTGAAAACATGACCTGTTGATGGGCCTTGAGGACTGGAGTTGGGGAACCCTGCCCTATCTGAAAGTCTGATAAACGGAAGAAAAATGACTAAGTCCAAAAAAAAAATTTTTTCAACTTTTTTCAATTTTACCCCCGTGGGATATATATTTTACCCACACACATTTGGAACTCTCCTGGGGTACCCTCACACATATTATTCCCTCATTTAGTGGATATTTTCACAAAAAAGTGAAATTTTCAAAAATCCAGAAAATTGGCTGAAAACGACTAAATATCAAGGACTTATTGGGCGAATCGCTCTGGAACTGAAATCGGAACGCTCACTGACATTTCCCCTTTCTGAAAGTCTGAAAAACGCCGGAAAAATGACTAAGTCCAAAAAAAATTTTTTTTCAACTTTTTTCAATTTTACCCCCGTGGGATATATATTCTACCCACACACATTTGGAACTCTCCTGGGGTACCCTCACACATATTATTCCCTCGTTTAGTGGATATTTTCACAAAAAAGTGAAATTTTCAAAAATCCAGAAAATTGGCTGAAAACGACTAAATATCAAGGACTCATTGGGCGAATTACTCTGGAACTGAAATCGGAACGCTCACTGACATTTCCCCTATCTGAAAGTCTGATAAACGCCGGAAAAATGACTAAGTCCAAAAAAATTTTTTTTTAAACTTTTTTCAATTTTACCCCCGTGGGATATATATTCTACCCACACACATTTGGAACTCTCCTGGAGTACCCTCACACATATTATTCCCTCATTTAGTGGATATTATCACAAAAAAGTGAAATTTTCAAAAATCCAAATTATTGGCTGAAAATGACTAAATATCAAAGACTTATTGGGCGAATCGCTCTGGAACTGAAATCGGAATGCTCACTGACATTTCCCCTATCTCAGGGTTCCCCAACTCCAGTCCTCAAGGCCCACCAACAGGTCATGTTTTCAGGATTTCCTTAGTATTGCACAGGTGATGGAATTATTGCCTGTGCAGGTGATGCAATTATCACCTGTGTAATACTAAGGAAATCCTGAAAACATGACCTGTTGATGGGCCTTGAGGACTGGAGTTGGGGAACCCTGCCCTATCTGAAAGTCTGATAAACGGAAGAAAAATGACTAAGTCCAAAAAAAAAATTTTTTCAACTTTTTTCAATTTTACCCCCGTGGGATATATATTTTACCCACACACATTTGGAACTCTCCTGGGGTACCCTCACACATATTATTCCCTCATTTAGTGGATATTTTCACAAAAAAGTGAAATTTTCAAAAATCCAGAAAATTGGCTGAAAACGACTAAATATCAAGGACTAATTGGGCGAATCGCTCTGGAACTGAAATCGGAACGCTCACTGACATTTCCCCTTTCTGAAAGTCTGAAAAACGCCGGAAAAATGACTAAGTCCAAAAAAAATTTTTTTTCAACTTTTTTCAATTTTACCCCCGTGGGATATATATTCTACCCACACACATTTGGAACTCTCCTGGGGTACCCTCACACATATTATTCCCTCGTTTAGTGGATATTTTCACAAAAAAGTGAAATTTTCAAAAATCCAGAAAATTGGCTGAAAACGACTAAATATCAAGGACTCATTGGGCGAATTACTCTGGAACTGAAATCGGAACGCTCACTGACATTTCCCCTATCTGAAAGTCTGATAAACGCCGGAAAAATGACTAAGTCCAAAAAAATTTTTTTTTAAACTTTTTTCAATTTTACCCCCGTGGGATATATATTCTACCCACACACATTTGGAACTCTCCTGGAGTACCCTCACACATATTATTCCCTCATTTAGTGGATATTATCACAAAAAAGTGAAATTTTCAAAAATCCAAATTATTGGCTGAAAATGACTAAATATCAAAGACTTATTGGGCGAATCGCTCTGGAACTGAAATCGGAATGCTCACTGACATTTCCCCTATCTCAGGGTTCCCCAACTCCAGTCCTCAAGGCCCACCAACAGGTCATGTTTTCAGGATTTCCTTAGTATTGCACAGGTGATGGAATTATTGCCTGTGCAGGTGATGCAATTATCACCTGTGTAATACTAAGGAAATCCTGAAAACATGACCTGTTGATGGGCCTTGAGGACTGGAGTTGGGGAACCCTGCCCTATCTGAAAGTCTGATAAACGGAAGAAAAATGACTAAGTCCAAAAAAAAAATTTTTTCAACTTTTTTCAATTTTACCCCCGTGGGATATATATTTTACCCACACACATTTGGAACTCTCCTGGGGTACCCTCACACATATTATTCCCTCATTTAGTGGATATTTTCACAAAAAAGTGAAATTTTCAAAAATCCAGAAAATTGGCTGAAAACGACTAAATATCAAGGACTAATTGGGCGAATCGCTCTGGAACTGAAATCGGAACGCTCACTGACATTTCCCCTTTCTGAAAGTCTGAAAAACGCCGGAAAAATGACTAAGTCCAAAAAAAATTTTTTTTCAACTTTTTTCAATTTTACCCCCGTGGGATATATATTCTACCCACACACATTTGGAACTCTCCTGGGGTACCCTCACACATATTATTCCCTCATTTAGTGGATATTTTCACAAAAAAGTGAAATTTTCAAAAATCCAGAAAATTGGCTGAAAACGACTAAATATCAAGGACTCATTGGGCGAATTACTCTGGAACTGAAATCGGAACGCTCACTGACATTTCCCCTATCTGAAAGTCTGATAAACGCCGGAAAAATGACTAAGTCCAAAAAAATTTTTTTTTAAACTTTTTTCAATTTTACCCCCGTGGGATATATATTCTACCCACACACATTTGGAACTCTCCTGGAGTACCCTCACACATATTATTCCCTCATTTAGTGGATATTATCACAAAAAAGTGAAATTTTCAAAAATCCAAATTATTGGCTGAAAATGACTAAATATCAAAGACTTATTGGGCGAATCGCTCTGGAACTGAAATCGGAATGCTCACTGACATTTCCCCTATCTCAGGGTTCCCCAACTCCAGTCCTCAAGGCCCACCAACAGGTCATGTTTTCAGGATTTCCTTAGTATTGCACAGGTGATGGAATTATTGCCTGTGCAGGTGATGCAATTATCACCTGTGTAATACTAAGGAAATCCTGAAAACATGACCTGTTGATGGGCCTTGAGGACTGGAGTTGGGGAACCCTGCCCTATCTGAAAGTCTGATAAACGGAAGAAAAATGACTAAGTCCAAAAAAAAAATTTTTTCAACTTTTTTCAATTTTACCCCCGTGGGATATATATTTTACCCACACACATTTGGAACTCTCCTGGGGTACCCTCACACATATTATTCCCTCATTTAGTGGATATTTTCACAAAAAAGTGAAATTTTCAAAAATCCAGAAAATTGGCTGAAAACGACTAAATATCAAGGACTTATTGGGCGAATCGCTCTGGAACTGAAATCGGAACGCTCACTGACATTTCCCCTTTCTGAAAGTCTGAAAAACGCCGGAAAAATGACTAAGTCCAAAAAAAATTTTTTTTCAACTTTTTTCAATTTTACCCCCGTGGGATATATATTCTACCCACACACATTTGGAACTCTCCTGGGGTACCCTCACACATATTATTCCCTCGTTTAGTGGATATTTTCACAAAAAAGTGAAATTTTCAAAAATCCAGAAAATTGGCTGAAAACGACTAAATATCAAGGACTAATTGGGCGAATCGCTCTGGAACTGAAATCGGAACGCTCACTGACATTTCCCCTTTCTGAAAGTCTGAAAAACGCCGGAAAAATGACTAAGTCCAAAAAAAATTTTTTTTCAACTTTTTTCAATTTTACCCCCGTGGGATATATATTCTACCCACACACATTTGGAACTCTCCTGGGGTACCCTCACACATATTATTCCCTCATTTAGTGGATATTTTCACAAAAAAGTGAAATTTTCAAAAATCCAGAAAATTGGCTGAAAACGACTAAATATCAAGGACTCATTGGGCGAATTACTCTGGAACTGAAATCGGAACGCTCACTGACATTTCCCCTATCTGAAAGTCTGATAAACGCCGGAAAAATGACTAAGTCCAAAAAAATTTTTTTTTAAACTTTTTTCAATTTTACCCCCGTGGGATATATATTCTACCCACACACATTTGGAACTCTCCTGGAGTACCCTCACACATATTATTCCCTCATTTAGTGGATATTATCACAAAAAAGTGAAATTTTCAAAAATCCAAATTATTGGCTGAAAATGACTAAATATCAAAGACTTATTGGGCGAATCGCTCTGGAACTGAAATCGGAATGCTCACTGACATTTCCCCTATCTCAGGGTTCCCCAACTCCAGTCCTCAAGGCCCACCAACAGGTCATGTTTTCAGGATTTCCTTAGTATTGCACAGGTGATGGAATTATTGCCTGTGCAGGTGATGCAATTATCACCTGTGTAATACTAAGGAAATCCTGAAAACATGACCTGTTGATGGGCCTTGAGGACTGGAGTTGGGGAACCCTGCCCTATCTGAAAGTCTGATAAACGGAAGAAAAATGACTAAGTCCAAAAAAAAAATTTTTTCAACTTTTTTCAATTTTACCCCCGTGGGATATATATTTTACCCACACACATTTGGAACTCTCCTGGGGTACCCTCACACATATTATTCCCTCATTTAGTGGATATTTTCACAAAAAAGTGAAATTTTCAAAAATCCAGAAAATTGGCTGAAAACGACTAAATATCAAGGACTTATTGGGCGAATCGCTCTGGAACTGAAATCGGAACGCTCACTGACATTTCCCCTTTCTGAAAGTCTGAAAAACGCCGGAAAAATGACTAAGTCCAAAAAAAATTTTTTTTCAACTTTTTTCAATTTTACCCCCGTGGGATATATATTCTACCCACACACATTTGGAACTCTCCTGGGGTACCCTCACACATATTATTCCCTCGTTTAGTGGATATTTTCACAAAAAAGTGAAATTTTCAAAAATCCAGAAAATTGGCTGAAAACGACTAAATATCAAGGACTCATTGGGCGAATCGCTCTTGAACTGAAATCGGAATGCTCTCTCACATTTCCCCTATCTGAAAGTCTGATAAACGCCGGAAAAATGACTAAGTCCAAAAAAAATTTTTTTTTTCAACTTTTTTCAATTTTACCCCCGTGGGATATATATTCTACCCACACACATTTGGAACTCTCCTGGGGTACCCTCACACATATTATTCCCTCATTTAGTGGATATTTTCACAAAAAAGTGAAATTTTCAAAAATCCAGAAAATTGTCTGAAAACGACTAAATATCAAGGACTCATTGGGCGAATCGCTCTGGAACTGAAATCAGAATACTCACTGACATTTCCCCTATCTGAAAGTCTGATAAACGCCGGAAAAATGACTAAGTCCAAAAAAATTTTTTTTTAAACTTTTTTCAATTTTACCCCCGTGGGATATATATTCTACCCACACACATTTGGAACTCTCCTGGAGTACCCTCACACATATTATTCCCTCATTTAGTGGATATTTTCACAAAAAAGTGAAATTTTCAAAAATCCAAATTATTGGCTGAAAATGACTAAATATCAAAGACTTATTGGGCGAATCGCTCTGGAACTGAAATCGGAATGCTCACTGACATTTCCCCTATCTCAGGGTTCCCCAACTCCAGTCCTCAAGGCCCACCAACAGGTCATGTTTTCAGGATTTCCTTAGTATTGCACAGGTGATGGAATTATTGCCTGTGCAGGTGATGCAATTATCACCTGTGTAATACTAAGGAAATCCTGAAAACATGACCTGTTGGTGGGCCTTGAGGACTGGAGTTGGGGAACCCTGCCCTATCTGAAAGTCTGATAAACGGAAGAAAAATGACTAAGTGCAAAAAAAAAATTTTTTTCAACTTTTTTCAATTTTACCCCGTGGAATATATATTCTACCCACACACATTTGGAACTCTCCTGGGGTACCCTCACACATATTATTCCCTCATTTAGTGGATATTTTCACAAAAAAGTTAAATTTTCAAAAATCCAGAAAATTGGCTGAAAACGACTAAATATCAAGGACTCATTGGGCGAATCGCTCTGGAACTGAAATCGGAATGCTCTCTCACATTTCCCCTATCTGAAAGTCTGATAAACGGCGGAAAAATGTCTAAGTGCAAAAAAAAAATTTTTTTCAACTTTTTTCAATTTTACCCCGTGGAATATATATTCTACCCACACACATTTGGAACTCTCCTGGGGTACCCTCACACATATTATTCCCTCATTTAGTGGATATTTTCACAAAAAAGTGAAATTTTCAAAAATCCAGAAAATTGGCTGAAAACGACTAAATATCAAGGACTCATTGGGCGAATCGCTCTGGAACTGAAATCGGAATGCTCACTGACATTTCCCCTTTCTGAAAGTCTGAAAAACGCCGGAAAAATGACTAAGTCCAAAAAAAAATTTTTTTCAACTTTTTTCAATTTTACCCGCGTGGGATATATATTCTACCCACACACATTTGGAACTCTCCTGGAGTACCCTCACACATATTATTCCCTCATTTAGTGGATATTTTCACAAAAAAGTGAAATTTTCAAAAATCCAGAAAATTGGCTGAAAACGACTAAATATCAAGGACTCATTGGGCGAATCGCTCTGGAACTGAAATCTGAACGCTCACTGACATTTCCCCTTTCTGAAAGTCTGAAAAACGCCGGAAAAATGACTAAGTCCCAAAAAAATTTTTTTTCAACTTTTTTCAATTTTACCCCCGTGGGATATATATTCTACCCACACACATTTGGAACTCTCCTGTGGTACCCTCACACATATTATTCCCTCGTTTAGTGGATATTTTCACAAAAAAGTGAAATTTTCAAAAATCCAGAAAATTGGCTGAAAACGACTAAATATCAAGGACTCATTGGGCGAATCGCTCTGGAACTGAAATCGGAATGCTCTCTCACATTTCCCCTATCTGAAAGTCTGATAAACGCCGGAAAAATGACTAAGTCCAAAAAAAAAAATTTTTTCAACTTTTTTCAATTTTACCCCCGTGGGATATATATTCTACCCACACACATTTGGAACTCTCCTGGGGTACCCTCACACATATTATTCCCTCATTTAGTGGATATTTTCACAAAAAAGTGAAATTTTCAAAAATCCAAATTATTGGCTGAAAATGACTAAATATCAAGGACTTATTGGGCGAATCGCTCTGGAACTGAAATCGGAATGCTCTCTCACATTTCCCCTATCTGAAAGTCTGATAAACGGCGGAAAAATGTCTAAGTGCAAAAAAAAAATTTTTTTCAACTTTTTTCAATTTTACCCCCGTGGGATATATATTCTACCCACACACATTTGGAACTCTCCTGGGGTACCCTCACACATATTATTCCCTCATTTAGTGGATATTTTCACAAAAAAGTGAAATTTTCAAAAATCCAGAAAATTGGCTGAAAACGACTAAATATCAAGGACTCATTGGGCGAATCGCTCTGGAACTGAAATCGGAACGCTCACTGACATTTCCCCTTTCTGAAAGTCTGAAAAACGCCGGAAAAATGACTAAGTCCAAAAAAAATTTTTTTTCAACTTTTTTCAATTTTACCCCCGTGGGATATATATTCTACCCACACACATTTGGAACTCTCCTGGGGTACCCTCACACATATTATTCCCTCGTTTAGTGGATATTTTCACAAAAAAGTGAAATTTTCAAAAATCCAGAAAATTGGCTGAAAACGACTAAATATCAAGGACTCATTGGGCGAATCGCTCTGGAACTGAAATCGGAATGCTCACTGACATTTCCCCTTTCTGAAAGTCTGAAAAACGCCGGAAAAATGACTAAGTCCAAAAAAAAATTTTTTTCAACTTTTTTCAATTTTACCCGCGTGGGATATATATTCTACCCACACACATTTGGAACTCTCCTGGAGTACCCTCACACATATTATTCCCTCATTTAGTGGATATTTTCACAAAAAAGTGAAATTTTCAAAAATCCAGAAAATTGGCTGAAAACGACTAAATATCAAGGACTCATTGGGCGAATCGCTCTGGAACTGAAATCTGAACGCTCACTGACATTTCCCCTTTCTGAAAGTCTGAAAAACGCCGGAAAAATGACTAAGTCCCAAAAAAATTTTTTTTCAACTTTTTTCAATTTTACCCCCGTGGGATATATATTCTACCCACACACATTTGGAACTCTCCTGTGGTACCCTCACACATATTATTCCCTCGTTTAGTGGATATTTTCACAAAAAAGTGAAATTTTCAAAAATCCAGAAAATTGGCTGAAAACGACTAAATATCAAGGACTCATTGGGCGAATCGCTCTGGAACTGAAATCGGAATGCTCTCTCACATTTCCCCTATCTGAAAGTCTGATAAACGCCGGAAAAATGACTAAGTCCAAAAAAAAAAATTTTTTCAACTTTTTTCAATTTTACCCCCGTGGGATATATATTCTACCCACACACATTTGGAACTCTCCTGGGGTACCCTCACACATATTATTCCCTCATTTAGTGGATATTTTCACAAAAAAGTGAAATTTTCAAAAATCCAAATTATTGGCTGAAAATGACTAAATATCAAGGACTTATTGGGCGAATCGCTCTGGAACTGAAATCGGAATGCTCTCTCACATTTCCCCTATCTGAAAGTCTGATAAACGGCGGAAAAATGTCTAAGTGCAAAAAAAAATTTTTTTCAACTTTTTTCAATTTTACCCCCGTGGGATATATATTCTACCCACACACATTTGGAACTCTCCTGGGGTACCCTCACACATATTATTCCCTCATTTAGTGGATATTTTCACAAAAAAGTGAAATTTTCAAAAATCCAGAAAATTGGCTGAAAACGACTAAATATCAAGGACTCATTGGGCGAATCGCTCTGGAACTGAAATCGGAACGCTCACTGACATTTCCCCTTTCTGAAAGTCTGAAAAACGCCGGAAAAATGACTAAGTCCAAAAAAAATTTTTTTTCAACTTTTTTCAATTTTACCCCCGTGGGATATATATTCTACCCACACACATTTGGAACTCTCCTGGGGTACCCTCACACATATTATTCCCTCGTTTAGTGGATATTTTCACAAAAAAGTGAAATTTTCAAAAATCCAGAAAATTGGCTGAAAACGACTAAATATCAAGGACTCATTGGGCGAATCGCTCTGGAACTGAAATCGGAATGCTCACTGACATTTCCCCTTTCTGAAAGTCTGAAAAACGCCGGAAAAATGACTAAGTCCAAAAAAAATTTTTTTTCAACTTTTTTCAATTTTACCCCCGTGGGATATATATTCTACCCACACACATTTGGAACTCTCCTGGAGTACCCTCACACATATTATTCCCTCATTTAGTGGATATTTTCACAAAAAAGTGAAATTTTCAAAAATCCAGAAAATTGGCTGAAAACGACTAAATATCAAGGACTCATTGGGCGAATCGCTCTGGAACTGAAATCTGAACGCTCACTGACATTTCCCCTTTCTGAAAGTCTGAAAAACGCCGGAAAAATGACTAAGTCCCAAAAAAATTTTTTTTCAACTTTTTTCAATTTTACCCCCGTGGGATATATATTCTACCCACACACATTTGGAACTCTCCTGTGGTACCCTCACACATATTATTCCCTCGTTTAGTGGATATTTTCACAAAAAAGTGAAATTTTCAAAAATCCAGAAAATTGGCTGAAAACGACTAAATATCAAGGACTCATTGGGCGAATCGCTCTGGAACTGAAATCGGAATGCTCACTGACATTTCCCCTATCTCAGGGTTCCCCAACTCCAGTCCTCAAGGCCCACCAACAGGTCATGTTTTCAGGATTTCCTTAGTATTGCACAGGTGATGGAATTATTGCCTGTGCAGGTGATGCAATTATCACCTGTGTAATACTAAGGAAATCCTGAAAACATGACCTGTTGGTGGGCCTTGAGGACTGGAGTTGGGGAACCCTGCCCTATCTGAAAGTCTGATAAACGGAAGAAAAATGACTAAGTCCAAAAAAAAAATTTTTTCAACTTTTTTCAATTTTACCCCCGTGGGATATATATTTTACCCACACACATTTGGAACTCTCCTGGGGTACCCTCACACATATTATTCCCTCATTTAGTGGATATTTTCACAAAAAAGTGAAATTTTCAAAAATCCAGAAAATTGGCTGAAAACGACTAAATATCAAGGACTTATTGGGCGAATCGCTCTGGAACTGAAATCGGAACGCTCACTGACATTTCCCCTTTCTGAAAGTCTGAAAAACGCCGGAAAAATGACTAAGTCCAAAAAAAATTTTTTTTCAACTTTTTTCAATTTTACCCCCGTGGGATATATATTCTACCCACACACATTTGGAACTCTCCTGGGGTACCCTCACACATATTATTCCCTCGTTTAGTGGATATTTTCACAAAAAAGTGAAATTTTCAAAAATCCAGAAAATTGGCTGAAAATGACTAAATATCAAGGACTCATTGGGCGAATCGCTCTTGAACTGAAATCGGAATGCTCTCTCACATTTCCCCTATCTGAAAGTCTGATAAACGCCGGAAAAATGACTAAGTCCAAAAAAATTTTTTTTTAAACTTTTTTCAATTTTACCCCCGTGGGATATATATTCTACCCACACACATTTGGAACTCTCCTGGGGTACCCTCACACATATTATTCCCTCATTTAGTGGATATTTTCACAAAAAAGTGAAATTTTCAAAAATCCAAATTATTGGCTGAAAATGACTAAATATCAAGGACTTATTGGGCGAATCGCTCTGGAACTGAAATCGGAATGCTCACTGACATTTCCCCTATCTGAAAGTCTGATAAACGCCAGAAAAATGACTAAGTCCAAAAAAAAATTTTTTTCAACTTTTTTCAATTTTACCCCAGTGGGATATATATTATACCCACACACATTTGGAACTCTCCTGGGGTACCCTCCCACATATTATTCCCTCATTTAGTGGATATTTTCACAAAAAAGTGAAATTTTCAAAAATCCAGAAAATTGGCTGAAAACGACTAAATATCAAGGACTCATTGGGCGAATCGCTCTGGAACTGAAATCGGAATGCTCTCTCACATTTCCCCTATCTGAAAGTCTGATAAACGGCGGAAAAATGTCTAAGTGCAAAAAAAAAATTTTTTTCAACTTTTTTCAATTTTACCCCGTGGAATATATATTCTACCCACACACATTTGGAACTCTCCTGGGGTACCCTCACACATATTATTCCCTCATTTAGTGGATATTTTCACAAAAAAGTGAAATTTTCAAAAATCCAGAAAATTGGCTGAAAACGACTAAATATCAAGGACTCATTGGGCGAATCGCTCTGGAACTGAAATCGGAATGCTCTCTCACATTTCCCCTATCTGAAAGTCTGATAAACGGCGGAAAAATGTCTAAGTGCAAAAAAAAAATTTTTTTCAACTTTTTTCAATTTTACCCCGTGGAATATATATTCTACCCACACACATTTGGAACTCTCCTGGGGTACCCTCACACATATTATTCCCTCATTTAGTGGATATTTTCACAAAAAAGTGAAATTTTCAAAAATCCAGAAAATTGGCTGAAAACGACTAAATATCAAGGACTCATTGGGCGAATCGCTCTGGAACTGAAATCGGAATGCTCACTGACATTTCCCCTTTCTGAAAGTCTGAAAAACGCCGGAAAAATGACTAAGTCCAAAAAAAAATTTTTTTCAACTTTTTTCAATTTTACCCGCGTGGGATATATATTCTACCCACACACATTTGGAACTCTCCTGGAGTACCCTCACACATATTATTCCCTCATTTAGTGGATATTTTCACAAAAAAGTGAAATTTTCAAAAATCCAGAAAATTGGCTGAAAACGACTAAATATCAAGGACTCATTGGGCGAATCGCTCTGGAACTGAAATCTGAACGCTCACTGACATTTCCCCTTTCTGAAAGTCTGAAAAACGCCGGAAAAATGACTAAGTCCCAAAAAAATTTTTTTTCAACTTTTTTCAATTTTACCCCCGTGGGATATATATTCTACCCACACACATTTGGAACTCTCCTGTGGTACCCTCACACATATTATTCCCTCGTTTAGTGGATATTTTCACAAAAAAGTGAAATTTTCAAAAATCCAGAAAATTGGCTGAAAACGACTAAATATCAAGGACTCATTGGGCGAATCGCTCTGGAACTGAAATCGGAATGCTCACTGACATTTCCCCTATCTCAGGGTTCCCCAACTCCAGTCCTCAAGGCCCACCAACAGGTCATGTTTTCAGGATTTCCTTAGTATTGCACAGGTGATGGAATTATTGCCTGTGCAGGTGATGCAATTATCACCTGTGTAATACTAAGGAAATCCTGAAAACATGACCTGTTGGTGGGCCTTGAGGACTGGAGTTGGGGAACCCTGCCCTATCTGAAAGTCTGATAAACGGAAGAAAAATGACTAAGTCCAAAAAAAAAATTTTTTCAACTTTTTTCAATTTTACCCCCGTGGGATATATATTTTACCCACACACATTTGGAACTCTCCTGGGGTACCCTCACACATATTATTCCCTCATTTAGTGGATATTTTCACAAAAAAGTGAAATTTTCAAAAATCCAGAAAATTGGCTGAAAACGACTAAATATCAAGGACTTATTGGGCGAATCGCTCTGGAACTGAAATCGGAACGCTCACTGACATTTCCCCTTTCTGAAAGTCTGAAAAACGCCGGAAAAATGACTAAGTCCAAAAAAAATTTTTTTTCAACTTTTTTCAATTTTACCCCCGTGGGATATATATTCTACCCACACACATTTGGAACTCTCCTGGGGTACCCTCACACATATTATTCCCTCGTTTAGTGGATATTTTCACAAAAAAGTGAAATTTTCAAAAATCCAGAAAATTGGCTGAAAATGACTAAATATCAAGGACTCATTGGGCGAATCGCTCTTGAACTGAAATCGGAATGCTCTCTCACATTTCCCCTATCTGAAAGTCTGATAAACGCCGGAAAAATGACTAAGTCCAAAAAAATTTTTTTTTAAACTTTTTTCAATTTTACCCCCGTGGGATATATATTCTACCCACACACATTTGGAACTCTCCTGGGGTACCCTCACACATATTATTCCCTCATTTAGTGGATATTTTCACAAAAAAGTGAAATTTTCAAAAATCCAAATTATTGGCTGAAAATGACTAAATATCAAGGACTTATTGGGCGAATCGCTCTGGAACTGAAATCGGAATGCTCACTGACATTTCCCCTATCTGAAAGTCTGATAAACGCCAGAAAAATGACTAAGTCCAAAAAAAAATTTTTTTCAACTTTTTTCAATTTTACCCCAGTGGGATATATATTATACCCACACACATTTGGAACTCTCCTGGGGTACCCTCCCACATATTATTCCCTCATTTAGTGGATATTTTCACAAAAAAGTGAAATTTTCAAAAATCCAGAAAATTGGCTGAAAACGACTAAATATCAAGGACTCATTGGGCGAATCGCTCTGGAACTGAAATCGGAATGCTCTCTCACATTTCCCCTATCTGAAAGTCTGATAAACGGCGGAAAAATGTCTAAGTGCAAAAAAAAAATTTTTTTCAACTTTTTTCAATTTTACCCCGTGGAATATATATTCTACCCACACACATTTGGAACTCTCCTGGGGTACCCTCACACATATTATTCCCTCATTTAGTGGATATTTTCACAAAAAAGTGAAATTTTCAAAAATCCAGAAAATTGGCTGAAAACGACTAAATATCAAGGACTCATTGGGCGAATCGCTCTGGAACTGAAATCGGAATGCTCTCTCACATTTCCCCTATCTGAAAGTCTGATAAACGGCGGAAAAATGTCTAAGTGCAAAAAAAAAATTTTTTTCAACTTTTTTCAATTTTACCCCGTGGAATATATATTCTACCCACACACATTTGGAACTCTCCTGGGGTACCCTCACACATATTATTCCCTCATTTAGTGGATATTTTCACAAAAAAGTGAAATTTTCAAAAATCCAGAAAATTGGCTGAAAACGACTAAATATCAAGGACTCATTGGGCGAATCGCTCTGGAACTGAAATCGGAATGCTCACTGACATTTCCCCTTTCTGAAAGTCTGAAAAACGCCGGAAAAATGACTAAGTCCAAAAAAAAATTTTTTTCAACTTTTTTCAATTTTACCCGCGTGGGATATATATTCTACCCACACACATTTGGAACTCTCCTGGAGTACCCTCACACATATTATTCCCTCATTTAGTGGATATTTTCACAAAAAAGTGAAATTTTCAAAAATCCAGAAAATTGGCTGAAAACGACTAAATATCAAGGACTCATTGGGCGAATCGCTCTGGAACTGAAATCTGAACGCTCACTGACATTTCCCCTTTCTGAAAGTCTGAAAAACGCCGGAAAAATGACTAAGTCCCAAAAAAATTTTTTTTCAACTTTTTTCAATTTTACCCCCGTGGGATATATATTCTACCCACACACATTTGGAACTCTCCTGTGGTACCCTCACACATATTATTCCCTCGTTTAGTGGATATTTTCACAAAAAAGTGAAATTTTCAAAAATCCAGAAAATTGGCTGAAAACGACTAAATATCAAGGACTCATTGGGCGAATCGCTCTGGAACTGAAATCGGAATGCTCTCTCACATTTCCCCTATCTGAAAGTCTGATAAACGCCGGAAAAATGACTAAGTCCAAAAAAAAAAATTTTTTCAACTTTTTTCAATTTTACCCCCGTGGGATATATATTCTACCCACACACATTTGGAACTCTCCTGGGGTACCCTCACACATATTATTCCCTCATTTAGTGGATATTTTCACAAAAAAGTGAAATTTTCAAAAATCCAAATTATTGGCTGAAAATGACTAAATATCAAGGACTTATTGGGCGAATCGCTCTGGAACTGAAATCGGAATGCTCTCTCACATTTCCCCTATCTGAAAGTCTGATAAACGGCGGAAAAATGTCTAAGTGCAAAAAAAAAATTTTTTTCAACTTTTTTCAATTTTACCCCCGTGGGATATATATTCTACCCACACACATTTGGAACTCTCCTGGGGTACCCTCACACATATTATTCCCTCATTTAGTGGATATTTTCACAAAAAAGTGAAATTTTCAAAAATCCAGAAAATTGGCTGAAAACGACTAAATATCAAGGACTCATTGGGCGAATCGCTCTGGAACTGAAATCGGAACGCTCACTGACATTTCCCCTTTCTGAAAGTCTGAAAAACGCCGGAAAAATGACTAAGTCCAAAAAAAATTTTTTTTCAACTTTTTTCAATTTTACCCCCGTGGGATATATATTCTACCCACACACATTTGGAACTCTCCTGGGGTACCCTCACACATATTATTCCCTCGTTTAGTGGATATTTTCACAAAAAAGTGAAATTTTCAAAAATCCAGAAAATTGGCTGAAAACGACTAAATATCAAGGACTCATTGGGCGAATCGCTCTGGAACTGAAATCGGAATGCTCACTGACATTTCCCCTTTCTGAAAGTCTGAAAAACGCCGGAAAAATGACTAAGTCCAAAAAAAATTTTTTTTCAACTTTTTTCAATTTTACCCCCGTGGGATATATATTCTACCCACACACATTTGGAACTCTCCTGGAGTACCCTCACACATATTATTCCCTCATTTAGTGGATATTTTCACAAAAAAGTGAAATTTTCAAAAATCCAGAAAATTGGCTGAAAACGACTAAATATCAAGGACTCATTGGGCGAATCGCTCTGGAACTGAAATCTGAACGCTCACTGACATTTCCCCTTTCTGAAAGTCTGAAAAACGCCGGAAAAATGACTAAGTCCCAAAAAAATTTTTTTTCAACTTTTTTCAATTTTACCCCCGTGGGATATATATTCTACCCACACACATTTGGAACTCTCCTGTGGTACCCTCACACATATTATTCCCTCGTTTAGTGGATATTTTCACAAAAAAGTGAAATTTTCAAAAATCCAGAAAATTGGCTGAAAACGACTAAATATCAAGGACTCATTGGGCGAATCGCTCTGGAACTGAAATCGGAATGCTCTCTCACATTTCCCCTATCTGAAAGTCTGATAAACGCCGGAAAAATGACTAAGTCCAAAAAAAAAAATTTTTTCAACTTTTTTCAATTTTACCCCCGTGGGATATATATTCTACCCACACACATTTGGAACTCTCCTGGGGTACCCTCACACATATTATTCCCTCATTTAGTGGATATTTTCACAAAAAAGTGAAATTTTCAAAAATCCAAATTATTGGCTGAAAATGACTAAATATCAAGGACTTATTGGGCGAATCGCTCTGGAACTGAAATCGGAATGCTCTCTCACATTTCCCCTATCTGAAAGTCTGATAAACGGCGGAAAAATGTCTAAGTGCAAAAAAAAAATTTTTTTCAACTTTTTTCAATTTTACCCCCGTGGGATATATATTCTACCCACACACATTTGGAACTCTCCTGGGGTACCCTCACACATATTATTCCCTCATTTAGTGGATATTTTCACAAAAAAGTGAAATTTTCAAAAATCCAGAAAATTGGCTGAAAACGACTAAATATCAAGGACTCATTGGGCGAATCGCTCTGGAACTGAAATCGGAACGCTCACTGACATTTCCCCTTTCTGAAAGTCTGAAAAACGCCGGAAAAATGACTAAGTCCAAAAAAAATTTTTTTTCAACTTTTTTCAATTTTACCCCCGTGGGATATATATTCTACCCACACACATTTGGAACTCTCCTGGGGTACCCTCACACATATTATTCCCTCGTTTAGTGGATATTTTCACAAAAAAGTGAAATTTTCAAAAATCCAGAAAATTGGCTGAAAACGACTAAATATCAAGGACTCATTGGGCGAATCGCTCTGGAACTGAAATCGGAATGATCTCTCACATTTCCCCTATCTGAAAGTCAGATAAACGGCGGAAAAATGACTAAGTCCAAAAAAAAAATTTTTTTCATCTTTTTTCAATTTTACCCCCGTGGGATATATATTCTACCCACACACATTTGGAATTCTCCTGGGGTACCCTCACACATATTATTCCCTCATTTAGTGGATATTTTCACAAAAAAGTGAAATTTTCAAAAATCCAGAAAATTAGCTGAAAACGACTAAATATAAAGGACTCATTGGGCGAATTGCTCTGGAACTGAAATCGGAATGCTCACTGACATTTCCCCTATCTGAAAGTCTGATAAACGCCGGAAAAATGACTAAGTCCAAAAAAAATTTTTTTTCAACTTTTTTCAATTTTACCCCAGTGGGATATATATTATACCCACACACATTTGGAACTCTCCTGGGGTACCCTCCCACATATTATTCCCTCATTTAGTGGATATTTTCACAAAAAAGTGAAATTTTCAAAAATCCAGAAAATTGGCTGAAAACGACTAAATATCAAGGACTCATTGGGCGAATCGCTCTGGAACTGAAATCGGAATGCTCTCTCACATTTCCCCTATCTGAAAGTCTGATAAACGGCGGAAAAATGACTAAGTCCAAAAAAAAAATTTTTTTCAACTTTTTTCAATTTTACCCCCGTGGGATATATATTCTACCCACACACATTTGGAACTCTCCTGGGGTACCCTCACACATATTATTCCCTCATTTAGTGGATATTTTCACAAAAAAGTGAAATTTTCAAAAATCCAGAAAATTGGCTGAAAACGACTAAATATCAAGGACTCATTGGGCGAATCGCTCTGGAACTGAAATCGGAACGCTCACTGACATTTCCCCTTTCTGAAAGTCTGAAAAACGCCGGAAAAATGACTAAGTCCAAAAAAAATTTTTTTTCAACGTTTTTCAATTTTACCCCCGTGGGATATATATTCTACCCACACACATTTGGAACTCTCCTGGGGTACCCTCACACATATTATTCCCTCATTTAGTGGATATTTTCACAAAAAAGTGAAATTTTCAAAAATCCAGAAAATTGGCTGAAAACGACTAAATATCAAGGACTCATTGGGCGAATCGCTCTGGAACTGAAATCGGAATGCACACTGACATTTCCCCTTTCTGAAAGTCTGAAAAACGCCGGAAAAATGACTAAGTCCAAAAAAAATTTTTTTTCAACTTTTTTCAATTTTACCCCCGTGGGATATATATTCTACCCACACTCATTTGGAACTCTCCTGGGGTACCCTCACACATATTATTCCCTCATTTAGTGGATATTTTCACAAAAAAGTGAAATTTTCAAAAATCCAGAAAATTGGCTGAAAACGACTAAATATCAAGGACTCATTGGGCGAATCGCTCTGGAACTGAAATCGGAATGCTCACTGACATTTCCCCTTTCTGAAAGTCTGAAAAACGCCGGAAAAATGACTAAGTCCAAAAAAAATTTTTTTTCATCTTTTTTCAATTTTACCCCCGTGGGATATATATTCTACCCACACTCATTTGGAACTCTCCTGGGGTACCCTCACACATATTATTCCCTCATTTAGTGGATATTTTCACAAAAAAGTGAAATTTTCAAAAATCCAGAAAATTAGCTGAAAACGACTAAATATAAAGGACTCATTGGGCGAATTGCTCTGGAACTGAAATCGGAATGCTCACTGACATTATCCCTATCTGAAAGTCTGATAAACGCCGGAAAAATGACTAAGTCCAAAAAAAAATTTTTTTCAACTTTTTTCAATTTTACCCCAGTGGGATATATATTATACCCACACACATTTGGAACTCTCCTGGGGTACCCTCCCACATATTATTCCCTCATTTAGTGGATATTTTCACAAAAAAGTGAAATTTTCAAAAATCCAGAAAATTGGTTGAAAACGACTAAATATCAAGGACTCATTGGGCGAATCGCTCTGGAACTGAAATCGGAATGCTCTCTCACATTTCCCCTATCTGAAAGTCTGATAAACGGCGGAAAAATGACTAAGTCCAAAAAAAAAATTTTTTTCAACTTTTTTCAATTTTACCCCCGTGGGATATATATTCTACCCACACACATTTGGAACTCTCCTGGGGTACCCTCACACATATTATTCCCTCATTTAGTGGATATTTTCACAAAAAAGTGAAATTTTCAAAAATCCAGAAAATTGTCTGAAAACGACTAAATATCAAGGACTCATTGGGCGAATCACTCTGTAACTGAAATCAGAATGCTCACTGACATTTCCCCTATCTGAAAGTCTGATAAACGCCGGAAAAATGACTAAGTCCAAAAAAATTTTTTTTTAAACTTTTTTCAATTTTACCCCCGTGGTATATATATTCTACCCACACACATTTGGAACTCTCCTGGGGTACCCTCACACATATTATTCCCTCATTTAGTGGATATTTTCACAAAAAAGTGAAATTTTCAAAAATCCAAATTATTGGCTGAAAATGACTAAATATCAAGGACTTATTGGGCGAATCGCTCTGGAACTGAAATCGGAATGCTCACTGACATTTCCCCTATCTCAGGGTTCCCCAACTCCAGTCCTCAAGGCCCACCAACAGGTCATGTTTTCAGGATTTCCTTAGTATTGCACAGGTGATGGAATTATTGCCTGTGCAGGTGATGCAATTATCACCTGTGTAATACTAAGGAAATCCTGAAAACATGACCTGTTGGTGGGCCTTGAGGACTGGAGTTGGGGAACCCTGCCCTATCTGAAAGTCTGATAAACGGAAGAAAAATGACTAAGTCCAAAAAAAAAATTTTTTCAACTTTTTTCAATTTTACCCCCGTGGGATATATATTTTACCCACACACATTTGGAACTCTCCTGGGGTACCCTCACACATATTATTCCCTCATTTAGTGGATATTTTCACAAAAAAGTGAAATTTTCAAAAATCCAGAAAATTGGCTGAAAACGACTAAATATCAAGGACTTATTGGGCGAATCGCTCTGGAACTGAAATCGTAACGCTCACTGACATTTCCCCTTTCTGAAAGTCTGAAAAACGCCGGAAAAATGACTAAGTCCAAAAAAAAATTTTTTTCAACTTTTTTCAATTTTACCCCCGTGGGATATATATTCTACCCACACACATTTGGAACTCTCCTGGGGTACCCTCACACATATTATTCCCTCGTTTAGTGGATATTTTCACAAAAAAGTGAAATTTTCAAAAATCCAGAAAATTGGCTGAAAACGACTAAATATCAAGGACTCATTGGGCGAATCGCTCTGGAACTGAAATCGGAATGCTCACTGACATTTCCCCTATCTGAAAGTCTGATAAACGCCGGAAAAATGACTAAGTCCAAAAAAAAATTTGTTCAACTTTTTTCAATTTTACCCCTGTGGGATATATATTCTACCCACACACATTTGGAACTCTCCTGGGGTACCCTCACACATATTATTCCCTCATTTAGTGGATATTTTCACAAAAAAGTGAAATTTTCAAAAATCCAGAAAATTGGCTGAAAACGACTAAATATCAAGGACTCATTGGGCGAATCGCTCTGGAACTGAAATCGGAACGCTCACTGACATTTCCCCTTTCTGAAAGTCTGAAAAACGCCGGAAAAATGACTAAGACCAAAAAAAATTTTTTTTCAACTTTTTTCAATTTTATCCCCGTGGGATATATATTCTACCCACACACATTTGGAACTCTCCTGGGGTACCCTCACACATATTATTCCCTCATTTAGTGGATATTTTCACAAAAAAGTGAAATTTTCAAAAATCCAGAAAATTGGCTGAAAACGACTAAATATCAAGGACTCATTGGGCGAATCGCTCTGGAACTGAAATCGGAACGCTCACTGACATTTCCCCTTTCTGAAAGTCTGAAAAACGCCGGAAAAATGACTAAGTCCAAAAAAAATTTTTTTTCAACTTTTTTCAATTTTACCCCCGTGGGATATATATTCTACCCACACACATTTGGAACTCTCCTGGGGTACCCTCACACATATTATTCCCTCATTTAGTGGATATTTTCACAAAAAAGTGAAATTTTCAAAAATCCAGAAAATTGGCTGAAAACGACTAAATATCAAGGACTCATTGGGCGAATCGCTCTGGAACTGAAATCGGAACGCTCACTGACATTTCCCCTTTCTGAAAGTCTGAAAAACGCCGGAAAAATGACTAAGTCCAAAAAAAATTTTTTTTCAACTTTTTTCAATTTTACCCCCGTGGGATATATATTCTACCCACACACATTTGGAACTCTCCTGGGGTACCCTCACACATATTATTCCCTCATTTAGTGGATATTTTCACAAAAAAGTGAAATTTTCAAAAATCCAGAAAATTGGCAGAAAACGACTAAATATCAAGGACTCATTGGGCGAATCGCTCTGGAACTGAAATCGGAATGCACACTGACATTTCCCCTTTCTGAAAGTCTGAAAAACGCCGGAAAAATGACTAAGTCCAAAAAAAAATTTTTTTCAACTTTTTTCAATTTTACCCCCGTGGGATATATATTCTACCCACACTCATTTGGAACTCTCCTGGGGTACCCTCACACATATTATTCCCTCATTTAGTGGATATTTTCACAAAAAAGTGAAATTTTCAAAAATCCAGAAAATTGGCTGAAAACGACTAAATATCAAGGACTCATTGGGCGAATCGCTCTGGAACTGAAATCGGAACGCTCACTGACATTTCCCCTTTCTGAAAGTCTGAAAAACGCCGGAAAAATGACTAAGTCAAAAAAAAATTTTTTTTCAACTTTTTTCAATTTTACCCCCGTGGGATATATATTCTACCCACACTCATTTGGAACTCTCCTGGGGTACCCTCACACATATTATTCCCTCATTTAGTGGATATTTTCACAAAAAAGTGAAATTTTCAAAAATCCAGAAAATTAGCTGAAAACGACTAAATATAAAGGACTCATTGGGCGAATTGCTCTGGAACTGAAATCGGAATGCTCACTGACATTTCCCCTATCTGAAAGTCTGATAAACGCCGGAAAAATGACTAAGTCCAAAAAAAAATTTTTTTCAACTTTTTTCAATTTTACCCCAGTGGGATATATATTATACCCACACACATTTGGAACTCTCCTGGGGTACCCTCCCACATATTATTCCCTCATTTAGTGGATATTTTCACAAATAAGTGAAATTTTCAAAAATCCAGAAAATTGGTTGAAAACGACTAAATATCAAGGACTCATTGGGCGAATCGCTCTGGAACTGAAATCGGAATGCTCTCTCACATTTCCCCTATCAGAAAGTCTGATAAACGGCGGAAAAATGACTAAGTCCAAAAAAAAAATTTTTTTCAACTTTTTTCAATTTTACCCCCGTGGGATATATATTCTACCCACACACATTTGGAACTCTCCTGGGGTACCCTCACACATATTATTCCCTCATTTAGTGGATATTTTCACAAAAAAGTGAAATTTTCAAAAATCCAGAAAATTGGCTGAAAACGACTAAATATCAAGGACTCATTGGGCGAATCGCTCTGGAACTGAAATCGGAATGCACACTGACATTTCCCCTTTCTGAAAGTCTGAAAAACGCCGGAAAAATGACTAAGTCCAAAAAAAAATTTTTTTCAACTTTTTTCAATTTTACCCCCGTGGGATATATATTCTACCCACACTCATTTGGAACTCTCCTGGGGTACCCTCACACATTTTATTCCCTCATTTAGTGGATATTTTCACAAAAAAGTGAAATTTTCAAAAATCCAGAAAATTGGCTGAAAACGACTAAATATCAAGGACTCATTGGGCGAATTGCTCTGGAACTGAAATCGGAATGCTCACTGACATTTCCCCTTTCTGAAAGTCTGATAAACGCCGGAAAAATGACTAAGTCCAAAAAAAAATTTGTTCAACTTTTTTCAATTTTACCCCAGTGGGATATATATTCTACCCACACACATTTGGAACTCTCCTGGGGTACCCTCACACATATTATTCCCTCATTTAGTGGATATTTTCACAAAAAAGTGAAATTTTCAAAAATCCAGAGAATTGGCTGAAAAAGACTAAATATCAAGGACTCATTGGGCGAATCGCTCTGGAACTGAAATCGGAACGCACACTGACATTTCCCCTTTCTGAAAGTCTGAAAAACGCGGGAAAAATGACTAAGTCCAAAAAAAATTTTTTTTCAACTTTTTTCAATTTTACCCCCGTGCGATATATATTCTACCCACACACATTTGGAACTCTCCTGGGGTACCCTCACACATATTATTCCCTCAATTAGTGGATATTTTCACAAAAAAGTGAAATTTTCAAAAATCCAGAAAATTGGCTGAAAACGGCTAAATATCAAGGACTCATTGGGCGAATTGCTCTGGAACTGAAATCGGAACGCTCACTGACATTTCCCCTATCTGAAAGTCTGATAAACGCCGGAAAAATGACTAAGTCCACAAAAAAAATTTTTTCAACTTTTTTCAATTTTACCCCCGTGGGATATATATTCTACCCACACACATTTGGAACTCTCCTGGGGTACCCTCACACATATTATTCCCTCGTTTAGTGGATATTTTCACAAAAAAGTGAAATTTTCAAAAATCCAGAAAATTAGCTGAAAACGACTAAATATAAAGGACTCATTGGGCAAATTACTCTGGAACTGAAATCGGAATGCTCACTCACATTTCCCCTATCTGAAAGTCTAAAAAAACGCTGGAAAAATGACTGTCCAAAAAAAAATTTTTTTCAACTTTTTTCAATTTTACCCCAGTGGGATATATATTCTACCCACACACATTTGGAACTCTCCTGGGGTACCCTCACACATATTATTCCCTCATTTAGTGGATATTTTCACAAAAAAGTGAAATTTTCAAAAATCTTGAAAATTGGCTGAAAACGACTAAATTTCAAGGACTCATTGGGCGAATCGCTCTGGAACTGAAATCGGAACGCTCACTGACATTTCCCCTATCTGAAAGTCTGATAAACGGCGGAAAAATGACTAAGTCCAAAAAAAATTTTTTTTCAACTTTTTTCAATTTTACTCCGTGGGATATATATACTACCCACACACATTTGGAACTCTCCTGGGGTACCCGCACACATATTATTCCCTCGTTTAGTGGATATTTTCACAAAAAAGTGAAATTTTCAAAAATCCAGAAAATTGGCTGAAAACGACTAAATATCAAGGACTCATTGGGCGATTTGCTCTGGAACTGAAATCGAAAAGCTCACTGACATTTCCCCTATCTAAAAGTCTGATAAATGCCGGAAAAATGACTAAGTCCAAAAAAAAATTTGTTCAGCTTTTTTCAATTTTACCCCCGTGGGATATATATTCTACCCACACACATTTGGAACTCTCCTGGGGTACCCTCACACATATTATTCCCTCATTTAGTGGATATTTTCACAAAAAAGTGAAATTTTCAAAAATCCAGAAAATTGGCTGAAAACGACTAAATATCAAGGACTCATTGGGCGAATTGCTCTGGAACTGAAATCGGAACGCTCACTGACATTTCCCCTATCTGAAAGTCTGATAAACGCCGGAAAAATGACTAAGTCCAAAAAAAAATGTGTTCAACTTTTTTCAATTTTACCCCTGTGGGATATATATTCTACCCACACACATTTGGAACTCTCCTGGGGTACCCTCACACATATTATTCCCTCATTTAGTGGATATTTTCACAAAAAGTGAAATTTTCAAAAATCCAGAGAATTGGCTGAAAACGACTAAATATCAAGGACTCATTGGGCGAATCGCTCTGGAACTGAAATCGGAACGCACACTGACATTTCCACTTTATGAAAGTCTGAAAAACGCGGGAAAAATGACTAAGTCCAAAAAAAATTTTTTTTCAACTTTTTTCAATTTTACCCCCGTGGGATATATATTCTACCCACACACATTTGGAACTCTCCTGGGGTACCCTCACACATATTATTCCCTCGTTTAGTGGATATTTTCACAAAAAAGTGAAATTTTCAAAAATCCAGAAAATTAGCTGAAAACGAAGAAATATAAAGGACTCATTGGGCAAATTGCTCTGGAACTGAAATCGGAATGCTCACTGACATTTCCCCTATCTGAAAGTCTGATAAACGGCGGAAAAATGTCTAAGTGCAAAAAAAAAATTTTTTTCAACTTTTTTCAATTTTACCCCCGTGGGATATATATTCTACCCACACACATTTGGAACTCTCCTGGGGTACCCTCACACATATTATTCCCTCATTTAGTGGATATTTTCACAAAAAAGTGAAATTTTCAAAAATCCAGAAAATTGGCTGAAAACGACTAAATATCAAGGACTCATTGGGCGAATCGCTCTGGAACTGAAATCGGAACGCTCACTGACATTTCCCCTTTCTGAAAGTCTGAAAAACGCCGGAAAAATGACTAAGTCCAAAAAAAATTTTTTTTCAACTTTTTTCAATTTTACCCCCGTGGGATATATATTCTACCCACACACATTTGGAACTCTCCTGGGGTACCCTCACACATTTTATTCCCTCATTTAGTGGATATTTTCACAAAAAAGTGAAATTTTCAAAAATCCAGAAAATTGGCTGAAAACGACTAAATATCAAGGACTCATTGGGCGAATCGCTCTGGAACTGAAATCGGAATGCTCACTCACATTTCCCCTATCTGAAAGTCTAAAAAAACGCTGGAAAAATGACTGTCCAAAAAAAAATTTTTTTCAACTTTTTTCAATTTTACCCCAGTGGGATATATATTCTACCCACACACATTTGGAACTCTCCTGGGGTACCCTCACACATATTATTCCCTCATTTAGTGGATATTTTCACAAAAAAGTGAAATTTTCAAAAATCTTGAAAATTGGCTGAAAACGACTAAATTTCAAGGACTCATTGGGCGAATCGCTCTGGAACTGAAATCGGAACGCTCACTGACATTTCCCCTATCTGAAAGTCTGATAAACGGCGGAAAAATGACTAAGTCCAAAAAAAATTTTTTTTCAACTTTTTTCAATTTTACTCCGTGGGATATATATACTACCCACACACATTTGGAACTCTCCTGGGGTACCCGCACACATATTATTCCCTCGTTTAGTGGATATTTTCACAAAAAAGTGAAATTTTCAAAAATCCAGAAAATTGGCTGAAAACGACTAAATATCAAGGACTCATTGGGCGATTTGCTCTGGAACTGAAATCGAAAAGCTCACTGACATTTCCCCTATCTAAAAGTCTGATAAATGCCGGAAAAATGACTAAGTCCAAAAAAAAATTTGTTCAGCTTTTTTCAATTTTACCCCTGTGGGATATATATTCTACCCACACACATTTGGAACTCTCCTGGGGTACCCTCACACATATTATTCCCTCATTTAGTGGATATTTTCACAAAAAAGTGAAATTTTCAAAAATCCAGAAAATTGGCTGAAAACGACTAAATATCAAGGACTCATTGGGCGAATTGCTCTGGAACTGAAATCGGAACGCTCACTGACATTTCCCCTATCTGAAAGTCTGATAAACGCCGGAAAAATGACTAAGTCCAAAAAAAAATTTGTTCAACTTTTTTCAATTTTACCCCTGTGGGATATATATTCTACCCACACACATTTGGAACTCTCCTGGGGTACCCTCACACATATTATTCCCTCATTTAGTGGATATTTTCACAAAAAGTGAAATTTTCAAAAATCCAGAGAATTGGCTGAAAACGACTAAATATCAAGGACTCATTGGGCGAATCGCTCTGGAACTGAAATCGGAACGCACACTGACATTTCCACTTTATGAAAGTCTGAAAAACGCGGGAAAAATGACTAAGTCCAAAAAAAATTTTTTTTCAACTTTTTTCAATTTTACCCCCGTGGGATATATATTCTACCCACACACATTTGGAACTCTCCTGGGGTACCCTCACACATATTATTCCCTCGTTTAGTGGATATTTTCACAAAAAAGTGAAATTTTCAAAAATCCAGAAAATTAGCTGAAAACGACTAAATATAAAGGACTCATTGGGCAAATTGCTCTGGAACTGAAATCGGAATGCTCACTGACATTTCCCCTATCTGAAAGTCTGATAAACGGCGGAAAAATGTCTAAGTGCAAAAAAAAAATTTTTTTCAACTTTTTTCAATTTTACCCCCGTGGGATATATATTCTACCCACACACATTTGGAACTCTCCTGGGGTACCCTCACACATATTATTCCCTCATTTAGTGGATATTTTCACAAAAAAGTGAAATTTTCAAAAATCCAGAAAATTGGCTGAAAACGACTAAATATCAAGGACTCATTGGGCGAATCGCTCTGGAACTGAAATCGGAACGCTCACTGACATTTCCCCTTTCTGAAAGTCTGAAAAACGCCGGAAAAATGACTAAGTCCAAAAAAAATTTTTTTTCAACTTTTTTCAATTTTACCCCCGTGGGATATATATTCTACCCACACACATTTGGAACTCTCCTGGGGTACCCTCACACATATTATTCCCTCATTTAGTGGATATTTTCACAAAAAAGTGAAATTTTCAAAAATCCAGAAAATTGGCTGAAAACGACTAAATATCAAGGACTCATTGGTCGAATCGCTCTGGAACTGAAATCGGAACGCTCACTGACATTTCCCCTTTCTGAAAGTCTGAAAAACGCCGGAAAAATGACTAAGTCCACAAAAAAATTTTTTTCAACTTTTTTCAATTTTACCCCCTTGGGATATATATTCTACCCACACACATTTGGAACTCTCCTGGGGTACCCTCACACATATTATTCCCTCGTTTAGTGGATATTTTCACAAAAAAGTGAAATTTTCAAAAATCCAGAAAATTAGCTGAAAACGACTAAATATAAAGGACTCATTGGGCGAATTGCTCTGGAACTGAAATCGGAATGCTCACTGACATTTCCCCTTTCTGAAAGTCTGATAAACGCCGGAAAAATGACTAAGTCCAAAAAAAAATTTGTTCAACTTTTTTCAATTTTACCCCTGTGGGATATATATTCTACCCACACACATTTGGAACTCTCCTGGGGTACCCTCACACATTTTATTCCCTCATTTAGTGGATATTTTCACAAAAAAGTGAAATTTTCAAAAATCCAGAGAATTGGCTGAAAACGACTAAATATCAAGGACTCATTGGGCGAATCGCTCTGGAACTGAAATCGGAACGCACACTGACATTTCCCCTTTCTGAAAGTCTGAAAAACGCGGGAAAAATGACTAAGTCCAAAAAAAATTTTTTTTCAACTTTTTTCAATTTTACCCCCGTGGGATATATATTCTACCCACACACATTTGGAACTCTCCTGGGGTACCCTCACACATATTATTCCCTCAATTAGTGGATATTTTCACAAAAAAGTGAAATTTTCAAAAATCCAGAAAATTGGCTGAAAACGGCTAAATATCAAGGACTCATTGGGCGAATTGCTCTGGAACTGAAATCGGAACGCTCACTGACATTTCCCCTATCTGAAAGTCTGATAAACGCCGGAAAAATGACTAAGTCCACAAAAAAAATTTTTTCAACTTTTTTCAATTTAACCCCCGTGGGATATATATTCTACCCACACACATTTGGAACTCTCCTGGGGTACCCTCACACATATTATTCCCTCGTTTAGTGGATATTTTCACAAAAAAGTGAAATTTTCAAAAATCCAGAAAATTAGCTGAAAAAGACTAAATATAAAGGACTCATTGGGCAAATTGCTCTGGAACTGAAATCGGAATGCTCACTGACATTTCCCCTATCTGAAAGTCTGATAAACGCCGGAAAAATGACTAAGTCCAAAAAAAAATTTGTTCAACTTTTTTCAATTTTACCCCTGTGGGATATATATTCTACCCACACACATTTGGAACTCTCCTGGGGTACCCTCACACATATTATTCCCTCATTTAGTGGATATTTTCACAAAAAAGTGAAATTTTCAAAAATCCAGAAAATTGGCTGAAAACGACTAAATATCAAGGACTCATTGGGCGAATCGCTCTGGAACTGAAATCGGAATGCTCACTGACATTTCCCCTATCTGAAAGTCTGATAAACGCCGGAAAAATGACTAAGTCCCAAAAAAAAATTTTTTCAACTTTTTTCAATTTTACCCCCGTGGGTTATATATTCTACCCACACACATTTGGAACTCTCCTGGGGTACCCTCACACATATTATTCCCTCGTTTAGTGGATATTTTCACAAAAAAGTGAAATTTTCAAAAATCCAGAAAATTGGCTGAAAACGACTAAATATCAAGGACTCATTGGGCGAATCGCTCTGGAACTGAAATCGGAATGCTCACTCACATTTCCCCTATCTGAAAGTCTGAAAAAACGCCGGAAAAATGACTAAGTCCAAAAAAAAATTTTTTTCAACTTTTTTCAATTTTACCCCAGTGGGATATATATTCTACCCACACACATTTGGAACTCTCCTGGGGTACCCTCACACATTTTATTCCCTCATTTAGTGGATATTTTCACAAAAAAGTGAAATTTTCAAAAATCCAGAAAATTGGCTGAAAACGACTAAATATCAAGGACTCATTGGGCGAATCGCTCTGGAACTGAAATCGGAATGCTCACTCACATTTCCCCTATCTGAAAGTCTAAAAAAACGCCGGAAAAATGACTAAGTCCAAAAAAAAATTTTTTTCAACTTTTTTCAATTTTACCCCAGTGGGATATATATTCTACCCACACACATTTGGAACTCTCCTGGGGTACCCTCACACATATTATTCCCTCATTTAGTGGATATTTTCACAAAAAAGTGAAATTTTCAAAAATCTTGAAAATTGGCTGAAAACGACTAAATTTCAAGGACTCATTGGGCGAATCGCTCTGGAACTGAAATCGGAACGCTCACTGACATTTCCCCTATCTGAAAGTCTGATAAACGGCGGAAAAATGACTAAGTCCAAAAAAAATTTTTTTTCAACTTTTTTCAATTTTACTCCGTGGGATATATATACTACCCACACACATTTGGAACTCTCCTGGGGTACCCGCACACATATTATTCCCTCGTTTAGTGGATATTTTCACAAAAAAGTGAAATTTTCAAAAATCCAGAAAATTGGCTGAAAACGACTAAATATCAAGGACTCATTGGGCGATTTGCTCTGGAACTGAAATCGAAAAGCTCACTGACATTTCCCCTATCTAAAAGTCTGATAAATGCCGGAAAAATGACTAAGTCCAAAAAAAAATTTGTTCAGCTTTTTTCAATTTTACCCCCGTGGGATATATATTCTACCCACACACATTTGGAACTCTCCTGGGGTACCCTCACACATATTATTCCCTCATTTAGTGGATATTTTCACAAAAAAGTGAAATTTTCAAAAATCCAGAAAATTGGCTGAAAACGACTAAATATCAAGGACTCATTGGGCGAATTGCTCTGGAACTGAAATCGGAACGCTCACTGACATTTCCCCTATCTGAAAGTCTGATAAACGCCGGAAAAATGACTAAGTCCAAAAAAAAATTTGTTCAACTTTTTTCAATTTTACCCCTGTGGGATATATATTCTACCCACACACATTTGGAACTCTCCTGGGGTACCCTCACACATATTATTCCCTCATTTAGTGGATATTTTCACAAAAAGTGAAATTTTCAAAAATCCAGAGAATTGGCTGAAAACGACTAAATATCAAGGACTCATTGGGCGAATCGCTCTGGAACTGAAATCGGAACGCACACTGACATTTCCCCTTTCTGAAAGTCTGAAAAACGCGGGAAAAATGACTAAGTCCAAAAAAAATTTTTTTTCAACTTTTTTCAATTTTACCCCCGTGGGATATATATTCTACCCACACACATTTGGAACTCTCCTGGGGTACCCTCACACATATTGTTCCCTCGTTTAGTGGATATTTTCACAAAAAAGTGAAATTTTCAAAAATCCAGAAAATTAGCTGAAAACGACTAAATATAAAGGACTCATTGGGCAAATTGCTCTGGAACTGAAATCGGAATGCTCACTGACATTTCCCCTATCTGAAAGTCTGATAAACGGCGGAAAAATGTCTAAGTGCAAAAAAAAAATTTTTTTCAACTTTTTTCAATTTTACCCCCGTGGGATATATATTCTACCCACACACATTTGGAACTCTCCTGGGGTACCCTCACACATATTATTCCCTCATTTAGTGGATATTTTCACAAAAAAGTGAAATTTTCAAAAATCCAGAAAATTGGCTGAAAACGACTAAATATCAAGGACTCATTGGGCGAATCGCTCTGGAACTGAAATCGGAATGCTCACTCACATTTCCCCTATCTGAAAGTCTAAAAAAACGCCGGAAAAATGACTAAGTCCAAAAAAAAATTTTTTTCAACTTTTTTCAATTTTACCCCAGTGGGATATATATTCTACCCACACACATTTGGAACTCTCCTGGGGTACCCTCACACATATTATTCCCTCATTTAGTGGATATTTTCACAAAAAAGTGAAATTTTCAAAAATCTTGAAAATTGGCTGAAAACGACTAAATTTCAAGGACTCATTGGGCGAATCGCTCTGGAACTGAAATCGGAACGCTCACTGACATTTCCCCTATCTGAAAGTCTGATAAACGGCGGAAAAATGACTAAGTCCAAAAAAATTTTTTTTTCAACTTTTTTCAATTTTACTCCGTGGGATATATATACTACCCACACACATTTGGAACTCTCCTGGGGTACCCGCACACATATTATTCCCTCGTTTAGTGGATATTTTCACAAAAAAGTGAAATTTTCAAAAATCCAGAAAATTGGCTGAAAACGACTAAATATCAAGGACTCATTGGGCGATTTGCTCTGGAACTGAAATCGAAAAGCTCACTGACATTTCCCCTATCTAAAAGTCTGATAAATGCCGGAAAAATGACTAAGTACAAAAAAAAATTTGTTCAACTTTTTTCAATTTTACCCCCGTGGGATATATATTCTACCCACACACATTTGGAACTCTCCTGGGGTACCCTCACACATATTATTCCCTCATTTAGTGGATATTTTCACAAAAAAGTGAAATTTTCAAAAATCCAGAGAATTGGCTGAAAACGACTAAATATCAAGGACTCATTGGGCGAATCGCTCTGGAACTGAAATCGGAACGCACACTGACATTTCCCCTTTCTGAAAGTCTGAAAAACGCGGGAAAAATGACTAAGTCCAAAAAAAATTTTTTTTCAACTTTTTTCAATTTTACCCCCGTGGGATATATATTCTACCCACACACATTTGGAACTCTCCTGGGGTACCCTCACACATATTATTCCCTCAATTAGTGGATATTTTCACAAAAAAGTGAAATTTTCAAAAATCCAGAAAATTGGCTGAAAACGGCTAAATATCAAGGACTCATTGGGCGAATTGCTCTGGATCTGAAATCGGAACGCTCACTGACATTTCCCCTATCTGAAAGTCTGATAAACGCCGGAAAAATGACTAAGTCCACAAAAAAAATTTTTTCAACTTTTTTCAATTTTACCCCCGTGGGATATATATTCTACCCACACACATTTGGAACTCTCCTGGGGTACCCTCACACATATTATTCCCTCGTTTAGTGGATATTTTCACAAAAAAGTGAAATTTTCAAAAATCCAGAAAATTAGCTGAAAACGACTAAATATCAAGGACTCATTGGGCGAATCGCTCTGGAACTGAAATCGGAATGCTCACTGACATTTCCCCTATCTGAAAGTCTGATAAACGCCGGAAAAATGACTAAGTCCCAAAAAAAAATTTTTTCAACTTTTTTCAATTTTACCCCCGTGGGTTATATATTCTACCCACACACATTTGGAACTCTCCTGGGGTACCCTCACACATATTATTCCCTCGTTTAGTGGATATTTTCACAAAAAAGTGAAATTTTCAAAAATCCAGAAAATTAGCTGAAAACGACTAAATATAAAGGACTCATTGGGCGAATTGCTCTGGAACTGAAATCGGAATGCTCACTGACATTTCCCCTTTCTGAAAGTCTGATAAACGCCGGAAAAATGACTAAGTCCAAAAAAAAATTTGTTCAACTTTTTTCAATTTTACCCCTGTGGGATATATATTCTACCCACACACATTTGGAACTCTCCTGGGGTACCCTCACACATTTTATTCCCTCATTTAGTGGATATTTTCACAAAAAAGTGAAATTTTCAAAAATCCAGAGAATTGGCTGAAAACGACTAAATATCAAGGACTCATTGGGCGAATCGCTCTGGAACTGAAATCGGAACGCACACTGACATTTCCCCTTTCTGAAAGTCTGAAAAACGCGGGAAAAATGACTAAGTCCAAAAAAAATTTTTTTTCAACTTTTTTCAATTTTACCCCCGTGGGATATATATTCTACCCACACACATTTGGAACTCTCCTGGGGTACCCTCACACATATTATTCCCTCAATTAGTGGATATTTTCACAAAAAAGTGAAATTTTCAAAAATCCAGAAAATTGGCTGAAAACGGCTAAATATCAAGGACTCATTGGGCGAATTGCTCTGGAACTGAAATCGGAACGCTCACTGACATTTCCCCTATCTGAAAGTCTGATAAACGCCGGAAAAATGACTAAGTCCACCAAAAAAATTTTTTCAACTTTTTTCAATTTAACCCCCGTGGGATATATATTCTACCCACACACATTTGGAACTCTCCTGGGGTACCCTCACACATATTATTCCCTCGTTTAGTGGATATTTTCACAAAAAAGTGAAATTTTCAAAAATCCAGAAAATTAGCTGAAAAAGACTAAATATAAAGGACTCATTGGGCAAATTGCTCTGCAACTGAAATCGGAATGCTCACTGACATTTCCCCTATCTGAAAGTCTGATAAACGCCGGAAAAATGACTAAGTCCAAAAAAAAATTTGTTCAACTTTTTTCAATTTTACCCCTGTGGGATATATATTCCACCCACACACATTTGGAACTCTCCTGGGGTACCCTCACACATATTATTCCCTCGTTTAGTGGATATTTTCACAAAAAAGTGAAATTTTCAAAAATCCAGAAAATTGGCTGAAAACGACTAAATATCAAGGACTCATTGGGCGAATCGCTCTGGAACTGAAATCGGAATGCTCACTCACATTTCCCCTATCTGAAAGTCTGAAAAAACGCCGGAAAAATGACTAAGTCCAAAAAAAAATTTTTTTCAACTTTTTTCAATTTTACCCCAGTGGGATATATATTCTACCCACACACATTTGGAACTCTCCTGGGGTACCCTCACACATTTTATTCCCTCATTTAGTGGATATTTTCACAAAAAAGTGAAATTTTCAAAAATCCAGAAAATTGGCTGAAAACGACTAAATATCAAGGACTCATTGGGCGAATCGCTCTGGAACTGAAATCGGAATGCTCACTCACATTTCCCCTATCTGAAAGTCTAAAAAAACGCCGGAAAAATGACTAAGTCCAAAAAAAAATTTTTTTCAACTTTTTTCAATTTTACCCCAGTGGGATATATATTCTACCCACACACATTTGGAACTCTCCTGGGGTACCCTCACACATATTATTCCCTCATTTAGTGGATATTTTCACAAAAAAGTGAAATTTTCAAAAATCTTGAAAATTGGCTGAAAACAACTAAATTTCAAGGACTCATTGGGCGAATCGCTCTGGAACTGAAATCGGAACGCTCACTGACATTTCCCCTATCTGAAAGTCTGATAAACGGCGGAAAAATGACTAAGTCCAAAAAAAATTTTTTTTCAACTTTTTTCAATTTTACTCCGTGGGATATATATACTACCCACACACATTTGGAACTCTCCTGGGGTACCCGCACACATATTATTCCCTCGTTTAGTGGATATTTTCACAAAAAAGTGAAATTTTCAAAAATCCAGAAAATTGGCTGAAAACGACTAAATATCAAGGACTCATTGGGCGATTTGCTCTGGAACTGAAATCGAAAAGCTCACTGACATTTCCCCTATCTAAAAGTCTGATAAATGCCGGAAAAATGACTAAGTCCAAAAAAAAATTTGTTCAGCTTTTTTCAATTTTACCCCCGTGGGATATATATTCTACCCACACACATTTGGAACTCTCCTGGGGTACCCTCACACATATTATTCCCTCATTTAGTGGATATTTTCACAAAAAAGTGAAATTTTCAAAAATCCAGAAAATTAGCTGAAAACGACTAAATATAAAGGACTCATTGGGCAAATTGCTCTGGAACTGAAATCGGAATGCTCACTGACATTTCCCCTATCTGAAAGTCTGATAAACGGCGGAAAAATGTCTAAGTGCAAAAAAAAAATTTTTTTCAACTTTTTTCAATTTTACCCCCGTGGGATATATATTCTACCCACACACATTTGGAACTCTCCTGGGGTACCCTCACACATATTATTCCCTCATTTAGTGGATATTTTCACAAAAAAGTGAAATTTTCAAAAATCCAGAAAATTGGCTGAAAACGACTAAATATCAAGGACTCATTGGGCGAATCGCTCTGGAACTGAAATCGGAATGCTCACTCACATTTCCCCTATCTGAAAGTCTAAAAAAACGCCGGAAAAATGACTAAGTCCAAAAAAAAATTTTTTTCAACTTTTTTCAATTTTACCCCAGTGGGATATATATTCTACCCACACACATTTGGAACTCTCCTGGGGTACCCTCACACATATTATTCCCTCATTTAGTGGATATTTTCACAAAAAAGTGAAATTTTCAAAAATCTTGAAAATTGGCTGAAAACGACTAAATTTCAAGGACTCATTGGGCGAATCGCTCTGGAACTGAAATCGGAACGCTCACTGACATTTCCCCTATCTGAAAGTCTGATAAACGGCGGAAAAATGACTAAGTCCAAAAAAAATTTTTTTTCAACTTTTTTCAATTTTACCCCCGTGGGATATATATTCTACCCACACACATTTGGAACTCTCCTGGGGTACCCTCACACATATTATTCCCTCAATTAGTGGATATTTTCACAAAAAAGTGAAATTTTCAAAAATCCAGAAAATTGGCTGAAAACGGCTAAATATCAAGGACTCATTGGGCGAATTGCTCTGGATCTGAAATCGGAACGCTCACTGACATTTCCCCTATCTGAAAGTCTGATAAACGCCGGAAAAATGACTAAGTCCACAAAAAAAATTTTTTCAACTTTTTTCAATTTTACCCCCGTGGGATATATATTCTACCCACACACATTTGGAACTCTCCTGGGGTACCCTCACACATATTATTCCCTCGTTTAGTGGATATTTTCACAAAAAAGTGAAATTTTCAAAAATCCAGAAAATTAGCTGAAAACGACTAAATATCAAGGACTCATTGGGCGAATCGCTCTGGAACTGAAATCGGAATGCTCACTGACATTTCCCCTATCTGAAAGTCTGATAAACGCCGGAAAAATGACTAAGTCCCAAAAAAAAATTTTTTCAACTTTTTTCAATTTTACCCCCGTGGGTTATATATTCTACCCACACACATTTGGAACTCTCCTGGGGTACCCTCACACATATTATTCCCTCGTTTAGTGGATATTTTCACAAAAAAGTGAAATTTTCAAAAATCCAGAAAATTGGCTGAAAACGACTAAATATCAAGGACTCATTGGGCGATTTGCTCTGGAACTGAAATCGAAAAGCTCACTGACATTTCCCCTATCTAAAAGTCTGATAAATGCCGGAAAAATGACTAAGTCCAAAAAAAAATTTGTTCAGCTTTTTTCAATTTTACCCCCGTGGGATATATATTCTACCCACACACATTTGGAACTCTCCTGGGGTACCCTCACACATATTATTCCCTCATTTAGTGGATATTTTCACAAAAAAGTGAAATTTTCAAAAATCCAGAAAATTGGCTGAAAACGACTAAATATCAAGGACTCATTGGGCGAATTGCTCTGGAACTGAAATCGGAACGCTCACTGACATTTCCCCTATCTGAAAGTCTGATAAACGCCGGAAAAATGACTAAGTCCAAAAAAAAATTTGTTCAACTTTTTTCAATTTTACCCCTGTGGGATATATATTCTACCCACACACATTTGGAACTCTCCTGGGGTACCCTCACACATATTATTCCCTCATTTAGTGGATATTTTCACAAAAAGTGAAATTTTCAAAAATCCAGAGAATTGGCTGAAAACGACTAAATATCAAGGACTCATTGGGCGAATCGCTCTGGAACTGAAATCGGAACGCACACTGACATTTCCCCTTTCTGAAAGTCTGAAAAACGCGGGAAAAATGACTAAGTCCAAAAAAAATTTTTTTTCAACTTTTTTCAATTTTACCCCCGTGGGATATATATTCTACCCACACACATTTGGAACTCTCCTGGGGTACCCTCACACATATTGTTCCCTCGTTTAGTGGATATTTTCACAAAAAAGTGAAATTTTCAAAAATCCAGAAAATTAGCTGAAAACGACTAAATATAAAGGACTCATTGGGCAAATTGCTCTGGAACTGAAATCGGAATGCTCACTGACATTTCCCCTATCTGAAAGTCTGATAAACGGCGGAAAAATGTCTAAGTGCAAAAAAAAAATTTTTTTCAACTTTTTTCAATTTTACCCCCGTGGGATATATATTCTACCCACACACATTTGGAACTCTCCTGGGGTACCCTCACACATATTATTCCCTCATTTAGTGGATATTTTCACAAAAAAGTGAAATTTTCAAAAATCCAGAAAATTGGCTGAAAACGACTAAATATCAAGGACTCATTGGGCGAATCGCTCTGGAACTGAAATCGGAACGCACACTGACATTTCCCCTTTCTGAAAGTCTGAAAAACGCGGGAAAAATGACTAAGTCCAAAAAAAATTTTTTTTCAACTTTTTTCAATTTTACCCCCGTGGGATATATACTCTACCCACACACATTTGGAACTCTCCTGGGGTACCCTCACACATATTATTCCCTCAATTAGTGGATATTTTCACAAAAAAGTGAAATTTTCAAAAATCCAGAAAATTGGCTGAAAACGGCTAAATATCAAGGACTCATTGGGCGAATTGCTCTGGATCTGAAATCGGAACGCTCACTGACATTTCCCCTATCTGAAAGTCTGATAAACGCCGGAAAAATGACTAAGTCCACAAAAAAAATTTTTTCAACTTTTTTCAATTTTACCCCCGTGGGATATATATTCTACCCACACACATTTGGAACTCTCCTGGGGTACCCTCACACATATTATTCCCTCGTTTAGTGGATATTTTCACAAAAAAGTGAAATTTTCAAAAATCCAGAAAATTAGCTGAAAACGACTAAATATCAAGGACTCATTGGGCGAATCGCTCTGGAACTGAAATCGGAATGCTCACTCACATTTCCCCTATCTGAAAGTCTGAAAAAACGCCGGAAAAATGACTAAGTCCAAAAAAAAATTTGTTCAACTTTTTTCAATTTTACCCCTGTGGGATATATATTCTACCCACACACATTTGGAACTCTCCTGGGGTACCCTCACACATTTTATTCCCTCATTTAGTGGATATTTTCACAAAAAAGTGAAATTTTCAAAAATCCAGAAAATTGGCTGAAAACGACTAAATATCAAGGACTCATTGGGCGAATCGCTCTGGAACTGAAATCGGAACGCTCACTGACATTTCCCCTATCTGAAAGTCTGATAAACGGCGGAAAAATGACTAAGTCCAAAAAAAATTTTTTTTCAACTTTTTTCAATTTTACTCCGTGGGATATATATACTACCCACACACATTTGGAACTCTCCTGGGGTACCCGCACACATATTATTCCCTCGTTTAGTGGATATTTTCACAAAAAAGTGAAATTTTGAAAAATCTTGAAAATTGGCTGAAAACGACTAAATTTCAAGGACTCATTGGGCGAATCGCTCTGGAACTGAAATCGAAAAGCTCACTGACATTTCCCCTATCTAAAAGTCTGATAAATGCCGGAAAAATGACTAAGTCCAAAAAAAAATTTGTTCAACTTTTTTCAATTTTACCCCCGTGGGATATATATTCTACCCACACACATTTGGAACTCTCCTGGGGTACCCTCACACATATTATTCCCTCATTTAGTGGATATTTTCACAAAAAAGTGAAATTTTCAAAAATCCAGAGAATTGGCTGAAAACGACTAAATATCAAGGACTCATTGGGCGAATCGCTCTGGAACTGAAATCGGAACGCACACTGACATTTCCCCTTTCTGAAAGTCTGAAAAACGCGGGAAAAATGACTAAGTCCAAAAAAAATTTTTTTTCAACTTTTTTCAATTTTACCCCCGTGGGATATATATTCTACCCACACACATTTGGAACTCTCCTGGGGTACCCTCACACATATTATTCCCTCAATTAGTGGATATTTTCACAAAAAAGTGAAATTTTCAAAAATCCAGAAAATTGGCTGAAAACGGCTAAATATCAAGGACTCATTGGGCGAATTGCTCTGGAACTGAAATCGGAACGCTCACTGACATTTCCCCTATCTGAAAGTCTGATAAACGCCGGAAAAATGACTAAGTCCACAAAAAAAATTTTTTCAACTTTTTTCAATTTTACCCCCGTGGGATATATATTCTACCCACACACATTTGGAACTCTCCTGGGGTACCCTCACACATATTATTCCCTCGTTTAGTGGATATTTTCACAAAAAAGTGAAATTTTCAAAAATCCAGAAAATTAGCTGAAAACGACTAAATATAAAGGACTCATTGGGCAAATTGCTCTGGAACTGAAATCGGAATGCTCACTGACATTTCCCCTATCTGAAAGTCTGATAAACGGCGGAAAAATGTCTAAGTGCAAAAAAAAAATTTTTTTCAACTTTTTTCAATTTTACCCCCGTGGGATATATATTCTACCCACACACATTTGGAACTCTCCTGGGGTACCCTCACACATATTATTCCCTCATTTAGTGGATATTTTCACAAAAAAGTGAAATTTTCAAAAATCCAGAAAATTGGCTGAAAACGACTAAATATCAAGGACTCATTGGGCGAATCGCTCTGGAACTGAAATCGGAATGCTCACTGACATTTCCCCTATCTGAAAGTCTGATAAACGCCGGAAAAATGACTAAGTCCCAAAAAAAAATTTTTTCAACTTTTTTCAATTTTACCCCCGTGGGTTATATATTCTACCCACACACATTTGGAACTCTCCTGGGGTACCCTCACACATATTATTCCCTCGTTTAGTGGATATTTTCACAAAAAAGTGAAATTTTCAAAAATCCAGAAAATTGGCTGAAAACGACTAAATATCAAGGACTCATTGGGCGAATCGCTCTGGAACTGAAATCGGAATGCTCACTCACATTTCCCCTATCTGAAAGTCTGAAAAAACGCCGGAAAAATGACTAAGTCCAAAAAAAAATTTGTTCAACTTTTTTCAATTTTACCCCTGTGGGATATATATTCTACCCACACACATTTGGAACTCTCCTGGGGTACCCTCACACATTTTATTCCCTCATTTAGTGGATATTTTCACAAAAAAGTGAAATTTTCAAAAATCCAGAAAATTGGCTGAAAACGACTAAATATCAAGGACTCATTGGGCGAATCGCTCTGGAACTGAAATCGGAACGCTCACTGACATTTCCCCTATCTGAAAGTCTGATAAACGGCGGAAAAATGACTAAGTCCAAAAAAAATTTTTTTTCAACTTTTTTCAATTTTACTCCGTGGGATATATATACTACCCACACACATTTGGAACTCTCCTGGGGTACCCGCACACATATTATTCCCTCGTTTAGTGGATATTTTCACAAAAAAGTGAAATTTTCAAAAATCCAGAAAATTGGCTGAAAACGACTAAATATCAAGGACTCATTGGGCGATTTGCTCTGGAACTGAAATCGAAAAGCTCACTGACATTTCCCCTATCTGAAAGTCTGATAAATGCCGGAAAAATGACTAAGTCCAAAAAAAAATTTGTTCAACTTTTTTCAATTTTACCCCCGTGGGATATATATTCTACCCACACACATTTGGAACTCTCCTGGGGTACCCTCACACATATTATTCCCTCATTTAGTGGATATTTTCACAAAAAAGTGAAATTTTCAAAAATCCAGAAAATTGGCTGAAAACGACTAAATATCAAGGACTCATTGGGCGAATTGCTCTGGAACTGAAATCGGAACGCTCACTGACATTTCCCCTATCTGAAAGTCTGATAAACGCCGGAAAAATGACTAAGTCCAAAAAAAAATTTGTTCAACTTTTTTCAATTTTACCCCTGTGGGATATATATTCTACCCACACACATTTGGAACTCTCCTGGGGTACCCTCACACATATTATTCCCTCATTTAGTGGATATTTTCACAAAAAGTGAAATTTTCAAAAATCCAGAGAATTGGCTGAAAACGACTAAATATCAAGGACTCATTGGGCGAATCGCTCTGGAACTGAAATCGGAACGCACACTGACATTTCCCCTTTCTGAAAGTCTGAAAAACGCGGGAAAAATGACTAAGTCCAAAAAAAATTTTTTTTCAACTTTTTTCAATTTTACCCCCGTGGGATATATATTCTACCCACACACATTTGGAACTCTCCTGGGGTACCCTCACACATATTATTCCCTCAATTAGTGGATATTTTCACAAAAAAGTGAAATTTTCAAAAATCCAGAAAATTGGCTGAAAACGGCTAAATATCAAGGACTCATTGGGCGAATTGCTCTGGAACTGAAATCGGAACGCTCACTGACATTTCCCCTATCTGAAAGTCTGATAAACGCCGGAAAAATGACTAAGTCCACAAAAAAAATTTTTTCAACTTTTTTCAATTTTACCCCCGTGGGATATATATTCTACCCACACACATTTGGAACTCTCCTGGGGTACCCTCACACATATTATTCCCTCGTTTAGTGGATATTTTCACAAAAAAGTGAAATTTTCAAAAATCCAGAAAATTAGCTGAAAACGACTAAATATAAAGGACTCATTGGGCAAATTGCTCTGGAACTGAAATCGGAATGCTTACTGACATTTCCCCTATCTGAAAGTCTGATAAACGCCGGAAAAATGACTAAGTCCAAAAAAAATTTTTTTTCAACTTTTTTCAATTTTACTCCGTGGGATATATATACTACCCACACACATTTGGAACTCTCCTGGGGTACCCGCACACATATTATTCCCTCGTTTAGTGGATATTTTCACAAAAAAGTGAAATTTTCAAAAATCCAGAAAATTGGCTGAAAACGACTAAATATCAAGGACTCATTGGGCGATTTGCTCTGTAACTGAAATCGAAAAGCTCACTGACATTTCCGCTATCTGAAAGTCTGATAAATGCCGGAAAAATGACTAAGTCCAAAAAAAAATTTGTTCAACTTTTTTCAATTTTACCCCCGTGTGATATATATTCTACCCACACACATTTGGAACTCTCCTGGGGTACCCTCACACATATTATTCCCTCATTTAGTGGATATTTTCACAAAAAAGTGAAATTTTCAAAAATCCAGAAAATTGGCTGAAAACGACTAAATATCAAGGACTCATTGGGCGAATTGCTCTGGAACTGAAATCGGAACGCTCACTGACATTTCCCCTATCTGAAAGTCTGATAAACGCCGGAAAAATGACTAAGTCCAAAAAAAAATTTGTTCAACTTTTTTCAATTTTACCCCTGTGGGATATATATTCTACCCACACACATTTGGAACTCTCCTGGGGTACCCTCACACATATTATTCCCTCATTTAGTGGATATTTTCACAAAAAGTGAAATTTTCAAAAATCCAGAGAATTGGCTGAAAACGACTAAATATCAAGGACTCATTGGGCGAATCGCTCTGGATCTGAAATCGGAACGCACACTGACATTTCCCCTTTCTGAAAGTCTGAAAAACGCGGGAAAAATGACTAAGTCCAAAAAAAATTTTTTTTCAACTTTTTTCAATTTTACCCCCGTGGGATATATATTCTACCCACACACATTTGGAACTCTCCTGGGGTACCCTCACACATATTATTCCCTCAATTAGTGGATATTTTCACAAAAAAGTGAAATTTTCAAAAATCCAGAAAATTGGCTGAAAACGGCTAAATATCAAGGACTCATTGGGCGAATTGCTCTGGAACTGAAATCGGAACGCTCACTGACATTTCCCCTATCTGAAAGTCTGATAAACGCCGGAAAAATGACTAAGTCCACAAAAAAAATTTTTTCAACTTTTTTCAATTTTACCCCCGTGGGATATATATTCTACCCACACACATTTGGAACTCTCCTGGGGTACCCTCACACATATTATTCCCTCGTTTAGTGGATATTTTCACAAAAAAGTGAAATTTTCAAAAATCCAGAAAATTAGCTGAAAACGACTAAATATAAAGGACTCATTGGGCAAATTGCTCTGGAACTGAAATCGGAATGCTTACTGACATTTCCCCTATCTGAAAGTCTGATAAACGCCGGAAAAATGACTAAGTCCAAAAAAAAATTTGTTCAACTTTTTTCAATTTTACCCCCGTGGGATATATATTCTACCCACACACATTTGGAACTCTCCTGGGGTACCCTCACACATATTATTCCCTCATTTAGTGGATATTTTCACAAAAAAGTGAAATTTTCAAAAATTCAGAAAATTGGCTGAAAACGACTAAATATCAAGGACTCATTGGGCGAATCGCTCTGGAACTGAAATCGGAATGCTCACTGACATTTCCCCTATGTGAAAGTCTGATAAACGCCGGAAAAATGACTAAGTCCAAAAAAAATTTTTTTTCAACTTTTTTCAATTTTACCCCCGTGGGATATATATTCTACCCACACACATTTGGAACTCTCCTGGGGTACCCTCACACATATTATTCCCTCAATTAGTGGATATTTTCACAAAAAAGTGAAATTTTCAAAAATCCAGAAAATTGGCTGAAAACGGCTAAATATCAAGGACTCATTGGGCGAATTGCTCTGGAACTGAAATCGGAACGCTCACTGACATTTCCCCTATCTGAAAGTCTGATAAACGCCGGAAAAATGACTAAGTCCACAAAAAAAATTTTTTCAACTTTTTTCAATTTTACCCCCGTGGGATATATATTCTACCCACACACATTTGGAACTCTCCTGGGGTACCCTCACACATATTATTCCCTCGTTTAGTGGATATTTTCACAAAAAAGTGAAATTTTCAAAAATCCAGAAAATTAGCTGAAAACGACTAAATATAAAGGACTCATTGGGCAAATTGCTCTGGAACTGAAATCGGAATGCTTACTGACATTTCCCCTATCTGAAAGTCTGATAAACGCCGGAAAAATGACTAAGTCCAAAAAAAATTTTTTTTCAACTTTTTTCAATTTTACTCCGTGGGATATATATACTACCCACACACATTTGGAACTCTCCTAGGGTACCCGCACACATATTATTCCCTCGTTTAGTGGATATTTTCACAAAAAAGTGAAATTTTCAAAAATCCAGAAAATTGGCTGAAAACGACTAAATATCAAGGACTCATTGGGCGATTTGCTCTGTAACTGAAATCGAAAAGCTCACTGACATTTCCGCTATCTGAAAGTCTGATAAATGCCGGAAAAATGACTAAGTCCAAAAAAAAATTTGTTCAACTTTTTTCAATTTTACCCCCGTGGGATATATATTCTACCCACACACATTTGGAACTCTCCTGGGGTACCCTCACACATATTATTCCCTCAATTAGTGGATATTTTCACAAAAAAGTGAAATTTTCAAAAATCCAGAAAATTGGCTGAAAACGGCTAAATATCAAGGACTCATTGGGCGAATTGCTCTGGAACTGAAATCGGAACGCTCACTGACATTTCCCCTATCTGAAAGTCTGATAAACGCCGGAAAAATGACTAAGTCCACAAAAAAAATTTTTTCAACTTTTTTCAATTTTACCCCCGTGGGATATATATTCTACCCACACACATTTGGAACTCTCCTGGGGTACCCTCACACATATTATTCCCTCGTTTAGTGGATATTTTCACAAAAAAGTGAAATTTTCAAAAATCCAGAAAATTAGCTGAAAACGACTAAATATAAAGGACTCATTGGGCAAATTGCTCTGGAACTGAAATCGGAATGCTTACTGACATTTCCCCTATCTGAAAGTCTGATAAACGCCGGAAAAATGACTAAGTCCAAAAAAAAATTTGTTCAACTTTTTTCAATTTTACCCCCGTGGGATATATATTCTACCCACACACATTTGGAACTCTCCTGGGGTACCCTCACACATATTATTCCCTCATTTAGTGGATATTTTCACAAAAAAGTGAAATTTTCAAAAATCCAGAAATTTGGCTGAAAACGACAAAATATCAATGACTCATTGGGCGAATCGCTTTGGAACTGAAATCGGAACGCTCACTGACATTTCCCCTATCTGAAAGTCTGATAAACGCCGGAAAAATGACTAAGTCCAAAAAAAAATTTGTTCAACTTTTTTCAATTTTACCCCTGTGGGATATATATTCTACCCACACACATTTGGAACTCTCCTGGGGTACCCTCACACATTTTATTCCCTCATTTAGTGGATATTTTCACAAAAAAGTGAAATTTTCAAAAATCCAGAAAATTGGCTGAAAACGACTAAATATCAAGGACTCATTGGGCGAATCGCTCTGGAACTGAAATCGGAATGCTCACTCACATTTCCCCTATCTGAAAGTCTGAAAAAACGCCGGAAAAATGACTAAGTCCAAAAAAAAATTTTTTTCAACTTTTTTCAATTTTACCCCAGTGGGATATATATTCTACCCACACACATTTGGAACTCTCCTGGGGTACCCTCACACATATTATTCCCTCATTTAGTGGATATTTTCACAGAAAAGTGAAATTTTCAAAAATCCAGAAATTTGGCTGAAAACGACAAAATATCAATGACTCATTGGGCGAATCGCTTTGGAACTGAAATCGGAACGCTCACTGACATTTCCCCTATCTGAAAGTCTGATAAACGCTGGAAAAATGACTAAGTCCAAAAAAAAATTTGTTCAACTTTTTTCAATTTTACCCCTGTGGGATATATATTCTACCCACACACATTTGGAACTCTCCTGGGGTACCCTCACACATTTTATTCCCTCATTTAGTGGATATTTTCACAAAAAAGTGAAATTTTCAAAAATCCAGAAAATTGGCTGAAAACGACTAAATATCAAGGACTCATTGGGCGAATCGCTCTGGAACTGAAATCGGAATGCTCACTCACATTTCCCCTATCTGAAAGTCTGAAAAAACGCCGGAAAAATGACTAAGTCCAAAAAAAAATTTTTTTCAACTTTTTTCAATTTTACCCCAGTGGGATATATATTCTACCCACACACATTTGGAACTCTCCTGGGGTACCCTCACACATATTATTCCCTCATTTAGTGGATATTTTCACAAAAAGTGAAATTTTCAAAAATCCAGAAATTTGGCTGAAAACGACAAAATATCAATGACTCATTGGGCGAATCGCTTTGGAACTGAAATCGGAACGCTCACTGACATTTCCCCTATCTGAAAGTCTGATAAACGCCGGAAAAATGACTAAGTCCACAAAAAAAATTTTTTCAACTTTTTTCAATTTTACCCCCGTGGGATATATATTCTACCCACACACATTTGGAACTCTCCTGGGGTACCCTCACACATATTATTCCCTCGTTTAGTGGATATTTTCACAAAAAAGTGAAATTTTCAAAAATCCAGAAAATTAGCTGAAAACGACTAAATATAAAGGACTCATTGGGCAAATTGCTCTGGAACTGAAATCGGAATGCTTACTGACATTTCCCCTATCTGAAAGTCTGATAAACGCCGGAAAAATGACTAAGTCCAAAAAAAAATTTGTTCAACTTTTTTCAATTTTACCCCCGTGGGATATATATTCTACCCACACACATTTGGAACTCTCCTGGGGTACCCTCACACATATTATTCCCTCATTTAGTGGATATTTTCACAAAAAAGTGAAATTTTCAAAAATCTTGAAAATTGGCTGAAAACGACTAAATTTCAAGGAATCATTGGGCGAATCGCTCTGGAACTGAAATCGGAATGCTCACTGACATTTCCCCTATCTGAAAGTCTGATAAATGGCGGAAAAATGACTAAGTCCAAAAAAAATTTTTTTTCAACTTTTTTCAATTTTACTCCGTGGGATATATATACTACCCACACACATTTGGAACTCTCCTGGGGTACCCGCACACATATTATTCCCTCGTTTAGTGGATATTTTCACAAAAAAGTGAAATTTTCAAAAATCCAGAAAATTGGCTGAAAACGACTAAATATCAAGGACTCATTGGGCGATTTGCTCTGGAACTGAAATCGAAAAGCTCACTGACATTTCCCCTATCTGAAAGTCTGATAAATGCCGGAAAAATGACTAAGTCCAAAAAAAAATGTGTTCAACTTTTTTCAATTTTACCCCCGTGGGATATATATTCTACCCACACACATTTGGAACTCTCCTGGGGTACCCTCACACATATTATTCCCTCATTTAGTGGATATTTTCACAAAAAAGTGAAATTTTCAAAAATCCAGAAAATTGGCTGAAAACGACTAAATATCAAGGACTCATTGGGCGAATTGCTCTGGAACTGAAATCGGAACGCTCACTGACATTTCCCCTATCTGAAAGTCTGATAAACGCCGGAAAAATGACTAAGTCCAAAAAAAAATTTGTTCAACTTTTTTCAATTTTACCCCTGTGGGATATATATTCTACCCACACACATTTGGAACTCTCCTGGGGTACCCTCACACATATTATTCCCTCATTTAGTGGATATTTTCACAAAAAGTGAAATTTTCAAAAATCCAGAGAATTGGCTGAAAACGACTAAATATCAAGGACTCATTGGGCGAATCGCTCTGGAACTGAAATCGGAACGCACACTGACATTTCCCCTTTCTGAAAGTCTGAAAAACGCGGGAAAAATGACTAAGTCCAAAAAAAATTTTTTTTCAACTTTTTTCAATTTTACCCCCGTGGGATATATATTCTACCCACACACATTTGGAACTCTCCTGGGGTACCCTCACACATATTATTCCCTCAATTAGTGGATATTTTCACAAAAAAGTGAAATTTTCAAAAATCCAGAAAATTGGCTGAAAACGGCTAAATATCAAGGACTCATTGGGCGAATTGCTCTGGAACTGAAATCGGAACGCTCACTGACATTTCCCCTATCTGAAAGTCTGATAAACGCCGGAAAAATGACTAAGTCCACAAAAAAAAATTTTTCAACTTTTTTCAATTTTACCCCCGTGGGATATATATTCTACCCACACACATTTGGAACTCTCCTGGGGTACCCTCACACATATTATTCCCTCGTTTAGTGGATATTTTCACAAAAAAGTGAAATTTTCAAAAATCCAGAAAATTAGCTGAAAACGACTAAATATAAAGGACTCATTGGGCAAATTGCTCTGGAACTGAAATCGGAATGCTCACTGACATTTCCCCTATCTGAAAGTCTGATAAACGCCGGAAAAATGACTAAGTCCAAAAAAAAATTTGTTCAACTTTTTTCAATTTTACCCCCGTGGGATATATATTCTACGCACACACATTTGGAACTCTCCTGGGGTACCCTCACATATATTATTCCCTCGTTTAGTGGATATTTTCACAAAAAAGTGAAATTTTCAAAAATCCAGAAAATTGGCTGAAAACGACTAAATATCAAGGACTCATTGGGCGAATCGCTCTGGAACTGAAATCGGAATGCTCACTCACATTTCCCCTATCTGAAAGTCTGAAAAAACGCCGGAAAAATGACTAAGTCCAAAAAAAAATTTTTTTCAACTTTTTTCAATTTTACCCCAGTGGGATATATATTCTACCCACACACATTTGGAACTCTCCTGGGGTACCCTCACACATATTATTCCCTCATTTAGTGGATATTTTCACAGAAAAGTGAAATTTTCAAAAATCCAGAAATTTGGCTGAAAACGACAAAATATCAATGACTCATTGGGCGAATCGCTTTGGAACTGAAATCGGAACGCTCACTGACATTTCCCCTATCTGAAAGTCTGATAAACGCCGGAAAAATGACTAAGTCCAAAAAAAAATTTGTTCAACTTTTTTCAATTTTACCCCTGTGGGATATATATTCTACCCACACACATTTGGAACTCTCCTGGGGTACCCTCACACATATTATTCCCTCATTTAGTGGATATTTTCACAAAAAAGTGAAATTTTCAAAAATCTTGAAAATTGGCTGAAAACGACTAAATTTCAAGGACTCATTGGGCGAATCGCTCTGGAACTGAAATCGCAACGCTCACTGACATTTCCCCTATCTGAAAGTCTGATAAACGGCGGAAAAATGACTAAGTCCAAAAAAAATTTTTTTTCAACTTTTTTCAATTTTACTCCGTGGGATATATATACTACCCACACACATTTGGAACTCTCCTGGGGTACCCGCACACATATTATTCCCTCGTTTAGTGGATATTTTCACAAAAAAGTGAAATTTTCAAAAATCCAGAAAATTGGCTGAAAACGACTAAATATCAAGGACTCATTGGGCGATTTGCTCTGGAACTGAAATCGAAAAGCTCACTGACATTTCCCCTATCTGAAAGTCTGATAAATGCCGGAAAAATGACTAAGTCCAAAAAAAAATTTGTTCAACTTTTTTCAATTTTACCCCCGTGGGATATATATTCTACCCACACACATTTGGAACTCTCCTGGGGTACCCTCACACATATTATTCCCTCATTTAGTGGATATTTTCACAAAAAAGTGAAATTTTCAAAAATCCAGAAAATTGGCTGAAAACGACTAAATATCAAGGACTCATTGGGCGAATCGCTCTGGAACTGAAATCGGAATGCTCACTGACATTTCCCCTATCTGAAAGTCTGATAAACGCCGGAAAAATGACTAAGTCCCAAAAAAAATTTTTTTCAACTTTTTTCAATTTTACCCCCGTGGGATATATATTCTACCCACACACATTTGGAACTCTCCTGGGGTACCCTCACACATATTATTCCCTCATTTAGTGGATATTTTCACAAAAAAGTGAAATTTTCAAAAATCCAGAAAATTGACTGAAAACGACTAAATATCAAGGACTCATTGGGCGAATCGCTTTGGAACTGAAATCGGAACGCTCACTGACATTTCCCCTATCTGAAAGTCTGATAAACGGCGGAAAAATGACTAAGTCCAAAAAAAATTTTTTTTCAACTTTTTTCAATTTTACCTCCGTGGGATATATATTCTACCCACACACATTTGGAACTCTCCTGGGGTACCCGCACACATATTATTCCCTCGTTTAGTGGATATTTTCACAAAAAAGTGAAATTTTCAAAAATCCAGAAAATTGGCTGAAAACGACTAAATATCAAGGACTCATTGGGCGATTTGCTCTGGAACTGAAATCGAAAAGCTCACTGACATTTCCCCTATCTGAAAGTCTGATAAATGCCGGAAAAATGACTAAGTCCAAAAAAAAATTTGTTCAACTTTTTTCAATTTTACCCCCGTGGGATATATATTCTACCCACACACATTTGGAACTCTCCTGGGGTACCCTCACACATATTATTCCCTCATTTAGTGGATATTTTCACAAAAAAGTGAAATTTTCAAAAATCCAGAAAATTGGCTGAAAACGACTAAATATCAAGGACTCATTGGGCGAATCGCTCTGGAACTGAAATCGGAATGCTCACTGACATTTCCCCTATCTGAAAGTCTGATAAACGCCGGAAAAATGACTAAGTCCAAAAAAAATTTTTTTTCAACTTTTTTCAATTTTACCTCCGTGGGATATATATTCTACCCACACACATTTGGAACTCTCCTGGGGTACCCGCACACATATTATTCCCTCGTTTAGTGGATATTTTCACAAAAAAGTGAAATTTTCAAAAATCCAGAAAATTGGCTGAAAACGACTAAATATCAAGGACTCATTGGGCGATTTGCTCTGGAACTGAAATCGAAAAGCTCACTGACATTTCCCCTATCTGAAAGTCTGATAAATGCCGGAAAAATGACTAAGTCCAAAAAAAAATTTGTTCAACTTTTTTCAATTTTACCCCCGTGGGATATATATTCTACCCACACACATTTGGAACTCTCCTGGGGTACCCTCACACATATTATTCCCTCATTTAGTGGATATTTTCACAAAAAAGTGAAATTTTCAAAAATCCAGAAAATTGGCTGAAAACGACTAAATATCAAGGACTCATTGGGCGAATCGCTCTGGAACTGAAATCGGAATGCTCACTGACATTTCCCCTATCTGAAAGTCTGATAAACGCCGGAAAAATGACTAAGTCCCAAAAAAAATTTTTTTCAACTTTTTTCAATTTTACCCCCGTGGGATATATATTCTACCCGCACACATTTGGAACTCTCCTGGGGTACCCTCACACATATTATTCCCTCGTTTAGTGGATATTTTCACAAAAAAGTGAAATTTTCAAAAATCCAGAAAATTGACTGAAAACGACTAAATATCAAGGACTCATTGGGCGAATCGCTCTGGAACTGAAATCAGAATGCTCTCTCCCTATCTGAAAGTCTGATAAACGCCGGAAAAATGACTAAGTCCCAAAAAAAATTTTTTTCAACTTTTTTCAATTTTACCCCCGTGGGATATATATTCTACCCACACACATTTGGAACTCTCCTGGGGTACCCTCACACATATTATTCCCTCATTTAGTGGATATTTTCACAAAAAAGTGAAATTTTCAAAAATCCAGAAATTTGGCTGAAAACGACAAAATATCAATGACTTATTGGGCGAATCGCTCTGGAACTGAAATCGGAACGCTCACTGACAATTCCCCTATCTTAAAGTCTGATAAACGACGGAAAAATGACTAAGTCCAAAAAAAAATTTGTTCAACTTTTTTCAATTTTACCCCTGTGGGATATATATTCTACCCATATATATATATCCAGAAAATTGGCTGAAAATGACTAAATATCAAGAACTCATTGGGCGAATCGCTCTGGAACTGAAATCGGAACGCTCACTGACATTTCCCCTATCTGAAAGTCTGATAAACGACGGAAAAATGACTAAGTCCAAAAAAATTTTTTTTTCAACTTTTTTCAATTTTACCCCCGTGGGATATATATTCTACCCACACACATTTGGAACTCTCCTGGGGTACCCTCACACATATTATTCCCTCATTTAGTGGATATTTTCACAAAAAAGTGAAATTTTCAAAAATCCAGAAAATTGGCTGAAAACGACTAAATATCAAGGACTCATTGGGCGAATCGCTCTGGAACTGAAATCGGAATGCTCTCTCACATTTCCCCTATCTGAAAGTCTGATAAACGCCGGAAAAATGACTAAGTCCCAAAAAAAAATTTTTAAAACTTTTTTCAATTTTACCCCCGTGGGATATATATTCTACCCACACACATTTGGAACTCTCCTGGGGTACCCTCACACATATTATTCCCTCATTTAGTGGATATTTTCACAAAAAAGAGAAATTTTCAAAAATCCAGAAAATTGGCTGAAAACGACTAAATATCAAGGACTCATTGGGCGAATCGCTCTGGAACTGAAATCGGAACGCTCACTGACATTTCCCCTATCTGAAAATCTGATAAACGACGGAAAAATGACTAAGTCCAAAAAAAATTTTTTTTCAATTTTACCACCGTGGGATATATATTCTACCCACACACATTTGGAACTCTCCTGGGGTACCCTCACACATATTATTCCCTCATTTAGTGGATATTTTCACAAAAAAGTGAAATTTTCAAAAATCCAGAAAATTGGCTGAAAATGACTAAATATCAAGGACTCATTGGGCGAATCGCTCTGGAACTGAAATCGGAATGCTCACTGACATTTCCCCTATCTGAAAGTCTGATAAACGACGGAAAAATGACTAAGTCAAAAAAAAAATTTTTTTCAACTTTTTTCAATTTTACCCCAGTGGGATATATATTCTACCCACACACATTTGGAACTCTCCTGGGGTACCCTCACACATATTATTCCCTCATTTAGTGGATATTTTCAGAAAAAAGTGAAATTTTCAAAAATCCAGAAAATTGGCTGAAAACGACTAAATATCAAGGACTCATTGGGCGAATCGCTCTGGAACTGAAATCGGAACGCTCAATGACATTTCCCCTATCTGAAAGTCTGATAAACAACGGAAAAATGACTAAGTCCAAAAAAAATTTTTTTACAACTTTTTTCAATTTTACCCCCGTGGGATATATATTCTACCCACACACATTTGGAACTCTCCTGGGGTACCCTCACACATATTATTCCCTCATTTAGTGGATATTTTCACAAAAAAGTGAAATTTTCAAAAATCCAGAAAATTGGCTGAAAATGACTAAATATCAAGGACTCATTGGGCGAATCGCTCTGGAACTGAAATCGGAACGCTCACTGACATTTCCCCTATCTGAAAATCTGATAAACGACGGAAAAATGACTAAGTCAAAAAAAAATTTTTTTTTTTCAATTCTACCCACACACATTTGGAACTCTCCTGGGGTACCCTCACACATATTATTCCCTCATTTAGTGGATATTTTCACAAAAAAGTGAAATTTTCAAAAATCCAGAAAATTGGCTGAAAATGACTAAATATCAAGGACTCATTGGGCGAATCGCTCTGGAACTGAAATCGGAACGCTCACTGACATTTCCCCTATCTGAAAGTCTGATAAACGACGGAAAAATGACTAAGTCCAAAAAAATTTTTTTTTCAACTTTTTTCAATTTTACCCCCGTGGGATATATATTCTACCCACACACATTTGGAACTCTCCTGGGGTACCCTCACACATATTATTCCCTCATTTAGTGGATATTTTCACAAAAAAGTGAAATTTTCAAAAATCCAGAAAATTGGCTGAAAACGACTAAATATCAAGGACTCATTGGGCGAATCGCTCTGGAACTGAAATCGGAATGCTCTCTCACATTTCCCCTATCTGAAAGTCTGATAAACGCCGGAAAAATGACTAAGTCCCAAAAAAAAATTTTTAAAACTTTTTTCAATTTTACCCCCGTGGGATATATATTCTACCCACACACATTTGGAACTCTCCTGGGGTACCCTCACACATATTATTCCCTCATTTAGTGGATATTTTCACAAAAAAGTGAAATTTTCAAAAATCCAGAAAATTGGCTGAAAATGACTAAATATCAAGGACTCATTGGGCGAATCGCTCTGGAACTGAAATCGGAACGCTCACTGACATTTCCCCTATCTGAAAGTCTGATAAACGCCGGAAAAATGACTAGGTCCAAAAAAAATTTTTTTTTTCAACTTTTTTCAATTTTACCCCCGTGGGATATATATTCTACCCACACACATTTGGAACTCTCCTGGGGTACCCTCACACATATTATTCCCTCATTTAGTGGATATTTTCACAAAAAAGAGAAATTTTCAAAAATCCAGAAAATTGGCTGAAAACGACTAAATATCAAGGACTCATTGGGCGAATCGCTCTGGAACTGAAATCGGAACGCTCACTGACATTTCCCCTATCTGAAAATCTGATAAACGACGGAAAAATGACTAAGTCCAAAAAAAATTTTTTTTCAATTTTACCACCGTGGGATATATATTCTACCCACACACATTTGGAACTCTCCTGGGGTACCCTCACACATATTATTCCCTCATTTAGTGGATATTTTCACAAAAAAGTGAAATTTTCAAAAATCCAGAAAATTGGCTGAAAATGACTAAATATCAAGGACTCATTGGGCGAATCGCTCTGGAACTGAAATCGGAATGCTCACTGACATTTCCCCTATCTGAAAGTCTGATAAACGACGGAAAAATGACTAAGTCCAAAAAAAAATTTTTTTCAACTTTTTTCAATTTTACCCCAGTGGGATATATATTCTACCCACACACATTTGGAACTCTCCTGGGGTACCCTCACACATATTATTCCCTCATTTAGTGGATATTTTCACAAAAAAGTGAAATTTTCAAAAATCCAGAAAATTGGCTGAAAACGACTAAATATCAAGGACTCATTGGGCGAATCGCTCTGGAACTGAAATCGGAATGCTCTCTCACATTTCCCCTCTCTGAAAGTCTGATAAACGGCGGAAAAATGACTAAGTCCAAAAAAAAAATTTTTTTCAACTTTTTTCAATTTTACCCCCGTGGGATATATATTCTACCCACACACATTTGGAACTCTCCTGGGGTTCCCTCACACATATTATTCCCTCATTTAGTGGATATTTTCACAAAAAAGTGAAATTTTCAAAAATCCAAATTATTGGCTGAAAACGACTAAATATCAAGGACTCATTGGGCGATTTGCTCTGGAACTGAAATCGAAAAGCTCACTGACATTTCCCCTATCTGAAAGTCTGATAAATGCCGGAAAAATGACTAAGTCCAAAAAAAAATTTGTTCAACTTTTTTCAATTTTACCCCCGTGGGATATATATTCTACCCACACACATTTGGAACTCTCCTGGGGTACCCTCACACATATTATTCCCTCATTTAGTGGATATTTTCACAAAAAAGTGAAATTTTCAAAAATCCAGAAAATTGGCTGAAAACGACTAAATATCAAGGACTCATTGGGCGAATCGCTCTGGAACTGAAATCGGAATGCTCACTGACATTTCCCCTATCTGAAAGTCTGATAAACGCCGGAAAAATGACTAAGTCCCAAAAAAAATTTTTTTCAACTTTTTTCAATTTTACCCCCGTGGGATATATATTCTACCCGCACACATTTGGAACTCTCCTGGGGTACCCTCACACATATTATTCCCTCGTTTAGTGGATATTTTCACAAAAAAGTGAAATTTTCAAAAATCCAGAAAATTGACTGAAAACGACTAAATATCAAGGACTCATTGGGCGAATCGCTCTGGAACTGAAATCAGAATGCTCTCTCCCTATCTGAAAGTCTGATAAACGCCGGAAAAATGACTAAGTCCCAAAAAAAATTTTTTTCAACTTTTTTCAATTTTACCCCCGTGGGATATATATTCTACCCACACACATTTGGAACTCTCCTGGGGTACCCTCACACATATTATTCCCTCATTTAGTGGATATTTTCACAAAAAAGTGAAATTTTCAAAAATCCAGAAATTTGGCTGAAAACGACAAAATATCAATGACTTATTGGGCGAATCGCTCTGGAACTGAAATCGGAACGCTCACTGACAATTCCCCTATCTTAAAGTCTGATAAACGACGGAAAAATGACTAAGTCCAAAAAAAAATTTGTTCAACTTTTTTCAATTTTACCCCTGTGGGATATATATTCTACCCATATATATATATCCAGAAAATTGGCTGAAAATGACTAAATATCAAGAACTCATTGGGCGAATCGCTCTGGAACTGAAATCGGAACGCTCACTGACATTTCCCCTATCTGAAAGTCTGATAAACGACGGAAAAATGACTAAGTCCAAAAAAATTTTTTTTTCAACTTTTTTCAATTTTACCCCCGTGGGATATATATTCTACCCACACACATTTGGAACTCTCCTGGGGTACCCTCACACATATTATTCCCTCATTTAGTGGATATTTTCACAAAAAAGTGAAATTTTCAAAAATCCAGAAAATTGGCTGAAAACGACTAAATATCAAGGACTCATTGGGCGAATCGCTCTGGAACTGAAATCGGAATGCTCTCTCACATTTCCCCTATCTGAAAGTCTGATAAACGCCGGAAAAATGACTAAGTCCCAAAAAAAAATTTTTAAAACTTTTTTCAATTTTACCCCCGTGGGATATATATTCTACCCACACACATTTGGAACTCTCCTGGGGTACCCTCACACATATTATTCCCTCATTTAGTGGATATTTTCACAAAAAAGAGAAATTTTCAAAAATCCAGAAAATTGGCTGAAAACGACTAAATATCAAGGACTCATTGGGCGAATCGCTCTGGAACTGAAATCGGAACGCTCACTGACATTTCCCCTATCTGAAAATCTGATAAACGACGGAAAAATGACTAAGTCCAAAAAAAATTTTTTTTCAATTTTACCACCGTGGGATATATATTCTACCCACACACATTTGGAACTCTCCTGGGGTACCCTCACACATATTATTCCCTCATTTAGTGGATATTTTCACAAAAAAGTGAAATTTTCAAAAATCCAGAAAATTGGCTGAAAATGACTAAATATCAAGGACTCATTGGGCGAATCGCTCTGGAACTGAAATCGGAATGCTCACTGACATTTCCCCTATCTGAAAGTCTGATAAACGACGGAAAAATGACTAAGTCAAAAAAAAAATTTTTTTCAACTTTTTTCAATTTTACCCCAGTGGGATATATATTCTACCCACACACATTTGGAACTCTCCTGGGGTACCCTCACACATATTATTCCCTCATTTAGTGGATATTTTCAGAAAAAAGTGAAATTTTCAAAAATCCAGAAAATTGGCTGAAAACGACTAAATATCAAGGACTCATTGGGCGAATCGCTCTGGAACTGAAATCGGAACGCTCAATGACATTTCCCCTATCTGAAAGTCTGATAAACAACGGAAAAATGACTAAGTCCAAAAAAAATTTTTTTACAACTTTTTTCAATTTTACCCCCGTGGGATATATATTCTACCCACACACATTTGGAACTCTCCTGGGGTACCCTCACACATATTATTCCCTCATTTAGTGGATATTTTCACAAAAAAGTGAAATTTTCAAAAATCCAGAAAATTGGCTGAAAATGACTAAATATCAAGGACTCATTGGGCGAATCGCTCTGGAACTGAAATCGGAACGCTCACTGACATTTCCCCTATCTGAAAATCTGATAAACGACGGAAAAATGACTAAGTCAAAAAAAAATTTTTTTTTTTCAATTCTACCCACACACATTTGGAACTCTCCTGGGGTACCCTCACACATATTATTCCCTCATTTAGTGGATATTTTCACAAAAAAGTGAAATTTTCAAAAATCCAGAAAATTGGCTGAAAATGACTAAATATCAAGGACTCATTGGGCGAATCGCTCTGGAACTGAAATCGGAACGCTCACTGACATTTCCCCTATCTGAAAGTCTGATAAACGACGGAAAAATGACTAAGTCCAAAAAAATTTTTTTTTCAACTTTTTTCAATTTTACCCCCGTGGGATATATATTCTACCCACACACATTTGGAACTCTCCTGGGGTACCCTCACACATATTATTCCCTCATTTAGTGGATATTTTCACAAAAAAGTGAAATTTTCAAAAATCCAGAAAATTGGCTGAAAACGACTAAATATCAAGGACTCATTGGGCGAATCGCTCTGGAACTGAAATCGGAATGCTCTCTCACATTTCCCCTATCTGAAAGTCTGATAAACGCCGGAAAAATGACTAAGTCCCAAAAAAAAATTTTTAAAACTTTTTTCAATTTTACCCCCGTGGGATATATATTCTACCCACACACATTTGGAACTCTCCTGGGGTACCCTCACACATATTATTCCCTCATTTAGTGGATATTTTCACAAAAAAGTGAAATTTTCAAAAATCCAGAAAATTGGCTGAAAATGACTAAATATCAAGGACTCATTGGGCGAATCGCTCTGGAACTGAAATCGGAACGCTCACTGACATTTCCCCTATCTGAAAGTCTGATAAACGCCGGAAAAATGACTAGGTCCAAAAAAAATTTTTTTTTTCAACTTTTTTCAATTTTACCCCCGTGGGATATATATTCTACCCACACACATTTGGAACTCTCCTGGGGTACCCTCACACATATTATTCCCTCATTTAGTGGATATTTTCACAAAAAAGAGAAATTTTCAAAAATCCAGAAAATTGGCTGAAAACGACTAAATATCAAGGACTCATTGGGCGAATCGCTCTGGAACTGAAATCGGAACGCTCACTGACATTTCCCCTATCTGAAAATCTGATAAACGACGGAAAAATGACTAAGTCCAAAAAAAATTTTTTTTCAATTTTACCACCGTGGGATATATATTCTACCCACACACATTTGGAACTCTCCTGGGGTACCCTCACACATATTATTCCCTCATTTAGTGGATATTTTCACAAAAAAGTGAAATTTTCAAAAATCCAGAAAATTGGCTGAAAATGACTAAATATCAAGGACTCATTGGGCGAATCGCTCTGGAACTGAAATCGGAATGCTCACTGACATTTCCCCTATCTGAAAGTCTGATAAACGACGGAAAAATGACTAAGTCCAAAAAAAAATTTTTTTCAACTTTTTTCAATTTTACCCCAGTGGGATATATATTCTACCCACACACATTTGGAACTCTCCTGGGGTACCCTCACACATATTATTCCCTCATTTAGTGGATATTTTCACAAAAAAGTGAAATTTTCAAAAATCCAGAAAATTGGCTGAAAACGACTAAATATCAAGGACTCATTGGGCGAATCGCTCTGGAACTGAAATCGGAATGCTCTCTCACATTTCCCCTCTCTGAAAGTCTGATAAACGGCGGAAAAATGACTAAGTCCAAAAAAAAAATTTTTTTCAACTTTTTTCAATTTTACCCCCGTGGGATATATATTCTACCCACACACATTTGGAACTCTCCTGGGGTTCCCTCACACATATTATTCCCTCATTTAGTGGATATTTTCACAAAAAAGTGAAATTTTCAAAAATCCAAATTATTGGCTGAAAATGACTAAATATCAAGGACTTATTGGGCAAATCGCTCTGGAACTGAAATCGGAATGCTCACTGACATTTCCCCTATCTGAAAGTCTGATAAACGCCGGAAAAATGACTAAGTCCCAAAAAAATTTTTTTTCAACTTTTTTCAATTTTACCCCCGTGGGATATATATTCTACCCACACACATTTGGAACTCTCCTGGGGTACCCTCACACATATTATTCCCTCATTTAGTGGATATTTTCACAAAAAAGTGAAATTTTCAAAAATCCAGAAAATTGGCTGAAAACGACTAAATATCAAGGACTCATTGGGCGAATCGCTCTGGAACTGAAATCGGAACGCTCAATGACATTTCCCCTATCTGAAAGTCTGATAAACAACGGAAAAATGACTAAGTCCAAAAAAAATTTTTTTACAACTTTTTTCAATTTTACCCCCGTGGGATATATATTCTACCCACACACATTTGGAACTCTCCTGGGGTACCCTCACACATATTATTCCCTCATTTAGTGGATATTTTCACAAAAAAGTGAAATTTTCAAAAATCCAGAAAATTGGCTGAAAACGACTAAATATCAAGGACTCATTGGGCGAATCGCTCTGGAACTGAAATCGGAATGCTCTCTCACATTTCCCCTCTCTGAAAGTCTGATAAACGGCGGAAAAATGACTAAGTCCAAAAAAAAAAATTTTTTCAACTTTTTTCAATTTTACCCCCGTGGGATATATATTCTACCCACACACATTTGGAACTCTCCTGGGGTTCCCTCACACATATTATTCCCTCATTTAGTGGATATTTTCACAAAAAAGTGAAATTTTCAAAAATCCAAATTATTGGCTGAAAATGACTAAATATCAAGGACTTATTGGGCAAATCGCTCTGGAACTGAAATCGGAATGCTCACTGACATTTCCCCTATCTGAAAGTCTGATAAACGCCGGAAAAATGACTAAGTCCCAAAAAAATTTTTTTTCAACTTTTTTCAATTTTACCCCCGTGGGATATATATTCTACCCACACACATTTGGAACTCTCCTGGGGTACCCTCACACATATTATTCCCTCATTTAGTGGATATTTTCACAAAAAAGTGAAATTTTCAAAAATCCAGAAAATTGGCTGAAAACGACTAAATATCAAGGACTCATTGGGCGAATCGCTCTGGAACTGAAATCGGAATGCTCTCTCACAATTCCCCTATCTGAAAGTCTGATAAACGGCGGAAAAATGACTAAGTCCAAAAAAAAAATTTTTTCAACTTTTTTCAATTTTACCCCCGTGGGATATATATTCTACCCACAAACATTTGGAACTCTCCTGGGGTACCCTCACACATATTATTCCCTCATTTAGTGGATATTTTCACAAAAAAGTGAAATTTTCAAAAATCCAGAAAATTGGCTGAAAACGACTAAATATCAAGGACTCATTGAGCGAATTGCTCTGGAACTGAAATCGGAACGCTCACTGACATTTCCCCTATCTGAAAGTCTGATAAACGCCGGAAAATGACTAAGTCCCAAAAAATTTTTTTTCAACTTTTTTCAATTTTATCCACCTGGGATATAAATTCTACCCACACACATTTGGAACTCTCCTGGGGTACCCTCACACATATTATTCCCTCATTTAGTGGATATTTTCACAAAAAAATGAAATTTTCAAAAATCCAGAAAATTGGCTGAAAACGACTAAATATCAAGGACTCATTGGGCGAATCGCTCTGGAACTGAAATCGGAATGCTCTCTCACATTTCCCCTATTTGAAAGTCTGATAAACGCCGGAAAAATGACTAAGTCCCAAAAAAATTTTTTTTAAACTTTTTTCAATTTTACCCCCGTGGGATATATATTCTACCCACACACATTTGGAACTCTCCTGGGGTACCCTCACACATATTATTCCCTCATTTAGTGGATATTTTCACAAAAAAGTGAAATTTTCAAAAATCCAGAAAATTGGCTGAAAACGACTAAATATCAAGGACTCATTGGGCGAATCGCTGTGGAACTGAAATCGGAACGCTCACTGACATTTCCCCTATCTGAAAGTCTGATAAACGCCGGAAAAATGACTAAGTCCAAAAAAATTTTTTTTTCAATTTTACCACCGTGGGATATATATTCTACCCACACACATTTGGAACTCTCCTGGGGTACCCTCACACATATTATTCCCTCATTTAGTGGATATTTTCACAAAAAAGTGAAATTTTCAAAAATCCAGAAAATTGGCTGAAAACGACTAAATATCAAGGACTCATTGGGCGAATCGCTCTGGAACTGAAATCGGAATGCTCTCTCACATTTCCCCTATCTGAAAGTCTGATAAACAACGGAAAAATGACTAAGCCCAAAAAAAATTTTTTTCAACTTTTTTCAATTTTACCCCCGTGGGATATATATTCTACCCACACACATTTGGAACTCTCCTGGGGTACCCTCACACATATTATTCCCTCATTTAGTGGATATTTTCACAAAAAAGTGAAATTTTCAAAAATCCAGAAAATTGGCTGAAAACGACTAAATATCAAGGACTCATTGGGCGAATCGCTCTGGAACTGAAATCGGAACGCTCAATGACATTTCCCCTATCTGAAAGTCTGATAAACAACGGAAAAATGACTAAGTCCAAAAAAAATTTTTTTACAACTTTTTTCAATTTTACCCCCGTGGGATATATATTCTACCCACACACATTTGGAACTCTCCTGGGGTACCCTCACACATATTCTTCCCTCATTTAGTGGATATTTTCACAAAAAAGTGAAATTTTCAAAAATCCAGAAAATTGGCTGAAAACGACTAAATATCAAGGACTCATTGGGCGAATCGCTCTGGAACTGAAATCGGAATGCTCTCTCACATTTCCCCTCTCTGAAAGTCTGATAAACGGCGGAAAAATGACTAAGTCCAAAAAAAAAAATTTTTTCAACTTTTTTCAATTTTACCCCCGTGGGATATATATTCTACCCACACACATTTGGAACTCTCCTGGGGTTCCCTCACACATATTATTCCCTCATTTAGTGGATATTTTCACAAAAAAGTGAAATTTTCAAAAATCCAAATTATTGGCTGAAAATGACTAAATATCAAGGACTTATTGGGCAAATCGCTCTGGAACTGAAATCGGAATGCTCACTGACATTTCCCCTATCTGAAAGTCTGATAAACGCCGGAAAAATGACTAAGTCCCAAAAAAATTTTTTTTCAACTTTTTTCAATTTTACCCCCGTGGGATATATATTCTACCCACACACATTTGGAACTCTCCTGGGGTACCCTCACACATATTATTCCCTCATTTAGTGGATATTTTCACAAAAAAGTGAAATTTTCAAAAATCCAGAAAATTGGCTGAAAACGACTAAATATCAAGGACTCATTGGGCGAATCGCTCTGGAACTGAAATCGGAATGCTCTCTCACATTTCCCCTATCTGAAAGTCTGATAAACGGCGGAAAAATGACTAAGTCCAAAAAAAAAATTTTTTCAACTTTTTTCAATTTTACCCCCGTGGGATATATATTCTACCCACAAACATTTGGAACTCTCCTGGGGTACCCTCACACATATTATTCCCTCATTTAGTGGATATTTTCACAAAAAAGTGAAATTTTCAAAAATCCAGAAAATTGGCTGAAAACGACTAAATATCAAGGACTCATTGAGCGAATTGCTCTGGAACTGAAATCGGAACGCTCACTGACATTTCCCCTATCTGAAAGTCTGATAAACGCCGGAAAATGACTAAGTCCCAAAAAATTTTTTTTCAACTTTTTTCAATTTTATCCACCTGGGATATAAATTCTACCCACACACATTTGGAACTCTCCTGGGGTACCCTCACACATATTATTCCCTCATTTAGTGGATATTTTCACAAAAAAATGAAATTTTCAAAAATCCAGAAAATTGGCTGAAAACGACTAAATATCAAGGACTCATTGGGCGAATCGCTCTGGAACTGAAATCGGAATGCTCTCTCACATTTCCCCTATTTGAAAGTCTGATAAACGCCGGAAAAATGACTAAGTCCCAAAAAAATTTTTTTTCAACTTTTTTCAATTTTACCCCCGTGGGATATATATTCTACCCACACACATTTGGAACTCTCCTGGGGTACCCTCACACATATTATTCCCTCATTTAGTGGATATTTTCACAAAAAAGTGAAATTTTCAAAAATCCAGAAAATTGGCTGAAAACGACTAAATATCAAGGACTCATTGGGCGAATCGCTGTGGAACTGAAATCGGAACGCTCACTGACATTTCCCCTATCTGAAAGTCTGATAAACGCCGGAAAAATGACTAAGTCCAAAAAAATTTTTTTTTCAATTTTACCACCGTGGGATATATATTCTACCCACACACATTTGGAACTCTCCTGGGGTACCCTCACACATATTATTCCCTCATTTAGTGGATATTTTCACAAAAAAGTGAAATTTTCAAAAATCCAGAAAATTGGCTGAAAACGACTAAATATCAAGGACTCATTGGGCGAATCGCTCTGGAACTGAAATCGGAATGCTCTCTCACATTTCCCCTATCTGAAAGTCTGATAAATGCCGGAAAAATGACTAAGTCCCCAAAAAAATTTTTTTCAACTTTTTTCAATTTTACCCCCGTGGGATATATATTCTACCCACACACATTTGGAACTCTCCTGGGGTACCCTCACACATATTATTCCCTCATTTAGTGGATATTTTCACAAAAAAGTGAAATTTTCAAAAATCCAGAAAATTGGCTGAAAACGACTAAATATCAAGGACTCATTGGGCGAATCGCTCTGGAACTGAAATCGGAACACTCACTGACATTTCCCCTATCTGAAAGTCTGATAAACGCCGGAAAAATTACTAAGTTCAAAAAAAATTTTTTTTTTCAACTTTTTTCAATTTTACCCCCGTGGGATATATATTCTACCCACACACATTTGGAACTCTCCTGGGGTACCCTCACACATATTATTCCCTCATTTAGTGGATATTTTCACAAAAAAAGTGAAATTTTCAAAAATCCAGAAAATTGGCTGAAAACGACTAAATATCAAGGACTCATTGGGCGAATCGCTCTGGAAGTGAAATCGGAACGCTCACTGACATTTCCCCTATCTGAAAATCTGATAAACGACGGAAAAATGACTAAGTCCAAAAAAAATTTTTTTTCAATTTTACCACCGTGGGATATATATTCTACCCACACACATTTGGAACTCTCCTGGGGTACCCTCACACATATTATTCCCTCATTTAGTGGATATTTTCACAAAAAAGTGACATTTTCAAAAATCCAGAAAATTGGCTGAAAATGACTAAATATCAAGGACTGATTGGGCGAATCGCTCTGGAACTGAAATCGGAATGCTCACTGACATTTCCCCTATCTGAAAGTCTGATAAACGCCGGAAAAATGACTAAGTCAAAAAAAAATTTTTTTTTTTCAATTCTACCCACACACATTTGGAACTCTCCTGGGGTACCTGTTAGAACCTTGCTGTTAGTTTTTTTTTCCTTTGCTGGTCACATGACCTTGTTGGCTTATTTAATCCTGCTCCGCCCTTCTGGCTTTGCTGGACTTCATTGTATATCTACTTTCTAGCTAGCCTGTGCTCTGTATCTAACTCTGTTAGTTTGCTTGGTCTACGGACCTCTATGTTCTATCTATTTTGTTTGTTCGTCTGTCTGCTACTATTTCTGTTAGGAGGTGTCCCATATTCCTCCCAGTCCTTAGTACTTGTAGGGATTCCCTCCCCAAATCTATAGGTCTCCGTACAGACTAGATTAGGACTTTAGCAGGTCTGATCGCAGGATCAGGTTCCCTGTTACATCGTAGGGATTCAGCTGAGTCTTATAGTAGGGACAGATCTCCTCTCTTTCCTTAGCTTTGGTAGCAGAACATAACAGTAAGTCCAGCCTGTAAATTCTCTAAGGAAAGATTTTTTTTTTGTTCCATCATGGTGTCGGTTCAGGATTTGGCTAAACACCTGCAGGGACTCTCTCTGGAAGTGGCCGAGCTCCGTCAGCACGTGAGTAACTGTCCTGGAGCATATTTCTTGGAGCCTAAGGTATGTTTGCCGGATTTATTTTTTGGTGAACATCGAGAATTTTTTTCATTTAAAAATGCTTGCTTATTGTATTTTCGTTTGAGACCCAAGTCCTCTGGGGATGAATCCCAGCGCGTAGGGTTCATAATGTCACTTTTGCGCAAAGAGCCTCAGGAGTGGGCCTTTTCTTTGCAACCTAGTGATACATGCTTCAGATCAGTGGATAGTTTTTTTTCTGCTTTAGGACTATTATATGATGATCCTGACCGTGTGGCATCAGCTGAGACTGAGTTGAGACGTTTAAAACAAGGATCAGGTAATATGGAAAAATATTGTACACATTTTCGTCGTTGGTCCACTCAAACAGGGTGGAACGATTCTGCTCTGAAAAGTCTATTTCTTGCTGGGCTCAGTGAAAAGGTTAAAGACCTGCTAATTGCTTATCCTACACCTGAAGATTTGCAACAGGCTATGCAATTAGCTATACGGGTGGATAGAAGACTGCGTGCTAGGGTTAATGAGAGCAAATCCTCTGCTATGTCAGTTTCTGGTTATGATAATGTGTGTACTAACAGTGGTGAACCGATGGAGATTGGATCGGTGGCACCTCGCTGTCAAGAAAAACACCGTCGTTTTTCAGAAGGCTTGTGTTTCTATTGCGGGAAATCTGGTCATTTGATTAAAGGCTGTGAGCTTCGTATGAAGAAAGAAAAAAAAATGGTCAGTCACGCCCGTATTGCCTGTTTAAATTCCAAGGGTATATTTTTAGCTGCTTCCACGATTGCTCAGGAAAAATTAATGGAATTTCGGGTGTTTGTTGATTGCGGGTCTACACTGAATGTTATTGATGGGGGATTCGTGGAAAAACTCAATTTAAAACCTGAACCTTTATCATCCCCCATTGCTGTGGTTTCTGTGGATGGCTCACCTTTGAAGAATATTACTCTCAAGGTCAGTGAATTTCCTCTCACTATTAATGGTGTTCACCATGAGAAATTGGATTTGGTAGTGTTGAATAACTTGCCTTCTCCAGTAATATTGGGATTGCCCTGGTTAAAATTGCACAATCCTGTACTGGATTGGTCTACCAGTGAAATTAAATCCTGGAGCCATAAATGTTATGACAAGTGTTGTAACGGGCGTATTGCAGCTTTGGATAGGGGAGAATTGCCTGTTCCTATTCAGGATTTTTGGAGAGTTTTTTCTGAGAAAGAATCGCAGGTTTTGCCTCCCCATAGAGACTATGATTGTTCTATTGAATTTGTCCCTGGAGCGACTCTTCCTAAAAGTCGTTTATTTAACCTTACTATTCCTGAGAGGAAGGCTTTGGAGGAATACATACAGACAAGTTTGGCCGCCGGTCACATTAGGCCCTCTAAGTCTCCTGTGGCGGTTGGATTTTTTTTTGTAAAAAAAAAGGACGGCGGTTTACGTCCTTGTCTGGATTTTCGTGAGATTAACAAAATTACGGTACGCAATCCTTACCCACTGCCATTGATTCCTGATCTGTTTAACCAGTTATTGGGGGACAAGTGGTTCTCTAAAATTGACCTTAAGGGGGCATACAATCTGTTGCGCATGAAGGAGGGTGATGAATGGAAGACTGCTTTTAACACTCCTGTGGGTCATTTTGAGAATCTGGTTATGCCTTTTGGTCTTACTAATGCTCCTGCATTTTTTCAGAATCTGATTAATGACATCCTTAGACCTTTGATCGGTAAAAATGTGGTTGTGTATTTGGATGACATTTTGATTTATTCGCCAGATCTGGAGTCTCATTGGCGGAGCGTGCGTGAGGTATTACAGTTATTAATGGACAATTCGCTTTTTGCTAAGCTGGAGAAATGTGAGTTCGCTGTACAGAGAATTAGTTTTTTGGGCTACATTATCTCCAGCAAAGGTTTTGAGATGGATCCGGTTAAGGTTCAGGCTGTGCAGGAATGGCCTAGGCCTATTGGTTTGAAATCGATACAGAGGTTTTTGGGTTTCGCCAATTACTATAGAAAATTCATAAAAATTTTTTCTAGTATTGTCAAACCTCTGACTGATCTCACCAGGAAAGGTGCTGATGCGGTTCAGTGGTCTTCTGAGGCCATTGAAGCTTTTGTGTATCTCAAGGAGAGGTTCACCTCTGCTCCCATCCTTATGCAGCCTGATGTTACTAGGCCGTTTTTGGTTGAGGTTGATGCTTCCTCTGTGGGGGTTGGCGCAGTATTGTCTCAGGATAACGGGGATGGATTACATCCCTGTGCATTTTTTTCAAAAAAATTTTCGGAGACTGAATTGAATTACGATATTGGTAATCGGGAATTATTGGCTATTAAACTCGCATTTGAACACTGGCGCCACTTCTTGGAAGGTGCGGAATTTCCCGTTCAGGTTCTTACGGATCATAAAAATCTGATATATCTTGACGCTGCCAAGCGCCTGAATGCCCGTCAGGCTAGGTGGGCACTGTTTTTCTCGCGGTTTAATTTCTCCGTTACTTACATCCCTGGTACTAAGAATGTTAAGGCGGATGCCTTGTCTCGCAGTTTTTCTCCCATAGTCGGTGCTGAGAAAGAGGAAAACATTTTACAAGAAGGTGTTGTGATAGCTGCTTTAGACTCTGTTTTGGAAGATGAGATTCTTAAAGCTCAGGAGAATGCCCCATCTAACACTCCTCATGGGAGGTTGTTTGTGCCTGGGACCTTTAGGAGAGATTTGTTTGTTGAGTGTCACGAATCTCGGTTGGCAGGTCATCCCGGAATCTCTGAGACCAAGAGACTGGTGGGTCGCAGTTTTTGGTGGCCTGGATGGCAGAAGGAAGTCATTAAGTGGGTGCGCCAATGTACTATATGTGCTAGATCTAAGTCCTCACATACTCCTGCTGCGGGGTTGCTTTGTCCTTTGGAGGTCCCCAGTGCTCCTTGGACACATTTGGCTATGGACTTTATAACTGACCTTCCCCCCTCTGAGGGTTTTACTGTCATCTGGGTGGTCGTGGACCGTTTTAGCAAGATGTGTCACTTGGTTCCCTTCGTCAAACTGCCCTGCGCTAAAACTCTCGCTAAGGCCTTTGTCAAGGAAATTGTCAGACTTCATGGCGTTCCTACTGACATTGTTTCTGATAGGGGTCCTCAGTTCGTGGCTCGTTTTTGGCGTGCCTTTTGTGACAGGTTGGGAATTCATTTGTCGTTTTCGTCCGGATATCATCCTGAATCTAATGGCCAGACAGAAAGGAAAAACCAGGATGTTGAGCAGTTCTTGCGTTGTTTTGTGGCAGACAATCAAGAGGGGTGGTCTGAGTTTCTGCCACTTGCCGAATTTGCTCTGAACAATCATACATCTTCTTCTGCTGGTTGTTCGCCTTTTTTTTGTTGTTCTGGGAGACATCCGTCGTTTGGGTCGTTCTCCAAGTTGGGATCTGCCGTGCCTGAGGAGGAGAATTTTTCCGGTGATTTGGAAAGAGTTTGGACGGATGTGCGTGGTAATCTTCAGGAGGCCAACAGAAAATCTAAAGACTACTTTGACAGGAAACGACAGGAGGTTTTGTTCGCTGTTGGTGACATGGTTTGGTTGTCCTCTAGGAATCTGCGGTTGAGGATTCCTTCTAAGAAATTGGGTCCCAAGTTTGTAGGGCCCTTTAAGGTGCTTCAGGTTGTCAACCAATCTGCTGTTAGGTTGGAGGTTCCTACCTCCTGGAGAATTAATCCGGTCTTTCATGTCTCTCTGTTAAAAAAAGCTGTTGTGTCGGATGGTGACGCCTCTGCCTCTGTTCCTCCGGTGGTGGAGGACGGGGAATATGAAATTTCTCGCATCCTTGACTCTAGACGGTATAGAGGTAGTTTGCAGTATCTTGTGGCCTGGAAAGGTTTCGGACCCGAGGATAACTCTTGGGTGAGGTCAGATGATGTTTCCGCGTCCAGACTTATCAGAGCGTTTCACAGGAGATTTCCTGATAAGCCTGGTCCTAGGGGATCCGGAGGATCCTCTTAGAAGGGGTGGTACTGTTAGAACCTTGCTGTTAGGTTTTTTTTCCTTTGCTGGTCACATGACCTTGTTGGCCTATTTAATCCTGCTCCGCCCTTCTGGCTTTGCTGGACTTCATTGTATATCTACTTTCTAGCTAGCCTGTGCTCTGTATCTAACTCTGTTAGTTTGCTTGGTCTACGGACCTCTATGTTCTATCTATTTTGCTTGTTCGTCTGTCTGCTACTATTTCTGTTAGGAGGTGTCCCATATTCCTCCCAGTCCTTAGTACTTGTAGGGATTCCCTCCCCAAATCTATAGGTCTCCGTACAGACTAGATTAGGACTTTAGCAGGTCTGATCGCAGGATCAGGTTCCCTGTTACATCGTAGGGATTCAGCTGAGTCTTATAGTAGGGACAGATCTCCTCTCTTTCCTTAGCTTTGGTAGCAGAACATAACAGTACCCTCACACATATTATTCCCTCATTTAGTGGATATTTTCACAAAAAAGTGAAATTTTCAAAAATCCAGAAAATTGGCTGAAAATGACTAAATATCAAGGACTCATTGGGCGAATAGCTCTGGAACTGAAATCGGAACGCTCACTGACATTTCCCCTATCTGAAAATCTGATAAACAACGGAAAAATGACTAAGTCCAAAAAAAATTTTTTTTCAATTTTACCACCGTGGGATATATATTCTACCCACACACATTTGGAACTCTCCTGAGGTACCCTCACACATATTATTCCCTCATTTAGTGGATATTTTCACAAAAAAGTGAAATTTTCAAAAATCCAGAAAATTGGCTGAAAATGACTAAATATCAAGGACTGATTGGGCGAATCGCTCTGGAACTGAAATCGGAATGCTCACTGACATTTCCCCTATCTGAAAGTCTGATAAACGCCGGAAAAATGACTAAGTCAAAAAAAAATTTTTTTTTTTCAATTCTACCCACACACATTTGGAACTCTCCTGGGGTACCCTCACACATATTATTCCCTCATTTAGTGGATATTTTCACAAAAAAGTGAAATTTTCAAAAATCCAGAAAATTGGCTGAAAATGACTAAATATCAAGGACTCATTGGGCGAATCGCTCTGGAACTGAAATCGGAACGCTCACTGACATTTCCCCTATCTGAAAGTCTGATAAACGACGGAAAAATGACTAAGTCCAAAAAAATTTTTTTTTCAACTTTTTTCAATTTTACCCCCGTGGGATATATATTCTACCCACACACATTTGGAACTCTCCTGGGGTACCCTCACACATATTATTCCCTCATTTAGTGGATATTTTCACAAAAAAGTGAAATTTTCAAAAATCCAGAAAATTGGCTGAAAACGACTAAATATCAAGGACTCATTGGGCGAATCGCTCTGGAACTGAAATCGGAATGCTCTCTCACATTTCCCCTATCTGAAAGTCTGATAAACGCCGGAAAAATGACTAAGTCCCAAAAAAAAATTTTTAAAACTTTTTTCAATTTTACCCCCGTGGGATATATATTCTACCCACACACATTTGGAACTCTCCTGGGGTACCCTCACACATATTATTCCCTCATTTAGTGGATATTTTCACAAAAAAGTGAAATTTTCAAAAATCCAGAAAATTGGCTGAAAATGACTAAATATCAAGGACTCATTGGGCGAATCGCTCTGGAACTGAAATCGGAACGCTCACTGACATTTCCCCTATCTGAAAGTCTGATAAACGCCGGAAAAATGACTAGGTCCAAAAAAAATTTTTTTTTTCAACTTTTTTCAATTTTACCCCCGTGGGATATATATTCTACCCACACACATTTGGAACTCTCCTGGGGTACCCTCACACATATTATTCCCTCATTTAGTGGATATTTTCACAAAAAAGAGAAATTTTCAAAAATCCAGAAAATTGGCTGAAAACGACTAAATATCAAGGACTCATTGGGCGAATCGCTCTGGAACTGAAATCGGAATGCTCACTGACATTTCCCCTATCTGAAAATCTGATAAACGACGGAAAAATGACTAAGTCCAAAAAAAAATTTTTTTCAATTTTACCACCGTGGGATATATATTCTACCCACACACATTTGGAACTCTCCTGGGGTACCCTCACACATATTATTCCCTCATTTAGTGGATATTTTCACAAAAAAGTGAAATTTTCAAAAATCCAGAAAATTGGCTGAAAATGACTAAATATCAAGGACTCATTGGGCGAATCGCTCTGGAACTGAAATCGGAATGCTCACTGACATTTCCCCTATCTGAAAGTCTGATAAACGACGGAAAAATGACTAAGTCCAAAAAAAAATTTTTTTCAACTTTTTTCAATTTTACCCCAGTGGGATATATATTCTACCCACACACATTTGGAACTCTCCTGGGGTACCCTCACACATATTATTCCCTCATTTAGTGGATATTTTCACAAAAAAGTGAAATTTTCAAAAATCCAGAAAATTGGCTGAAAACGACTAAATATCAAGGACTCATTGGGCGAATCGCTCTGGAACTGAAATCGGAACGCTCAATGACATTTCCCCTATCTGAAAGTCTGATAAACAACGGAAAAATGACTAAGTCCAAAAAAAATTTTTTTACAACTTTTTTCAATTTTACCCCCGTGGGATATATATTCTACCCACACACATTTGGAACTCTCCTGGGGTACCCTCACACATATTATTCCCTCATTTAGTGGATATTTTCACAAAAAAGTGAAATTTTCAAAAATCCAGAAAATTGGCTGAAAATGACTAAATATCAAGGACTCATTGGGCGAATCGCTCTGGAACTGAAATCGGAACGCTCACTGACATTTCCCCTATCTGAAAATCTGATAAATGACGGATAAATGACTAAGTCCAAAAAAAATTTTTTTTCAATTTTACCACCGTGGGATATATATTCTACCCACACACATTTGGAACTCTCCTGGGGTACCCTCACACATATTATTCCCTCATTTAGTGGATATTTTCACAAAAAAGTGAAATTTTCAAAAATCCAGAAAATTGGCTGAAAATGACTAAATATCAAGGACTGATTGGGCGAATCGCTCTGGAACTGAAATCGGAATGCTCACTGACATTTCCCCTATCTGAAAGTCTGATAAACGCCGGAAAAATGACTAAGTCAAAAAAAAATTTTTTTTTTTCAATTCTACCCACACACATTTGGAACTCTCCTGGCGTACCCTCACACATATTATTCCCTCATTTAGTGGATATTTTCACAAAAAAGTGAAATTTTCAAAAATCCAGAAAATTGGCTGAAAATGACTAAATATCAAGGACTCATTGGGCGAATCGCTCTGGAACTGAAATCGGAACGCTCACTGACATTTCCCCTATCTGAAAGTCTGATAAACGACGGAAAAATGACTAAGTCCAAAAAAATTTTTTTTTCAACTTTTTTCAATTTTACCCCCGTGGGATATATATTCTACCCACACACATTTGGAACTCTCCTGGGGTACCCTCACACATATTATTCCCTCATTTAGTGGATATTTTCACAAAAAAGTGAAATTTTCAAAAATCCAGAAAATTGGCTGAAAACGACTAAATATCAAGGACTCATTGGGCGAATCGCTCTGGAACTGAAATCGGAATGCTCTCTCACATTTCCCCTATCTGAAAGTCTGATAAACGCCGGAAAAATGACTAAGTCCCAAAAAAAAATTTTTAAAACTTTTTTCAATTTTACCCCCGTGGGATATATATTCTACCCACACACATTTGGAACTCTCCTGGGGTACCCTCACACATATTATTCCCTCATTTAGTGGATATTTTCACAAAAAAGAGAAATTTTCAAAAATCCAGAAAATTGGCTGAAAACGACTAAATATCAAGGACTCATTGGGCGAATCGCTCTGGAACTGAAATCGGAACGCTCACTGACATTTCCCCTATCTGAAAATCTGATAAACGACGGAAAAATGACTAAGTCAAAAAAAATTTTTTTTTCAATTTTACCCCCGTGGGATATATATTCTACCCACACACATTTGGAACTCTGCTGGGGTTCCCTCACACATATTATTCCCTCATTTAGTGGATATTTTCACAAAAAAGTGAAATTTTCAAAAATCCAAATTATTGGCTGAAAATGACTAAATATCAAGGACTTATTGGGCAAATCGCTCTGGAACTGAAATCGGAATGCTCACTGACATTTCCCCTATCTGAAAGTCTGATAAACGCCGGAAAAATGACTAAGTCCAAAAAAAAATTTTTTTCAACTTTTTTCAATTTTACCCCAGTGGGATATATATTCTACCCACACACATTTGGAACTCTCCTGGGGTACCCTCACACATATTATTCCCTCATTTAGTGGATATTTTCACAAAAAAGTGAAATTTTCAAAAATCCAGAAAATTGGCTGAAAACGACTAAATATCAAGGACTCATTGGGCGAATCGCTCTGGAACTGAAATCGGAACGCTCACTGACATTTCCCCTATCTGAAAGTCTGATAAACGATGGAAAAATAACTAAGTCCAAAAAATTTTTTTTTTCAATTTTACCACCGTGGGATATATATTCTACCCACACACATTTGGAACTCTCCTGGGGTACCCTCACACATATTATTCCCTCATTTAGTGGATATTTTCACAAAAAAGTGAAATTTTCAAAAATCCAGAAAATTGGCTGAAAACGACTAAATATCAAGGACTCATTGGGCGAATCGCTCTGGAACTGAAATCGGAATGCTCACTGACATTTCCCCTATCTGAAAGTCTGATAAACGACAGAAAAATGACTAAGTCCAAAAAAATTTTTTTTTCAACTTTTTTCAATTTTACCCCCGTGGGATATATCTTCTACCCACACACATTTGGAACTCTCCTGGGGTACCCTCACACATATTATTCCCTCATTTAGTGGATATTTTCACAAAAAAGTGAAATTTTCAAAAATCCAGAAAATTGGCTGAAAACGACTAAATATCAAGGACACATTGGTCGAATTGCTCTGGAACTGAAATCGGAATGCTCACTGACATTTCCCCTATCTGAAAGTCTGATAAACGCCGGAAAAATGACTAAGTCCAAAAAAAATTTTTTTTCAACTTTTTTCAATTTTACCCCCGTGGGATATATATTCTACCCACACACATTTGGAACTCTCCTGGGGTACCCTCACACATATTATTCCCTCATTTAGTGGATATTTTCACAAAAAAGTGAAATTTTCAAAAATCCAAATTATTGGATGAAAATGACTAAATATCAAGGACTTATTGGGCGAATCGCTCTGGAAATGAAATCGGAATGCTCACTGACATTTCCCCTATCTGAAAGTCTGATAAACGCCGGAAAAATGACTAAGTCCAAAAAAAATTTTTTTTCAACTTTTTTCAATTTTACCCCAGTGGGATATATATTCTACCCACACACATTTGGAACTCTCCTGGGGTACCCTCACACATATTATTCCCTCATTTAGTGGATATTTTCACAAAAAAGTGAAATTTTCAAAAATCCAGAAAATTGGCTGAAAATGACTAAATATCAAGGACTCATTGGGCGAATCGCTCTGGAACTGAAATCGGAACGCTCACTGACATTTCCCCTATCTGAAAATCTGATAAACGACGGAAAAATGACTAAGTCCAAAAAAAATTTTTTTTCAATTTTACCACCGTGGGATATATATTCTACCCACACACATTTGGAACTCTCCTGGGGTACCCTCACACATATTATTCCCTCATTTAGTGGATATTTTCACAAAAAAGTGAAATTTTCAAAAATCCAGAAAATTGGCTGAAAATGACTAAATATCAAGGACTGATTGGGCGAATCGCTCTGGAACTGAAATCGGAATGCTCACTGACATTTCCCCTATCTGAAAGTCTGATAAACGCCGGAAAAATGACTAAGTCAAAAAAAAATTTTTTTTTTTCAATTCTACCCACACACATTTGGAACTCTCCTGGGGTACCCTCACACATATTATTCCCTCATTTAGTGGATATTTTCACAAAAAAGTGAAATTTTCAAAAATCCAGAAAATTGGCTGAAAATGACTAAATATCAAGGACTCATTGGGCGAATCGCTCTGGAACTGAAATCGGAACGCTCACTGACATTTCCCCTATCTGAAAGTCTGATAAACGACGGAAAAATGACTAAGTCCAAAAAAATTTTTTTTTCAACTTTTTTCAATTTTACCCCCGTGGGATATATATTCTACCCACACACATTTGGAACTCTCCTGGGGTACCCTCACACATATTATTCCCTCATTTAGTGGATATTTTCACAAAAAAGTGAAATTTTCAAAAATCCAGAAAATTGGCTGAAAACGACTAAATATCAAGGACTCATTGGGCGAATCGCTCTGGAACTGAAATCGGAATGCTCTCTCACATTTCCCCTATCTGAAAGTCTGATAAACGCCGGAAAAATGACTAAGTCCCAAAAAAAAATTTTTAAAACTTTTTTCAATTTTACCCCCGTGGGATATATATTCTACCCACACACATTTGGAACTCTCCTGGGGTACCCTCACACATATTATTCCCTCATTTAGTGGATATTTTCACAAAAAAGAGAAATTTTCAAAAATCCAGAAAATTGGCTGAAAACGACTAAATATCAAGGACTCATTGGGCGAATCGCTCTGGAACTGAAATCGGAACGCTCACTGACATTTCCCCTATCTGAAAATCTGATAAACGACGGAAAAATGACTAAGTCCAAAAAAAATTTTTTTTCAATTTTACCCCCGTGGGATATATATTCTACCCACACACATTTGGAACTCTGCTGGGGTTCCCTCACACATATTATTCCCTCATTTAGTGGATATTTTCACAAAAAAGTGAAATTTTCAAAAATCCAAATTATTGGCTGAAAATGACTAAATATCAAGGACTTATTGGGCAAATCGCTCTGGAACTGAAATCGGAATGCTCACTGACATTTCCCTTATCTGAAAGTCTGATAAACGCCGGAAAAATGACTAAGTCCAAAAAAAAATTTTTTTCAACTTTTTTCAATTTTACCCCAGTGGGATATATATTCTACCCACACACATTTGGAACTCTCCTGGGGTACCCTCACACATATTATTCCCTCATTTAGTGGATATTTTCACAAAAAAGTGAAATTTTCAAAAATCCAGAAAATTGGCTGAAAACGACTAAATATCAAGGACTCATTGGGCGAATCGCTCTGGAACTGAAATCGGAACGCTCACTGACATTTCCCCTATCTGAAAGTCTGATAAACGATGGAAAAATAACTAAGTCCAAAAAATTTTTTTTTTCAATTTTACCACCGTGGGATATATATTCTACCCACACACATTTGGAACTCTCCTGGGGTACCCTCACACATATTATTCCCTCATTTAGTGGATATTTTCACAAAAAAGTGAAATTTTCAAAAATCCAGAAAATTGGCTGAAAACGACTAAATATCAAGGACTCATTGGGCGAATCGCTCTGGAACTGAAATCGGAATGCTCACTGACATTTCCCCTATCTGAAAGTCTGATAAACGACGGAAAAATGACTAAGTCCAAAAAAATTTTTTTTTCAACTTTTTTCAATTTTACCCCCGTGGGATATATCTTCTACCCACACACATTTGGAACTCTCCTGGGGTACCCTCACACATATTATTCCCTCATTTAGTGGATATTTTCACAAAAAAGTGAAATTTTCAAAAATCCAGAAAATTGGCTGAAAACGACTAAATATCAAGGACTCATTGGTCGAATTGCTCTGGAACTGAAATCGGAATGCTCACTGACATTTCCCCTATCTGAAAGTCTGATAAACGCCGGAAAAATGACTAAGTCCAAAAAAAATTTTTTTTCAACTTTTTTCAATTTTACCCCCGTGGGATATATATTCTACCCACACACATTTGGAACTCTCCTGGGGTACCCTCACACATATTATTCCCTCATTTAGTGGATATTTTCACAAAAAAGTGAAATTTTCAAAAATCCAAATTATTGGATGAAAATGACTAAATATCAAGGACTTATTGGGCGAATCGCTCTGGAAATGAAATCGGAATGCTCACTGACATTCCCCCTATCTGAAAGTCTGATAAACGCCGGAAAAATGACTAAGTCCAAAAAAAATTTTTTTTCAACTTTTTTCAATTTTACCCCAGTGGGATATATATTCTACCCACACACATTTGGAACTCTCCTGGGGTACCCTCACACATATTATTCCCTCATTTAGTGGATATTTTCACAAAAAAGTGAAATTTTCAAAAATCCAGAAAATTGGCTGAAAACGACTAAATATCAAGGACTCATTGGGCGAATCGCTCTGGAACTGAAATCGGAATGCTCTCTCACATTTCCCCTATCTGAAAGTCTGATAAACGGCGGAAAAATGACTAAGTCCAAAAAAAAAATTTTTTTAACTTTTTTCAATTTTACCCCCGTGGGATATATATTCTACCCACACACATTTGGAACTCTCCTGGGGTACCCTCACACATATTATTCCCTCATTTAGTGGATATTTTCACAAAAAAGGGAAATTTTCAAAAATCCAGAAAATTGGCTGAAAACGACTAAATATCAAGGACTCATTGGGCGAATCGCTCTGGAACTGAAATCGGAACACTCACTGACATTTCCCCTATCTGAAAGTCTGATAAACGCCGGAAAAATGACTAAGTCCAAAAAAAAATTTTTTTTCAACTTTTTTCAATTTTACCCCCGTGGGATATATATTCTACCCACACACATTTGGAACTCTCCTGGGGTACCCTCACACATATTATTCCCTCATTTAGTGGATATTTTCACAAAAAAGTGAAATTTTCAAAAATCCAGAAAATTGGCTGAAAACGACTAAATATCAAGGACTCATTGGGCGAATCGCTCTGGAACTGAAATCGGAACGCTCACTGACATTTCCCCTATCTGAAAATCTGATAAACGACGGAAAAATGACTAAGTCCAAAAAAAATTTTTTTTCAATTTTACCACCGTGGGATATATATTCTACCCACACACATTTGGAACTCTCCTGGGGTACCCTCACACATATTATTCCCTCATTTAGTGGATATTTTCACAAAAAAGTGAAATTTTCAAAAATCCAAATTATTGGATGAAAACGACTAAATATCAAGGACTCATTGGGCGAATCGCTCTGGAACTGAAAGCGGAATGCTCTCTCACATTTCCCCTATCTGAAAGTGTGATAAACGGCGGAAAAAGGACTAAGTCCAAAAAAAAATTTTTTTTCAACTTTTTTCAATTTTACCCCCGTGGGATATATATTCTACCCACACACATTTGGAACTCTCCTGGGGTACCCTCACACATATTATTCCCTCATTTAGTGGATATTTTCACAAAAAAGTGAAATTTTCAAAAATCCAGAAAATTGGCTGAAAACGACTAAATATCAAGGACTCATTGGGCGAATCGCTCTGGAACTGAAATCGGAACGCTCACTGACATTTCCCCTATCTGAAAATCTGATAAACGACGGAAAAATGACTAAGTCCAAAAAAAATTTTTTTTCAATTTTACCACCGTGGGATATATATTCTACCCACACACATTTGGAACTCTCCTGGGGTACCCTCACACATATTATTCCCTCATTTAGTGGATATTTTCACAAAAAAGTGAAATTTTCAAAAATCCAGAAAATTGGCTGAAAACGACTAAATATCAAGGACTCATTGGGCGAATCGCTCTGGAACTGAAATCGGAACGCTCACTGACATTTCCCCTATCTGAAAGTCTCATAAACGACGGAAAAATGACTAAGTCCAAAAAAATTTTTTTTTCAACTTTTTTCAATTTTACCCCCGTGGGATATATATTCTACCCACACACATTTGGAACTCTCCTGGGGTACCCTCACACATATTATTCCCTCATTTAGTGGATATTTTCACAAAAAAGTGAAATTTTCAAAAATCCAGAAAATTGGCTGAAAACGACTAAATATCAAGGACTCATTGGGCGAATCGCTCTGGAACTGAAATCGGAATGCTCTCTCACATTTCCCCTCTCTGAAAGTCTGATAAACGGCGGAAAAATGACTAAGTCCAAAAAAAAAAATTTTTTCAACTTTTTTCAATTTTACCCCCGTGGGATATATATTCTACCCACACACATTTGGAACTCTCCTGGGGTTCCCTCACACATATTATTCCCTCATTTAGTGGATATTTTCACAAAAAAGTGAAATTTTCAAAAATCCAAATTATTGGCTGAAAATGACTAAATATCAAGGACTTATTGAGCAAATCGCTCTGGAACTGAAATCGGAATGCTCACTGACATTTCCCCTATCTGAAAGTCTGATAAACGCTGGAAAAATGACTAAGTCCAAAAAAAAATTTTTTTCAACTTTTTTCAATTTTACCCCCGTGGGATATATCTTCTACCCACACACATTTGGAACTCTCCTGGGGTACCCTCACACATATTATTCCCTCATTTAGTGGATATTTTCACAAAAAAGTGAAATTTTCAAAAATCCAGAAAATTGGCTGAAAACGACTAAATATCAAGGACTCATTGGGCGAATCGCTCTGGAACTGAAATCGGAACGCTCACTGACATTTCCCCTATCTGAAAGTCTGATAAACGATGGAAAAATGACTAAGTCCAAAAAATTTTTTTTTTCAATTTTACCACCGTGGGATATATATTCTACCCACACACATTTGGAACTCTACTGGGGTACCCTCACACATATTATTCCCTCATTTAGTGGATATTTTCACAAAAAAGTGAAATTTTCAAAAATCCAGAAAATTGGCTGAAAACGACTAAATATCAAGGACTCATTGGGCGAATCGCTCTGGAACTGAAATCGGAATGCTCACTGACATTTCCCCTATCTGAAAGTCTGATAAACGACGGAAAAATGACTAAGTCCAAAAAAATTTTTTTTTCAACTTTTTTCAATTTTACCCCCGTGGGATATATCTTCTACCCACACACATTTGGAACTCTCCTGGGGTACCCTCACACATATTATTCCCTCATTTAGTGGATATTTTCACAAAAAAGTGAAATTTTCAAAAATCCAGAAAATTGGCTGAAAACGACTAAATATCAAGGATTCATTGGGCGAATTGCTCTGGAACTGAAATCGGAATGCTCACTGACATTTCCCCTATCTGAAAGTCTGATAAACGCCGGAAAAATGACTAAGTCCAAAAAAAATTTTTTTTCAACTTTTTTCAATTTTACCCCCGTGGGATATATATTCTACCCACACACATTTGGAACTCTCCTGGGGTACCCTCACACATATTATTCCCTCATTTAGTGGATATTTTCACAAAAAAGTGAAATTTTCAAAAATCCAGAAAATTGGCTGAAAACGACTAAATATCAAGGACTCATTGGGCGAATCGCTCTGGAACTGAAATCGGAATGCTCTCTCACATTTCCCCTATCTGAAAGTCTGATAAACGGCGGAAAAATGACTAAGTCCAAAAAAAATATTTTTTTCAACTTTTTTCAATTTTACCCCCGTGGGATATATATTCTACCCACACACATTTGGAACTCTCCTGGGGTACCCTCACACATATTATTCCCTCATTTAGTGGATATTTTCACAAAAAAGTGAAATTTTCAAAAATCCAGAAAATTGGCTGAAAACGACTAAATATCAAGGACTCATTGGGCGAATCGCTCTGGAACTGAAATCGGAATGCTCTCTCACATTTCCCCTATCTGAAAGTTTGATAAACGGCGGAAAAATGACTAAGTCCCAAAAAAAAATTTTTTAAACTTTTTTCAATTTTACCCCCGTGGGATATATATTCTACCCACACACATTTGGAACTCTCCTGGGGTACCCTCACACATATTATTCCCTCATTTAGTGGATATTTTCACAAAAAAGTGAAATTTTCAAAAATATAGAAAATTTGCTGAAAACGACTAAATATCAAGGACTCATTGGGCGAATCGCTCTGGAACTGAAATCGGAACACTCACTGACATTTCCCCTATCTGAAAGTCTGATAAACGCCGGAAAAATGACTAAGTCCAAAAAAAATTTTTTTTTTCAACTTTTTTCAATTTTACCCCCGTGGGATATATATTCTACCCACACACATTTGGAACTCTCCTGGGGTACCCTCACACATATTATTCCCTCATTTAGTGGATATTTTCACAAAAAAGTGAAATTTTCAAAAATCCAGAAAATTGGCTGAAAACGACTAAATATCAAGGACTCATTGGGCGAATCGCTCTGGAACTGAAATCGGAACGCTCACTGACATTTCCCCTATCTGAAAGTCTGATAAGCGACGGAAAAATGACTAAGTCCAAAAAAATTTTTTTTTCAACTTTTTTCAATTTTACCCCCGTGGGATATATATTCTACCCACACACATTTGGAACTCTCCTGGGGTACCCTCACACATATTATTCCCTCATTTAGTGGATATTTTCACAAAAAAGTGAAATTTTCAAAAATCCAGAAAATTGGCTGAAAACGACTAAATATCAAGGACTCATTGGGCGAATCGCTCTGGAACTGAAATCGGAATGCTCTCTCACATTTCCCCTCTCTGAAAGTCTGATAAACGGCGGAAAAATGACTAAGTCCAAAAAAAAAAATTTTTTCAACTTTTTTCAATTTTACCCCCGTGGGATATATATTCTACCCACACACATTTGGAACTCTCCTGGGGTTCCCTCACACATATTATTCCCTCATTTAGTGGATATTTTCACAAAAAAGTGAAATTTTCAAAAATCCAAATTATTGGCTGAAAATGACTAAATATCAAGGACTTATTGAGCAAATCGCTCTGGAACTGAAATCGGAATGCTCACTGACATTTCCCCTATCTGAAAGTCTGATAAACGCCGGAAAAATGACTAAGTCCAAAAAAAATTTTTTTTCAACTTTTTTCAATTTTACCCCAGTGGGATATATATTCTACCCACACACATTTGGAACTCTCCTGGGGTACCCTCACACATATTATTCCCTCATTTAGTGGATATTTTCACAAAAAAGTGAAATTTTCAAAAATCCAGAAAATTGGCTGAAAACGACTAAATATCAAGGATTCATTGGGCGAATTGCTCTGGAACTGAAATCGGAATGCTCACTGACATTTCCCCTATCTGAAAGTCTGATAAACGCCGGAAAAATGACTAAGTCCAAAAAAAATTTTTTTTCAACTTTTTTCAATTTTACCCCCGTGGGATATATATTCTACCCACACACATTTGGAACTCTCCTGGGGTACCCTCACACATATTATTCCCTCATTTAGTGGATATTTTCACAAAAAAGTGAAATTTTCAAAAATCCAGAAAATTGGCTGAAAACGACTAAATATCAAGGACTCATTGGGCGAATCGCTCTGGAACTGAAATCGGAATGCTCTCTCACATTTCCCCTATCTGAAAGTCTGATAAACGGCGGAAAAATGACTAAGTCCAAAAAAAATATTTTTTTCAACTTTTTTCAATTTTACCCCCGTGGGATATATATTCTACCCACACACATTTGGAACTCTCCTGGGGTACCCTCACACATATTATTCCCTCATTTAGTGGATATTTTCACAAAAAAGTGAAATTTTCAAAAATCCAGAAAATTGGCTGAAAACGACTAAATATCAAGGACTCATTGGGCGAATCGCTCTGGAACTGAAATCGGAATGCTCTCTCACATTTCCCCTATCTGAAAGTTTGATAAACGGCGGAAAAATGACTAAGTCCCAAAAAAAAATTTTTTCAACTTTTTTCAATTTTACCCCCGTGGGATATATATTCTACCCACACACATTTGGAACTCTCCTGGGGTACCCTCACACATATTATTCCCTCATTTAGTGGATATTTTCACAAAAAAGTGAAATTTTCAAAAATCCAGAAAATTGGCTGAAAACGACTAAATATCAAGGACTCATTGGGCGAATCGCTCTGGAACTGAAATCGGAATGCTCTCTCACATTTCCCCTCTCTGAAAGTCTGATAAACGGCGGAAAAATGACTAAGTCCAAAAAAAAAAATTTTTTCAACTTTTTTCAATTTTACCCCCGTGGGATATATATTCTACCCACACACATTTGGAACTCTCCTGGGGTTCCCTCACACATATTATTCCCTCATTTAGTGGATATTTTCACAAAAAAGTGAAATTTTCAAAAATCCAAATTATTGGCTGAAAATGACTAAATATCAAGGACTTATTGAGCAAATCGCTCTGGAACTGAAATCGGAATGCTCACTGACATTTCCCCTATCTGAAAGTCTGATAAACGCCGGAAAAATGACTAAGTCCAAAAAAAATTTTTTTTCAACTTTTTTCAATTTTACCCCAGTGGGATATATATTCTACCCACACACATTTGGAACTCTCCTGGGGTACCCTCACACATATTATTCCCTCATTTAGTGGATATTTTCACAAAAAAGTGAAATTTTCAAAAATCCAGAAATTGGCTGAAAACGACTAAATATCAAGGACTCATTGGGCGAATCGCTCTGGAACTGAAATCGGAACGCTCACTGACATTTCCCCTATCTGAAAGTCTGATAAACGATGGAAAAATGACTAAGTCCAAAAAATTTTTTTTTTCAATTTTACCACCGTGGGATATATATTCTACCCACACACATTTGGAACTCTCCTGGGGTACCCTCACACATATTATTCCCTCATTTAGTGGATATTTTCACAAAAAAGTGAAATTTTCAAAAATCCAAATTATTGAATGAAAATGACTAAATATCAAGGACTTATTGGGCGAATCGCTCTGGAAATGAAATCGGAATGCTCACTGACATTTCCCCTATCTGAAAGTCTGATAAACGGCGGAAAAATGACTAAGTCCAAAAAAAAAATTTTTTTCAACTTTTTTCAATTTTACCCCCGTGGGATATATATTCTACCCACACACATTTGGAACTCTCCTGGGGTACCCTCACACATATTATTCCCTCATTTAGTGGATATTTTCACAAAAAAGTGAAATTTTCAAAAATCCAGAAAATTGGCTGAAAACGACTAAATATCAAGGACTCATTGGGCGAATCGCTCTGGAACTGAAATCGGAATGCTCTCTCACATTTCCCCTATCTGAAAGTCTGATAAACGGCGGAAAAATGACTAAGTCCCCAAAAAAAATTTTTTAAACTTTTTTCAATTTTACCCCCGTGGGATATATATTCTACCCACACACATTTGGAACTCTCCTGGGGTACCCTCACACATATTATTCCCTCATTTAGTGGATATTTTCACAAAAAAGTGAAATTTTCAAAAATATAGAAAATTTGCTGAAAACGACTAAATATCAAGGACTCATTGGGCGAATCGCTCTGGAACTGAAATCGGAACACTCACTGGCATTTCCCCTATCTGAAAGTCTGATAAACGCCGGAAAAATGACTAAGTCCAAAAAAAATTTTTTTTTTCAACTTTTTTCAATTTTACCCCCGTGGGATATATATTCTACCCACACACATTTGGAACTCTCCTGGGGTACCCTCACACATATTATTCCCTCATTTAGTGGATATTTTCACAAAAAAGTGAAATTTTCAAAAATCCAGAAAATTGGCTGAAAACGACTAAATATCAAGGACTCATTGGGCGAATCGCTCTGGAACTGAAATCGGAACGCTCACTGACATTTCCCCTATCTGAAAATCTGATAAACGACGGAAAAATGACTAAGTCCAAAAAAAATTTTTTTTCAATTTTACCACCGTGGGATATATATTCTACCCACACACATTTGGAACTCTCCTGGGGTACCCTCACACATATTATTCCCTCATTTAGTGGATATTTTCACAAAAAAGTGAAATTTTCAAAAATATAGAAAATTTGCTGAAAACGACTAAATATCAAGGACTCATTGGGCGAATCGCTCTGGAACTGAAATCGGAACACTCACTGGCATTTCCCCTATCTGAAAGTCTGATAAACGCCGGAAAAATGACTAAGTCCAAAAAAAATTTTTTTTTTCAACTTTTTTCAATTTTACCCCCGTGGGATATATATTCTACCCACACACATTTGGAACTCTCCTGGGGTACCCTCACACATATTATTCCCTCATTTAGTGGATATTTTCACAAAAAAGTGAAATTTTCAAAAATCCAGAAAATTGGCTGAAAACGACTAAATATCAAGGACTCATTGGGCGAATCGCTCTGGAACTGAAATCGGAATGCTCTCTCACATTTCCCCTATCTGAAAGACTGATAAACGGCGGAAAAATGACTAAGTCCCCAAAAAAAATTTTTTAAACTTTTTTCAATTTTACCCCCGTGGGATATATATTCTACCCACACACATTTGGAACTCTCCTGGGGTACCCTCACACATATTATTCCCTCATTTAGTGGATATTTTCACAAAAAAGTGAAATTTTCAAAAATATAGAAAATTTGCTGAAAATGACTAAATATCAAGGACTCATTGGGCGAATCGCTCTGGAACTGAAATCGGAACGCTCACTGACATTTCCCCTATCTGAAAGTCTGATAAACGACGGAAAAATGACTAAGTCCAAAAAAATTTTTTTTTCAACTTTTTTCAATTTTACCCCCGTGGGATATATATTCTACCCACACACATTTGGAACTCTCCTGGGGTACCCTCACACATATTATTCCCTCATTTAGTGGATATTTTCACAAAAAAGTGAAATTTTCAAAAATCCAGAAAATTGGCTGAAAACGACTAAATATCAAGGACTCATTGGGCGAATCGCTCTGGAACTGAAATCGGAATGCTCTCTCACATTTCCCCTCTCTGAAAGTCTGATAAACGGCGGAAAAATGACTAAGTCCAAAAAATTTTTTTTTTCAATTTTACCACCGTGGGATATATATTCTACCCACACACATTTGGAACTCTCCTGGGGTACCCTCACACATATTATTCCCTCATTTAGTGGATATTTTCACTAAAAAGTGAAATTTTCAAAAATCCAGAAAATTGGCTGAAAACGACTAAATATCAAGGACTCATTGGGCGAATCGCTCTGGAACTGAAATCGGAATGCTCACTGACATTTCCCCTATCTGAAAGTCTGATAAACGACGGAAAAATGACTAAGTCGAAAAAAATTTTTTTTTCAACTTTTTTCAATTTTACCCCCGTGGGATATATCTTCTACCCACACACATTTGGAACTCTCCTGGGGTACCCTCACACATATTATTCCCTCATTTAGTGGATATTTTCACAAAAAAGTGAAATTTTCAAAAATCCAGAAAATTGGCTGAAAACGACTAAATATCAAGGACTCATTGGGCGAATTGCTCTGGAACTGAAATCGGAATGCTCACTGACATTTCCCCTATCTGAAAGTCTGATAAACGCCGGAAAAATGACTAAGTCCAAAAAAAATTTTTTTTCAACTTTTTTCAATTTTACCCCCGTGGGATATATATTCTACCCACACACATTTGGAACTCTCCTGGGGTACCCTCACACATATTATTCCCTCATTTAGTGGATATTTTCACAAAAAAGTGAAATTTTCAAAAATCCAAATTATTGGATGAAAATGACTAAATATCAAGGACTTATTGGGCGAATCGCTCTGGAAATGAAATCGGAATGCTCACTGACATTTCCCCTATCTGAAAGTCTGATAAACGATGGAAAAATGACTAAGTCCAAAAAATTTTTTTTTTCAATTTTACCACCGTGGGATATATATTCTACCCACACACATTTGGAACTCTCCTGGGGTACCCTCACACATATTATTCCCTCATTTAGTGGATATTTTCACAAAAAAGTGAAATTTTCAAAAATCCAGAAAATTGGCTGAAAACGACTAAATATCAAGGACTCATTGGGCGAATCGCTCTGGAACTGAAATCGGAATGCTCTCTCACATTTCCCCTATCTGAAAGTCTGATAAACGGCGGAAAAATGACTAAGTCCCAAAAAAAATTTTTTTAAACTTTTTTCAATTTTACCCCCGTGGGATATATATTCTACCCACACACATTTGGAACTCTCCTGGGGTACCCTCACACATATTATTCCCTCATTTAGTGGATATTTTCACAAAAAAGTGAAATTTTCAAAAATCCAGAAAATTGGCTGAAAACGACTAAATATCAAGGACTCATTGGGCGAATTGCTCTGGAACTGAAATCGGAATGCTCACTGACATTTCCCCTATCTGAAAGTCTGATAAACGCCGGAAAAATGACTAAGTCCAAAAAAAATTTTTTTTCAACTTTTTTCAATTTTACCCCCGTGGGATATATATTCTACCCACACACATTTGGAACTCTCCTGGGGTACCCTCACACATATTATTCCCTCATTTAGTGGATATTTTCACAAAAAAGTGAAATTTTCAAAAATCCAAATTATTGGATGAAAATGACTAAATATCAAGGACTTATTGGGCGAATCGCTCTGGAAATGAAATCGGAATGCTCACTGACATTTCCCCTATCTGAAAGTCTGATAAACGATGGAAAAATGACTAAGTCCAAAAAATTTTTTTTTTCAATTTTACCACCGTGGGATATATATTCTACCCACACACATTTGGAACTCTCCTGGGGTACCCTCACACATATTATTCCCTCATTTAGTGGATATTTTCACAAAAAAGTGAAATTTTCAAAAATCCAGAAAATTGGCTGAAAACGACTAAATATCAAGGACTCATTGGGCGAATCGCTCTGGAACTGAAATCGGAATGCTCTCTCACATTTCCCCTATCTGAAAGTCTGATAAACGGCGGAAAAATGACTAAGTCCCAAAAAAAATTTTTTTAAACTTTTTTCAATTTTACCCCCGTGGGATATATATTCTACCCACACACATTTGGAACTCTCCTGGGGTACCCTCACACATATTATTCCCTCATTTAGTGGATATTTTCACAAAAAAGTGAAATTTTCAAAAATATAGAAAATTTGCTGAAAACGACTAAATATCAAGGACTCATTGGGCGAATCGCTCTGGAACTGAAATCGGAACACTCACTGACATTTCCCCTATCTGAAAGTCTGATAAACGCCGGAAAAATGACTAAGTCCAAAAAAAATTTTTTTTTTCAACTTTTTTCAATTTTACCCCCGTGGGATATATATTCTACCCACACACATTTGGAACTCTCCTGGGGTACCCTCACACATATTATTCCCTCATTTAGTGGATATTTTCACAAAAAAGTGAAATTTTCAAAAATCCAGAAAATTGGCTGAAAACGACTAAATATCAAGGACTCATTGGGCGAATCGCTCTGGAACTGAAATCGGAATGCTCTCTCACATTTCCCCTATCTGAAAGTCTGATAAACGCCGGAAAAATGACTAAGTCCCAAAAAAAAATTTTTAAAACTTTTTTCAATTTTACCCCCGTGGGATATATATTCTACCCACACACATTTGGAACTCTCCTGGGGTACCCTCACACATATTATTCCCTCATTTAGTGGATATTTTCACAAAAAAGTGAAATTTTCAAAAATCCAGAAAATTGGCTGAAAATGACTAAATATCAAGGACTCATTGGGCGAATCGCTCTGGAACTGAAATCGGAACGCTCACTGACATTTCCCCTATCTGAAAGTCTGATAAACGCCGGAAAAATGACTAAGTCCAAAAAAAAATTTTTTTTTCAACTTTTTTCAATTTTACCCCCGTGGGATATATATTCTACCCACACACATTTGGAACTCTCCTGGGGTACCCTCACACATATTATTCCCTCATTTAGTGGATATTTTCACAAAAAAGAGAAATTTTCAAAAATCCAGAAAATTGGCTGAAAACGACTAAATATCAAGGACTCATTGGGCGAATCGCTCTGGAACTGAAATCGGAACGCTCACTGACATTTCCCCTATCTGAAAATCTGATAAACGACGGAAAAATGACTAAGTCCAAAAAAAATTTTTTTTCAATTTTACCACCGTGGGATATATATTCTACCCACACACATTTGGAACTCTCCTGGGGTACCCTCACACATATTATTCCCTCATTTAGTGGATATTTTCACAAAAAAGTGAAATTTTCAAAAATCCAGAAAATTGGCTGAAAACGACTAAATATCAAGGACTCATTGGGCGAATCGCTCTGGAACTGAAATCGGAACGCTCAATGACATTTCCCCTATCTGAAAGTCTGATAAACAACGGAAAAATGACCAAGTCCAAAAAAAATTTTTTTACAACTTTTTTCAATTTTACCCCCGTGGGATATATATTCTACCCACACACATTTGGAACTCTCCTGGGGTACCCTCACACATATTATTCCCTCATTTAGTGGATATTTTCACAAAAAAGTGAAATTTTCAAAAATCCAGAAAATTGGCTGAAAACGACTAAATATCAAGGACTCATTGGGCGAATCGCTCTGGAACTGAAATCGGAATGCTCTCTCACATTTCCCCTCTCTGAAAGTCTGATAAACGGCGGAAAAATGACTAAGTCCAAAAAAAAAAATTTTTTCAACTTTTTTCAATTTTACCCCCGTGGGATATATATTCTACCCACACACATTTGGAACTCTCCTGGGGTTCCCTCACACATATTATTCCCTCATTTAGTGGATATTTTCACAAAAAAGTGAAATTTTCAAAAATCCAAATTATTGGCTGAAAATGACTAAATATCAAGGACTTATTGGGCAAATCGCTCTGGAACTGAAATCGGAATGCTCACTGACATTTCCCCTATCTGAAATTCTGATAAACGCCGGAAAAATGACTAAGTCCAAAAAAAAATTTTTTTCAACTTTTTTCAATTTTACCCCAGTGGGATATAAATTCTACCAACACACATTTGGAACTCTCCTGGGGTACCCTCACACATATTATTCCCTCATTTAGTGGATATTTTCACAAAAAAGTGAAATTTTCAAAAATCCAGAAAATTGGCTGAAAACGACTAAATATCAAGGACTCATTGGGCGAATCGCTCTGGAACTGAAATCGGAACGCTCACTGACATTTCCCCTATCTGAAAGTCTGATAAACGATGGAAAAATGACTAAGTCCAAAAAATTTTTTTTTTCAATTTTACCACCGTGGGATATATATTCTACCCACACACATTTGGAACTCTCCTGGGGTACCCTCACACATATTATTCCCTCATTTAGTGGATATTTTCACAAAAAAGTGAAATTTTCAAAAATCCAGAAAATTGGCTGAAAACGACTAAATATCAAGGACTCATTGGGCGAATCGCTCTGGAACTGAAATCGGAATGCTCACTGACATTTCCCCTATCTGAAAGTCTGATAAACGACGGAAAAATGACTAAGTCCAAAAAAATTTTTTTTTCAACTTTTTTCAATTTTACCCCCGTGGGATATATCTTCTACCCACACACATTTGGAACTCTCCTGGGGTACCCTCACACATATTATTCCCTCATTTAGTGGATATTTTCACAAAAAAGTGAAATTTTCAAAAATCCAGAAAATTGGCTGAAAACGACTAAATATCAAGGACTCATTGGGCGAATTGCTCTGGAACTGAAATCGGAATGCTCACTGACATTTCCCCTATCTGAAAGTCTGATAAACGCCGGAAAAATGACTAAGTCCAAAAAAAATTTTTTTTCAACTTTTTTCAATTTTACCCCCGTGGGATATATATTCTACCCACACACATTTGGAACTCTCCTGGGGTACCCTCACACATATTATTCCCTCATTTAGTGGATATTTTCACAAAAAAGTGAAATTTTCAAAAATCCAGAAAATTGGCTGAAAATGACTAAATATCAAGGACTGATTGGGCGAATCGCTCTGGAACTGAAATGGAAACGCTCATTGACATTTCCCCTATCTGAAAGTCTGATAAACGCCGGAAAAATGACTAAGTCCAAAAAAATTTTTTTTAAAACTTTTTTCAATTTTACCCCCGTGGGATATATATTCTACCCACACACATTTGGAACTCTCCTGGGGTATCCTCACACATATTATTCCCTCATTTAGTGGATATTTTCACAAAAAAGTGAAATTTTCAAAAATCCAGAAAATTGGCTGAAAATGACTAAATATCAAGGACTCATTGGGCGAATCGCTCTGGAACTGAAATCGGAACGCTCACTGACATTTCCCCTATCTGAAAGTCTGATAAACGCCGGAAAAATGACTAAGTCCAAAAAAAATTTTTTTAAAACTTTTTTCAATTTTACCCCCGTGGGATATATATTCTACCCACACACATTTGGAACTCTCCTGGGGTATCCTAACGCATATTATTCCCTCATTTAGTGGATATTTTCACAAAAAAGTGAAATTTTCAAAAATCCAAATTATTGGCTGAAAATGACTAAATATCAAGGACTTATTGGGCGAATCGCTCTGGAACTGAAATCGGAATGCTCACTGACATTTCCCCTATCTCAGGGTTCCCCAACTCCAGTCCTCAAGGCCCAACAACAGGTCATGTTTTCAGGATTTCCTTAGTATTGCACAGGTGATGGAATTATTGCCTGTGCAGGTGATGCAATTATCACCTGTGTAATACTAAGGATCTCCTGAAAACATGACCTGTTGGTGGGCCTTGAGGACTGGAGTTGGGGAACCCTGCCCTATCTGAAAGTCTGATAAACGGAGGAAAAATGACTAAGTCCCAAAAAAAAATTTTTTCAACTTTTTTCAATTTTACCCCCGTGGGATATATATTTTACCCACACACATTTGGAACTCTCCTGGGGTACCCTCACACATATTATTCCCTCATTTAGTGGATATTTTCACAAAAAAGTGAAATTTTCAAAAATCCAGAAAATTGGCTGAAAACGACTAAATATCAAGGACTCATTGGGCGAATCGCTCTGGAACTGAAATCGGAACGCTCACTGACATTTCCCCTATCTGAAAGTCTGATAAACGCCGGAAAAATGACTAAGTCCAAAAAAAATTTTTTTTCAACTTTTTTCAATTTTACCCCCGTGGGATATATATTCTACCCACACACATTTGGAACTCTCCTGGGGTACCCTCACACATATTATTCCCTCGTTTAGTGGATATTTTCACAAAAAAGTGAAATTTTCAAAAATCCAGAAAATTGGCTGAAAACGACTAAATATCAAGGACTCATTGGGCGAATCGCTCTGGAACTGAAATCGGAACGCTCACTGACATTTCCCCGATCTGAAAGTCTGATAAACGATGGAAAAATGACTAAGTCCAAAAAATTTTTTTTTTCAATTTTACCACCGTGGGATATATATTCTACCCACACACATTTGGAACTCTCCTGGGGTACCCTCACACATATTATTCCCTCATTTAGTGGATATTTTCACAAAAAAGTGAAATTTTCAAAAATCCAGAAAATTGGCTGAAAACGACTAAATATCAAGGACTCATTGGGCGAATCGCTCTGGAACTGAAATCGGAATGCTCACTGACATTTCCCCTATCTGAAAGTCTGATAAACGACGGAAAAATGACTAAGTCCAAAAAAATTTTTTTTTCAACTTTTTTCAATTTTACCCCCGTGGGATATATCTTCTACCCACACACATTTGGAACTCTCCTGGGGTACCCTCACACATATTATTCCCTCATTTAGTGGATATTTTCACAAAAAAGTGAAATTTTCAAAAATCCAGAAAATTGGCTGAAAACGACTAAATATCAAGGACTCATTGGGCGAATTGCTCTGGAACTGAAATCGGAATGCTCACTGACATTTCCCCTATCTGAAAGTCTGATAAACGCCGGAAAAATGACTAAGTCCAAAAAAAATTTTTTTTCAACTTTTTTCAATTTTACCCCCGTGGGATATATATTCTACCCACACACATTTGGAACTCTCCTGGGGTACCCTCACACATATTATTCCCTCATTTAGTGGATATTTTCACAAAAAAGTGAAATTTTCAAAAATCCAAATTATTGGATGAAAATGACTAAATATCAAGGACTTATTGGGCGAATCGCTCTGGAAATGAAATCGGAATGCTCACTGACATTTCCCCTATCTGAAAGTCTGATAAACGCCGGAAAAATGACTAAGTCCAAAAAAAATTTTTTTTCAACTTTTTTCAATTTTACCCCAGTGGGATATATATTCTACCCACACACATTTGGAACTCTCCTGGGGTACCCTCACACATATTATTCCCTCATTTAGTGGATATTTTCACAAAAAAGTGAAATTTTCAAAAATCCAGAAAATTGGCTGAAAACGACTAAATATCAAGGACTCATTGGGCGAATCGCTCTGGAACTGAAATCGGAATGCTCTCTCACATTTCCCCTATCTGAAAGTCTGATAAACGGCGGAAAAATGACTAAGTCCAAAAAAAAAATTTTTTTCAACTTTTTTCAATTTTACCCCCGTGGGATATATATTCTACCCACACACATTTGGAACTCTCCTGGGGTACCCTCACACATATTATTCCCTCATTTAGTGGATATTTTCACAAAAAAGTGAAATTTTCAAAAATCCAGAAAATTGGCTGAAAATGACTAAATAACAAGGACTGATTGGGCGAATCGCTCTGGAACTGAAATGGAAACGCTCATTGACATTTCCCCTATCTGAAAGTCTGATAAACGCCGGAAAAATGACTAAGTCCAAAAAAATATTTTTTTTTCAACTTTGTTCAATTTTACCCCCATGGGATATATATTCTACCCACACACATTTGGAACTCTCCTGGGGTACCCTCACACATATTATTCCCTCATTTAGTGGATATTTTCACAAAAAAGTGAAATTTTCAAAAATCCAGAAAATTGTCTGAAAACGACTAAATATCAAGGACTCATTGGGCGAATCGCTCTGGAACTGAAATCAGAATGCTCTCTCACATTTCCCCTATCTGAAAGTCTGATAAACGGCGGAAAAATGACTAAGTCCAAAAAAAATTTTTTTTCAACTTTTTTCAATTTTACCCCCGTGGGATATATATTCTACCCACACACATTTGGAACTCTCCTGGGGTACCCTCACACATATTATTCCCTCATTTAGTGGATATTTTCACAAAAAAGTGAAATTTTCAAAAATCCAGAAAATTGGCTGAAAATGACTAAATATCAAGGACTGATTGGGCGAATCGCTCTGGAACTGAAATGGAAACGCTCATTGACATTTCCCCTATCTGAAAGTCTGATAAACGCCGGAAAAATGACTAAGTCCAAAAAAAATTTTTTTAAAACTTTTTTCAATTTTACCCCCGTGGGATATATATTCTACCCACACACATTTGGAACTCTCCTGGGGTATCCTCACACATATTATTCCCTCATTTAGTGGATATTTTCACAAAAAAGTGAAATTTTCAAAAATCCAGAAAATTGGCTGAAAATGACTAAATATCAAGGACTCATTGGGCGAATCGCTCTGGAACTGAAATCGGAACGCTCACTGACATTTCCCCTATCTGAAAGTCTGATAAACGCCGGAAAAATGACTAAGTCCAAAAAAAATTTTTTTAAAACTTTTTTCAATTTTACCCCCGTGGGATATATATTCTACCCACACACATTTGGAACTCTCCTGGGGTATCCTAACACATATTATTCCCTCATTTAGTGGATATTTTCACAAAAAAGTGAAATTTTCAAAAATCCAAATTATTGGCTGAAAATGACTAAATATCAAGGACTTATTGGGCGAATCGCTCTGGAACTGAAATCGGAATGCTCACTGACATTTCCCCTATCTCAGGGTTCCCCAACTCCAGTCCTCAAGGCCCAACAACAGGTCATGTTTTCAGGATTTCCTTAGTATTGCACAGGTGATGGAATTATTGCCTGTGCAGGTGATGCAATTATCACCTGTGTAATACTAAGGATCTCCTGAAAACATGACCTGTTGGTGGGCCTTGAGGACTGGAGTTGGGGAACCCTGCCCTATCTGAAAGTCTGATAAACGGAGGAAAAATGACTAAGTCCAAAAAAAAAATTTTTTCAACTTTTTTCAATTTTACCCCCGTGGGATATATATTTTACCCACACACATTTGGAACTCTCCTGGGGTACCCTCACACATATTATTCCCTCATTTAGTGGATATTTTCACAAAAAAGTGAAATTTTCAAAAATCCAGAAAATTGGCTGAAAACGACTAAATATCAAGGACTCATTGGGCGAATCGCTCTGGAACTGAAATCGGAACGCTCACTGACATTTCCCCTATCTGAAAGTCTGATAAACGCCGGAAAAATGACTAAGTCCAAAAAAAATTTTTTTTCAACTTTTTTCAATTTTACCCCCGTGGGATATATATTCTACCCACACACATTTGGAACTCTCCTGGGGTACCCTCACACATATTATTCCCTCGTTTAGTGGATATTTTCACAAAAAAGTGAAATTTTCAAAAATCCAGAAAATTGGCTGAAAACGACTAAATATCAAGGACTCATTGGGCGAATCGCTCTGGAACTGAAATCGGAACGCTCACTGACATTTCCCCTATCTGAAAGTCTGATAAACGCCGGAAAAATGACTAAGTCCAAAAAAAATTTTTTTAAAACTTTTTTCAATTTTACCCCCGTGGGATATATATTCTACCCACACACATTTGGAACTCTCCTGGGGTATCCTCACACATATTATTCCCTCATTTAGTGGATATTTTCACAAAAAAGTGAAATTTTCAAAAATCCAGAAAATTGGCTGAAAATGACTAAATATCAAGGACTCATTGGGCGAATCGCTCTGGAACTGAAATCGGAACGCTCACTGACATTTCCCCTATCTGAAAGTCTGATAAACGCCGGAAAAATGACTAAGTCCAAAAAAAATTTTTTTTCAACTTTTTTCAATTTTACCCCAGTGGGATATATATTCTACCCACACACATTTGGAACTCTCCTGGGGTACCCTCACACATATTATTCCCTCATTTAGTGGATATTTTCACAAAAAAGTGAAATTTTCAAAAATCCAGAAAATTGGCTGAAAACGACTAAATATCAAGGACTCATTGGGCGAATCGCTCTGGAACTGAAATCGGAATGCTCTCTCACATTTCCCCTATCTGAAAGTCTGATAAACGGCGGAAAAATGACTAAGTCCAAAAAAAAAATTTTTTTCAACTTTTTTCAATTTTACCCCCGTGGGATATATATTCTACCCACACACATTTGGAACTCTCCTGGGGTACCCTCACACATATTATTCCCTCATTTAGTGGATATTTTCACAAAAAAGTGAAATTTTCAAAAATCCAGAAAATTGGCTGAAAATGACTAAATATCAAGGACTGATTGGGCGAATCGCTCTGGAACTGAAATGGAAACGCTCATTGACATTTCCCCTATCTGAAAGTCTGATAAACGCCGGAAAAATGACTAAGTCCAAAAAAATATTTTTTTTTCAACTTTGTTCAATTTTACCCCCATGGGATATATATTCTACCCACACACATTTGGAACTCTCCTGGGGTACCCTCACACATATTATTCCCTCATTTAGTGGATATTTTCACAAAAAAGTGAAATTTTCAAAAATCCAGAAAATTGTCTGAAAACGACTAAATATCAAGGACTCATTGGGCGAATCGCTCTGGAACTGAAATCAGAATGCTCTCTCACATTTCCCCTATCTGAAAGTCTGATAAACGGCGGAAAAATGACTAAGTCCAAAAAAAATTTTTTTTCAACTTTTTTCAATTTTACCCCCGTGGGATATATATTCTACCCACACACATTTGGAACTCTCCTGGGGTACCCTCACACATATTATTCCCTCATTTAGTGGATATTTTCACAAAAAAGTGAAATTTTCAAAAATCCAGAAAATTGGCTGAAAATGACTAAATATCAAGGACTGATTGGGCGAATCGCTCTGGAACTGAAATGGAAACGCTCATTGACATTTCCCCTATCTGAAAGTCTGATAAACGCCGGAAAAATGACTAAGTCCAAAAAAAATTTTTTTAAAACTTTTTTCAATTTTACCCCCGTGGGATATATATTCTACCCACACACATTTGGAACTCTCCTGGGGTATCCTCACACATATTATTCCCTCATTTAGTGGATATTTTCACAAAAAAGTGAAATTTTCAAAAATCCAGAAAATTGGCTGAAAATGACTAAATATCAAGGACTCATTGGGTGAATCGCTCTGGAACTGAAATCGGAACGCTCACTGACATTTCCCCTATCTGAAAGTCTGATAAACGCCGGAAAAATGACTAAGTCCAAAAAAAATTTTTTTAAAACTTTTTTCAATTTTACCCCCGTGGGATATATATTCTACCCACACACATTTGGAACTCTCCTGGGGTATCCTAACACATATTATTCCCTCATTTAGTGGATATTTTCACAAAAAAGTGAAATTTTCAAAAATCCAAATTATTGGCTGAAAATGACTAAATATCAAGGACTTATTGGGCGAATCGCTCTGGAACTGAAATCGGAATGCTCACTGACATTTCCCCTATCTCAGGGTTCCCCAACTCCAGTCCTCAAGGCCCAACAACAGGTCATGTTTTCAGGATTTCCTTAGTATTGCACAGGTGATGGAATTATTGCCTGTGCAGGTGATGCAATTATCACCTGTGTAATACTAAGGATCTCCTGAAAACATGACCTGTTGGTGGGCCTTGAGGACTGGAGTTGGGGAACCCTGCCCTATCTGAAAGTCTGATAAACGGAGGAAAAATGACTAAGTCCAAAAAAAAAATTTTTTCAACTTTTTTCAATTTTACCCCCGTGGGATATATATTTTACCCACACACATTTGGAACTCTCCTGGGGTACCCTCACACATATTATTCCCTCATTTAGTGGATATTTTCACAAAAAAGTGAAATTTTCAAAAATCCAGAAAATTGGCTGAAAACGACTAAATATCAAGGACTCATTGGGCGAATCGCTCTGGAACTGAAATCGGAACGCTCACTGACATTTCCCCTATCTGAAAGTCTGATAAACGCCGGAAAAATGACTAAGTCCAAAAAAAATTTTTTTTCAACTTTTTTCAATTTTACCCCCGTGGGATATATATTCTACCCACACACATTTGGAACTCTCCTGGGGTACCCTCACACATATTATTCCCTCGTTTAGTGGATATTTTCACAAAAAAGTGAAATTTTCAAAAATCCAGAAAATTGGCTGAAAACGACTAAATATCAAGGACTCATTGGGCGAATCGCTCTGGAACTGAAATCGGAACGCTCACTGACATTTCCCCTATCTGAAAGTCTGATAAACGCCGGAAAAATGACTAAGTCCAAAAAAAATTTTTTTAAAACTTTTTTCAATTTTACCCCCGTGGGATATATATTCTACCCACACACATTTGGAACTCTCCTGGGGTATCCTCACACATATTATTCCCTCATTTAGTGGATATTTTCACAAAAAAGTGAAATTTTCAAAAATCCAGAAAATTGGCTGAAAATGACTAAATATCAAGGACTCATTGGGCGAATCGCTCTGGAACTGAAATCGGAACGCTCACTGACATTTCCCCTATCTGAAAGTCTGATAAACGCCGGAAAAATGACTAAGTCCAAAATAAATTTTTTTAAAACTTTTTTCAATTTTACCCCCGTGGGATATATATTCTACCCACACACATTTGGAACTCTCCTGGGGTATCCTAACACATATTATTCCCTCATTTAGTGGATATTTTCACAAAAAAGTGAAATTTTCAAAAATCCAAATTATTGGCTGAAAATGACTAAATATCAAGGACTTATTGGGCGAATCGCTCTGGAACTGAAATCGGAATGCTCACTGACATTTCCCCTATCTCAGGGTTCCCCAACTCCAGTCCTCAAGGCCCAACAACAGGTCATGTTTTCAGGATTTCCTTAGTATTGCACAGGTGATGGAATTATTGCCTGTGCAGGTGATGCAATTATCACCTGTGTAATACTAAGGATCTCCTGAAAACATGACCTGTTGGTGGGCCTTGAGGACTGGAGTTGGGGAACCCTGCCCTATCTGAAAGTCTGATAAACGGAGGAAAAATGACTAAGTCCAAAAAAAAAATTTTTTCAACTTTTTTCAATTTTACCCCCGTGGGATATATATTTTACCCACACACATTTGGAACTCTCCTGGGGTACCCTCACACATATTATTCCCTCATTTAGTGGATATTTTCACAAAAAAGTGAAATTTTCAAAAATCCAGAAAATTGGCTGAAAACGACTAAATATCAAAGACTCATTGGGCGAATCGCTCTGGAACTGAAATCGGAATGCTCACTGACATTTCCCCTATCTGAAAGTCTGATAAACGCCGGAAAAATGACTAAGTCCAAAAAAAATTTTTTTTCAACTTTTTTCAATTTTACCCCCGTGGGATATATATTCTACCCACACACATTTGGAACTCTCCTGGGGTACCCTCACACATATTATTCCCTCGTTTAGTGGATATTTTCACAAAAAAGTGAAATTTTCAAAAATCCAGAAAATTGGCTGAAAACGACTAAATATCAAGGACTCATTGGGCGAATCGCTCTGGAACTGAAATCGGAACGCTCACTGACATTTCCCCGATCTGAAAGTCTGATAAACGATGGAAAAATGACTAAGTCCAAAAAATTTTTTTTTTCAATTTTACCACCGTGGGATATATATTCTACCCACACACATTTGGAACTCTCCTGGGGTACCCTCACACATATTATTCCCTCATTTAGTGGATATTTTCACAAAAAAGTGAAATTTTCAAAAATCCAGAAAATTGGCTGAAAACGACTAAATATCAAGGACTCATTGGGCGAATCGCTCTGGAACTGAAATCGGAATGCTCACTGACATTTCCCCTATCTGAAAGTCTGATAAACGACGGAAAAATGACTAAGTCCAAAAAAATTTTTTTTTCAACTTTTTTCAATTTTACCCCCGTGGGATATATCTTCTACCCACACACATTTGGAACTCTCCTGGGGTACCCTCACACATATTATTCCCTCATTTAGTGGATATTTTCACAAAAAAGTGAAATTTTCAAAAATCCAGAAAATTGGCTGAAAACGACTAAATATCAAGGACTCATTGGGCGAATCGCTCTGGAACTGAAATCGGAATGCTCTCTCACATTTCCCCTATCTGAAAGTCTGATAAACGGCGGAAAAATGACTAAGTCCAAAAAAAAAATTTTTTTCAACTTTTTTCAATTTTACCCCCGTGGGATATATATTCTACCCACACACATTTGGAACTCTCCTGGGGTACCCTCACACATATTATTCCCTCATTTAGTGGATATTTTCACAAAAAAGTGAAATTTTCAAAAATCCAGAAAATTGGCTGAAAATGACTAAATATCAAGGACTGATTGGGCGAATCGCTCTGGAACTGAAATGGAAATGCTCATTGACATTTCCCCTATCTGAAAGTCTGATAAACGCCGGAAAAATGACTAAGTCCAAAAAAATATTTTTTTTTCAACTTTTTTCAATTTTACCCCCATGGGATATATATTCTACCCACACACATTTGGAACTCTCCTGGGGTACCCTCACACATATTATTCCCTCATTTAGTGGATATTTTCACAAAAAAGTGAAATTTTCAAAAATCCAGAAAATTGTCTGAAAACGACTAAATATCAAGGACTCATTGGGCGAATCGCTCTGGAACTGAAATCAGAATGCTCTCTCACATTTCCCCTATCTGAAAGTCTGATAAACGGCGGAAAAATGACTAAGTCCAAAAAAACATTTTTTTTCAACTTTTTTCAATTTTACCCCCGTGGGATATATATTCTACCCACACACATTTGGAACTTTCCTGGGGTACCCTCACACATATTATTCCCTCATTTAGTGGATATTTTCACAAAAAAGTGAAATTTTCAAAAATCCAGAAAATTGGCTGAAAACGACTAAATATCAAGGACTCATTGGGCGAATTGCTCTGGAACTGAAATCGGAATGCTCACTGACATTTCCCCTATCTGAAAGTCTGATAAACGCCGGAAAAATGACTAAGTCCAAAAAAAATTTTTTTTCAACTTTTTTCAATTTTACCCCCGTGGGATATATATTCTACCCACACACATTTGGAACTCTCCTGGGGTACCCTCACACATATTATTCCCTCATTTAGTGGATATTTTCACAAAAAAGTGAAATTTTCAAAAATCCAAATTATTGGATGAAAATGACTAAATATCAAGGACTGATTGGGCGAATCGCTCTGGAAATGAAATCGGAATGCTCACTGACATTTCCCCTATCTGAAAGTCTGATAAACGCCGGAAAAATGACTAAGTCCAAAAAAATTTTTTTTTTTCAACTTTTTTCAATTTTACCCCCATGGGATATATATTCTACCCACACACATTTGGAACTCTCCTGGGGTACCCTCACACATATTATTCCCTCATTTAGTGGATATTTTCACAAAAAAGTGAAATTTTCAAAAATCCAGAAAATTGGCTGAAAATGACTAAATATCAAGGACTCATTGGGCGAATCGCTCTGGAACTGAAATCGGAACGCTCACTGACATTTCCCCTATCTGAAAGTCTGATAAACGCCGGAAAAATGACTAAGTCCAAAAAAAATTTTTTTAAAACTTTTTTCAATTTTACCCCCGTGGGATATATATTCTACCCACACACATTTGGAACTCTCCTGGGGTACCCTCTCACATATTATTCCCTCATTTAGTGGATATTTTCACAAAAAAGTGAAATTTTCAAAAATCCAGAAAATTGGCTGAAAACGACTAAATATCAAGGACTCATTGGGCGAATCGCTCTGGAACTGAAATCGGAATGCTCTCTCACATTTCCCCTATCTGAAAGTCTGATAAACGGCGGAAAAATGACTAAGTCCAAAAAAAAAATTTTTTTCAACTTTTTTCAATTTTACCCCCGTGGGATATATATTCTACCCACACACATTTGGAACTCTCCTGGGGGACCCTCACACATATTATTCCCTCATTTAGTGGATATTTTCACAAAAAAGTGAAATTTTCAAAAATCCAGAAAATTGGCTGAAAATGACTAAATATCAAGGACTGATTGGGCGAATCGCTCTGGAACTGAAATGGAAACGCTCATTGACATTTCCCCTATCTGAAAGTCTGATAAACGCCGGAAAAATGACTAAGTCCAAAAAAATTTTTTTTTTTCAACTTTTTTCAATTTTACCCCCATGGGATATATATTCTACCCACACACATTTGGAACTCTCCTGGGGTACCCTCACACATATTATTCCCTCATTTAGTGGATATTTTCACAAAAAAGTGAAATTTTCAAAAATCCAGAAAATTGGCTGAAAATGACTAAATATCAAGGACTCATTGGGCGAATCGCTCTGGAACTGAAATCGGAACGCTCACTGACATTTCCCCTATCTGAAAGTCTGATAAACGCCGGAAAAATGACTAAGTCCAAAAAAAATTTTTTTAAAACTTTTTTCAATTTTACCCCCGTGGGATATATATTCTACCCACACACATTTGGAACTCTCCTGGGGTATCCTCACACATATTATTCCCTCATTTAGTGGATATTTTTACAAAAAAGTGAAATTTTCAAAAATCCAAATTATTGGCTGAAAATGACTAAATATCAAGGACTTATTGGGCGAATCGCTCTGGAACTGAAATCGGAATGCTCACTGACATTTCCCCTATCTCAGGGTTCCCCAACTCCAGTCCTCAAGGCCCAACAACAGGTCATGTTTTCAGGATTTCCTTAGTATTGCACAGGTGATGGAATTATTGCCTGTGCAGGTGATGCAATTATCACCTGTGTAATACTAAGGAAATCCTGAAAACATGACCTGTTGGTGGGCCTTGAGGACTGGAGTTGGGGAACCCTGCCCTATCTGAAAGTCTGATAAACGGAGGAAAAATGACTAAGTCCAAAAAAAAAATTTTTTCAACTTTTTTCAATTTTACCCCCGTGGGATATATATTTTACCCACACACATTTGGAACTCTCCTGGGGTACCCTCACACATATTATTCCCTCGTTTAGTGGATATTTTCACAAAAAAGTGAAATTTTCAAAAATCCAGAAAATTGGCTGAAAACGACTAAATATCAAGGACTCATTGGGCGAATCGCTCTGGAACTGAAATCGGAATGCTCTCTCACATTTCCCCTATCTGAAAGTCTGATAAACGCCGGAAAAATGACTAAGTCCAAAAAAAATTTTTTTTCAACTTTTTTCAATTTTACCCCCGTCGGATATATATTCTACCCACACACATTTGGAACTCTCCTGGGGTACCCTCACACATATTATTCCCTCATTTAGTGGATATTTTCACAAAAAAGTGAAATTTTCAAGAATCCAAATTATTGGCTGAAAATGACTAAATATCAAGGACTTTTTGGGCGAATCGCTCTGGAACTGAAATCGGAATGCTCACTGACATTTCCTTTATCTCAGGGTTCCCCAACTCCAGTCCTCAAGGCCCACCAACAGGTCATGTTTTCAGGATTTCCTTAGTATTGCACAGGTGATGGAATTATTGCCTGTGCAGGTGATGCAATTATCACCTGTGTAATACTAAGGAAATCATGAAAACATGACCTGTTGGTGGGCCTTGAGGACTGGAGTTGGGGAACCCTGCCCTATCTGAAAGTCTGATAAACGGAGGAAAAATGACTAAGTCCAAAAAAAAAAATTTTTCAACTTTTTTCAATTTTACCCCCGTGGGATATATATTTTACCCACACACATTTGGAACTCTCCTGGGGTACCCTCACACATATTATTCCCTCATTTAGTGGATATTTTCACAAAAAAGTGAAATTTTCAAAAATCCAGAAAATTGGCTGAAAACGACTAAATATCAAGGACTCATTGGGCGAATCGCTCTGGAACTGAAATCGGAATGCTCTCTCACATTTCCCCTATCTGAAAGTCTGATAAACGGCGGAAAAATGACTAAGTCCAAAAAAAAAATTTTTTTCAACTTTTTTCAATTTTACCCCCGTGGAATATATATTCTACCCACACACATTTGGAACTCTCCTGGGGTACCCTCACACATATTATTCCCTCATTTAGTGGATATTTTCACAAAAAAGTGAAATTTTCAAAAATCCAGAAAATTGGCTGAAAATGACTAAATATCAAGGACTGATTGGGCGAATCGCTCTGGAACTGAAATGGAAACGCTCATTGACATTTCCCCTATCTGAAAGTCTGATAAACGCCGGAAAAATGACTAAGTCCAAAAAAAATTTTTTTTTTCAACTTTTTTCAATTTTACCCCCATGGGATATATATTCTACCCACACACATTTGGAACTCTCCTGGGGTACCCTCACACATATTATTCCCTCATTTAGTGGATATTTTCACAAAAAAGTGAAATTTTCAAAAATCCAGAAAATTGTCTGAAAACGACTAAATATCAAGGACTCATTGGGCGAATCGCTCTGGAACTGAAATCAGAATGCTCTCTCACATTTCCCCTATCTGAAAGTCTGATAAACGGCGGAAAAATGACTAAGTCCAAAAAAACATTTTTTTTCAACTTTTTTCAATTTTACCCCCGTGGGATATATATTCTACCCACACACATTTGGAACTTTCCTGGGGTACCCTCACACATATTATTCCCTCATTTAGTGGATATTTTCACAAAAAAGTGAAATTTTCAAAAATCCAGAAAATTGGCTGAAAACGACTAAATATCAAGGACTCATTGGGCGAATTGCTCTGGAACTGAAATCGGAATGCTCACTGACATTTCCCCTATCTGAAAGTCTGATAAACGCCGGAAAAATGACTAAGTCCAAAAAAAATTTTTTTTCAACTTTTTTCAATTTTACCCCCGTGGGATATATATTCTACCCACACACATTTGGAACTCTCCTGGGGTACCCTCACACATATTATTCCCTCATTTAGTGGATATTTTCACAAAAAAGTGAAATTTTCAAAAATCCAAATTATTGGATGAAAATGACTAAATATCAAGGACTTATTGGGCGAATCGCTCTGGAAATGAAATCGGAATGCTCACTGACATTTCCCCTATCTGAAAGTCTGATAAACGGCGGAAAAATGACTAAGTCCAAAAAAAAAATTTTTTTCAACTTTTTTCAATTTTACCCCCGTGGGATATATATTCTACCCACACACATTTGGAACTCTCCTGGGGGACCCTCACACATATTATTCCCTCATTTAGTGGATATTTTCACAAAAAAGTGAAATTTTCAAAAATCCAGAAAATTGGCTGAAAATGACTAAATATCAAGGACTGATTGGGCGAATCGCTCTGGAACTGAAATGGAAACGCTCATTGACATTTCCCCTATCTGAAAGTCTGATAAACGCCGGAAAAATGACTAAGTCCAAAAAAATTTTTTTTTTTCAACTTTTTTCAATTTTACCCCCATGGGATATATATTCTACCCACACACATTTGGAACTCTCCTGGGGTACCCTCACACATATTATTCCCTCATTTAGTGGATATTTTCACAAAAAAGTGAAATTTTCAAAAATCCAGAAAATTGGCTGAAAATGACTAAATATCAAGGACTCATTGGGCGAATCGCTCTGGAACTGAAATCGGAACGCTCACTGACATTTCCCCTATCTGAAAGTCTGATAAACGCCGGAAAAATGACTAAGTCCAAAAAAAATTTTTTTAAAACTTTTTTCAATTTTACCCCCGTGGGATATATATTCTACCCACACACATTTGGAACTCTCCTGGGGTACCCTCTCACATATTATTCCCTCATTTAGTGGATATTTTCACAAAAAAGTGAAATTTTCAAAAATCCAGAAAATTGGCTGAAAACGACTAAATATCAAGGACTCATTGGGCGAATCGCTCTGGAACTGAAATCGGAATGCTCTCTCACATTTCCCCTATCTGAAAGTCTGATAAACGGCGGAAAAATGACTAAGTCCAAAAAAAAAATTTTTTCAACTTTTTTCAATTTTACCCCCGTGGGATATATATTCTACCCACACACATTTGGAACTCTCCTGGGGGACCCTCACACATATTATTCCCTCATTTAGTGGATATTTTCACAAAAAAGTGAAATTTTCAAAAATCCAGAAAATTGGCTGAAAATGACTAAATATCAAGGACTGATTGGGCGAATCGCTCTGGAACTGAAATGGAAACGCTCATTGACATTTCCCCTATCTGAAAGTCTGATAAACGCCGGAAAAATGACTAAGTCCAAAAAAATTTTTTTTTTTCAACTTTTTTCAATTTTACCCCCATGGGATATATATTCTACCCACACACATTTGGAACTCTCCTGGGGTACCCTCACACATATTATTCCCTCATTTAGTGGATATTTTCACAAAAAAGTGAAATTTTCAAAAATCCAGAAAATTGGCTGAAAATGACTAAATATCAAGGACTCATTGGGCGAATCGCTCTGGAACTGAAATCGGAACGCTCACTGACATTTCCCCTATCTGAAAGTCTGATAAACGCCGGAAAAATGACTAAGTCCAAAAAAAATTTTTTTAAAACTTTTTTCAATTTTACCCCCGTGGGATATATATTCTACCCACACACATTTGGAACTCTCCTGGGGTATCCTCACACATATTATTCCCTCATTTAGTGGATATTTTCACAAAAAAGTGAAATTTTCAAAAATCCAGAAAATTGGCTGAAAATGACTAAATATCAAGGACTCATTGGGCGAATCGCTCTGGAACTGAAATCGGAACGCTCACTGACATTTCCCCTATCTGAAAGTCTGATAAACGCCGGAAAAATGACTAAGTCCAAAAAAAAATTTTTTAAAACTTTTTTCAATTTTACCCCCGTGGGATATATATTCTACCCACACACATTTGGAACTCTCCTGGGGTATCCTCACACATATTATTCCCTCATTTAGTGGATATTTTCACAAAAAAGTGAAATTTTCAAAAATCCAAATTATTGGCTGAAAATGACTAAATATCAAGGACTTATTGGGCGAATCGCTCTGGAACTGAAATCGGAATGCTCACTGACATTTCCCCTATCTCAGGGTTCCCCAACTCCAGTCCTCAAGGCCCAACAACAGGTCATGTTTTCAGGATTTCCTTAGTATTGCACAGGTGATGGAATTATTGCCTGTGCAGGTGATGCAATTATCACCTGTGTAATACTAAGGATCTCCTGAAAACATGACCTGTTGGTGGGCCTTGAGGACTGGAGTTGGGGAACCCTGCCCTATCTGAAAGTCTGATAAACGGAGGAAAAATGACTAAGTCCAAAAAAAAAATTTTTTCAACTTTTTTCAATTTTACCCCCGTGGGATATATATTTTACCCACACACATTTGGAACTCTCCTGGGGTACCCTCACACATATTATTCCCTCATTTAGTGGATATTTTCACAAAAAAGTGAAATTTTCAAAAATCCAGAAAATTGGCTGAAAACGACTAAATATCAAGGACTCATTGGGCGAATCGCTCTGGAACTGAAATCGGAACGCTCACTGACATTTCCCCTATCTGAAAGTCTGATAAACGCCGGAAAAATGACTAAGTCCAAAAAAAATTTTTTTTCAACTTTTTTCAATTTTACCCCCGTGGGATATATATTCTACCCACACACATTTGGAACTCTCCTGGGGTACCCTCACACATATTATTCCCTCGTTTAGTGGATATTTTCACAAAAAAGTGAAATTTTCAAAAATCCAGAAAATTGGCTGAAAACGACTAAATATCAAGGACTCATTGGGCGAATCGCTCTGGAACTGAAATCGGAACGCTCACTGACATTTCCCCGATCTGAAAGTCTGATAAACGATGGAAAAATGACTAAGTCCAAAAAATTTTTTTTTTCAATTTTACCACCGTGGGATATATATTCTACCCACACACATTTGGAACTCTCCTGGGGTACCCTCACACATATTATTCCCTCATTTAGTGGATATTTTCACAAAAAAGTGAAATTTTCAAAAATCCAGAAAATTGGCTGAAAACGACTAAATATCAAGGACTCATTGGGCGAATTGCTCTGGAACTGAAATCGGAATGCTCACTGACATTTCCCCTATCTGAAAGTCTGATAAACGCCGGAAAAATGACTAAGTCCAAAAAAATTTTTTTTTCAACTTTTTTCAATTTTACCCCCGTGGGATATATCTTCTACCCACACACATTTGGAACTCTCCTGGGGTACCCTCACACATATTATTCCCTCATTTAGTGGATATTTTCACAAAAAAGTGAAATTTTCAAAAATACAGAAAATTGGCTGAAAACGACTAAATATCAAGGACTCATTGGGCGAATTGCTCTGGAACTGAAATCGGAATGCTCACTGACATTTCCCCTATCTGAAAGTCTGATAAACGCCGGAAAAATGACTAAGTCCAAAAAAAATTTTTTTTCAACTTTTTTCAATTTTACCCCCGTGGGATATATATTCTACCCACACACATTTGGAACTCTCCTGGGGTACCCTCACACATATTATTCCCTCATTTAGTGGATATTTTCACAAAAAAGTGAAATTTTCAAAAATCCAAATTATTGGATGAAAATGACTAAATATCAAGGACTTATTGGGCGAATCGCTCTGGAAATGAAATCGGAATGCTCACTGACATTTCCCCTATCTGAAAGTCTGATAAACGCCGGAAAAATGACTAAGTCCAAAAAAAATTTTTTTTCAACTTTTTTCAATTTTACCCCAGTGGGATATATATTCTACCCACACACATTTGGAACTCTCCTGGGGTACCCTCACACATATTATTCCCTCATTTAGTGGATATTTTCACAAAAAAGTGAAATTTTCAAAAATCCAGAAAATTGGCTGAAAACGACTAAATATCAAGGACTCATTGGGCGAATCGCTCTGGAACTGAAATCGGAATGCTCTCTCACATTTCCCCTATCTGAAAGTCTGATAAACGGCAGAAAAATGACTAAGTCCAAAAAAAAATTTTTTTTCAACTTTTTTCAATTTTACCCCCGTGGGATATATATTCTACCCACACACATTTGGAACTCTCCTGGGGTACCCTCACACATATTATTCCCTCATTTAGTGGATATTTTCACAAAAAAGTGAAATTTTCAAAAATCCAGAAAATTGGCTGAAAATGACTAAATATCAAGGACTGATTGGGCGAATCGCTCTGGAACTGAAATGGAAACGCTCATTGACATTTCCCCTATCTGAAAGTCTGATAAACGCCGGAAAAATGACTAAGTCCAAAAAAATATTTTTTTTTCAACTTTTTTCAATTTTACCCCCATGGGATATATATTCTACCCACACACATTTGGAACTCTCCTGGGGTACCCTCACACATATTATTCCCTCATTTAGTGGATATTTTCACAAAAAAGTGAAATTTTCAAAAATCCAGAAAATTGTCTGAAAACGACTAAATATCAAGGACTCATTGGGCGAATCGCTCTGGAACTGAAATCAGAATGCTCTCTCACATTTCCCCTATCTGAAAGTCTGATAAACGGCGGAAAAATGACTAAGTCCAAAAAAACATTTTTTTTCAACTTTTTTCAATTTTACCCCCGTGGGATATATATTCTACCCACACACATTTGGAACTCTCCTGGGGTACCCTCACACATATTATTCCCTCATTTAGTGGATATTTTCACAAAAAAGTGAAATTTTCAAAAATCCAGAAAATTGGCTGAAAATGACTAAATATCAAGGACTCATTGGGCGAATCGCTCTGGAACTGAAATCGGAACGCTCACTGACATTTCCCCTATCTGAAAGTCTGATAAACGCCGGAAAAATGACTAAGTCCAAAAAAAATTTTTTTAAAACTTTTTTCAATTTTACCCCCGTGGGATATATATTCTACCCACACACATTTGGAACTCTCCTGGGGTATCCTCACACATATTATTCCCTCATTTAGTGGATATTTTCACAAAAAAGTGAAATTTTCAAAAATCCAAATTATTGGCTGAAAATGACTAAATATCAAGGACTTATTGGGCGAATCGCTCTGGAACTGAAATCGGAATGCTCACTGACATTTCCCCTATCTCAGGGTTCCCCAACTCCAGTCCTCAAGGCCCAACAACAGGTCATGTTTTCAGGATTTCCTTAGTATTGCACAGGTGATGGAATTATTGCCTGTGCAGGTGATGCAATTATCGCCTGTGTAATACTAAGGATCTCCTGAAAACATGACCTGTTGGTGGGCCTTGAGGACTGGAGTTGGGGAACCCTGCCCTATCTGAAAGTCTGATAAACGGAGGAAAAATGACTAAGTCCAAAAAAAAAATTTTTTCAACTTTTTTCAATTTTACCCCCGTGGGATATATATTTTACCCACACACATTTGGAACTCTCCTGGGGTACCCTCACACATATTATTCCCTCATTTAGTGGATATTTTCACAAAAAAGTGAAATTTTCAAAAATACAGAAAATTGGCTGAAAACGACTAAATATCAAGGACTCATTGGGCGAATTGCTCTGGAACTGAAATCGGAATGCTCACTGACATTTCCCCTATCTGAAAGTCTGATAAACGCCGGAAAAATGACTAAGTCCAAAAAAAATTTTTTTTCAACTTTTTTCAATTTTACCCCCGTGGGATATATATTCTACCCACACACATTTGGAACTCTCCTGGGGTACCCTCACACATATTATTCCCTCATTTAGTGGATATTTTCACAAAAAAGTGAAATTTTCAAAAATCCAAATTATTGGATGAAAATGACTAAATATCAAGGACTTATTGGGCGAATCGCTCTGGAAATGAAATCGGAATGCTCACTGACATTTCCCCTATCTGAAAGTCTGATAAACGCCGGAAAAATGACTAAGTCCAAAAAAAATTTTTTTTCAACTTTTTTCAATTTTACCCCAGTGGGATATATATTCTACCCACACACATTTGGAACTCTCCTGGGGTACCCTCACACATATTATTCCCTCATTTAGTGGATATTTTCACAAAAAAGTGAAATTTTCAAAAATCCAGAAAATTGGCTGAAAACGACTAAATATCAAGGACTCATTGGGCGAATCGCTCTGGAACTGAAATCGGAATGCTCTCTCACATTTCCCCTATCTGAAAGTCTGATAAACGGCGGAAAAATGACTAAGTCCAAAAAAAAAATTTTTTTCAACTTTTTTCAATTTTACCCCCGTGGGATATATATTCTACCCACACACATTTGGAACTCTCCTGGGGTACCCTCACACATATTATTCCCTCATTTAGTGGATATTTTCACAAAAAAGTGAAATTTTCAAAAATCCAGAAAATTGGCTGAAAATGACTAAATATCAAGGACTGATTGGGCGAATCGCTCTGAAACTGAAATGGAAACGCTCATTGACATTTCCCCTATCTGAAAGTCTGATAAACGCCGGAAAAATGACTAAGTCCAAAAAAATATTTTTTTTTCAACTTTTTTCAATTTTACCCCCATGGGATATATATTCTACCCACACACATTTGGAACTCTCCTGGGGTACCCTCACACATATTATTCCCTCATTTAGTGGATATTTTCACAAAAAAGTGAAATTTTCAAAAATCCAGAAAATTGTCTGAAAACGACTAAATATCAAGGACTCATTGGGCGAATCGCTCTGGAACTGAAATCAGAATGCTCTCTCACATTTCGCCTATCTGAAAGTCTGATAAACGGCGGAAAAATGACTAAGTCCAAAAAAAAAATTTTTTCAACTTTTTTCAATTTTACCCCCGTGGGATATATATTTTACCCACACACATTTGGAACTCTCCTGGGGTACCCTCACACATATTATTCCCTCATTTAGTGGATATTTTCACAAAAAAGTGAAATTTTCAAAAATCCAGAAAATTGGCTGAAAACGACTAAATATCAAGGACTCATTGGGCGAATCGCTCTGGAACTGAAATCGGAATGCTCTCTCACATTTCCCCTATCTGAAAGTCTGATAAACGCCGGAAAAATGACTAAGTCCAAAAAAAATTTTTTTTCAACTTTTTTCAATTTTACCCCCGTCGGATATATATTCTACCCACACACATTTGGAACTCTCCTGGGGTACCCTCACACATATTATTCCCTCATTTAGTGGATATTTTCACAAAAAAGTGAAATTTTCAAGAATCCAAATTATTGGCTGAAAATGACTAAATATCAAGGACTTTTTGGGCGAATCGCTCTGGAACTGAAATCGGAATGCTCACTGACATTTCCTTTATCTCAGGGTTCCCCAACTCCAGTCCTCAAGGCCCACCAACAGGTCATGTTTTCAGGATTTCCTTAGTATTGCACAGGTGATGGAATTATTGCCTGTGCAGGTGATGCAATTATCACCTGTGTAATACTAAGGAAATCATGAAAACATGACCTGTTGGTGGGCCTTGAGGACTGGAGTTGGGGAACCCTGCCCTATCTGAAAGTCTGATAAACGGAGGAAAAATGACTAAGTCCAAAAAAAAAAATTTTTCAACTTTTTTCAATTTTACCCCCGTGATATATATATTTTACCCACACACATTTGGAACTCTCCTGGGGTACCCTCACACATATTATTCCCTCATTTAGTGGATATTTTCACAAAAAAGTGAAATTTTCAAAAATCCAGAAAATTGGCTGAAAACGACTAAATATCAAGGACTCATTGGGCGAATCGCTCTGGAACTGAAATCGGAATGCTCTCTCACATTTCCCCTATCTGAAAGTCTGATAAACGGCGGAAAAATGACTAAGTCCAAAAAAAAAATTTTTTTCAACTTTTTTCAATTTTACCCCCGTGGAATATATATTCTACCCACACACATTTGGAACTCTCCTGGGGTACCCTCACACATATTATTCCCTCATTTAGTGGATATTTTCACAAAAAAGTGAAATTTTCAAAAATCCAGAAAATTGGCTGAAAATGACTAAATATCAAGGACTGATTGGGCGAATCACTCTGGAACTGAAATGGAAACGCTCATTGACATTTCCCCTATCTGAAAGTCTGATAAACGCCGGAAAAATGACTAAGTCCAAAAAAAATTTTTTTTTTCAACTTTTTTCAATTTTACCCCCATGGGATATATATTCTACCCACACACATTTGGAACTCTCCTGGGGTACCCTCACACATATTATTCCCTCATTTAGTGGATATTTTCACAAAAAAGTGAAATTTTCAAAAATCCAGAAAATTGTCTGAAAACGACTAAATATCAAGGACTCATTGGGCGAATCGCTCTGGAACTGAAATCAGAATGCTCTCTCACATTTCCCCTATCTGAAAGTCTGATAAACGGCGGAAAAATGACTAAGTCCAAAAAAACATTTTTTTTCAACTTTTTTCAATTTTACCCCCGTGGGATATATATTCTACCCACACACATTTGGAACTTTCCTGGGGTACCCTCACACATATTATTCCCTCATTTAGTGGATATTTTCACAAAAAAGTGAAATTTTCAAAAATCCAGAAAATTGGCTGAAAATGACTAAATATCAAGGACTCATTGGGCGAATCGCTCTGGAACTGAAATCGGAACGCTCACTGACATTTCCCCTATCTGAAAGTCTGATAAACGCCGGAAAAATGACTAAGTCCAAAAAAAATTTTTTTAAAACTTTTTTCAATTTTACCCCCGTGGGATATATATTCTACCCACACACATTTGGAACTCTCCTGGGGTATCCTCACACATATTATTCCCTCATTTAGTGGATATTTTCACAAAAAAGTGAAATTTTCAAAAATCCAAATTATTGGCTGAAAATGACTAAATATCAAGGACTTATTGGGCGAATCGCTCTGGAACTGAAATCGGAATGCTCACTGACATTTCCCCTATCTCAGGGTTCCCCAACTCCAGTCCTCAAGGCCCAACAACAGGTCATGTTTTCAGGATTTCCTTAGTATTGCACAGGTGATGGAATTATTGCCTGTGCAGGTGATGCAATTATCACCTGTGTAATACTAAGGAAATCCTGAAAACATGACCTGTTGGTGGGCTTTGAGGACTGGAGTTGGGGAACCCTGCCCTATCTGAAAGTCTGATAAACGGAGGAAAAATGACTAAGTCCAAAAAAAAAATTTTTCAACTTTTTTCAATTTTACCCCCGTGGGATATATATTTTACCCACACACATTTGGAACTCTCCTGGGGTACCCTCACACATATTATTCCCTCATTTAGTGGATATTTTCACAAAAAAGTGAAATTTTCAAAAATCCAGAAAATTGGCTGAAAACGACTAAATATCAAGGACTCATTGGGCGAATCGCTCTGGAACTGAAATCGGAACACTCACTGACATTTCCCCTATCTGAAAGTCTGATAAACGCCGGAAAAATGACTAAGTCCAAAAAAAATTTTTTCTCAACTTTTTTCAATTTTACCCCCGTCGGATATATATTCTACCCACACACATTTGGAACTCTCCTGGGGTACCCTCACACATATTATTCCCTCATTTAGTGGATATTTTCACAAAAAAGTGAAATTTTCAAAAATCCAAATTATTGGCTGAAAATGACTAAATATCAAGGACTTATTGGGCGAATCGCTCTGGAACTGAAATCGGAATGCTCACTGACATTTCCCCTATCTGAAAGTCTGATAAACGCTGGAAAAATGACTAAGTCCAAAAAAAAATTTTTTTCAACTTTTTTCAATTTTTTCCCAGTGGGATATATATTCTACCCACACACATTTGGAACTCTCCTGGGGTACCCTCACACATATTATTCCCTCATTTAGTGGATATTTTCACAAAAAAGTGAAATTTTCAAAAATCCAGAAAATTGGCTGACAACGACTAAATATCAAGGACTCATTGGGCGAATCGCTCTGGAACTGAAATCGGAACGCTCACTGACATTTCCCCTATCTGAAAGTCTGATAAACGCCGGAAAAATGACTAAGTCCAAAAAAATTTTTTTTTCAACTTTTTTCAATTTTACCCCCGTGGGATATATCTTCTACCCACACACATTTGGAACTCTCCTGGGGTACCCTCACACATATTATTCCCTCATTTAGTGGATATTTTCACAAAAAAGTGAAATTTTCAAAAATCCAGAAAATTGGCTGAAAACGACTAAATATCAAGGACTCATTGGGCGAATTGCTCTGGAACTGAAATCGGAATGCTCACTGACATTTCCCCTATCTGAAAGTCTGATAAACGCCGGAAAAATGACTAAGTCCAAAAAAAATTTTTTTTCAACTTTTTTCAATTTTACCCCCGTGGGATATATATTCTACCCACACACATTTGGAACTCTCCTGGGGTACCCTCACACATATTATTCCCTCATTTAGTGGATATTTTCACAAAAAAGTGAAATTTTCAAAAATCCAAATTATTGGATGAAAATGACTAAATATCAAGGACTTATTGGGCGAATCGCTCTGGAAATGAAATCGGAATGCTCACTGACATTTCCCCTATCTGAAAGTCTGATAAACGCCGGAAAATGACTAAGTCCAAAAAAAATTTTTTTTTTCAACTTTTTTCAATTTTACTCCCATGGGATATATATTCTACCCACACACATTTGGAACTCTCCTGGGGTACCCTCACACATATTATTCCCTCATTTAGTGGATATTTTCACAAAAAAGTGAAATTTTCAAAAATCCAGAAAATTGTCTGAAAACGACTAAATATCAAGGACTCATTGGGCGAATCGCTCTGGAACTGAAATCAGAATGCTCTCTCACATTTCCCCTATCTGAAAGTCTGATAAACGGCGGAAAAATGACTAAGTCCAAAAAAACATTTTTTTTCAACTTTTTTCAATTTTACCCCCTTGGGATATATATTCTACCCACACACATTTGGAACTCTCCTGGGGTACCCTCACACATATTATTCCCTCATTTAGTGGATATTTTCACAAAAAAGTGAAATTTTCAAAAATCCAGAAAATTGGCTGAAAATGACTAAATATCAAGGACTCATTGGGCGAATCGCTCTGGAACTGAAATCGGAACGCTCACTGACATTTCCCCTATCTGAAAGTCTGATAAACGCCGGAAAAATGACTAAGTCCAAAAAAAATTTTTTTAAAACTTTTTTCAATTTTACCCCCGTGGGATATATATTCTACCCACACACATTTGGAACTCTCCTGGGGTATCCTCACACATATTATTCCCTCATTTAGTGGATATTTTCACAAAAAAGTGAAATTTTCAAAAATCCAGAAAATTGGCTGAAAATGACTAAATATCAAGGACTCATTGGGCGAATCGCTCTGGAACTGAAATCGGAACGCTCACTGACATTTCCCCTATCTGAAAGTCTGATAAACGCCGGAAAAATGACTAAGTCCAAAAAAAATTTTTTTAAAACTTTTTTCAATTTTACCCCCGTGGGATATATATTCTACCCACACACATTTGGAACTCTCCTGGGGTATCCTCACACATATTATTCCCTCATTTAGTGGATATTTTTACAAAAAAGTGAAATTTTCAAAAATCCAAATTATTGGCTGAAAATGACTAAATATCAAGGACTTATTGGGCGAATCGCTCTGGAACTGAAATCGGAATGCTCACTGACATTTCCCCTATCTGAAAGTCTGATAAACGCTGGAAAAATGACTAAGTCCAAAAAAAAATTTTTTTCAACTTTTTTCAATTTTTTCCCAGTGGGATATATATTCTACCCACACACATTTGGAACTCTCCTGGGGTACCCTCACACATATTATTCCCTCATTTAGTGGATATTTTCACAAAAAAGTGAAATTTTCAAAAATCCAGAAAATTGGCTGAAAACGACTAAATATCAAGGACTCATTGGGCGAATCGCTCTGGAACTGAAATCGGAATGCTCACTGACATTTCCCCTATCTGAAAGTCTGATAAACGCCGGAAAAATGACTAAGTCCAAAAAAATTTTTTTTTCAACTTTTTTCAATTTTACCCCCGTGGGATATATATTCTACCCACACGCATTTGGAACTCTCCTGGGGTACCCTCACACATATTATTCCCTCGTTTAGTGGATATTTTCACAAAAAAGTGAAATTTTCAAAAATCCAGAAAATTGTCTGAAAACGACTAAATATCAAGGACTCATTGGGCGAATCGCTCTGGAACTGAAATCAGAATGCTCTCTCACATTTCCCCTATCTGAAAGTCTGATAAACGGCGGAAAAATGACTAAGTCCAAAAAAACATTTTTTTTCAACTTTTTCCAATTTTACCCCCGTGGGATATATATTCTACCCACACACATTTGGAACTCTCCTGGGGTACCCTCACACATATTATTCCCTCATTTAGTGGATATTTTCACAAAAAAGTGAAATTTTCAAAAATCCAGAAAATTGGCTGAAAACGACTAAATATCAAGGACTCATTGGGCGAATCGCTCTGGAACTGAAATCGGAACGCTCACTGACATTTCCCCTATCTGAAAGTCTGATAAACGACGGAAAAATGACTAAGTCCAAAAAAAATTTTTTTAAAACTTTTTTCAATTTTACCCCCGTGGGATATATATTCTACCCACACACATTTGGAACTCTCCTGGGGTATCCTCACACATATTATTCCCTCATTTAGTGGATATTTTTACAAAAAAGTGAAATTTTCAAAAATCCAAATTATTGGCTGAAAATGACTAAATATCAAGGACTTATTGGGCGAATCGCTCTGGAACTGAAATCGGAATGCTCACTGACATTTCCCCTATCTCAGGGTTCCCCAACTCCAGTCCTCAAGGCCCAACAACAGGTCATGTTTTCAGGATTTCCTTAGTATTGCACAGGTGATGGAATTATTGCCTGTGCAGGTGATGCAATTATCACCTGTGTAATACTAAGGAAATCCTGAAAACATGACCTGTTGGTGGGCCTTGAGGACTGGAGTTGGGGAACCCTGCCCTATCTGAAAGTCTGATAAACGGAGGAAAAATGACTAAGTCCAAAAAAAAAATTTTTTCAACTTTTTTCAATTTTACCCCCGTGGGATATATATTTTACCCACACACATTTGGAACTCTCCTGGGGTACCCTCACACATATTATTCCCTCATTTAGTGGATATTTTCACAAAAAAGTGAAATTTTCAAAAATCCAGAAAATTGGCTGAAAACGACTAAATATCAAGGACTCATTGGGCGAATCGCTCTGGAACTGAAATCGGAATGCTCTCTCACATTTCCCCTATCTGAAAGTCTGATAAACGCCGGAAAAATGACTAAGTCCAAAAAAAATTTTTTTTTTCAACTTTTTTCAATTTTACCCCCATGGGATATATATTCTACCCACACACATTTGGAACTCTCCTGGGGTACCCTCACACATATTATTCCCTCGTTTAGTGGATATTTTCACAAAAAAGTGAAATTTTCAAAAATCCAGAAAATTGGCTGAAAACGACTAAATATCAAGGACTCATTGGGCGAATCGCTCTGGAACTGAAATCGGAACGCTCACTGACATTTCCCCTATCTGAAAGTCTGATAAACGACGGAAAAATGACTAAGTCCAAAAAAAATTTTTTTAAAACTTTTTTCAATTTTACCCCCGTGGGATATATATTCTACCCACACACATTTGGAACTCTCCTGGGGTACCCTCACACATATTATTCCCTCGTTTAGTGGATATTTTCACAAAAAAGTGAAATTTTCAAAAATCCAGAAAATTGGCTGAAAACGACTAAATATCAAGGACTCATTGGGCGAATCGCTCTGGAACTGAAATCGGAATGCTCTCTCACATTTCCCCTATCTGAAAGTCTGATAAACGCCGGAAAAATGACTAAGTCCAAAAAAAATTTTTTCTCAACTTTTTTCAATTTTACCCCCGTCGGATATATATTCTACCCACACACATTTGGAACTCTCCTGGGGTACCCTCACACATATTATTCCCTCATTTAGTGGAGATTTTCACAAAAAAGTGAAATTTTCAAAAATCCAAATTATTGGCTGAAAATGACTAAATATCAAGGACTTATTGGGCGAATCGCTCTGGAACTGAAATCGGAATGCTCACTGACATTTCCCCTATCTCAGGGTTCCCCAACTCCAGTCCTCAAGGCCCAACAACAGGTCATGTTTTCAGGATTTCCTTAGTATTGCACAGGTGATGGAATTATTGCCTGTGCAGGTGATGCAATTATCACCTGTGTAATACTAAGGAAATCCTGAAAACATGACCTGTTGGTGGGCCTTGAGGACTGGAGTTGGGGAACCCTGCCCTATCTGAAAGTCTGATAAACGGAGGAAAAATGACTAAGTCCAAAAAAAAAATTTTTTCAACTTTTTTCAATTTTACCCCCGTGGGATATATATTTTACCCACACACATTTGGAACTCTCCTGGGGTACCCTCACACATATTATTCCCTCATTTAGTGGATATTTTCACAAAAAAGTGAAATTTTCAAAAATCCAGAAAATTGGCTGCAAACGACTAAATATCAAGGACTCATTGGGCGAATCGCTCTGGAACTGAAATCGGAATGCTCTCTCACATTTCCCCTATCTGAAAGTCTGATAAACGGCGGAAAAATGACTAAGTCCAAAAAAAAAATTTTTTTCAACTTTTTTCAATTTTACCCCCGTGGGATATATATTCTACCCACACACATTTGGAACTCTCCTGGGGTACCCTCACACATATTATTCCCTCATTTAGTGGATATTTTCACAAAAAAGTGAAATTTTCAAAAATCCAGAAAATTGGCTGAAAATGACTAAATATCAAGGACTGATTGGGCGAATCGCTCTGGAACTGAAATGGAAACGCTCATTGACATTTCCCCTATCTGAAAGTCTGATAAACGCCGGAAAAATGACTAAGTCCAAAAAAAATTTTTTTTTTCAACTTTTTTCAATTTTACCCCCATGGGATATATATTCTACCCACACACATTTGGAACTCTCCTGGGGTACCCTCACACATATTATTCCCTCGTTTAGTGGATATTTTCACAAAAAAGTGAAATTTTCAAAAATCCAGAAAATTGGCTGAAAACGACTAAATATCAAGGACTCATTGGGCGAATCGCTCTGGAACTGAAATCGGAATGCTCTCTCACATTTCCCCTATCTGAAAGTCTGATAAACGCTGGAAAAATGACTAAGTCCAAAAAAAATTTTTTTTCAACTTTTTTCAATTTTACCCCCGTGGGATATATATTCTACCCACACGCACTTGGAACTCTCCTGGGGTACCCTCACACATATTATTCCCTCGTTTAGTGGATATTTTCACAAAAAAGTGAAATTTTCAAAAATCCAGAAAATTGTCTGAAAACGACTAAATATCAAGGACTCATTGGGCGAATCGCTCTGGAACTGAAATCAGAATGCTCTCTCACATTTCCCCTATCTGAAAGTCTGATAAACGGCGGAAAAATGACTAAGTCCAAAAAAAAATTTTTTTTCAACTTTTTTCAATTTTACCCCCGTGGGATATATATTCTACCCACACACATTTGGAACTCTCCTGGGGTACCCTCAAACATATTATTCCCTCGTTTAGTGGATATTTTCACAAAAAAGTGAAATTTTCAAAAATCCAGAAAATTGGCTGAAAACGACTAAATATCAAGGACTCATTGGGCGAATCGCTCTGGAACTGAAATCGGAATGCTCTCTCACATTTCCCCTATCTGAAAGTCTGATAAACGGCGGAAAAATGATTAAGTCCAAAAAAAATTTTTATTCAACTTTTTTCAATTTTACCCCCGTGGGATATATATTCTACCCACACACATTTGGAACTCTCCTGGGGTACCCTCACACATATTATTCCCTCATTTAGTGGATATTTTCACAAAAAAGTGAAATTTTCAAAAATCCAGAAAATTGGCTGAAAATGACTAAATATCAAGGACTGATTGGGCGAATCGCTCTGGAACTGAAATCGGAATGCTCACTGACATTTCCCCTATCTCAGGGTTCCCCAACTCCAGTCCTCGAGGCCCACCAACAGGTCATGTTTTCAGGATTTCCTTACTATTGCACAGGTGATGGAATTATTGCCTGTGCAGGTGATGCAATTATCACCTGTGTAATACTAAGGAAATCCTGAAAACATGACCTGTTGGTGGGCCTTGAGGACTGGAGTTGGGGAACCCTGCCCTATCTGAAAGTCTGATAAACGGAGGAAAAATGACTAAGTCCAAAAAAAAAATTTTTTCAACTTTTTTCAATTTTACCCCCGTGGGATATATATTTTACCCACACACATTTGGAACTCTCCTGGGGTACCCTCACACATATTATTCCCTCATTTAGTGGATATTTTCACAAAAAAGTGAAATTTTCAAAAATCCAGAAAATTGGCTGAAAACGACTAAATATCAAGGACTCATTGGGCGAATCGCTCTGGAACTGAAATCGGAATGCTCACTGACATTTCCCCTATCTGAAAGTCTGATAAACGCTGGAAAAATGACTAAGTCCAAAAAAAAATTTTTTTCAACTTTTTTCAATTTTTTCCCAGTGGGATATATATTCTACCCACACACATTTGGAACTCTCCTGGGGTACCCTCACACATATTATTCCCTCATTTAGTGGATATTTTCACAAAAAAGTGAAATTTTCAAAAATCCAGAAAATTGGCTGAAAACGACTAAATATCAAGGACTCATTGGGCGAATCGCTCTGGAACTGAAATCGGAATGCTCACTGACATTTCCCCTATCTGAAAGTCTGATAAACGCCGGAAAAATGACTAAGTCCAAAAAAATTTTTTTTTCAACTTTTTTCAATTTTACCCCCGTGGGATATATATTCTACCCACACGCATTTGGAACTCTCCTGGGGTACCCTCACACATATTATTCCCTCGTTTAGTGGATATTTTCACAAAAAAGTGAAATTTTCAAAAATCCAGAAAATTGTCTGAAAACGACTAAATATCAAGGACTCATTGGGCGAATCGCTCTGGAACTGAAATCAGAATGCTCTCTCACATTTCCCCTATCTGAAAGTCTGATAAACGGCGGAAAAATGACTAAGTCCAAAAAAAAATTTTTTTTCAACTTTTTCCAATTTTACCCCCGTGGGATATATATTCTACCCACACACATTTGGAACTCTCCTGGGGTACCCTCAAACATATTATTCCCTCGTTTAGTGGATATTTTCACAAAAAAGTGAAATTTTCAAAAATCCAGAAAATTGGCTGAAAACGACTAAATATCAAGGACTCATTGGGCGAATCGCTCTGGAACTGAAATCGGAATGCTCACTGACATTTCCCCTATCTCAGGGTTCCCCAACTCCAGTCCTCGAGGCCCACCAACAGGTCATGTTTTCAGGATTTCCTTACTATTGCACAGGTGATGGAATTATTGCCTGTGCAGGTGATGCAATTATCACCTGTGTAATACTAAGGAAATCCTGAAAACATGACCTGTTGGTGGGCCTTGAGGACTGGAGTTGGGGAACCCTGCCCTATCTGAAAGTCTGATAAACAGAGGAAAAATGACTAAGTCCAAAAAAAAAATTTTTTCAACTTTTTTCAATTTTACCCCCGTGGGATATATATTTTACCCACACACATTTGGAACTCTCCTGGGGTACCCTCACACATATTATTCCCTCATTTAGTGGATATTTTCACAAAAAAGTGAAATTTTCAAAAATCCAGAAAATTGGCTGAAAACGACTAAATATCAAGGACTCAATGGGCGAATCGCTCTGGAACTGAAATCGGAACGCTCACTGACATTTCCTCTTTCTGAAAGTCTGAAAAACGCCGGAAAAATGACTAAATCCAAAAAAAATTTTTTTTCAACTTTTTTCAATTTTACCCCCGTGGGATATATATTCTACCCACACACATTTGGAACTCTCCTGGGGTACCCTCACACATATTATTCCCTCGTTTAGTGGATATTTTCACAAAAAAGTGAAATTTTCAAAAATCCAGAAAATTGGCTGAAAACGACTAAATATCAAGGACTCATTGGGCGAATTGCTCTGGAACTGAAATCGGAATGCTCTCTCACATTTCCCCTATCTGAAAGTCTGATAAACGACGGAAAAATGACTAAGTCCAAAAAAATTTTTTTTTCAACTTTTTTCAATTTTACCCCCGTGGGATATATATTCTACCCACACACATTTGGAACTCTCCTGGGGTACCCTCACACATATTATTCCCTCATTTAGTGGATATTTTCACAAAAAAGTGAAATTTTCAAAAATCCAGAAAATTGGCTGAAAACGACTAAATATCAAGGACTCATTGGGCGAATCGCTCTGGAACTGAAATCGGAACGCTCACTGACATTTCCCCTATCTGAAAGTCTGATAAACGACGGAAAAATGACTAAGTCCAAAAAAATTTTTTTTTCTGCTTTTTTCAATTTTACCCCCGTGGGATATATATTCTACCCACACACATTTGGAACTCTCCTGGGGTACCCTCACACATAATATTCCCTCATTTAGTGGATATTTTCACAAAAAAGTGAAATTTTCAAAAATCCAAATTATTGGCTGAAAATGACTAAATATCAAGGACTTATTGGGCGAATCGCTCTGGAACTGAAATCGGAATGCTCACTGACATTTCCCCTATCTGAAAGTCTGATAAACGCTGGAAAAATGACTAAGTCCAAAAAAAATTTTTTTTCAACTTTTTTCAATTTTACCCCCGTGGGATATATATTCTACCCACACACATTTGGAACTCTCCTGGGGTACCCTCACACATATGATTCCCTCATTTAGTGGATATTTTCACAAAAAAGTGAAATTTTCAAAAATCCAAATTATTGGCTGAAAATGACTAAATATCAAGGACTTATTGGGCGAATCGCTCTGGAACTGAAATCGGAATGCTCACTGACATTTCCCCTATCTGAAAGTCTGATAAACGCTGGAAAAATGACTAAGTCCAAAAAAAAATTTTTTTCAACTTTTTTCAATTTTACCCCAGTGGGATATATATTCTACCCACACACATTTGGAACTCTCCTGGGGTACCCTCACACATATTATTCCCTCATTTAGTGGATATTTTCACAAAAAAGTGAAATTTTCAAAAATCCAGAAAATTGGCTGAAAACGACTAAATATCAAGGACTCATTGGGCGAATCGCTCTGGAACTGAAATCGGAACGCTCACTGACATTTCCCCTATCTGAAAGTCTGATAAACGATGGAAAAATGACTAAGTCCAAAAAAAATTTTTTTTCAATTTTACCACCGTGGGATATATATTCTACCCACAAACATTTGGAACTCTCCTCGGGTACCCTCACACATATTATTCCCTCATTTAGTGGATATTTTCACAAAAAAGTGAAATTTTCAAAAATCCAGAAAATTGGCTGAAAACGACTAAATATCAAGGACTCATTGGGCGAATCGCTCTGGAACTGAAATCGGAATGCTCACTGACATTTCCCCTATCTGAAAGTCTGATAAACGACGGAAAAATGACTAAGTCCAAAAAAAAATTTTTTTCAACTTTTTTCAATTTTACCCCCGTGGGATATATATTCTACCCACACACATTTGGAACTCTCCTGGGGTACCCTCACACATATTATTCCCTCATTTAGTGGATATTTTCACAAAAAAGTGAAATTTTCAAAAATCCAGAAAATTGGCTGAAAACGACTAAATATCAAGGACTCATTGGGCGAATCGCTCTGGAACTGAAATCAGAATGCTCTCTCACATTTCCCCTATCTGAAAGTCTGATAAACGGCGGAAAAATGACTAAGTCCAAAAAAAAAAATTTTTTCAACTTTTTTCAATTTTACCCCCGTGGGATATATATTCTACCCACACACATTTGGAACTCTCCTGGGGTACCCTCACACATAATATTCCCTCATTTAGTGGATATTTTCACAAAAAAGTGAAATTTTCAAAAATCCAAATTATTGGCTGAAAATGACTAAATATCAAGGACTTATTGGGCGAATCGCTCTGGAACTGAAATCGGAATGCTCACTGACATTTCCCCTATCTGAAAGTCTGATAAACGCCGGAAAAATGACTAAGTCCAAAAAAAAAATTTTTTCAACTTTTTTCAATTTTACCCCCGTGGGATATATATTTTACCCACACACATTTGGAACTCTCCTGGGGTACCCTCACACATATTATTCCCTCGTTTAGTGGATATTTTCACAAAAAAGTGAAATTTTCAAAAATCCAGAAAATTGGCTGAAAACGACTAAATATCAAGGACTCATTGGGCGAATCGCTCTGGAACTGGAATCGGAATGCTCACTGACATTTCCCCTTTCTGAAAGTCTGAAAAACGCCGGAAAAATGACTAAGTCCAAAAAAAATTTTTTTTCAACTTTTTTCAATTTTACCCCCGTGGGATATATATTCTACCCACACACATTTGGAACTCTCCTGGGGTACCCTCACACATATTATTCCCTCGTTTAGTGGATATTTTCACAAAAAAGTGAAATTTTCAAAAATCCAGAAAATTGGCTGAAAACGACTAAATATCAAGGACTCATTGGGCGAATCGCTCTGGAACTGAAATCAGAATGCTCTCTCACATTTCCCCTATCTGAAAGTCTGATAAACGGCGGAAAAATGACTAAGTCCAAAAAAAAATTTTTTTTCAACTTTTTTCAATTTGACCCCCGTGGGATATATATTCTACCCACACACATTTGGAACTCTCCTGGGGTACCCTCACACATATTATTCCCTCATTTAGTGGATATTTTCACAAAAAAGTGAAATTTTCAAAAATACAGAAAATTGGCTGAAAATGACTAAATATCAAGGACTCATTGGGCGAATCGCTCTGGAACTGAAATCGGAATGCTCACTGACATTTCCCCTATCTCAGGGTTCCCCAACTCCAGTCCTCGAGGCCCACCAACAGGTCATGTTTTCAGGATTTCCTTACTATTGCACAGGTGATGGAATTATTGCCTGTGCAGGTGATGCAATTATCACCTGTGTAATACTAAGGAAATCCTGAAAACATGACCTGTTGGTGGGCCTTGAGGACTGGAGTTGGGGAACCCTGCCCTATCTGAAAGTCTGATAAACGGAGGAAAAATGACTAAGTCCAAAAAAAAAATTTTTTCAACTTTTTTCAATTTTACCCCCGTGGGATATATATTTTACCCACACACATTTGGAACTCTCCTGGGGTACCCTCACACATATTATTCCCTCGTTTAGTGGATATTTTCACAAAAAAGTGAAATTTTCAAAAATCCAGAAAATTGGCTGAAAACGACTAAATATCAAGGACTCATTGGGCGAATTGCTCTGGAACTGAAATCGGAATGCTCTCTCACATTTCCCCTATCTGAAAGTCTGATAAACGACGGAAAAATGACTAAGTCCAAAAAAATTTTTTTTTCAACTTTTTTCAATTTTACCCCCGTGGGATATATATTCTACCCACACACATTTGGAACTCTCCTGGGGTACCCTCACACATATTATTCCCTCATTTAGTGGATATTTTCACAAAAAAGTGAAATTTTCAAAAATCCAGAAAATTGGCTGAAAACGACTAAATATCAAGGACTCATTGGGCGAATCGCTCTGGAACTGAAATCGGAACGCTCACTGACATTTCCCCTATCTGAAAGTCTGATAAACGACGGAAAAATGACTAAGTCCAAAAAAATTTTTTTTTCAGCTTTTTTCAATTTTACCCCCGTGGGATATATATTCTACCCACACACATTTGGAACTCTCCTGGGGTACCCTCACACATAATATTCCCTCATTTAGTGGATATTTTCACAAAAAAGTGAAATTTTCAAAAATCCAAATTATTGGCTGAAAATGACTAAATATCAAGGACTTATTGGGCGAATCGCTCTGGAACTGAAATCGGAATGCTCACTGACATTTCCCCTATCTGAAAGTCTGATAAACGCCGGAAAAATGACTAAGTCCAAAAAAAATTTTTTTTCAACTTTTTTCAATTTTACCCCCGTGGGATATATATTCTACCCACACACATTTGGAACTCTCCTGGGGTACCCTCACACATATTATTCCCTCATTTAGTGGATATTTTCACAAAAAAGTGAAATTTTCAAAAATCCAAATTATTGGCTGAAAATGACTAAATATCAAGGACTTATTGGGCGAATCGCTCTGGAACTGAAATCGGAATGCTCACTGACATTTCCCCTATCTGAAAGTCTGATAAACGCTGGAAAAATGACTAAGTCCAAAAAAAATTTTTTTTCAACTTTTTTCAATTTTACCCCAGTGGGATATATATTCTACCCACACACATTTGGAACTCTCCTGGGGTACCCTCACACATATTATTCCCTCATTTAGTGGATATTTTCACAAAAAAGTGAAATTTTCAAAAATCCAGAAAATTGGCTGAAAACGACTAAATATCAAGGACTCATTGGGCGAATCGCTCTGGAACTGAAATCGGAACGCTCACTGACATTTCCCCTATCTGAAAGTCTGATAAACGATGGAAAAATGACTAAGTCCAAAAAAATTTTTTTTTCAATTTTACCACCGTGGGATATATATTCTACCCACACACATTTGGAACTCTCCTCGGGTACCCTCACACATATTATTCCCTCATTTAGTGGATATTTTCACAAAAAAGTGAAATTTTCAAAAATCCAGAAAATTGGCTGAAAACGACTAAATATCAAGGACTCATTGGGCGAATCGCTCTGGAACTGAAATCGGAATGCTCACTGACATTTCCCCTATCTCAGGGTTCCCCAACTCCAGTCCTCGAGGCCCACCAACAGGTCATGTTTTCAGGATTTCCTTACTATTGCACAGGTGATGGAATTATTGCCTGTGCAGGTGATGCAATTATCACCTGTGTAATACTAAGGAAATCCTGAAAACATGACCTGTTGGTGGGCCTTGAGGACTGGAGTTGGGGAACCCTGCCCTATCTGAAAGTCTGATAAACGGAGGAAAAATGACTAAGTCCAAAAAAAAAATTTTTTCAACTTTTTTCAATTTTACCCCCGTGGGATATATATTTTACCCACACACATTTGGAACTCTCCTGGGGTACCCTCACACATATTATTCCCTCGTTTAGTGGATATTTTCACAAAAAAGTGAAATTTTCAAAAATCCAGAAAATTGGCTGAAAACGACTAAATATCAAGGACTCATTGGGCGAATTGCTCTGGAACTGAAATCGGAATGCTCTCTCACATTTCCCCTATCTGAAAGTCTGATAAACGACGGAAAAATGACTAAGTCCAAAAAAATTTTTTTTTCAGCTTTTTTCAATTTTACCCCCGTGGGATATATATTCTACCCACACACATTTGGAACTCTCCTGGGGTACCCTCACACATAATATTCCCTCATTTAGTGGATATTTTCACAAAAAAGTGAAATTTTCAAAAATCCAAATTATTGGCTGAAAATGACTAAATATCAAGGACTTATTGGGCGAATCGCTCTGGAACTGAAATCGGAATGCTCACTGACATTTCCCCTATCTGACAGTCTGATAAACGCCGGAAAAATGACTAAGTCCAAAAAAAATTTTTTTTCAACTTTTTTCAATTTTACCCCCGTGGGATATATATTCTACCCACACACATTTGGAACTCTCCTGGGGTACCCTCACACATATTATTCCCTCATTTAGTGGATATTTTCACAAAAAAGTGAAATTTTCAAAAATCCAAATTATTGGCTGAAAATGACTAAATATCAAGGACTTATTGGGCGAATCGCTCTGGAACTGAAATCGGAATGCTCACTGACATTTCCCCTATCTGAAAGTCTGATAAACGCTGGAAAAATGACTAAGTCCAAAAAAAAATTTTTTTCAACTTTTTTCAATTTTACCCCAGTGGGATATATATTCTACCCACACACATTTGGAACTCTCCTGGGGTACCCTCACACATATTATTCCCTCATTTAGTTGATATTTTCACAAAAAAGTGAAATTTTCAAAAATCCAGAAAATTGGCTGAAAACGACTAAATATCAAGGACTCATTGGGCGAATCGCTCTGGAACTGAAATCGGAACGCTCACTGACATTTCCCCTATCTGAAAGTCTGATAAACGATGGAAAAATGACTAAGTCCAAAAAAATTTTTTTTTCAATTTTACCACCGTGGGATATATATTCTACCCACACACATTTGGAACTCTCCTTGGGTACCCTCACACATATTATTCCCTCATTTAGTGGATATTTTCACAAAAAAGTGAAATTTTCAAAAATCCAGAAAATTGGCTGAAAACGACTAAATATCAAGGACTCATTGGGCGAATCGCTCTGGAACTGAAATCGGAATGCTCTCTCACATTTCCCCTATCTGAAAGTCTGATAAACGGCGGAAAAATGACTAAGTCCAAAAAAAAATTTTTTTTCAACTTTTTTCAATTTGACCCCCGTGGGATATATATTCTACCCACACACATTTGGAACTCTCCTGGGGTACCCTCACACATATTATTCCCTCATTTAGTGGATATTTTCACAAAAAAGTGAAATTTTCAAAAATACAGAAAATTGGCTGAAAATGACTAAATATCAAGGACTCATTGGGCGAATCGCTCTGGAACTGAAATCGGAATGCTCACTGACATTTCCCCTATCTCAGGGTTCCCCAACTCCAGTCCTCGAGGCCCACCAACAGGTCATGTTTTCAGGATTTCCTTACTATTGCACAGGTGATGGAATTATTGCCTGTGCAGGTGATGCAATTATCACCTGTGTAATACTAAGGAAATCCTGAAAACATGACCTGTTGGTGGGCCTTGAGGACTGGAGTTGGGGAACCCTGCCCTATCTGAAAGTCTGATAAACGGAGGAAAAATGACTAAGTCCAAAAAAAAAATTTTTTCAACTTTTTTCAATTTTACCCCCGTGGGATATATATTTTACCCACACACATTTGGAACTCTCCTGGGGTACCCTCACACATATTATTCCCTCGTTTAGTGGATATTTTCACAAAAAAGTGAAATTTTCAAAAATCCAGAAAATTGGCTGAAAACGACTAAATATCAAGGACTCATTGGGCGAATTGCTCTGGAACTGAAATCGGAATGCTCTCTCACATTTCCCCTATCTGAAAGTCTGATAAACGACGGAAAAATGACAGTCCAAAAAAATTTTTTTTTCAACTTTTTTCAATTTTACCCCCGTGGGATATATATTCTACCCACACACATTTGGAACTCTCCTGGGGTACCCTCACACATATTATTCCCTCATTTAGTGGATATTTTCACAAAAAAGTGAAATTTTCAAAAATCCAGAAAATTGGCTGAAAACGACTAAATATCAAGGACTCATTGGGCGAATCGCTCTGGAACTGAAATCGGAACGCTCACTGACATTTCCCCTATCTGAAAGTCTGATAAACGACGGAAAAATGACTAAGTCCAAAAAAATTTTTTTTTCAGCTTTTTTCAATTTTACCCCCGTGGGATATATATTCTACCCACACACATTTGGAACTCTCCTGGGGTACCCTCACACATAATATTCCCTCATTTAGTGGATATTGTCACAAAAAAGTGAAATTTTCAAAAATCCAAATTATTGGCTGAAAATGACTAAATATCAAGGACTTATTGGGCGAATCGCTCTGGAACTGAAATCGGAATGCTCACTGACATTTCCCCTATCTGAAAGTCTGATAAACGCCGGAAAAATGACTAAGTCCAAAAAAAATTTTTTTTCAACTTTTTTCAATTTTACCCCCGTGGGATATATATTCTACCCACACACATTTGGAACTCTCCTGGGGTACCCTCACACATATTATTCCCTCATTTAGTGGATATTTTCACAAAAAAGTGAAATTTTCAAAAATCCAAATTATTGGCTGAAAATGACTAAATATCAAGGACTTATTGGGCGAATCGCTCTGGAACTGAAATTGGAATGCTCACTGACATTTCCCCTATCTGAAAGTCTGATAAACGCTGGAAAAATGACTAAGTCCAAAAAAAAATTTTTTTCAACTTTTTTCAATTTTACCCCAGTGGGATATATATTCTACCCACACACATTTGGAACTCTCCTCGGGTACCCTCACACATATTATTCCCTCATTTAGTGGATATTTTCACAAAAAAGTGAAATTTTCAAAAATCCAGAAAATTGGCTGAAAACGACTAAATATCAAGGACTCATTGGGCGAATCGCTCTGGAACTGAAATCGGAATGCTCTCTCACATTTCCCCTATCTGAAAGTCTGATAAACGGCGGAAAAATGACTAAGTCCAAAAAAAAAAAATTTTTTCAACTTTTTTCAATTTTACCCCCGTGGGATATATATTCTACCCACACACATTTGGAACTCTCCTGGGGTACCCTCACACATATTATTCCCTCATTTAGTGGATATTTTCACAAAAAAGTGAAATTTTCAAAAATCCAAATTATTGGCTGAAAATGACTAAATATCAAGGACTTATTGGGCGAATTGCTCTGGAACTGAAATCGGAATGCTCACTGACATTTCCCCTATCTCAGGGTTCCCCAACTCCAGTCCTCAAGGCCCACCAACAGGTCATGTTTTCAGGATTTCCTTAGTATTGCACAGGTGATGGAATTATTGCCTGTGCAGGTGATGCAATTATCACCTGTGTAATACTAAGGAAATCCTGAAAACATGACCTGTTGGTGGGCCTTGAGGACTGGAGTTGGGGAACCCTGCCCTATCTGAAAGTCTGATAAACGGAGGAAAAATGACTAAGTCCAAAAAAAAAAATTTTTTCAACTTTTTTCAATTTTACCCCCGTGGGATATATATTCTACCCACACACATTTGGAACTCTCCTGGGGTACCCTCACACATATTATTCCCTCATTTAGTGGATATTTTCACAAAAAAGTGAAATTTTCAAAAATCCAGAAAATTGGCTGAAAACGACTAAATATCAAGGACTCATTGGGCGAATCGCTCTGGAACTGAAATCGGAATGCTCTTTCACATTTCCCCTATCTGAAAGTCTGATAAACAGCGGAAAAATGACCTAGTCCAAAAAAAAAATTTTTTTTCAACTTTTTTCAATTTTACCCCCGTGGGATATATATTCTACCCACACACATTTGGAACTCTCCTGGGGTACCCTCACACATATTATTCCCTCATTTAGTGGATATTTTCACAAAAAAGTGAAATTTTCAAAAATCCAAATTATTGGCTGAAAATGACTAAATATCAAGGACTTATTGGGCGAATCGCTCTGGAACTGAAATCGGAATTCTCACTGACATTTCCCCTATCTCAGTTTTCCCCAACTCCAGTCCTCAAGGCCCACCAACAGGTCATGTTTTCAGGATTTCCTTACTATTGCACAGGTGATGGAATTATTGCCTGTGCAGGTGATGCAATTATCACCTGTGTAATACTAAGGAAATCCTGAAAACATGACCTGTTGGTGGGCCTTGACGACTGGAGTTGGGGAACCTTGCCCTATCTGAAAGTCTGATAAACGGAGGAAAAATGACTAAGTCCAAAAAAAAAATTTTTTCAACTTTTTTCAATTTTACCCCCGTGGGATATATATTTTACCCACACACATTTGGAACTCTCCTGGGGTACCCTCACACATATTATTCCCTCATTTAGTGGATATTTTCACAAAAAAGTGAAATTTTCAAAAATCCAGAAAATTGGCTGAAAACGACTAAATATCAAGGACTCATTGGGCGAATCGCTCTGGAACTGAAATCGGAACGCTCACTGACATTTCCCCTTTCTGAAAGTCTGAAAAACGCCGGAAAAATGACTAAATCCAAAAAAAATTTTTTTTCAACTTTTTTCAATTTTACCCCCGTGGGATATATATTCTACCCACACACATTTGGAACTCTCCTGGGGTACCCTCACACATATTATTCCCTCGTTTAGTGGATATTTTCACAAAAAAGTGAAATTTTCAAAAATCCAGAAAATTGGCTGAAAACGACTAAATATCAAGGACTCATTGGGCGAATCGCTCTGGAACTGAAATCGGAATGCTCTCTCACATTTCCCCTATCTGAAAGTCTGATAAACGCCAGAAAAATGACTAAGTCCAAAAAAAATTTTTTTTCAACTTTTTTCAATTTTACCCCAGTGGGATATATATTATACCCACACACATTTGGAACTCTCCTGGGGTACCCTCCCACATATTATTCCCTCATTTAGTGGATATTTTCACAAAAAAGTGAAATTTTCAAAAATCCAGAAAATTGGCTGAAAACGACTAAATATCAAGGACTCATTGGGCGAATCGCTCTGGAACTGAAATCGGAACGCTCACTGACATTTCCCCTATCTGAAAGTCTGATAAACGACGGAAAAATGACTAAGTCCAAAAAAATTTTTTTTTCAACTTTTTTCAATTTTACCCCCTTGGGATATATATTCTACCCACACACATTTGGAACTCTCCTGGGGTACCCTCACACATATTATTCCCTCATTTAGTGGATATTTTCACAAAAAAGTGAAATTTTCAAAAATCCAAATTATTGGCTGAAAATGACTAAATATCAAGGACTTATTGGGCGAATCGCTCTGGAACTGAAATCGGAATGCTCACTGACATTTCCCCTATCTGAAAGTCTGATAAACGCCGGAAAAATGACTAAGTCCAAAAAAAATTTTTTTTCAACTTTTTTCAATTTTACCCCCGTGGGATATATATTCTACCCACACACATTTGGAACTCTCCTGGGGTACCCTCACACATATTATTCCCTCATTTAGTGGATATTTTCACAAAAAAGTGAAATTTTCAAAAATCCAGAAAATTGGCTGAAAACGACTAAATATCAAGGACTCATTGGGCGAATCGCTCTGGAACTGAAATCGGAACGCTCACTGACATTTCCCCTATCTGAAAGTCTGATAAACGATGGAAAAATGACTAAGTCCAAAAAAATTTTTTTTTCAATTTTACCACCGTGGGATATATATTCTACCCACACACATTTGGAACTCTCCTGGGGTACCCTCACACATATTATTCCCTCATTTAGTGGATATTTTCACAAAAAAGTGAAATTTTCAAAAATCCAGAAAATTGGCTGAAAACGACTAAATATCAAGGACTCATTGGGCGAATCGCTCTGGAACTGAAATCGGAATGCTCTCTCACATTTCCCCTATCTGAAAGTCTGATAAACGGCGGAAAAATGACTAAGTCCAAAAAAAAAAATTTTTTCAACTTTTTTCAATTTTACCCCCGTGGGATATATATTCTACCCACACACATTTGGAACTCTCCTGGGGTACCCTCACACATATTATTCCCTCATTTAGTGGATATTTTCACAAAAAAGTGAAATTTTCAAAAATCCAAATTATTGGCTGAAAATGACTAAATATCAAGGACTTATTGGGCGAATCGCTCTGGAACTGAAATCGGAATGCTCACTGACATTTCCCCTATCTCAGGGTTCCCCAACTCCAGTCCTCAAGGCCCACCAACAGGTCATGTTTTCAGGATTTCCTTAGTATTGCACAGGTGATGGAATTATTGCCTGTGCAGGTGATGCAATTATCACCTGTGTAATACTAAGGAAATCCTGAAAACATGACCTGTTGGTGGGCCTTGAGGACTGGAGTTGGGGAACCCTGCCCTATCTGAAAGTCTGATAAACGGAGGAAAAATGACTAAGTCAAAAAAAAATTTTTTCAACTTTTTTCAATTTTACCCCCGTGGGATATATATTTTACCCACACACATTTGGAACTCTCCTGGGGTACCCTCACACATATTATTCCCTCATTTAGTGGATATTTTCACAAAAAAGTGAAATTTTCAAAAATCCAGAGAATTGGCTGAAAACGACTAAATATCAAGGACTCATTGGGCGAATTGCTCTGGAACTGAAATCGGAACGCTCACTGACATTTCCCCTTTCTGAAAGTCTGAAAAACGCCGGAAAAATGACTAAGTCCAAAAAAAATTTTTTTTCAACTTTTTTCAATTTTACCCCCGTGGGATATATATTCTACCCACACACATTTGGAACTCTCCTGGGGTACCCTCACACATATTATTCCCTCGTTTAGTGGATATTTTCACAAAAAAGTGAAATTTTCAAAAATCCAGAAAATTGGCTGAAAACGACTAAATATCAAGGACTCATTGGGCGAATCGCTCTGGAACTGAAATCGGAATGCTCTCTCACATTTCCCCTATCTGAAAGTCTGATAAACGGCGGAAAAATGACTAAGTCCACAAAAAAAAATTTTTTCAACTTTTTTCAATTTTACCCCCGTGGGATATATATTCTACCCACACACATTTGGAACTCTCCTGGGGTACCCTCACACATATTATTCCCTCATTTAGTGGATATTTTCACAAAAAAGTGAAATTTTCAAAAATCCAAATTATTGGCTGAAAATGACTAAATATCAAGGACTTATTGGGCGAATCGCTCTGGAACTGAAATCGGAATTCTCACTGACATTTCCCCTATCTGAAAGTCTGATAAACGCCAGAAAAATGACTAAGTCCAAAAAAAAAATTTTTTCAACTTTTTTCAATTTTACCCCAGTGGGATATATATTATACCCACACACATTTGGAACTCTCCTGGGGTACCCTCCCACATATTATTCCCTCATTTAGTGGATATTTTCACAAAAAAGTGAAATTTTCAAAAATCCAGAAAATTGGCTGAAAACGACTAAATATCAAGGACTCATTGGGCGAATTGCTCTGGAACTGAAATCGGAATGCTCACTGACATTTCCCCTATCTGAAAGTCTGATAAAAGCCGGAAAAATGACTAAGTCCAAAAAAAATTTTTTTTCAATTTTACCACCGTGGGATATATATTCTACCCACACACATTTGGAACTCTCCTGGGGTACCCTCACACATATTATTCCCTCATTTAGTGGATATTTTCACAAAAAAGTGAAATTTTCAAAAATCCAGAAAATTGGCTGAAAACGACTAAATATCAAGGACTCATTGGGCGAATCGCTCTGGAACTGAAATCGGAATGCTCTCTCACATTTCCCCTATCTGAAATTCTGATAAACGACGGAAAAATGACTAAGTCCAAAAAAATTTTTTTTTCAATTTTACCCCCGTGGGATATATATTCTACCAACACACATTTCGAACTCTCCTGGGGTACCCTCACACATATTATTCCCTCATTTAGTGGATATTTTCACAAAAAAGTGAAATTTTCAAAAATCCAGAAAATTGGCTGAAAATGACTAAATATCAAGGACTTATTGGGCGAATCGCTCTGGAACTGAAATCGGAATGCTCACTGACATTTCCCCTATCTCAGGGTTCCCCAACTCCAGTCCTCAAGGCCCACCAACAGGTCATGTTTTCAGGATTTCCTTAGTATTGCACAGGTGATGGAATTATTGCCTGTGCAGGTGATGCAATTATCACCTGTGTAATACTAAGGAAATCCTGAAAACATGACCTGTTGGTGGGCCTTGAGGACTGGAGTTGGGGAACCCTGCTCTATCTGAAAGTCTGATAAACGGAGGAAAAATGACTAAGTCCAAAAAAAAAATTTTTTCAACTTTTTTCAATTTTACCCCCGTGGGATATATATTTTACCCACACACATTTGGAACTCTCCTGGGGTACCCTCACACATATTATTCCCTCATTTAGTGGATATTTTCACAAAAAAGTGAAATTTTCAAAAATCCAGAAAATTGGCTGAAAATGACTAAATATCAAGGACTCATTGGGCGAATTGCTCTGGAACTGAAATCGGAACGCTCACTGACATTTCCCCTTTCTGAAAGTCTGAAAAACGCCGGAAAAATGACTAAGTCCAAAAAAAATTTTTTTTCAACTTTTTTTCAATTTTACCCCCGTGGGATATATATTCTACCCACACACATTTGGAACTCTCCTGGGGTACCCTCACACATATTATTCCCTCGTTTAGTGGATATTTTCACAAAAAAGTGAAATTTTCAAAAATCCAGAAAATTGGCTGAAAACGACTAAATATCAAGGACTCATTGGGCGAATCGCTCTGGAACTGAAATCGGAATGCTCTCTCACATTTCCCCTATCTGAAAGTCTGATAAACGGCGGAAAAATGACTAAGTCCAAAAAAAAAAATTTTTTCAACTTTTTTCAATTTTACCCCCGTGGGATATATATTCTACCCACACACATTTGGAACTCTCCTGGGGTACCCTCACACATATTATTCCCTCATTTAGTGGATATTTTCACAAAAAAGTGAAATTTTCAAAAATCCAGAAAATTGGCTGAAAACGACTAAATATCAAGGACTCATTGGGCGAATTGCTCTGGAACTGAAATCGGAATGCTCACTGACATTTCCCCTATCTGAAAGTCTGATAAAAGCCGGAAAAATGACTAAGTCCAAAAAAAATTTTTTTTCAATTTTACCACCGTGGGATATATATTCTACCCACACACATTTGGAACTCTCCTGGGGTACCCTCACACATATTATTCCCTCATTTAGTGGATATTTTCACAAAAAAGTGAAATTTTCAAAAATCCAGAAAATTGGCTGAAAACGACTAAATATCAAGGACTCATTGGGCGAATCGCTCTGGAACTGAAATCGGAATGCTCTCTCACATTTCCCCTATCTGAAATTCTGATAAACGACGGAAAAATGACTAAGTCCAAAAAAATTTTTTTTTCAATTTTACCCCCGTGGGATATATATTCTACCAACACACATTTCGAACTCTCCTGGGGTACCCTCACACATATTATTCCCTCATTTAGTGGATATTTTCACAAAAAAGTGAAATTTTCAAAAATCCAGAAAATTGGCTGAAAATGACTAAATATCAAGGACTTATTGGGCGAATCGCTCTGGAACTGAAATCGGAATGCTCACTGACATTTCCCCTATCTCAGGGTTCCCCAACTCCAGTCCTCAAGGCCCACCAACAGGTCATGTTTTCAGGATTTCCTTAGTATTGCACAGGTGATGGAATTATTGCCTGTGCAGGTGATGCAATTATCACCTGTGTAATACTAAGGAAATCCTGAAAACATGACCTGTTGGTGGGCCTTGAGGACTGGAGTTGGGGAACCCTGCCCTATCTGAAAGTCTGATAAACGGAGGAAAAATGACTAAGTCAAAAAAAAATTTTTTCAACTTTTTTCAATTTTACCCCCGTGGGATATATATTTTACCCACACACATTTGGAACTCTCCTGGGGTACCCTCACACATATTATTCCCTCATTTAGTGGATATTTTCACAAAAAAGTGAAATTTTCAAAAATCCAGAGAATTGGCTGAAAACGACTAAATATCAAGGACTCATTGGGCGAATTGCTCTGGAACTGAAATCGGAACGCTCACTGACATTTCCCCTTTCTGAAAGTCTGAAAAACGCCGGAAAAATGACTAAGTCCAAAAAAAATTTTTTTTCAACTTTTTTCAATTTTACCCCCGTGGGATATATATTCTACCCACACACATTTGGAACTCTCCTGGGGTACCCTCACACATATTATTCCCTCGTTTAGTGGATATTTTCACAAAAAAGTGAAATTTTCAAAAATCCAGAAAATTGGCTGAAAACGACTAAATATCAAGGACTCATTGGGCGAATCGCTCTGGAACTGAAATCGGAATGCTCTCTCACATTTCCCCTATCTGAAAGTCTGATAAACGGCGGAAAAATGACTAAGTCCACAAAAAAAAATTTTTTCAACTTTTTTCAATTTTACCCCCGTGGGATATATATTCTACCCACACACATTTGGAACTCTCCTGGGGTACCCTCACACATATTATTCCCTCATTTAGTGGATATTTTCACAAAAAAGTGAAATTTTCAAAAATCCAAATTATTGGCTGAAAATGACTAAATATCAAGGACTTATTGGGCGAATCGCTCTGGAACTGAAATCGGAATTCTCACTGACATTTCCCCTATCTGAAAGTCTGATAAACGCCAGAAAAATGACTAAGTCCAAAAAAAAAATTTTTTCAACTTTTTTCAATTTTACCCCAGTGGGATATATATTATACCCACACACATTTGGAACTCTCCTGGGGTACCCTCCCACATATTATTCCCTCATTTAGTGGATATTTTCACAAAAAAGTGAAATTTTCAAAAATCCAGAAAATTGGCTGAAAACGACTAAATATCAAGGACTCATTGGGCGAATTGCTCTGGAACTGAAATCGGAATGCTCACTGACATTTCCCCTATCTGAAAGTCTGATAAAAGACGGAAAAATGACTAAGTCCAAAAAAAATTTTTTTTCAATTTTACCACCGTGGGATATATATTCTACCCACACACATTTGGAACTCTCCTGGGGTACCCTCACACATATTATTCCCTCATTTAGTGGATATTTTCACAAAAAAGTGAAATTTTCAAAAATCCAGAAAATTGGCTGAAAACGACTAAATATCAAGGACTCATTGGGCGAATCGCTCTGGAACTGAAATCGGAATGCTCTCTCACATTTCCCCTATCTGAAATTCTGATAAACGACGGAAAAATGACTAAGTCCAAAAAAATTTTTTTTTCAATTTTACCCCCGTGGGATATATATTCTACCAACACACATTTCGAACTCTCCTGGGGTACCCTCACACATATTATTCCCTCATTTAGTGGATATTTTCACAAAAAAGTGAAATTTTCAAAAATCCAGAAAATTGGCTGAAAATGACTAAATATCAAGGACTTATTGGGCGAATCGCTCTGGAACTGAAATCGGAATGCTCACTGACATTTCCCCTATCTCAGGGTTCCCCAACTCCAGTCCTCAAGGCCCACCAACAGGTCATGTTTTCAGGATTTCCTTAGTATTGCACAGGTGATGGAATTATTGCCTGTGCAGGTGATGCAATTATCACCTGTGTAATACTAAGGAAATCCTGAAAACATGACCTGTTGGTGGGCCTTGAGGACTGGAGTTGGGGAACCCTGCCCTATCTGAAAGTCTGATAAACGGAGGAAAAATGACTAAGTCCAAAAAAAAAATTTTTTCAACTTTTTTCAATTTTACCCCCGTGGGATATATATTTTACCCACACACATTTGGAACTCTCCTGGGGTACCCTCACACATATTATTCCCTCATTTAGTGGATATTTTCACAAAAAAGTGAAATTTTCAAAAATCCAGAAAATTGGCTGAAAATGACTAAATATCAAGGACTCATTGGGCGAATTGCTCTGGAACTGAAATCGGAACGCTCACTGACATTTCCCCTTTCTGAAAGTCTGAAAAACGCCGGAAAAATGACTAAGTCCAAAAAAAATTTTTTTTCAACTTTTTTTCAATTTTACCCCCGTGGGATATATATTCTACCCACACACATTTGGAACTCTCCTGGGGTACCCTCACACATATTATTCCCTCGTTTAGTGGATATTTTCACAAAAAAGTGAAATTTTCAAAAATCCAGAAAATTGGCTGAAAACGACTAAATATCAAGGACTCATTGGGCGAATCGCTCTGGAACTGAAATCGGAATGCTCTCTCACATTTCCCCTATCTGAAAGTCTGATAAACGGCGGAAAAATGACTAAGTCCAAAAAAAAAAATTTTTTCAACTTTTTTCAATTTTACCCCCGTGGGATATATATTCTACCCACACACATTTGGAACTCTCCTGGGGTACCCTCACACATATTATTCCCTCATTTAGTGGATATTTTCACAAAAAAGTGAAATTTTCAAAAATCCAGAAAATTGGCTGAAAATGACTAAATATCAAGGACTCATTGGGCGAATTACTCTGGAACTGAAATCGGAACGCTCACTGACATTTCCCCTATCTGAAAGTCTGATAAACGCCGGAAAAATGACTAAGTCCAAAAAAAATTTTTTTTCAACTTTACCCCCGTGGGATATATATTCTACCCACACACATTTGGAACTCTCCTGGGGTACCCTCACACATATTATTCCCTCATTTAGTGGATATTTTCACAAAAAAGTGAAATTTTCAAAAATCCAAATTATTGGCTGAAAATGACTAAATATCAAGGACTTATTGGGCGAATCGCTCTGGAACTGAAATCGGAATTCTCACTGACATTTCCCCTATCTGAAAGTCTGATAAACGCCAGAAAAATGACTAAGTCCAAAAAAAAATTTTTTTCAACTTTTTTCAATTTTACCCCAGTGGGATATATATTATACCCACACACATTTGGAACTCTCCTGGGGTACCCTCCCACATATTATTCCCTCATTTAGTGGATATTTTCACAAAAAAGTGAAATTTTCAAAAATCCAGAAAATTGGCTGAAAACGACTAAATATCAAGGACTCATTGGGCGAATTGCTCTGGAACTGAAATCGGAATGCTCACTGACATTTCCCCTATCTGAAAGTCTGATAAAAGCCGGAAAAATGACTAAGTCCAAAAAAAATTTTTTTTCAATTTTACCACCGTGGGATATATATTCTACCCACACACATTTGGAACTCTCCTGGGGTACCCTCACACATATTATTCCCTCATTTAGTGGATATTTTCACAAAAAAGTGAAATTTTCAAAAATCCAGAAAATTGGCTGAAAACGACTAAATATCAAGGACTCATTGGGCGAATCGCTCTGGAACTGAAATCGGAATGCTCTCTCACATTTCCCCTATCTGAAATTCTGATAAACGACGGAAAAATGACTAAGTCCAAAAAAATTTTTTTTTCAATTTTACCCCCGTGGGATATATATTCTACCAACACACATTTCGAACTCTCCTGGGGTACCCTCACACATATTATTCCCTCATTTAGTGGATATTTTCACAAAAAAGTGAAATTTTCAAAAATCCAGAAAATTGGCTGAAAATGACTAAATATCAAGGACTTATTGGGCGAATCGCTCTGGAACTGAAATCGGAATGCTCACTGACATTTCCCCTATCTCAGGGTTCCCCAACTCCAGTCCTCAAGGCCCACCAACAGGTCATGTTTTCAGGATTTCCTTAGTATTGCACAGGTGATGGAATTATTGCCTGTGCAGGTGATGCAATTATCACCTGTGTAATACTAAGGAAATCCTGAAAACATGACCTGTTGGTGGGCCTTGAGGACTGGAGTTGGGGAACCCTGCCCTATCTGAAAGTCTGATAAACGGAGGAAAAATGACTAAGTCCAAAAAAAAATTTTTTTCAACTTTTTTCAATTTTACCCCCGTGGGATATATATTTTACCCACACACATTTGGAACTCTCCTGGGGTACCCTCACACATATTATTCCCTCATTTAGTGGATATTTTCACAAAAAAGTGAAATTTTCAAAAATCCAGAAAATTGGCTGAAAATGACTAAATATCAAGGACTCATTGGGCGAATTGCTCTGGAACTGAAATCGGAACGCTCACTGACATTTCCCCTTTCTGAAAGTCTGAAAAACGCCGGAAAAATGACTAAGTCCAAAAAAAATTTTTTTTCAACTTTTTTTCAATTTTACCCCCGTGGGATATATATTCTACCCACACACATTTGGAACTCTCCTGGGGTACCCTCACACATATTATTCCCTCGTTTAGTGGATATTTTCACAAAAAAGTGAAATTTTCAAAAATCCAGAAAATTGGCTGAAAACGACTAAATATCAAGGACTCATTGGGCGAATTGCTCTGGAACTGAAATCGGAATGCTCTCTCACATTTCCCCTATCTGAAAGTCTGATAAACGGCGGAAAAATGACTAAGTCCAAAAAAAAAAATTTTTTCAACTTTTTTCAATTTTACCCCCGTGGGATATATATTCTACCCACACACATTTGGAACTCTCCTGGGGTACCCTCACACATATTATTCCCTCATTTAGTGGATATTTTCACAAAAAAGTGAAATTTTCAAAAATCCAGAAAATTGGCTGAAAACGACTAAATATCAAGGACTCATTGGGCGAATCGCTCTGGAACTGAAATCGGAATGATCTCTCACATTTCCCCTATCTGAAAGTCTGATAAACGACGGAAAAATGACTAAGTCCAAAAAAAATTTTTTTTCAATTTTACCCCCGTGGGATATATATTTTACCCACACACATTTGGAACTCTCCTGGGGTACCCTCACACATATTATTCCCTCATTTAGTGGATATTTTCACAAAAAAGTGAAATTTTCAAAAATCCAGAAAATTGGCTGAAAACGACTAAATATCAAGGACTCATTGGGCAAATCGCTCTTGAACTGAAATCGGAATGCTCTCTCACATTTCCCCTATCTGAAAGTCTGATAAACGCCGGAAAAATGACTAAGTCCAAAAAAAATTTTTTTTTTCAACTTTTTTCAATTTTACCCCCGTGGGATATATATTCTACCCACACACATTTGGAACTCTCCTGGGGTACCCTCACACATATTATTCCCTCATTTAGTGGATATTTTCACAAAAAAGTGAAATTTTCAAAAATCCAGAAAATTGTCTGAAAACGACTAAATATCAAGGACTCATTGGGCGAATCGCTCTGGAACTGAAATCAGAATGCTCTCTCACATTTCCCCTATCTGAAAGTCTGATAAACGGCGTAAAAATGACTAAGTCCAAAAAAAAATTTTTTTTCAACTTTTTTCAATTTTACCCCCGTGTGATATATATTCTACCCACACACATTTGGAACTCTCCTGGGGTACCCTCACACATATTATTCCCTCATTTAGTGGATATTTTCACAAAAAAGTGAAATTTTCAAAAATCCAGAAAATTGGCTGAAAATGACTAAATATCAAGGACTCATTGGGCGAATCGCTCTGGAACTGAAATCGGAACGCTCACTGACATTTCCCCTATCTGAAAGTCTGATAAACGCCGGAAAAATGACTAAGTCCAAAAAAATTTTTTTTTAAACTTTTTTCAATTTTACCCCCGTGGGATATATATTCTACCCACACACATTTGGAACTCTCCTGGGGTACCCTCACACATATTATTCCCTCATTTAGTGGATATTTTCACAAAAAAGTGAAATTTTCAAAAATCCAAATTATTGGCTGAAAATGACTAAATATCAAGGACTTATTGGGCGAATCGCTCTGGAACTGAAATCAGAATGCTCACTGACATTTCCCCTATCTCAGGGTTCCCCAACTCCAGTCCTCAAGGCCCACCAACAGGTCATGTTTTCAGGATTTCCTTAGTATTGCACAGGTGATGGAATTATTGCCTGTGCAGGTGATGCAATTATCACCTGTGTAATACTAAGGAAATCCTGAAAACATGACCTGTTGGTGGGCCTTGAGGACTGGAGTTGGGGAACCCTGTCCTATCTGAAAGTCTGATAAACGGAGGAAAAATGACTAAGTCCAAAAAAAAAATTTTTTCAACTTTTTTCAATTTTACCCCCGTGGGATATATATTTTACCCACACACATTTGGAACTCTCCTGGGGTACCCTCACACATATTATTCCCTCATTTAGTGGATATTTTCACAAAAAAGTGAAATTTTCAAAAATCCAGAAAATTGGCTGAAAACGACTAAATATCAAGGACTCATTGGGCGAATCGCTCTGGAACTGAAATCGGAATGCTCTCTCACATTTCCTCTATCTGAAAGTCTGATAAACGGCGGAAAAATGACTAAGTCCAAAAAAAATATTTTTTTCAACTTTTTTCAATTTTACCCCCGTGGGATATATATTCTACCCACACACATTTGGAACTCTCCTGGGGTACCCTCACACATATTATTCCCTCATTTAGTGGATATTTTCACAAAAAAGTGAAATTTTCAAAAATCCAGAAAATTGGCTGAAAACGACTAAATATCAAGGACTCATTGGGCGAATTACTCTGGAACTGAAATTGGAACGCTCACTGACATTTCCCCTATCTGAAAGTCTGATAAACGACGGAAAAATGACTAAGTCCAAAAAATTTTTTTTTTCAATTTTACCCCCGTGGGATATATATTTTACCCACACACATTTGGAACTCTCCTGGGGGTACCCTCACACATATTATTCCCTCATTTAGTGGATATTTTCACAAAAAAGTGAAATTTTCAAAAATCCAGAAAATTGGCTGAAAACGACTAAATATCAAGGACTCATTGGGCGAATCGCTCTGGAACTGAAATCGGAATGCTCTTTCACATTTCCCCTATCTGAAAGTCTGATAAACGGCGGAAAAATGACAGTCCAAAAAAAAATTTTTTTTCAACTTTTTTCAATTTTACCCCCGTGGGATATATATTCTACCCACACACATTTGGAACTCTCCTGGGGTACCCTCACACATATTATTCCCTCATTTAGTGGATATTTTCACAAAAAAGTGAAATTTTCAAAAATCCAGAAAATTGGCTGAAAACGACTAAATATCAAGGACTCATTGGGCGAATTGCTCTGGAACTGAAATCGGAATGCTCACTGACATTTCCCCTATCTGAAAGTCTGATAAACGCCGGAAAAATGACTAAGTCTAAAAAAAATTTTTTTTCAACTTTTTTCAATTTTACCCCCGTGGGATATATATTCTACCCACACACATTTGGAACTCTCCTGGGGTACCCTCACACATATTATTCCCTCATTTAGTGGATATTTTCACAAAAAAGTGAAATTTTCAAAAATCCAAATTATTGGCTGAAAATGACTAAATATAAAGGACTTATTGGGCGAATCGCTCTGGAACTGAAATCGGAATGCTCACTGACATTTCCCCTATCTGAAAGTCTGATAAACGCCAGAAAAATGACTAAGTCCAAAAAAAATTTTTTTTCAACTTTTTTCAATTTTACCCCCGTGGGATATATATTCTACCCACACACATTTGGAACTCTCCTGGGGTACCCTCACACATATTATTCCCTCATTTAGTGGATATTTTCACAAAAAAGTGAAATTTTCAAAAATCCAAATTATTGGCTGAAAATGACTAAATATCAAGGACTTATTGGGCGAATCGCTCTGGAACTGAAATCGGAATGCTCACTGACATTTCCCCTATCTGAAAGTCTGATAAACGCTGGAAAAATGACTAAGTCCAAAAAAAAATTTTTTTAAACTTTTTTCAATTTTACCCCAGTGGGATATATATTCTACTCACACACATTTGGAACTCTCCTGGGGTACCCTCACACATATTATTCCCTCATTTAGTGGATATTTTCACAAAAAAGTGAAATTTTCAAAAATCCAAATTATTGGCTGAAAATGACTAAATATCAAGGACTTATTGGGCGAATCGCTCTGGAACTGAAATCGGAATGCTCACTGACATTTCCCCTATCTGAAAGTCTGATAAACGCTGGAAAAATGACTAAGTCCAAAAAAAAATTTTTTTAAACTTTTTTCAATTTTACCCCAGTGGGATATATATTCTACCCACACACATTTGGAACTCTCCTGGGGTACCCTCACACATATTATTCCCTCATTTAGTGGACATTTTCACAAAAAAGTGAAATTTTCAAAAATCCAGAAAATTGGCTGAAAACGACTAAATATCAAGGACTCATTGGGCGAATCGCTCTGGAACTGAAATCGGAACGCTCACTGACATTTCCCCTATCTGAAAGTCTGATAAACGATGGAAAAATGACTAAGTCCAAAAAAATTTTTTTTTCAATTTTACCACCGTGGGATATATATTCTACCCACACACATTTGGAACTCTCCTGGGGTACCCTCACACATATTATTCCCTCATTTAGTGGATATTTTCACAAAAAAGTGAAATTTTCAAAAATCCAGAAAATTGGCTGAAAACGACTAAATATCAAGGACTCATTGGGCGAATCGCTCTGGAACTGAAATCGGAATGCTCTCTCACATTTCCCCTATCTGAAAGTCTGATAAACGACGGAAAAATGACTAAGTCCCAAAAAATTTTTTTTTCAATTTTACCCCCGTGGGATATATATTTTACCCACACACATTTGGAACTCTCCTGGGGTACCCTCACACATATTATTCCCTCATTTAGTGGATATTTTCACAAAAAAGTGAAATTTTCAAAAATCCAGAAAATTGGCTGAAAACGACTAAATATCAAGGACTCATTGGGCGAATCGCTCTGGAACTGAAATCGGAATGCTCTCTCACATTTCCCCTATCTGAAAGTCTGATAAACGGCGGAAAAATGACAGTCCAAAAAAAAATTTTTTTTCAACTTTTTTCAATTTTACCCCCGTGGGATATATATTCTACCCACACACATTTGGAACTCTCCTGGGGTACCCTCACACATATTATTCCCTCATTTAGTGGATATTTTCACAAAAAAGTGAAATTTTCAAAAATCCAGAAAATTGGCTGAAAACGACTAAATATCAAGGACTCATTGGGCGAATTGCTCTGGAACTGAAATCTGAATGCTCACTGACATTTCCCCTATCTGAAAGTCTGATAAATGCCGGAAAAATGACTAAGTCCAAAAAAAATTTTTTTAAACTTTTTTCAATTTTACCCCAGTGGGATATATATTCTACCCACACACATTTGGAACTCTCCTGGGGTACCCTCACACATATTATTCCCTCATTTAGTGGATATTTTCACAAAAAAGTGAAATTTTCAAAAATCCAGAAAATTGGCTGAAAACGACTAAATATCAAGGACTCATTGGGCGAATCGCTCTGGAACTGAAATCGGAACGCTCACTGACATTTCCCCTATCTGAAAGTCTGATAAACGATGGAAAAATGACTAAGTCCAAAAAAATTTTTTTTTCAATTTTACCACCGTGGGATATATATTCTACCCACACACATTTGGAACTCTCCTGGGGTACCCTCACACATATTATTCCCTCATTTAGTGGATATTTTCACAAAAAAGTGAAATTTTCAAAAATCCAGAAAATTGGCTGAAAACGACTAAATATCAAGGACTCATTGGGCGAATTGCTCTGGAACTGAAATCGGAATGCTCACTGACATTTCCCCTATCTGAAAGTCTGATAAACGCCGGAAAAATGACTAAGTCCAAAAAAAAATTTTTTTAAACTTTTTTCAATTTTACCCCAGTGGGATATATATTCTACCCACACACATTTGGAACTCTCCTGGGGTACCCTCACACATATTATTCCCTCATTTAGTGGATATTTTCACAAAAAAGTGAAATTTTCAAAAATCCAGAAAATTGGCTGAAAACGACTAAATATCAAGGACTCATTGGGCGAATCGCTCTGGAACTGAAATCGGAACGCTCACTGACATTTCCCCTATCTGAAAGTCTGATAAACGACGGAAAAATGACTAAGTCCAAAAAAATTTTTTTTTCAATTTTACCCCAGTGGGATATATATTATACCCACACACATTTGGAACTCTCCTGGGGTACCCTCCCACATATTATTCCCTCATTTAGTGGATATTTTCACAAAAAAGTGAAATTTTTAAAAATCCAGAAAATTGGCTGAAAACGACTAAATATCAAGGACTCATTGGGCGAATCGCTCTGGAACTGAAATCGGAATGCTCTCTCACATTTCCCCTATCTGAAAGTCTGATAAACGGCGGAAAAATGACTAAGTCCAAAAAAAAATTTTTTATCAACTTTTTTCAATTTTACCCCCGTGGGATATATATTCTACCCACACACATTTGGAACTCTCCTGGGGTACCCTCACACATATTATTCCCTCATTTAGTGGATATTTTCACAAAAAAGTGAAATTTTCAAAAATCCAGAAAATTGGCTGAAAACGACTAAATATCAAGGACTCATTGGGTGAATTGCTCTGGAACTGAAATCGGAATGCTCACTGACATTTCCCCTATCTGAAAGTCTGATAAACGCCGGAAAAATGACTAAGTCTAAAAAAAATTTTTTTTCAACTTTTTTCAATTTTACCCCAGTGGGATATATATTCTACCCACACACATTTGGAACTCTCCTGGGGTACCCTCACACATATTATTCCCTCATTTAGTGGATATTTTCACAAAAAAGTGAAATTTTTAAAAATCCAGAAAATTGGCTGAAAACGACTAAATATCAAGGACTCATTGGGCGAATCGCTCTGGAACTGAAATCGGAATGCTCTCTCACATTTCCCCTATCTGAAAGTCTGATAAACGGCGGAAAAATGACTAAGTCCAAAAAAAAATTTTTTATCAACTTTTTTCAATTTTACCCCCGTGGGATATATATTCTACCCACACACATTTGGAACTCTCCTGGGGTACCCTCACACATATTATTCCCTCATTTAGTGGATATTTTCACAAAAAAGTGAAATTTTCAAAAATCCAGAAAATTGGCTGAAAACGACTAAATATCAAGGACTCATTGGGCGAATTGCTCTGGAACTGAAATCGGAATGCTCACTGACATTTCCCCTATCTGAAAGTCTGATAAACGCCGGAAAAATGACTAAGTCTAAAAAAAATTTTTTTTCAACTTTTTTCAATTTTACCCCAGTGGGATATATATTCTACCCACACACATTTGGAACTCTCCTGGGGTACCCTCACACATATTATTCCCTCATTTAGTGGATATTTTCACAAAAAAGTGAAATTTTCAAAAATCCAGAAAATTGGCTGAAAACGACTAAATATCAAGGACTCATTGGGCGAATTGCTCTGGAACTGAAATCGAAATGCTCTCTCACATTTCCTCTATCTGAAAGTCTGATAAACGGCGGAAAAATGACTAAGTCCAAAAAAAAAAATTTTTTCAACTTTTTTCAATTTTACCCCCGTGGGATATATATTCTACCCACACACATTTGGAACTCTCCTGGGGTACCCTCACATATATTATTCCCTCATTTAGTGGATATTTTCACAAAAAAGTGACATTTTCAAAAATCCAGAAAATTGGCTGAAAACGACTAAATATCAAGGACTCATTGGGCGAATTACTCTGGAACTGAAATCGGAACGCTCACTGACATTTCCCCTATCTGAAAGTCTGATAAACGCCGGAAAAATGACTAAGTCCAAAAAAAATTTTTTTTCAACTTTTTTCAATTTTACCCCCGTGGGATATATATTCTACCCACACACATTTGGAACTCTCCTGGGGTACCCTCACACATATTATTCCCTCATTTAGTGGATATTTTCACAAAAAAGTGAAATTTTCAAAAATCCAAATTATTGGCTGAAAATGACTAAATATCAAGGACTTATTGGGCGAATCGCTCTGGAACTGAAATCGGAATGCTCACTGACATTTCCCCTATCTGAAAGTCTGATAAACGCCAGAAAAATGACTAAGTCCAAAAAAAAATTTTTTTCAACTTTTTTCAATTTTACCCCAGTGGGATATATATTATACCCACACACATTTGGAACTCTCCTGGGGTACCCTCCCACATATTATTCCCTCATTTAGTGGATATTTTCACAAAAAAGTGAAATTTTCAAAAATCCAGAAAATTGGCTGAAAACGACTAAATATCAAGGACTCATTGGGCGAATCGCTCTGGAACTGAAATCGGAATGCTCTCTCACATTTCCCCTATCTGAAAGTCTGATAAACGGCGGAAAAATGACTAAGTCCAAAAAAAAATTTTTTATCAACTTTTTTCAATTTTACCCCCGTGGGATATATATTCTACCCACACACATTTGGAACTCTCCTGGGGTACCCTCACACATATTATTCCCTCATTTAGTGGATATTTTCACAAAAAAGTGAAATTTTCAAAAATCCAGAAAATTGGCTGAAAACGACTAAATATCAAGGACTCATTGGGCGAATCGCTCTGGAACTGAAATCGGAACGCTCACTGACATTTCCCCTTTCTGAAAGTTTGAAAAACGCCGGAAAAATGACTAAGTCCCAAAAAAATTTTTTTTCAACTTTTTTCAATTTTACCCCCGTGGGATATATATTCTACCCACACACATTTGGAACTCTCCTGGGGTACCCTCACACATATTATTCCCTCATTTAGTGGATATTTTCACAAAAAAGTGAAATTTTCAAAAATCCAGAAAATTGGCTGAAAACGACTAAATATCAAGGACTCATTGGGCGAATCGCTCTGGAACTGAAATCGGAATGCTCTCTCACATTTCCCCTATCTGAAAGTCTGATAAACGCCGGAAAAATGATTAAGTCAAAAAAAAATTTTTTTTCAACTTTTTTCAATTTTACCCCCGTGGGATATATATTCTACCCACACACATTTGGAACTCTCCTGGGGTACCCTCACACATATTATTCCCTCATTTAGTGGATATTTTCACAAAAAAGTGAAATTTTCAAAAATCCAGAAAATTGGCTGAAAACGACTAAATATCAAGGACTCATTGGGCGAATCGCTCTGGAACTGAAATCGGAACGCTCACTGACATTTCCCCTATCTGAAAGTCTGATAAACGATGGAAAAATGACTAAGTCCAAAAAAATTTTTTTTTCAATTTTACCACCGTGGGATATATATTCTACCCACACACATTTGGAACTCTCCTGGGGTACCCTCACACATATTATTCCCTCATTTAGTGGATATTTTCACAAAAAAGTGAAATTTTCAAAAATCCAGAAAATTGGCTGAAAACGACTAAATATCAAGGACTCATTGGGCGAATCGCTCTGGAACTGAAATCGGAATGCTCTCTCACATTTCCCCTATCTGAAAGTCTGATAAACGCCGGAAAAATGACAGTCCAAAAAAAAATTTTTTTTCAACTTTTTTCAATTTTACCCCCGTGGGATATATATTCTACCCACACACATTTGGAACTCTCCTGGGGTACCCTCACACATATTATTCCCTCATTTAGTGGATATTTTCACAAAAAAGTGAAATTTTCAAAAATCCAGAAAATTGGCTGAAAACGACTAAATATCAAGGACTCATTGGGCGAATTGCTCTGGAACTGAAATCGGAATGCTCACTGACATTTCCCCTATCTGAAAGTCTGATAAACGCCGGAAAAATGACTAAGTCTAAAAAAAATTTTTTTTCAACTTTTTTCAATTTTACCCCAGTGGGATATATATTCTACCCACACACATTTGGAACTCTCCTGGGGTACCCTCACACATATTATTCCCTCATTTAGTGGATATTTTCACAAAAAAGTGAAATTTTCAAAAATCCAGAAAATTGGCTGAAAACGACTAAATATCAAGGACTCATTGGGCGAATTGCTCTGGAACTGAAATCGAAATGCTCTCTCACATTTCCTCTATCTGAAAGTCTGATAAACGGCGGAAAAATGACTAAGTCCAAAAAAAAAAATTTTTTCAACTTTTTTCAATTTTACCCCCGTGGGATATATATTCTACCCACACACATTTGGAACTCTCCTGGGGTACCCTCACACATATTATTCCCTCATTTAGTGGATATTTTCACAAAAAAGTGAAATTTTCAAAAATCCAGAAAATTGGCTGAAAACGACTAAATATCAAGGACTCATTGGGCGAATTGCTCTGGAACTGAAATCGGAACGCTCACTGACATTTCCCCTATCTGAAAGTCTGATAAACGCCGGAAAAATGACTAAGTCCAAAAAAAATTTTTTTTCAACTTTTTTCAATTTTACCCCCGTGGGATATATATTCTACCCACACACATTTGGAACTCTCCTGGGGTACCCTCACACATATTATTCCCTCATTTAGTGGATATTTTCACAAAAAAGTGAAATTTTCAAAAATCCAGAAAATTGGCTGAAAACGACTAAATATCAAGGACTCATTGGGCGAATCGCTCTGGAACTGAAATCGGAACGCTCACTGACATTTCCCCTTTCTGAAAGTTTGAAAAACGCCGGAAAAATGACTAAGTCCCAAAAAAATTTTTTTTCAACTTTTTTCAATTTTACCCCCGTGGGATATATATTCTACCCACACACATTTGGAACTCTCCTGGGGTACCCTCACACATATTATTCCCTCATTTAGTGGATATTTTCACAAAAAAGTGAAATTTTCAAAAATCCAGAAAATTGGCTGAAAACGACTAAATATCAAGGACTCATTGGGCGAATCGCTCTGGAACTGAAATCGGAATGCTCTCTCACATTTCCCCTATCTGAAAGTCTGATAAACGCCGGAAAAATGACTAAGTCAAAAAAAAATTTTTTTTCAACTTTTTTCAATTTTACCCCCGTGGGATATATATTCTACCCACACACATTTGGAACTCTCCTGGGGTACCCTCACACATATTATTCCCTCATTTAGTGGATATTTTCACAAAAAAGTGAAATTTTCAAAAATCCAGAAAATTGGCTGAAAACGACTAAATATCAAGGACTCATTGGGCGAATCGCTCTGGAACTGAAATCGGAACGCTCACTGACATTTCCCCTATCTGAAAGTCTGATAAACGATGGAAAAATGACTAAGTCCAAAAAAATTTTTTTTTCAATTTTACCACCGTGGGATATATATTCTACCCACACACATTTGGAACTCTCCTGGGGTACCCTCACACATATTATTCCCTCATTTAGTGGATATTTTCACAAAAAAGTGAAATTTTCAAAAATCCAGAAAATTGGCTGAAAACGACTAAATATCAAGGACTCATTGGGCGAATCGCTCTGGAACTGAAATCGGAATGCTCTCTCACATTTCCCCTATCTGAAAGTCTGATAAACGCCGGAAAAATGACAGTCCAAAAAAAAATTTTTTTTCAACTTTTTTCAATTTTACCCCCGTGGGATATATATTCTACCCACACACATTTGGAACTCTCCTGGGGTACCCTCACACATATTATTCCCTCATTTAGTGGATATTTTCACAAAAAAGTGAAATTTTCAAAAATCCAGAAAATTGGCTGAAAACGACTAAATATCAAGGACTCATTGGGCGAATTGCTCTGGAACTGAAATCGGAATGCTCACTGACATTTCCCCTATCTGAAAGTCTGATAAACGCCGGAAAAATGACTAAGTCTAAAAAAAATTTTTTTTCAACTTTTTTCAATTTTACCCCAGTGGGATATATATTCTACCCACACACATTTGGAACTCTCCTGGGGTACCCTCACACATATTATTCCCTCATTTAGTGGATATTTTCACAAAAAAGTGAAATTTTCAAAAATCCAGAAAATTGGCTGAAAACGACTAAATATCAAGGACTCATTGGGCGAATTGCTCTGGAACTGAAATCGAAATGCTCTCTCACATTTCCTCTATCTGAAAGTCTGATAAACGGCGGAAAAATGACTAAGTCCAAAAAAAAAAATTTTTTCAACTTTTTTCAATTTTACCCCCGTGGGATATATATTCTACCCACACACATTTGGAACTCTCCTGGGGTACCCTCACACATATTATTCCCTCATTTAGTGGATATTTTCACAAAAAAGTGAAATTTTCAAAAATCCAAATTATTGGCTGAAAATGACTAAATATCAAGGACTTATTGGGCGAATCGCTCTGGAACTGAAATCGGAATGCTCACTGACATTTCCCCTATCTGAAAGTCTGATAAACGCCAGAAAAATGACTAAGTCCAAAAAAAAATTTTTTTCAACTTTTTTCAATTTTACCCCAGTGGGATATATATTATACCCACACACATTTGGAACTCTCCTGGGATACCCTCCCACATATTATTCCCTCATTTAGTGGATATTTTCACAAAAAAGTGAAATTTTCAAAAATCCAGAAAATTGGCTGAAAACGACTAAATATCAAGGACTCATTGGGCGAATCGCTCTGGAACTGAAACCGGAATGCTCTCTCACATTTCCCCTATCTGAAAGTCTGATAAACGGCGGAAAAATGACTAAGTCCAAAAAAAAATTTTTTATCAACTTTTTTCAATTTTACCCCCGTGGGATATATATTCTACCCACACACATTTGGAACTCTCCTGGGGTACCCTCACACATATTATTCCCTCATTTAGTGGATATTTTCACAAAAAAGTGAAATTTTCAAAAATCCAGAAAATTGGCTGAAAACGACTAAATATCAAGGACTCATTGGGCGAATCGCTCTGGAACTGAAATCGGAACGCTCACTGACATTTCCCCTTTCTGAAAGTTTGAAAAACGCCGGAAAAATGACTAAGTCCCAAAAAAATTTTTTTTAAACTTTTTTCAATTTTACCCCCGTGGGATATATATTCTACCCACACACATTTGGAACTCTCCTGGGGTACCCTCACACATATTATTCCCTCATTTAGTGGATATTTTCACAAAAAAGTGAAATTTTCAAAAATCCAGAAAATTGGCTGAAAACGACTAAATATCAAGGACTCATTGGGCGAATTACTCTGGAACTGAAATCGGAACGCTCACTGACATTTCCCCTATCTGAAAGTCTGATAAACGCCGGAAAAATGACTAAGTCAAAAAAAAAATTTTTTTCAACTTTTTTCAATTTTACCCCCGTGGGATATATATTCTACCCACACACATTTGGAACTCTCCTGGGGTACCCTCACACATATTATTCCCTCATTTAGTGGATATTTTCACAAAAAAGTGAAATTTTCAAAAATCCAAATTATTGGCTGAAAATGACTAAATATCAAGGACTTATTGGGCGAATCGCTCTGGAACTGAAATCGGAATGCTCTCTCACATTTCCCCTATCTGAAAGTCTGATAAACGGCGGAAAAATGACTAAGTCCAAAAAAAAATTTTTTATCAACTTTTTTCAATTTTACCCCCGTGGGATATATATTCTACCCACACACATTTGGAACTCTCCTGGGGTACCCTCACACATATTATTCCCTCATTTAGTGGATATTTTCACAAAAAAGTGAAATTTTCAAAAATCCAGAAAATTGGCTGAAAACGACTAAATATCAAGGACTCATTGGGCGAATCGCTCTGGAACTGAAATCGGAACGCTCACTGACATTTCCCCTTTCTGAAAGTTTGAAAAACGCCGGAAAAATGACTAAGTCGCAAAAAAATTTTTTTTCAACTTTTTTCAATTTTACCCCCGTGGGATATATATTCTACCCACACACATTTGGAACTCTCCTGGGGTACCCTCACACATATTATTCCCTCATTTAGTGGATATTTTCACAAAAAAGTGAAATTTTCAAAAATCCAGAAAATTGGCTGAAAACGACTAAATATCAAGGACTCATTGGGCGAATTACTCTGGAACTGAAATCGGAACGCTCACTGACATTTCCCCTATCTGAAAGTCTGATAAACGCCGGAAAAATGACTAAGTCAAAAAAAAAATTTTTTTCAACTTTTTTCAATTTTACCCCCGTGGGATATATATTCTACCCACACACATTTGGAACTCTCCTGGGGTACCCTCACACATATTATTCCCTCATTTAGTGGATATTTTCACAAAAAAGTGAAATTTTCAAAAATCCAAATTATTGGCTGAAAATGACTAAATATCAAGGACTTATTGGGCGAATCGCTCTGGAACTGAAATCGGAATGCTCACTGACATTTCCCCTATCTCAGGGTTCCCCAACTCCAGTCCTCAAGGCCCACCAACAGGTCATGTTTTCAGGATTTCCTTAGTATTGCACAGGTGATGGAATTATTGCCTGTGCAGGTGATGCAATTATCACCTGTGTAGTACTAAGGAAATCCTGAAAACATGACCTGTTGGTGGGCCTTGAGGACTGGAGTTGGGGAACCCTGCCCTATCTGAAAGTCTGATAAACGGAGGAAAAATGACTAAGTCCAAAAAAAAAATTTTTTCAACTTTTTTCAATTTTACCCCCGTGGGATATATATTCTACCCACACACATTTGGAACTCTCCTGGGGTACCCTCACACATATTATTCCCTCATTTAGTGGATATTTTCACAAAAAAGTGAAATTTTCAATAATCCAAATTATTGGCTGAAAATGGCTAAATATCAAGGACTTATTGGGCGAATCGCTCTGGAAATGAAATCGGAATGCTCACTGACATTTCCCCTATCTGAAAGTCTGATAAACGCCAGAAAAATGACTAAGTCCAAAAAAAAATTTTTTTCAACTTTTTTCAATTTTACCCCAGTGGGATATATATTATACCCACACACATTTGGAACTCTCCTGGGGTACCCTCCCACATATTATTCCCTCATTTAGTGGATATTTTCACAAAAAAGTGAAATTTTCAAAAATCCAGAAAATTGGCTGAAAACGACTAAATATCAAGGACTCATTGGGCGAATCGCTCTGGAACTGAAATCGGAACACTCACTGACATTTCCCCTTTCTGAAAGTTTGAAAAACGCCGGAAAAATGACTAAGTCCCAAAAAAATTTTTTTTCAACTTTTTTCAATTTTACCCCCGTGGGATATATATTCTACCCACACACATTTGGAACTCTCCTGGGGTACCCTCACACATATTATTCCCTCATTTAGTGGATATTTTCACAAAAAAGTGAAATTTTCAAAAATCCAGAAAATTGGCTGAAAATGACTAAATATCAAGGACTCATTGGGCGAATTACTCTGGAACTGAAATCGGAACGCTCACTGACATTTCCCCTATCTGAAAGTCTGATAAACGCCGGAAAAATGACTAAGTCCAAAAAAAATTTTTTTTCAACTTTTTTCAATTTTACCCCCGTGGGATATATATTCTACCCACACACATTTGGAACTCTCCTGGGGTACCCTCACACATATTATTCCCTCATTTAGTGGATATTTTCACAAAAAAGTGAAATTTTCAAAAATCCAAATTATTGGCTGAAAATGACTAAATATCAAGGACTTATTGGGCGAATCGCTCTGGAACTGAAATCGGAATGCTCACTGACATTTCCCCTATCTCAGGGTTCCCCAACTCCAGTCCTCAAGGCCCACCAACAGGTCATGTTTACAGGATTTCCTTAGTATTGCACAGGTGATGGAATTATTGCCTGTGCAGGTGATGCAATTATCACCTGTGTAATACTAAGGAAATCCTGAAAACATGACCTGTTGGTGGGCCTTGAGGACTGGAGTCGGGGAACCCTGCCCTATCTGAAAGTCTGATAAACGGAGGAAAAATGACTAAGTCCAAAAAAAAAATTTTTTCAACTTTTTTCAATTTTACCCCCGTGGGATATATATTTTACCCACACACATTTGGAACTCTCCTGGGGTACCCTCACACATATTATTCCCTCATTTAGTGGATATTTTCACAAAAAAGTGAAATTTTCAAAAATCCAGAAAATTGGCTGAAAACGACTAAATATCAAGGACTCATTGGGCGAATCGCTCTGGAACTGAAATCGGAATGCTCTCTCACATTTCCTCTATCTGAAAGTCTGATAAACGGCGGAAAAATGACTAAGTCCAAAAAAAAAAAATTTTTCAACTTTTTTCAATTTTACCCCCGTGGGATATATATTCTACCCACACACATTTGGAACTCTCCAGGGGTACCCTCACACATATTATTCCCTCATTTAGTGGATATTTTCTCAAAAAAGTGAAATTTTCAAAAATCCAGAAAATTGGCTGAAAACGACTAAATATCAAGGACTCATTGGGCGAATTACTCTGGAACTGAAATCGGAACGCTCACTGACATTTCCCCTATCTGAAAGTCTGATAAACGCCGGAAAAATGACTAAGTCCAAAAAAAATTTTTTTTCAACTTTTTTCAATTTTACCCCCGTGGGATATATATTCTACCCACACACATTTGGAACTCTCCTGGGGTACCCTCACACATATTATTCCCTCATTTAGTGGATATTTTCACAAAAAAGTGAAATTTTCAAAAATCCAAATTATTGGCTGAAAATGACTAAATATCAAGGACTTATTGGGCGAATCGCTCTGGAACTGAAATCGGAATGCTCACTGACATTTCCCCTATCTGAAAGTCTGATAAACGCCAGAAAAATGACTAAGTCCAAAAAAAAATTTTTTTCAACTTTTTTCAATTTTACCCCAGTGGGATATATATTATACCCACACACATTTGGAACTCTCCTGGGGTACCCTCCCACATATTATTCCCTCATTTAGTGGATATTTTCACAAAAAAGTGAAATTTTCAAAAATCCAGAAAATTGGCTGAAAATGACTAAATATCAAGGACTCATTGGGCGAATTACTCTGGAACTGAAATCGGAACGCTCACTGACATTTCCCCTATCTGAAAGTCTGATAAACGCCGGAAAAATGACTAAGTTCAAAAAAAATTTTTTTTCAACTTTTTTCAATTTTACCCCCGTGGGATATATATTCTACCCACACACATTTGGAACTCTCCTGGGGTACCCTCACACATATTATTCCCTCATTTAGTGGATATTTTCACAAAAAAGTGAAATTTTCAAAAATCCAAATTATTGGCTGAAAATGACTAAATATCAAGGACTTATTGGGCGAATCGCTCTGGAACTGAAATCGGAATGCTCACTGACATTTCCCCTATCTCAGGGTTCCCCAACTCCAGTCCTCAAGGCCCACCAACAGGTCATGTTTACAGGATTTCCTTAGTATTGCACAGGTGATGGAATTATTGCCTGTGCAGGTGATGCAATTATCACCTGTGTAATACTAAGGAAATCCTGAAAACATGACCTGTTGGTGGGCCTTGAGGACTGGAGTTGGGGAACCCTGCCCTATCTGAAAGTCTGATAAACGGAGGAAAAATGACTAAGTCCAAAAAAAAAATTTTTTCAACTTTTTTCAATTTTACCCCCGTGGGATATATATTTTACCCACACACATTTGGAACTCTCCTGGGGTACCCTCACACATATTATTCCCTCATTTAGTGGATATTTTCACAAAAAAGTGAAATTTTCAAAAATCCAGAAAATTGGCTGAAAACGACTAAATATCAAGGACTCATTGGGCGAATCGCTCTGGAACTGAAATCGGAATGCTCTCTCACATTTCCTCTATCTGAAAGTCTGATAAACGGCGGAAAAATGACTAAGTCCAAAAAAAAAAAATTTTTCAACTTTTTTCAATTTTACCCCCGTGGGATATATATTCTACCCACACACATTTGGAACTCTCCAGGGGTACCCTCACACATATTATTCCCTCATTTAGTGGATATTTTCTCAAAAAAGTGAAATTTTCAAAAATCCAGAAAATTGGCTGAAAACGACTAAATATCAAGGACTCATTGGGCGAATTACTCTGGAACTGAAATCGGAACGCTCACTGACATTTCCCCTATCTGAAAGTCTGATAAACGCCGGAAAAATGACTAAGTCCAAAAAAAATTTTTTTCAACTTTTTTCAATTTTACCCCCGTGGGATATATATTCTACCCACACACATTTGGAACTCTCCTGGGGTACCCTCACACATATTATTCCCTCATTTAGTGGATATTTTCACAAAAAAGTGAAATTTTCAAAAATCCAAATTATTGGCTGAAAATGACTAAATATCAAGGACTTATTGGGCGAATCGCTCTGGAACTGAAATCGGAATGCTCACTGACATTTCCCCTATCTGAAAGTCTGATAAACGCCAGAAAAATGACTAAGTCCAAAAAAAAATTTTTTTCAACTTTTTTCAATTTTACCCCAGTGGGATATATATTATACCCACACACATTTGGAACTCTCCTGGGGTACCCTCCCACATATTATTCCCTCATTTAGTGGATATTTTCACAAAAAAGTGAAATTTTCAAAAATCCAGAAAATTGGCTGAAAACGACTAAATATCAAGGACTCATTGGGCGAATCGCTCTGGAACTGAAATCGGAATGCTCACTGACATTTCCCCTTTCTGAAAGTCTGAAAAACGCCGGAAAAATTACTAAGTCCAAAAAAAATTTTTTTTCAACTTTTTTCAATTTTACCCCCGTGGGATATATATTCTACCCACACACATTTTGAACTCTCCTGGGGTACCCTCACACATATTATTCCCTCGTTTAGTGGATATTTTCACAAAAAAGTGAAATTTTCAAAAATTCAGAAAATTGGCTGAAAACGACTAAATATCAAGGACTTATTGGGCGAATCGCTCTGGAACTGAAATCGGAATGCTCACTGACATTTCCCCTATCTCAGGGTTCCCCAACTCTAGTCCTCAAGGCCCACCAACAGGTCATGTTTTCAGGATTTCCTTAGTATTGCACAGGTGATGGAATTATTGCCTGTGCAGGTGATGCAATTATCACCTGTGTAATACTAAGGAAATCCTGAAAACATGACCTGTTGGTGGGCCTTGAGGACTGGAGTTGGGGAACCCTGCCCTATCTGAAAGTCTGATAAACGGAGGAAAAATGACTAAGTCCAAAAAAAAAATTTTTTCAACTTTTTTCAATTTTACCCCCGTGGGATATATATTTTACCCACACACATTTGGAACTCTCCTGGGGTACCCTCACACATATTATTCCCTCATTTAGTGGATATTTTCACAAAAAAGTGAAATTTTCAAAAATCCAGAAAATTGGCTGAAAACGACTAAAAATCAAGGACTCATTGGGCGAATCGCTCTGGAACTGAAATCGGAATGCTCTCTCACATTTCCTCTATCTGAAAGTCTGATAAACGGCGGAAAAATGACTAAGACCCAAAAAAAATTTTTTTTCAACTTTTTTCAATTTTACCCCCGTGGGATATATATTCTACCCACACACATTTGGAACTCTCCTGGGGTACCCTCACACATATTATTCCCTCATTTAGTGGATATTTTCACAAAAAAGTGAAATTTTCAAAAATCCAGAAAATTGGCTGAAAATGACTAAATATCAAGGACTCATTGGGCGAATTACTCTGGAACTGAAATCGGAATGCTCACTGACATTTCCCCTATCTCAGGGTTCCCCAACTCCAGTCCTCAAGGCCCACCAACAGGTCATGTTTACAGGATTTCCTTAGTATTGCACAGGTGATGGAATTATTGCCTGTGCAGGTGATGCAATTATCACCTGTGTAATACTAAGGAAATCCTGAAAACATGACCTGTTGGTGGGCCTTGAGGACTGGAGTTGGGGAACCCTGCCCTATCTGAAAGTCTGATAAACGGAGGAAAAATGACTAAGTCCAAAAAAAAAATTTTTTCAACTTTTTTCAATTTTACCCCCGTGGGATATATATTTTACCCACACACATTTGGAACTCTCCTGGGGTACCCTCACACATATTATTCCCTCATTTAGTGGATATTTTCACAAAAAAGTGAAATTTTCAAAAATCCAGAAAATTGGCTGAAAACGACTAAATATCAAGGACTCATTAGGCGAATCGCTCTGGAACTGAAATCGGAATGCTCTCTCACATTTCCTCTATCTGAAAGTCTGATAAACGGCGGAAAAATGACTAAGTCCAAAAAAAAAAAATTTTTCAACTTTTTTCAATTTTACCCCCGTGGGATATATATTCTACCCACACACATTTGGAACTCTCCTGGGGTACCCTCACACATATTATTCCCTCATTTAGTGGATATTTTCACAAAAAAGTGAAATTTTCAAAAATCCAAATTATTGGCTGAAAATGACTAAATATCAAGGACTTATTGGGCGAATCGCTCTGGAACTGAAATCGGAATGCTCACTGACATTTCCCCTATCTGAAAGTCTGATAAACGCCAGAAAAATGACTAAGTCCAAAAAAAAATTTTTTTCAACTTTTTTCAATTTTACCCCAGTGGGATATATATTATACCCACACACATTTGGAACTCTCCTGGGGTACCCTCCCACATATTATTCCCTCATTTAGTGGATATTTTCACAAAAAAGTGAAATTTTCAAAAATCCAGAAAATTGGCTGAAAACGACTAAATATCAAGGACTCATTGGGCGAATCGCTCTGGAACTGAAATCGGAATGCTCACTGACATTTCCCCTATCTCAGGGTTCCCCAACTCCAGTCCTCAAGGCCCACCAACAGGTCATGTTTTCAGGATTTCCTTAGTATTGCACAGGTGATGGAATTATTGCCTGTGCAGGTGATGCAATTATCACCTGTGTAATACTAAGGAAATCCTGAAAACATGACCTGTTGGTGGGCCTTGAGGACTGGAGTTGGGGAACCCTGCCCTATCTGAAAGTCTGATAAACGGAGGAAAAATGACTAAGTCCAAAAAAAATTTTTTTTCAACTTTTTTCAATTTTACCCCCGTGGGATATATATTCTACCCACACACATTTGGAACTCTCCTGGGGTACCTTCACACATATTATTCCCTCATTTAGTGGATATTTTCACAAAAAAGTGAAATTTTCAAAAATCCAGAAAATTGGCTGAAAACGACTAAATATCAAGGACTCATTGGGCGAATCGCTCTGGAACTGAAATCGGAATGCTCACTGACATTTCCCCTTTCTGAAAGTCTGAAAAACGCCGGAAAAATTACTAAGTCCAAAAAAAATTTTTTTTCAACTTTTTTCAATTTTACCCCCGTGGGATATATATTCTACCCACACACATTTGGAACTCTCCTGGGGTACCTTCACACATATTATTCCCTCATTTAGTGGATATTTTCACAAAAAAGTGAAATTTTCAAAAATCCAGAAAATTGGCTGAAAACGACTAAATATCAAGGACTCATTGGGCGAATCGCACTGGAACTGAAATCGGAACGCTCACTGACATTTCCCCTTTCTGAAAGTCTGAAAAACGCCGGAAAAATGACTAAGTCCCAAAAAAATTTTTTTTCAACTTTTTTCAATTTTACCCCCGTGGGATATATATTCTACCCACACACATTTTGAACTCTCCTGGGGTACCCTCACACATATTATTCCCTCGTTTAGTGGATATTTTCACAAAAAAGTGAAATTTTCAAAAATTCAGAAAATTGGCTGAAAACGACTAAATATCAAGGACTTATTGGGCGAATCGCTCTGGAACTGAAATCGGAATGCTCACTGACATTTCCCCTATCTCAGGGTTCCCCAACTCTAGTCCTCAAGGCCCACCAACAGGTCATGTTTTCAGGATTTCCTTAGTATTGCACAGGTGATGGAATTATTGCCTGTGCAGGTGATGCAATTATCACCTGTGTAATACTAAGGAAATCCTGAAAACATGACCTGTTGGTGGGCCTTGAGGACTGGAGTTGGGGAACCCTGCCCTATCTGAAAGTCTGATAAACGGAGGAAAAATGACTAAGTCCAAAAAAAAAATTTTTTCAACTTTTTTCAATTTTACCCCCGTGGGATATATATTTTACCCACACACATTTGGAACTCTCCTGGGGTACCCTCACACATATTATTCCCTCATTTAGTGGATATTTTCACAAAAAAGTGAAATTTTCAAAAATCCAGAAAATTGGCTGAAAACGACTAAAAATCAAGGACTCATTGGGCGAATCGCTCTGGAACTGAAATCGGAATGCTCTCTCACATTTCCTCTATCTGAAAGTCTGATAAACGGCGGAAAAATGACTAAGACCCAAAAAAAATTTTTTTTCAACTTTTTTCAATTTTACCCCCGTGGGATATATATTCTACCCACACACATTTGGAACTCTCCTGGGGTACCCTCACACATATTATTCCCTCATTTAGTGGATATTTTCACAAAAAAGTGAAATTTTCAAAAATCCAGAAAATTGGCTGAAAATGACTAAATATCAAGGACTCATTGGGCGAATTACTCTGGAACTGAAATCGGAATGCTCACTGACATTTCCCCTATCTCAGGGTTCCCCAACTCCAGTCCTCAAGGCCCACCAACAGGTCATGTTTACAGGATTTCCTTAGTATTGCACAGGTGATGGAATTATTGCCTGTGCAGGTGATGCAATTATCACCTGTGTAATACTAAGGAAATCCTGAAAACATGACCTGTTGGTGGGCCTTGAGGACTGGAGTTGGGGAACCCTGCCCTATCTGAAAGTCTGATAAACGGAGGAAAAATGACTAAGTCCAAAAAAAAAATTTTTTCAACTTTTTTCAATTTTACCCCCGTGGGATATATATTTTACCCACACACATTTGGAACTCTCCTGGGGTACCCTCACACATATTATTCCCTCATTTAGTGGATATTTTCACAAAAAAGTGAAATTTTCAAAAATCCAGAAAATTGGCTGAAAACGACTAAATATCAAGGACTCATTAGGCGAATCGCTCTGGAACTGAAATCGGAATGCTCTCTCACATTTCCTCTATCTGAAAGTCTGATAAACGGCGGAAAAATGACTAAGTCCAAAAAAAAAAAATTTTTCAACTTTTTTCAATTTTACCCCCGTGGGATATATATTCTACCCACACACATTTGGAACTCTCCTGGGGTACCCTCACACATATTATTCCCTCATTTAGTGGATATTTTCACAAAAAAGTGAAATTTTCAAAAATCCAAATTATTGGCTGAAAATGACTAAATATCAAGGACTTATTGGGCGAATCGCTCTGGAACTGAAATCGGAATGCTCACTGACATTTCCCCTATCTGAAAGTCTGATAAACGCCAGAAAAATGACTAAGTCCAAAAAAAAATTTTTTTCAACTTTTTTCAATTTTACCCCAGTGGGATATATATTATACCCACACACATTTGGAACTCTCCTGGGGTACCCTCCCACATATTATTCCCTCATTTAGTGGATATTTTCACAAAAAAGTGAAATTTTCAAAAATCCAGAAAATTGGCTGAAAACGACTAAATATCAAGGACTCATTGGGCGAATCGCTCTGGAACTGAAATCGGAATGCTCACTGACATTTCCCCTATCTCAGGGTTCCCCAACTCCAGTCCTCAAGGCCCACCAACAGGTCATGTTTTCAGGATTTCCTTAGTATTGCACAGGTGATGGAATTATTGCCTGTGCAGGTGATGCAATTATCACCTGTGTAATACTAAGGAAATCCTGAAAACATGACCTGTTGGTGGGCCTTGAGGACTGGAGTTGGGGAACCCTGCCCTATCTGAAAGTCTGATAAACGGAGGAAAAATGACTAAGTCCAAAAAAAATTTTTTTTCAACTTTTTTCAATTTTACCCCCGTGGGATATATATTCTACCCACACACATTTGGAACTCTCCTGGGGTACCCTCACACATATTATTCCCTCATTTAGTGGATATTTTCACAAAAAAGTGAAATTTTCAAAAATCCAGAAAATTGGCTGAAAACGACTAAATATCAAGGACTCATTGGGCGAATCGCTCTGGAACTGAAATCGGAATGCTCACTGACATTTCCCCTTTCTGAAAGTCTGAAAAACGCCGGAAAAATTACTAAGTCCAAAAAAAATTTTTTTTCAACTTTTTTCAATTTTACCCCCGTGGGATATATATTCTACCCACACACATTTGGAACTCTCCTGGGGTACCTTCACACATATTATTCCCTCATTTAGTGGATATTTTCACAAAAAAGTGAAATTTTCAAAAATCCAGAAAATTGGCTGAAAACGACTAAATATCAAGGACTCATTGGGCGAATCGCTCTGGAACTGAAATCGGAACGCTCACTGACATTTCCCCTTTCTGAAAGTCTGAAAAACGCCGGAAAAATGACTAAGTCCCAAAAAAATTTTTTTTCAACTTTTTTCAATTTTACCCCCGTGGGATATATATTCTACCCACACACATTTTGAACTCTCCTGGGGTACCCTCACACATATTATTCCCTCGTTTAGTGGATATTTTCACAAAAAAGTGAAATTTTCAAAAATTCAGAAAATTGGCTGAAAACGACTAAATATCAAGGACTTATTGGGCGAATCGCTCTGGAACTGAAATCGGAATGCTCACTGACATTTCCCCTATCTCAGGGTTCCCCAACTCTAGTCCTCAAGGCCCACCAACAGGTCATGTTTTCAGGATTTCCTTAGTATTGCACAGGTGATGTAATTATTGCCTGTGCAGGTGATGCAATTATCACCTGTGTAATACTAAGGAAATCCTGAAAACATGACCTGTTGGTGGGCCTTGAGGACTGGAGTTGGGAAACCCTGCCCTATCTGAAATTCTGATAAACGGAGGAAAAATGACTAAGTCCAAAAAAAAAATTTTTTCAACTTTTTTCAATTTTACCCCCGTGGGATATATATTTTACCCACACACATTTGGAACTCTCCTGGGGTACCCTCACACATATTATTCCCTCATTTAGTGGATATTTTCACAAAAAAGTGAAATTTTCAAAAATCCAGAAAATTGGCTGAAAACGACTAAAAATCAAGGACTCATTGGGCGAATCGCTCTGGAACTGAAATCGGAATGCTCTCTCACATTTCCTCTATCTGAAAGTCTGATAAACGGCGGAAAAATGACTAAGACCAAAAAAAAATTTTTTTTCAACTTTTTTCAATTTTACCCCCGTGGGATATATATTCTACCCACACACATTTGGAACTCTCCTGGGGTACCCTCACACATATTATTCCCTCATTTAGTGGATATTTTCACAAAAAAGTGAAATTTTCAAAAATCCAAATTATTGGCTGAAAATGACTAAATATCAAGGACTCATTGGGCGAATCGCTCTGGAACTGAAATCGGAACGCTCACTGACATTTCCCCTTTCTGAAAGTCTGAAAAACGCCGGAAAAATGACTAAGTCCCAAAAAAATTTTTTTTCAACTTTTTTCAATTTTACCCCCGTGGGATATATATTCTACCCACACACATTTTGAACTCTCCTGGGGTACCCTCACACATATTATTCCCTCGTTTAGTGGATATTTTCACAAAAAAGTGAAATTTTCAAAAATTCAGAAAATTGGCTGAAAACGACTAAATATCAAGGACTTATTGGGCGAATCGCTCTGGAACTGAAATCGGAATGCTCACTGACATTTCCCCTATCTCAGGGTTCCCCAACTCTAGTCCTCAAGGCCCACCAACAGGTCATGTTTTCAGGATTTCCTTAGTATTGCACAGGTGATGTAATTATTGCCTGTGCAGGTGATGCAATTATCACCTGTGTAATACTAAGGAAATCCTGAAAACATGACCTGTTGGTGGGCCTTGAGGACTGGAGTTGGGAAACCCTGCCCTATCTGAAATTCTGATAAACGGAGGAAAAATGACTAAGTCCAAAAAAAAAATTTTTTCAACTTTTTTCAATTTTACCCCCGTGGGATATATATTTTACCCACACACATTTGGAACTCTCCTGGGGTACCCTCACACATATTATTCCCTCATTTAGTGGATATTTTCACAAAAAAGTGAAATTTTCAAAAATCCAGAAAATTGGCTGAAAACGACTAAAAATCAAGGACTCATTGGGCGAATCGCTCTGGAACTGAAATCGGAATGCTCTCTCACATTTCCTCTATCTGAAAGTCTGATAAACGGCGGAAAAATGACTAAGACCAAAAAAAAATTTTTTTTCAACTTTTTTCAATTTTACCCCCGTGGGATATATATTCTACCCACACACATTTGGAACTCTCCTGGGGTACCCTCACACATATTATTCCCTCATTTAGTGGATATTTTCACAAAAAAGTGAAATTTTCAAAAATCCAAATTATTGGCTGAAAATGACTAAATATCAAGGACTTATTGGGCGAATCGCTCTGGAACTGAAATCGGAATGCTCACTGACATTTCCCCTATCTGAAAGTCTGATAAACGCCAGAAAAATGACTAAGTCCAAAAAAAAATTTTTTTCAACTTTTTTCAATTTTACCCCCGTGGGATATATATTTTACCCACACACATTTGGAACTCTCCTGGGGTACCCTCACACATATTATTCCCTCATTTAGTGGATATTTTCACAAAAAAGTGAAATTTTCAAAAATCCAGAAAATTGGCTGAAAACGACTAAATATCAAGGACTCATTGGGCGAATCGCTCTGGAACTGAAATCGGAATGCTCTCTCACATTTCCTCTATCTGAAAGTCTGATAAACGGCGGAAAAATGACTAAGTCCAAAAAAAAATTTTTTTTCAACTTTTTTAAATTTTACCCCCGTGGGATATATATTCTACCCACACACATTTGGAACTCTCCTGGGGTACCCTCACACATATTATTCCCTCATTTAGTGGATATTTTCACAAAAAAGTGAAATTTTCAAAAATCCAGAAAATTGGCTGAAAACGACTAAATATCAAGGACTCATTGGGCGAATTACTCTGGAGCTGAAATCGGAACGCTCACTGACATTTCCCCTATCTGAAAGTCTGATAAACGGAGGAAAAATGACTAAGTCCAAAAAAAATTTTTTTTCAACTTTTTTCAATTTTACCCCCGTGGGATATATATTCTACCCACACACATTTGGAACTCTCCTGGGGTACCCTCACACATATTATTCCCTCATTTAGTGGATATTTTCACAAAAAAGTGAAATTTTCAAAAATCCAAATTATTGGCTGAAAATGACTAAATATCAAGGACTTATTGGACGAATCGCTCTGGAACTGAAATCGGAATGCTCACTGACATTTCCCCTATCTGAAAGTCTGATAAACGCCAGAAAAATGACTAAGTCCAAAAAAAAATTTTTTTAAACTTTTTTCAATTTTACCCCAGTGGGATATATATTATACCCACACACATTTGGAACTCTCCTGGGGTACCCTCCCACATATTATTCCCTCATTTAGTGGATATTTTCACAAAAAAGTGAAATTTTCAAAAATCCAAATTATTGGCTGAAAATGACTAAATATCAAGGACTTATTGGGCGAATCGCTCTGGAACTGAAATCGGAATGCTCACTGACATTTCCCCTATCTCAGGGTTCCCCAACTCCAGTCCTCAAGGCCCACCAACAGGTCATGTTTTCAGGATTTCCTTAGTATTGCACAGGTGATGGAATTATTGCCTGTGCAGGTGATGCAAGTATCACCTGTGTAATACTAAGGAAATCCTGAAAACATGACCTGTTGGTGGGCCTTGAGGACTGGAGTTGGGGAACCCTGCCCTATCTGAAAGTCTGATAAACGGAGGAAAAATGACTAAGTCCAAAAAAAAATTTTTTTCAACTTTTTTCAATTTTACCCCCGTGGGATATATATTTTACCCACACACATTTGGAACTCTCCTGGGGTACCCTCACACATATTATTCCCTCATTTAGTGGATATTTTCACAAAAAAGTGAAATTTTCAAAAATCCAGAAAATTGGCTGAAAACGACTAAATATCAAGGACTCATTGGGCGAATCGCTCTGGAACTGAAATCGGAATGCTCTCTCACATTTCCTCTATCTGAAAGTCTGATAAACGGCGGAAAAATGACTAAGTCCAAAAAAAAATTTTTTTTCAACTTTTTTAAATTTTACCCCCGTGGGATATATATTCTACCCACACACATTTGGAACTCTCCTGGGGTACCCTCACACATATTATTCCCTCATTTAGTGGATATTTTCACAAAAAAGTGAAATTTTCAAAAATCCAGAAAATTGGCTGAAAACGACTAAATATCAAGGACTCATTGGGCGAATTACTCTGGAACTGAAATCGGAACGCTCACTGACATTTCCCCTATCTGAAAGTCTGATAAACGGAGGAAAAATGACTAAGTCCAAAAAAAATTTTTTTTCAACTTTTTTCAATTTTACCCCCGTGGGATATATATTCTACCCACACACATTTGGAACTCTCCTGGGGTACCCTCACACATATTATTCCCTCATTTAGTGGATATTTTCACAAAAAAGTGAAATTTTCAAAAATCCAAATTATTGGCTGAAAATGACTAAATATCAAGGACTTATTGGACGAATCGCTCTGGAACTGAAATCGGAATGCTCACTGACATTTCCCCTATCTGAAAGTCTGATAAACGCCAGAAAAATGACTAAGTCCAAAAAAAAATTTTTTTAAACTTTTTTCAATTTTACCCCAGTGGGATATATATTATACCCACACACATTTGGAACTCTCCTGGGGTACCCTCCCACATATTATTCCCTCATTTAGTGGATATTTTCACAAAAAAGTGAAATTTTCAAAAATCCAAATTATTGGCTGAAAATGACTAAATATCAAGGACTTATTGGGCGAATCGCTCTGGAACTGAAATCGGAATGCTCACTGACATTTCCCCTATCTCAGGGTTCCCCAACTCCAGTCCTCAAGGCCCACCAACAGGTCATGTTTTCAGGATTTCCTTAGTATTGCACAGGTGATGGAATTATTGCCTGTGCAGGTGATGCAATTATCACCTGTGTAATACTAAGGAAATCCTGAAAACATGACCTGTTGGTGGGCCTTGAGGACTGGAGTTGGGGAACCCTGCCCTATCTGAAAGTCTGATAAACGGAGGAAAAATGACTAAGTCCAAAAAAAAAATTTTTTCAACTTTTTTCAATTTTACCCCCGTGGGATATATATTTTACCCACACACATTTGGAACTCTCCTGGGGTACCCTCACACATATTATTCCCTCATTTAGTGGATATTTTCACAAAAAAGTGAAATTTTCAAAAATCCAGAAAATTGGCTGAAAACGACTAAATATCAAGGACTCATTGGGCGAATTACTCTGGAACTGAAATCGGAACGCTCACTGACATTTCTCCTATCTGAAAGTCTGATAAACGCCGGAAAAATGACTAAGTCCAAAAAAAATTTTTTTTCAACTTTTTTCAATTTTACCCCCGTGGGATATATATTCTACCCACACACATTTGGAACTCTCCTGGGGTACCATCACACATATTATTCCCTCATTTAGTGGATATTTTCACAAAAAAGTGAAATTTTCAAAAATCCAAATTATTGGCTGAAAATGACTAAATATCAAGGACTTATTGGGCGAATCGCTCTGGAACTGAAATCGGAATGCTCACTGACATTTCCCCTATCTGAAAGTCTGATAAACGCCAGAAAAATGACTAAGTCCAAAAAAAAAAATTTTTTCAACTTTTTTCAATTTTACCCCCGTGGGATATATATTCTACCCACACACATTTGGAACTCTCCTGGGGTACCCTCACACATATTATTCCCTCATTTAGTGGATATTTTCACAAAAAAGTGAAATTTTCAAAAATCCAGAAAATTGGCTGAAAACGACTAAATATCAAGGACTCATTGGGCGAATTACTCTGGAACTGAAATCGGAACGCTCACTGACATTTCCCCTATCTGAAAGTCTGATAAACGGAGGAAAAATGACTAAGTCCAAAAAAAATTTTTTTTCAACTTTTTTCAATTTTACCCCCGTGGGATATATATTCTACCCACACACATTTGGAACTCTCCTGGGGTACCCTCACACATATTATTCCCTCATTTAGTGGATATTTTCACAAAAAAGTGAAATTTTCAAAAATCCAAATTATTGGCTGAAAATGACTAAATATCAAGGACTTATTGGACGAATCGCTCTGGAACTGAAATCGGAATGCTCACTGACATTTCCCCTATCTGAAAGTCTGATAAACGCCAGAAAAATGACTAAGTCCAAAAAAAAATTTTTTTCAACTTTTTTCAATTTTACCCCAGTGGGATATATATTATACCCACACACATTTGGAACTCTCCTGGGGTACCCTCCCACATATTATTCCCTCATTTAGTGGATATTTTCACAAAAAAGTGAAATTTTCAAAAATCCAAATTATTGGCTGAAAATGACTAAATATCAAGGACTTATTGGGCGAATCGCTCTGGAACTGAAATCGGAATGCTCACTGACATTTCCCCTATCTGAAAGTCTGATAAACGCGAGAAAAATGACTAAGTCCAAAAAAAAATTTTTTTCAACTTTTTTCAATTTTACCCCAGTGGGATATATATTATACCCACACACATTTGGAACTCTCCTGGGGTACCCTCCCACATATTATTCCCTCATTTAGTGGATATTTTCACAAAAAAGTGAAATTTTCAAAAATCCAGAAAATTGGCTGAAAACGACTAAATATCAAGGACTCATTGGGCGAATCGCTCTGGAGCTGAAATCGGAATGCTCTCTCACATTTCCTCTATCTGAAAGTCTGATAAAAGGCGGAAAAATGACTAAGACCAAAAAAAAAAATTTTTTCAACTTTTTTCAATTTTACCCCCGTGGGATATATATTTTACCCACACACATTTGGAACTCTCCTGGGGTACCCTCACACATATTATTCCCTCATTTAGTGGATATTTTCACAAAAAAGTGAAATTTTCAAAAATCCAGAAAATTGGCTGAAAACGACTAAATATCAAGGACTCATTGGGCGAATTACTCTGGAACTGAAATCGGAACGCTCACTGACATTTCTCCTATCTGAAAGTCTGATAAACGCCGGAAAAATGACTAAGTCCAAAAAAAATTTTTTTTCGACTTTTTTCAATTTTACCCCCGTGGGATATATATTCTACCCACACACATTTGGAACTCTCCTGGGGTACCCTCACACATATTATTCCCTCATTTAGTGGATATTTTCACAAAAAAGTGAAATTTTCAAAAATCCAAATTATTGGCTGAAAATGACTAAATATCAAGGACTTATTGGGCGAATCGCTCTGGAACTGAAATCGGAATGCTCACTGACATTTCCCCTATCTGAAAGTCTGATAAACGCCAGAAAAATGACTAAGTCCAAAAAAAAAAATTTTTTCAACTTTTTTCAATTTTACCCCCGTGGGATATATATTCTACCCACACACATTTGGAACTCTCCTGGGGTACCCTCACACATATTATTCCCTCATTTAGTGGATATTTTCACAAAAAAGTGAAATTTTCAAAAATCCAGAAAATTTGCTGAAAACGACTAAATATCAAGGACTCATTGGGCGAATCGCTCTGGAGCTGAAATCGGAATGCTCTCTCACATTTCCTCTATCTGAAAGTCTGATAAAAGGCGGAAAAATGACTAAGACCAAAAAAAAAAATTTTTTCAACTTTTTTCAATTTTACCCCCGTGGGATATATATTCTACCCACACACATTTGGAACTCTCCTGGGGTACCCTCCCACATATTATTCCCTCATTTAGTGGATATTTTCACAAAAAAGTGAAATTTTCAAAAATCCAAATTATTGGCTGAAAATGACTAAATATCAAGGACTTATTGGGCGAATCGCTCTGGAGCTGAAATCGGAATGCTCTCTCACATTTCCCCTATCTGAAAGTCTGATAAACGGCGGAAAAATGACTAAGTCCAAAAAAAAAATTTTTTTCAACTTTTTTCAATTTTACCCCCGTGGGATATATATTCTACCCACACACATTTGGAACTCTCCTGGGGTACCCTCACACATATTATTCCCTCATTTAGTGGATATTTTCACAAAAAAGTGAAATTTTCAAAAATCCAGAAAATTGGCTGAAAACGACTAAATATCAAGGACTCATTGGGCGAATCGCTCTGGAACTGAAATCGGAATGCTCACTGACATTTCCCCTTTCTGAAAGTCTGAAAAACGCCGGAAAAATGACTAAGTCCAAAAAAAATTTTTTTTCAACTTTTTTCAATTTTACCCCCGTGGGATATATATTCTACCCACACACATTTGGAACTCTCCTGGAGTACCCTCACACATATTATTCCCTCATTTAGTGGATATTTTCACAAAAAAGTGAAATTTTCAAAAATCCAGAAAATTGGCTGAAAACGACTAAATATCAAGGACTCATTGGGCGAATCGCTCTGGAACTGAAATCGGAATGCTCTCACATTTCCCCTATATGAAAGTCTGATAAACGGCGGAAAAATGACTAAGTCCAAAAAAAAAATTTTTTTCAACTTTTTTCAATTTTACCCCCGTGGGATATATATTCTACCCACACACATTTGGAACTCTCCTGGGGTACCCTCACACATATTATTCCCTCATTTAGTGGATATTTTCACAAAAAAGTGAAATTTTCAAAAATCCAAATTATTGGCTGAAAATGACTAAATATCAAGGACTTATTGGGCGAATCGCTCTGGAACTGAAATCGGAATGCTCACTGACATTTCCCCTATCTGAAAGTCTGATAAACGCCAGAAAAATGACTAAGTCCAAAAAAAAATTTTTTTCAACTTTTTTCAATTTTACCCCAGTGGGATATATATTATACCCACACACATTTGGAACTCTCCTGGGGTACCCTCCCACATATTATTCCCTCATTTAGTGGATATTTTCACAAAAAAATGAAATTTTCAAAAATCCAGAAAATTGGCTGAAAACGACTAAATATCAAGGACTCATTGGGCGAATCGCTCTGGAGCTGAAATCGGAATGCTCTCTCACATTTCCCCTATCTCAGGGTTCCCCAACTCCAGTCCTCAAGGCCCACCAACAGGTCATGTTTACAGGATTTCCTTAGTATTGCACAGGTGATGGAATTATTGCCTGTGCAGGTGATGCAATTATCACCTGTGTAATACTAAGGAAATCCTGAAAACATGACCTGTTGGTGGGCCTTGAGGACTGGAGTTGGGGAACCCTGCCCTATCTGAAAGTCTGATAAACGGAGGAAAAATGACTAAGTCCAAAAAAAAAATTTTTTCAACTTTTTTCAATTTTACCCCCGTGGGATATATATTTTACCCACACTCATTTGGAACTCTCCTGGGGTACCCTCACACATATTATTCCCTCATTTAGTGGATATTTTCACAAAAAAGTGAAATTTTCAAAAATCCAGAAAATTGGCTGAAAACGACTAAATATCAAGGACTCATTGGGCGAATCGCTCTGGAACTGAAATCGGAATGCTCTCTCACATTTCCTCTATCTGAAAGTCTGATAAACGGCGGAAAAATGACTAAGTCCAAAAAAAAAAATTTTTTCAACTTTTTTCAATTTTACCCCCGTGGGATATATATTCTACCCACACACATTTGGAACTCTCCTGGGGTACCCTCACACATATTATTCCCTCATTTAGTGGATATTTTCTCAAAAAAGTGAAATTTTCAAAAATCCAGAAAATTGGCTGAAAACGACTAAATATCAAGGACTCATTGGGCGAATTACTCTGGAACTGAAATCGGAACGCTCACTGACATTTCCCCTATCTGAAAGTCTGATAAACGCCGGAAAAATGACTAAGTCCAAAAAAAATTTTTTTTCAACTTTTTTCAATTTTACCCCCGTGGGATATATATTCTACCCACACACATTTGGAACTCTCCTGGGGTACCCTCACACATATTATTCCCTCATTTAGTGGATATTTTCACAAAAATGAAATTTTCAAAAATCCAAATTATTGGCTGAAAATGACTAAATATCAAGGACTTATTGGGCGAATCGCTCTGGAACTGAAATCGGAATGCTCACTGACATTTCCCCTATCTGAAAGTCTGATAAACGCCAGAAAAATGACTAAGTCCAAAAAAAAAAATTTTTTCAACTTTTTTCAATTTTACCCCCGTGGGATATATATTCTACCCACACACATTTGGAACTCTCCTGGGGTACCCTCCCACATATTATTCCCTCATTTAGTGGATATTTTCACAAAAAAGTGAAATTTTCAAAAATCCAAATTATTGGCTGAAAATGACTAAATATCAAGGACTTATTGGGCGAATCGCTCTGGAGCTGAAATCGGAATGCTCTCTCACATTTCCCCTATCTGAAAGTCTGATAAACGGCGGAAAAATGACTAAGTCCAAAAAAAAAATTTTTTTCAACTTTTTTCAATTTTACCCCCGTGGGATATATATTCTACCCACACACATTTGGAACTCTCCTGGGGTACCCTCACACATATTATTCCCTCATTTAGTGGATATTTTCACAAAAAAGTGAAATTTTCAAAAATCCAGAAAATTGGCTGAAAACGACTAAATATCAAGGACTCATTGGGCGAATCGCTCTGGAACTGAAATCGGAATGCTCACTGACATTTCCCCTTTCTGAAAGTCTGAAAAACGCCGGAAAAATGACTAAGTCCAAAAAAAATTTTTTTTCAACTTTTTTCAATTTTACCCCCGTGGGATATATATTCTACCCACACACATTTGGAACTCTCCTGGAGTACCCTCACACATATTATTCCCTCATTTAGTGGATATTTTCACAAAAAAGTGAAATTTTCAAAAATCCAGAAAATTGGCTGAAAACGACTAAATATCAAGGACTCATTGGGCGAATCGCTCTGGAACTGAAATCGGAATGCTCTCACATTTCCCCTATATGAAAGTCTGATAAACGGCGGAAAAATGACTAAGTCCAAAAAAAAAATTCTTTTCAACTTTTTTCAATTTTACCCCCGTGGGATATATATTCTACCCACACACATTTGGAACTCTCCTGGGGTACCCTCACACATATTATTCCCTCATTTAGTGGATATTTTCACAAAAAAGTGAAATTTTCAAAAATCCAAATTATTGGCTGAAAATGACTAAATATCAAGGACTTATTGGGCGAATCGCTCTGGAACTGAAATCGGAATGCTCACTGACATTTCCCCTATCTGAAAGTCTGATAAACGCCAGAAAAATGACTAAGTCCAAAAAAAAATTTTTTTCAACTTTTTTCAATTTTACCCCAGTGGGATATATATTATACCCACACACATTTGGAACTCTCCTGGGGTACCCTCCCACATATTATTCCCTCATTTAGTGGATATTTTCACAAAAAAATGAAATTTTCAAAAATCCAGAAAATTGGCTGAAAACGACTAAATATCAAGGACTCATTGGGCGAATCGCTCTGGAGCTGAAATCGGAATGCTCTCTCACATTTCCCCTATCTCAGGGTTCCCCAACTCCAGTCCTCAAGGCCCACCAACAGGTCATGTTTACAGGATTTCCTTAGTATTGCACAGGTGATGGAATTATTGCCTGTGCAGGTGATGCAATTATCACCTGTGTAATACTAAGGAAATCCTGAAAACATGACCTGTTGGTGGGCCTTGAGGACTGGAGTTGGGGAACCCTGCCCTATCTGAAAGTCTGATAAACGGAGGAAAAATGACTAAGTCCAAAAAAAAAATTTTTTCAACTTTTTTCAATTTTACCCCCGTGGGATATATATTTTACCCACACACATTTGGAACTCTCCTGGGGTACCCTCACACATATTATTCCCTCATTTAGTGGATATTTTCACAAAAAAGTGAAATTTTCAAAAATCCAGAAAATTGGCTGAAAACGACTAAATATCAAGGACTCATTGGGCGAATCGCTCTGGAACTGAAATCGGAATGCTCTCTCACATTTCCTCTATCTGAAAGTCTGATAAACGGCGGAAAAATGACTAAGTCCAAAAAAAAAAATTTTTTCAACTTTTTTCAATTTTACCCCCGTGGGATATATATTCTACCCACACACATTTGGAACTCTCCTGGGGTACCCTCACACATATTATTCCCTCATTTAGTGGATATTTTCTCAAAAAAGTGAAATTTTCAAAAATCCAGAAAATTGGCTGAAAACGACTAAATATCAAGGACTCATTGGGCGAATTACTCTGGAACTGAAATCGGAACGCTCACTGACATTTCCCCTATCTGAAAGTCTGATAAACGCCGGAAAAATGACTAAGTCCAAAAAAAATTTTTTTTCAACTTTTTTCAATTTTACCCCCGTGGGATATATATTCTACCCACACACATTTGGAACTCTCCTGGGGTACCCTCACACATATTATTCCCTCATTTAGTGGATATTTTCACAAAAATGAAATTTTCAAAAATCCAAATTATTGGCTGAAAATGACTAAATATCAAGGACTTATTGGGCGAATCGCTCTGGAACTGAAATCGGAATGCTCACTGACATTTCCCCTATCTGAAAGTCTGATAAACGCCAGAAAAATGACTAAGTCCAAAAAAAAAAATTTTTTCAACTTTTTTCAATTTTACCCCCGTGGGATATATATTCTACCCACACACATTTGGAACTCTCCTGGGGTACCCTCACACATATTATTCCCTCATTTAGTGGATATTTTCACAAAAAAGTGAAATTTTCAAAAATCCAGAAAATTTGCTGAAAACGACTAAATATCAAGGACTCATTGGGCGAATCGCTCTGGAGCTGAAATCGGAATGCTCTCTCACATTTCCTCTATCTGAAAGTCTGATAAAAGGCGGAAAAATGACTAAGACCAAAAAAAAAAATTTTTTCAACTTTTTTCAATTTTACCCCCGTGGGATATATATTCTACCCACACACATTTGGAACTCTCCTGGGGTACCCTCCCACATATTATTCCCTCATTTAGTGGATATTTTCACAAAAAAGTGAAATTTTCAAAAATCCAAATTATTGGCTGAAAATGACTAAATATCAAGGACTTATTGGGCGAATCGCTCTGGAGCTGAAATCGGAATGCTCTCTCACATTTCCCCTATCTGAAAGTCTGATAAACGGCGGAAAAATGACTAAGTCCAAAAAAAAAATTTTTTTCAACTTTTTTCAATTTTACCCCCGTGGGATATATATTCTACCCACACACATTTGGAACTCTCCTGGGGTACCCTCACACATATTATTCCCTCATTTAGTGGATATTTTCACAAAAAAGTGAAATTTTCAAAAATCCAGAAAATTGGCTGAAAACGACTAAATATCAAGGACTCATTGGGCGAATCGCTCTGGAACTGAAATCGGAATGCTCACTGACATTTCCCCTTTCTGAAAGTCTGAAAAACGCCGGAAAAATGACTAAGTCCAAAAAAAATTTTTTTTCAACTTTTTTCAATTTTACCCCCGTGGGATATATATTCTACCCACACACATTTGGAACTCTCCTGGAGTACCCTCACACATATTATTCCCTCATTTAGTGGATATTTTCACAAAAAAGTGAAATTTTCAAAAATCCAGAAAATTGGCTGAAAACGACTAAATATCAAGGACTCATTGGGCGAATCGCTCTGGAACTGAAATCGGAATGCTCTCACATTTCCCCTATATGAAAGTCTGATAAACGGCGGAAAAATGACTAAGTCCAAAAAAAAAATTCTTTTCAACTTTTTTCAATTTTACCCCCGTGGGATATATATTCTACCCACACACATTTGGAACTCTCCTGGGGTACCCTCACACATATTATTCCCTCATTTAGTGGATATTTTCACAAAAAAGTGAAATTTTCAAAAATCCAAATTATTGGCTGAAAATGACTAAATATCAAGGACTTATTGGGCGAATCGCTCTGGAACTGAAATCGGAATGCTCACTGACATTTCCCCTATCTGAAAGTCTGATAAACGCCAGAAAAATGACTAAGTCCAAAAAAAAATTTTTTTCAACTTTTTTCAATTTTACCCCAGTGGGATATATATTATACCCACACACATTTGGAACTCTCCTGGGGTACCCTCCCACATATTATTCCCTCATTTAGTGGATATTTTCACAAAAAAATGAAATTTTCAAAAATCCAGAAAATTGGCTGAAAACGACTAAATATCAAGGACTCATTGGGCGAATCGCTCTGGAGCTGAAATCGGAATGCTCTCTCACATTTCCCCTATCTCAGGGTTCCCCAACTCCAGTCCTCAAGGCCCACCAACAGGTCATGTTTACAGGATTTCCTTAGTATTGCACAGGTGATGGAATTATTGCCTGTGCAGGTGATGCAATTATCACCTGTGTAATACTAAGGAAATCCTGAAAACATGACCTGTTGGTGGGCCTTGAGGACTGGAGTTGGGGAACCCTGCCCTATCTGAAAGTCTGATAAACGGAGGAAAAATGACTAAGTCCAAAAAAAAAATTTTTTCAACTTTTTTCAATTTTACCCCCGTGGGATATATATTTTACCCACACACATTTGGAACTCTCCTGGGGTACCCTCACACATATTATTCCCTCATTTAGTGGATATTTTCACAAAAAAGTGAAATTTTCAAAAATCCAGAAAATTGGCTGAAAACGACTAAATATCAAGGACTCATTGGGCGAATCGCTCTGGAACTGAAATCGGAATGCTCTCTCACATTTCCTCTATCTGAAAGTATGATAAACGGCGGAAAAATGACTAAGTCCAAAAAAAAAAATTTTTTCAACTTTTTTCAATTTTACCCCCGTGGGATATATATTCTACCCACACACATTTGGAACTCTCCTGGGGTACCCTCACACATATTATTCCCTCATTTAGTGGATATTTTCTCAAAAAAGTGAAATTTTCAAAAATCCAGAAAATTGGCTGAAAACGACTAAATATCAAGGACTCATTGGGCGAATTACTCTGGAACTGAAATCGGAACGCTCACTGACATTTCCCCTATCTGAAAGTCTGATAAACGCCGGAAAAATGACTAAGTCCAAAAAAAATTTTTTTTCAACTTTTTTCAATTTTACCCCCGTGGGATATATATTCTACCCACACACATTTGGAACTCTCCTGGGGTACCCTCACACATATTATTCCCTCATTTAGTGGATATTTTCACAAAAATGAAATTTTCAAAAATCCAAATTATTGGCTGAAAATGACTAAATATCAAGGACTTATTGGGCGAATCGCTCTGGAACTGAAATCGGAATGCTCACTGACATTTCCCCTATCTGAAAGTCTGATAAACGCCAGAAAAATGACTAAGTCCAAAAAAAATTTTTTTTCAACTTTTTTCAATTTTACCCCAGTGGGATATATATTATACCCACACACATTTGGAACTCTCCTGGGGTACCCTCCCACATATTATTCCCTCATTTAGTGGATATTTTCACAAAAAAGTGAAATTTTCAAAAATCCAGAAAATTGGCTGAAAACGACTAAATATCAAGGACTCATTGGGCGAATCGCTCTGGAACTGAAATCGGAATGCTCTCTCACATTTCCCCTATCTGAAAGTCTGATAAACGGCGGAAAGATGACTAAGTCCAAAAAAAAAATTTTTTTCAACTTTTTTCAATTTTACCCCCGTGGGATATATATTCTACCCACACACATTTGGAACTCTCCTGGGGTACCCTCACACATATTATTCCCTCATTTAGTGGATATTTTCACAAAAAAGTGAAATTTTCAAAAATCCAGAAAATTGGCTGAAAACGACTAAATATCAAGGACTCATTATGCGAATTACTCTGGAACTGAAATCGGAACGCTCACTGACATTTCCCCTATCTGAAAGTCTGATAAACGGAGGAAAAATGACTAAGTCCAAAAAAAATTTTTTTTCAACTTTTTTCAATTTTACCCCCGTGGGATATATATTCTACCCACACACATTTGGAACTCTCCTGGGGTACCCTCACACATATTATTCCCTCATTTAGTGGATATTTTCACAAAAAAGTGAAATTTTCAAAAATCCAAATTATTGGCTGAAAATCACTAAATATCAAGGACTTATTGGGCGAATCGCTCTGGAACTGAAATCGGAATGCTCACTGACATTTCCCCTATCTCAGGGTTCCCCAACTCTAGTCCTCAAGGCCCACCAACAGGTCATGTTTTCAGGATTTCCTTAGTATTGCACAGGTGATGGAATTATTGCCTGTGCAGGTGATGCAATTATCACCTGTGTAATACTAAGGAAATCCTGAAAACATGACCTGTTGGTGGGCCTTGAGGACTGGAGTTGGGGAACTCTGCCCTATCTGAAAGTCTGATAAACGGAGGAAAAATGACTAAGTCCAAAAAAAAAATTTTTTCAACTTTTTTCAATTTTACCCCCGTGGGATATATATTTTACCCACACACATTTGGAACTCTCCTGGGGTACCCTCACACATATTATTCCCTCATTTAGTGGATATTTTCACAAAAAAGTGAAATTTTCAAAAATCCAGAAAATTGGCTGAAAACGACTAAATATCAAGGACTCATTGGGCGAATCGCTCTGGAACTGAAATCGGAATGCTCTCTCACATTTCCTCTATCTGAAAGTCTGATAAACGGCGGAAAAATGACTAAGTCCAAAAAAAAAAATTTTTTCAACTTTTTTCAATTTTACCCCCGTGGGATATATATTCTACCCACACACATTTGGAACTCTCCTGGGGTACCCTCACACATATTATTCCCTCATTTAGTGGATATTTTCTCAAAAAAGTGAAATTTTCAAAAATCCAGAAAATTGGCTGAAAACGACTAAATATCAAGGACTCATTGGGCGAATTACTCTGGAACTGAAATCGGAACGCTCACTGACATTTCCCCTATCTGAAAGTCTGATAAACGCCGGAAAAATGACTAAGTCCAAAAAAAATTTTTTTTCAACTTTTTTCAATTTTACCCCCGTGGGATATATATTCTACCCACACACATTTGGAACTCTCCTGGGGTACCCTCACACATATTATTCCCTCATTTAGTGGATATTTTCACAAAAATGAAATTTTCAAAAATCCAAATTATTGGCTGAAAATGACTAAATATCAAGGACTTATTGGGCGAATCGCTCTGGAACTGAAATCGGAATGCTCACTGACATTTCCCCTATCTGAAAGTCTGATAAACGCCAGAAAAATGACTAAGTCCAAAAAAAAAAATTTTTTCAACTTTTTTCAATTTTACCCCCGTGGGATATATATTCTACACACACACATTTGGAACTCTCCTGGGGTACCCTCACACATATTATTCCCTCATTTAGTGGATATTTTCACAAAAAAGTGAAATTTTCAAAAATCCAGAAAATTTGCTGAAAACGACTAAATATCAAGGACTCATTGGGCGAATCGCTCTGGAGCTGAAATCGGAATGCTCTCTCACATTTCCTCTATCTGAAAGTCTGATAAAAGGCGGAAAAATGACTAAGACCAAAAAAAAAAATTTTTTCAACTTTTTTCAATTTTACCCCCGTGGGATATATATTCTACCCACACACATTTGGAACTCTCCTGGGGTACCCTCCCACATATTATTCCCTCATTTAGTGGATATTTTCACAAAAAAGTGAAATTTTCAAAAATCCAAATTATTGGCTGAAAATGACTAAATATCAAGGACTTATTGGGCGAATCGCTCTGGAGCTGAAATCGGAATGCTCTCTCACATTTCCCCTATCTGAAAGTCTGATAAACGGCGGAAAAATGACTAAGTCCAAAAAAAAAATTTTTTTCAACTTTTTTCAATTTTACCCCCGTGGGATATATATTCTACCCACACACATTTGGAACTCTCCTGGGGTACCCTCACACATATTATTCCCTCATTTAGTGGATATTTTCACAAAAAAGTGAAATTTTCAAAAATCCAGAAAATTGGCTGAAAACGACTAAATATCAAGGACTCATTGGGCGAATCGCTCTGGAACTGAAATCGGAATGCTCACTGACATTTCCCCTTTCTGAAAGTCTGAAAAACGCCGGAAAAATGACTAAGTCCAAAAAAAATTTTTTTTCAACTTTTTTCAATTTTACCCCCGTGGGATATATATTCTACCCACACACATTTGGAACTCTCCTGGAGTACCCTCACACATATTATTCCCTCATTTAGTGGATATTTTCACAAAAAAGTGAAATTTTCAAAAATCCAGAAAATTGGCTGAAAACGACTAAATATCAAGGACTCATTGGGCGAATCGCTCTGGAACTGAAATCGGAATGCTCTCACATTTCCCCTATATGAAAGTCTGATAAACGGCGGAAAAATGACTAAGTCCAAAAAAAAAATTCTTTTCAACTTTTTTCAATTTTACCCCCGTGGGATATATATTCTACCCACACACATTTGGAACTCTCCTGGGGTACCCTCACACATATTATTCCCTCATTTAGTGGATATTTTCACAAAAAAGTGAAATTTTCAAAAATCCAAATTATTGGCTGAAAATGACTAAATATCAAGGACTTATTGGGCGAATCGCTCTGGAACTGAAATCGGAATGCTCACTGACATTTCCCCTATCTGAAAGTCTGATAAACGCCAGAAAAATGACTAAGTCCAAAAAAAAATTTTTTTCAACTTTTTTCAATTTTACCCCAGTGGGATATATATTATACCCACACACATTTGGAACTCTCCTGGGGTACCCTCCCACATATTATTCCCTCATTTAGTGGATATTTTCACAAAAAAATGAAATTTTCAAAAATCCAGAAAATTGGCTGAAAACGACTAAATATCAAGGACTCATTGGGCGAATCGCTCTGGAGCTGAAATCGGAATGCTCTCTCACATTTCCCCTATCTCAGGGTTCCCCAACTCCAGTCCTCAAGGCCCACCAACAGGTCATGTTTACAGGATTTCCTTAGTATTGCACAGGTGATGGAATTATTGCCTGTGCAGGTGATGCAATTATCACCTGTGTAATACTAAGGAAATCCTGAAAACATGACCTGTTGGTGGGCCTTGAGGACTGGAGTTGGGGAACCCTGCCCTATCTGAAAGTCTGATAAACGGAGGAAAAATGACTAAGTCCAAAAAAAAAATTTTTTCAACTTTTTTCAATTTTACCCCCGTGGGATATATATTTTACCCACACACATTTGGAACTCTCCTGGGGTACCCTCACACATATTATTCCCTCATTTAGTGGATATTTTCACAAAAAAGTGAAATTTTCAAAAATCCAGAAAATTGGCTGAAAACGACTAAATATCAAGGACTCATTGGGCGAATCGCTCTGGAACTGAAATCGGAATGCTCTCTCACATTTCCTCTATCTGAAAGTATGATAAACGGCGGAAAAATGACTAAGTCCAAAAAAAAAAATTTTTTCAACTTTTTTCAATTTTACCCCCGTGGGATATATATTCTACCCACACACATTTGGAACTCTCCTGGGGTACCCTCACACATATTATTCCCTCATTTAGTGGATATTTTCTCAAAAAAGTGAAATTTTCAAAAATCCAGAAAATTGGCTGAAAACGACTAAATATCAAGGACTCATTGGGCGAATTACTCTGGAACTGAAATCGGAACGCTCACTGACATTTCCCCTATCTGAAAGTCTGATAAACGCCGGAAAAATGACTAAGTCCAAAAAAAATTTTTTTTCAACTTTTTTCAATTTTACCCCCGTGGGATATATATTCTACCCACACACATTTGGAACTCTCCTGGGGTACCCTCACACATATTATTCCCTCATTTAGTGGATATTTTCACAAAAATGAAATTTTCAAAAATCCAAATTATTGGCTGAAAATGACTAAATATCAAGGACTTATTGGGCGAATCGCTCTGGAACTGAAATCGGAATGCTCACTGACATTTCCCCTATCTGAAAGTCTGATAAACGCCAGAAAAATGACTAAGTCCAAAAAAAATTTTTTTTCAACTTTTTTCAATTTTACCCCAGTGGGATATATATTATACCCACACACATTTGGAACTCTCCTGGGGTACCCTCCCACATATTATTCCCTCATTTAGTGGATATTTTCACAAAAAAGTGAAATTTTCAAAAATCCAGAAAATTGGCTGAAAACGACTAAATATCAAGGACTCATTGGGCGAATCGCTCTGGAACTGAAATCGGAATGCTCTCTCACATTTCCCCTATCTGAAAGTCTGATAAACGGCGGAAAGATGACTAAGTCCAAAAAAAAAATTTTTTTCAACTTTTTTCAATTTTACCCCCGTGGGATATATATTCTACCCACACACATTTGGAACTCTCCTGGGGTACCCTCACACATATTATTCCCTCATTTAGTGGATATTTTCACAAAAAAGTGAAATTTTCAAAAATCCAGAAAATTGGCTGAAAACGACTAAATATCAAGGACTCATTATGCGAATTACTCTGGAACTGAAATCGGAACGCTCACTGACATTTCCCCTATCTGAAAGTCTGATAAACGGAGGAAAAATGACTAAGTCCAAAAAAAATTTTTTTTCAACTTTTTTCAATTTTACCCCCGTGGGATATATATTCTACCCACACACATTTGGAACTCTCCTGGGGTACCCTCACACATATTATTCCCTCATTTAGTGGATATTTTCACAAAAAAGTGAAATTTTCAAAAATCCAAATTATTGGCTGAAAATCACTAAATATCAAGGACTTATTGGGCGAATCGCTCTGGAACTGAAATCGGAATGCTCACTGACATTTCCCCTATCTCAGGGTTCCCCAACTCTAGTCCTCAAGGCCCACCAACAGGTCATGTTTTCAGGATTTCCTTAGTATTGCACAGGTGATGGAATTATTGCCTGTGCAGGTGATGCAATTATCACCTGTGTAATACTAAGGAAATCCTGAAAACATGACCTGTTGGTGGGCCTTGAGGACTGGAGTTGGGGAACTCTGCCCTATCTGAAAGTCTGATAAACGGAGGAAAAATGACTAAGTCCAAAAAAAAAATTTTTTCAACTTTTTTCAATTTTACCCCCGTGGGATATATATTTTACCCACACACATTTGGAACTCTCCTGGGGTACCCTCACACATATTATTCCCTCATTTAGTGGATATTTTCACAAAAAAGTGAAATTTTCAAAAATCCAGAAAATTGGCTGAAAACGACTAAATATCAAGGACTCATTGGGCGAATCGCTCTGGAACTGAAATCGGAATGCTCTCTCACATTTCCTCTATCTGAAAGTCTGATAAATGGCGGAAAAATGACTAAGACCAAAAAAAAAATTTTTTTCAACTTTTTTCAATTTTACCCCCGTGGGATATATATTTTACCCACACACATTTGGAACTCTCCTGGGGTACCCTCACACATATTATTCCCTCATTTAGTGGATATTTTCACAAAAAAGTGAAATTTTCAAAAATCCAGAAAATTGGCTGAAAACGACTAAATATCAAGGACTCATTGGGCGAATCGCTCTGGAACTGAAATCGGAATGCTCTCTCACATTTCCTCTATCTGAAAGTCTGATAAACGGCGGAAAAATGACTAAGACCAAAAAAAAATTTTTTTCAACTTTTTTCAATTTTACCCCCGTGGGATATATATTTTACCCACACACATTTGGAACTCTCCTGGGGTACCCTCACACATATTATTCCCTCATTTAGTGGATATTTTCACAAAAAAGTGAAATTTTCAAAAATCCAGAAAATTGGCTGAAAACGACTAAATATCAAGGACTCATTGGGCGAATTACTCTGGAACTGAAATCGGAACGCTCACTGACATTTCCCCTATCTGAAAGTCTGATAAACGCCGGAAAAATGACTAAGTCCAAAAAAAATTTTTTTTCAACTTTTTTCAATTTTACCCCCGTGGGATATATATTCTACCCACACACATTTGGAACTCTCCTGGGGTACCCTCACACATATTATTCCCTCATTTAGTGGATATTTTCACAAAAAAGTGAAATTTTCAAAAATCCAAATTATTGGCTGAAAATGACTAAATATCAAGGACTTATTGGGCGAATCGCTCTGGAACTGAAATCGGAATGCTCACTGACATTTCCCCTATCTGAAAGTCTGATAAACGCCAGAAAAATGACTAAGTCCAAAAAAAAATTTTTTTCAACTTTTTTCAATTTTACCCCAGTGGGATATATATTATACCCACACACATTTGGAACTCTCCTGGGGTACCCTCCCACATATTATTCCCTCATTTAGTGGATATTTTCACAAAAAAGTGAAATTTTCAAAAATCCAGAAAATTGGCTGAAAACGACTAAATATCAAGGACTCATTGGGCGAATCGCTCTGGAACTGAAATCGGAATGCTCTCTCACATTTCCCCTATCTGAAAGTCTGATAAACGGCGGAAAAATGACTAAGTCCAAAAAAAAATTTTTTTTCAACTTTTTTAAATTTTACCCCCGTGGGATATATATTCTACCCACACACATTTGGAACTCTCCTGGGGTACCCTCACACATATTATTCCCTCATTTAGTGGATATTTTCACAAAAAAGTGAAATTTTCAAAAATCCAGAAAATTGGCTGAAAACGACTAAATATCAAGGACTCATTGGGCGAATTACTCTGGAACTGAAATCGGAACGCTCACTGACATTTCCCCTATCTGAAAGTCTGATAAACGGAGGAAAAATGACTAAGTCCAAAAAAAATTTTTTTTCAATTTTACCCCCGTGGGATATATATTCTACCCACACACATTTGGAACTCTCCTGGGGTACCCTCACACATATTATTCCCTCATTTAGTGGATATTTTCACAAAAAAGTGAAATTTTCAAAAATCCAAATTATTGGCTGAAAATGACTAAATATCAAGGACTTATTGGACGAATCGCTCTGGAACTGAAATCGGAATGCTCACTGACATTTCCCCTATCTGAAAGTCTGATAAACGCCAGAAAAATGACTAAGTCCAAAAAAAAATTTTTTTCAACTTTTTTCAATTTTACCCCCGTGGGATATATATTCTACCCACACACATTTGGAACTCTCCTGGGGTACCCTCACACATATTATTCCCTCATTTAGTGGATATTTTCACAAAAAAGTGAAATTTTCAAAAATCCAAATTATTGGCTGAAAATGACTAAATATCAAGGACTTATTGGACAAAATCGCTCTGGAACTGAAATCGGAATGCTCACTGACATTTCCCCTATCTGAAAGTCTGATAAACGCCAGAAAAATGACTAAGTCCAAAAAAAAATTTTTTTCAACTTTTTTCAATTTTACCCCAGTGGGATATATATTATACCCACACACATTTGGAACTCTCCTGGGGTACCCTCCCACATATTATTCCCTCATTTAGTGGATATTTTCACAAAAAAGTGAAATTTTCAAAAATCCAGAAAATTGGCTGAAAACGACTAAATATCAAGGACTCATTGGGCGAATCGCTCTGGAGCTGAAATCGGAATGCTCTCTCACATTTCCCCTATCTGAAAGTCTGATAAACGGCGGAAAAATGACTAAGTCCAAAAAAAAAATTTTTTTCAACTTTTTTCAATTTTACCCCCGTGGGATATATATTCTACCCACACACATTTGGAACTCTCCTGGGGTACCCTCACACATATTATTCCCTCATTTAGTGGATATTTTCACAAAAAAGTGAAATTTTCAAAAATCCAGAAAATTGGCTGAAAACGACTAAATATCAAGGACTCATTGGGCGAATCGCTCTGGAACTGAAATCGGAATGCTCTCTCACATTTCCCCTATCTGAAAGTCTGATAAACGGCGGAAAAATGTCTAAGTGCAAAAAAAAAATTTTTTTCAACTTTTTTCAATTTTACCCCCGTGGAATATATATTCTACCCACACACATTTGGAACTCTCCTGGGGTACCCTCACACATATTATTCCCTCATTTAGTGGATATTTTCACAAAAAAGTGAAATTTTCAAAAATCCAGAAAATTGGCTGAAAACGACTAAATATCAAGGACTCATTGGGCGAATCGCTCTGGAACTGAAATCGGAACGCTCACTGACATTTCCCCTTTCTGAAAGTCTGAAAAACGCCGGAAAAATGACTAAGTCCAAAAAAAAATTTTTTTCAACTTTTTTCAATTTTACCCCCGTGGGATATATATTCTACCCACACTCATTTGGAACTCTCCTGGGGTACCCTCACACATATTATTTCCTCATTTAGTGGATATTTTCACAAAAAAGTGAAATTTTCAAAAATCCAGAAAATTGGCTGAAAACGACTAAATATGAAGGACTCATTGGGCGAATCGCTCTGGAACTGAAATCGGAATGCTCTCTCACATTTCCCCTATCTGAAAGTCTGATAAACGGCGGAAAAATGACTAAGTCCAAAAAAAAAATTTTTTTCAACTTTTTTCAATTTTAACCCCGTGGGATATATATTCTACCCAAACACATTTGGAACTCTCCTGGGGTACCCTCACACATATTATTCCCTCATTTAGTGGATATTTTCACAAAAAAGTGAAATTTTCAAAAATCCAAATTATTGGCTGAAAATGACTAAATACCAAGGACTTATTGGGCGAATCGCTCTGGAACTGAAATCGGAATGCTCACTGACATTTCCCCTATCTGAAAGTCTGATAAACGCCAGAAAAATGACTAAGTCCAAAAAAAAATTTTTTTCAACTTTTTTCAATTTTACCCCAGTGGGATATATATTATACCCACACACATTTGGAACTCTCCTGGGGTACCCTCCCACATATTATTCCCTCATTTAGTGGATATTTTCACAAAAAAGTGAAATTTTCAAAAATCCAGAAAATTGGCTGAAAACGACTAAATATCAAGGACTCATTGGGCGAATCGCTCTGGAGCTGAAATCGGAATGCTCTCTCACATTTCCCCTATCTGAAAGTCTGATAAACGGCGGAAAAATGACTAAGTCCAAAAAAAAAATTTTTTTCAACTTTTTTCAATTTTACCCCCGTGGGATATATATTCTACCCACACACATTTGGAACTCTCCTGGGGTACCCTCACACATATTATTCCCTCATTTAGTGGATATTTTCACAAAAAAGTGAAATTTTCAAAAATCCAGAAAATTGGCTGAAAACGACTAAATATCAAGGACTCATTAGGCGAATCGCTCTGGAACTGAAATCGGAATGCTCTCTCACATTTCCCCTATCTGAAAGTCTGATAAACGGCGGAAAAATGTCTAAGTGCAAAAAAAAAATTTTTTTCAACTTTTTTCAATTTTACCCCCGTGGAATATATATTCTACCCACACACATTTGGAACTCTCCTGGGGTACCCTCACACATATTATTCCCTCATTTAGTGGATATTTTCACAAAAAAGTGAAATTTTCAAAAATCCAGAAAATTGGCTGAAAACGACTAAATATCAAGGACTCATTGGGCGAATCGCTCTGGAACTGAAATCGGAATGCTCACTGACATTTCCCCTTTCTGAAAGTCTGAAAAACGCCGGAAAAATGACTAAGTCCAAAAAAAAATTTTTTTCAACTTTTTTCAATTTTACCCCCGTGGGATATATATTCTACCCACACTCATTTGGAACTCTCCTGGGGTACCCTCACACATATTATTCCCTCATTTAGTGGATATTTTCACAAAAAAGTGAAATTTTCAAAAATCCAGAAAATTGGCTGAAAACGACTAAATATGAAGGACTCATTGGGCGAATCGCTCTGGAACTGAAATCGGAATGCTCTCTCACATTTCCCCTATCTGAAAGTCTGATAAACGGCGGAAAAATGACTAAGTCCAAAAAAAAAATTTTTTTCAACTTTTTTCAATTTTAACCCCGTGGGATATATATTCTACCCACACACATTTGGAACTCTCCTGGGGTACCCTCACACATATTATTCCCTCATTTAGTGGATATTTTCACAAAAAAGTGAAATTTTCAAAAATCCAAATTATTGGCTGAAAATGACTAAATATCAAGGACTTATTGGGCGAATCGCTCTGGAACTGAAATCGGAACGCTCACTGACATTTCCCCTATCTGAAAGTCTGATAAACGCCAGAAAAATGACTAAGTCCAAAAAAAAATTTTTTTCAACTTTTTTCAATTTTACCCCAGTGGGATATATATTATACCCACACACATTTGGAACTCTCCTGGGGTACCCTCACACATATTATTCCCTCATTTAGTGGATATTTTCACAAAAAAGTGAAATTTTCAAAAATCCAGAAAATTGGCTGAAAACGACTAAATATCAAGGACTCATTGGGCGAATCGCTCTGGAACTGCAATCGGAACGCTCACTGACATTTCCCCTTTCTGAAAGTCTGAAAAACGCCGGAAAAATGACTAAGTCCAAAAAAAAATTTTTTTCAACTTTTTTCAATTTTACCCCCGTGGGATATATATTCTACCCACACTCATTTGGAACTCTCCTGGGGTACCCTCACACATATTATTTCCTCATTTAGTGGATATTTTCACAAAAAAGTGAGATTTTCAAAAATCCAGAAAATTGGCTGAAAACGACTAAATATGAAGGACTCATTGGGCGAATCGCTCTGGAACTGAAATCGGAATGCTCTCTCACATTTCCCCTATCTGAAAGTCTGATAAACGCCAGAAAAATGACTAAGTCCAAAAAAAAATTTTTTTCAACTTTTTTCAATTTTACCCCAGTGGGATATATATTATACCCACATACATTTGGAACTCTCCTGGGGTACCCTCCCACATATTATTCCCTCATTTAGTGGATATTTTCACAAAAAAGTGAAATTTTCAAAAATCCAGAAAATTGGCTGAAAATGACTAAATATCAAGGACTCATTGGGCGAATTACTCTGGAACTGAAATCGGAACGCTCACTGACATTTCCCCTATCTGAAAGTCTGATAAACGCCGGAAAAATGACTAAGTCCAAAAAAATTTTTTTTTCAACTTTTTTCAATTTTACCCCCGTGGGATATATATTCTACCCACACACATTTGGAACTCTCCTGGGGTACCCTCACACATATTATTCCCTCATTTAGTGGATATTTTCACAAAAAAGTGAAATTTTCAAAAATCCAAATTATTGGATGAAAATGACTAAATATCAAGGACTTATTGGGCGAATCGCTCTGGAACTGAAATCGGAATGCTCACTGACATTTCCCCTATCTGAAAGTCTGATAAACGCCGGAAAAATGACTAAGTCCAAAAAAAAATTTTTTTCAACTTTTTTCAATTTTACCCCAGTGGGATATATATTATACCCACACACATTTGGAACTCTCCTGGGGTACCCTCCCACATATTATTCCCTCATTTAGTGGATATTTTCACAAAAAAGTGAAATTTTCAAAAATCCAGAAAATTGGCTGAAAACGACTAAATATCAAGGACTCATTGGGCGAATCGCTCTGGAACTGAAATCGGAATGCTCTCTCACATTTCCCCTATCTGAAAGTCTGATAAACGGCGGAAAAATGTCTAAGTGCAAAAAAAAAATTTTTTTCAACTTTTTTCAATTTTACCCCCGTGGAATATATATTCTACCCACACACATTTGGAACTCTCCTGGGGTACCCTCACACATATTATTCCCTCATTTAGTGGATATTTTCACAAAAAAGTGAAATTTTCAAAAATCCAGAAAATTGGCTGAAAACGACTAAATATCAAGGACTCATTGGGCGAATCGCTCTGGAACTGAAATCGGAATGCTCACTGACATTTCCCCTATCTGAAAGTCTGATAAACGCCAGAAAAATGACTAAGTCCAAAAAAAAATTTTTTTCAACTTTTTTCAATTTTACCCCAGTGGGATATATATTATACCCACACACATTTGGAACTCTCCTGGGGTACCCTCCCACATATTATTCCCTCATTTAGTGGATATTTTCACAAAAAAGTGAAATTTTCAAAAATCCAAATTATTGGCTGAAAATGACTAAATATCAAGGACTTATTGGGCGAATCGCTCTGGAACTGAAATCGGAATGCTCACTGACATTTCCCCTATCTGAAAGTCTGATAAACGCCAGAAAAATGACTAAGTCCAAAAAAAAATTTTTTTCAACTTTTTTCAATTTTACCCCAGTGGGATATATATTATACCCACACACATTTGGAACTCTCCTGGGGTACCCTCCCACATATTATTCCCTCATTTAGTGGATATTTTCACAAAAAAGTGAAATTTTCAAAAATCCAGAAAATTGGCTGAAAACGACTAAATATCAAGGACTCATTGGGCGAATCGCTCTGGAGCTGAAATCGGAATGCTCTCTCACATTTCCTCTATCTGAAAGTCTGATAAAAGGCGGAAAAATGACTAAGACCAAAAAAAAAAATTTTTTCAACTTTTTTCAATTTTACCCCCGTGGGATATATATTTTACCCACACACATTTGGAACTCTCCTGGGGTACCCTCACACATATTATTCCCTCATTTAGTGGATATTTTCACAAAAAAGTGAAATTTTCAAAAATCCAGAAAATTGGCTGAAAACGACTAAATATCAAGGACTCATTGGGCGAATTACTCTGGAACTGAAATCGGAACGCTCACTGACATTTCTCCTATCTGAAAGTCTGATAAACGCCGGAAAAATGACTAAGTCCAAAAAAAAATTTTTTTCAACTTTTTTCAATTTTACCCCCGTGGGATATATATTCTACCCACACACATTTGGAACTCTCCTGGGGTACCCTCACACATATTATTCCCTCATTTAGTGGATATTTTCACAAAAAAGTGAAATTTTCAAAAATCCAAATTATTGGCTGAAAATGACTAAATATCAAGGACTTATTGGACAAAATCGCTCTGGAACTGAAATCGGAATGCTCACTGACATTTCCCCTATCTGAAAGTCTGATAAACGCCAGAAAAATGACTAAGTCCAAAAAAAAATTTTTTTCAACTTTTTTCAATTTTACCCCAGTGGGATATATATTATACCCACACACATTTGGAACTCTCCTGGGGTACCCTCCCACATATTATTCCCTCATTTAGTGGATATTTTCACAAAAAAGTGAAATTTTCAAAAATCCAGAAAATTGGCTGAAAACGACTAAATATCAAGGACTCATTGGGCGAATCGCTCTGGAGCTGAAATCGGAATGCTCTCTCACATTTCCCCTATCTGAAAGTCTGATAAACGGCGGAAAAATGACTAAGTCCAAAAAAAAAATTTTTTTCAACTTTTTTCAATTTTACCCCCGTGGGATATATATTCTACCCACACACATTTGGAACTCTCCTGGGGTACCCTCACACATATTATTCCCTCATTTAGTGGATATTTTCACAAAAAAGTGAAATTTTCAAAAATCCAGAAAATTGGCTGAAAACGACTAAATATCAAGGACTCATTGGGCGAATCGCTCTGGAACTGAAATCGGAATGCTCTCTCACATTTCCCCTATCTGAAAGTCTGATAAACGGCGGAAAAATGTCTAAGTGCAAAAAAAAAATTTTTTTCAACTTTTTTCAATTTTACCCCCGTGGAATATATATTCTACCCACACACATTTGGAACTCTCCTGGGGTACCCTCACACATATTATTCCCTCATTTAGTGGATATTTTCACAAAAAAGTGAAATTTTCAAAAATCCAGAAAATTGGCTGAAAACGACTAAATATCAAGGACTCATTGGGCGAATCGCTCTGGAACTGAAATCGGAACGCTCACTGACATTTCCCCTTTCTGAAAGTCTGAAAAACGCCGGAAAAATGACTAAGTCCAAAAAAAAATTTTTTTCAACTTTTTTCAATTTTACCCCCGTGGGATATATATTCTACCCACACTCATTTGGAACTCTCCTGGGGTACCCTCACACATATTATTTCCTCATTTAGTGGATATTTTCACAAAAAAGTGAAATTTTCAAAAATCCAGAAAATTGGCTGAAAACGACTAAATATGAAGGACTCATTGGGCGAATCGCTCTGGAACTGAAATCGGAATGCTCTCTCACATTTCCCCTATCTGAAAGTCTGATAAACGGCGGAAAAATGACTAAGTCCAAAAAAAAAATTTTTTTCAACTTTTTTCAATTTTAACCCCGTGGGATATATATTCTACCCAAACACATTTGGAACTCTCCTGGGGTACCCTCACACATATTATTCCCTCATTTAGTGGATATTTTCACAAAAAAGTGAAATTTTCAAAAATCCAAATTATTGGCTGAAAATGACTAAATATCAAGGACTCATTGGGCGAATCGCTCTGGAGCTGAAATCGGAATGCTCTCTCACATTTCCCCTATCTGAAAGTCTGATAAACGGCGGAAAAATGACTAAGTCCAAAAAAAAAATTTTTTTCAACTTTTTTCAATTTTACCCCCGTGGGATATATATTCTACCCACACACATTTGGAACTCTCCTGGGGTACCCTCACACATATTATTCCCTCATTTAGTGGATATTTTCACAAAAAAGTGAAATTTTCAAAAATCCAGAAAATTGGCTGAAAACGACTAAATATCAAGGACTCATTAGGCGAATCGCTCTGGAACTGAAATCGGAATGCTCTCTCACATTTCCCCTATCTGAAAGTCTGATAAACGGCGGAAAAATGTCTAAGTGCAAAAAAAAAATTTTTTTCAACTTTTTTCAATTTTACCCCCGTGGAATATATATTCTACCCACACACATTTGGAACTCTCCTGGGGTACCCTCACACATATTATTCCCTCATTTAGTGGATATTTTCACAAAAAAGTGAAATTTTCAAAAATCCAGAAAATTGGCTGAAAACGACTAAATATCAAGGACTCATTGGGCGAATCGCTCTGGAACTGAAATCGGAATGCTCACTGACATTTCCCCTTTCTGAAAGTCTGAAAAACGCCGGAAAAATGACTAAGTCCAAAAAAAAATTTTTTTCAACTTTTTTCAATTTTACCCCCGTGGGATATATATTCTACCCACACTCATTTGGAACTCTCCTGGGGTACCCTCACACATATTATTCCCTCATTTAGTGGATATTTTCACAAAAAAGTGAAATTTTCAAAAATCCAGAAAATTGGCTGAAAACGACTAAATATGAAGGACTCATTGGGCGAATCGCTCTGGAACTGAAATCGGAATGCTCTCTCACATTTCCCCTATCTGAAAGTCTGATAAACGGCGGAAAAATGACTAAGTCCAAAAAAAAAATTTTTTTCAACTTTTTTCAATTTTAACCCCGTGGGATATATATTCTACCCACACACATTTGGAACTCTCCTGGGGTACCCTCACACATATTATTCCCTCATTTAGTGGATATTTTCACAAAAAAGTGAAATTTTCAAAAATCCAAATTATTGGCTGAAAATGACTAAATATCAAGGACTTATTGGGCGAATCGCTCTGGAACTGAAATCGGAACGCTCACTGACATTTCCCCTATCTGAAAGTCTGATAAACGCCAGAAAAATGACTAAGTCCAAAAAAAAATTTTTTTCAACTTTTTTCAATTTTACCCCAGTGGGATATATATTATACCCACACACATTTGGAACTCTCCTGGGGTACCCTCACACATATTATTCCCTCATTTAGTGGATATTTTCACAAAAAAGTGAAATTTTCAAAAATCCAGAAAATTGGCTGAAAACGACTAAATATCAAGGACTCATTGGGCGAATCGCTCTGGAACTGCAATCGGAACGCTCACTGACATTTCCCCTTTCTGAAAGTCTGAAAAACGCCGGAAAAATGACTAAGTCCAAAAAAAAATTTTTTTCAACTTTTTTCAATTTTACCCCCGTGGGATATATATTCTACCCACACTCATTTGGAACTCTCCTGGGGTACCCTCACACATATTATTTCCTCATTTAGTGGATATTTTCACAAAAAAGTGAGATTTTCAAAAATCCAGAAAATTGGCTGAAAACGACTAAATATGAAGGACTCATTGGGCGAATCGCTCTGGAACTGAAATCGGAATGCTCTCTCACATTTCCCCTATCTGAAAGTCTGATAAACGCCAGAAAAATGACTAAGTCCAAAAAAAAATTTTTTTCAACTTTTTTCAATTTTACCCCAGTGGGATATATATTATACCCACATACATTTGGAACTCTCCTGGGGTACCCTCCCACATATTATTCCCTCATTTAGTGGATATTTTCACAAAAAAGTGAAATTTTCAAAAATCCAGAAAATTGGCTGAAAATGACTAAATATCAAGGACTCATTGGGCGAATTACTCTGGAACTGAAATCGGAACGCTCACTGACATTTCCCCTATCTGAAAGTCTGATAAACGCCGGAAAAATGACTAAGTCCAAAAAAATTTTTTTTTCAACTTTTTTCAATTTTACCCCCGTGGGATATATATTCTACCCACACACATTTGGAACTCTCCTGGGGTACCCTCACACATATTATTCCCTCATTTAGTGGATATTTTCACAAAAAAGTGAAATTTTCAAAAATCCAAATTATTGGATGAAAATGACTAAATATCAAGGACTTATTGGGCGAATCGCTCTGGAACTGAAATCGGAATGCTCACTGACATTTCCCCTATCTGAAAGTCTGATAAACGCCGGAAAAATGACTAAGTCCAAAAAAAAATTTTTTTCAACTTTTTTCAATTTTACCCCAGTGGGATATATATTATACCCACACACATTTGGAACTCTCCTGGGGTACCCTCCCACATATTATTCCCTCATTTAGTGGATATTTTCACAAAAAAGTGAAATTTTCAAAAATCCAGAAAATTGGCTGAAAACGACTAAATATCAAGGACTCATTGGGCGAATCGCTCTGGAACTGAAATCGGAATGCTCTCTCACATTTCCCCTATCTGAAAGTCTGATAAACGGCGGAAAAATGTCTAAGTGCAAAAAAAAAATTTTTTTCAACTTTTTTCAATTTTACCCCCGTGGAATATATATTCTACCCACACACATTTGGAACTCTCCTGGGGTACCCTCACACATATTATTCCCTCATTTAGTGGATATTTTCACAAAAAAGTGAAATTTTCAAAAATCCAGAAAATTGGCTGAAAACGACTAAATATCAAGGACTCATTGGGCGAATCGCTCTGGAACTGAAATCGGAATGCTCACTGACATTTCCCCTTTCTGAAAGTCTGAAAAACGCCGGAAAAATGACTAAGTCCCAAAAAAATTTTTTTTCAACTTTTTTCAATTTTACCCCCGTGGGATATATATTCTACCCACACACATTTGGAACTCTCCTGTGGTACCCTCACACATATTATTCCCTCGTTTAGTGGATATTTTCACAAAAAAGTGAAATTTTCAAAAATCCAGAAAATTGGCTGAAAACGACTAAATATCAAGGACTCATTGGGCGAATCGCTCTGGAACTGAAATTGGAATGCTCTCTCACATTTCCCCTATCTGAAAGTCTGATAAACGGCGGAAAAATGACTAAGTCCAAAAAAAAAATTTTTTTCAACTTTTTTCAATTTTACCCCCGTGGGATATATATTCTACCCACACACATTTGGAACTCTCCTGGGGTACCCTCCCACATATTATTCCCTCATTTAGTGGATATTTTCACAAAAAAATGAAATTTTCAAAAATCCAAATTATTGGCTGAAAATGACTAAATATCAAGGACTTATTGGGCGAATCGCTCTGGAACTGAAATCGGAATGCTCACTGACATTTCCCCTATCTGAAAGTCTGATAAACGCCAGAAAAATGACTAAGTCCAAAAAAAAATTTTTTTCAACTTTTTTCAATTTTACCCCAGTGGGATATATATTATACCCACACACATTTGGAACTCTCCTGGGGTACCCTCCCACATATTATTCCCTCATTTAGTGGATATTTTCACAAAAAAGTGAAATTTTCAAAAATCCAGAAAATTGGCTGAAAACGACTAAATATCAAGGACTCATTGGGCGAATCGCTCTGGAACTGAAATCAGAACACTCACTGACATTTCCCCTTTCTGAAAGTCTGAAAAACGCCGGAAAAATGACTAAGTCCAAAAAAAAATTTTTTTCAACTTTTTTCAATTTTACCCTCGTGGGATATATATTCTACCCACACTCATTTGGAACTCTCCTGGGGTACCCTCACACATATTATTCCCTCATTTAGTGGATATTTTCACAAAAAAGTGAAATTTTCAAAAATCCAGAAAATTGGCTGAAAACGACTAAATATCAAGGACTCATAGGGCGAATTGCTCTGGAACTGAAATCGGAATGCTCACTGACATTTCCCCTATCTGAAAGTCTGATAAACGCCGGAAAAATGACTAAGTCCAAAAAAAAATTTTTTTCAACTTTTTTCAATTTTACCCCAGTGGGATATATATTATACCCACACACATTTGGAACTCTCCTGGGGTACCCTCCTACATATTATTCCCTCATTTAGTGGATATTTTCACAAAAAAGTGAAATTTTCAAAAATCCAGAAAATTGGCTGAAAATGACTAAATATCAAGGACTCATTGGGCGAATTACTCTGGAACTGAAATCAGAACGCTCACTGACATTTCCCCTATCTGAAAGTCTGATAAACGCCGGAAAAATGACTAAGTCCAAAAAAAATTTTTTTTCAACTTTTTTCAATTTTACCCCCGTGGGATATATATTCTACCCACACACATTTGGAACTCTCCTGGGGTACCCTCCCACATATTATTCCCTCATTTAGTGGATATTTTCACAAAAAAATGAAATTTTCAAAAATCCAAATTATTGGCTGAAAATGACTAAATATCAAGGACTTATTGGGCGAATCGCTCTGGAACTGAAATCGGAATGCTCACTGACATTTCCCCTATCTGAAAGTCTGATAAACGCCAGAAAAATGACTAAGTCCAAATAAAAATTTTTTTCAACTTTTTTCAATTTTACCCCAGTGGGATATATATTATACCCACACACATTTGGAACTCTCCTGGGGTACCCTCCCACATATTATTCCCTCATTTAGTGGATATTTTCACAAAAAAGTGAAATTTTCAAAAATCCAGAAAATTGGCTGAAAACGACTAAATATGAAGGACTCATTGGGCGAATCGCTCTGGAACTGAAATCGGAATGCTCTCTCACATTTCCCCTATCTGAAAGTCTGATAAACGCCAGAAAAATGACTAAGTCCAAAAAAAAATTTTTTTCAACTTTTTTCAATTTTACCCCAGTGGGATATATATTATACCCACATACATTTGGAACTCTCCTGGGGTACCCTCCCACATATTATTCCCTCATTTAGTGGATATTTTCACAAAAAAGTGAAATTTTCAAAAATCCAGAAAATTGGCTGAAAATGACTAAATATCAAGGACTCATTGGGCGAATTACTCTGGAACTGAAATCGGAACGCTCACTGACATTTCCCCTATCTGAAAGTCTGATAAACGCCGGAAAAATGACTAAGTCCAAAAAAATTTTTTTTTCAACTTTTTTCAATTTTACCCCCGTGGGATATATATTCTACCCACACACATTTGGAACTCTCCTGGGGTACCCTCACACATATTATTCCCTCATTTAGTGGATATTTTCACAAAAAAGTGAAATTTTCAAAAATCCAAATTATTGGATGAAAATGACTAAATATCAAGGACTTATTGGGCGAATCGCTCTGGAACTGAAATCGGAATGCTCACTGACATTTCCCCTATCTGAAAGTCTGATAAACGCCGGAAAAATGACTAAGTCCAAAAAAAAATTTTTTTCAACTTTTTTCAATTTTACCCCAGTGGGATATATATTATACCCACACACATTTGGAACTCTCCTGGGGTACCCTCCCACATATTATTCCCTCATTTAGTGGATATTTTCACAAAAAAGTGAAATTTTCAAAAATCCAGAAAATTGGCTGAAAACGACTAAATATCAAGGACTCATTGGGCGAATCGCTCTGGAACTGAAATCGGAATGCTCTCTCACATTTCCCCTATCTGAAAGTCTGATAAACGGCGGAAAAATGTCTAAGTGCAAAAAAAAAATTTTTTTCAACTTTTTTCAATTTTACCCCCGTGGAATATATATTCTACCCACACACATTTGGAACTCTCCTGGGGTACCCTCACACATATTATTCCCTCATTTAGTGGATATTTTCACAAAAAAGTGAAATTTTCAAAAATCCAGAAAATTGGCTGAAAACGACTAAATATCAAGGACTCATTGGGCGAATCGCTCTGGAACTGAAATCGGAATGCTCACTGACATTTCCCCTTTCTGAAAGTCTGAAAAACGCCGGAAAAATGACTAAGTCCCAAAAAAATTTTTTTTCAACTTTTTTCAATTTTACCCCCGTGGGATATATATTCTACCCACACACATTTGGAACTCTCCTGTGGTACCCTCACACATATTATTCCCTCGTTTAGTGGATATTTTCACAAAAAAGTGAAATTTTCAAAAATCCAGAAAATTGGCTGAAAACGACTAAATATCAAGGACTCATTGGGCGAATCGCTCTGGAACTGAAATTGGAATGCTCTCTCACATTTCCCCTATCTGAAAGTCTGATAAACGGCGGAAAAATGACTAAGTCCAAAAAAAAAATTTTTTTCAACTTTTTTCAATTTTACCCCCGTGGGATATATATTCTACCCACACACATTTGGAACTCTCCTGGGGTACCCTCCCACATATTATTCCCTCATTTAGTGGATATTTTCACAAAAAAATGAAATTTTCAAAAATCCAAATTATTGGCTGAAAATGACTAAATATCAAGGACTTATTGGGCGAATCGCTCTGGAACTGAAATCGGAATGCTCACTGACATTTCCCCTATCTGAAAGTCTGATAAACGCCAGAAAAATGACTAAGTCCAAAAAAAAATTTTTTTCAACTTTTTTCAATTTTACCCCAGTGGGATATATATTATACCCACACACATTTGGAACTCTCCTGGGGTACCCTCCCACATATTATTCCCTCATTTAGTGGATATTTTCACAAAAAAGTGAAATTTTCAAAAATCCAGAAAATTGGCTGAAAACGACTAAATATCAAGGACTCATTGGGCGAATCGCTCTGGAACTGAAATCAGAACACTCACTGACATTTCCCCTTTCTGAAAGTCTGAAAAACGCCGGAAAAATGACTAAGTCCAAAAAAAAATTTTTTTCAACTTTTTTCAATTTTACCCTCGTGGGATATATATTCTACCCACACTCATTTGGAACTCTCCTGGGGTACCCTCACACATATTATTCCCTCATTTAGTGGATATTTTCACAAAAAAGTGAAATTTTCAAAAATCCAGAAAATTGGCTGAAAACGACTAAATATCAAGGACTCATAGGGCGAATTGCTCTGGAACTGAAATCGGAATGCTCACTGACATTTCCCCTATCTGAAAGTCTGATAAACGCCGGAAAAATGACTAAGTCCAAAAAAAAATTTTTTTCAACTTTTTTCAATTTTACCCCAGTGGGATATATATTATACCCACACACATTTGGAACTCTCCTGGGGTACCCTCCTACATATTATTCCCTCATTTAGTGGATATTTTCACAAAAAAGTGAAATTTTCAAAAATCCAGAAAATTGGCTGAAAATGACTAAATATCAAGGACTCATTGGGCGAATTACTCTGGAACTGAAATCAGAACGCTCACTGACATTTCCCCTATCTGAAAGTCTGATAAACGCCGGAAAAATGACTAAGTCCAAAAAAAATTTTTTTTCAACTTTTTTCAATTTTACCCCCGTGGGATATATATTCTACCCACACACATTTGGAACTCTCCTGGGGTACCCTCCCACATATTATTCCCTCATTTAGTGGATATTTTCACAAAAAAATGAAATTTTCAAAAATCCAAATTATTGGCTGAAAATGACTAAATATCAAGGACTTATTGGGCGAATCGCTCTGGAACTGAAATCGGAATGCTCACTGTCATTTCCCCTATCTGAAAGTCTGATAAACGCCAGAAAAATGACTAAGTCCAAATAAAAATTTTTTTCAACTTTTTTCAATTTTACCCCAGTGGGATATATATTATACCCACACACATTTGGAACTCTCCTGGGGTACCCTCCCACATATTATTCCCTCATTTAGTGGATATTTTCACAAAAAAGTGAAATTTTCAAAAATCCAGAAAATTGGCTGAAAACGACTAAATATCAAGGACTCATTGGGCGAATCGCTCTGGAACTGAAATCGGAATGCTCTCTCACATTTCCCCTATCTGAAAGTCTGATAAACGGCGGAAAAATGTCTAAGTGCAAAAAAAAAATTTTTTTCAACTTTTTTCAATTTTACCCCCGTGGAATATATATTCTACCCACACACATTTGGAACTCTCCTGGGGTACCCTCACACATATTATTCCCTCATTTAGTGGATATTTTCACAAAAAAGTGAAATTTTCAAAAATCCAGAAAATTGGCTGAAAACGACTAAATATCAAGGACTCATTGGGCAAAAAGCTCTGGAACTGAAATCGGAACGCTCACTGACATTTCCCCTTTCTGAAAGTCTGAAAAACGCCGGAAAAATGACTAAGTCCCAAAAAAATTTTTTTTCAACTTTTTTCAATTTTACCCCCGTGGGATATATATTCTACCCACACACATTTGGAACTCTCCTGTGGTACCCTCACACATATTATTCCCTCGTTTAGTGGATATTTTCACAAAAAAGTGAAATTTTCAAAAATCCAGAAAATTGGCTGAAAACGACTAAATATCAAGGACTCATTGGGCGAATCGCTCTGGAACTGAAATCGGAATGCTCTCTCACATTTCCCCTATCTGAAAGTCTGATAAACGGCGGAAAAATGACTAAGTCCAAAAAAAAAATTTTTTTCAACTTTTTTCAATTTTACCCCCGTGGGATATATATTCTACCCACACTCATTTGGAACTCTCCTGGGGTACCCTCACACATATTATTCCCTCATTTAGTGGATATTTTCACAAAAAAGTGAAATTTTCAAAAATCCAGAAAATTGGCTGAAAACGACTAAATATCAAGGACTCATTGGGCGAATTGCTCTGGAACTGAAATCGGAATGCTCACTGACATTTCCCCTATCTGAAAGTCTGATAAACGCCGGAAAAATGACTAAGTCCAAAAAAAAATTTTTTTCAACTTTTTTCAATTTTACCCCCGTGGGATATATATTCTACCCACACACATTTGGAACTCTCCTGGGGTACCCTCACACATATTATTCCCTCATTTAGTGGATATTTTCACAAAAAAGTGAAATTTTCAAAAATCCAAATTATTGGCTGAAAATGACTAAATATCAAGGACTTATTGGGCGAATCGCTCTGGAACTGAAATCGGAATGCTCACTGACATTTCCCCTATCTGAAAGTCTGATAAACGCCAGAAAAATGACTAAGTCCAAAAAAAAATTTTTTTCAACTTTTTTCAATTTTACCCCAGTGGGATATATATTATACCCACACACATTTGGAACTCTCCTGGGGTACCCTCCCACATATTATTCCCTCATTTAGTGGATATTTTCACAAAAAAGTGAAATTTTCAAAAATCCAGAAAAGTGGCTGAAAACGACTAAATATCAAGGACTCATTGGGCGAATCGCTCTGGAACTGAAATCGGAATGCACACTGACATTTCCCATTTCTGAAAGTCTGAAAAACGCCGGAAAAATGACTAAGTCCAAAAAAAATTTTTTTTCAACTTTTTTCAATTTTACCCCCGTGGGATATATATTCTACCCACACTCATTTGGAACTCTCCTGGGGTACCCTCACACATATTATTCCCTCATTTAGTGGATATTTTCACAAAAAAGTGAAATTTTCAAAAATCCAGAAAATTGGCTGAAAACGACTAAATATCAAGGACTCATTGGGCGAATCGCTCTGGAACTGAAATCAGAACGCTCACTGACATTTCCCCTTTCTGAAAGTCTGAAAAACGCCGGAAAAATGACTAAGTCCTCAAAAAAATTTTTTTCAACTGTTTTCAATTTTACCCCCTTGGGATATATATTCTACCCACACACATTTGGAACTCTCCTGGGGTACCCTCACACATATTATTCCCTCGTTTAGTGGATATTTTCACAAAAAAGTGAAATTTTCAAAAATCCAGAAAATTAGCTGAAAACGACTAAATATAAAGGACTCTTTGGGCGAATTGCTCTGGAACTGAAATCGGAATGCTCACTGACATTTCCCCTATCTGAAAGTCTGATAAACGCCGGAAAAATGACTAAGTCCAAAAAAAAATTTGTTCAACTTTTTTCAATTTTACCCCTGTGGGATATATATTCTACCCACACACATTTGGAACTCTCCTGGGGTACCCTCACACATATTATTCCCTCATTTAGTGGATATTTTCACAAAAAAGTGAAATTTTCAAAAATCCAGAGAATTGGCTGAAAATGACTAAATATCAAGGACTCATTGGGCGAATCGCTCTGGAACTGAAATCGGAACGCACACTGACATTTCCCCTTTCTGAAAGCCTGAAAAACGCGGGAAAAATGACAGTCCAAAAAAAATTTTTTTTCAACTTTTTTCAATTTTACCCCCGTGGGATATATATTCTACCCACACACATTTGGAACTCTCCTGGGGTACCCTCACACATATTATTCCCTCAATTAGTGGATATTTTCACAAAAAAGTGAAATTTTCAAAAATCCTGAAAATTAGCTGAAAACGACTAAATATAAAGGACTCTTTGGGCGAATTGCTCTGGAACTGAAATCAGAATGCTCACTGACATTTCCCCTATCTGAAAGTCTGATAAACGCCGGAAAAATGACTAAGTCCAAAAAAAAATTTGTTCAACTTTTTTCAATTTTACCCCTGTGGGATATATATTCTACCCACACACATTTGGAACTCTCCTGGGGTACCCTCACACATATTATTCCCTCATTTAGTGGATATTTTCACAAAAAAGTGAAATTTTCAAAAATCCAGAGAATTGGCTGAAAATGACTAAATATCAAGGACTCATTGGGCGAGTCGCTCTGGAACTGAAATCGGAACGCACACTGACATTTCCCCTTTCTGAAAGTCTGAAAAACGCGGGAAAAATGACAGTCCAAAAAAAATTTTTTTTCAACTTTTTTCAATTTTACCCCCGTGGGATATATATTCTACCCACACACATTTGGAACTCTCCTGGGGTACCCTCACACATATTATTCCCTCATTTAGTGGATATTTTCACAAAAAAGTGAAATTTCAAAAATCCAGAAAATTGGCTGAAAACGACTAAATATCAAGGACTCATTGGGCGAATCGCTCTGGAACTGAAATCGGAACGCTCACTGACATTTCCCCTTTCTGAAAGTCTGAAAAACGCCGGAAAAATGACTAAGTCCCAAAAAAATTTTTTTTCAACTTTTTTCAATTTTACCCCCGTGGGATCTATATTCTACCCACAGACATTTGGAACTCTCCTGTGGTACCCTCACACATATTATTCCCTCGTTTAGTGGATATTTTCACAAAAAAGTGAAATTTTCAAAAATCCCGAAAATTGGCTGAAAACGACTAAATATCAAGGACTCATTGGGCGAATCGCTCTGGAACTGAAATCGGAATGCTCTCTCACATTTCCCCTATCTGAAAGTCTGATAAACGGCGGAAAAATGACTAAGTCCCCCAAAAAAATTTTTTTAACTTTTTTCAATTTTACCCCCGTGGGATATATATTCTACCCACACACATTTGGAACTCTCCTGGGGTACCCTCACACATATTATTCCCTCATTTAGTGGATATTTTCACAAAAAAGTGAAATTTTCAAAAATCCAGAAAATTGGCTGAAAATGACTAAATATCAAGGACTCAATGGGCGAATCGCTCTGGAACTGAAATCGGAACGCTCACTGACATTTCCCCTATCTGAAAGTCTGATAAACGCCGGAAAAATGACTAAGTCCAAAAAAAAATTTGTTCAACTTTTTTCAATTTTACCCCTGTGGGATATATATTCTACCCACACACATTTGGAACTCTCCTGGGGTACCCTCACACATATTATTCCCTCATTTAGTGGATATTTTCACAAAAAAGTGAAATTTTCAAAAATCCAGAAAATTGGCTGAAAATGACTAAATATCAAGGACTCATTGGGCGAATCGCTCTGGAACTGAAATCGGAATGCTCACTGACATTTCCCCTATCCTAAAGTCTGATAAACGCCGAAAAATGACTAAGTCCAAAAAAAAATTTGTTCAACTTTTTTCAATTTTACCCCGTGGGATATATATTCTACCCACACACATTTGGAACTCTCCTGGGGTACCCGCACACATATTATTCCCTCGTTTAGTGGATATTTTCACAAAAAAGTGAAATTTTCAAAAATCCAGAAAATTGGTTGAAAACGACTAAATATCAAGGACTCATTGGGCGAATTGCTCTGGAACTGAAATCGAAACGCTCACTGACATTTCCCCTATCTGAAAGTCTGATAAATGCCGGAAAAATGACTAAGTCCAAAAAAAAATTTGTTCAACTTTTTTCAATTTTACCCCCGTGGGATATATATTCTACCCACACACATTTGGAACTCTCCTGGGGTACCCTCACACATATTATTCCCTCATTTAGTGGATATTTTCACAAAAAAGTGAAATTTTCAAAAATCCAGAAAATTGGCTGAAAATGACTAAATATCAAGGACTCATTGGGCGAATCGCTCTGGAACTGAAATCGGAACGCTCACTGACATTTCCCCTATCTGAAAGTCTGATAAACGCCGAAAAATGACTAAGTCCAAAAAAAAATTTGTTCAACTTTTTTCAATTTTACCCCGTGGGATATATATTCTACCCACACACATTTGGAACTCTCCTGGGGTACCCTCACACATATTATTCCCTCATTTAGTGGATATTTTCACAAAAAAGTGAAATTTTCAAAAATCCAGAAAATTGGCTGAAAACGACTAAATATCAAGGACTCATTGGGCGAATCGCTCTGGAACTGAAATCGGAATGCTCACTCACATTTCCCCTATCTGAAAGTCTGATAAACGGCGGAAAAATGACTAAGTCCCAAAAAAAAATTTTTTTCAACTTTTTTCAATTTTACCCCCGTGGGATATATATTCTACCCACACACATTTGGAACTCTCCTGGGGTACCCTCACACATATTATTCCCTCATTTAGTGGATATTTTCACAAAAAAGTGAAATTTTCAAAAATCCAGAAAATTGGCTGAAAATGACTAAATATCAAGGACTCATTGGGCGAATCGCTCTGGAACTGAAATCGGAACGCTCACTGACATTTCCCCTATAGTAAAGTCTGATAAACGCCGAAAAATGACTAAGTCCAAAAAAAAATTTGTTCAACTTTTTTCAATTTTACCCCGTGGGATATATATTCTACCCACACACATTTGGAACTCTCCTGGGGTACCCGCACACATATTATTCCCTCGTTTAGTGGATATTTTCACAAAAAAGTGAAATTTTCAAAAATCCCGAAAATTGGCTGAAAACGACTAAATATCAAGGACTCATTGGGCGAATCGCTCTGGAACTGAAATCAGAACGCTCACTGACATTTCCCCTTTCTGAAAGTCTGAAAAACGCCGGAAAAATGACTAAGTCCTCAAAAAAATTTTTTTCAACTGTTTTCAATTTTACCCCCTTAGGATATATATTCTACCCACACACATTTGGAACTCTCCTGGGGTACCCTCACACATATTATTCCCTCGTTTAGTGGATATTTTCACAAAAAAGTGAAATTTTCAAAAATCCAGAAAATTAGCTGAAAACGACTAAATATAAAGGACTCTTTGGGCGAATTGCTCTGGAACTGAAATCGGAATGCTCACTGACATTTCCCCTATCTGAAAGTCTGATAAACGCCGGAAAAATGACTAAGTCCAAAAAAAAATTTGTTCAACTTTTTTCAATTTTACCCCTGTGGGATATATATTCTACCCACACACATTTGGAACTCTCCTGGGGTACCCTCACACATATTATTCCCTCATTTAGTGGATATTTTCACAAAAAAGTGAAATTTTCAAAAATCCAGAGAATTGGCTGAAAATGACTAAATATCAAGGACTCATTGGGCGAATCGCTCTGGAACTGAAATCGGAACGCACACTGACATTTCCCCTTTCTGAAAGCCTGAAAAACGCGGGAAAAATGACAGTCCAAAAAAAATTTTTTTTCAACTTTTTTCAATTTTACCCCCGTGGGATATATATTCTACCCACACACATTTGGAACTCTCCTGGGGTACCCTCACACATATTATTCCCTCAATTAGTGGATATTTTCACAAAAAAGTGAAATTTTCAAAAATCCTGAAAATTAGCTGAAAACGACTAAATATAAAGGACTCTTTGGGCGAATTGCTCTGGAACTGAAATCAGAATGCTCACTGACATTTCCCCTATCTGAAAGTCTGATAAACGCCGGAAAAATGACTAAGTCCAAAAAAAAATTTGTTCAACTTTTTTCAATTTTACCCCTGTGGGATATATATTCTACCCACACACATTTGGAACTCTCCTGGGGTACCCTCACACATATTATTCCCTCATTTAGTGGATATTTTCACAAAAAAGTGAAATTTTCAAAAATCCAGAGAATTGGCTGAAAATGACTAAATATCAAGGACTCATTGGGCGAGTCGCTCTGGAACTGAAATCGGAACGCACACTGACATTTCCCCTTTCTGAAAGTCTGAAAAACGCGGGAAAAATGACAGTCCAAAAAAAATTTTTTTTCAACTTTTTTCAATTTTACCCCCGTGGGATATATATTCTACCCACACACATTTGGAACTCTCCTGGGGTACCCTCACACATATTATTCCCTCAATTAGTGGATATTTTCACAAAAAAGTGAAATTTTCAAAAATCCAGAAAATTGGCTGAAAACGGCTAAATATCAAGGACTCATTGGGCGAATTGCTCTGGAACTGAAATCGGAACACTCACTGACATTTCCCCTATCTGAAAGTCTGATAAACGCCGGAAAAATGACTAAGTCCACAAAAAAAATTTTTTCAACTTTTTTCAATTTTACCCCCGTGGGATATATATTCTACCCACACACATTTGGAACTCTCCTGGGGTACCCTCACACATATTATTCCCTCGTTTAGTGGATATTTTCACAAAAAAGTGAAATTTTCAAAAATCCAGAAAATTAGCTGAAAACGACTAAATATAAAGGACTCATTGGGCAAATTGCTCTGGAACTGAAATTGGAATGCTCACTGACATTTCCCCTATCTGAAAGTCTGATAAACGCCGGAAAAATGACTAAGTCCAAAAAAAAATTTGTTCAACTTTTTTCAATTTTACCCCTGTGGGATATATATTCTACCCACACACATTTGGAACTCTCCTGGGGTACCCTCACACATATTATTCCCTCATTTAGTGGATATTTTCACAAAAAAGTGAAATTTCAAAAATCCAGAAAATTGGCTGAAAACGACTAAATATCAAGGACTCATTGGGCGAATCGCTCTGGAACTGAAATCGGAACGCTCACTGACATTTCCCCTTTCTGAAAGTCTGAAAAACGCCGGAAAAATGACTAAGTCCCAAAAAAATTTTTTTTCAACTTTTTTCAATTTTACCCCCGTGGGATCTATATTCTACCCACAGACATTTGGAACTCTCCTGTGGTACCCTCACACATATTATTCCCTCGTTTAGTGGATATTTTCACAAAAAAGTGAAATTTTCAAAAATCCCGAAAATTGGCTGAAAACGACTAAATATCAAGGACTCATTGGGCGAATCGCTCTGGAACTGAAATCGGAATGCTCTCTCACATTTCCCCTATCTGAAAGTCTGATAAACGGCGGAAAAATGACTAAGTCCCCCAAAAAAATTTTTTTAACTTTTTTCAATTTTACCCCCGTGGGATATATATTCTACCCACACACATTTGGAACTCTCCTGGGGTACCCTCACACATATTATTCCCTCATTTAGTGGATATTTTCACAAAAAAGTGAAATTTTCAAAAATCCAGAAAATTGGCTGAAAATGACTAAATATCAAGGACTCAATGGGCGAATCGCTCTGGAACTGAAATCGGAACGCTCACTGACATTTCCCCTATCTGAAAGTCTGATAAACGCCGGAAAAATGACTAAGTCCAAAAAAAAATTTGTTCAACTTTTTTCAATTTTACCCCTGTGGGATATATATTCTACCCACACACATTTGGAACTCTCCTGGGGTACCCTCACACATATTATTCCCTCATTTAGTGGATATTTTCACAAAAAAGTGAAATTTTCAAAAATCCAGAAAATTGGCTGAAAATGACTAAATATCAAGGACTCATTGGGCGAATCGCTCTGGAACTGAAATCGGAACGCTCACTGACATTTCCCCTATCCTAAAGTCTGATAAACGCCGAAAAATGACTAAGTCCAAAAAAAAATTTGTTCAACTTTTTTCAATTTTACCCCGTGGGATATATATTCTACCCACACACATTTGGAACTCTCCTGGGGTACCCGCACACATATTATTCCCTCGTTTAGTGGATATTTTCACAAAAAAGTGAAATTTTCAAAAATCCCGAAAATTGGCTGAAAACGACTAAATATCAAGGACTCATTGGGCGAATTGCTCTGGAACTGAAATCGGAACGCTCACTGACATTTCCCCTATCTGAAAGTCTGATAAACGCCGAAAAATGACTAAGTCCAAAAAAAAATTTGTTCAACTTTTTACAATTTTACCCCGTGGGATATATATTCTACCCACACACATTTGGAACTCTCCTGGGGTACCCTCACACATATTATTCCCTCATTTAGTGGATATTTTCACAAAAAAGTGAAATTTTCAAAAATCCAGAAAATTGGCTGAAAATGACTAAATATCAAGGACTCATTGGGCGAATCGCTCTGGAACTGAAATCGGAACGCTCACTGACATTTCCCCTATCCTAAAGTCTGATAAACGCCGAAAAATGACTAAGTCCAAAAAAAAATTTGTTCAACTTTTTTCAATTTTACCCCGTGGGATATATATTCTACCCACACACATTTGGAACTCTCCTGGGGTACCCGAACACATATTATTCCCTCGTTTAGTGGATATTTTCACAAAAAAGTGAAATTTTCAAAAATCCAGAAAATTGGCTGAAAACGACTAAATATCAAGGACTCATTGGGCGAATTGCTCTGGAACTGAAATCGAAACGCTCACTGACATTTCCCCTATCTGAAAGTCTGATAAATGCCGGAAAAATGACTAAGTCCAAAAAAAAATTTGTTCAACTTTTTTCAATTTTACCCCCGTGGGATATATATTCTACCCACACACATTTGGAACTCTCCTGGGGTACCCTCACACATATTATTCCCTCATTTAGTGGATATTTTCACAAAAAAGTGAAATTTTCAAAAATCCAGAAAATTGGCTGAAAATGACTAAATATCAAGGACTCATTGGGCGAATCGCTCTGGAACTGAAATCGGAACGCTCACTGACATTTCCCCTATCTGAAAGTCTGATAAACGCCGAAAAATGACTAAGTCCAAAAAAAAATTTGTTCAACTTTTTTCAATTTTACCCCGTGGGATATATATTCTACCCACACACATTTGGAACTCTCCTGGGGTACCCTCACACATATTATTCCCTCATTTAGTGGATATTTTCACAAAAAAGTGAAATTTTCAAAAATCCAGAAAATTGGCTGAAAACGACTAAATATCAAGGACTCATTGGGCGAATCGCTCTGGAACTGAAATCGGAATGCTCACTCACATTTCCCCTATCTGAAAGTCTGATAAACGGCGGAAAAATGACTAAGTCCCAAAAAAAAATTTTTTTCAACTTTTTTCAATTTTACCCCCGTGGGATATATATTCTACCCACACACATTTGGAACTCTCCTGGGGTACCCTCACACATATTATTCCCTCATTTAGTGGATATTTTCACAAAAAAGTGAAATTTTCAAAAATCCAGAAAATTGGCTGAAAATGACTAAATATCAAGGACTCATTGGGCGAATCGCTCTGGAACTGAAATCGGAACGCTCACTGACATTTCCCCTTTCTGAAAGTCTGAAAAACGCCGGAAAAATGACTAAGTCCCAAAAAAATTTTTTTTCAACTTTTTTCAATTTTACCCCCGTGGGATCTATATTCTACCCACAGACATTTGGAACTCTCCTGTGGTACCCTCACACATATTATTCCCTCGTTTAGTGGATATTTTCACAAAAAAGTGAAATTTTCAAAAATCCCGAAAATTGGCTGAAAACGACTAAATATCAAGGACTCATTGGGCGAATCGCTCTGGAACTGAAATCGGAATGCTCTCTCACATTTCCCCTATCTGAAAGTCTGATAAACGGCGGAAAAATGACTAAGTCCCCCAAAAAAATTTTTTTAACTTTTTTCAATTTTACCCCCGTGGGATATATATTCTACCCACACACATTTGGAACTCTCCTGGGGTACCCTCACACATATTATTCCCTCATTTAGTGGATATTTTCACAAAAAAGTGAAATTTTCAAAAATCCAGAAAATTGGCTGAAAATGACTAAATATCAAGGACTCAATGGGCGAATCGCTCTGGAACTGAAATCGGAACGCTCACTGACATTTCCCCTATCTGAAAGTCTGATAAACGCCGGAAAAATGACTAAGTCCAAAAAAAAATTTGTTCAACTTTTTTCAATTTTACCCCTGTGGGATATATATTCTACCCACACACATTTGGAACTCTCCTGGGGTACCCTCACACATATTATTCCCTCATTTAGTGGATATTTTCACAAAAAAGTGAAATTTTCAAAAATCCAGAAAATTGGCTGAAAATGACTAAATATCAAGGACTCATTGGGCGAATCGCTCTGGAACTGAAATCGGAATGCTCACTGACATTTCCCCTATCCTAAAGTCTGATAAACGCCGAAAAATGACTAAGTCCAAAAAAAAATTTGTTCAACTTTTTTCAATTTTACCCCGTGGGATATATATTCTACCCACACACATTTGGAACTCTCCTGGGGTACCCGCACACATATTATTCCCTCGTTTAGTGGATATTTTCACAAAAAAGTGAAATTTTCAAAAATCCAGAAAATTGGTTGAAAACGACTAAATATCAAGGACTCATTGGGCGAATTGCTCTGGAACTGAAATCGAAACGCTCACTGACATTTCCCCTATCTGAAAGTCTGATAAATGCCGGAAAAATGACTAAGTCCAAAAAAAAATTTGTTCAACTTTTTTCAATTTTACCCCCGTGGGATATATATTCTACCCACACACATTTGGAACTCTCCTGGGGTACCCTCACACATATTATTCCCTCATTTAGTGGATATTTTCACAAAAAAGTGAAATTTTCAAAAATCCAGAAAATTGGCTGAAAATGACTAAATATCAAGGACTCATTGGGCGAATCGCTCTGGAACTGAAATCGGAACGCTCACTGACATTTCCCCTATCTGAAAGTCTGATAAACGCCGAAAAATGACTAAGTCCAAAAAAAAATTTGTTCAACTTTTTTCAATTTTACCCCGTGGGATATATATTCTACCCACACACATTTGGAACTCTCCTGGGGTACCCTCACACATATTATTCCCTCATTTAGTGGATATTTTCACAAAAAAGTGAAATTTTCAAAAATCCAGAAAATTGGCTGAAAACGACTAAATATCAAGGACTCATTGGGCGAATTGCTCTGGAACTGAAATCGGAATGCTCACTCACATTTCCCCTATCTGAAAGTCTGATAAACGGCGGAAAAATGACTAAGTCCCAAAAAAAAATTTTTTTCAACTTTTTTCAATTTTACCCCCGTGGGATATATATTCTACCCACACACATTTGGAACTCTCCTGGGGTACCCTCACACATATTATTCCCTCATTTAGTGGATATTTTCACAAAAAAGTGAAATTTTCAAAAATCCAGAAAATTGGCTGAAAATGACTAAATATCAAGGACTCATTGGGCGAATCGCTCTGGAACTGAAATCGGAACGCTCACTGACATTTCCCCTATCCTAAAGTCTGATAAACGCCGAAAAATGACTAAGTCCAAAAAAAAATTTGTTCAACTTTTTTCAATTTTACCCCGTGGGATATATATTCTACCCACACACATTTGGAACTCTCCTGGGGTACCCGCACACATATTATTCCCTCGTTTAGTGGATATTTTCACAAAAAAGTGAAATTTTCAAAAATCCCGAAAATTGGCTGAAAACGACTAAATATCAAGGACTCATTGGGCGAATTGCTCTGGAACTGAAATCGGAACGCTCACTGACATTTCCCCTATCTGAAAGTCTGATAAACGCCGAAAAATGACTAAGTCCAAAAAAAAATTTGTTCAACTTTTTACAATTTTACCCCGTGGGATATATATTCTACCCACACACATTTGGAACTCTCCTGGGGTACCCTCACACATATTATTCCCTCATTTAGTGGATATTTTCACAAAAAAGTGAAATTTTCAAAAATCCAGAAAATTGGCTGAAAATGACTAAATATCAAGGACTCATTGGGCGAATCGCTCTGGAACTGAAATCGGAACGCTCACTGACATTTCCCCTATCCTAAAGTCTGATAAACGCCAAAAAATGACTAAGTCCAAAAAAAAATTTGTTCAACTTTTTTCAATTTTACCCCGTGGGATATATATTCTACCCACACACATTTGGAACTCTCCTGGGGTACCCTCACACATATTATTCCCTCATTTAGTGGATATTTTCACAAAAAAGTGAAATTTTCAAAAATCCAGAAAATTGGCTGAAAATGACTAAATATCAAGGACTCATTGGGCGAATCGCTCTGGAACTGAAATCGGAACGCTCACTGACATTTCCCCTATCCTAAAGTCTGATAAACGCCGAAAAATGACTAAGTCCAAAAAAAAATTTGTTCAACTTTTTTCAATTTTACCCCGTGGGATATATATTCTACCCACACACATTTGGAACTCTCCTGGGGTACCCGAACACATATTATTCCCTCGTTTAGTGGATATTTTCACAAAAAAGTGAAATTTTCAAAAATCCAGAAAATTGGCTGAAAACGACTAAATATCAAGGACTCATTGGGCGAATTGCTCTGGAACTGAAATCGAAACGCTCACTGACATTTCCCCTATCTGAAAGTCTGATAAATGCCGGAAAAATGACTAAGTCCAAAAAAAAATTTGTTCAACTTTTTTCAATTTTACCCCCGTGGGATATATATTCTACCCACACACATTTGGAACTCTCCTGGGGTACCCTCACACATATTATTCCCTCATTTAGTGGATATTTTCACAAAAAAGTGAAATTTTCAAAAATCCAGAAAATTGGCTGAAAATGACTAAATATCAAGGACTCATTGGGCGAATCGCTCTGGAACTGAAATCGGAACGCTCACTGACATTTCCCCTATCTGAAAGTCTGATAAACGCCGAAAAATGACTAAGTCCAAAAAAAAATTTGTTCAACTTTTTTCAATTTTACCCCGTGGGATATATATTCTACCCACACACATTTGGAACTCTCCTGGGGTACCCTCACACATATTATTCCCTCATTTAGTGGATATTTTCACAAAAAAGTGAAATTTTCAAAAATCCAGAAAATTGGCTGAAAACGACTAAATATCAAGGACTCATTGGGCGAATCGCTCTGGAACTGAAATCGGAATGCTCACTCACATTTCCCCTATCTGAAAGTCTGATAAACGGCGGAAAAATGACTAAGTCCCAAAAAAAAATTTTTTTCAACTTTTTTCAATTTTACCCCCGTGGGATATATATTCTACCCACACACATTTGGAACTCTCCTGGGGTACCCTCACACATATTATTCCCTCATTTAGTGGATATTTTCACAAAAAAGTGAAATTTTCAAAAATCCAGAAAACTGGCTGAAAACGACTAAATATCAAGGACTCATTGGGCGAATTGCTCTGGAACTGAAATCGGAACGCTCACTGACATTTCCCCTATCTGAAAGTCTGATAAACGCCGGAAAAATGACTAAGTCCAAAAAAAATTTTTTTCAACTTTTTTCAATTTTACCCCGTGGGATATATATTCTACCCACACACATTTGGAACTCTCCTGGGGTACCCTCACACATATTATTCCCTCATTTAGTGGATATTTTCACAAAAAAGTGAAATTTTCAAAAATCCAGAAAATTGGCTGAAAATGACTAAATATCAAGGACTCATTGGGCGAATCGCTCTGGAACTGAATTCGGAACGCTCACTGACATTTCCCCTATCTGAAAGTCTGATAAAAGCCGGGAAAATGACTAAGTCCCAAAAAAAATTTTTTTCAACTTTTTTCTATTTTACCCCCGTGGGATATATATTCTACCCACACACATTTGGAACTCTCCTGGGGTACCCTCACACATATTATTCCCTCATTTAGTGGATATTTTCACAAAAAAGTGAAATTTTCAAAAATCCAGAAAATTGGCTGAAAATGACTAAATATCAAGGACTCATTGAGCGAATCGCTCTGGAACTGAAATCGGAACGCTCACTGACATTTCCCCTATCTGAAAGTCTGATAAACGCCGAAAAATGACTAAGTCCAAAAAAAAATTTGTTCAACTTTTTACAATTTTACCCCGTGGGATATATATTCTACCCACACACATTTGGAACTCTCCTGGGGTACCCTCACACATATTATTCCCTCATTTAGTGGATATTTTCACAAAAAAGTGAAATTTTCAAAAATCTTGAAAATTGGCTGAAAACGACTAAATATCTAGGACTCTTTGGGCGAATCGCTCTGGAACTGAAATCGGAACGCTCACTGACATTTCCCCTTTCTGAAAGTCTGATAAACGCCGGAAAAATGACTAAGTCCAAAAAAAAATTTTTTTCAACTTTTATCAATTTTACCCCCGTGGGATATATATTCTACCCACACACATTTGGAACTCTCCTGGGGTACCCTCACACATATTATTCCCTCATTTAGTGGATATTTTCACAAAAAAGTGAAATTTTCAAAAATCCAGAAAATTGGCTGAAAATGACTAAATATCAAGGACTCATTGGGCGAATCGCTCTGGAACTGAAATCGGAACGCTCACTGACATTTCCCCTATCCTAAAGTCTGATAAACGCCAAAAAATGACTAAGTCCAAAAAAAAATTTGTTCAACTTTTTTCAATTTTACCCCGTGGGATATATATTCTACCCACACACATTTGGAACTCTCCTGGGGTACCCTCACACATATTATTCCCTCATTTAGTGGATATTTTCACAAAAAAGTGAAATTTTCAAAAATCCAGAAAATTGGCTGAAAATGACTAAATATCAAGGACTCATTGGGCGAATCGCTCTGGAACTGAAATCGGAACGCTCACTGACATTTCCCCTATCCTAAAGTCTGATAAACGCCGAAAAATGACTAAGTCCAAAAAAAAATTTGTTCAACTTTTTTCAATTTTACCCCGTGGGATATATATTCTACCCACACACATTTGGAACTCTCCTGGGGTACCCGAACACATATTATTCCCTCGTTTAGTGGATATTTTCACAAAAAAGTGAAATTTTCAAAAATCCAGAAAATTGGCTGAAAACGACTAAATATCAAGGACTCATTGGGCGAATTGCTCTGGAACTGAAATCGAAACGCTCACTGACATTTCCCCTATCTGAAAGTCTGATAAATGCCGGAAAAATGACTAAGTCCAAAAAAAAATTTGTACAACTTTTTTCAATTTTACCCCCGTGGGATATATATTCTACCCACACACATTTGGAACTCTCCTGGGGTACCCTCACACATATTATTCCCTCATTTAGTGGATATTTTCACAAAAAAGTGAAATTTTCAAAAATCCAGAAAATTGGCTGAAAATGACTAAATATCAAGGACTCATTGGGCGAATCGCTCTGGAACTGAAATCGGAACGCTCACTGACATTTCCCCTATCTGAAAGTCTGATAAACGCCGGAAAAATGACTAAGTCCAAAAAAAATTATTTTTCAACTTTTTTCAATTTTACCCCGTGGGATATATATTCTACCCACACACATTTGGAACTCTCCTGGGGTACCCTCACACATATTATTCCCTCATTTAGTGGATATTTTCACAAAAAAGTGAAATTTTCAAAAATCCAGAAAACTGGCTGAAAACGACTAAATATCAAGGACTCATTGGGCGAATTGCTCTGGAACTGAAATCGGAACGCTCACTGACATTTCCCCTATCTGAAAGTCTGATAAACGCCGGAAAAATGACTAAGTCCAAAAAAAATTTTTTTCAACTTTTTTCAATTTTACCCCGTGGGATATATATTCTACCCACACACATTTGGAACTCTCCTGGGGTACCCTCACACATATTATTCCCTCATTTAGTGGATATTTTCACAAAAAAGTGAAATTTTCAAAAATCCAGAAAATTGGCTGAAAATGACTAAATATCAAGGACTCATTGGGCGAATCGCTCTGGAACTGAATTCGGAACGCTCACTGACATTTCCCCTATCTGAAAGTCTGATAAAAGCCAGAAAAATGACTAAGTCCCAAAAAAAATTTTTTTCAACTTTTTTCTATTTTACCCCCGTGGGATATATATTCTACCCACACACATTTGGAACTCTCCTGGGGTACCCTCACACATATTATTCCCTCATTTAGTGGATATTTTCACAAAAAAGTGAAATTTTCAAAAATCCAGAAAATTGGCTGAAAATGACTAAATATCAAGGACTCATTGAGCGAATCGCTCTGGAACTGAAATCGGAACGCTCACTGACATTTCCCCTATCTGAAAGTCTGATAAACGCCGAAAAATGACTAAGTCCAAAAAAAAATTTGTTCAACTTTTTACAATTTTACCCCGTGGGATATATATTCTACCCACACACATTTGGAAATCTCCTGGGGTACCCTCACACATATTATTCCCTCATTTAGTGGATATTTTCACAAAAAAGTGAAATTTTCAAAAATCCAGAAAATTGGCTGAAAATGACTAAATATCAAGGACTCATTGGGCAAATCGCTCTGGAACTGAAATCGGAACGCTCACTGACATTTCCCCTATCCTAAAGTCTGATAAACGCCAAAAAATGACTAAGTCCAAAAAAAAATTTGTTCAACTTTTTTCAATTTTACCCCGTGGGATATATATTCTACCCACACACATTTGGAACTCTCCTGGGGTACCCTCACACATATTATTCCCTCATTTAGTGGATATTTTCACAAAAAAGTGAAATTTTCAAAAATCCAGAAAATTGGCTGAAAATGACTAAATATCAAGGACTCATTGGGCGAATCGCTCTGGAACTGAAATCGGAACGCTCACTGACATTTCCCCTATCCTAAAGTCTGATAAACGCCGAAAAATGACTAAGTCCAAAAAAAAATTTGTTCAACTTTTTTCAATTTTACCCCGTGGGATATATATTCTACCCACACACATTTGGAACTCTCCTGGGGTACCCGAACACATATTATTCCCTCGTTTAGTGGATATTTTCACAAAAAAGTGAAATTTTCAAAAATCCAGAAAATTGGCTGAAAACGACTAAATATCAAGGACTCATTGGGCGAATTGCTCTGGAACTGAAATCGAAACGCTCACTGACATTTCCCCTATCTGAAAGTCTGATAAATGCCGGAAAAATGACTAAGTCCAAAAAAAAATTTGTACAACTTTTTTCAATTTTACCCCCGTGGGATATATATTCTACCCACACACATTTGGAACTCTCCTGGGGTACCCTCACACATATTATTCCCTCATTTAGTGGATATTTTCACAAAAAAGTGAAATTTTCAAAAATCCAGAAAATTGGCTGAAAATGACTAAATATCAAGGACTCATTGGGCGAATCGCTCTGGAACTGAAATCGGAACGCTCACTGACATTTCCCCTTTCCTAAAGTCTGATAAACTCCGAAAAATGACTAAGTCCAAAAAAAAATTTGTTCAACTTTTTTCAATTTTACCCCGTGGGATATATATTCTACCCACACACATTTGGAACTCTCCTGGGGTACCCGCACAGATATTATTCCCTCGTTTAGTGGATATTTTCACAAAAAAGTGAAATTTTCAAAAATCAAGAAAATTGGCTGAAAACGACTAAATATCAAGGACTCATTGGGCGAATTGCTCTGGAACTGAAATCGAAACGCTCACTGACATTTCCCCTATCTGAAAGTCTGATAAATGCCGGAAAAATGACTAAGTCCAAAAAAAAATTTGTTCAACTTTTTTCAATTTTACTCCCGTGGGATATATATTCTACCCACACACATTTGGAACTCTCCTGGGGTACCCTCACACATATTATTCCCTCATTTAGTGGATATTTTCACAAAAAAGTGAAATTTTCAAAAATCCAGAAAATTGGCTGAAAATGACTAAATATCAAGGACTCATTGGGCGAATCGCTCTGGAACTGAAATCGGAACGCTCACTGACATTTCCCCTATCTGAAAGTCTGATAAACGCCGAAAAATGACTAAGTCCAAAAAAAAATTTGTTCAACTTTTTTCAATTTTACCCCGTGGGATATATATTCTACCCACACACATTTGGAACTCTCCTGGGGTACCCTCACACATATTATTCCCTCATTTAGTGGATATTTTCACAAAAAAGTGAAATTTTCAAAAATCCAGAAAATTGGCTGAAAATGACTAAATATCAAGGACTCATTGGGCGAATCGCTCTGGAACTGAAATCGGAACGCTCACTGACATTTCCCCTTTCCTAAAGTCTGATAAACGCCGAAAAATGACTAAGTCCAAAAAAAAATTTGCTCAACTTTTTTCAATTTTACCCCGTGGGATATATATTCTACCCACACACATTTGGAACTCTCCTGGGGTACCCGCACACATATTATTCCCTCGTTTAGTGGATATTTTCACAAAAAAGTGAAATTTTCAAAAATCCAGAAAATTGGCTGAAAACGACTAAATATCAAGGACTCATTGGGCGAATTGCTCTGGAACTGAAATCGAAACGCTCACTGACATTTCCCCTATCTGAAAGTCTGATAAATGCCGGAAAAATGACTAAGTCCAAAAAAAAATTTGTTCAACTTTTTTCAATTTTACCCCCGTGGGATATATATTCTACCCACACACATTTGGAACTCTCCTGGGGTACCCTCACACATATTATTCCCTCATTTAGTGGATATTTTCACAAAAAAGTGAAATTTTCAAAAATCCAGAAAATTGGCTGAAAATGACTAAATATCAAGGACTCATTGGGCGAATCGCTCTGGAACTGAATTCGGAACGCTCACTGACATTTCCCCTATCTGAAAGTCTGATAAAAGCCGGAAAAATGACTAAGTCCCAAAAAAAATTTTTTTCAACTTTTTTCTATTTTACCCCCGTGGGATATATATTCTACCCACACACATTTGGAACTCTCCTGGGGTACCCTCACACATATTATTCCCTCATTTAGTGGATATTTTCACAAAAAAGTGAAATTTTCAAAAATCCAGAAAATTGGCTGAAAATGACTAAATATCAAGGACTCATTGGGCGAATCGCTCTGGAACTGAAATCGGAACGCTCACTGACATTTCCCCTATCCTAAAGTCTGATAAACGCCGAAAAATGACTAAGTCCAAAAAAAAATTTGTTCAACTTTTTTCAATTTTACCCCGTGGGATATATATTCTACCCACACACATTTGGAACTCTCCTGGGGTACCCGAACACATATTATTCCCTCGTTTAGTGGATATTTTCACAAAAAAGTGAAATTTTCAAAAATCCAGAAAATTGGCTGAAAACGACTAAATATCAAGGACTCATTGGGCGAATTGCTCTGGAACTGAAATCGAAACGCTCACTGACATTTCCCCTATCTGAAAGTCTGATAAATGCTGGAAAAATGACTAAGTCCCCAAAAAAAATTTTTTCAACTTTTTTCAATTTTACCCCCGTGGGATATATATTCTACCCACACACATTTGGAACTCTCCTGGGGTACCCTCACACATATTATTCCCTCATTTAGTGGATATTTTCACAAAAAAGTGAAATTTTCAAAAATCCAGAAAATTGGCTGAAAACGACTAAATATCAAGGACTCATTGGGCGAATTGCTCTGGAACTGAAATCGAAACGCTCACTGACATTTCCCCTATCTGAAAGTCTGATAAATGCCGGAAAAATGACTAAGTCCAAAAAAAAATTTGTTCAACTTTTTTCAATTTTACTCCCGTGGGATATATATTCTACCCACACACATTTGGAACTCTCCTGGGGTACCCTCACACATATTATTCCCTCATTTAGTGGATATTTTCACAAAAAAGTGAAATTTTCAAAAATCCAGAAAATTGGCTGAAAATGACTAAATATCAAGGACTCATTGGGCGAATCGCTCTGGAACTGAAATCGGAACGCTCACTGACATTTCCCCTATCCTAAAGTCTGATAAACACCGCAAAATGACTAAGTCCAAAAAAAAATTTGTTCAACTTTTTTCAATTTTACCCCATGGGATATATATTCTACCCACACACATTTGGAACTCTCCCTGGGTACCCGCACACATATTATTCCCTCGTTTAGTGGATATTTTCACAAAAAAGTGAAATTTTCAAAAATCCCGAAAATTGGCTGAAAACGACTAAATATCAAGGACTCATTGGGCGAATTGCTCTGGAACTGAAATCGGAACGCTCACTGACATTTCCCCTATCTGAAAGTCTGATAAACGCCGGAAAAATGACTAAGTCCAAAAAAAATTATTTTTCAACTTTTTTCAATTTTACCCCGTGGGATATATATTCTACCCACACACATTTGGAACTCTCCTGGGGTACCCTCACACATATTATTCCCTCATTTAGTGGATATTTTCCCAAAAAAGTGAAATTTTCAAAAATCCAGAAAATTGGCTGAAAATGACTAAATATCAAGGACTCATTGGGCGAATCGCTCTGGAACTGAATTCGGAACGCTCACTGACATTTCCCCTATCTGAAAGTCTGATAAAAGCCGGAAAAATGACTAAGTCCCAAAAAAAATTTTTTTCAACTTTTTTCTATTTTACCCCCGTGGGATATATTCTACCCACACACATTTGGAACTCTCCTGGGGTACCCTCACACATATTATTCCCTCATTTAGTGGATATTTTCACAAAAAAGTGAAATTTTCAAAAATCCAGAAAATTGGCTGAAAATGACTAAATATCAAGGACTCATTGGGCGAATCGCTCTGGAACTGAAATCGGAACGCTCACTGACATTTCCCCTATCCTAAAGTCTGATAAACGCCGAAAAATGACTAAGTCCAAAAAAAAATTTGTTCAACTTTTTTCAATTTTACCCCGTGGGATATATATTCTACCCACACACATTTGGAACTCTCCTGGGGTACCCGAACACATATTATTCCCTCGTTTAGTGGATATTTTCACAAAAAAGTGAAATTTTCAAAAATCCAGAAAATTGGCTGAAAACGACTAAATATCAAGGACTCATTGGGCGAATTGCTCTGGAACTGAAATCGAAACGCTCACTGACATTTCCCCTATCTGAAAGTCTGATAAATGCCGGAAAAATGACTAAGTCCAAAAAAAAATTTGTACAACTTTTTTCAATTTTACCCCCGTGGGATATATATTCTACCCACACACATTTGGAACTCTCCTGGGGTACCCTCACACATATTATTCCCTCATTTAGTGGATATTTTCACAAAAAAGTGAAATTTTCAAAAATCCAGAAAATTGGCTGAAAATGACTAAATATCAAGGACTCATTGGGCGAATCGCTCTGGAACTGAAATCGGAATGCTCACTGACATTTCCCCTATCTGAAAGTCTGATAAACGCCGAAAAATGACTAAGTCCAAAAAAAAATTTGTTCAACTTTTTTCAATTTTACCCCGTGGGATATATATTCTACCCAGACACATTTGGAACTCTCCTGGGGTACCCTCACACATATTATTCCCTCATTTAGTGGATATTTTCACAAAAAAGTGAAATTTTCAAAAATCCAGAGAATTGGCTGAAAATGACTAAATATCAAGGACTCATTGGGCGAATCGCTCTGGAACTGAAATCGGAACGCTCACTGACATTTCCCCTATCTGAAAGTCTGATAAACGCCGAAAAATGACTAAGTCCAAAAAAAAATTTGTTCAACTTTTTTCAATTTTACCCCGTGGGATATATATTCTACCCACACACATTTGGAACTCTCCTGGGGTACCCTCACACATATTATTCCCTCATTTAGTGGATATTTTCACAAAAAAGTGAAATTTTCAAAAATCCAGAAAATTGGCTGAAAACGACTAAATATCAAGGACTCATTGGGCGAATCGCTCTGGAACTGAAATTGGAATGCTCACTCACATTTCCCCTATCTGAAAGTCTGATAAACGGTGGAAAAATGACTAAGTCCCAAAAAAAATTTTTTTTCAACTTTTTTCAATTTTACCCCCGTGGGATATGTATTCTACCCACACACATTTGGAACTCTCCTGGGGTACCCTCACACATATTATTCCCTCATTTAGTGGATATTTTCACAAAAAAGTGAAATTTTCAAAAATCCAGAAAATTGGCTGAAAATGACTAAATATCAAGGACTCATTGGGCAAATCGCTCTGGAACTGAAATCGGAACGCTCACTGACATTTCCCCTATCTGAAAGTCTGATAAACGCCGAAAAATGACTAAGTCCAAAAAAAAATTTGTTCAACTTTTTACAATTTTACCCCGTGGGATATATATTCTACCCACACACATTTGGAACTCTCCTGGGGTACCCTCACACATATTATTCCCTCATTTAGTGGATATTTTCACAAAAAAGTGAAATTTTCAAAAATCCAGAAAATTGGCTGAAAATGACTAAATATCAAGGACTCATTGGGCAAATCGCTCTGGAACTGAAATCGGAACGCTCACTGACATTTCCCCTATCTGAAAGTCTGATAAACGCCGAAAAATGACTAAGTCCAAAAAAAAATTTGTTCAACTTTTTACAATTTTACCCCGTGGGATATATATTCTACCCACACACATTTGGAACTCTCCTGGGGTACCCTCACACATATTATTCCCTCATTTAGTGGATATTTTCACAAAAAAGTGAAATTTTCAAAAATCCAGAAAATTGGCTGAAAACGACTAAATATCAAGGACTCATTGGGCGAATCGCTCTGGAACTGAAATTGGAATGCTCACTCACATTTCCCCTATCTGAAAGTCTGATAAACGGTGGAAAAATGACTAAGTCCCAAAAAAAATTTTTTTTCAACTTTTTTCAATTTTACCCCCGTGGGATATGTATTCTACCCACACACATTTGGAACTCTCCTGGGGTACCCTCACACATATTATTCCCTCATTTAGTGGATATTTTCACAAAAAAGTGAAATTTTCAAAAATCCAGAAAATTGGCTGAAAATGACTAAATATCAAGGACTCATTGGGCAAATCGCTCTGGAACTGAAATCGGAACGCTCACTGACATTTCCACTATCTGAAAGTCTGATAAACGCCGAAAAATGACTAAGTCCAAAAAAAAATTTGTTCAACTTTTTACAATTTTACCCCGTGGGATATATATTCTACCCACACACATTTGGAACTCTCCTGGGGTACCCTCACACATATTATTCCCTCATTTAGTGGATATTTTCACAAAAAAGTGAAATTTTCAAAAATCCAGAAAATTGGCTGAAAATGACTAAATATCAAGGACTCATTGGGCAAATCGCTCTGGAACTGAAATCGGAACGCTCACTGACATTTCCCCTATCTGAAAGTCTGATAAACGCCGAAAAATGACTAAGTCCAAAAAAAAATTTGTTCAACTTTTTACAATTTTACCCCGTGGGATATATATTCTACCCACACACATTTGGAACTCTCCTGGGGTACCCTCACACATATTATTCCCTCATTTAGTGGATATTTTCACAAAAAAGTGAAATTTTCAAAAATCCAGAAAATTGGCTGAAAATGACTAAATATCAAGGACTCATTGGGCGAATCGCTCTGGAACTGAAATCGGAACGCTCACTGACATTTCCCCTATCTGAAAGTCTGATAAATACCGGAAAAATGACTAAGTCCAAAAAAAAATTTGTTCAACTTTTTTCAATTTTACCCCCGTGGGATATATATTCTACCCACACACATTTGGAACTCTCCTGGGGTACCCTCACACATATTATTCCCTCATTTAGTGGATATTTTCACAAAAAAGTGAAATTTTCAAAAATCCAGAAAATTGGCTGAAAACGACTAAATATCAAGGAATCATTGGGCGAATTGCTCTGGAACTGAAATCGGAACGCTCACTGACATTTCCCCTATCTGAAAGTCTGATAAACGCCGAAAAATGACTAAGTCCAAAAAAAAATTTGTTCAACTTTTTACAATTTTACCCCGTGGGATATATATTCTACCCACACACATTTGGAACTCTCCTGGGGTACCCTCACACATATTATTCCCTCATTTAGTGGATATTTTCACAAAAAAGTGAAATTTTCAAAAATCCAGAAAATTGGCTGAAAATGACTAAATATCAAGGACTCATTGGGCGAATCGCTCTGGAACTGAAATCGGAACGCTCACTGACATTTCCCCTATCTGAAAGTCTGATAAAAGCCGGAAAAATGACTAAGTCCCAAAAAAAAATTTTTTCAACTTTTTTCAATTTTACCCCCGTGGGATATATATTCTACCCACACACATTTGGAACTCTCCTGGGGTACCCTCACACATATTATTCCCTCATTTAGTGGATATTTTCACAAAAAAGTGAAATTTTCAAAAATCCAGAAAATTGGCTGAAAATGACTAAATATCAAGGACTCATTGGGCGAATCGCTCTGGAACTGAAATCGGAACGCTCACTGACATTTCCCCTATCTGAAAGTCTGATAAAAGCCGGAAAAATGGCTAAGTCCCCAAAAAAAAATTTTTCAACTTTTTTCAATTTTACCCCCGTGGGATATATATTCTACCCACACACATGTGGAACTCTCCTGGGGTACCCTCACACATATTATTCCCTCATTTAGTGGATATTTTCACAAAAAAGTGAAATTTTCAAAAATCCAGAAAATTGGCTGAAAACGACTAAATATCAAGGACTCATTGGGCGAATTGCTCTGGAACTGAAATCGAAACGCTCACTGACATTTCCCCTATCTGAAAGTCTGATAAATACCGGAAAAATGACTAAGTCCAAAAAAAAATTTGTTCAACTTTTTTCAATTTTACCCCCGTGGGATATATATTCTACCCACACACATTTGGAACTCTCCTGGGGTACCCTCACACATATTATTCCCTCATTTAGTGGATATTTTCACAAAAAAGTGAAATTTTCAAAAATCCAGAAAATTGGCTGAAAACGACTAAATATCAAGGAATCATTGGGCGAATTGCTCTGGAACTGAAATCGGAACGCTCACTGACATTTCCCCTATCTGAAAGTCTGATCAACGCCGGAAAAATGACTAAGTCCAAAAAAAATTATTTTTCAACTTTTTTCAATTTTACCTCCGTGGGATATATATTCTACCCACACACATTTGGAACTCTCCTGGGGTACCCTCACACATATTATTCCCTCATTTAGTGGATATTTTCACAAAAAAGTGAAATTTTCAAAAATCCAGAAAATTGGCTGAAAATGACTAAATATCAAGGACTCATTGGGCGAATCGCTCTGGAACTGAAATCGGAACGCTCACTGACATTTCCCCTATCTGAAAGTCTGATAAACGCCGAAAAATGACTAAGTCCAAAAAAAAATTTGTTCAACTTTTTTCAATTTTACCCCGTGGGATATATATTCTACCCACACACATTTGGAACTCTCCTGGGGTACCCTCACACATATTATTCCCTCATTTAGTGGATATTTTCACAAAAAAGTGAAATTTTCAAAAATCCAGAAAACTGGCTGAAAACGACTAAATATCAAGGACTCATTGGGCGAATTGCTCTGGAACTGAAATCGGAACGCTCACTGACATTTCCCCTATCTGAAAGTCTGATAAACGCCGGAAAAATGACTAAGTCCAAAAAAATTTTTTTTTCAACTTTTTTCAATTTTACCCCGTGGGATATATATTCTACCCACACACATTTGGAACTCTCCTGGGGTACCCTCACACATATTATTCCCTCATTTAGTGGATATTTTCACAAAAAAGTGAAATTTTCAAAAATCCAGAAAATTGGCTGAAAATGACTAAATATCAAGGACTCATTGGGCGAATCGCTCTGGAACTGAAATCGGAACGCTCACTGACATTTCCCCTATCTGAAAGTCTGATAAAAGCTGGAAAAATGACTAAGTCCCAAAAAAAATTTTTTTCAACTTTTTTCAATTTTACCCCCGTGGGATATATATTCTACCCACACACATTTGGAACTCTCCTGGGGTACCCTCACACATATTATTCCCTCATTTAGTGGATATTTTCACAAAAAAGTGAAATTTTCAAAAATCCAGAAAATTGGCTGAAAACGACTAAATATCAAGGACTCATTGGGCGAATGGCTCTGGAACTGAAATCGGAATGCTCACTCACATTTCCCCTATCTGAAAGTCTGATAAACAGCGGAAAAATGACTAAGTCCCAAAAAAAAATTTTTTTCAACTTTTTTCAATTTTACCCCCGTGGGATATGTATTCTACCCACACACATTTGGAACTCTCCTGGGGTACCCTCACACATATTATTCCCTCATTTAGTGGATATTTTCACAAAAAAGTGAAATTTTCAAAAATCCAGAAAATTGGCTGAAAATGACTAAATATCAAGGACTCATTGGGCAAATCGCTCTGGAACTGAAATCGGAACGCTCACTGACATTTCCCCTATCTGAAAGTCTGATAAAAGCCGGAAAAATGGCTAAGTCCCCAAAAAAAAATTTTTCAACTTTTTTCAATTTTACCCCCGTGGGATATATATTCTACCCACACACATTTGGAACTCTCCTGGGGTACCCTCACACATATTATTCCCTCATTTAGTGGATATTTTCACAAAAAAGTGAAATTTTCAAAAATCCAGAAAATTGGCTGAAAACGACTAAATATCAAGGACTCATTGGGCGAATTGCTCTGGAACTGAAATCGAAACGCTCACTGACATTTCCCCTATCTGAAAGTCTGATAAATACCGGAAAAATGACTAAGTCCAAAAAAAAATTTGTTCAACTTTTTTCAATTTTACCCCCGTGGGATATATATTCTACCCACACACATTTGGAACTCTCCTGGGGTACCCTCACACATATTATTCCCTCATTTAGTGGATATTTTCACAAAAAAGTGAAATTTTCAAAAATCCAGAAAATTGGCTGAAAACGACTAAATATCAAGGAATCATTGGGCGAATTGCTCTGGAACTGAAATCGGAACGCTCACTGACATTTCCCCTATCTGAAAGTCTGATAAACGCCGAAAAATGACTAAGTCCAAAAAAAAATTTGTTCAACTTTTTACAATTTTACCCCGTGGGATATATATTCTACCCACACACATTTGGAACTCTCCTGGGGTACCCTCACACATATTATTCCCTCATTTAGTGGATATTTTCACAAAAAAGTGAAATTTTCAAAAATCCAGAAAATTGGCTGAAAATGACTAAATATCAAGGACTCATTGGGCGAATCGCTCTGGAACTGAAATCGGAACGCTCACTGACATTTCCCCTATCTGAAAGTCTGATAAAAGCCGGAAAAATGACTAAGTCCCAAAAAAAAATTTTTTCAACTTTTTTCAATTTTACCCCCGTGGGATATATATTCTACCCACACACATTTGGAACTCTCCTGGGGTACCCTCACACATATTATTCCCTCATTTAGTGGATATTTTCACAAAAAAGTGAAATTTTCAAAAATCCAGAAAATTGGCTGAAAATGACTAAATATCAAGGACTCATTGGGCGAATCGCTCTGGAACTGAAATCGGAACGCTCACTGACATTTCCCCTATCTGAAAGTCTGATAAAAGCCGGAAAAATGGCTAAGTCCCCAAAAAAAAATTTTTCAACTTTTTTCAATTTTACCCCCGTGGGATATATATTCTACCCACACACATGTGGAACTCTCCTGGGGTACCCTCACACATATTATTCCCTCATTTAGTGGATATTTTCACAAAAAAGTGAAATTTTCAAAAATCCAGAAAATTGGCTGAAAACGACTAAATATCAAGGACTCATTGGGCGAATTGCTCTGGAACTGAAATCGAAACGCTCACTGACATTTCCCCTATCTGAAAGTCTGATAAATACCGGAAAAATGACTAAGTCCAAAAAAAAATTTGTTCAACTTTTTTCAATTTTACCCCCGTGGGATATATATTCTACCCACACACATTTGGAACTCTCCTGGGGTACCCTCACACATATTATTCCCTCATTTAGTGGATATTTTCACAAAAAAGTGAAATTTTCAAAAATCCAGAAAATTGGCTGAAAACGACTAAATATCAAGGAATCATTGGGCGAATTGCTCTGGAACTGAAATCGGAACGCTCACTGACATTTCCCCTATCTGAAAGTCTGATCAACGCCGGAAAAATGACTAAGTCCAAAAAAAATTATTTTTCAACTTTTTTCAATTTTACCTCCGTGGGATATATATTCTACCCACACACATTTGGAACTCTCCTGGGGTACCCTCACACATATTATTCCCTCATTTAGTGGATATTTTCACAAAAAAGTGAAATTTTCAAAAATCCAGAAAATTGGCTGAAAATGACTAAATATCAAGGACTCATTGGGCGAATCGCTCTGGAACTGAAATCGGAACGCTCACTGACATTTCCCCTATCTGAAAGTCTGATAAACGCCGAAAAATGACTAAGTCCAAAAAAAAATTTGTTCAACTTTTTTCAATTTTACCCCGTGGGATATATATTCTACCCACACACATTTGGAACTCTCCTGGGGTACCCTCACACATATTATTCCCTCATTTAGTGGATATTTTCACAAAAAAGTGAAATTTTCAAAAATCCAGAAAACTGGCTGAAAACGACTAAATATCAAGGACTCATTGGGCGAATTGCTCTGGAACTGAAATCGGAACGCTCACTGACATTTCCCCTATCTGAAAGTCTGATAAACGCCGGAAAAATGACTAAGTCCAAAAAAATTTTTTTTTCAACTTTTTTCAATTTTACCCCGTGGGATATATATTCTACCCACACACATTTGGAACTCTCCTGGGGTACCCTCACACATATTATTCCCTCATTTAGTGGATATTTTCACAAAAAAGTGAAATTTTCAAAAATCCAGAAAATTGGCTGAAAATGACTAAATATCAAGGACTCATTGGGCGAATCGCTCTGGAACTGAAATCGGAACGCTCACTGACATTTCCCCTATCTGAAAGTCTGATAAAAGCTGGAAAAATGACTAAGTCCCAAAAAAAATTTTTTTCAACTTTTTTCAATTTTACCCCCGTGGGATATATATTCTACCCACACACATTTGGAACTCTCCTGGGGTACCCTCACACATATTATTCCCTCATTTAGTGGATATTTTCACAAAAAAGTGAAATTTTCAAAAATCCAGAAAATTGGCTGAAAACGACTAAATATCAAGGACTCATTGGGCGAATGGCTCTGGAACTGAAATCGGAATGCTCACTCACATTTCCCCTATCTGAAAGTCTGATAAACAGCGGAAAAATGACTAAGTCCCAAAAAAAAATTTTTTTCAACTTTTTTCAATTTTACCCCCGTGGGATATGTATTCTACCCACACACATTTGGAACTCTCCTGGGGTACCCTCACACATATTATTCCCTCATTTAGTGGATATTTTCACAAAAAAGTGAAATTTTCAAAAATCCAGAAAATTGGCTGAAAATGACTAAATATCAAGGACTCATTGGGCAAATCGCTCTGGAACTGAAATCGGAACGCTCACTGACATTTCCCCTATCTGAAAGTCTGATAAAAGCCGGAAAAATGGCTAAGTCCCCAAAAAAAAATTTTTCAACTTTTTTCAATTTTACCCCCGTGGGATATATATTCTACCCACACACATTTGGAACTCTCCTGGGGTACCCTCACACATATTATTCCCTCATTTAGTGGATATTTTCACAAAAAAGTGAAATTTTCAAAAATCCAGAAAATTGGCTGAAAACGACTAAATATCAAGGACTCATTGGGCGAATTGCTCTGGAACTGAAATCGAAACGCTCACTGACATTTCCCCTATCTGAAAGTCTGATAAATACCGGAAAAATGACTAAGTCCAAAAAAAAATTTGTTCAACTTTTTTCAATTTTACCCCCGTGGGATATATATTCTACCCACACACATTTGGAACTCTCCTGGGGTACCCTCACACATATTATTCCCTCATTTAGTGGATATTTTCACAAAAAAGTGAAATTTTCAAAAATCCAGAAAATTGGCTGAAAACGACTAAATATCAAGGAATCATTGGGCGAATTGCTCTGGAACTGAAATCGGAACGCTCACTGACATTTCCCCTATCTGAAAGTCTGATCAACGCCGGAAAAATGACTAAGTCCAAAAAAAATTATTTTTCAACTTTTTTCAATTTTACCTCCGTGGGATATATATTCTACCCACACACATTTGGAACTCTCCTGGGGTACCCTCACACATATTATTCCCTCATTTAGTGGATATTTTCACAAAAAAGTGAAATTTTCAAAAATCCAGAAAATTGGCTGAAAATGACTAAATATCAAGGACTCATTGGGCGAATCGCTCTGGAACTGAAATCGGAACGCTCACTGACATTTCCCCTATCTGAAAGTCTGATAAACGCCGAAAAATGACTAAGTCCAAAAAAAAATTTGTTCAACTTTTTTCAATTTTACCCCGTGGGATATATATTCTACCCACACACATTTGGAACTCTCCTGGGGTACCCTCACACATATTATTCCCTCATTTAGTGGATATTTTCACAAAAAAGTGAAATTTTCAAAAATCCAGAAAACTGGCTGAAAACGACTAAATATCAAGGACTCATTGGGCGAATTGCTCTGGAACTGAAATCGGAACGCTCACTGACATTTCCCCTATCTGAAAGTCTGATAAACGCCGGAAAAATGACTAAGTCCAAAAAAATTTTTTTTTCAACTTTTTTCAATTTTACCCCGTGGGATATATATTCTACCCACACACATTTGGAACTCTCCTGGGGTACCCTCACACATATTATTCCCTCATTTAGTGGATATTTTCACAAAAAAGTGAAATTTTCAAAAATCCAGAAAATTGGCTGAAAATGACTAAATATCAAGGACTCATTGGGCGAATCGCTCTGGAACTGAAATCGGAACGCTCACTGACATTTCCCCTATCTGAAAGTCTGATAAAAGCTGGAAAAATGACTAAGTCCCAAAAAAAATTTTTTTCAACTTTTTTCAATTTTACCCCCGTGGGATATATATTCTACCCACACACATTTGGAACTCTCCTGGGGTACCCTCACACATATTATTCCCTCATTTAGTGGATATTTTCACAAAAAAGTGAAATTTTCAAAAATCCAGAAAATTGGCTGAAAACGACTAAATATCAAGGACTCATTGGGCGAATGGCTCTGGAACTGAAATCGGAATGCTCACTCACATTTCCCCTATCTGAAAGTCTGATAAACAGCGGAAAAATGACTAAGTCCCAAAAAAAAATTTTTTTCAACTTTTTTCAATTTTACCCCCGTGGGATATGTATTCTACCCACACACATTTGGAACTCTCCTGGGGTACCCTCACACATATTATTCCCTCATTTAGTGGATATTTTCACAAAAAAGTGAAATTTTCAAAAATCCAGAAAATTGGCTGAAAATGACTAAATATCAAGGACTCATTGGGCAAATCGCTCTGGAACTGAAATCGGAACGCTCACTGACATTTCCCCTATCTGAAAGTCTGATAAACGCCGAAAAATGACTAAGTCCAAAAAAAAATTTGTTCAACTTTTTTCAATTTTACCCCGTGGGATATATATTCTACCCAGACACATTTGGAACTCTCCTGGGGTACCCTCACACATATTATTCCCTCATTTAGTGGATATTTTCACAAAAAAGTGAAATTTTCAAAAATCCAGAAAATTGGCTGAAAACGACTAAATATCAAGGACTCATTGGGCGAATCGCTCTGGAACTGAAATCGGAATGCTCACTCACATTTCCCCTATCTGAAAGTCTGATAAACGGCGGAAAAATGACTAAGTCCCAAAAAAACATTTTTTTCAACTTTTTTCAATTTTACCCCCGTGGGATATATATTCTACCCACACACATGTGGAACTCTCCTGGGGTACCCTCACACATATTATTCCCTCATTTAGTGGATATTTTCACAAAAAAGTGAAATTTTCAAAAATCCAGAAAATTGGCTGAAAATGACTAAATATCAAGGACTCATTGGGCGAATCGCTCTGGAACTGAAATCGGAACGCTCACTGACATTTCCCCTATCCTAAAGTCTGATAAACGCCGAAAAATGACTAAGTCCAAAAAAAAATTTGTTCAACTTTTTTCAATTTTACCCCGTGGGATATATATTCTACCCACACACATTTGGAACTCTCCTGGGGTACCCGCACACATATTATTCCCTCGTTTAGTGGATATTTTCACAAAAAAGTGAAATTTTCAAAAATCCAGAAAATTGGCTGAAAACGACTAAATATCAAGGACTCATTGGGCGAATTGCTCTGGAACTGAAATCGAAACGCTCACTGACATTTCCCCTATCTGAAAGTCTGATAAATACCGGAAAAATGACTAAGTCCAAAAAAAAATTTGTTCAACTTTTTTCAATTTTACCCCCGTGGGATATATATTCTACCCACACACATTTGGAACTCTCCTGGGGTACCCTCACACATATTATTCCCTCATTTAGTGGATATTTTCACAAAAAAGTGAAATTTTCAAAAATCCAGAAAATTGGCTGAAAATGACTAAATATCAAGGACTCATAGGGCGAATCGCTCTGGAACTGAAATCGGAACGCTCACTGACATTTCCCCTATCTGAAAGTCTGATAAACGCCGAAAAATGACTAAGTCCAAAAAAAAATTTGTTCAACTTTTTTCAATTTTACCCCGTGGGATATATATTCTACCCACACACATTTGGAACTCTCCTGGGGTACCCTCACACATATTATTCCCTCATTTAGTGGATATTTTCACAAAAAAGTGAAATTTTCAAAAATCCAGAAAACTGGCTGAAAACGACTAAATATCAAGGACTCATTGGGCGAATTGCTCTGGAACTGAAATCGGAACGCTCACTGACATTTCCCCTATCTGAAAGTCTGATAAACGCCGGAAAAATGACTAAGTCCAAAAAAATTTTTTTTTCAACTTTTTTCAATTTTACCCCGTGGGATATATATTCTACCCACACACATTTGGAACTCTCCTGGGGTACCCTCACACATATTATTCCCTCATTTAGTGGATATTTTCACAAAAAAGTGAAATTTTCAAAAATCCAGAAAATTGGCTGAAAATGACTAAATATCAAGGACTCATTGGGCGAATCGCTCTGGAACTGAAATCGGAACGCTCACTGACATTTCCCCTATCTGAAAGTCTGATAAAAGCTGGAAAAATGACTAAGTCCCAAAAAAAATTTTTTTCAACTTTTTTCAATTTTACCCCCGTGGGATATATATTCTACCCACACACATTTGGAACTCTCCTGGGGTACCCTCACACATATTATTCCCTCATTTAGTGGATATTTTTACAAAAAAGTGAAATTTCAAAAATCCAGAAAATTGGCTGAAAACGACTAAATATCAAGGACTCATTGGGCGAATGGCTCTGGAACTGAAATCGGAATGCTCACTCACATTTCCCCTATCTGAAAGTCTGATAAACAGCGGAAAAATGACTAAGTCCCAAAAAAAAATTTTTTTCAACTTTTTTCAATTTTACCCCCGTGGGATATGTATTCTACCCACACACATTTGGAACTCTCCTGGGGTACCCTCACACATATTATTCCCTCATTTAGTGGATATTTTCACAAAAAAGTGAAATTTTCAAAAATCCAGAAAATTGGCTGAAAATGACTAAATATCAAGGACTCATTGGGCAAATCGCTCTGGAACTGAAATCGGAACGCTCACTGACATTTCCCCTATCTGAAAGTCTGATAAACGCCGAAAAATGACTAAGTCCAAAAAAAAATTTGTTCAACTTTTTTCAATTTTACCGCGTGGGATATATATTCTACCCACACACATTTGGAACTCTCCTGGGGTACCCTCACACATATTATTCCCTCATTTAGTGGATATTTTCACAAAAAAGTGAAATTTTCAAAAATCCAGAAAATTGGCTGAAAATGACTAAATATCAAGGACTCATTGGGCGAATCGCTCTGGAACTGAAATCGGAACGCTCACTGACATTTCCCCTATCTGAAAGTCTGATAAACGCCGAAAAATTACTAAGTCCAAAAAAAAATTTGTTCAACTTTTTTCAATTTTACCCCGTGGGATATATATTCTACCCACACACATTTGGAACTCTCCTGGGGTACCCTCACACATATTATTCCCTCATTTAGTGGATATTTTCACAAAAAAGTGAAATTTTCAAAAATCCAGAAAATTGGCTGAAAATGACTAAATATCAAGGACTCATTGGGCGAATCGCTCTGGAACTGAAATCGGAACGCTCACTGACATTTCCCCTATCTGAAAGTCTGATAAACGCCGAAAAATGACTAAGTCCAAAAAAAAATTTGTTCAACTTTTTTCAATTTTACCCCGTGGGATATATATTCTACCCACACACATTTGGAACTCTCCTGGGGTACCCTCACACATATTATTCCCTCATTTAGTGGATATTTTCACAAAAAAGTGAAATTTTCAAAAATCCAGAAAACTGGCTGAAAACGACTAAATATCAAGGACTCATTGGGCGAATTGCTCTGGAACTGAAATCGGAACGCTCACTGACATTTCCCCTATCTGAAAGTCTGATAAACGCCGGAAAAATGACTAAGTCCAAAAAAATTTTTTTTTCAACTTTTTTCAATTTTACCCCGTGGGATATATATTCTACCCACACACATTTGGAACTCTCCTGGGGTACCCTCACACATATTATTCCCTCATTTAGTGGATATTTTCACAAAAAAGTGAAATTTTCAAAAATCCAGAAAATTGGCTGAAAATGACTAAATATCAAGGACTCATTGGGCGAATCGCTCTGGAACTGAAATCGGAACGCTCACTGACATTTCCCCTATCTGAAAGTCTGATAAAAGCTGGAAAAATGACTAAGTCCCAAAAAACTTTTTTTTCAACTTTTTTCAATTTTACCCCCGTGGGATATATATTCTACCCACACACATTTGGAACTCTCCTGGGGTACCCTCACACATATTATTCCCTCATTTAGTGGATATTTTCACAAAAAAGTGAAATTTTCAAAAATCCAGAAAATTGGCTGAAAACGACTAAATATCAAGGACTCATTGGGCGAATGGCTCTGGAACTGAAATCGGAATGCTCACTCACATTTCCCCTATCTGAAAGTCTGATAAACAGCGGAAAAATGACTAAGTCCCAAAAAAAAATTTTTTTCAACTTTTTTCAATTTTACCCCCGTGGGATATGTATTCTACCCACACACATTTGGAACTCTCCTGGGGTACCCGCACACATATTATTCCCTCGTTTAGTGGATATTTTCACAAAATAGTGAAATTTTCAAAAATCCAGAAAATTGGCTGAAAACGACTAAATATCAAGGACTCATTGGGCGAATTGCTCTGGAACTGAAATCGAAACGCTCACTGACATTTCCCCTATCTGAAAGTCTGATAAATACCGGAAAAATGACTAAGTCCAAAAAAAAATTTGTTCAACTTTTTTCAATTTTACCCCCGTGGGATATATATTCTACCCACACACATTTGGAACTCTCCTGGGGTACCCTCACACATATTATTCCCTCATTTAGTGGATATTTTCACAAAAAAGTGAAATTTTCAAAAATCCAGAAAATTGGCTGAAAACGACTAAATATCAAGGAATCATTGGGCGAATTGCTCTGGAACTGAAATCGGAACGCTCACTGACATTTCCCCTATCTGAAAGTCTGATAAACGCCGGAAAAATGACTAAGTCCAAAAAAAATTATTTTTCAACTTTTTTCAATTTTACCTCCGTGGGATATATATTCTACCCACACACATTTGGAACTCTCCTGGGGTACCCTCACACATATTATTCCCTCATTTAGTGGATATTTTCACAAAAAAGTGAAATTTTCAAAAATCCAGAAAATTGGCTGAAAATGACTAAATATCAAGGACTCATTGGGCGAATCGCTCTGGAACTGAAATCGGAACGCTCACTGACATTTCCCCTATCTGAAAGTCTGATAAACGCCGAAAAATGACTAAGTCCAAAAAAAAATTTGTTCAACTTTTTTCAATTTTACCCCGTGGGATATATATTCTACCCACACACATTTGGAACTCTCCTGGGGTACCCTCACACATATTATTCCCTCATTTAGTGGATATTTTCACAAAAAAGTGAAATTTTCAAAAATCCAGAAAACTGGCTGAAAACGACTAAATATCAAGGACTCATTGGGCGAATTGCTCTGGAACTGAAATCGGAACGCTCACTGACATTTCTCCTATCTGAAAGTCTGATAAACGCCGGAAAAATGACTAAGTCCAAAAAAATTTTTTTTTCAACTTTTTTCAATTTTACCCCGTGGGATATATATTCTACCCACACACATTTGGAACTCTCCTGGGGTACCCTCACACATATTATTCCCTCATTTAGTGGATATTTTCACAAAAAAGTGAAATTTTCAAAAATCCAGAAAATTGGCTGAAAATGACTAAATATCAAGGACTCATTGGGCGAATCGCTCTGGAACTGAAACCGGAACGCTCACTGACATTTCCCCTATCTGAAAGTCTGATAAAAGCTGGAAAAATGACTAAGTCCCAAAAAAAATTTTTTTCAACTTTTTTCAATTTTACCCCCGTGGGATATATATTCTACCCACACACATTTGGAACTCTCCTGGGGTACCCTCACACATATTATTCCCTCATTTAGTGGATATTTTCACAAAAAAGTGAAATTTTCAAAAATCCAGAAAATTGGCTGAAAACGACTAAATATCAAGGACTCATTGGGCGAATGGCTCTGGAACTGAAATCGGAATGCTCACTCACATTTCCCCTATCTGAAAGTCTGATAAACAGCGGAAAAATGACTAAGTCCCGAAAAAAAATTTTTTTCAACTTTTTTCAATTTTACCCCCGTGGGATATGTATTCTACCCACACACATTTGGAACTCTCCTGGGGTACCCTCACACATATTATTCCCTCATTTAGTGGATATTTTCACAAAAAAGTGAAATTTTCAAAAATCCAGAAAATTGGCTGAAAATGACTAAATATCAAGGACTCATTGGGCAAATCGCTCTGGAACTGAAATCGGAACGCTCACTGACATTTCCCCTATCTGAAAGTCTGATAAACGCCGAAAAATGACTAAGTCCAAAAAAAAATTTGTTCAACTTTTTTCAATTTTACCCCGTGGGATATATATTCTACCCACACACATTTGGAACTCTCCTGGGGTACCCTCACACATATTATTCCCTCATTTAGTGGATATTTTCACAAAAAAGTGAAATTTTCAAAAATCCAGAAAATTGGCTGAAAATGACTAAATATCAAGGACTCATTGGGCGAATCGCTCTGGAACTGAAATCGGAACGCTCACTGACATTTCCCCTATCTGAAAGTCTGATAAACGCCGAAAAATTACTAAGTCCAAAAAAAAATTTGTTCAACTTTTTTCAATTTTACCCCGTGGGATATATATTCTACCCACACACATTTGGAACTCTCCTGGGGTACCCTCACACATATTATTCCCTCATTTAGTGGATATTTTCACAAAAAAGTGAAATTTTCAAAAATCCAGAAAATTGGCTGAAAATGACTAAATATCAAGGACTCATTGGGCGAATCGCTCTGGAACTGAAATCGGAATGCTCACTCACATTTCCCCTATCTGAAAGTCTGATAAACGCCGGAAAAATGACTAAGTCCCAAAAAAACATTTTTTTCAACTTTTTTCAATTTTACCCCCGTGGGATATATATTCTACCCACACACATTTGGAACTCTCCTGGGGTACCCTCACACATATTATTCCCTAATTTAGTGGATATTTTCACAAAAAAGTGAAATTTTCAAAAATCCAGAAAATTGGCTGAAAATGACTAAATATCAATGACTCATTGGGCGAATCGCTCTGGAACTGAAATCGGAACGCTCACTGACATTTCCCCTATCTGAAAGTCTGATAAACGCCGAAAAATGACTAAGTCCAAAAAAAAATTTGTTCAACTTTTTTCAATTTTACCCCGTGGGATATATATTCTACCCACACACATTTGGAACTCTCCTGGGGTACCCTCACACATATTATTCCCGCATTTAGTGGATATTTTCACAAAAAAGTGAAATTTTCAAAAATCCAGAAAATTGGCTGAAAACGACTAAATATCAAGGACTCATTGGACGAATTGCTCTGGAACTGAAATCGGAACGCTCACTGACATTTCCCCTATCTGAAAGTCTGATAAACGCCGGAAAAATGACTAAGTCCAAAAAAAAATTTGTTCAACTTTTTTCAATTTTACCCCGTGGGATATATATTCTACCCACACACATTTGGAACTCTCCTGGGGTACCCTCACACATATTATTCCCTCATTTAGTGGATATTTTCACAAAAAAGTGAAATTTTCAAAAATCCAGAAAATTGGCTGAAAACGACTAAATATCAAGGACTCATTGGGCGAATCGCTCTGGAACTGAAATCGGAATGCTCACTCACATTTCCCCTATCTGAAAGTCTGATAAACGGCGGAAAAATGACTAAGTCCCAAAAAAAAATTTTTTTCAACTTTTTTCAATTTTACCCCCGTGGGATATATATTCTACCCACACACATTTGGAACTCTCCTGGGGTACCCTCACACATATTATTCCCTCATTTAGTGGATATTTTCACAAAAAAGTGAAATTTTCAAAAATCCAGAAAATTGGCTTGAAAATGACTAAATATCAAGGACTCATTGGGCGAATCGCTCTGGAACTGAAATCGGAACGCTCACTGACATTTCCCCTATCTGAAAGTCTGATAAACGCCGAAAAATTACTAAGTCCAAAAAAAAAATTGTTCAACTTTTTTCAATTTTACCCCGTGGGATATATATTCTACCCACACACATTTGGAACTCTCCTGGGGTACCCTCACACATATTATTCCCTCATTTAGTGGATATTTTCACAAAAAAGTGAAATTTTCAAAAATCTAGAAAATTGGCTGAAAATGACTAAATATCAAGGACTCATTGGGCGAATCGCTCTGGAACTGAAATCGGAACGCTCACTGACATTTCCCCTATCTGAAAGTCTGATAAACGCCGAAAAATTACTAAGCCCAAAAAAAAATTTGTTCAACTTTTTTCAATTTTACCCCGTGGGATATATATTCTACCCACACACATTTGGAACTCTCCTGGGGTATTCTCACACATATTATTCCCTCATTTAGTGGATATTTTCACAAAAAAGTGAAATTTTCAAAAATCCAGAAAATTGGCTGAAAACGACTAAATATCAAGGACTCATTGGGCGAATCGCTCTGGAACTGAAATCGGAATGCTCACTCACATTTCCCCTATCTGAAAGTCTGATAAACGGCGGAAAAATGACTAAGTCCCAAAAAAAAATTTTTTTCAACTTTTTTCAATTTTACCCCCGTGGGATATGTATTCTACCCACACACATTTGGAACTCTCCTGGGGTACCCTCACACATATTATTCCCTCATTTAGTGGATATTTTCACAAAAAAGTGAAATTTTCAAAAATCCAGAAAATTGGCTGAAAATGACTAAATATCAAGGACTCATTGGGCGAATCGCTCTGGAACTGAAATCGGAACGCTCACTGACATTTCCCCTATCTGAAAGTCTGATAAACGCCGAAAAATGACTAAGTCCAAAAAAAAATTTGTTCAACTTTTTTCAATTTTACCCCGTGGGATATATATTCTACCCACACACATTTGGAACTCTCCTGGGGTACCCTCACACATATTATTCCCTCATTTAGTGGATATTTTCACAAAAAAGTGAAATTTTCAAAAATCCAGAAAATTGGCTGAAAACGACTAAATATCAAGGACTCATTGGGCGAATCGCTCTGGAACTGAAGTCGGAATGCTCACTCACATTTCCCCTATCTGAAAGTCTGATAAACGGCGGAAAAATGACTAAGTCCCAAAAAAAAATTTTTTTCAACTTTTTTCAATTTTACCCCCGTGGGATATATATTCTACCCACACACATTTGGAACTCTCCTGGGGTACCCTCACACATATTATTCCCTCATTTAGTGGATATTTTCACAAAAAAGTGAAATTTTCAAAAATCCAGAAAATTGGCTGAAAATGACTAAATATCAAGGACTCATTGGGCGAATTGCTCTGGAACTGAAATCGGAACGCTCACTGACATTTCCCCTATCTGAAAGTCTGATAAACGCCGAAAAATGACTAAGTCCAAAAAAAAATTTGTTCAACTTTTTTCAATTTTACCCCCGTGGGTTATATATTCTACCCACACACATTTGGAACTCTCCTGGGGTACCCTCACACATATTATTCCCTCATTTAGTGGATATTTTCCCAAAAAAGTGAAATTTTCAAAAATCCAGAAAATTGGCTGAAAACGACTAAATATCAAGGACTCATTGGGCGAATCGCTCTGGAACTGAAATCGTAATGCTCACTCACATTTCCCCTATCTGAAAGTCTGATAAACGCCGGAAAAATGACTAAGTCCAAAAAAAAATTTTTTTAAACTTTTTTCAATTTTACCCCCGTAGGATATATATTTTACCCACACACATTTGGAACTCTCCTGGGGTACCCTCACACATATTATTCCCTCATTTAGTGGATATTTTCACAAAAAAGTGAAATTTTCAAAAATCCAGAAAATTGGCTGAAAATGACTAAATATCAAGGACTCATTGGGCGAATCGCTCTGGAACTGAAATCGGAACGCTCACTGACATTTCCCCTATCTGAAAGTCTGATAAACGCCGAAAAATTACTAAGTCCAAAAAAAAATTTGTTCAACTTTTTTCAATTTTACCCCGTGGGATATATATTCTACCCACACACATTTGGAACTCTCCTGGGGTACCCTCACACATATTATTCCCTCATTTAGTGGATATTTTCACAAAAAAGTGAAATTTTCAAAAATCCAGAAAATTGGCTGAAAACGACTAAATATCAAGGACTCATTGGGCGAATCGCTCTGGAACTGAAATCGGAATGCTCACTCACATTTCCCCTATCTGAAAGTCTGATAAACGGCGGAAAAATGACTAAGTCCCAAAAAAAAATTTTTTTCAACTTTTTTCAATTTTACCCCCGTGGGTTATATATTCTACCCACACACATTTGGAACTCTCCTGGGGTACCCTCACACATATTATTCCCTCATTTAGTGGATATTTTCCCAAAAAAGTGAAATTTTCAAAAATCCAGAAAATTGGCTGAAAATGACTAAATATCAAGGACTCATTGGGCGAATCGCTCTGGAACTGAAATCGGAACGCTCACTGACATTTCCCCTATCTGAAAGTCTGATAAACGCCGAAAAATTACTAAGTCCAAAAAAAAATTTGTTCAACTTTTTTCAATTTTACCCCGTGGGATATATATTCTACCCACACACATTTGGAACTCTCCTGGGGTACCCTCACACATATTATTCCCTCATTTAGTGGATATTTTCACAAAAAAGTGAAATTTTCAAAAATCCTGAAAATTGGCTGAAAACGACTAAATATCAAGGACTCATTGGGCGAATCGCTCTGGAACTGAAATCGGAATGCTCACTCACATTTCCCCTATCTGAAAGTCTGATAAACGGCGGAAAAATGACTAAGTCCCAAAAAAAAATTTTTTTCAACTTTTTTCAATTTTACCCCCGTGGGATATAGATTCTACCCACACACATTTGGAACTCTCCTGGGGTACCCTCACACATATTATTCCCTCATTTAGTGGATATTTTCACAAAAAAGTGAAATTTTCAAAAATCTAGAAAATTGGCTGAAAATGACTAAATATCAAGGACTCATTGGGCGATTCGCTCTGGAACTGAAATCGGAACGCTCACTGACATTTCCCCTATCTGAAAGTCTGATAAACGCCGAAAAATGACTAAGTCCAAAAAAAAATTTGTTCAACTTTTTTCAATTTTACCCCCGTGGGTTATATATTCTACCCACACACATTTGGAACTCTCCTGGGGTACCCTCACACATATTATTCCCTCATTTAGTGGATATTTTCCCAAAAAAGTGAAATTTTCAAAAATCCAGAAAATTGGCTGAAAACGACTAAATATCAAGGACTCATTGGGCGAATTGCTCTGGAACTGAAATCGTAATGCTCACTCACATTTCCTCTATCTGAAAGTCTGATAAACGCCGGAAAAATGACTAAGTCCAAAAAAAAATTTTTTTAAACTTTTTTCAATTTTACCCCCGTGGGATATATATTTTACCCACACACATTTGGAACTCTCCTGGGGTACCCTCACACATATTATTCCCTCATTTAGTGGATATTTTCACAAAAAAGTGAAATTTTCAAAAATCCAGAAAATTGGCTGAAAACGACTAAATATCAAGGACTCATTGGACGAATTGCTCTGGAACTGAAATCAGAACGCTCACTGACATTTCCCCTATCTGAAAGTCTGATAAACGCCGAAAAATGACTGAGTCCAAAAAAAAATTTGTTCAACTTTTTTCAATTTTACCCCGTGGGATATATATTCTACCCACACACATTTGGAACTCTCCTGGGGTACCCTCACACATATTATTCCCTCATTTAGTGGATATTTTCACAAAAAAGTGAAATTTTCAAAAATCCAGAAAATTGGCTGAAAATGACTAAATATCAAGGACTCATTGGGCGAATCGCTCTGGAACTGAAATCGGAATGCTCACTGACATTTCCCCTATCTGAAAGTCTGATAAACGCCGGAAAAATGACTAAGTCCAAAAAAAAAATTTTTTCAACTTTTTTCAATTTTACCCCCGTGGGATATATATTTTACCCAAACACATTTGGAACTCTCCTGGGGTACCCTCACACATATTATTCCCTCATTTAGTGGATATTTTCACAAAAAAGTGAAATTTTCAAAAATCCAGAAAATTGGCTGAAAACGACTAAATATCAAGGACTCATTGGACGAATTGCTCTGGAACTGAAATCAGAACGCTCACTGACATTTCCCCTATCTGAAAGTCTGATAAACGCCGAAAAATGACTGAGTCCAAAAAAAAATTTGTTCAACTTTTTTCAATTTTACCCCGTGGGATATATATTCTACCCACACACATTTGGAACTCTCCTGGGGTACCCTCACACATATTATTCCCTCATTTAGTGGATATTTTCACAAAAAAGTGAAATTTTCAAAAATCCAGAAAATTGGCTGAAAATGACTAAATATCAAGGACTCATTGGGCGAATCGCTCTGGAACTGAAATCGGAATGCTCACTCACATTTCCCCTATCTGAAAGTCTGATAAACGGCGGAAAAATGACTAAGTCCCAAAAAAAAATTTTTTTCAACTTTTTTCAATTTTACCCCCGTGGGATATAGATTCTACCCACACACATTTGGAACTCTCCTGGGGTACCCTCACACATATTATTCCCTCATTTAGTGGATATTTTCACAAAAAAGTGAAATTTTCAAAAATCTAGAAAATTGGCTGAAAATGACTAAATATCAAGGACTCATTGGGCGATTCGCTCTGGAACTGAAATCGGAACGCTCACTGACATTTCCCCTATCTGAAAGTCTGATAAACGCCGGAAAAATGACTAAGTCCAAAAAAAAATTTTTTTAAACTTTTTTCAATTTTACCCCCGTGGGATATATATTTTACCCACACACATTTGGAACTCTCCTGGGGTAGCCTCACACATATTATTCCCTCATTTAGTGGATATTTTCACAAAAAAGTGAAATTTTCAAAAATCCAGAAAATTGGCTGAAAACGACTAAATATCAAGGACTCATTGGACGAATTGCTCTGGAACTGAAATCAGAACGCTCACTGACATTTCCCCTATCTGAAAGTCTGATAAACGCCGAAAAATGACTGAGTCCAAAAAAAAATTTGTTCAACTTTTTTCAATTTTACCCCGTGGGATATATATTCTACCCACACACATTTGGAACTCTCCTGGGGTACCCTCACACATATTATTCCCTCATTTAGTGGATATTTTCACAAAAAAGTGAAATTTTCAAAAATCCAGAAAATTGGCTGAAAATGACTAAATATCAAGGACTCATTGGGCGAATTGCTCTGGAACTGAAATCGGAACGCTCACTGACATTTCCCCTATCTGAAAGTCTGATAAACGCCGAAAAATGACTAAGTCCAAAAAAAAATTTGTTCAACTTTTTTCAATTTTACCCCCGTGGGTTATATATTCTACCCACACACATTTGGAACTCTCCTGGGGTACCCTCACACATATTATTCCCTCATTTAGTGGATATTTTCCCAAAAAAGTGAAATTTTCAAAAATCCAGAAAATTGGCTGAAAACGACTAAATATCAAGGACTCATTGGGCGAATCGCTCTGGAACTGAAATCGTAATGCTCACTCACATTTCCCCTATCTGAAAGTCTGATAAACGCCGGAAAAATGACTAAGTCCAAAAAAAAATTTTTTTAAACTTTTTTCAATTTTACCCCCGTAGGATATATATTTTACCCACACACATTTGGAACTCTCCTGGGGTACCCTCACACATATTATTCCCTCATTTAGTGGATATTTTCACAAAAAAGTGAAATTTTCAAAAATCCAGAAAATTGGCTGAAAATGACTAAATATCAAGGACTCATTGGGCGAATCGCTCTGGAACTGAAATCGGAACGCTCACTGACATTTCCCCTATCTGAAAGTCTGATAAACGCCGAAAAATTACTAAGTCCAAAAAAAAATTTGTTCAACTTTTTTCAATTTTACCCCGTGGGATATATATTCTACCCACACACATTTGGAACTCTCCTGGGGTACCCTCACACATATTATTCCCTCATTTAGTGGATATTTTCACAAAAAAGTGAAATTTTCAAAAATCCAGAAAATTGGCTGAAAACGACTAAATATCAAGGACTCATTGGGCGAATCGCTCTGGAACTGAAATCGGAATGCTCACTCACATTTCCCCTATCTGAAAGTCTGATAAACGGCGGAAAAATGACTAAGTCCCAAAAAAAAATTTTTTTCAACTTTTTTCAATTTTACCCCCGTGGGTTATATATTCTACCCACACACATTTGGAACTCTCCTGGGGTACCCTCACACATATTATTCCCTCATTTAGTGGATATTTTCCCAAAAAAGTGAAATTTTCAAAAATCCAGAAAATTGGCTGAAAATGACTAAATATCAAGGACTCATTGGGCGAATCGCTCTGGAACTGAAATCGGAACGCTCACTGACATTTCCCCTATCTGAAAGTCTGATAAACGCCGAAAAATTACTAAGTCCAAAAAAAAATTTGTTCAACTTTTTTCAATTTTACCCCGTGGGATATATATTCTACCCACACACATTTGGAACTCTCCTGGGGTACCCTCACACATATTATTCCCTCATTTAGTGGATATTTTCACAAAAAAGTGAAATTTTCAAAAATCCTGAAAATTGGCTGAAAACGACTAAATATCAAGGACTCATTGGGCGAATCGCTCTGGAACTGAAATCGGAATGCTCACTCACATTTCCCCTATCTGAAAGTCTGATAAACGGCGGAAAAATGACTAAGTCCCAAAAAAAAATTTTTTTCAACTTTTTTCAATTTTACCCCCGTGGGATATAGATTCTACCCACACACATTTGGAACTCTCCTGGGGTACCCTCACACATATTATTCCCTCATTTAGTGGATATTTTCACAAAAAAGTGAAATTTTCAAAAATCTAGAAAATTGGCTGAAAATGACTAAATATCAAGGACTCATTGGGCGATTCGCTCTGGAACTGAAATCGGAACGCTCACTGACATTTCCCCTATCTGAAAGTCTGATAAACGCCGAAAAATGACTAAGTCCAAAAAAAAATTTGTTCAACTTTTTTCAATTTTACCCCCGTGGGTTATATATTCTACCCACACACATTTGGAACTCTCCTGGGGTACCCTCACACATATTATTCCCTCATTTAGTGGATATTTTCCCAAAAAAGTGAAATTTTCAAAAATCCAGAAAATTGGCTGAAAACGACTAAATATCAAGGACTCATTGGGCGAATTGCTCTGGAACTGAAATCGTAATGCTCACTCACATTTCCTCTATCTGAAAGTCTGATAAACGCCGGAAAAATGACTAAGTCCAAAAAAAAATTTTTTTAAACTTTTTTCAATTTTACCCCCGTGGGATATATATTTTACCCACACACATTTGGAACTCTCCTGGGGTACCCTCACACATATTATTCCCTCATTTAGTGGATATTTTCACAAAAAAGTGAAATTTTCAAAAATCCAGAAAATTGGCTGAAAACGACTAAATATCAAGGACTCATTGGACAAATTGCTCTGGAACTGAAATCAGAACGCTCACTGACATTTCCCCTATCTGAAAGTCTGATAAACGCCGAAAAATGACTGAGTCCAAAAAAAAATTTGTTCAACTTTTTTCAATTTTACCCCGTGGGATATATATTCTACCCACACACATTTGGAACTCTCCTGGGGTACCCTCACACATATTATTCCCTCATTTAGTGGATATTTTCACAAAAAAGTGAAATTTTCAAAAATCCAGAAAATTGGCTGAAAATGACTAAATATCAAGGACTCATTGGGCGAATCGCTCTGGAACTGAAATCGGAATGCTCACTGACATTTCCCCTATCTGAAAGTCTGATAAACGCCGGAAAAATGACTAAGTCCAAAAAAAAAATTTTTTCAACTTTTTTCAATTTTACCCCCGTGGGATATATATTTTACCCAAACACATTTGGAACTCTCCTGGGGTACCCTCACACATATTATTCCCTCATTTAGTGGATATTTTCACAAAAAAGTGAAATTTTCAAAAATCCAGAAAATTGGCTGAAAACGACTAAATATCAAGGACTCATTGGACGAATTGCTCTGGAACTGAAATCAGAACGCTCACTGACATTTCCCCTATCTGAAAGTCTGATAAACGCCGAAAAATGACTGAGTCCAAAAAAAAATTTGTTCAACTTTTTTCAATTTTACCCCGTGGGATATATATTCTACCCACACACATTTGGAACTCTCCTGGGGTACCCTCACACATATTATTCCCTCATTTAGTGGATATTTTCACAAAAAAGTGAAATTTTCAAAAATCCAGAAAATTGGCTGAAAATGACTAAATATCAAGGACTCATTGGGCGAATCGCTCTGGAACTGAAATCGGAATGCTCACTCACATTTCCCCTATCTGAAAGTCTGATAAACGGCGGAAAAATGACTAAGTCCCAAAAAAAAATTTTTTTCAACTTTTTTCAATTTTACCCCCGTGGGATATAGATTCTACCCACACACATTTGGAACTCTCCTGGGGTACCCTCACACATATTATTCCCTCATTTAGTGGATATTTTCACAAAAAAGTGAAATTTTCAAAAATCTAGAAAATTGGCTGAAAATGACTAAATATCAAGGACTCATTGGGCGATTCGCTCTGGAACTGAAATCGGAACGCTCACTGACATTTCCCCTATCTGAAAGTCTGATAAACGCCGAAAAATGACTAAGTCCAAAAAAAAATTTGTTCAACTTTTTTCAATTTTACCCCCGTGGGTTATATATTCTACCCACACACATTTGGAACTCTCCTGGGGTACCCTCACACATATTATTCCCTCATTTAGTGGATATTTTCCCAAAAAAGTGAAATTTTCAAAAATCCAGAAAATTGGCTGAAAACGACTAAATATCAAGGACTCATTGGGCGAATTGCTCTGGAACTGAAATCGTAATGCTCACTCACATTTCCTCTATCTGAAAGTCTGATAAACGCCGGAAAAATGACTAAGTCCAAAAAAAAATTTTTTTAAACTTTTTTCAATTTTACCCCCGTGGGATATATATTTTACCCACACACATTTGGAACTCTCCTGGGGTAGCCTCACACATATTATTCCCTCATTTAGTGGATATTTTCACAAAAAAGTGAAATTTTCAAAAATCCAGAAAATTGGCTGAAAACGACTAAATATCAAGGACTCATTGGACGAATTGCTCTGGAACTGAAATCAGAACGCTCACTGACATTTCCCCTATCTGAAAGTCTGATAAACGCCGAAAAATGACTGAGTCCAAAAAAAAATTTGTTCAACTTTTTTCAATTTTACCCCGTGGGATATATATTCTACCCACACACATTTGGAACTCTCCTGGGGTACCCTCACACATATTATTCCCTCATTTAGTGGATATTTTCACAAAAAAGTGAAATTTTCAAAAATCCAGAAAATTGGCTGAAAATGACTAAATATCAAGGACTCATTGGGCGAATCGCTCTGGAACTGAAATCGGAATGCTCACTGACATTTCCCCTATCTGAAAGTCTGATAAACGCCGGAAAAATGACTAAGTCCAAAAAAAAATTTTTTTCAACTTTTTTCAATTTTACCCCCGTGGGATATATATTTTACCCACACACATTTGGAACTCTCCTGGGGTACCCTCACACGTATTATTCCCTCGTTTAGTGGATATTTTCACAAAAAAGTGAAATTTTCAAAAATCAAGAAAATTGGCTGAAAACGACTAAATATCAAGGACTCATTGGGCGAATTGCTCTAGAACTAAAATCGGAACGCTCACTGACATTTCCCCTATCTGAAAGTCTGATAAACGCCGAAAAATGACTAAGTCCAAAAAAAAATTTGTTCAACTTTTTTCAATTTTACCCCGTGGGATATATATTCTACCCACACACATTTGGAACTCTCCTGGGGTACCCTCACACATATTATTCCCTCATTTAGTGGATATTTTCACAAAAAAGTGAAATTTTCAAAAATCCAGAAAATTGGCTGAAAACGACTAAATATCAAGGACTCATTGGGCGAATCGCTCTGGAACTGAAATCGGAATGCTCACTCACATTTCCCCTATCTGAAAGTCTGATAAACGGCGGAAAAATGACTAAGTCCCAAAAAAAAATTTTTTTCAACTTTTTTCAATTTTACCCCCGTGGGATATATATTCTACCCACACACATTTGGAACTCTCCTGGGGTGCCCTCACACATATTATTCCCTCATTTAGTGGATATTTTCACAAAAAAGTGAAATTTTCAAAAATCCAGAAAATTGGCTGAAAACGACTAAATATCAAGGACTCATTGGGCGAATCGCTCTGGAACTGAAATCGTAATGCTCACTCACATTTCCCCTATCTGAAAGTCTGATAAACGCCGGAAAAATGACTAAGTCCAAAAAAAAATTTTTTTAAACTTTTTTCAATTTTACCCCCGTGGGATATATATTTTACCCACACACATTTGGAACTCTCCTGGGGTACCCTCACACATATTATTCCCTCATTTAGTGGATATTTTCACAAAAAAGTGAAATTTTCAAAAATCCAGAAAATTGGCTGAAAACGACTAAATATCAAGGACTCATTGGACGAATTGCTCTGGAATTGAAATCAGAACGCTCACTGACATTTCCCCCATCTGAAAGTCTGATAAACGCCGGAAAAATGACTAAGTCCAAAAAAATTTTTTTTTCAACTTTTTTCAATTTTACCCCCGTGGGTTATATATTCTACCCACACACATTTGGAACTCTCCTGGGGTACCCTCACACATATTATTCCCTCATTTAGTGGATATTTTCACAAAAAAGTGAAATTTTCAAAAATCCAGAAAATTGGCTGAAAATGACTAAATATCAAGGACTCATTGGGCGAATCGCTCTGGAACTGAAATCGGAACGCTCACTGACATTTCCCCTATCTGAAAGTTTGATAAACGCCGAAAAATTACTAAGTCCAAAAAAAAATTTGTTCAACTTTTTTCAATTTTACCCCGTGGGATATATATTCTACCCACACACATTTGGAACTCTCCTGGGGTACCCTCACACATATTATTCCCTCATTTAGTGGATATTTTCACAAAAAAGTGAAATTTTCAAAAATCCAGAAAATTGGCTGAAAACGACTAAATATCAAGGACTCATTGGGCGTATCGCTCTGGAACTGAAATCGGAATGATCACTCACATTTCCCCTATCTGAAAGTCTGATAAACGGCGGAAAAATGACTAAGTCCCAAAAATATTTTTTTTCAACTTTTTTCAATTTTACCCCCGTGGGATATATATTCTACCCACACACATTTGGAACTCTCCTGGGGTACCCTCACACATATTATTCCCTCATTTAGTGGATATTTTCACAAAAAAGTGAAATTTTCAAAAATCCAGAAAATTGGCTGAAAATGACTAAATATCAAGGACTCATTGGGCGAATCGCTCTGGAACTGAAATCGGAACGCTCACTGACATTTCCCCTATCTGAAAGTCTGATAAACGCCGAAAAATGACTAAGTCCAAAAAAAAATTTGTTCAACTTTTTTCAATTTTACCCCGTGGGATATATATTCTACCCACACACATTTGGAACTCTCCTGGGGTACCCTCACACATATTATTCCCTCATTTAGTGGATATTTTCACAAAAAAGTGAAATTTTCAAAAATCCAGAAAATTGGCTGAAAACGACTAAATATCAAGGACTCATTGGGCGAATCGCTCTGGAACTGAAGTCGGAATGCTCACTCACATTTCCCCTATCTGAAAGTCTGATAAACGGCGGAAAAATGACTAAGTCCCAAAAAAAAATTTTTTTCAACTTTTTTCAATTTTACCCCCGTGGGATATATATTCTACCCACACACATTTGGAACTCTCCTGGGGTACCCTCACACATATTATTCCCTCATTTAGTGGATATTTTCCCAAAAAAGTGAAATTTTCAAAAATCCAGAAAATTGGCTGAAAACGACTAAATATCAAGGACTCATTGGGCGTATCGCTCTGGAACTGAAATCGGAATGATCACTCACATTTCCCCTATCTGAAAGTCTGATAAACGGCGGAAAAATGACTAAGTCCCAAAAATATTTTTTTTCAACTTTTTTCAATTTTACCCCCGTGGGATATATATTCTACCCACACACATTTGGAACTCTCCTGGGGTACCCTCACACATATTATTCCCTCATTTAGTGGATATTTTCCCAAAAAAGTGAAATTTTCAAAAATCCAGAAAATTGGCTGAAAACGACTAAATATCAAGGATCATTGGACGAATTGCTCTGGAACTGAAATCAGAACGCTCACTGACATTTCCCCTATCTGAAAGTCTGATAAACGCCGGAAAAATGACTAAGTCCAAAAAAAATTTTTTTTCAACTTTTTTCAATTTTACCCCCGTGGGTTATATATTCTACCCACACACATTTGGAACTCTCCTGGGGTACCCTCACACATATTATTCCCTCATTTAGTGGATATTTTCACAAAAAAGTGAAATTTTCAAAAATCCAGAAAATTGGCTGAAAATGACTAAATATCAAGGACTCATTGGGTGAATCGCTCTGGAACTGAAATCGGAACGCTCACTGACATTTCCCCTATCTGAAAGTCTGATAAACGCCGAAAAATTACTAAGTCCAAAAAAAAATTTGTTCAACTTTTTTCAATTTTACCCCGTGGGATATATATTCTACCCACACACATTTGGAACTCTCCTGGGGTACCCTCACACATATTATTCCCTCATTTAGTGGATATTTTCACAAAAAAGTGAAATTTTCAAAAATCCAGAAAATTGGCTGAAAATGACTAAATATCAAGGACTCATTGGACGAATTGCTCTGGAACTGAAATCAGAACGCTCACTGACATTTCCCCTATCTGAAAGTCTGATAAACGCCGAAAAATGACTGAGTCCAAAAAAAAATTTGTTCAACTTTTTTCAATTTTACCCCGTGGGATATATATTCTACCCACACACATTTGGAACTCTCCTGGGGTACCCTCACACATATTATTCCCTCATTTAGTGGATATTTTCACAAAAAAGTGAAATTTTCAAAAATCCAGAAAATTGGCTGAAAATGACTAAATATCAAGGACTCATTGGGCGAATCGCTCTGGAACTGAAATCGGAACGCTCACTGACATTTCCCCTATCTGAAAGTCTGATAAACGCCGAAAAATGACTAAGTCCAAAAAAAAATTTGTTCAACTTTTTTCAATTTTACCCCCGTGGGTTATATATTCTACCCACACACATTTGGAACTCTCCTGGGGTACCCTCACACATATTATTCCCTCATTTAGTGGATATTTTCCCAAAAAAGTGAAATTTTCAAAAATCCAGAAAATTGGCTGAAAACGACTAAATATCAAGGACTCATTGGGCGAATCGCTCTGGAACTGAAATCGTAATGCTCACTCACATTTCCCCTATCTGAAAGTCTGATAAACGCCGGAAAAATGACTAAGTCCCAAAAATATTTTTTTTCAACTTTTTTCAATTTTACCCCCGTGGGATATATATTCTACCCACACACATTTGGAACTCTCCTGGGGTACCCTCACACATATTATTCCCTCATTTAGTGGATATTTTCCCAAAAAAGTGAAATTTTCAAAAATCCAGAAAATTGGCTGAAAACGACTAAATATCAAGGATCATTGGACGAATTGCTCTGGAACTGAAATCAGAACGCTCACTGACATTTCCCCTATCTGAAAGTCTGATAAACGCCGGAAAAATGACTAAGTCCAAAAAAAATTTTTTTTCAACTTTTTTCAATTTTACCCCCGTGGGTTATATATTCTACCCACACACATTTGGAACTCTCCTGGGGTACCCTCACACATATTATTCCCTCATTTAGTGGATATTTTCACAAAAAAGTGAAATTTTCAAAAATCCAGAAAATTGGCTGAAAATGACTAAATATCAAGGACTCATTGGGTGAATCGCTCTGGAACTGAAATCGGAACGCTCACTGACATTTCCCCTATCTGAAAGTCTGATAAACGCCGAAAAATTACTAAGTCCAAAAAAAAATTTGTTCAACTTTTTTCAATTTTACCCCGTGGGATATATATTCTACCCACACACATTTGGAACTCTCCTGGGGTACCCTCACACATATTATTCCCTCATTTAGTGGATATTTTCACAAAAAAGTGAAATTTTCAAAAATCCAGAAAATTGGCTGAAAATGACTAAATATCAAGGACTCATTGGACGAATTGCTCTGGAACTGAAATCAGAACGCTCACTGACATTTCCCCTATCTGAAAGTCTGATAAACGCCGAAAAATGACTGAGTCCAAAAAAAAATTTGTTCAACTTTTTTCAATTTTACCCCGTGGGATATATATTCTACCCACACACATTTGGAACTCTCCTGGGGTACCCTCACACATATTATTCCCTCATTTAGTGGATATTTTCACAAAAAAGTGAAATTTTCAAAAATCCAGAAAATTGGCTGAAAATGACTAAATATCAAGGACTCATTGGGCGAATCGCTCTGGAACTGAAATCGGAACGCTCACTGACATTTCCCCTATCTGAAAGTCTGATAAACGCCGAAAAATGACTAAGTCCAAAAAAAAATTTGTTCAACTTTTTTCAATTTTACCCCCGTGGGTTATATATTCTACCCACACACATTTGGAACTCTCCTGGGGTACCCTCACACATATTATTCCCTCATTTAGTGGATATTTTCCCAAAAAAGTGAAATTTTCAAAAATCCAGAAAATTGGCTGAAAACGACTAAATATCAAGGACTCATTGGGCGAATCGCTCTGGAACTGAAATCGTAACGCTCACTCACATTTCCCCTATCTGAAAGTCTGATAAACGCCGGAAAAATGACTAAGTCCAAAAAAAAATTTTTTTAAACTTTTTTCAATTTTACCCCCGTGGGATACATATTTTACCCACACACATTTGGAACTCTCCTGGGGTACCCTCAGACATATTATTCCCTCATTTAGTGGATATTTTCCCAAAAAAGTGAAATTTTCAAAAATCCAGAAAATTGGCTGAAAACGACTAAATATCAAGGATCATTGGACGAATTGCTTTGGAACTGAAATCAGAACGCTCACTGACATTTCCCCTATCTGAAAGTCTGATAAACGCCGGAAAAATGACTAAGTCCAAAAAAAATTTTTTTTCAACTTTTTTCAATTTTACCCCCGTGGGTTATATATTCTACCCACACACATTTGGAACTCTCCTGGGGTACCCTCACACATATTATTCCCTCATTTAGTGGATATTTTCACAAAAAAGTGAAATTTTCAAAAATCCAGAAAATTGGCTGAAAATGACTAAATATCAAGGACTCATTGGGCGAATCGCTCTGGAACTGAAATCGGAACGCTCACTGACATTTCCCCTATCTGAAAGTCTGATAAACGCCGAAAAATTACTAAGTCCAAAAAAAAATTTGTTCAACTTTTTTCAATTTTACCCCGTGGGATATATATTCTACCCACACACATTTGGAACTCTCCTGGGGTACCCTCACACATATTATTCCCTCATTTAGTGGATATTTTCACAAAAAAGTGAAATTTTCAAAAATCCAGAAAATTGGCTGAAAATGACTAAATATCAAGGACTCATTGGACGAATTGCTCTGGAACTGAAATCAGAACGCTCACTGACATTTCCCCTATCTGAAAGTCTGATAAACGCCGAAAAATGACTGAGTCCAAAAAAAAATTTGTTCAACTTTTTTCAATTTTACCCCGTGGGATATATATTCTACCCACACACATTTGGAACTCTCCTGGGGTACCCTCACACATATTATTCCCTCATTTAGTGGATATTTTCACAAAAAAGTGAAATTTTCAAAAATCCAGAAAATTGGCTGAAAATGACTAAATATCAAGGACTCATTGGGCGAATCGCTCTGGAACTGAAATCGGAACGCTCACTGACATTTCCCCTATCTGAAAGTCTGATAAACGCCGGAAAAATGACTAAGTCCAAAAAAAAAATTTTTTCAACTTTTTTCAATTTTACCCCCGTGGGATATATATTTTACCCACACACATTTGGAACTCTCCTGGGGTACCCTCACACGTATTATTCCCTCGTTTAGTGGATATTTTCACAAAAAAGTGAAATTTTCAAAAATCCAGAAAATTGGCTGAAAACGACTAAATATAAAGGACTCATTGGACGAATTGCTCTGGAACTGAAATCAGAACGCTCACTGACATTTCCCCTATCTGAAAGTCTGATAAACGCCGGAAAAATGACTAAGTCCAAAAAAAATTTTTTTTCAACTTTTTTCAATTTTACCCCCGTGGGTTATATATTCTACCCACACACATTTGGAACTCTCCTGGGGTACCCTCACACATATTATTCCCTCATTTAGTGGATATGTTCACAAAAAAGTGAAATTTTCAAAAATCCAGAAAATTGGCTGAAAATGACTAAATATCAAGGACTCATTGGGCGAATCGCTTTGGAACTGAAATCGGAACGCTCACTGACATTTCCCCTATCTGAAAGTCTGATAAACGCCGAAAAATGACTAAGTCCAAAAAAAAATTTGTTCAACTTTTTTCAATTTTACCCCGTGGGATATATATTCTACCCACACACATTTGGAACTCTCCTGGGGTGCCCTCACACATATTATTCCCTCATTTAGTGGATATTTTCCCAAAAAAGTGAAATTTTCAAAAATCCAGAAAATTGGCTGAAAACGACTAAATATCAAGGACTCATTGGGCGAATCGCTCTGGAACTGAAATCGTAATGCTCACTCACATTTCCCCTATCTGAAAGTCTGATAAACGCCGGAAAAATGACTAAGTCCAAAAAAAAATTTTTTTAAACTTTTTTCAATTTTACCCCCGTGGGATATATATTTTACCCACACACATTTGGAACTCTCCTGGGGTACCCTCACACATATTGTTCCCTCATTTAGTGGATATTTTCACAAAAAAGTGAAATTTTCAAAAATCCAGAAAATTGGCTGAAAATGACTAAATATCAAGGACTCATTGGGCGAATCGCTCTGGAACTGAAATCGGAACGCTCACTGACATTTCCCCTATCTGAAAGTCTGATAAACGCCGGAAAAATGACTAAGTCCAAAAAAAAAATTTTTTCAACTTTTTTCAATTTTACCCCCGTGGGATATATATTTTACCCACACACATTTGGAACTCTCCTGGGGTACCCTCACACGTATTATTCCCTCGTTTAGTGGATATTTTCACAAAAAAGTGAAATTTTCAAAAATCAAGAAAATTGGCTGAAAACGACTAAATATCAAGGACTCATTGGGCGAATTGCTCTAGAACTAAAATCGGAACGCTCACTGACATTTCCCCTATCTGAAAGTCTGATAAACGCCGAAAAATGACTAAGTCCCAAAAAAAATTTGTTCAACTTTTTTCAATTTTACCTCCATGGGTTATATATTCTACCCACACACATTTGGAACTCTCCTGGGGTACCCTCACAAATATTATTCCCTCATTTAGTGGATATTTTCACAAAAAAGTGAAATTTTCAAAAATCCAGAAAATTGGCTGAAAACGACTAAATATCAAGGACTCATTGGACGAATTGCTCTGGAACTGAAATCAGAACGCTCACTGACATTTCCCCTATCTGAAAGTCTGATAAACGCCGAAAAATGACTGAGTCCAAAAAAAAATTTGTTCAACTTTTTTCAATTTTACCCCGTGGGATATATATTCTACCCACACACATTTGGAACTCTCCTGGGGTACCCTCACACATATTATTCCCTCATATAGTGGATATTTTCACAAAAAAGTGAAATTTTCAAAAATCCAGAAAATTGGCTGAAAATGACTAAATATCAAGGACTCATTGGGCGAATCGCTCTGGAACTGAAATCGGAACGCTCACTGACAATTCCCCTATCTGAAAGTCTGATAAACGCCGGAAAAATGACTAAGTCCAAAAAAAAAATTTTTTCAACTTTTTTCAATTTTACCCCCGTGGGATATATATTTTACCCACACACATTTGGAACTCTCCTGGGGTACCCTCACACGTATTATTCCCTCGTTTAGTGGATATTTTCACAAAAAAGTGAAATTTTCAAAAATCAAGAAAATTGGCTGAAAACGACTAAATATCAAGGACTCATTGGGCGAATTGCTCTAGAACTAAAATCGGAACGCTCACTGACATTTCCCCTATCTGAAAGTCTGATAAACGCCGAAAAATGACTAAGTCCAAAAAAAAATTTGTTCAACTTTTTTCAATTTTACCTCCATGGGTTATATATTCTACCCACACACATTTGGAACTCTCCTGGGGTACCCTCACAAATATTATTCCCTCATTTAGTGGATATTTTCACAAAAAAGTGAAATTTTCAAAAATCCAGAAAATTGGCTGAAAACGACTAAATATCAAGGACTCATTGGACGAATTGCTCTGGAACTGAAATCAGAACGCTCACTGACATTTCCCCTATCTGAAAGTCTGATAAACGCCGGAAAAATGACTAAGTCCAAAAAAAATTTTTTTTCAACTTTTTTCAATTTTACCCCCGTGGTTTATATATTCTACCCACACACATTTGGAACTCTCCTGGGGTACCCTCACACATATTATTCCCTCATTTAGTGGATATGTTCACAAAAAAGTGAAATTTTCAAAAATCCAGAAAATTGGCTGAAGATGACTAAATATCAAGGACTCATTGGGCGAATCGCTCTGGAACTGAAATCGGAACGCTCACTGACATTTCCCCTATCTGAAAGTCTGATAAACGCCGAAAAATTACTAAGTCCAAAAAAAAATTTGTTCAACTTTTTTCAATTTTACCCCGTGGGATATATATTCTACCCACACACATTTGGAACTCTCCTGGGGTACCCTCACACATATTATTCCCTCATTTAGTGGATATTTTCACAAAAAAGTGAAATTTTCAAAAATCCAGAAAATTGGCTGAAAATGACTAAATATCAAGGACTCATTGGGCGAATCGCTCTGGAACTGAAATCGGAACGCTCACTGACATTTCCCCTATCTGAAAGTCTGATAAACGCCGAAAAATTACTAAGTCCAAAAAAAAATTTGTTCAACTTTTTTCAATTTTACCCCGTGGGATATATATTCTACCCACACACATTTGGAACTCTCCTGGGGTACCCTCACACATATTATTCCCTCATTTAGTGGATATTTTCACAAAAAAGTGAAATTTTCAAAAATCCAGAAAATTGGCTGAAAACGACTAAATATCAAGGACTCATTGGGCGAATCGCTCTGGAACTGAAATCGTAATGCTCACTCACATTTCCCCTATCTGAAAGTCTGATAAACGCCGGAAAAATGACTAAGTCCAAAAAAAAATTTTTTTAAACTTTTTTCAATTTTACCCCCGTGGGATATATATTTTACCCACACACATTTGGAACTCTCCTGGGGTACCCTCACACATATTATTCCCTCATTTAGTGGATATTTTCACAAAAAAGTGAAATTTTCAAAAATCCAGAAAATTGGCTGAAAACGACTAAATATCAAGGACTCATTGGACAAATTGCTCTGGAACTGAAATCAGAACGCTCACTGACATTTCCCCCATCTGAAAGTCTGATAAACGCCGGAAAAATGACTAAGTCCAAAAAAATTTTTTTTTCAACTTTTTTCAATTTTACCCCCGTGGGTTATATATTCTACCCACACACATTTGGAACTCTCCTGGGGTACCCTCACACATATTATTCCCTCATTTAGTGGATATTTTCACAAAAAAGTGAAATTTTCAAAAATCCAGAAAATTGGCTGAAAATGACTAAATATCAAGGACTCATTGGGCGAATCGCTCTGGAACTGAAATCGGAACGCTCACTGACATTTCCCCTATCTGAAAGTTTGATAAACGCCGAAAAATTACTAAGTCCAAAAAAAAATTTGTTCAACTTTTTTCAATTTTACCCCGTGGGATATATATTCTACCCACACACATTTGGAACTCTCCTGGGGTACCCTCACACATATTATTCCCTCATTTAGTGGATATTTTCACAAAAAAGTGAAATTTTCAAAAATCCAGAAAATTGGCTGAAAACGACTAAATATCAAGGACTCATTGGGCGTATCGCTCTGGAACTGAAATCGGAATGATCACTCACATTTCCCCTATCTGAAAGTCTGATAAACGGCGGAAAAATGACTAAGTCCCAAAAATATTTTTTTTCAACTTTTTTCAATTTTACCCCCGTGGGATATATATTCTACCCACACACATTTGGAACTCTCCTGGGGTACCCTCACACATATTATTCCCTCATTTAGTGGATATTTTCACAAAAAAGTTAAATTTTCAAAAATCCAGAAAATTGGCTGAAAATGACTAAATATCAAGGACTCATTGGGCGAATCGCTCTGGAACTGAAATCGGAACGCTCACTGACATTTCCCCTATCTGAAAGTCTGATAAACGCCGAAAAATGACTAAGTCCAAAAAAAAATTTGTTCAACTTTTTTCAATTTTACCCTCGTGGGTTATATATTCTACCCACACACATTTGGAACTCTCCTGGGGTACCCTCACACATATTATTCCCTCATTTAGTGGATATTTTCCCAAAAAAGTGAAATTTTCAAAAATCCAGAAAATTGGCTGAAAACGACTAAATATCAAGGACTCATTGGGCGAATCGCTCTGGAACTGAAATCGTAATGCTCACTCACATTTCCCCTATCTGAAAGTCTGATAAACGCCGGAAAAATGACTAAGTCCAAAAAAAAATTTTTTTAAACTTTTTTCAATTTTACCCCCGTGGGATATATATTTTACCCACACACATTTGGAACTCTCCTGGGGTACCCTCACACATATTATTCCCTCATTTAGTGGATATTTTCACAAAAAAGTGAAATTTTCAAAAATCCAGAAAATTGGCTGAAAACGACTAAATATCAAGGACTCATTGGACAAATTGCTCTGGAACTGAAATCAGAACGCTCACTGACATTTCCCCCATCTGAAAGTCTGATAAACGCCGGAAAAATGACTAAGTCCAAAAAAATTTTTTTTTCAACTTTTTTCAATTTTACCCCCGTGGGTTATATATTCTACCCACACACATTTGGAACTCTCCTGGGGTACCCTCACACGTATTATTCCCTCGTTTAGTGGATATTTTCACAAAAAAGTTAAATTTTCAAAAATCAAGAAAATTGGCTGAAAACGACTAAATATCAAGGACTCATTGGGCGAATTGCTCTAGAACTAAAATCGGAACGCTCACTGACATTTCCCCTATCTGAAAGTCTGATAAACGCCGAAAAATGACTAAGTCCAAAAAAAAATTTGTTCAACTTTTTTCAATTTTACCTCCATGGGTTATATATTCTACCCACACACATTTGGAACTCTCCTGGGGTACCCTCACACATATTATTCCCTCATTTAGTGGATATTTTCCCAAAAAAGTGAAATTTTCAAAAATCCAGAAAATTGGCTGAAAATGACTAAATATCAAGGACTCATTGGGCGAATCGCTCTGGAACTGAAATCGGAACGCTCACTGACATTTCCCCTATCTGAAAGTCTGATAAACGCCGGAAAAATGGCTAAGTCCAAAAAAAAAATTTTTTCAACTTTTTTCAATTTTACCCCCGTGGGATATATATTTTACCCACACACATTTGGAACTCTCCTGGGGTACCCTCACACGTATTATTCCCTCGTTTAGTGGATATTTTCACAAAAAAGTGAAATTTTCAAAAATCAAGAAAATTGGCTGAAAACGACTAAATATCAAGGACTCATTGGGCGAATTGCTCTAGAACTAAAATCGGAACGCTCACTGACATTTCCCCTATCTGAAAGTCTGATAAACGCCGAAAAATGACTAAGTCCAAAAAAAAATTTGTTCAACTTTTTTCAATTTTACCTCCCTGGGTTATATATTCTACCCACACACATTTGGAACTCTCCTGGGGTACCCTCACACATATTATTCCCTCATTTAGTGGATATGTTCACAAAAAAGTGAAATTTTCAAAAATCCAGAAAATTGGCTGAAAATGACTAAATATCAAGGACTCATTGGGCGAATCGCTCTGGAACTGAAATCGGAACGCTCACTGACATTTCCCCTATCTGAAAGTCTGATAAACGCCGAAAAATTACTAAGTCCAAAAAAAAATTTGTTCAACTTTTTTCAATTTTACCCCGTGGGATATATATTCTACCCACACACATTTGGAACTCTCCTGGGGTACCCTCACACATATTATTCCCTCATTTAGTGGATATTTTCACAAAAAAGTGAAATTTTCAAAAATCCAGAAAATTGGCTGAAAACGACTAAATATCAAGGACTCATTGGACGAATTGCTCTGGAACTGAAATCAGAACGCTCACTGACATTTCCCCTATCTGAAAGTCTGATAAACGCCGAAAAATGACTGAGTCCAAAAAAAAATTTGTTCAACTTTTTTCAATTTTACCCCGTGGGATATATATTCTACCCACACACATTTGGAACTCTCCTGGGGTACCCTCACACATATTATTCCCTCATTTAGTGGATATTTTCACAAAAAAGTGAAATTTTCAAAAATCCAGAAAATTGGCTGAAAATGACTAAATATCAAGGACTCATTGGGCGAATCGCTCTGGAACTGAAATCGGAACGCTCACTGACATTTCCCCTATCTGAAAGTCTGATAAACGCCGGAAAAATGACTAAGTCCAAAAAAAAAATTTTTTCAACTTTTTTCAATTTTACCCCCGTGGGATATATATTTTTCCCACACACATTTGGAACTCTCCTGGGGTACCCTCACACGTATTATTCCCTCGTTTAGTGGATATTTTCACAAAAAAGTGAAATTTTCAAAAATCAAGAAAATTGGCTGAAAACGACTAAATATCAAGGACTCATTGGGCGAATTGCTCTAGAACTAAAATCGGAACGCTCACTGACATTTCCCCTATCTGAAAGTCTGATAAACGCCGAAAAATGACTAAGTCCAAAAAAAAATTTGTTCAACTTTTTTCAATTTTACCTCCCTGGGTTATATATTCTACCCACACACATTTGGAACTCTCCTGGGGTACCCTCACACATATTATTCCCTCATTTAGTGGATATGTTCACAAAAAAGTGAAATTTTCAAAAATCCAGAAAATTGGCTGAAAATGACTAAATATCAAGGACTCATTGGGCGAATCGCTCTGGAACTGAAATCGGAACGCTCACTGACATTTCCCCTATCTGAAAGTCTGATAAACGCCGAAAAATTACTAAGTCCAAAAAAAAATTTGTTCAACTTTTTTCAATTTTACCCCGTGGGATATATATTCTACCCACACACATTTGGAACTCTCCTGGGGTACCCTCACACATATTATTCCCTCATTTAGTGGATATTTTCACAAAAAAGTGAAATTTTCAAAAATCCAGAAAATTGGCTGAAAACGACTAAATATCAAGGACTCATTGGGCGAATCGCTCTGGAACTGAAATCGGAATGCTCACTCACATTTCCCCTATCTGAAAGTCTGATAAACGCCGGAAAAATGACTAAGTCCAAAAAAAAATTTTTTTAAACTTTTTTCAATTTTACCCCCGTGGGATATATATTTTACCCACACACATTTGGAACTCTCCTGGGGTACCCTCACACATATTATTCCCTCATTTAGTGGATATTTTCACAAAAAAGTGAAATTTTCAAAAATCCAGAAAATTGGCTGAAAACGACTAAATATCAAGGACTCATTGGACAAATTGCTCTGGAACTGAAATCAGAACGCTCACTGACATTTCCCCCATCTGAAAGTCTGATAAACGCCGGAAAAATGACTAAGTCCAAAAAAATTTTTTTTTCAACTTTTTTCAATTTTACCCCCGTGGGTTATATATTCTACCCACACACATTTGGAACTCTCCTGGGGTACCCTCACACATATTATTCCCTCATTTAGTGGATATTTTCACAAAAAAGTGAAATTTTCAAAAATCCAGAAAATTGGCTGAAAATGACTAAATATCAAGGACTCATTGGGCGAATCGCTCTGGAACTGAAATCGGAACGCTCACTGACATTTCCCCTATCTGAAAGTTTGATAAACGCCGAAAAATTACTAAGTCCAAAAAAAAATTTGTTCAACTTTTTTCAATTTTACCCCGTGGGATATATATTCTACCCACACACATTTGCAACTCTCCTGGGGTACCCTCACACATATTATTCCCTCATTTAGTGGATATTTTCACAAAAAAGTGAAATTTTCAAAAATCCAGAAAATTGGCTGAAAACGACTAAATATCAAGGACTCATTGGGCGTATCGCTCTGGAACTGAAATCGGAATGATCACTCACATTTCCCCTATCTGAAAGTCTGATAAACGGCGGAAAAATGACTAAGTCCCAAAAATATTTTTTTTCAACTTTTTTCAATTTTACCCCCGTGGGATATATATTCTACCCACACACATTTGGAACTCTCCTGGGGTACCCTCACACATATTATTCCCTCATTTAGTGGATATTTTCACAAAAAAGTTAAATTTTCAAAAATCCAGAAAATTGGCTGAAAATGACTAAATATCAAGGACTCATTGGGCGAATCGCTCTGGAACTGAAATCGGAACGCTCACTGACATTTCCCCTATCTGAAAGTCTGATAAACGCCGAAAAATGACTAAGTCCAAAAAAAAATTTGTTCAACTTTTTTCAATTTTACCCTCGTGGGTTATATATTCTACCCACACACATTTGGAACTCTCCTGGGGTACCCTCACACATATTATTCCCTCATTTAGTGGATATTTTCCCAAAAAAGTGAAATTTTCAAAAATCCAGAAAATTGGCTGAAAACGACTAAATATCAAGGACTCATTGGGCGAATCGCTCTGGAACTGAAATCGTAATGCTCACTCACATTTCCCCTATCTGAAAGTCTGATAAACGCCGGAAAAATGACTAAGTCCAAAAAAAAATTTTTTTAAACTTTTTTCAATTTTACCCCCGTGGGATATATATTTTACCCACACACATTTGGAACTCTCCTGGGGTACCCTCACACATATTATTCCCTCATTTAGTGGATATTTTCACAAAAAAGTGAAATTTTCAAAAATCCAGAAAATTGGCTGAAAACGACTAAATATCAAGGACTCATTGGACGAATTGCTCTGGAACTGAAATCAGAACGCTCACTGACATTTCCCCTATCTGAAAGTCTGATAAACGCCGAAAAATGACTGAGTCCAAAAAAAAATTTGTTCAACTTTTTTCAATTTTACCCCGTGGGATATATATTCTACCCACACACATTTGGAACTCTCCTGGGGTACCCTCACACATATTATTCCCTCATTTAGTGGATATTTTCACAAAAAAGTGAAATTTTCAAAAATCCAGAAAATTGGCTGAAAATGACTAAATATCAAGGACTCATTGGGCGAATCGCTCTGGAACTGAAATCGGAACGCTCACTGACATTTCCCCTATCTGAAAGTCTGATAAACGCCGGAAAAATGACTAAGTCCAAAAAAAAAATTTTTTCAACTTTTTTCAATTTTACCCCCGTGGGATATATATTTTACCCACACACATTTGGAACTCTCCTGGGGTACCCTCACACGTATTATTCCCTCGTTTAGTGGATATTTTCACAAAAAAGTGAAATTTTCAAAAATCAAGAAAATTGGCTGAAAACGACTAAATATCAAGGACTCATTGGGCGAATTGCTCTAGAACTAAAATCGGAACGCTCACTGACATTTCCCCTATCTGAAAGTCTGATAAACGCCGAAAAATGACTAAGTCCAAAAAAAAATTTGTTCAACTTTTTTCAATTTTACCTCCCTGGGTTATATATTCTACCCACACACATTTGGAACTCTCCTGGGGTACCCTCACACATATTATTCCCTCATTTAGTGGATATGTTCACAAAAAAGTGAAATTTTCAAAAATCCAGAAAATTGGCTGAAAATGACTAAATATCAAGGACTCATTGGGCGAATCGCTCTGGAACTGAAATCGGAACGCTCACTGACATTTCCCCTATCTGAAAGTCTGATAAACGCCGAAAAATTACTAAGTCCAAAAAAAAATTTGTTCAACTTTTTTCAATTTTACCCCGTGGGATATATATTCTACCCACACACATTTGGAACTCTCCTGGGGTACCCTCACACATATTATTCCCTCATTTAGTGGATATTTTCACAAAAAAGTGAAATTTTCAAAAATCCAGAAAATTGGCTGAAAACGACTAAATATCAAGGACTCATTGGACGAATTGCTCTGGAACTGAAATCAGAACGCTCACTGACATTTCCCCTATCTGAAAGTCTGATAAACGCCGAAAAATGACTGAGTCCAAAAAAAAATTTGTTCAACTTTTTTCAATTTTACCCCGTGGGATATATATTCTACCCACACACATTTGGAACTCTCCTGGGGTACCCTCACACATATTATTCCCTCATTTAGTGGATATTTTCACAAAAAAGTTAAATTTTCAAAAATCCAGAAAATTGGCTGAAAATGACTAAATATCAAGGACTCATTGGGTGAATCGCTCTGGAACTGAAATCGGAACGCTCACTGACATTTCCCCTATCTGAAAGTCTGATAAACGCCGAAAAATGACTAAGTCCAAAAAAAAATTTGTTCAACTTTTTTCAATTTTACCCTCGTGGGTTATATATTCTACCCACACACATTTGGAACTCTCCTGGGGTACCCTCACACATATTATTCCCTCATTTAGTGGATATTTTCCCAAAAAAGTGAAATTTTCAAAATTCCAGAAAATTGGCTGAAAACGACTAAATATCAAGGACTCATTGGGCGAATCGCTCTGGAACTGAAATCGTAATGCTCACTCACATTTCCCCTATCTGAAAGTCTGATAAACGGCGGAAAAATGACTAAGTCCCAAAAAAAAATTTTTTTCAACTTTTTTCAATTTTACCCCCGTGGGATATATATTCTACCCACACACATTTGGAACTCTCCTGGGGTACCCTCACACATATTATTCCCTCGTTTAGTGGATATTTTCACAAAAAAGTGAAATTTTCAAAAATCAAGAAAATTGGCTGAAAACGACTAAATATCAAGGACTCATTGGGCGAATTGCTCTAGAACTAAAATCGGAACGCTCACTGACATTTCCCCTATCTGAAAGTCTGATAAACGCCGAAAAATGACTAAGTCCAAAAAAAAATTTGTTCAACTTTTTTCAATTTTACCTCCCTGGGTTATATATTCTACCCACACACATTTGGAACTCTCCTGGGGTACCCTCACACATATTATTCCCTCATTTAGTGGATATGTTCACAAAAAAGTGAAATTTTCAAAAATCCAGAAAATTGGCTGAAAATGACTAAATATCAAGGACTCATTGGGCGAATCGCTCTGGAACTGAAATCGGAACGCTCACTGACATTTCCCCTATCTGAAAGTCTGATAAACGCCGAAAAATTACTAAGTCCAAAAAAAAATTTGTTCAACTTTTTTCAATTTTACCCCGTGGGATATATATTCTACCCACACACATTTGGAACTCTCCTGGGGTACCCTCACACATATTATTCCCTCATTTAGTGGATATTTTCACAAAAAAGTGAAATTTTCAAAAATCCAGAAAATTGGCTGAAAACGACTAAATATCAAGGACTCATTGGGCGAATCGCTCTGGAACTGAAATCGGAATGCTCACTCACATTTCCCCTATCTGAAAGTCTGATAAACGGCGGAAAAATGACTAAGTCCCAAAAAAAAATTTTTTTCAACTTTTTTCAATTTTACCCCCGTGGGATATATATTCTACCCACACACATTTGGAACTCTCCTGGGGTGCCCTCACACATATTATTCCCTCATTTAGTGGATATTTTCCCAAAAAAGTGAAATTTTCAAAAATCCAGAAAATTGGCTGAAAACGACTAAATATCAAGGACTCATTGGGCGAATCGCTCTGGAACTGAAATCGTAATGCTCACTCACATTTCCCCTATCTGAAAGTCTGATAAACGCCGGAAAAATGACTAAGTCCAAAAAAAAATTTTTTTAAACTTTTTTCAATTTTACCCCCGTGGGATATATATTTTACCCACACACATTTGGAACTCTCCTGGGGTACCCTCACACATATTATTCCCTCATTTAGTGGATATTTTCACAAAAAAGTGAAATTTTCAAAAATCCAGAAAATTGGCTGAAAACGACTAAATATCAAGGACTTATTGGACAAATTGCTCTGGAACTGAAATCAGAACGCTCACTGACATTTCCCCCATCTGAAAGTCTGATAAACGCCGGAAAAATGACTAAGTCCAAAAAAAATTTTTTTTCAACTTTTTTCAATTTTACCCCCGTGGGTTATATATTCTACCCACACACATTTGGAACTCTCCTGGGGTACCCTCACACATATTATTCCCTCATTTAGTGGATATTTTCACAAAAAAGTGAAATTTTCAAAAATCCAGAAAATTGGCTGAAAATGACTAAATATCAAGGACTCATTGGGCGAATCGCTCTGGAACTGAAATCGGAACGCTCACTGACATTTCCCCTATCTGAAAGTTTGATAAACGCCGAAAAATTACTAAGTCCAAAAAAAAATTTGTTCAACTTTTTTCAATTTTACCCCGTGGGATATATATTCTACCCACACACATTTGGAACTCTCCTGGGGTACCCTCACACATATTATTCCCTCATTTAGTGGATATTTTCACAAAAAAGTGAAATTTTCAAAAATCCAGAAAATTGGCTGAAAACGACTAAATATCAAGGACTCATTGGGCGTATCGCTCTGGAACTGAAATCGGAATGATCACTCACATTTCCCCTATCTGAAAGTCTGATAAACGGCGGAAAAATGACTAAGTCCCAAAAATATTTTTTTTCAACTTTTTTCAATTTTACCCCCGTGGGATATATATTCTACCCACACACATTTGGAACTCTCCTGGGGTACCCTCACACATATTATTCCCTCATTTAGTGGATATTTTCACAAAAAAGTTAAATTTTCAAAAATCCAGAAAATTGGCTGAAAATGACTAAATATCAAGGACTCATTGGGTGAATCGCTCTGGAACTGAAATCGGAACGCTCACTGACATTTCCCCTATCTGAAAGTCTGATAAACGCCGAAAAATGACTAAGTCCAAAAAAAAATTTGTTCAACTTTTTTCAATTTTACCCTCGTGGGTTATATATTCTACCCACACACATTTGGAACTCTCCTGGGGTACCCTCACACATATTATTCCCTCATTTAGTGGATATTTTCCCAAAAAAGTGAAATTTTCAAAATTCCAGAAAATTGGCTGAAAACGACTAAATATCAAGGACTCATTGGGCGAATCGCTCTGGAACTGAAATCGTAATGCTCACTCACATTTCCCCTATCTGAAAGTCTGATAAACGGCGGAAAAATGACTAAGTCCCAAAAAAAAATTTTTTTCAACTTTTTTCAATTTTACCCCCGTGGGATATATATTCTACCCACACACATTTGGAACTCTCCTGGGGTACCCTCACACATATTATTCCCTCATTTAGTGGATATTTTCACAAAAAAGTTAAATTTTCAAAAATCCAGAAAATTGGCTGAAAATGACTAAATATCATGGACTCATTGGGCGAATCGCTCTGGAACTGAAATCGGAACGCTCACTGACATTTCCCCTATCTGAAAGTCTGATAAACGCCGAAAAATGACTAAGTCCAAAAAAAAATTTGTTCAACTTTTTTCAATTTTACCCCCGTGGGTTATATATTCTACCCACACACATTTGGAACTCTCCTGGGGTACCCTCACACATATTATTCCCTCATTTAGTGGATATTTTCCCAAAAAAGTGAAATTTTCAAAAATCCAGAAAATTGGCTGAAAATGACTAAATATCAAGTACTCATTGGGCGAATCGCTCTGGAACTGAAATCAGAACGCTCACTGACATTTCCCCTATCTGAAAGTCTGATAAACGCCGGAAAAATGACTAAGTCCAAAAAAAATTTTTTTTCAACTTTTTTCAATTTTACCCCCGTGGGATATATATTTTACCCACACACATTTGGAACTCTGCTGGGGTACCCTCACACGTATTATTCCCATTTTTTAGTGGATATTTTCACAAAAAAGTGAAATTTTCAAAAATCCAGAAAATTGGCTGAAAACGACTCAATATCAAGGACTCATTGGGCGAATCGCTCTGGAACTGAAATCGGAATGCTCACTCACATTTCCCCTATCTGAAAGTCTGATAAACGGCGGAAAAATGACTAAGTCCCAAAAAAAAATTTTTTTCAACTTTTTTCAATTTTACCCCCGTGGGATATATATTCTACCCACACACATTTGGAACTCTCCTGGGGTACCCTCACACATATTATTCCCTCATTTAGTGGATATTTTCACAAAAAAGTGAAATTTTCAAAAATCCAGAAAATTGGCTGAAAATGACTAAATATCAAGGACTCATTGTGCGAATCGCTCTGGAACTGAAATCACAACGCTCACTGACATTTCCCCTATCTGAAAGTCTGATAAACGCCGAAAAATGACTAAGTCCAAAAAAAAATTTGTTCAACTTTTTTCAATTTTACCCCCGTGGGTTATATATTCTACCCACACACATTTGGAACTCTCCTGGGGTACCCTCACACATATTATTCCCTCATTTAGTGGATATTTTCCCAAAAAAGTGAAATTTTCAAAAATCCAGAAAATTGGCTGAAAACGACTAAATATCAAGGACTCATTGGACGAATTGCTCTGGAACTGAAATCAGAACGCTCACTGACATTTCCCCTATCTGAAAGTCTGATAAACGCCGGAAAAATGACTAAGTCCCAAAAATATTTTTTTTCAACTTTTTTCAATTTTACCCCCGTGGGATATATATTCTACCCACACACATTTGGAACTCTCCTGGGGTACCCTCACACATATTATTCCCTCATTTAGTGGATATTTTCACAAAAAAGTTAAATTTTCAAAAATCCAGAAAATTGGCTGAAAATGACTAAATATCAAGGACTCATTGGGTGAATCGCTCTGGAACTGAAATCGGAACGCTCACTGACATTTCCCCTATCTGAAAGTCTGATAAACGCCGAAAAATGACTAAGTCCAAAAAAAAATTTGTTCAACTTTTCTCAATTTTACCCTCGTGGGTTATATATTCTACCCACACACATTTGGAACTCTCCTGGGGTACCCTCACACATATTATTCCCTCATTTAGTGGATATTTTCCCAAAAAAGTGAAATTTTCAAAATTCCAGAAAATTGGCTGAAAACGACTAAATATCAAGGACTCATTGGGCGAATCGCTCTGGAACTGAAATCGTAATGCTCACTCACATTTCCCCTATCTGAAAGTCTGATAAACGGCGGAAAAATGACTAAGTCCCAAAAAAAAATTTTTTTCAACTTTTTTCAATTTTACCCCCGTGGGATATATATTCTACCCACACACATTTGGAACTCTCCTGGGGTACCCTCACACATATTATTCCCTCGTTTAGTGGATATTTTCACAAAAAAGTGAAATTTTCAAAAATCAAGAAAATTGGCTGAAAACGACTAAATATCAAGGACTCATTGGGCGAATTGCTCTAGAACTAAAATCGGAACGCTCACTGACATTTCCCCTATCTGAAAGTCTGATAAACGCCGAAAAATGACTAAGTCCAAAAAAAAATTTGTTCAACTTTTTTCAATTTTACCTCCCTGGGTTATATATTCTACCCACACACATTTGGAACTCTCCTGGGGTACCCTCACACATATTATTCCCTCATTTAGTGGATATGTTCACAAAAAAGTGAAATTTTCAAAAATCCAGAAAATTGGCTGAAAATGACTAAATATCAAGGACTCATTGGGCGAATCGCTCTGGAACTGAAATCGGAACGCTCACTGACATTTCCCCTATCTGAAAGTCTGATAAACGCCGAAAAATTACTAAGTCCAAAAAAAAATTTGTTCAACTTTTTTCAATTTTACCCCGTGGGATATATATTCTACCCACACACATTTGGAACTCTCCTGGGGTACCCTCACACATATTATTCCCTCATTTAGTGGATATTTTCACAAAAAAGTGAAATTTTCAAAAATCCAGAAAATTGGCTGAAAACGACTAAATATCAAGGACTCATTGGGCGAATCGCTCTGGAACTGAAATCGGAATGCTCACTCACATTTCCCCTATCTGAAAGTCTGATAAACGGCGGAAAAATGACTAAGTCCCAAAAAAAAATTTTTTTCAACTTTTTTCAATTTTACCCCCGTGGGATATATATTCTACCCACACACATTTGGAACTCTCCTGGGGTGCCCTCACACATATTATTCCCTCATTTAGTGGATATTTTCCCAAAAAAGTGAAATTTTCAAAAATCCAGAAAATTGGCTGAAAACGACTAAATATCAAGGACTCATTGGGCGAATCGCTCTGGAACTGAAATCGTAATGCTCACTCACATTTCCCCTATCTGAAAGTCTGATAAACGCCGGAAAAATGACTAAGTCCAAAAAAAAATTTTTTTAAACTTTTTTCAATTTTACCCCCGTGGGATATATATTTTACCCACACACATTTGGAACTCTCCTGGGGTACCCTCACACATATTATTCCCTCATTTAGTGGATATTTTCACAAAAAAGTGAAATTTTCAAAAATCCAGAAAATTGGCTGAAAACGACTAAATATCAAGGACTCATTGGACAAATTGCTCTGGAACTGAAATCAGAACGCTCACTGACATTTCCCCCATCTGAAAGTCTGATAAACGCCGGAAAAATGACTAAGTCCAAAAAAAATTTTTTTTCAACTTTTTTCAATTTTACCCCCGTGGGTTATATATTCTACCCACACACATTTGGAACTCTCCTGGGGTACCCTCACACATATTATTCCCTCATTTAGTGGATATTTTCACAAAAAAGTGAAATTTTCAAAAATCCAGAAAATTGGCTGAAAATGACTAAATATCAAGGACTCATTGGGCGAATCGCTCTGGAACTGAAATCGGAACGCTCACTGACATTTCCCCTATCTGAAAGTTTGATAAACGCCGAAAAATTACTAAGTCCAAAAAAAAATTTGTTCAACTTTTTTCAATTTTACCCCGTGGGATATATATTCTACCCACACACATTTGGAACTCTCCTGGGGTACCCTCACACATATTATTCCCTCATTTAGTGGATATTTTCACAAAAAAGTGAAATTTTCAAAAATCCAGAAAATTGGCTGAAAACGACTAAATATCAAGGACTCATTGGGCGTATCGCTCTGGAACTGAAATCGTAATGCTCACTCACATTTCCCCTATCTGAAAGTCTGATAAACGGCGGAAAAATGACTAAGTCCCAAAAAAAAATTTTTTTCAACTTTTTTCAATTTTACCCCCGTGGGATATATATTCTACCCACACACATTTGGAACTCTCCTGGGGTACCCTCACACATATTATTCCCTCATTTAGTGGATATTTTCACAAAAAAGTTAAATTTTCAAAAATCCAGAAAATTGGCTGAAAATGACTAAATATCATGGACTCATTGGGCGAATCGCTCTGGAACTGAAATCGGAACGCTCACTGACATTTCCCCTATCTGAAAGTCTGATAAACGCCGAAAAATGACTAAGTCCAAAAAAAAATTTGTTCAACTTTTTTCAATTTTACCCCCGTGGGTTATATATTCTACCCACACACATTTGGAACTCTCCTGGGGTACCCTCACACATATTATTCCCTCATTTAGTGGATATTTTCCCAAAAAAGTGAAATTTTCAAAAATCCAGAAAATTGGCTGAAAACGACTAAATATCAAGGACTCATTGGGCGAATCGCTCTGGAACTGAAATCGGAATGCTCACTCACATTTCCCCTATCTGAAAGTCTGATAAACGGCGGAAAAATGACTAAGTCCCAAAAAAAAATTTTTTTCAACTTTTTTCAATTTTACCCCCGTGGGATATATATTCTACCCACACACATTTGGAACTCTCCTGGGGTACCCTCACACATATTATTCCCTCATTTAGTGGATATTTTCACAAAAAAGTGAAGTTTTCAAAAATCCAGAAAATTGGCTGAAAATGACTAAATATCAAGTACTCATTGGGCGAATCGCTCTGGAACTGAAATCAGAACGCTCACTGACATTTCCCCTATCTGAAAGTCTGATAAACGCCGGAAAAATGACTAAGTCCAAAAAAAATTTTTTTTCAACTTTTTTCAATTTTACCCCCGTGGGATATATATTTTACCCACACACATTTGGAACTCTCCTGGGGTACCCTCACACGTATTATTCCCATTTTTTAGTGGATATTTTCACAAAAAAGTGAAATTTTCAAAAATCCAGAAAATTGGCTGAAAACGACTCAATATCAAGGACTCATTGGGCGAATCGCTCTGGAACTGAAATCGGAATGCTCACTCACATTTCCCCTATCTGAAAGTCTGATAAACGGCGGAAAAATGACTAAGTCCCAAAAAAAAATTTTTTTCAACTTTTTTCAATTTTACCCCCGTGGGATATATATTCTACCCACACACATTTGGAACTCTCCTGGGGTACCCTCACACATATTATTCCCTCATTTAGTGGATATTTTCACAAAAAAGTGAAATTTTCAAAAATCCAGAAAATTGGCTGAAAATGACTAAATATCAAGGACTCATTGTGCGAATCGCTCTGGAACTGAAATCACAACGCTCACTGACATTTCCCCTATCTGAAAGTCTGATAAACGCCGAAAAATGACTAAGTCCAAAAAAAAATTTGTTCAACTTTTTTCAATTTTACCCCCGTGGGTTATATATTCTACCCACACACATTTGGAACTCTCCTGGGGTACCCTCACACATATTATTCCCTCATTTAGTGGATATTTTCCCAAAAAAGTGAAATTTTCAAAAATCCAGAAAATTGGCTGAAAACGACTAAATATCAAGGACTCATTGGACGAATTGCTCTGGAACTGAAATCAGAACGCTCACTGACATTTCCCCTATCTGAAAGTCTGATAAACGCCGGAAAAATGACTAAGTCCAAAAAAAATTTTTTTTCAACTTTTTTCAATTTTACCCCCGTGGGTTATATATTCTACCCACACACATTTGAAACTCTCCTGGGGTACCCTCACACATATTATTCCCTCATTTAGTGGATATTTTCACAAAAAAGTGAAATTTTCAAAAATCCAGAAAATTGGCTGAAAATGACTAAATATCAAGGACTCATTGGGCGAATCGCTCTGGAACTGAAATTAGAACGCTCACTGACATTTCCCCTATCTGAAAGTCTGATAAACGCCGAAAAATGACTGAGTCCAAAAAAAAATTTGTTCAACTTTTTTCAATTTTACCCCGTGGGATATATATTCTACCCACACACATTTGGAACTCTCCTGGGGTACCCTCACACATATTATTCCCTCATTTAGTGGATATTTTCCCAAAAAAGTGAAATTTTCAAAAATCCAGAAAATTGGCTGAAAATGACTAAATATCAAGGACTCATTGGGCGAATCGCTCTGGAACTGAAATCGTAATGCTCACTCACATTTCCCCTATCTGAAAGTCTGATAAACGCCGGAAAAATGACTAAGTCCAAAAAAAAATTTTTTTAAACTTTTTTCAATTTTACCCCCGTGGGATATATATTTTACCCACACACATTTGGAACTCTCCTGGGGTACCCTCACACATATTATTCCCTCATTTAGTGGATATTTTCACAAAAAAGTGAAATTTTCAAAAATCCAGAAAATTGGCTGAAAACGACTAAATATCAAGGACTCATTGGACGAATTGCTCTGGAACTGAAATCGGAACGCTCACTGACATTTCCCCTATCTGAAAGTCTGATAAACGCCGAAAAATGACTAAGTCCAAAAAAAAATTTGTTCAACTTTTTTCAATTTTACCCCCGTGGGTTCTATATTCTACCCACACACATTTGGAACTCTCCTGGGGTACCCTCACACATATTATTCCCTCATTTAGTGGATATTTTCACAAAAAAGTTAAATTTTCAAAAATCCAGAAAATTGGCTGAAAATGACTAAATATCAAGGACTCATTGGGCGAATCGCTCTGGAACTGAAATCGGAACGCTCACTGACATTTCCCCTATCTGAAAGTCTGATAAACGCCGAAAAATGACTAAGTCCAAAAAAAAATTTGTTCAACTTTTTTCAATTTTACCCCGTGGGATATATATTCTACCCACACACATTTGGAACTCTCCTGGGGTACCCTCACACATATTATTCCCTCATTTAGTGGATATTTTCGCAAAAAAGTGAAATTTTCAAAAATCCAGAAAATTGTCTGAAAACGACTAAATATCAAGGACTCATTGGGCGAATCGCTCTGGAACTGAAATCAGAACGCTCACTGACATTTCCCCTATCTGAAAGTCTGATAAACGCCGGAAAAATGACTAAGTCCAAAAAAAAATTTTTTTCAACTTTTTTCAATTTTACCCCCGTGGGATATATATTTTACCCACACACATTTGGAACTCTCCTGGGGTACCCTCACACGTATTATTCCCTCATTTAGTGGATATTTTCACAAAAAAGTGAAATTTTCAAAAATCAAGAAAATTGGCTGAAAACGACTAAATATCAAGGACTCATTGGGCGAATTGCTCTAGAACTGAAATCGGAATGCTCACTGACATTTCCCCTATCTGAAAGTCTGATAAACGCCGAAAAATGACTAAGTCCAAAAAAATATTTGTTCAACTTTTTTCAATTTTACCCCCGTGGGTTATATATTCTACCCACACACATTTGGAACTCTCCTGGGGTACCCTCACACATATTATTCCCTCATTTAGTGGATATTTTCCCAAAAAAGTGAAATTTTCAAAAATCCAGAAAATTGGCTGAAAACGACTAAATATCAAGGACTCATTGGGCGAATCGCTCTGGAACTGAAATCGGAATGCTCACTCACATTTCCCCTATCTGAAAGTCTGATAAACGGCGGAAAAATGACTAAGTCCCAAAAAAAAATTTTTTTCAACTTTTTTCAATTTTACCCCCGTGGGATATATATTCTACCCACACACATTTGGAACTCTCCTGGGGTACCCTCACACATATTATTCCCTCATTTAGTGGATATTTTCACAAAAAAGTGAAATTTTCAAAAATCCAGAAAATTGGCTGAAAATGACTAAATATCAAGGACTCATTGGGCGAATCGCTCTGGAACTGAAATCAGAACGCTCACTGACATTTCCCCTATCTGAAAGTCTGATAAACGCCGGAAAAATGACTAAGTCCAAAAAAAATTTTTTTTCAACTTTTTTCAATTTTACCCCCGTGGGATATATATTTTACCCACACACATTTGGAACTCTCCTGGGGTACCCTCACACGTATTATTCCCCTTTTTTAGTGGATATTTTCACAAAAAAGTGAAATTTTCAAAAATCCAGAAAATTGGCTGAAAACGACTAAATATCAAGGACTCATTGGGCGAATCGCTCTGGAACTGAAATCGTAATGCTCACTCACATTTCCCCTATCTGAAAGTCTGATAAACGCCGGAAAAATGACTAAGTCCAAAAAAAATTTTTTTTCAACTTTTTTCAATTTTACCCCCGTGGGTTATATATTCTACCCACACACATTTGGAACTCTCCTGGGGTACCCTCACACATATTATTCCCTCATTTAGTGGATATTTTCACAAAAAAGTGAAATTTTCAAAAATCCAGAAAATTGGCTGAAAATGACTAAATATCAAGGACTCATTGGGCGAATCGCTCTGGAACTGAAATCGGAACGCTCACTGACATTTCCCCTATCTGAAAGTCTGATAAACGCCGAAAAATGACTAAGTCCAAAAAAAAATTTGTTCAACTTTTTTCAATTTTACCCCCGTGGGTTATATATTCTACCCACACACATTTGGAACTCTCCTGGGGTACCCTCACACATATTATTCCCTCATTTAGTGGATATTTTCCCAAAAAAGTGAAATTTTCAAAAATCCAGAAAATTGGCTGAAAACGACTAAATATCAAGGACTCATTGGACGAATTGCTCTGGAACTGAAATCAGAACGCTCACTGACATTTCCCCTATCTGAAAGTCTGATAAACGCCGGAAAAATGACTAAGTCCAAAAAAAAATTTGTTCAACTTTTTTCAATTTTACCCCGTGGGATATATATTCTACCCACACACATTTGGAACTCTCCTGGGGTACCCTCACACATATTATTCCCTCATTTAGTGGATATTTTCACAAAAAAGTGAAATTTTCAAAAATCCAGAAAATTGGCTGAAAATGACTAAATATCAAGGACTCATTGGGCGAATCGCTCTGGAACTGAAATCGGAACGCTCACTGACATTTCCCCTATCTGAAAGTCTGATAAACGCCGGAAAAATGACTAAGTCCAAAAAAAAAATTTTTTCAACTTTTTTCAATTTTACCCCCGTGGGATATATATTCTACCCACACACATTTGGAACTCTCCTGGGGTACCCTCACACATATTATTCCCTCATTTAGTGGATATTTTCCCAAAAAAGTGAAATTTTCAAAAATCCAGAAAATTGGCTGAAAACGACTAAATATCAAGGACTCATTGGGCGAATCGCTCTGGAACTGAAATCGGAACGCTCACTGACATTTCCCCTATCTGAAAGTCTGATAAACGCCGAAAAATGACTAAGTCCAAAAAAAAATTTGTTCAACTTTTTTCAATTTTACCCCGTGGGATATATATTCTACCCACACACATTTGGAACTCTCCTGGGGTACCCTCACACATATTATTCCCTCATTTAGTGGATATTTTCGCAAAAAAGTGAAATTTTCAAAAATCCAGAAAATTGTCTGAAAACGACTAAATATCAAGGACTCATTGGGCGAATCGCTCTGGAACTGAAATCAGAACGCTCACTGACATTTCCCCTATCTGAAAGTCTGATAAACGCCGGAAAAATGACTAAGTCCAAAAAAAAATTTTTTTCAACTTTTTTCAATTTTACCCCCGTGGGATATATATTTTACCCACACACATTTGGAACTCTCCTGGGGTACCCTCACACGTATTATTCCCTCATTTAGTGGATATTTTCACAAAAAAGTGAAATTTTCAAAAATCAAGAAAATTGGCTGAAAACGACTAAATATCAAGGACTCATTGGGCGAATTGCTCTAGAACTGAAATCGGAATGCTCACTGACATTTCCCCTATCTGAAAGTCTGATAAACGCCGAAAAATGACTAAGTCCAAAAAAATATTTGTTCAACTTTTTTCAATTTTACCCCCGTGGGTTATATATTCTACCCACACACATTTGGAACTCTCCTGGGGTACCCTCACACATATTATTCCCTCATTTAGTGGATATTTTCCCAAAAAAGTGAAATTTTCAAAAATCCAGAAAATTGGCTGAAAACGACTAAATATCAAGGACTCATTGGGCGAATCGCTCTGGAACTGAAATCGGAATGCTCACTCACATTTCCCCTATCTGAAAGTCTGATAAACGGCGGAAAAATGACTAAGTCCCAAAAAAAAATTTTTTTCAACTTTTTTCAATTTTACCCCCGTGGGATATATATTCTACCCACACACATTTGGAACTCTCCTGGGGTACCCTCACACATATTATTCCCTCATTTAGTGGATATTTTCACAAAAAAGTGAAATTTTCAAAAATCCAGAAAATTGGCTGAAAATGACTAAATATCAAGGACTCATTGGGCGAATCGCTCTGGAACTGAAATCAGAACGCTCACTGACATTTCCCCTATCTGAAAGTCTGATAAACGCCGGAAAAATGACTAAGTCCAAAAAAAATTTTTTTTCAACTTTTTTCAATTTTACCCCCGTGGGATATATATTTTACCCACACACATTTGGAACTCTCCTGGGGTACCCTCACACGTATTATTCCCCTTTTTTAGTGGATATTTTCACAAAAAAGTGAAATTTTCAAAAATCCAGAAAATTGGCTGAAAACGACTAAATATCAAGGACTCATTGGGCGAATCGCTCTGGAACTGAAATCGTAATGCTCACTCACATTTCCCCTATCTGAAAGTCTGATAAACGCCGGAAAAATGACTAAGTCCAAAAAAAATTTTTTTTCAACTTTTTTCAATTTTACCCCCGTGGGTTATATATTCTACCCACACACATTTGGAACTCTCCTGGGGTACCCTCACACATATTATTCCCTCATTTAGTGGATATTTTCACAAAAAAGTGAAATTTTCAAAAATCCAGAAAATTGGCTGAAAATGACTAAATATCAAGGACTCATTGGGCGAATCGCTCTGGAACTGAAATCGGAACGCTCACTGACATTTCCCCTATCTGAAAGTCTGATAAACGCCGAAAAATGACTAAGTCCAAAAAAAAATTTGTTCAACTTTTTTCAATTTTACCCCCGTGGGTTATATATTCTACCCACACACATTTGGAACTCTCCTGGGGTACCCTCACACATATTATTCCCTCATTTAGTGGATATTTTCCCAAAAAAGTGAAATTTTCAAAAATCCAGAAAATTGGCTGAAAACGACTAAATATCAAGGACTCATTGGACGAATTGCTCTGGAACTGAAATCAGAACGCTCACTGACATTTCCCCTATCTGAAAGTCTGATAAACGCCGGAAAAATGACTAAGTCCAAAAAAAAATTTGTTCAACTTTTTTCAATTTTACCCCGTGGGATATATATTCTACCCACACACATTTGGAACTCTCCTGGGGTACCCTCACACATATTATTCCCTCATTTAGTGGATATTTTCACAAAAAAGTGAAATTTTCAAAAATCCAGAAAATTGGCTGAAAATGACTAAATATCAAGGACTCATTGGGCGAATCGCTCTGGAACTGAAATCGGAACGCTCACTGACATTTCCCCTATCTGAAAGTCTGATAAACGCCGGAAAAATGACTAAGTCCAAAAAAAAAATTTTTTCAACTTTTTTCAATTTTACCCCCGTGGGATATATATTCTACCCACACACATTTGGAACTCTCCTGGGGTACCCTCACACATATTATTCCCTCATTTAGTGGATATTTTCCCAAAAAAGTGAAATTTTCAAAAATCCAGAAAATTGGCTGAAAACGACTAAATATCAAGGACTCATTGGGCGAATCGCTCTGGAACTGAAATCGTAATGCTCACTCACATTTCCCCTATCTGAAAGTCTGATAAACGCCGGAAAAATGACTAAGTCCAAAAAAAAATTTTTTTAAACTTTTTTCAATTTTACCCCCGTGGGATATATATTTTACCCACACACATTTGGAACTCTCCTGGGGTACCCTCACACATATTATTCCCTCATTTAGTGGATATTTTCACAAAAAAGTGAAATTTTCAAAAATCCAGAAAATTGGTTGAAAACGACTAAATATCAAGGACTCATTGGACGAATTGCTCTGGAACTGAAATCGGAACGCTCACTGACATTTCCCCTATCTGAAAGTCTGATAAACGCCGAAAAATGACTAAGTCCAAAAAAAAATTTGTTCAACTTTTTTCAATTTTACCCCGTGGGATATATATTCTACCCACACACATTTGGAACTCTCCTGGGGTACCCTCACACATATTATTCCCTCATTTAGTGGATATTTTCACAAAAAAGTGAAATTTTCAAAAATCCAGAAAATTGGCTGAAAACGACTAAATATCAAGGACTCATTGGGCGAATCGCTCTGGAACTGAAATCGGAATGCTCTCTCACATTTCCCCTATCTGAAAGTCTGATAAACGGCGGAAAAATGACTAAGTCCCAAAAAAAAATTTTTTTCAACTTTTTTCAATTTTACCCCCGTGGGATATGTATTCTAACCACACACATTTGGAACTCTCCTGGGGTACCCTCACACATATTATTCCCTCATTTAGTGGATATTTTCACAAAAAAGTGAAATTTTCAAAAATCCAGAAAATTGGCTGAAAACGACTAAATATCAAGGACTCATTGGGCGAATCGCTCTGGAACTGAAATCGGAATGCTCACTGACATTTCCCCTATCTGAAAGTCTGATAAACGCCGAAAAATGACTAAGTCCAAAAAAAAATTTGTTCAACTTTTTTCAATTTTACCCCGTGGGATATATATTCTACCCACACACATTTGGAACTCTCCTGGGGTACCCTCACACATATTATTCCCTCATTTAGTGGATATTTTCACAAAAAAGTGAAATTTTCAAAAATCCAGAAAATTGGCTGAAAACGACTAAATATCAAGGACTCATTGGGCGAATCGCTCTGGAACTGAAATCGGAATGCTCACTCACATTTCCCCTATCTGAAAGTCTGATAAACGGCGGAAAAATGACTAAGTCCCAAAAAAAAATTTTTTTCAACTTTTTTCAATTTTACCCCCGTGGGATATGTATTCTACCCACACACATTTGGAACTCTCCTGGGGTACCCTCACACATATTATTCCCTCATTTAGTGGATATTTTCACAAAAAAGTGAAATTTTCAAAAATCCAGAAAATTAGCTGAAAATGACTAAATATCAAGGACCCATTGGGCGAATCGCTCTGGAACTGAAATCGGAACGCTCACTGACATTTCCCCTATCTGAAAGTCTGATAAACGCCGAAAAATGACTAAGTCCAAAAAAAAATTTGTTCAACTTTTTTCAATTTTACCCCGTGGGATATATATTCTACCCACACACATTTGGAACTCTCCTGGGGTACCCTCATACATATTATTCCCTCATTTAGTGGATATTTTCACAAAAAAGTGAAATTTTCAAAAATCCAGAAAATTGGCTGAAAATGACTAAATATCAAGGACTCATTGGGCGAATCGCTCTGGAACTGAAATCGTAATGCTCACTCACATTTCCCCTATCTGAAAGTCTGATAAACGCCGGAAAAATGACTAAGTCCAAAAAAAAATTTTTTTAAACTTTTTTCAATTTTACCCCCGTGGGATATATATTTTACCCACACACATTTGGAACTCTCCTGGGGTACCCTCACACATATTATTCCCTCATTTAGTGGATATTTTCACAAAAAAGTGAAATTTTCAAAAATCCAGAAAATTGGCTGAAAATGACTAAATATCAAGGACTCATTGGGCGAATCGCTCTGGAACTGAAATTAGAACGCTCACTGACATTTCCCCTATCTGAAAGTCTGATAAACGCCGAAAAATGACTGAGTCCAAAAAAAAATTTGTTCAACTTTTTTCAATTTTACCCCGTGGGATATATATTCTACCCACACACATTTGGAACTCTCCTGGGGTACCCTCACACATATTATTCCCTCATTTAGTGGATATTTTCACAAAAAAGTGAAATTTTCAAAAATCCAGAAAATTGGCTGAAAATGACTAAATATCAAGGACTCATTGGGCGAATCGCTCTGGAACTGAAATCGGAACGCTCACTGACATTTCCCCTATCTGAAAGTCTGATAAACGCCGGAAAAATGACTAAGTCCAAAAAAAAAATTTTTTCAACTTTTTTCAATTTTACCCCCGTGGGATATATATTCTACCCACACACATTTGGAACTCTCCTGGGGTACCCTCACACATATTATTCCCTCATTTAGTGGATATTTTCCCAAAAAAGTGAAATTTTCAAAAATCCAGAAAATTGGCTGAAAACGACTAAATATCAAGGACTCATTGGGCGAATCGCTCTGGAACTGAAATCGTAATGCTCACTCACATTTCCCCTATCTGAAAGTCTGATAAACGCCGGAAAAATGACTAAGTCCAAAAAAAAATTTTTTTAAACTTTTTTCAATTTTACCCCCGTGGGATATATATTTTACCCACACACATTTGGAACTCTCCTGGGGTACCCTCACACATATTATTCCCTCATTTAGTGGATATTTTCACAAAAAAGTGAAATTTTCAAAAATCCAGAAAATTGGTTGAAAACGACTAAATATCAAGGACTCATTGGACGAATTGCTCTGGAACTGAAATCGGAACGCTCACTGACATTTCCCCTATCTGAAAGTCTGATAAACGCCGAAAAATGACTAAGTCCAAAAAAAAATTTGTTCAACTTTTTTCAATTTTACCCCGTGGGATATATATTCTACCCACACACATTTGGAACTCTCCTGGGGTACCCTCACACATATTATTCCCTCATTTAGTGGATATTTTCACAAAAAAGTGAAATTTTCAAAAATCCAGAAAATTGGCTGAAAACGACTAAATATCAAGGACTCATTGGGCGAATCGCTCTGGAACTGAAATCGGAATGCTCACTCACATTTCCCCTATCTGAAAGTCTGATAAACGGCGGAAAAATGACTAAGTCCCAAAAAAAAATTTTTTTCAACTTTTTTCAATTTTACCCCCGTGGGATATGTATTCTACCCACACACATTTGGAACTCTCCTGGGGTACCCTCACACATATTATTCCCTCATTTAGTGGATATTTTCACAAAAAAGTGAAATTTTCAAAAATCCAGAAAATTAGCTGAAAATGACTAAATATCAAGGACCCATTGGGCGAATCGCTCTGGAACTGAAATCGGAACGCTCACTGACATTTCCCCTATCTGAAAGTCTGATAAACGCCGAAAAATGACTAAGTCCAAAAAAAAATTTGTTCAACTTTTTTCAATTTTACCCCGTGGGATATATATTCTACCCACACACATTTGGAACTCTCCTTGGGTACCCTCATACATATTATTCCCTCATTTAGTGGATATTTTCACAAAAAAGTGAAATTTTCAAAAATCCAGAAAATTGGCTGAAAACGACTAAATATCAAGGACTCATTGGGCGAGTCGCTCTGGAACTGAAATCGGAATGCTCTCTCACATTTCCCCTATCTGAAAGTCTGATAAACGGCGGAAAAATAACTAAGTCCCCAAAAAAAATTTTTTAAACTTTTTTCAATTTTACCCCCGTGGGATATGTATTCTACCCACACACATTTGGAACTCTCCTGGGGTACCCTCACACATATTATTCCCTCATTTAGTGGATATTTTCAAAAAAAAGTGAAATTTTCAAAAATCCAGAAAATTGGCTGAAAATGACTAAATATCAAGGACTCATTGGGCGAATCGCTCTGGAACTGAAATCGGAATGCTCACTGACATTTCCCCTATCTGAAAGTCTGATAAACGCCGAAAAATGACTAAGTCCAAAAAAAAATTTGTTCAACTTTTTTCAATTTTACCCCGTGGGATATATATTCTACCCACACACATTTGGAACTCTCCTGGGGTACCCTCACACATATTATTCCCTCATTTAGTGGATATTTTCACAAAAAAGTGAAATTTTCAAAAATCCAGAAAATTGGCTGAAAATGACTAAATATCAAGGACTCATTGGGCGAATCGCTCTGGAACTGAAATTAGAACGCTCACTGACATTTCCCCTATCTGAAAGTCTGATAAACGCCGAAAAATGACTGAGTCCAAAAAAAAATTTGTTCAACTTTTTTCAATTTTACCCCGTGGGATATATATTCTACCCACACACATTTGGAACTCTCCTGGGGTACCCTCACACATATTATTCCCTCATTTAGTGGATATTTTCACAAAAAAGTGAAATTTTCAAAAATCCAGAAAATTGGCTGAAAATGACTAAATATCAAGGACTCATTGGGCGAATCGCTCTGGAACTGAAATCGGAACGCTCACTGACATTTCCCCTATCTGAAAGTCTGATAAACGCCGGAAAAATGACTAAGTCCAAAAAAAAAATTTTTTCAACTTTTTTCAATTTTACCCCCGTGGGATATATATTCTACCCACACACATTTGGAACTCTCCTGGGGTACCCTCACACATATTATTCCCTCATTTAGTGGATATTTTCCCAAAAAAGTGAAATTTTCAAAAATCCAGAAAATTGGCTGAAAACGACTAAATATCAAGGACTCATTGGGCGAATCGCTCTGGAACTGAAATCGTAATGCTCACTCACATTTCCCCTATCTGAAAGTCTGATAAACGCCGGAAAAATGACTAAGTCCAAAAAAAAATTTTTTTAAACTTTTTTCAATTTTACCCCCGTGGGATATATATTTTACCCACACACATTTGGAACTCTCCTGGGGTACCCTCACACATATTATTCCCTCATTTAGTGGATATTTTCACAAAAAAGTGAAATTTTCAAAAATCCAGAAAATTGGTTGAAAACGACTAAATATCAAGGACTCATTGGACGAATTGCTCTGGAACTGAAATCGGAACGCTCACTGACATTTCCCCTATCTGAAAGTCTGATAAACGCCGAAAAATGACTAAGTCCAAAAAAAAATTTGTTCAACTTTTTTCAATTTTACCCCGTGGGATATATATTCTACCCACACACATTTGGAACTCTCCTGGGGTACCCTCACACATATTATTCCCTCATTTAGTGGATATTTTCACAAAAAAGTGAAATTTTCAAAAATCCAGAAAATTGGCTGAAAACGACTAAATATCAAGGACTCATTGGGCGAATCGCTCTGGAACTGAAATCGGAATGCTCACTCACATTTCCCCTATCTGAAAGTCTGATAAACGGCGGAAAAATGACTAAGTCCCAAAAAAAAATTTTTTTCAACTTTTTTCAATTTTACCCCCGTGGGATATGTATTCTACCCACACACATTTGGAACTCTCCTGGGGTACCCTCACACATATTATTCCCTCATTTAGTGGATATTTTCACAAAAAAGTGAAATTTTCAAAAATCCAGAAAATTAGCTGAAAATGACTAAATATCAAGGACCCATTGGGCGAATCGCTCTGGAACTGAAATCGGAACGCTCACTGACATTTCCCCTATCTGAAAGTCTGATAAACGCCGAAAAATGACTAAGTCCAAAAAAAAATTTGTTCAACTTTTTTCAATTTTACCCCGTGGGATATATATTCTACCCACACACATTTGGAACTCTCCTGGGGTACCCTCATACATATTATTCCCTCATTTAGTGGATATTTTCACAAAAAAGTGAAATTTTCAAAAATCCAGAAAATTGGCTGAAAACGACTAAATATCAAGGACTCATTGGGCGAGTCGCTCTGGAACTGAAATCGGAATGCTCTCTCACATTTCCCCTATCTGAAAGTCTGATAAACGGCGGAAAAATAACTAAGTCCCCAAAAAAAATTTTTTTCAACTTTTTTCAATTTTACCCCCGTGGGATATGTATTCTACCCACACACATTTGGAACTCTCCTGGGGTACCCTCACACATATTATTCCCTCATTTAGTGGATATTTTCACAAAAAAGTGAAATTTTCAAAAATCCAGAAAATTGGCTGAAAACGACTAAATATCAAGGACTCATTGGGCGAATCGCTCTGGAACTGAAATCGGAATGCTCTCTCACATTTCCCCTATCTGAAAGTCTGATAAACGGCGGAAAAATGACTAAGTCCCCAAAAAAAAATTTTTTAAACTTTTTTCAATTTTACCCCCGTGGGATATGTATTCTACCCACACACATTTGGAACTCTCCTGGGGTACCCTCACACATATTATTCCCTCATTTAGTGGATATTTTCACAAAAAAGTGAAATTTTCAAAAATCCAGAAAATTGGCTGAAAATGACTAAATATCAAGGACTCATTGGGCGAATCGCTCTGGAACTGAAATCGGAATGCTCACTGACATTTCCCCTATCTGAAAGTCTGATAAACGCCGAAAAATGACTAAGTCCAAAAAAAAATTTGTTCAACTTTTTTCAATTTTACCCCGTGGGATATATATTCTACCCACACACATTTGGAACTCTCCTGGGGTACCCTCACACATATTATTCCCTCATTTAGTGGATATTTTCACAAAAAAGTGAAATTTTCAAAAATCCAGAAAATTGGCTGAAAACGACTAAATATCAAGGACTCATTGGGCGAATCGCTCTGGAACTGAAATCGGAATGCTCACTCACATTTCCCCTATCTGAAAGTCTGATAAACGGCGGAAAAATGACTAAGTCCCAAAAAAAAATTTTTTTCAACTTTTTTCAATTTTACCCCCGTGGGATATATATTCTACCCACACACATTTGGAACTCTCCTGGGGTACCCTCACACATATTATTCCCTCATTTAGTGGATATTTTCACAAAAAAGTGAACTTTTCAAAAATCCAGAAAATTGGCTGAAAACGACTAAATATCAAGGACTCATTGGGCGAATCGCTCTGGAACTGAAATCGGAATGCTCACTCACATTTCCCTTATCTGAAAGTCTGATAAACGGCGGAAAAATGACTAAGTCCCAAAAAAAAAATTTTTTCAACTTTTTTCAATTTTACCCCCGTGGGATATGTATTCTACCCACACACATTTGGAACTCTCCTGGGGTACCCTCACACATATTATTCCCTCATTTAGTGGATATTTTCACAAAAAAGTGAAATTTTCAAAAATCCAGAAAATTGGCTGAAAATGACTAAATATCAAGGACTCATTGGGCGAATCGCTCTGGAACTGAAATCAGAACGCTCACTGACATTTCCCCTATCTGAAAGTCTGATAAACGCCGAAAAATGACTAAGTCGAAAAAAAAATTTGTTCAACTTTTTTCAATTTTACCCCGTGGGATATATATTCTACCCACACACATTTGGAACTCTCCTGGGGTACCCTCACACATATTATTCCCTCATTTAGTGTATATTTTCACAAAAAAGTGAAATTTTCAAAAATCCAGAAAATTGGCTGAAAACGACTAAATATCAAGGACTCATTGGGCGAATCGCTCTGGAACTGAAATCGGAATGCTCTCTCACATTTCCCCTATCTGAAAGTCTGATAAACGGCGGAAAAATGACTAAGTCCCCCAAAAAAAATTTTTTCAACTTTTTTCAATTTTACCCCCGTGGGATATGTATTCTACCCACACACATTTGGAACTCTCCTGGGGTACCCTCACACATATTATTCCCTCATTTAGTGGATATTTTCACAAAAAAGTGAAATTTTCAAAAATCCAGAAAATTGGCTGAAAATGACTAAATATCAAGGACTCATTGGGCGAATCGCTCTGGAACTGAAATCGGAACGCTCACTGACATTTCCCCTATCTGAAAGTCTAATAAACGCCGAAAAATGACTAAGTCCAAAAAAAAATTTGTTCAACTTTTTTCAATTTTACCCCGTGGGATATATATTCTACCCACACACATTTGGAACTCTCCTGGGGTACCCTCACACATATTATTCCCTCATTTAGTGGATATTTTCACAAAAAAGTGAAATTTTCAAAAATCCAGAAAATTGGCTGAAAACGACTAAATATCAAGGACTCATTGGGCGAATCGCTCTGGAACTGAAATCGGAATGCTCACTCACATTTCCCCTATCTGAAAGTCTGATAAACGGCGGAAAAATGACTAAGTCCCAAAAAAAAATTTTTTTCAACTTTTTTCAATTTTACCCCCGTGGGATATATATTCTACCCACACACATTTGGAACTCTCCTGGGGTACCCTCACACGTATTATTCCCTCGTTTAGTGGATATTTTCACAAAAAAGTGAAATTTTCAAAAATCAAGAAAATTGGCTGAAAACGACTAAATATCAAGGACTCATTGGGCCAATTGCTCTAGAACTAAAATCGGAACGCTCACTGACATTTCCCCTATCTGAAAGTCTGATAAACGCCGAAAAATGACTAAGTCCAAAAAAAAATTTGTTCAACTTTTTTCAATTTTACCCCCATGGGTTATATATTCTTCCCACACACATTTGGAACTCTCCTGGGGTACCCTCACACATATTATTCCCTCATTTAGTGGATATTTTCCCAAAAAAGTGAAATTTTCAAAAATCCAGAAAATTGGCTGAAAACGACTAAATATCAAGGACTCATTGGGCGAATCGCTCTGGAACTGAAATCGTAATGCTCACTCACATTTCCCCTATCTGAAAGTCTGATAAACGCCGGAAAAATGACTAAGTCCAAAAAAAAATTTTTTTAAACTTTTTTCAATTTTACCCCCGTGGGATATATATTTTACCCACACACATTTGGAACTCTCCTGGGGTACCCTCACACATATTATTCCCTCATTTAGTGGATATTTTCACAAAAAAGTGAAATTTTCAAAAATCCAGAAAATTGGCTGAAAACGACTAAATATCAAGGACTCATTGGGCGAATCGCTCTGGAACTGAAATCGGAATGCTCTCTCACATTTCCCCTATCTGAAAGTCTGATAAACGGCGGAAAAATGACTAAGTCCCAAAAAAAAATTTTTTTCAACTTTTTTCAATTTTACCCCCGTGGGATATGTATTCTAACCACACACATTTGGAACTCTCCTGGGGTACCCTCACACATATTATTCCCTCATTTAGTGGATATTTTCACAAAAAAGTGAAATTTTCAAAAATCCAGAAAATTGGCTGAAAATGACTAAATATCAAGGACTCATTGGGCGAATCGCTCTGGAACTGAAATCGGAATGCTCACTGACATTTCCCCTATCTGAAAGTCTGATAAACGCCGAAAAATGACTAAGTCCAAAAAAAAATTTGTTCAACTTTTTTCAATTTTACCCCGTGGGATATATATTCTACCCACACACATTTGGAACTCTCCTGGGGTACCCTCACACATATTATTCCCTCATTTAGTGGATATTTTCCCAAAAAAGTGAAATTTTCAAAAATCCAGAAAATTGGCTGAAAACGACTAAATATCAAGGACTCATTGGGCGAATCGCTCTGGAACTGAAATCGTAATGCTCACTCACATTTCCCCTATCTGAAAGTCTGATAAACGCCGGAAAAATGACTAAGTCCAAAAAAAAATTTTTTTTCAACTTTTTTCAATTTTACCCCCGTGGGTTATATATTCTACCCACACACATTTGGAACTCTCCTGGGGTACCCTCACACATATTATTCCCTCATTTAGTGGATATTTTCACAAAAAAGTGAAATTTTCAAAAATCCAGAAAATTGGCTGAAAATGACTAAATATCAAGGACTCATTGGGCGAATCGCTCTGGAACTGAAATCGGAACGCTCACTGACATTTCCCCTATCTGAAAGTCTGATAAACGCCGAAAAATGACTAAGTCCAAAAAAAAATTTGTTCAACTTTTTTCAATTTTACCCCGTGGGATATATATTCTACCCACACACATTTGGAACTCTCCTGGGGTACCCTCACACATATTATTCCCTCATTTAGTGGATATTTTCACAAAAAAGTGAAATTTTCAAAAATCCAGAAAATTGTCTGAAAACGACTAAATATCAAGGACTCATTGGGCGAATCGCTCTGGAACTGAAATCAGAACGCTCACTGACATTTCCCCTATCTGAAAGTCTGATAAACGCCGGAAAAATGACTAAGTCCAAAAAAAAATTTTTTTCAACTTTTTTCAATTTTACCCCCGTGGGTTATATATTCTACCCACACACATTTGGAACTCTCCTGGGGTACCCTCACACATATTATTCCCTCATTTAGTGGATATTTTCACAAAAAAGTGAAATTTTCAAAAATCCAGAAAATTGGCTGAAAATGACTAAATATCAAGGACTCATTGGGCGAATCGCTCTGGAACTGAAATTAAAACGCTCACTGACATTTCCCCTATCTGAAAGTCTGATAAACGCCGAAAAATGACTGAGTCCAAAAAAAAATTTGTTCAACTTTTTTCAATTTTACCCCGTGGGATATATATTCTACCCACACACATTTGGAACTCTCCTGGGGTACCCTCACACATATTATTCCCTCATTTAGTGGATATTTTCACAAAAAAGTGAAATTTTCAAAAATCAAGAAAATTGGCTGAAAACGACTAAATATCAAGGACTCATTGGGCGAATTGCTCTAGAACTAAAATCGGAACGCTCACTGACATTTCCCCTATCTGAAAGTCTGTTAAACGCCGAAAAATGACTAAGTCCAAAAAAAAATTTGTTCAACTTTTTTCAATTTTACCCCCATGGGTTATATATTCTACCCACACACATTTGGAACTCTCCTGGGGTACCCTCACACATATTATTCCCTCATTTAGTGGATATTTTCCCAAAAAAGTGAAATTTTCAAAAATCCAGAAAATTGGCTGAAAACGACTAAATATCAAGGACTCATTGGGCGAATCGCTCTGGAACTGAAATCGGAATGCTCTCTCACATTTCCCCTATCTGAAAGTCTGATAAACGGCGGAAAAATGACTAAGTCCCCAAAAAAAATTTTTTTCAACTTTTTTCAATTTTACCCCCGTGGGATATGTATTCTACCCACACACATTTGGAACTCTCCTGGGGTACCCTCACACATATTATTCCCTCATTTAGTGGATATTTTCACAAAAAAGTGAAATTTTCAAAAATCCAGAAAATTGGCTGAAAATGACTAAATATCAAGGACTCATTGGGCGAATCGCTCTGGAACTGAAATCAGAACGCTCACTGACATTTCCCCTATCTGAAAGTCTGATAAACGCCGAAAAATGACTAAGTCGAAAAAAAAATTTGTTCAACTTTTTTCAATTTTACCCCGTGGGATATATATTCTACCCACACACATTTGGAACTCTCCTGGGGTACCCTCACACATATTATTCCCTCATTTAGTGGATATTTTCACAAAAAAGTGAAATTTTCAAAAATCCAGAAAATTGGCTGAAAACGACTAAATATCAAGGACTCATTGGGCGAATCGCTCTGGAACTGAAATCGGAATGCTCTCTCACATTTCCCCTATCTGAAAGTCTGATAAACGGCGGAAAAATGACTAAGTCCCCCAAAAAAAATTTTTTCAACTTTTTTCAATTTTACCCCCGTGGGATATGTATTCTACCCACACACATTTGGAACTCTCCTGGGGTACCCTCACACATATTATTCCCTCATTTAGTGGATATTTTCACAAAAAAGTGAAATTTTCAAAAATCCAGAAAATTGGCTGAAAATGACTAAATATCAAAGACTCATTGGGCGAATCGCTCTGGAACTGAAATCAGAATGCTCACTGACATTTCCCCTATCTGAAAGTCTGATAAACGCCGAAAAATGACTAAGTCCAAAAAAAAATTTGTTCAACTTTTTTCAATTTTACCCCGTGGGATATATATTCTACCCACACACATTTGGAACTCTCCTGGGGTACCCTCACACATATTATTCCCTCATTTAGTGGATATTTTCCCAAAAAAGTGAAATTTTCAAAAATCCAGAAAATTGGCTGAAAACGACTAAATATCAAGGACTCATTGGGCGAATCGCTCTGGAACTGAAATCGGAATGCTCTCTCACATTTCCCCTATCTGAAAGTCTGATAAACGGCGGAAAAATGACTAAGTCCCCGAAAAAAAATTTTTTTCAACTTTTTTCAATTTTACCCCCGTGGGATATGTATTCTACCCACACACATTTGGAACTCTCCTGGGGTACCCTCACACATATTATTCCCTCATTTAGTGGATATTTTCACAAAAAAGTGAAATTTTCAACAATCCAGAAAATTGGCTGAAAATGACTAAATATCAAAGACTCATTGGGCGAATCGCTCTGGAACTGAAATCAGAATGCTCACTGACATTTCCCCTATCTGAAAGTCTGATAAACGCCGAAACATGACTAAGTCCAAAAAAAAATTTGTTCAACTTTTTTCAATTTTACCCCCGTGGGTTATATATTCTACCCACACACATTTGGAACTCTCCTGGGGTACCCTCACACATATTATTCCCTCATTTAGTGGATATTTTCACAAAAAAGTGAAATTTTCAAAAATCCAGAAAATTGGCTGAAAATGACTAAATATCAAGGACTCATTGGGCGAATCGCTCTGGAACTGAAATCGGAACGCTCACTGACATTTCCCCTATCTGAAAGTCTAATAAACGCCGAAAAATGACTAAGTCCAAAAAAAAATTTGTTCAACTTTTTTCAATTTTACCCCGTGGGATATATATTCTACCCACACACATTTGGAACTCTCCTGGGGTACCCTCACACATATTATTCCCTCATTTAGTGGATATTTTCCCAAAAAAGTGAAATTTTCAAAAATCCAGAAAATTGGCTGAAAACGACTAAATATCAAGGACTCATTGGGCGAATCGCTCTGGAACTGAAATCGTAATGCTCACTCACATTTCCCCTATCTGAAAGTCTGATAAACGCCGGAAAAATGACTAAGTCCAAAAAAAAATTTTTTTAAACTTTTTTCAATTTTACCCCCGTGGGATATATATTTTACCCACACACATTTGGAACTCTCCTGGGGTACCCTCACACATATTATTCCCTCATTTAGTGGATATTTTCACAAAAAAGTGAAATTTTCAAAAATCCAGAAAATTGGCTGAAAACGACTAAATATCAAGGACTCATTGGGCGAATCGCTCTGGAACTGAAATCGGAATGCTCTCTCACATTTCCCCTATCTGAAAGTCTGATAAACGGCGGAAAAATGACTAAGTCCCAAAAAAAAATTTTTTTCAACTTTTTTCAATTTTACCCCCGTGGGATATGTATTCTAACCACACACATTTGGAACTCTCCTGGGGTACCCTCACACATATTATTCCCTCATTTAGTGGATATTTTCACAAAAAAGTGAAATTTTCAAAAATCCAGAAAATTGGCTGAAAATGACTAAATATCAAGGACTCATTGGGCGAATCGCTCTGGAACTGAAATCGGAATGCTCACTGACATTTCCCCTATCTGAAAGTCTGATAAACGCCGAAAAATGACTAAGTCCAAAAAAAAATTTGTTCAACTTTTTTCAATTTTACCCCGTGGGATATATATTCTACCCACACACATTTGGAACTCTCCTGGGGTACCCTCACACATATTATTCCCTCATTTAGTGGATATTTTCCCAAAAAAGTGAAATTTTCAAAAATCCAGAAAATTGGCTGAAAACGACTAAATATCAAGGACTCATTGGGCGAATCGCTCTGGAACTGAAATCGTAATGCTCACTCACATTTCCCCTATCTGAAAGTCTGATAAACGCCGGAAAAATGACTAAGTCCAAAAAAAAAATTTTTTCAACTTTTTTCAATTTTACCCCCGTGGGATATATATTTTACCCACACACATTTGGAACTCTCCTGGGGTACCCTCACACGTATTATTCCCTCGTTTAGTGGATATTTTCACAAAAAAGTGAAATTTTCAAAAATCAAGAAAATTGGCTGAAAACGACTAAATATCAAGGACTCATTGGGCGAATTGCTCTAGAACTAAAATCGGAACGCTCACTGACATTTCCCCTATCTGAAAGTCTGTTAAACGCCGAAAAATGACTAAGTCCAAAAAAAAATTTGTTCAACTTTTTTCAATTTTACCCCCATGGGTTATATATTCTACCCACACACATTTGGAACTCTCCTGGGGTACCCTCACACATATTATTCCCTCATTTAGTGGATATTTTCCCAAAAAAGTGAAATTTTCAAAAATCCAGAAAATTGGCTGAAAACGACTAAATATCAAGGACTCATTGGGCGAATCGCTCTGGAACTGAAATCGGAATGCTCTCTCACATTTCCCCTATCTGAAAGTCTGATAAACGGCGGAAAAATGACTAAGTCCCCAAAAAAAATTTTTTTCAACTTTTTTCAATTTTACCCCCGTGGGATATGTATTCTACCCACACACATTTGGAACTCTCCTGGGGTACCCTCACACATATTATTCCCTCATTTAGTGGATATTTTCACAAAAAAGTGAAATTTTCAAAAATCCAGAAAATTGGCTGAAAATGACTAAATATCAAGGACTCATTGGGCGAATCGCTCTGGAACTGAAATCGGAATGCTCACTGACATTTCCCCTATCTGAAAGTCTGATAAACGCCGAAAAATGACTAAGTCCAAAAAAAAATTTGTTCAACTTTTTTCAATTTTACCCCGTGGGATATATATTCTACCCACACACATTTGGAACTCTCCTGGGGTACCCTCACACATATTATTCCCTCATTTAGTGGATATTTTCCCAAAAAAGTGAAATTTTCAAAAATCCAGAAAATTGGCTGAAAATGAGTAAATATCAAGGACTCATTGGGCGAATCGCTCTGGAACTGAAATCGGAATGCTCACTGACATTTCCCCTATCTGAAAGTCTGATAAACGCCGAAAAATGACTAAGTCCAAAAAAAAATTTGTTCAACTTTTTTCAATTTTACCCCGTGGGATATATATTCTACCCACACACATTTGGAACTCTCCTGGGGTACCCTCACACATATTATTCCCTCATTTAGTGGATATTTTCACAAAAAAGTGAAATTTTCAAAAATCCAGAAAATTGGCTGAAAACGACTAAATATCAAGGACTCATTGGGCGAATCGCTCTGGAACTGAAATCGGAATGCTCACTCACATTTCCCCTATCTGAAAGTCTGATAAACGGCGGAAAAATGACTAAGTCCCAAAAAAAAATTTTTTTCAACTTTTTTCAATTTTACCCCCGTGGGATATGTATTCTACCCACACACATTTGGAACTCTCCTGGGGTACCCTCACACATATTATTCCCTCATTTAGTGGATATTTTCCCAAAAAAGTGAAATTTTCAAAAATCCAGAAAATTGGCTGAAAACGACTAAATATCAAGGACTCATTGGGCGAATCGCTCTGGAACTGAAATCGTAATGCTCACTCACATTTCCCCTATCTGAAAGTCTGATAAACGCCGGAAAAATGACTAAGTCCAAAAAAAAAATTTTTTCAACTTTTTTCAATTTTACCCCCGTGGGATATATATTTTACCCACACACATTTGGAACTCTCCTGGGGTACCCTCACACGTATTATTCCCTCGTTTAGTGGATATTTTCACAAAAAAGTGAAATTTTCAAAAATCAAGAAAATTGGCTGAAAACGACTAAATATCAAGGACTCATTGGGCGAATTGCTCTAGAACTAAAATCGGAACGCTCACTGACATTTCCCCTATCTGAAAGTCTGTTAAACGCCGAAAAATGACTAAGTCCAAAAAAAAATTTGTTCAACTTTTTTCAATTTTACCCCCATGGGTTATATATTCTACCCACACACATTTGGAACTCTCCTGGGGTACCCTCACACATATTATTCCCTCATTTAGTGGATATTTTCCCAAAAAAGTGAAATTTTCAAAAATCCAGAAAATTGGCTGAAAACGACTAAATATCAAGGACTCATTGGGCGAATCGCTCTGGAACTGAAATCGGAATGCTCTCTCACATTTCCCCTATCTGAAAGTCTGATAAACGGCGGAAAAATGACTAAGTCCCCAAAAAAAATTTTTTTCAACTTTTTTCAATTTTACCCCCGTGGGATATGTATTCTACCCACACACATTTGGAACTCTCCTGGGGTACCCTCACACATATTATTCCCTCATTTAGTGGATATTTTCACAAAAAAGTGAAATTTTCAAAAATCCAGAAAATTGGCTGAAAATGACTAAATATCAAGGACTCATTGGGCGAATCGCTCTGGAACTGAAATCGGAATGCTCACTGACATTTCCCCTATCTGAAAGTCTGATAAACGCCGAAAAATGACTAAGTCCAAAAAAAAATTTGTTCAACTTTTTTCAATTTTACCCCGTGGGATATATATTCTACCCACACACATTTGGAACTCTCCTGGGGTACCCTCACACATATTATTCCCTCATTTAGTGGATATTTTCCCAAAAAAGTGAAATTTTCAAAAATCCAGAAAATTGGCTGAAAATGAGTAAATATCAAGGACTCATTGGGCGAATCGCTCTGGAACTGAAATCGGAATGCTCACTGACATTTCCCCTATCTGAAAGTCTGATAAACGCCGAAAAATGACTAAGTCCAAAAAAAAATTTGTTCAACTTTTTTCAATTTTACCCCGTGGGATATATATTCTACCCACACACATTTGGAACTCTCCTGGGGTACCCTCACACATATTATTCCCTCATTTAGTGGATATTTTCACAAAAAAGTGAAATTTTCAAAAATCCAGAAAATTGGCTGAAAACGACTAAATATCAAGGACTCATTGGGCGAATCGCTCTGGAACTGAAATCGGAATGCTCACTCACATTTCCCCTATCTGAAAGTCTGATAAACGGCGGAAAAATGACTAAGTCCCAAAAAAAAATTTTTTTCAACTTTTTTCAATTTTACCCCCGTGGGATATGTATTCTACCCACACACATTTGGAACTCTCCTGGGGTACCCTCACACATATTATTCCCTCATTTAGTGGATATTTTCACAAAAAAGTGAAATTTTCAACAATCCAGAAAATTGGCTGAAAATGACTAAATATCAAAGACTCATTGGGCGAATCGCTCTGGAACTGAAATCAGAATGCTCACTGACATTTCCCCTATCTGAAAGTCTGATAAACGCCGAAACATGACTAAGTCCAAAAAAAAATTTGTTCAACTTTTTTCAATTTTACCCCCGTGGGTTATATATTCTACCCACACACATTTGGAACTCTCCTGGGGTACCCTCACACATATTATTCCCTCATTTAGTGGATATTTTCACAAAAAAGTGAAATTTTCAAAAATCCAGAAAATTGGCTGAAAATGACTAAATATCAAGGACTCATTGGGCGAATCGCTCTGGAACTGAAATCGGAACGCTCACTGACATTTCCCCTATCTGAAAGTCTAATAAACGCCGAAAAATGACTAAGTCCAAAAAAAAATTTGTTCAACTTTTTTCAATTTTACCCCGTGGGATATATATTCTACCCACACACATTTGGAACTCTCCTGGGGTACCCTCACACATATTATTCCCTCATTTAGTGGATATTTTCACAAAAAAGTGAAATTTTCAAAAATCCAGAAAATTGGCTGAAAACGACTAAATATCAAGGACTCATTGGGCGAATCGCTCTGGAACTGAAATCGGAATGCTCACTCACATTTCCCCTATCTGAAAGTCTGATAAACGGCGGAAAAATGACTAAGTCCCAAAAAAAATTTTTTTTCAACTTTTTTCAATTTTACCCCCGTGGGATATATATTCTACCCACACACATTTGGAACTCTCCTGGGGTACCCTCACACGTATTATTCCCTCGTTTAGTGGATATTTTCACAAAAAAGTGAAATTTTCAAAAATCAAGAAAATTGGCTGAAAACTACTAAATATCAAGGACTCATTGGGCGAATTGCTCTAGAACTAAAATCGGAACGCTCACTGACATTTCCCCTATCTGAAAGTCTGATAAACGCCGAAAAATGACTAAGTCCAAAAAAAAATTTGTTCAACTTTTTTCAATTTTACCCCCATGGGTTATATATTCTTCCCACACACATTTGGAACTCTCCTGGGGTACCCTCACACATATTATTCCCTCATTTAGTGGATATTTTCCCAAAAAAGTGAAATTTTCAAAAATCCAGAAAATTGGCTGAAAACGACTAAATATCAAGGACTCATTGGGCGAATCGCTCTGGAACTGAAATCGTAATGCTCACTCACATTTCCCCTATCTGAAAGTCTGATAAACGCCGGAAAAATGACTAAGTCCAAAAAAAAATTTTTTTAAACTTTTTTCAATTTTACCCCCGTGGGATATATATTTTACCCACACACATTTGGAACTCTCCTGGGGTACCCTCACACATATTATTCCCTCATTTAGTGGATATTTTCACAAAAAAGTGAAATTTTCAAAAATCCAGAAAATTGGCTGAAAACGACTAAATATCAAGGACTCATTGGGCGAATCGCTCTGGAACTGAAATCGGAATGCTCTCTCACATTTCCCCTATCTGAAAGTCTGATAAACGGCGGAAAAATGACTAAGTCCCAAAAAAAAATTTTTTTCAACTTTTTTCAATTTTACCCCCGTGGGATATGTATTCTAACCACACACATTTGGAACTCTCCTGGGGTACCCTCACACATATTATTCCCTCATTTAGTGGATATTTTCACAAAAAAGTGAAATTTTCAAAAATCCAGAAAATTGGCTGAAAATGACTAAATATCAAGGACTCATTGGGCGAATCGCTCTGGAACTGAAATCGGAATGCTCACTGACATTTCCCCTATCTGAAAGTCTGATAAACGCCGAAAAATGACTAAGTCCAAAAAAAAATTTGTTCAACTTTTTTCAATTTTACCCCGTGGGATATATATTCTACCCACACACATTTGGAACTCTCCTGGGGTACCCTCACACATATTATTCCCTCATTTAGTGGATATTTTCCCAAAAAAGTGAAATTTTCAAAAATCCAGAAAATTGGCTGAAAACGACTAAATATCAAGGACTCATTGGGCGAATCGCTCTGGAACTGAAATCGTAATGCTCACTCACATTTCCCCTATCTGAAAGTCTGATAAACGCCGGAAAAATGACTAAGTCAAAAAAAAAATTTTTTTTCAACTTTTTTCAATTTTACCCCCGTGGGTTATATATTCTACCCACACACATTTGGAACTCTCCTGGGGTACCCTCACACATATTATTCCCTCATTTAGTGGATATTTTCACAAAAAAGTGAAATTTTCAAAAATCCAGAAAATTGTCTGAAAACGACTAAATATCAAGGACTCATTGGGCGAATCGCTCTGGAACTGAAATCAGAACGCTCACTGACATTTCCCCTATCTGAAAGTCTGATAAACGCCGGAAAAATGACTAAGTCCAAAAAAAAATTTTTTTCAACTTTTTTCAATTTTACCCCCGTGGGTTATATATTCTACCCACACACATTTGGAACTCTCCTGGGGTACCCTCACACATATTATTCCCTCATTTAGTGGATATTTTCACAAAAAAGTGAAATTTTCAAAAATCCAGAAAATTGGCTGAAAATGACTAAATATCAAGGACTCATTGGGCGAATCGCTCTGGAACTGAAATTAGAACGCTCACTGACATTTCCCCTATCTGAAAGTCTGATAAACGCCGAAAAATGACTGAGTCCAAAAAAAAATTTGTTCAACTTTTTTCAATTTTACCCCGTGGGATATATATTCTACCCACACACATTTGGAACTCTCCTGGGGTACCCTCACACATATTATTCCCTCATTTAGTGGATATTTTCACAAAAAAGTGAAATTTTCAAAAATCCAGAAAATTGGCTGAAAATGACTAAATATCAAGGACTCATTGGGCGAATCGCTCTGGAACTGAAATCGGAACGCTCACTGACATTTCCCCTATCTGAAAGTCTGATAAACGCCGGAAAAATGACTAAGTCCAAAAAAAAAATTTTTTCAACTTTTTTCAATTTTACCCCCGTGGGATATATATTTTACCCACACACATTTGGAACTCTCCTGGGGTACCCTCACACGTATTATTCCCTCGTTTAGTGGATATTTTCACAAAAAAGTGAAATTTTCAAAAATCAAGAAAATTGGCTGAAAACGACTAAATATCAAGGACTCATTGGGCGAATTGCTCTAGAACTAAAATCGGAACGCTCACTGACATTTCCCCTATCTGAAAGTCTGTTAAACGCCGAAAAATGACTAAGTCCAAAAAAAAATTTGTTCAACTTTTTTCAATTTTACCCCCATGGGTTATATATTCTACCCACACACATTTGGAACTCTCCTGGGGTACCCTCACACATATTATTCCCTCATTTAGTGGATATTTTCCCAAAAAAGTGAAATTTTCAAAAATCCAGAAAATTGGCTGAAAACGACTAAATATCAAGGACTCATTGGGCGAATCGCTCTGGAACTGAAATCGGAATGCTCTCTCACATTTCCCCTATCTGAAAGTCTGATAAACGGCGGAAAAATGACTAAGTCCCCAAAAAAAATTTTTTTCAACTTTTTTCAATTTTACCCCCGTGGGATATGTATTCTACCCACACACATTTGGAACTCTCCTGGGGTACCCTCACACATATTATTCCCTCATTTAGTGGATATTTTCACAAAAAAGTGAAATTTTCAAAAATCCAGAAAATTGGCTGAAAATGACTAAATATCAAGGACTCATTGGGCGAATCGCTCTGGAACTGAAATCGGAATGCTCACTGACATTTCCCCTATCTGAAAGTCTGATAAACGCCGAAAAATGACTAAGTCCAAAAAAAAATTTGTTCAACTTTTTTCAATTTTACCCCGTGGGATATATATTCTACCCACACACATTTGGAACTCTCCTGGGGTACCCTCACACATATTATTCCCTCATTTAGTGGATATTTTCCCAAAAAAGTGAAATTTTCAAAAATCCAGAAAATTGGCTGAAAATGAGTAAATATCAAGGACTCATTGGGCGAATCGCTCTGGAACTGAAATCGGAATGCTCACTGACATTTCCCCTATCTGAAAGTCTGATAAACGCCGAAAAATGACTAAGTCCAAAAAAAAATTTGTTCAACTTTTTTCAATTTTACCCCGTGGGATATATATTCTACCCACACACATTTGGAACTCTCCTGGGGTACCCTCACACATATTATTCCCTCATTTAGTGGATATTTTCACAAAAAAGTGAAATTTTCAAAAATCCAGAAAATTGGCTGAAAACGACTAAATATCAAGGACTCATTGGGCGAATCGCTCTGGAACTGAAATCGGAATGCTCACTCACATTTCCCCTATCTGAAAGTCTGATAAACGGCGGAAAAATGACTAAGTCCCAAAAAAAAATTTTTTTCAACTTTTTTCAATTTTACCCCCGTGGGATATGTATTCTACCCACACACATTTGGAACTCTCCTGGGGTACCCTCACACATATTATTCCCTCATTTAGTGGATATTTTCACAAAAAAGTGAAATTTTCAAAAATCCAGAAAATTGGCTGAAAATGACTAAATATCAAGGACTCATTGGGCGAATCGCTCTGGAACTGAAATCGGAACGCTCACTGACATTTCCCCTATCTGAAAGTCTGATAAACGCCGAAAAATGACTAAGTCCAAAAAAAAAATTTGTTCAACTTTTTTCAATTTTACCCCGTGGGATATATATTCTACCCACACACATTTGGAACTCTCCTGGGGTACCCTCACACATATTATTCCCTCATTTAGTGGATATTTTCACAAAAAAGTGAACTTTTCAAAAATCCAGAAAATTGGCTGAAAACGACTAAATATCAAGGACTCATTGGGCGAATCGCTCTGGAACTGAAATCGGAATGCTCACTCACATTTCCCCTATCTGAAAGTCTGATAAACGGCGGAAAAATGACTAAGTCCCAAAAAAAAATTTTTTTCAACTTTTTTCAATTTTACCCCCGTGGGACATGTATTCTACCCACACACATTTGGAACTCTCCTGGGGTACCCTCACACATATTATTCCCTCATTTAGTGGATATTTTCACAAAAAAGTGAAATTTTCAAAAATCCAGAAAATTGGCTGAAAATGACTAAATATCAAGGACTCATTGGGCGAATCGCTCTGGAACTGAAATCGGAACGCTCACTGACATTTCCCCTATCTGAAAGTCTGATAAACGCCGAAAAATGACTAAGTCCAAAAAAAAATTTGTTCAACTTTTTTCAATTTTACCCCGTGGGATATATATTCTACCCACACACATTTGGAACTCTCCTGGGGTACCCTCACACATATTATTCTCTCATTTAGTGGATATTTTCACAAAAAAGTGAAATTTTCAAAAATCCAGAAAATTGGCTGAAAACGACTAAATATCAAGGACTCATTGGGCGAATCGCTCTGGAACTGAAATCGGAATGCTCACTCACATTTCCCCTATCTGAAAGTCTGATAAACGGCGGAAAAATGACTAAGTCCCAAAAAAAAATTTTTTTCAACTTTTTTCAATTTTACCCCCGTGGGATATGTATTCTACCCACACACATTTGGAACTCTCCTGGGGTACCCTCACACATATTATTCCCTCATTTAGTGGATATTTTCACAAAAAAGTGAAATTTTCAACAATCCAGAAAATTGGCTGAAAATGACTAAATATCAAAGACTCATTGGGCGAATCGCTCTGGAACTGAAATCAGAATGCTCACTGACATTTCCCCTATCTGAAAGTCTGATAAACGCCGAAACATGACTAAGTCCAAAAAAAAATTTGTTCAACTTTTTTCAATTTTACCCCCGTGGGTTATATATTCTACCCACACACATTTGGAACTCTCCTGGGGTACCCTCACACATATTATTCCCTCATTTAGTGGATATTTTCACAAAAAAGTGAAATTTTCAAAAATCCAGAAAATTGGCTGAAAATGACTAAATATCAAGGACTCATTGGGCGAATCGCTCTGGAACTGAAATCGGAACGCTCACTGACATTTCCCCTATCTGAAAGTCTAATAAACGCCGAAAAATGACTAAGTCCAAAAAAAAATTTGTTCAACTTTTTTCAATTTTACCCCGTGGGATATATATTCTACCCACACACATTTGGAACTCTCCTGGGGTACCCTCACACATATTATTCCCTCATTTATTGGATATTTTCACAAAAAAGTGAAATTTTCAAAAATCCAGAAAATTGGCTGAAAACGACTAAATATCAAGGACTCATTGGGCGAATCGCTCTGGAACTGAAATCGGAATGCTCACTCACATTTCCCCTATCTGAAAGTCTGATAAACGGCGGAAAAATGACTAAGTCCCAAAAAAAATTTTTTTTCAACTTTTTTCAATTTTACCCCCGTGGGATATATATTCTACCCACACACATTTGGAACTCTCCTGGGGTACCCTCACACGTATTATTCCCTCGTTTAGTGGATATTTTCACAAAAAAGTGAAATTTTCAAAAATCAAGAAAATTGGCTGAAAACTACTAAATATCAAGGACTCATTGGGCGAATTGCTCTAGAACTAAAATCGGAACGCTCACTGACATTTCCCCTATCTGAAAGTCTGATAAACGCCGAAAAATGACTAAGTCCAAAAAAAAATTTGTTCAACTTTTTTCAATTTTACCCCCATGGGTTATATATTCTTCCCACACACATTTGGAACTCTCCTGGGGTACCCTCACACATATTATTCCCTCATTTAGTGGATATTTTCCCAAAAAAGTGAAATTTTCAAAAATCCAGAAAATTGGCTGAAAACGACTAAATATCAAGGACTCATTGGGCGAATCGCTCTGGAACTGAAATCGTAATGCTCACTCACATTTCCCCTATCTGAAAGTCTGATAAACGCCGGAAAAATGACTAAGTCCAAAAAAAAATTTTTTTAAACTTTTTTCAATTTTACCCCCGTGGGATATATATTTTACCCACACACATTTGGAACTCTCCTGGGGTACCCTCACACATATTATTCCCTCATTTAGTGGATATTTTCACAAAAAAGTGAAATTTTCAAAAATCCAGAAAATTGGCTGAAAACGACTAAATATCAAGGACTCATTGGGCGAATCGCTCTGGAACTGAAATCGGAATGCTCTCTCACATTTCCCCTATCTGAAAGTCTGATAAACGGCGGAAAAATGACTAAGTCCCAAAAAAAAATTTTTTTCAACTTTTTTCAATTTTACCCCCGTGGGATATGTATTCTAACCACACACATTTGGAACTCTCCTGGGGTACCCTCACACATATTATTCCCTCATTTAGTGGATATTTTCACAAAAAAGTGAAATTTTCAAAAATCCAGAAAATTGGCTGAAAATGACTAAATATCAAGGACTCATTGGGCGAATCGCTCTGGAACTGAAATCGGAATGCTCACTGACATTTCCCCTATCTGAAAGTCTGATAAACGCCGAAAAATGACTAAGTCCAAAAAAAAATTTGTTCAACTTTTTTCAATTTTACCCCGTGGGATATATATTCTACCCACACACATTTGGAACTCTCCTGGGGTACCCTCACACATATTATTCCCTCATTTAGTGGATATTTTCCCAAAAAAGTGAAATTTTCAAAAATCCAGAAAATTGGCTGAAAACGACTAAATATCAAGGACTCATTGGGCGAATCGCTCTGGAACTGAAATCGTAATGCTCACTCACATTTCCCCTATCTGAAAGTCTGATAAACGCCGGAAAAATGACTAAGTCAAAAAAAAAATTTTTTTTCAACTTTTTTCAATTTTACCCCCGTGGGTTATATATTCTACCCACACACATTTGGAACTCTCCTGGGGTACCCTCACACATATTATTCCCTCATTTAGTGGATATTTTCACAAAAAAGTGAAATTTTCAAAAATCCAGAAAATTGTCTGAAAACGACTAAATATCAAGGACTCATTGGGCGAATCGCTCTGGAACTGAAATCAGAACGCTCACTGACATTTCCCCTATCTGAAAGTCTGATAAACGCCGGAAAAATGACTAAGTCCAAAAAAAAATTTTTTTCAACTTTTTTCAATTTTACCCCCGTGGGATATGTATTCTACCCACACACATTTGGAACTCTCCTGGGGTACCCTCACACATATTATTCCCTCATTTAGTGGATATTTTCACAAAAAAGTGAAATTTTCAAAAATCCAGAAAATTGGCTGAAAATGACTAAATATCAAGGACTCATTGGGCGAATCGCTCTGGAACTGAAATCGGAACGCTCACTGACATTTCCCCTATCTGAAAGTCTGATAAACGCCGAAAAATGACTAAGTCCAAAAAAAAAATTTGTTCAACTTTTTTCAATTTTACCCCGTGGGATATATATTCTACCCACACACATTTGGAACTCTCCTGGGGTACCCTCACACATATTATTCCCTCATTTAGTGGATATTTTCACAAAAAAGTGAACTTTTCAAAAATCCAGAAAATTGGCTGAAAACGACTAAATATCAAGGACTCATTGGGCGAATCGCTCTGGAACTGAAATCGGAATGCTCACTCACATTTCCCCTATCTGAAAGTCTGATAAACGGCGGAAAAATGACTAAGTCCCAAAAAAAAATTTTTTTCAACTTTTTTCAATTTTACCCCCGTGGGACATGTATTCTACCCACACACATTTGGAACTCTCCTGGGGTACCCTCACACATATTATTCCCTCATTTAGTGGATATTTTCACAAAAAAGTGAAATTTTCAAAAATCCAGAAAATTGGCTGAAAATGACTAAATATCAAGGACTCATTGGGCGAATCGCTCTGGAACTGAAATCGGAACGCTCACTGACATTTCCCCTATCTGAAAGTCTGATAAACGCCGAAAAATGACTAAGTCCAAAAAAAAATTTGTTCAACTTTTTTCAATTTTACCCCGTGGGATATATATTCTACCCACACACATTTGGAACTCTCCTGGGGTACCCTCACACATATTATTCTCTCATTTAGTGGATATTTTCACAAAAAAGTGAAATTTTCAAAAATCCAGAAAATTGGCTGAAAACGACTAAATATCAAGGACTCATTGGGCGAATCGCTCTGGAACTGAAATCGGAATGCTCACTCACATTTCCCCTATCTGAAAGTCTGATGAACGGCGGAAAAATGACTTATTCCCCCAAAAAATTTTTTTTCAACTTTTTTCAATTTTACCCCCGTGGGATATATATTCTACCCACACACATTTGGAACTCTCCTGGGGTACCCTCACACGTATTATTCCCTCGTTTAGTGGATATTTTCACAAAAAAGTGAAATTTTCAAAAATCAAGAAAACTGGCTGAAAACGACTAAATATCAAGGACTCATTGGGCGAATTGCTCTAGAACTAAAATCGGAACGCTCACTGACATTTCCCCTATCTGAAAGTCTGATAAACGCCGAAAAATGACTAAGTCCAAAAAAAAATTTGTTCAACTTTTTTCAATTTTACCCCCATGGGTTATATATTCTACCCACACACATTTGGAACTCTCCTGGGGTACCCTCACACATATTATTCCCTCATTTAGTGGATATTTTCCCAAAAAAGTGAAATTTTCAAAAATCCAGAAAATTGGCTGAAAACGACTAAATATCAAGGACTCATTGGGCGAATCGCTCTGGAACTGAAATCGTAATGCTCACTCACATTTCCCCTATCTGAAAGTCTGATAAACGCCGGAAAAATGACTAAGTCCAAAAAAAAATTTTTTTAAACTTTTTTCAATTTTACCCCCGTGGGATATATATTTTACCCACACACATTTGGAACTCTCCTGGGGTACCCTCACACATATTATTCCCTCATTTAGTGGATATTTTCACAAAAAAGTGAAATTTTCAAAAATCCAGAAAAGTGGCTGAAAACGACTAAATATCAAGGACTCATTGGACGAATTGCTCTGGAACTGAAATCAGAACGCTCACTGACATTTCCCCTATCTGAAAGTCTGATAAACGCCGGAAAAATGACTAAGTCCAAAAAAAAATTTTTTTAAACTTTTTTCAATTTTACCCCCGTGGGATATATATTTTACCCACACACATTTGGAACTCTCCTGGGGTACCCTCACACATATTATTCCCTCATTTAGTGGATATTTTCACAAAAAAGTGAAATTTTCAAAAATCCAGAAAATTGGCTGAAAACGACTAAATATCAAGGACTCATTGGGCGAATCGCTGGAACTGAAATCGGAATGCTCTCTCACATTTCCCCTATCTGAAAGTCTGATAAACGGCGGAAAAATGACTAAGTCCCAAAAAAAAATTTTTTTCAACTTTTTTCAATTTTACCCCCGTGGGATATGTATTCTACCCACACACATTTGGAACTCTCCTGGGGTACCCTCACACATATTATTCCCTCATTTAGTGGATATTTTCACAAAAAAGTGAAATTTTCAAAAATCCAGAAAATTGGCTGAAAATGACTAAATATCAAGGACTCATTGGGCGAATCGCTCTGGAACTGAAATCGGAACGCTCACTGACATTTCCCCTATCTGAAAGTCTGATAAACGCCGAAAAATGACTAAGTCCAAAAAAAAATTTGTTCAACTTTTTTCAATTTTACCCCGTGGGATATATATTCTACCCACACACATTTGGAACTCTCCTGGGGTACCCTCACACATATTATTCCCTCATTTAGTGGATATTTTCACAAAAAAGTGAAATTTTCAAAAATCCAGAAAATTGGCTGAAAACGACTAAATATCAAGGACTCATTGGGCGAATCGCTCTGGAACTGAAATCGGAATGCTCACTCACATTTCCCCTATCTGAAAGTCTGATGAACGGCGGAAAAATGACTTATTCCCCAAAAAAATTTTTTTTCAACTTTTTTCAATTTTACCCCCGTGGGATATATATTCTACCCACACACATTTGGAACTCTCCTGGGGTACCCTCACACGTATTATTCCCTCGTTTAGTGGATATTTTCACAAAAAAGTGAAATTTTCAAAAATCAAGAAAACTGGCTGAAAACGACTAAATATCAAGGACTCATTGGGCGAATTGCTCTAGAACTAAAATCGGAACGCTCACTGACATTTCCCCTATCTGAAAGTCTGATAAACGCCGGAAAAATGACTAAGTCCAAAAAAAAATTTTTTTCAACTTTTTTCAATTTTACCCCCGTGGGTTATATATTCTACCCACACACATTTGGAACTCTCCTGGGGTACCCTCACACATATTATTCCCTCATTTAGTGGATATTTTCACAAAAAAGTGAAATTTTCAAAAATCCAGAAAATTGGGTGAAAATGACTAAATATCAAGGACTCATTGGGCGAATCGCTATGGAACTGAAATCGGAACGCTCACTGACATTTCCCCTATCTGAAAGTCTAATAAACGCCGAAAAATGACTAAGTCCAAAAAAAAAATTTGTTCAACTTTTTTCAATTTTACCCCGTGGGATATATATTCTACCCACACACATTTGGAACTCTCCTGGGGTACCCTCACACATATTATTCCCTCATTTAGTGGATATTTTCCCAAAAAAGTGAAATTTTCAAAAATCCAGAAAATTGGCTGAAAACGACTAAATATCAAGGACTCATTGGGCGAATCGCTCTGGAACTGAAATCGTAATGCTCACTCACATTTCCCCTATCTGAAAGTCTGATAAACGCCGGAAAAATGACTAAGTCCAAAAAAAAATTTTTTTAAACTTTTTTCTATTTTACCCCCGTGGGATATATATTTTACCCACACACATTTGGAACTCTCCTGGGGTACCCTCACACATATTATTCCCTCATTTAGTGGATATTTTCACAAAAAAGTGAAATTTTCAAAAATCCAGAAAATTGGCTGAAAACGACTAAATATCAAGAACTGATTGGACGAATTGCTCTGGAACTGAAATCAGAACGCTCACTGACATTTCCCCTATCTGAAAGTCTGATAAACGCCGGAAAAATGACTAAGTCCAAAAAAAATTTTTTTTCAACTTTTTTCAATTTTACCCCCGTGGGTTATATATTCTACCCACACACATTTGGAACTCTCCTGGGGTACCCTCACACATATTATTCCCTCATTTAGTGGATATTTTCACAAAAAAGTGAAATTTTCAAAAATCCAGAAAATTGGCTGAAAATGACTAAATATCAAGGACTCATTGGGCGAATCATTCTGGAACTGAAATCGGAACGCTCACTGACATTTCCCCTATCTGAAAGTCTGATAAACGCCGAAAAATGACTAAGTCCAAAAAAAAATTTGTTCAACTTTTTTCAATTTTACCCCGTGGGATATATATTCTACCCACACACATTTGGAACTCTACTGGGGTACCCTCACACATATTATTCCCTCATTTAGTGGATATTTTCACAAAAAAGTGAAATTTTCAAAAATCCAGAAAATTGTCTGAAAACGACTAAATATCAAGGACTCATTGGGCGAATCGCTCTGGAACTGAAATCGGAATGCTCACTCACATTTCCCCTATCTGAAAGTCTGATAAACGGCGGAAAAATGACTAAGTCCCCAAAAAAAAATTTTTTCAACTTTTTTCAATTTTACCCCCGTGGGATATATATTCTACCCACACACATTTGGAACTCTCCTGGGGTACCCTCACACATATTATTCCCTCATTTAGTGGATATTTTCACAAAAAAGTGAAATTTTCAAAAATCCAGAAAATTGGCTGAAAATGACTAAATATCAAGGACTCATTGGGCGAATCGCTCTGGAACTGAAATCAGAACGCTCACTGACATTTCACCTATCTGAAAGTCTGATAAACGCCGAAAAATGACTAAGTCCAAAAAAAAATTTGTTCAACTTTTTTCAATTTTACCCCGTGGGATATATATTCTACCCACACACATTTGGAACTCTCCTGGGGTACCCTCACACATATTATTCCCTCATTTAGTGGATATTTTCACAAAAAAGTGAAATTTTCAAAAATCCAGAAAATTGGCTGAAAACGACTAAATATCAAGGACTCATTGGGCGAATCGCTCTGGAACTGAAATCGGAATGCTCACTCACATTTCCCCTATCTGAAAGTCTGATAAACGCCGAAAAAAGACTAAGTCCAAAAAAAAATTTTTTTAAACTTTTTTCAATTTTACCCCCGTGGGATATATATTTTACCCACACACATTTGGAACTCTCCTGGGGTACCCTCACACATATTATTCCCTCATTTAGTGGATATTTTCACAAAAAAGTGAAATTTTCAAAAATCCAGAAAATTGGCTGAAAACGACTAAATATCAAGGACTCATTGGACGAATTGCTCTGGAACTGAAATCGGAACGCTCACTGACATTTCCCCTATCTGAAAGTCTGATAAACGCCGGAAAAATGACTAAGTCCAAAAAAAAATTTTTTTCAACTTTTTTCAATTTTACCCCCGTGGGTTATATATTCTACCCACACACATTTGGAACTCTCCTGGGGTACCCTCACACATATTATTCCCTCATTTAGTGGATATTTTCACAAAAAAGTGAAATTTTCAAAAATCCAGAAAATTGGCTGAAAATGACTAAATATCAAGGACTCATTGGGCGAATCGCTCTGGAACTGAAATCAGAACGCTCACTGACATTTCACCTATCTGAAAGTCTGATAAACGCCGAAAAATGACTAAGTCCAAAAAAAAATTTGTTCAACTTTTTTCAATTTTACCCCGTGGGATATATATTCTACCCACACACATTTGGAACTCTCCTGGGGTACCCTCACACATATTATTCCCTCATTTAGTGGATATTTTCACAAAAAAGTGAAATTTTCAAAAATCCAGAAAATTGGCTGAAAACGACTAAATATCAAGGACTCATTGGACGAATTGCTCTGGAACTGAAATCGGAACGCTCACTGACATTTCCCCTATCTGAAAGTCTGATAAACGCCGGAAAAATGACTAAGTCCAAAAAAAAATTTTTTTCAACTTTTTTCAATTTTACCCCCGTGGGTTATATATTCTACCCACACACATTTGGAACTCTCCTGGGGTACCCTCACACATATTATTCCCTCATTTAGTGGATATTTTCACAAAAAAGTGAAATTTTCAAAAATCCAGAAAATTGGCTGAAAATGACTAAATATCAAGGACTCATTGGGCGAATCGCTCTGGAACTGAAATCGGAACGCTCACTGACATTTCCCCTATCTGAAAGTCTGATAAACGCCGAAAAATGACTAAGTCCAAAAAAAAATTTGTTCAACTTTTTTCAATTTTACCCCGTGGGATATATATTCTACCCACACACATTTGGAACTCTCCTGGGGTACCCTCACACATATTATTCCCTCATTTAGTGGATATTTTCACAAAAAAGTGAAATTTTCAAAAATCCAGAAAATTGGCTGAAAACGACTAAATATCAAGGACTCATTGGGCGAATTGCTCTGGAACTGAAATCGTAATGCTCACTCACATTTCCCCTATCTGAAAGTCTGATAAACGCCGGAAAAATGACTAAGTCCAAAAAAAAATTTTTTTAAACTTTTTTCAATTTTACCCCCGTGGGATATATATTTTACCCAAACACATTTGGAACTCTCCTGGGGTACCCTCACACATATTATTCCCTCATTTAGTGGATATTTTCACAAAAAAGTGAAATTTTCAAAAATCAAGAAAATTGGCTGAAAACGACTAAATATCAAGGACTCATTGGGCGAATTGCTCTAGAACTAAAATCGGAACGCTCACTGACATTTCCCCTATCTGAAAGTCTGATAAACGCCGAAAAATGACTAAGTCCAAAAAAAAATTTGTTCAACTTTTTTCAATTTTACCCCCATGGGTTATATATTCTACCCACACACATTTGGAACTCTCCTGGGGTACCCTCACACATATTATTCCCTCATTTAGTGGATATTTTCCCAAAAAAGTGAAATTTTCAAAAATCCAGAAAATTGGCTGAAAACGACTAAATATCAAGGACTCATTGGGCGAATCGCTCTGGAACTGAAATCGTAATGCTCACTCACATTTCCCCTATCTGAAAGTCTGATAAACGCCGGAAAAATGACTAAGTCCAAAAAAAATTTTTTTTAAACTTTTTTCAATTTTACCCCCGTGGGATATATATTTTACCCACACACATTTGGAACTCTCCTGGGGTACCCTCACACATATTATTCCCTCATTTAGTGGATATTTTCACAAAAAAGTGAAATTTTCAAAAATCCAGAAAATTGGCTGAAAACGACTAAATATCAAGGACTCATTGGACGAATTGCTCTGGAACTGAAATCGGAACGCTCACTGACATTTCCCCTATCTGAAAGTCTGATAAACGCCGGAAAAATGACTAAGTCCAAAAAAAAATTTTTTTCAACTTTTTTCAATTTTACCCCCGTGGGTTATATATTCTACCCACACACATTTGGAACTCTCCTGGGGTACCCTCACACATATTATTCCCTCATTTAGTGGATATTTTCACAAAAAAGTGAAATTTTCAAAAATCCAGAAAATTGGCTGAAAATGACTAAATATCAAGGACTCATTGGGCGAATCGCTCTGGAACTGAAATCGGAACGCTCACTGACATTTCCCCTATCTGAAAGTCTGATAAACGCCGAAAAATGACTAAGTCCAAAAAAAAATTTGTTCAACTTTTTTCAATTTTACCCCGTGGGATATATATTCTACCCACACACATTTGGAACTCTCCTGGGGTACCCTCACACATATTATTCCCTCATTTAGTGGATATTTTCACAAAAAAGTGAAATTTTCAAAAATCCAGAAAATTGGCTGAAAACGACTAAATATCAAGGACTCATTGGGCGAATTGCTCTGGAACTGAAATCGTAATGCTCACTCACATTTCCCCTATCTGAAAGTCTGATAAACGCCGGAAAAATGACTAAGTCCAAAAAAAAATTTTTTTAAACTTTTTTCAATTTTACCCCCGTGGGATATATATTTTACCCAAACACATTTGGAACTCTCCTGGGGTACCCTCACACATATTATTCCCTCATTTAGTGGATATTTTCACAAAAAAGTGAAATTTTCAAAAATCAAGAAAATTGGCTGAAAACGACTAAATATCAAGGACTCATTGGGCGAATTGCTCTAGAACTAAAATCGGAACGCTCACTGACATTTCCCCTATCTGAAAGTCTGATAAACGCCGAAAAATGACTAAGTCCAAAAAAAAATTTGTTCAACTTTTTTCAATTTTACCCCCATGGGTTATATATTCTACCCACACACATTTGGAACTCTCCTGGGGTACCCTCACACATATTATTCCCTCATTTAGTGGATATTTTCCCAAAAAAGTGAAATTTTCAAAAATCCAGAAAATTGGCTGAAAACGACTAAATATCAAGGACTCATTGGGCGAATCGCTCTGGAACTGAAATCGTAATGCTCACTCACATTTCCCCTATCTGAAAGTCTGATAAACGCCGGAAAAATGACTAAGTCCAAAAAAAATTTTTTTTAAACTTTTTTCAATTTTACCCCCGTGGGATATATATTTTACCCACACACATTTGGAACTCTCCTGGGGTACCCTCACACATATTATTCCCTCATTTAGTGGATATTTTCACAAAAAAGTGAAATTTTCAAAAATCCAGAAAATTGGCTGAAAACGACTAAATATCAAGGACTCATTGGACGAATTGCTCTGGAACTGAAATCGGAACGCTCACTGACATTTCCCCTATCTGAAAGTCTGATAAACGCCGGAAAAATGACTAAGTCCAAAAAAAAATTTTTTTCAACTTTTTTCAATTTTACCCCCGTGGGTTATATATTCTACCCACACACATTTGGAACTCTCCTGGGGTACCCTCACACATATTATTCCCTCATTTAGTGGATATTTTCACAAAAAAGTGAAATTTTCAAAAATCCAGAAAATTGGCTGAAAATGACTAAATATCAAGGACTCATTGGGCGAATCGCTCTGGAACTGAAATCGGAACGCTCACTGACATTTCCCCTATCTGAAAGTCTGATAAACGCCGAAAAATGACTAAGTCCAAAAAAAAATTTGTTCAACTTTTTTCAATTTTACCCCGTGGGATATATATTCTACCCACACACATTTGGAACTCTCCTGGGGTACCCTCACACATATTATTCCCTCATTTAGTGGATATTTTCACAAAAAAGTGAAATTTTCAAAAATCCAGAAAATTGGCTGAAAACGACTAAATATCAAGGACTCATTGGGCGAATTGCTCTGGAACTGAAATCGTAATGCTCACTCACATTTCCCCTATCTGAAAGTCTGATAAACGCCGGAAAAATGACTAAGTCCAAAAAAAAATTTTTTTAAACTTTTTTCAATTTTACCCCCGTGGGATATATATTTTACCCACACACATTTGGAACTCTCCTGGGGTACCCTCACACATATTATTCCCTCATTTAGTGGATATTTTCACAAAAAAGTGAAATTTTCAAAAATCAAGAAAATTGGCTGAAAACGACTAAATATCAAGGACTCATTGGGCGAATTGCTCTAGAACTAAAATCGGAACGCTCACTGACATTTCCCCTATCTGAAAGTCTGATAAACGCCGAAAAATGACTAAGTCCAAAAAAAAATTTGTTCAACTTTTTTCAATTTTACCCCCATGGGTTATATATTCTACCCACACACATTTGGAACTCTCCTGGGGTACCCTCACACATATTATTCCCTCATTTAGTGGATATTTTCCCAAAAAAGTGAAATTTTCAAAAATCCAGAAAATTGGCTGAAAACGACTAAATATCAAGGACTCATTGGGCGAATCGCTCTGGAACTCAAATCGTAATGCTCACTCACATTTCCCCTATCTGAAAGTCTGATAAACGCCGGAAAAATGACTAAGTCCAAAAAAAATTTTTTTTAAACTTTTTTCAATTTTACCCCCGTGGGATATATATTTTACCCACACACATTTGGAACTCTCCTGGGGTACCCTCACACATATTATTCCCTCATTTAGTGGATATTTTCACAAAAAAGTGAAATTTTCAAAAATCCAGAAAATTGGCTGAAAACGACTAAATATCAAGGACTCATTGGACGAATTGCTCTGGAACTGAAATCGGAATGCTCACTGACATTTCCCCTATCTGAAAGTCTGATAAACGCCGGAAAAATGACTAAGTCCAAAAAAAAATTTTTTTCAACTTTTTTCAATTTTACCCCCGTGGGTTATATATTCTACCCACACACATTTGGAACTCTCCTGGGGTACCCTCACACATATTATTCCCTCATTTAGTGGATATTTTCACAAAAAAGTGAAATTTTCAAAAATCCAGAAAATTGGCTGAAAATGACTAAATATCAAGGACTCATTGGGCGAATCGCTCTGGAACTGAAATCGGAACGCTCACTGACATTTCCCCTATCTGAAAGTCTGATAAACGCCGAAAAATGACTAAGTCCAAAAAAAAATTTGTTCAACTTTTTTCAATTTTACCCTGTGGGATATATATTCTACCCACACACATTTGGAACTCTCCTGGGGTACCCTCACACATATTATTCCCTCATTTAGTGGATATTTTCACAAAAAAGTGAAATTTTCAAAAATCCAGAAAATTGTCTGAAAACGACTAAATATCAAGGACTCATTGGGCGAATCGCTCTGGAACTGAAATCGGAATGCTCACTCACATTTCCCCTATCTGAAAGTCTGATAAACGGCGGAAAAATGACTAAGTCCCAAAAAAAAATTTTTTTCAACTTTTTTCAATTTTACCCCCGTGGGATATATATTCTACCCACACACATTTGGAACTCTCCTGGGGTACCCTCACACATATTATTCCCTCATTTAGTGGATATTTTCACAAAAAAGTGAAATTTTCAAAAATCCAGAAAATTGGCTGAAAACGACTAAATATCAAGGACTCATTGGGCGAATCGCTCTGGAACTGAAATCGGAATGCTCTCTCACATTTCCCCTATCTGAAAGTCTGATAAACGCCGAAAAATGACTAAGTCCATAAAAAAATTTGTTCAACTTTTTTCAATTTTACCCCGTGGGATATATATTCTACCCACACACATTTGGAACTCTCCTGGGGTACCCTCACACATATTATTCCCTCATTTAGTGGATATTTTCACAAAAAAGTGAAATTTTCAAAAATCCAGAAAATTGGCTGAAAATGACTAAATATCAAGGACTCATTGGGCGAATCGCTCTGGAACTGAAATCGGAACGCTCACTGACATTTCCCCTATCTGAAAGTCTGATAAACGCCGGAAAAATGACTAAGTCCAAAAAAAATTTTTTTTCAACTTTTTTCAATTTTACCCCCGTGGGATATATATTTTACCCACACACATTTGGAACTCTCCTGGGGTACCCTCACACATATTATTCCCTCATTTAGTGGATATTTTCCCAAAAAAGTGAAATTTTCAAAAATCCAGAAAATTGGCTGAAAACGACAAAATATCAAGGACTCATTGGGCGAATCGCTGTGGAACTGAAATCGTAATGCTCACTCACATTTCCCCTATCTGAAAGTCTGATAAACGCCGGAAAAATGACTAAGTCCCAAAAAAAAAATTTTTTCAACTTTTTTCAATTTTACCCCCGTGGGATATATATTCTACCCACACACATTTGGAACTCTCCTGGGGTACCCTCACACATATTATTCCCTCATTTAGTGGATATTTTCACAAAAAAGTGAAATTTTCAAAAATCCAGAAAATTGGCTGAAAATGACTAAATATCAAGGACTCATTGGGCGAATCGCTCTGGAACTGAAATCGTAATGCTCACTCACATTTCCCCTATCTGAAAGTCTGATAAACGCCGGAAAAATGACTAAGTCCAAAAAAAATTTTTTTAAACTTTTTTCAATTTTACCCCCGTGGGATATATATTTTACCCACACACATTTGGAACTCTCCTGGGGTACCCTCACACATATTATTCCCTCATTTAGTGGATATTTTCACAAAAAAGTGAAATTTTCAAAAATCAAGAAAATTGGCTGAAAACGACTAAATATCAAGGACTCATTGGGCGAATTGCTCTAGAACTAAAATCGGAATGCTCACTGACATTTCCCCTATCTGAAAGTCTGATAAACGCCGAAAAATGACTAAGTCCAAAAAAAAATTTGTTCAACTTTTTTCAATTTTACCCCGTGGGATATATATTCTACCCACACACATTTGGAACTCTCCTGGGGTACCCTCACACATATTATTCCCTCATTTAGTGGATATTTTCACAAAAAAGTGAAATTTTCAAAAATCCAGAAAATTGTCTGAAAACGACTAAATATCAAGGACTCATTGGGCGAATCGCTCTGGAACTGAAATCGGAATGCTCACTCACATTTCCCCTATCTGAAAGTCTGATAAACGGCAGAAAAATGACTAAGTCCCCAAAAAAAATTTTTTTCAACTTTTTTCAATTTTACCCCCGTGGGATATATATTCTACCCACACACATTTGGAACTCTCCTGGGGTACCCTCACACATATTATTCCCTCATTTAGTGGATATTTTCACAAAAAAGTGAAATTTTCAAAAATCCAGAAAATTGGCTGAAAACGACTAAATATCAAGGACTCATTGGGCGAATCGCTCTGGAACTGAAATCGGAATGCTCACTCACATTTCCCCTATCTGAAAGTCTGATAAACGCCGAAAAAAGACTAAGTCCAAAAAAAAATTTTTTTAAACTTTTTTCAATTTTACCCCCGTGGGATATATATTTTACCCACACACATTTGGAACTCTCCTGGGGTACCCTCACACATATTATTCCCTCATTTAGTGGATATTTTCACAAAAAAGTGAAATTTTCAAAAATCCAGAAAATTGGCTGAAAACGACTAAATATCAAGGACTCATTGGACGAATTGCTCTGGAACTGAAATCGGAACGCTCACTGACATTTCCCCTATCTGAAAGTCTGATAAACGCCGGAAAAATGACTAAGTCCAAAAAAATATTTTTTTCAACTTTTTTCAATTTTACCCCCGTGGGTTATATATTCTACCCACACACATTTGGAACTCTCCTGGGGTACCCTCACACATATTATTCCCTCATTTAGTGGATATTTTCACAAAAAAGTGAAATTTTCAAAAATCCAGAAAATTGGCTGAAAATGACTAAATATCAAGGACTCATTGGGCGAATCGCTCTGGAACTGAAATCGGAACGCTCACTGACATTTCCCCTATCTGAAAGTCTGATAAACGCCGAAAAATGACTAAGTCCAAAAAAAAATTTGTTCAACTTTTTTCAATTTTACCCCGTGGGATATATATTCTACCCACACACATTTGGAACTCTCCTGGGGTACCCTCACACATATTATTCCCTCATTTAGTGGATATTTTCACAAAAAAGTGAAATTTTCAAAAATCCAGAAAATTGGCTGAAAACGACTAAATATCAAGGACTCATTGGGCGAATTGCTCTGGAACTGAAATCGTAATGCTCACTCACATTTCCCCTATCTGAAAGTCTGATAAACGCCGGAAAAATGACTAAGTCCAAAAAAAAATTTTTTTAAACTTTTTTCAATTTTACCCCCGTGGGATATATATTTTACCCACACACATTTGGAACTCTCCTGGGGTACCCTCACACATATTATTCCCTCATTTAGTGGATATTTTCACAAAAAAGTGAAATTTTCAAAAATCAAGAAAATTGGCTGAAAACGACTAAATATCAAGGACTCATTGGGCGAATTGCTCTAGAACTAAAATCGGAACGCTCACTGACATTTCCCCTATCTGAAAGTCTGATAAACGCCGAAAAATGACTAAGTCCAAAAAAAAATTTGTTCAACTTTTTTCAATTTTACCCCCATGGGTTATATATTCTACCCACACACATTTGGAACTCTCCTGGGGTACCCTCACACATATTATTCCCTCATTTAGTGGATATTTTCCCAAAAAAGTGAAATTTTCAAAAATCCAGAAAATTGGCTGAAAACGACTAAATATCAAGGACTCATTGGGCGAATCGCTCTGGAACTGAAATCGTAATGCTCACTCACATTTCCCCTATCTGAAAGTCTGATAAACGCCGGAAAAATGACTAAGTCCAAAAAAAATTTTTTTTAAACTTTTTTCAATTTTACCCCCGTGGGATATATATTTTACCCACACACATTTGGAACTCTCCTGGGGTACCCTCACACATATTATTCCCTCATTTAGTGGATATTTTCACAAAAAAGTGAAATTTTCAAAAATCCAGAAAATTGGCTGAAAACGACTAAATATCAAGGACTCATTGGACGAATTGCTCTGGAACTGAAATCGGAACGCTCACTGACATTTCCCCTATCTGAAAGTCTGATAAACGCCGGAAAAATGACTAAGTCCAAAAAAAAATTTTTTTCAACTTTTTTCAATTTTACCCCCGTGGGTTATATATTCTACCCACACACATTTGGAACTCTCCTGGGGTACCCTCACACATATTATTCCCTCATTTAGTGGATATTTTCACAAAAAAGTGAAATTTTCAAAAATCCAGAAAATTGGCTGAAAATGACTAAATATCAAGGACTCATTGGGCGAATCGCTCTGGAACTGAAATCGGAACGCTCACTGACATTTCCCCTATCTGAAAGTCTGATAAACGCCGAAAAATGACTAAGTCCAAAAAAAAATTTGTTCAACTTTTTTCAATTTTACCCTGTGGGATATATATTCTACCCACACACATTTGGAACTCTCCTGGGGTACCCTCACACATATTATTCCCTCATTTAGTGGATATTTTCACAAAAAAGTGAAATTTTCAAAAATCCAGAAAATTGTCTGAAAACGACTAAATATCAAGGACTCATTGGGCGAATCGCTCTGGAACTGAAATCGGAATGCTCACTCACATTTCCCCTATCTGAAAGTCTGATAAACGGCGGAAAAATGACTAAGTCCCAAAAAAAAAATTTTTTCAACTTTTTTCATTTTTACCCCCGTGGGATATATATTCTACCCACACACATTTGGAACTCTCCTGGGGTACCCTCACACATATTATTCCCTCATTTAGTGGATATTTTCACAAAAAAGTGAAATTTTCAAAAATCCAGAAAATTGGCTGAAAATGACTAAATATCAAGGACTCATTGGGCGAATCGCTCTGGAACTGAAATCGTAATGCTCACTCACATTTCCCCTATCTGAAAGTCTGATAAACGCCGGAAAAATGACTAAGTCCAAAAAAAATTTTTTTAAACTTTTTTCAATTTTACCCCCGTGGGATATATATTTTACCCACACACATTTGGAACTCTCCTGGGGTACCCTCACACATATTATTCCCTCATTTAGTGGATATTTTCACAAAAAAGTGAAATTTTCAAAAATCAAGAAAATTGGCTGAAAACGACTAAATATCAAGGACTCATTGGGCGAATTGCTCTAGAACTAAAATCGGAATGCTCACTGACATTTCCCCTATCTGAAAGTCTGATAAACGCCGAAAAATGACTAAGTCCAAAAAAAAATTTGTTCAACTTTTTTCAATTTTACCCCGTGGGATATATATTCTACCCACACACATTTGGAACTCTCCTGGGGTACCCTCACACATATTATTCCCTCATTTAGTGGATATTTTCACAAAAAAGTGAAATTTTCAAAAATCCAGAAAATTGTCTGAAAACGACTAAATATCAAGGACTCATTGGGCGAATCGCTCTGGAACTGAAATCGGAATGCTCACTCACATTTCCCCTATCTGAAAGTCTGATAAACGGCAGAAAAATGACTAAGTCCCCAAAAAAAATTTTTTTCAACTTTTTTCAATTTTACCCCCGTGGGATATATATTCTACCCACACACATTTGGAACTCTCCTGGGGTACCCTCACACATATTATTCCCTCATTTAGTGGATATTTTCACAAAAAAGTGAAATTTTCAAAAATCCAGAAAATTGGCTGAAAATGACTAAATATCAAGGACTCATTGGGCGAATCGCTCTGGAACTGAAATCAGAACGCTCACTGACATTTCCCCTATCTGAAAGTCTGATAAACGCCGAAAAATGACTAAGTCCAAAAAAAAATTTGTTCAACTTTTTTCAATTTTACCCCGTGGGATATATATTCTACCCACACACATTTGGAACTCTCCTGGGGTACCCTCACACATATTATTCCCTCATTTAGTGGATATTTTCACAAAAAAGTGAAATTTTCAAAAATCCAGAAAATTGGCTGAAAACGACTAAATATCAAGGACTCATTGGGCGAATCGCTCTGGAACTGAAATCGGAATGCTCACTCACATTTCCCCTATCTGAAAGTCTGATAAACGCCGAAAAAAGACTAAGTCCAAAAAAAAATTTTTTTAAACTTTTTTCAATTTTACCCCCGTGGGATATATATTTTACCCACACACATTTGGAACTCTCCTGGGGTACCCTCACACATATTATTCCCTCATTTAGTGGATATTTTCACAAAAAAGTGAAATTTTCAAAAATCCAGAAAATTGGCTGAAAACGACTAAATATCAAGGACTCATTGGACGAATTGCTCTGGAACTGAAATCGGAACGCTCACTGACATTTCCCCTATCTGAAAGTCTGATAAACGCCGGAAAAATGACTAAGTCCAAAAAAAATTTTTTTTCAACTTTTTTCAATTTTACCCCCGTGGGTTATATATTCTACCCACACACATTTGGAACTCTCCTGGGGTACCCTCACACATATTATTCCCTCATTTAGTGGATATTTTCACAAAAAAGTGAAATTTTCAAAAATCCAGAAAATTGGCTGAAAATGACTAAATATCAAGGACTCATTGGGCAAATCGCTCTGGAACTGAAATCGGAACGCTCACTGACATTTCCCCTATCTGAAAGTCTGATAAACGCCGAAAAATGACTAAGTCCAAAAAAAAATTTGTTCAACTTTTTTCAATTTTACCCCGTGGGATATATATTCTACCCACACACATTTGGAACTCTCCTGGGGTACCCTCACACATATTATTCCCTCATTTAGTGGATATTTTCACAAAAAAGTGAAATTTTCAAAAATCCAGAAAATTGGCTGAAAACGACTAAATATCAAGGACTCATTGGGCGAATCGCTCTGGAACTGAAATCGGAATGCTCACTCACATTTCCCCTATCTGAAAGTCTGATAAACGGCGGAAAAATGACTAAGTCCCCAAAAAAAAATTTTTTCAACTTTTTTCAATTTTACCCCCGTGGGATATATATTCTACCCACACACATTTGGAACTCTCCTGGGGTACCCTCACACATATTATTCCCTCATTTAGTGGATATTTTCACAAAAAAGTGAAATTTTCAAAAATCCAGAAAATTGGCTGAAAATGACTAAATATCAAGGACTCATTGGGCGAATCGCTCTGGAACTGAAATCAGAACGCTCACTGACATTTCCCCTATCTGAAAGTCTGATAAACGCCAAAAAATGACTAAGTCCAAAAAAAAATTTGTTCAACTTTTTTCAATTTTACCCCGTGGGATATATATTCTACCCACACACATTTGGAACTCTCCTGGGGTACCCTCACACATATTATTCCCTCATTTAGTGGATATTTTCACAAAAAAGTGAAATTTTCAAAAATCCAGAAAATTGGCTGAAAACGACTAAATATCAAGGACTCATTGGGCGAATCGCTCTGGAACTGAAATCGGAATGCTCACTCACATTTCCCCTATCTAAAAGTCTGATAAACGCCGAAAAAAGACTAAGTCCAAAAAAAAATTTTTTTAAACTTTTTTCAATTTTACCCCCGTGGGATATATATTTTACCCACACACATTTGGAACTCTCCTGGGGTACCCTCACACATATTATTCCCTCATTTAGTGGATATTTTCACAAAAAAGTGAAATTTTCAAAAATCCAGAAAATTGGCTGAAAACGACTAAATATCAAGGACTCATTGGACGAATTGCTCTGGAACTGAAATCGGAACGCTCACTGACATTTCCCCTATCTGAAAGTCTGATAAACGCCGGAAAAATGACTAAGTCCAAAAAAAAATTTTTTTCAACTTTTTTCAATTTTACCCCCGTGGGTTATATATTCTACCCACACACATTTGGAACTCTCCTGGGGTACCCTCACACATATTATTCCCTCATTTAGTGGATATTTTCACAAAAAAGTGAAATTTTCAAAAATCCAGAAAATTGGCTGAAAATGACTAAATATCAAGGACTCATTGGGCGAATCGCTCTGGAACTGAAATCGGAACGCTCACTGACATTTCCCCTATCTGAAAGTCTGATAAACGCCGAAAAATGACTAAGTCCAAAAAAAAATTTGTTCAACTTTTTTCAATTTTACCCCGTGGGATATATATTCTACCCACACACATTTGGAACTCTCCTGGGGTACCCTCACACATATTATTCCCTCATTTAGTGGATATTTTCACAAAAAAGTGAAATTTTCAAAAATCCAGAAAATTGGCTGAAAACGACTAAATATCAAGGACTCATTGGGCGAATCGCTCTGGAACTGAAATCGGAATGCTCACTCACATTTCCCCTATCTGAAAGTCTGATAAACGCCGAAAAAAGACTAAGTCCAAAAAAAAATTTTTTTAAACTTTTTTCAATTTTACCCCCGTGGGATATATATTTTACCCACACACATTTGGAACTCTCCTGGGGTACCCTCACACATATTATTCCCTCATTTAGTGGATATTTTCACAAAAAAGTGAAATTTTCAAAAATCCAGAAAATTGGCTGAAAACGACTAAATATCAAGGACTCATTGGACGAATTGCTCTGGAACTGAAATCGGAACGCTCACTGACATTTCCCCTATCTGAAAGTCTGATAAACGCCGGAAAAATGACTAAGTCCAAAAAAAAATTTTTTTCAACTTTTTTCAATTTTACCCCCGTGGGTTATATATTCTACCCACACACATTTGGAACTCTCCTGGGGTACCCTCACACATATTATTCCCTCATTTAGTGGATATTTTCACAAAAAAGTGAAATTTTCAAAAATCCAGAAAATTGGCTGAAAATGACTAAATATCAAGGACTCATTGGGCGAATCGCTCTGGAACTGAAATCGGAACGCTCACTGACATTTCCCCTATCTGAAAGTCTGATAAACGCCGAAAAATGACTAAGTCCAAAAAAAAATTTGTTCAACTTTTTTCAATTTTACCCCGTGGGATATATATTCTACCCACACACATTTGGAACTCTCCTGGGGTACCCTCACACATATTATTCCCTCATTTAGTGGATATTTTCACAAAAAAGTGAAATTTTCAAAAATCCAGAAAATTGGCTGAAAACGACTAAATATCAAGGACTCATTGGGCGAATCGCTCTGGAACTGAAATCGGAATGCTCACTCACATTTCCCCTATCTGAAAGTCTGATAAACGCCGAAAAAAGACTAAGTCCAAAAAAAAATTTTTTTAAACTTTTTTCAATTTTACCCCCGTGGGATATATATTTTACCCACACACATTTGGAACTCTCCTGGGGTACCCTCACACATATTATTCCCTCATTTAGTGGATATTTTCACAAAAAAGTGAAATTTTCAAAAATCCAGAAAATTGGCTGAAAACGACTAAATATCAAGGACTCATTGGACGAATTGCTCTGGAACTGAAATCGGAACGCTCACTGACATTTCCCCTATCTGAAAGTCTGATAAACGCCGGAAAAATGACTAAGTCCAAAAAAAAATTTTTTTCAACTTTTTTCAATTTTACCCCCGTGGGTTATATATTCTACCCACACACATTTGGAACTCTCCTGGGGTACCCTCACACATATTATTCCCTCATTTAGTGGATATTTTCACAAAAAAGTGAAATTTTCAAAAATCCAGAAAATTGGCTGAAAATGACTAAATATCAAGGACTCATTGGGCGAATCGCTCTGGAACTGAAATCGGAACGCTCACTGACATTTCCCCTATCTGAAAGTCTGATAAACGCCGAAAAATGACTAAGTCCAAAAAAAAATTTGTTCAACTTTTTTCAATTTTACCCCGTGGGATATATATTCTACCCACACACATTTGGAACTCTCCTGGGGTACCCTCACACATATTATTCCCTCATTTAGTGGATATTTTCACAAAAAAGTGAAATTTTCAAAAATCCAGAAAATTGGCTGAAAATGACTAAATATCAAGGACTCATTGGGCGAATTGCTCTGGAACTGAAATCGTAATGCTCACTCACATTTCCCCTATCTGAAAGTCTGATAAACGCCGGAAAAATGACTAAGTCCAAAAAAAAATTTTTTTAAACTTTTTTCAATTTTACCCCCGTGGGATATATATTTTACCCACACACATTTGGAACTCTCCTGGGGTACCCTCACACATATTATTCCCTCATTTAGTGGATATTTTCACAAAAAAGTGAAATTTTCAAAAATCAAGAAAATTGGCTGAAAACGACTAAATATCAAGGACTCATTGGGCGAATTGCTCTAGAACTAAAATCGGAACGCTCACTGACATTTCCCCTATCTGAAAGTCTGATAAACGCCGAAAAATGACTAAGTCCAAAAAAAAATTTGTTCAACTTTTTTCAATTTTACCCCCATGGGTTATATATTCTACCCACACACATTTGGAACTCTCCTGGGGTACCCTCACACATATTATTCCCTCATTTAGTGGATATTTTCCCAAAAAAGTGAAATTTTCAAAAATCCAGAAAATTGGCTGAAAACGACTAAATATCAAGGACTCATTGGGCGAATCGCTCTGGAACTGAAATCGTAATGCTCACTCACATTTCCCCTATCTGAAAGTCTGATAAACGCCGGAAAAATGACTAAGTCCAAAAAAAATTTTTTTTAAACTTTTTTCAATTTTACCCCCGTGGGATATATATTTTACCCACACACATTTGGAACTCTCCTGGGGTACCCTCACACATATTATTCCCTCATTTAGTGGATATTTTCACAAAAAAGTGAAATTTTCAAAAATCCAGAAAATTGGCTGAAAACGACTAAATATCAAGGACTCATTGGACGAATTGCTCTGGAACTGAAATCGGAACGCTCACTGACATTTCCCCTATCTGAAAGTCTGATAAACGCCGGAAAAATGACTAAGTCCAAAAAAAAATTTTTTTCAACTTTTTTCAATTTTACCCCCGTGGGTTATATATTCTACCCACACACATTTGGAACTCTCCTGGGGTACCCTCACACATATTATTCCCTCATTTAGTGGATATTTTCACAAAAAAGTGAAATTTTCAAAAATCCAGAAAATTGGCTGAAAATGACTAAATATCAAGGACTCATTGGGCGAATCGCTCTGGAACTGAAATCGGAACGCTCACTGACATTTCCCCTATCTGAAAGTCTGATAAACGCCGAAAAATGACTAAGTCCAAAAAAAAATTTGTTCAACTTTTTTCAATTTTACCCCGTGGGATATATATTCTACCCACACACATTTGGAACTCTCCTGGGGTACCCTCACACATATTATTCCCTCATTTAGTGGATATTTTCACAAAAAAGTGAAATTTTCAAAAATCCAGAAAATTGGCTGAAAATGACTAAATATCAAGGACTCATTGGGCGAATTGCTCTGGAACTGAAATCGTAATGCTCACTCACATTTCCCCTATCTGAAAGTCTGATAAACGCCGGAAAAATGACTAAGTCCAAAAAAAAATTTTTTTAAACTTTTTTCAATTTTACCCCCGTGGGATATATATTTTACCCACACACATTTGGAACTCTCCTGGGGTACCCTCACACATATTATTCCCTCATTTAGTGGATATTTTCACAAAAAAGTGAAATTTTCAAAAATCAAGAAAATTGGCTGAAAACGACTAAATATCAAGGACTCATTGGGCGAATTGCTCTAGAACTAAAATCGGAACGCTCACTGACATTTCCCCTATCTGAAAGTCTGATAAACGCCGAAAAATGACTAAGTCCAAAAAAAAATTTGTTCAACTTTTTTCAATTTTACCCCCATGGGTTATATATTCTACCCACACACATTTGGAACTCTCCTGGGGTACCCTCACACATATTATTCCCTCATTTAGTGGATATTTTCCCAAAAAAGTGAAATTTTCAAAAATCCAGAAAATTGGCTGAAAACGACTAAATATCAAGGACTCATTGGGCGAATCGCTCTGGAACTGAAATCGTAATGCTCACTCACATTTCCCCTATCTGAAAGTCTGATAAACGCCGGAAAAATGACTAAGTCCAAAAAAAAATTTTTTTTAAACTTTTTTCAATTTTACCCCCGTGGGATATATATTTTACCCACACACATTTGGAACTCTCCTGGGGTACCCTCACACATATTATTCCCTCATTTAGTGGATATTTTCACAAAAAAGTGAAATTTTCAAAAATCCAGAAAATTGGCTGAAAACGACTAAATATCAAGGACTCATTGGACGAATTGCTCTGGAACTGAAATCGGAACGCTCACTGACATTTCCCCTATCTGAAAGTCTGATAAACGCCGGAAAAATGACTAAGTCCAAAAAAAAATTTTTTTCAACTTTTTTCAATTTTACCCCCGTGGGTTATATATTCTACCCACACACATTTGGAACTCTCCTGGGGTACCCTCACACATATTATTCCCTCATTTAGTGGATATTTTCACAAAAAAGTGAAATTTTCAAAAATCCAGAAAATTGGCTGAAAATGACTAAATATCAAGGACTCATTGGGCGAATCGCTCTGGAACTGAAATCGGAACGCTCACTGACATTTCCCCTATCTGAAAGTCTGATAAACGCCGAAAAATGACTAAGTCCAAAAAAAAATTTGTTCAACTTTTTTCAATTTTACCCTGTGGGATATATATTCTACCCACACACATTTGGAACTCTCCTGGGGTACCCTCACACATATTATTCCCTCATTTAGTGGATATTTTCACAAAAAAGTGAAATTTTCAAAAATCCAGAAAATTGTCTGAAAAGGACTAAATATCAAGGACTCATTGGGCGAATCGCTCTGGAACTGAAATCGGAATGCTCACTCACATTTCCCCTATCTGAAAGTCTGATAAACGGCGGAAAAATGACTAAGTCCCAAAAAAAAATTTTTTTCAACTTTTTTCAATTTTACCCCCGTGGGATATATATTCTACCCACACACATTTGGAACTCTCCTGGGGTACCCTCACACATATTATTCCCTCATTTAGTGGATATTTTCACAAAAAAGTGAAATTTTCAAAAATCCAGAAAATTGGCTGAAAATGACTAAATATCAAGGACTCATTGGGCGAATCGCTCTGGAACTGAAATCAGAACGCTCACTGACATTTCCCCTATCTGAAAGTCTGATAAACGCCGAAAAATGACTAAGTCCAAAAAAAAATTTGTTCAACTTTTTTCAATTTTACCCCGTGGGATATATATTCTACCCACACACATTTGGAACTCTCCTGGGGTACCCTCACACATATTATTCCCTCATTTAGTGGATATTTTCACAAAAAAGTGAAATTTTCAAAAATCCAGAAAATTGGCTGAAAACGACTAAATATCAAGGACTCATTGGGTGAATCGCTCTGGAACTGAAATCGGAATGCTCTCTCACATTTCCCCTATCTGAAAGTCTGATAAACGCCGAAAAAAGACTAAGTCCATAAAAAAATTTGTTCAACTTTTTTCAATTTTACCCCGTGGGATATATATTCTACCCACACACATTTGGAACTCTCCTGGGGTACCCTCACACATATTATTCCCTCATTTAGTGGATATTTTCACAAAAAAGTGAAATTTTCAAAAATCCAGAAAATTGGCTGAAAATGACTAAATATCAAGGACTCATTGGGCGAATCGCTCTGGAACTGAAATCGGAACGCTCACTGACATTTCCCCTATCTGAAAGTCTGATAAACGCCGGAAAAATGACTAAGTCCAAAAAAAATTTTTTTTCAACTTTTTTCAATTTTACCCCCGTGGGATATATATTTTACCCACACACATTTGGAACTCTCCTGGGGTACCCTCACACATATTATTCCCTCATTTAGTGGATATTTTCCCAAAAAAGTGAAATTTTCAAAAATCCAGAAAATTGGCTGAAAACGACAAAATATCAAGGACTCATTGGGCGAATCGCTGTGGAACTGAAATCGTAATGCTCACTCACATTTCCCCTATCTGAAAGTCTGATAAACGCCGGAAAAATGACTAAGTCCCAAAAAAAAAATTTTTTCAACTTTTTTCAATTTTACCCCCGTGGGATATATATTCTACCCACACACATTTGGAACTCTCCTGGGGTACCCTCACACATATTATTCCCTCATTTAGTGGATATTTTCACAAAAAAGTGAAATTTTCAAAAATCCAGAAAATTGGCTGAAAATGACTAAATATCAAGGACTCATTGGGCGAATCGCTCTGGAACTGAAATCAGAACGCTCACTGACATTTCCCCTATCTGAAAGTCTGATAAACGCCGAAAAATGACTAAGTCCAAAAAAAAATTTGTTCAACTTTTTTCAATTTTACCCCCATGGGTTATATATTCTACCCACACACATTTGGAACTCTCCTGGGGTACCCTCACACATATTATTCCCTCATTTAGTGGATATTTTCCCAAAAAAGTGAAATTTTCAAAAATCCAGAAAATTGGCTGAAAACGACTAAATATCAAGGACTCATTGGGCGAATCGCTCTGGAACTGAAATCGTAATGCTCACTCACATTTCCCCTATCTGAAAGTCTGATAAACGCCGGAAAAATGACTAAGTCCAAAAAAAAATTTTTTTAAACTTTTTTCAATTTTACCCCCGTGGGTTATATATTCTACCCACACACATTTGGAACTCTCCTGGGGTACCCTCACACATATTATTCCCTCATTTAGTGGATATTTTCACAAAAAAGTGAAATTTTCAAAAATCCAGAAAATTGGCTGAAAATGACTAAATATCAAGGACTCATTGGGCGAATCGCTCTGGAACTGAAATCGGAACGCTCACTGACATTTCCCCTATCTGAAAGTCTGATAAACGCCGGAAAAATGACTAAGTCCAAAAAAAAATTGTTTTCAACTTTTTTCAATTTTACCCCCGTGGGTTATATATTCTACCCACACACATTTGGAACTCTCCTGGGGTACCCTCACACATATTATTCCCTCATTTAGTGGATATTTTCACAAAAAAGTGAAATTTTCAAAAATCCAGAAAATTGGCTGAAAATGACTAAATATCAAGGACTCATTGGGCGAATCGCTCTGGAACTGAAATCAGAACGCTCACTGACATTTCCCCTATCTGAAAGTCTGATAAACGCCGAAAAATGACTAAGTCCAAAAAAAAATTTGTTCAACTTTTTTCAATTTTACCCCGTGGGATATATATTCTACCCACACACATTTGGAACTCTCCTGGGGTACCCTCACACATATTATTCCCTCATTGAGTGGATATTTTCACAAAAAAGTGAAATTTTCAAAAATCCAGAAAATTGGCTGAAAACGACTAAATATCAAGGACTCATTGGGTGAATCGCTCTGGAACTGAAATCGGAATGCTCTCTCACATTTCCCCTATCTGAAAGTCTGATAAACGCCGAAAAAAGACTAAGTCCATAAAAAAATTTGTTCAACTTTTTTCAATTTTACCCCGTGGGATATATATTCTACCCACACACATTTGGAACTCTCCTGGGGTACCCTCACACATATTATTCCCTCATTTAGTGGATATTTTCACAAAAAAGTGAAATTTTCAAAAATCCAGAAAATTGGCTGAAAATGACTAAATATCATGGACTCATTGGGCGAATCGCTCTGGAACTGAAATCGGAACGCTCACTGACATTTCCCCTATCTGAAAGTCTGATAAACGCCGGAAAAATGACTAAGTCCAAAAAAAATTTTTTTTCAACTTTTTTCAATTTTACCCCCGTGGGATATATATTTTACCCACACACATTTGGAACTCTCCTGGGGTACCCTCACACATATTATTCCCTCATTTAGTGGATATTTTCCCAAAAAAGTGAAATTTTCAAAAATCCAGAAAATTGGCTGAAAACGACAAAATATCAAGGACTCATTGGGCGAATCGCTGTGGAACTGAAATCGTAATGCTCACTCACATTTCCCCTATCTGAAAGTCTGATAAACGCCGGAAAAATGACTAAGTCCCAAAAAAAAAATTTTTTCAACTTTTTTCAATTTTACCCCCGTGGGATATATATTCTACCCACACACATTTGGAACTCTCCTGGGGTACCCTCACACATATTATTCCCTCATTTAGTGGATATTTTCACAAAAAAGTGAAATTTTCAAAAATCCAGAAAATTGGCTGAAAATGACTAAATATCAAGGACTCATTGGGCGAATCGCTCTGGAACTGAAATCAGAACGCTCACTGACATTTCCCCTATCTGAAAGTCTGATAAACGCCGAAAAATGACTAAGTCCAAAAAAAAATTTGTTCAACTTTTTTCAATTTTACCCCCATGGGTTATATATTCTACCCACACACATTTGGAACTCTCCTGGGGTACCCTCACACATATTATTCCCTCATTTAGTGGATATTTTCCCAAAAAAGTGAAATTTTCAAAAATCCAGAAAATTGGCTGAAAACGACTAAATATCAAGGACTCATTGGGCGAATCGCTCTGGAACTGAAATCGTAATGCTCACTCACATTTCCCCTATCTGAAAGTCTGATAAACGCCGGAAAAATGACTAAGTCCAAAAAAAAATTTTTTTAAACTTTTTTCAATTTTACCCCCGTGGGATATATATTTTACCCACACACATTTGGAACTCTCCTGGGGTACCCTCACACATATTATTCCCTCATTTAGTGGATATTTTCCCAAAAAAGTGAAATTTTCAAAAATCCAGAAAATTGGCTGAAAACGACTAAATATCAAGGACTCATTGGGCGAATCGCTCTGGAACTGAAATCGTAATGCTCACTCACATTTCCCCTATCTGAAAGTCTGATAAACGCCGGAAAAATGACTAAGTCCAAAAAAAAATTTTTTTAAACTTTTTTCAATTTTACCCCCGTGGGATATATATTTTACCCACACACATTTGGAACTCTCCTGGGGTACCCTCACACATATTATTCCCTCATTTAGTGGATATTTTCCCAAAAAAGTGAAATTTTCAAAAATCCAGAAAATTGGCTGAAAACGACTAAATATCAAGGACTCATTGGGCGAATCGCTCTGGAACTGAAATCGTAATGCTCACTCACATTTCCCCTATCTGAAAGTCTGATAAACGCCGGAAAAATGACTAAGTCCAAAAAAAAATTTTTTTAAACTTTTTTCAATTTTACCCCCGTGGGTTATATATTCTACCCACACACATTTGGAACTCTCCTGGGGTACCCTCACACATATTATTCCCTCATTTAGTGGATATTTTCACAAAAAAGTGAAATTTTCAAAAATCCAGAAAATTGGCTGAAAATGACTAAATATCAAGGACTCATTGGGCGAATCGCTCTGGAACTGAAATCGGAACGCTCACTGACATTTCCCCTATCTGAAAGTCTGATAAACGCCGGAAAAATGACTAAGTCCAAAAAAAAATTGTTTTCAACTTTTTTCAATTTTACCCCCGTGGGTTATATATTCTACCCACACACATTTGGAACTCTCCTGGGGTACCCTCACACATATTATTCCCTCATTTAGTGGATATTTTCACAAAAAAGTGAAATTTTCAAAAATCCAGAAAATTGGCTGAAAATGACTAAATATCAAGGACTCATTGGGCGAATCGCTCTGGAACTGAAATCAGAACGCTCACTGACATTTCCCCTATCTGAAAGTCTGATAAACGCCGAAAAATGACTAAGTCCAAAAAAAAATTTGTTCAACTTTTTTCAATTTTACCCCGTGGGATATATATTCTACCCACACACATTTGGAACTCTCCTGGGGTACCCTCACACATATTATTCCCTCATTGAGTGGATATTTTCACAAAAAAGTGAAATTTTCAAAAATCCAGAAAATTGGCTGAAAACGACTAAATATCAAGGACTCATTGGGTGAATCGCTCTGGAACTGAAATCGGAATGCTCTCTCACATTTCCCCTATCTGAAAGTCTGATAAACGCCGAAAAAAGACTAAGTCCATAAAAAAATTTGTTCAACTTTTTTCAATTTTACCCCGTGGGATATATATTCTACCCACACACATTTGGAACTCTCCTGGGGTACCCTCACACATATTATTCCCTCATTTAGTGGATATTTTCACAAAAAAGTGAAATTTTCAAAAATCCAGAAAATTGGCTGAAAATGACTAAATATCATGGACTCATTGGGCGAATCGCTCTGGAACTGAAATCGGAACGCTCACTGACATTTCCCCTATCTGAAAGTCTGATAAACGCCGGAAAAATGACTAAGTCCAAAAAAAATTTTTTTTCAACTTTTTTCAATTTTACCCCCGTGGGATATATATTTTACCCACACACATTTGGAACTCTCCTGGGGTACCCTCACACATATTATTCCCTCATTTAGTGGATATTTTCCCAAAAAAGTGAAATTTTCAAAAATCCAGAAAATTGGCTGAAAACGACAAAATATCAAGGACTCATTGGGCGAATCGCTGTGGAACTGAAATCGTAATGCTCACTCACATTTCCCCTATCTGAAAGTCTGATAAACGCCGGAAAAATGACTAAGTCCCAAAAAAAAAATTTTTTCAACTTTTTTCAATTTTACCCCCGTGGGATATATATTCTACCCACACACATTTGGAACTCTCCTGGGGTACCCTCACACATATTATTCCCTCATTTAGTGGATATTTTCACAAAAAAGTGAAATTTTCAAAAATCCAGAAAATTGGCTGAAAATGACTAAATATCAAGGACTCATTGGGCGAATCGCTCTGGAACTGAAATCAGAACGCTCACTGACATTTCCCCTATCTGAAAGTCTGATAAACGCCGAAAAATGACTAAGTCCAAAAAAAAATTTGTTCAACTTTTTTCAATTTTACCCCCATGGGTTATATATTCTACCCACACACATTTGGAACTCTCCTGGGGTACCCTCACACATATTATTCCCTCATTTAGTGGATATTTTCCCAAAAAAGTGAAATTTTCAAAAATCCAGAAAATTGGCTGAAAACGACTAAATATCAAGGACTCATTGGGCGAATCGCTCTGGAACTGAAATCGTAATGCTCACTCACATTTCCCCTATCTGAAAGTCTGATAAACGCCGGAAAAATGACTAAGTCCAAAAAAAAATTTTTTTAAACTTTTTTCAATTTTACCCCCGTGGGATATATATTTTACCCACACACATTTGGAACTCTCCTGGGGTACCCTCACACATATTATTCCCTCATTTAGTGGATATTTTCACAAAAAAGTGAAATTTTCAAAAATCCAGAAAATTAGCTGAAAACGACTAAATATCAAGGACTCATTGGACGAATTGCTCTGGAACTGAAATCGGAACGCTCACTGACATTTCCCCTATCTGAAAGTCTGATAAACGCCGGAAAAATGACTAAGTCCAAAAAAAAATTGTTTTCAACTTTTTTCAATTTTACCCCCGTGGGTTATATATTCTACCCACACACATTTGGAACTCTCCTGGGGTACCCTCACACATATTATTCCCTCATTTAGTGGATATTTTCACAAAAAAGTGAAATTTTCAAAAATCCAGAAAATTGGCTGAAAATGACTAAATATCAAGGACTCATTGGGCGAATCGCTCTGGAACTGAAATCGGAATGCTCACTCACATTTCCCCTATCTGAAAGTCTGATAAACGCCGAAAAAAGACTAAGTCCATAAAAAAATTTGTTCAACTTTTTTCAATTTTACCCCGTGGGATATATATTCTACCCACACACATTTGGAACTCTCCTGGGGTACCCTCACACATATTATTCCCTCATTTAGTGGATATTTTCACAAAAAAGTGAAATTTTCAAAAATCCAGAAAATTGGCTGAAAATGACTAAATATCAAGGACTCATTGGGCGAATCGCTCTGGAACTGAAATCGGAACGCTCACTGACATTTCCCCTATCTGAAAGTCTGATAAACGCCGGAAAAATGACTAAGTCCAAAAAAAATTTTTTTTCAACTTTTTTCAATTTTACCCCCGTGGGATATATATTTTACCCACACACATTTGGAACTCTCCTGGGGTACCCTCACACATATTATTCCCTCATTTAGTGGATATTTTCCCAAAAAAGTGAAATTTTCAAAAATCCAGAAAATTGGCTGAAAACGACAAAATATCAAGGACTCATTGGGCGAATCGCTGTGGAACTGAAATCGTAATGCTCACTCACATTTCCCCTATCTGAAAGTCTGATAAACGCCGGAAAAATGACTAAGTCCCAAAAAAAAAATTTTTTCAACTTTTTTCAATTTTACCCCCGTGGGATATATATTCTACCCACACACATTTGGAACTCTCCTGGGGTACCCTCACACATATTATTCCCTCATTTAGTGGATATTTTCACAAAAAAGTGAAATTTTCAAAAATCCAGAAAATTGGCTGAAAATGACTAAATATCAAGGACTCATTGGGCGAATCGCTCTGGAACTGAAATCAGAACGCTCACTGACATTTCCCCTATCTGAAAGTCTGATAAACGCCGAAAAATGACTAAGTCCAAAAAAAAATTTGTTCAACTTTTTTCAATTTTACCCCCATGGGTTATATATTCTACCCACACACATTTGGAACTCTCCTGGGGTACCCTCACACATATTATTCCCTCATTTAGTGGATATTTTCCCAAAAAAGTGAAATTTTCAAAAATCCAGAAAATTGGCTGAAAACGACTAAATATCAAGGACTCATTGGGCGAATCGCTCTGGAGCTGAAATCGTAATGCTCACTCACATTTCCCCTATCTGAAAGTCTGATAAACGCTGGAAAAATGACTAAGTCCAAAAAAAAATTTTTTTAAACTTTTTTCAATTTTACCCCCGTCGGATATATATTTTACCCACACACATTTGGAACTCTCCTGGGGTACCCTCACACATATTATTCCCTCATTTAGTGGATATTTTCACAAAAAAGTGAAATTTTCAAAAATCCAGAAAATTGGATGAAAACGACTAAATTTCAAGGACTCATTGGACGAATTGCTCTGGAACTGAAATCGGAACGCTCACTGACATTTCCCCTATCTGAAAGTCTGATAAACGCCGGAAAAATGACTAAGTCCAAAAAAAAATTTTTTTCAACTTTTTTCAATTTTACCCCCGTGGGTTATATATTCTACCCACACACATTTGGAACTCTCCTGGGGTACCCTCACACATATTATTCCCTCATTTAGTGGATATTTTCACAAAAAAGTGAAATTTTCAAAAATCCAGAAAATTGTCTGAAAACGACTAAATATCAAGGACTCATTGGGCGAATCGCTCTGGAACTGAAATCGGAATGCTCACTCACATTTCCCCTATCTGAAAGTCTGATAAACGGCGGAAAAATGACTAAGTCCCCAAAAAAAATTTTTTTCAACTTTTTTCAATTTTACCCCCGTGGGATATATATTCTACCCACACACATTTGGAACTCTCCTGGGGTACCCTCACACATATTATTCCCTCATTTAGTGGATATTTTCACAAAAAAGTGAAATTTTCAAAAATCCAGAAAATTGGCTGAAAATGACTAAATATCAAGGACTCATTGGGCGAATCGCTCTGGAACTGAAATCAGAACGCTCACTGACATTTCCCCTATCTGAAAGTCTGATAAACGCCGAAAAATGACTAAGTCCAAAAAAAAATTTGTTCAACTTTTTTCAATTTTACCCCGTGGGATATATATTCTACCCACACACATTTGGAACTCTCCTGGGGTACCCTCACACATATTATTCCCTCATTTAGTGGATATTTTCCCAAAAAAGTGAAATTTTCAAAAATCCAGAAAATTGGCTGAAAACGACTAAATATCAAGGACTCATTGGGCGAATCGCTCTGGAACTGAAATCGTAATGCTCACTCACATTTCCCCTATCTGAAAGTCTGATAAACGCCGGAAAAATGACTAAGTCCAAAAAAAAATTTTTTTAAACTTTTTTCAATTTTACCCCCGTGGGTTATATATTCTACCCACACACATTTGGAACTCTCCTGGGGTACCCTCACACATATTATTCCCTCATTTAGTGGATATTTTCACAAAAAAGTGAAATTTTCAAAAATCCAGAAAATTGGCTGAAAATGACTAAATATCAAGGACTCATTGGGCGAATCGCTCTGGAACTGAAATCGGAACGCTCACTGACATTTCCCCTATCTGAAAGTCTGATAAACGCCGGAAAAATGACTAAGTCCAAAAAAAAATTGTTTTCAACTTTTTTCAATTTTACCCCCGTGGGTTATATATTCTACCCACACACATTTGGAACTCTCCTGGGGTACCCTCACACATATTATTCCCTCATTTAGTGGATATTTTCACAAAAAAGTGAAATTTTCAAAAATCCAGAAAATTGGCTGAAAATGACTAAATATCAAGGACTCATTGGGCGAATCGCTCTGGAACTGAAATCAGAACGCTCACTGACATTTCCCCTATCTGAAAGTCTGATAAACGCCGAAAAATGACTAAGTCCAAAAAAAAATTTGTTCAACTTTTTTCAATTTTACCCCGTGGGATATATATTCTACCCACACACATTTGGAACTCTCCTGGGGTACCCTCACACATATTATTCCCTCATTGAGTGGATATTTTCACAAAAAAGTGAAATTTTCAAAAATCCAGAAAATTGGCTGAAAACGACTAAATATCAAGGACTCATTGGGTGAATCGCTCTGGAACTGAAATCGGAATGCTCTCTCACATTTCCCCTATCTGAAAGTCTGATAAACGCCGAAAAAAGACTAAGTCCATAAAAAAATTTGTTCAACTTTTTTCAATTTTACCCCGTGGGATATATATTCTACCCACACACATTTGGAACTCTCCTGGGGTACCCTCACACATATTATTCCCTCATTTAGTGGATATTTTCACAAAAAAGTGAAATTTTCAAAAATCCAGAAAATTGGCTGAAAATGACTAAATATCATGGACTCATTGGGCGAATCGCTCTGGAACTGAAATCGGAACGCTCACTGACATTTCCCCTATCTGAAAGTCTGATAAACGCCGGAAAAATGACTAAGTCCAAAAAAAATTTTTTTTCAACTTTTTTCAATTTTACCCCCGTGGGATATATATTTTACCCACACACATTTGGAACTCTCCTGGGGTACCCTCACACATATTATTCCCTCATTTAGTGGATATTTTCCCAAAAAAGTGAAATTTTCAAAAATCCAGAAAATTGGCTGAAAACGACAAAATATCAAGGACTCATTGGGCGAATCGCTGTGGAACTGAAATCGTAATGCTCACTCACATTTCCCCTATCTGAAAGTCTGATAAACGCCGGAAAAATGACTAAGTCCCAAAAAAAAAATTTTTTCAACTTTTTTCAATTTTACCCCCGTGGGATATATATTCTACCCACACACATTTGGAACTCTCCTGGGGTACCCTCACACATATTATTCCCTCATTTAGTGGATATTTTCACAAAAAAGTGAAATTTTCAAAAATCCAGAAAATTGGCTGAAAATGACTAAATATCAAGGACTCATTGGGCGAATCGCTCTGGAACTGAAATCAGAACGCTCACTGACATTTCCCCTATCTGAAAGTCTGATAAACGCCGAAAAATGACTAAGTCCAAAAAAAAATTTGTTCAACTTTTTTCAATTTTACCCCCATGGGTTATATATTCTACCCACACACATTTGGAACTCTCCTGGGGTACCCTCACACATATTATTCCCTCATTTAGTGGATATTTACCCAAAAAAGTGAAATTTTCAAAAATCCAGAAAATTGGCTGAAAACGACTAAATATCAAGGACTCATTGGGCGAATCGCTCTGGAACTGAAATCGTAATGCTCACTCACATTTCCCCTATCTGAAAGTCTGATAAACGCCGGAAAAATGACTAAGTCCAAAAAAAAATTTTTTTAAACTTTTTTCAATTTTACCCCCGTGGGATATATATTTTACCCACACACATTTGGAACTCTCCTGGGGTACCCTCACACATATTATTCCCTCATTTAGTGGATATTTTCACAAAAAAGTGAAATTTTCAAAAATCCAGAAAATTAGCTGAAAACGACTAAATATCAAGGACTCATTGGACGAATTGCTCTGGAACTGAAATCGGAACGCTCACTGACATTTCCCCTATCTGAAAGTCTGATAAACGCCGGAAAAATGACTAAGTCCAAAAAAAAATTGTTTTCAACTTTTTTCAATTTTACCCCCGTGGGTTATATATTCTACCCACACACATTTGGAACTCTCCTGGGGTACCCTCACACATATTATTCCCTCATTTAGTGGATATTTTCACAAAAAAGTGAAATTTTCAAAAATCCAGAAAATTGGCTGAAAATGACTAAATATCAAGGACTCATTGGGCGAATCGCTCTGGAACTGAAATCGGAACGCTCACTGACATTTCCCCTATCTGAAAGTCTGATAAACGCCGGAAAAATGACTAAGTCCAAAAAAAAATAGTTTTCAACTTTTTTCAATTTTACCCCCGTGGGTTATATATTCTACCCACACACATTTGGAACTCTCCTGGGGTACCCTCACACATATTATTCCCTCATTTAGTGGATATTTTCACAAAAAAGTGAAATTTTCAAAAATCCAGAAAATTGGCTGAAAATGACTAAATATCAAGGACTAATTGGGCGAATCGCTCTGGAACTGAAATCAGAACGCTCACTGACATTTCCCCTATCTGAAAGTCTGATAAACGCCGAAAAATGACTAAGTCCAAAAAAAAATTTGTTCAACTTTTTTCAATTTTACCCCGTGGGATATATATTCTACCCACACACATTTGGAACTCTCCTGGGGTACCCTCACACATATTATTCCCTCATTTAGTGGATATTTTCACAAAAAAGTGAAATTTTCAAAAATCCAGAAAATTGGCTGAAAACGACTAAATATCAAGGACTCATTGGGCGAATCGCTCTGGAACTGAAATCGGAATGCTCACTCACATTTCCCCTATCTGAAAGTCTGATAAACGCCGAAAAAAGACTAAGTCCATAAAAAAATTTGTTCAACTTTTTTCAATTTTACCCCGTGGGATATATATTCTACCCACACACATTTGGAACTCTCCTGGGGTACCCTCACACATATTATTCCCTCATTTAGTGGATATTTTCACAAAAAAGTGAAATTTTCAAAAATCCAGAAAATTGGCTGAAAATGACTAAATATCAAGGACTCATTGGGCGAATCGCTCTGGAACTGAAATCGGAACGCTCACTGACATTTCCCCTATCTGAAAGTCTGATAAACGCCGGAAAAATGACTAAGTCCAAAAAAAATTTTTTTTCAACTTTTTTCAATTTTACCCCCGTGGGATATATATTTTACCCACACACATTTGGAACTCTCCTGGGGTACCCTCACACATATTATTCCCTCATTTAGTGGATATTTTCCCAAAAAAGTGAAATTTTCAAAAATCCAGAAAATTGGCTGAAAACGACAAAATATCAAGGACTCATTGGGCGAATCGCTGTGGAACTGAAATCGTAATGCTCACTCACATTTCCCCTATCTGAAAGTCTGATAAACGCCGGAAAAATGACTAAGTCCCAAAAAAAAAATTTTTTCAACTTTTTTCAATTTTACCCCCGTGGGATATATATTCTACCCACACACATTTGGAACTCTCCTGGGGTACCCTCACACATATTATTCCCTCATTTAGTGGATATTTTCACAAAAAAGTGAAATTTTCAAAAATCCAGAAAATTGGCTGAAAATGACTAAATATCAAGGACTCATTGGGCGAATCGCTCTGGAACTGAAATCAGAACGCTCACTGACATTTCCCCTATCTGAAAGTCTGATAAACGCCGAAAAATGACTAAGTCCAAAAAAAAATTTGTTCAACTTTTTTCAATTTTACCCCCATGGGTTATATATTCTACCCACACACATTTGGAACTCTCCTGGGGTACCCTCACACATATTATTCCCTCATTTAGTGGATATTTTCCCAAAAAAGTGAAATTTTCAAAAATCCAGAAAATTGGCTGAAAACGACTAAATATCAAGGACTCATTGGGCGAATCGCTCTGGAACTGAAATCGTAATGCTCACTCACATTTCCCCTATCTGAAAGTCTGATAAACGCTGGAAAAATGACTAAGTCCAAAAAAAAATTTTTTTAAACTTTTTTCAATTTTACCCCCGTCGGATATATATTTTACCCACACACATTTGGAACTATCCTGGGGTACCCTCACACATATTATTCCCTCATTTAGTGGATATTTTCACAAAAAAGTGAAATTTTCAAAAATCCAGAAAATTGGATGAAAACGACTAAATTTCAAGGACTCATTGGACGAATTGCTCTGGAACTGAAATCGGAACGCTCACTGACATTTCCCCTATCTGAAAGTCTGATAAACGCCGGAAAAATGACTAAGTCCAAAAAAAAATTTTTTTCAACTTTTTTCAATTTTACCCCCGTGGGTTATATATTCTACCCACACACATTTGGAACTCTCCTGGGGTACCCTCACACATATTATTCCCTCATTTAGTGGATATTTTCACAAAAAAGTGAAATTTTCAAAAATCCAGAAAATTCGCTGAAAATGACTAAATATCAAGGACTCATTGGGCGAATCGCTCTGGAACTGAAATCGGAACGCTCACTGACATTTCCCCTATCTGAAAGTCTGATAAACGCCGAAAAATGACTAAGTCCAAAAAAAAATTTGTTCAACTTTTTTCAATTTTACCCCGTGGGATATATATTCTACCCACACACATTTGGAACTCTCCTGGGGTACCCTCACACATATTATTCCCTCATTTAGTGGATATTTTCACAAAAAAGTGAAATTTTCAAAAATCCAGAAAATTGTCTGAAAACGACTAAATATCAAGGACTCATTGGGCGAATCGCTCTGGAACTGAAATCGGAATGCTCACTCACATTTCCCCTATCTGAAAGTCTGATAAACGGCGGAAAAATGACTAAGTCCCCAAAAAAAATTTTTTTCAACTTTTTTCAATTTTACCCCCGTGGGATATATATTCTACCCACACACATTTGGAACTCTCCTGGGGTACCCTCACACATATTATTCCCTCATTTAGTGGATATTTTCACAAAAAAGTGAAATTTTCAAAAATCCAGAAAATTGGCTGAAAATGACTAAATATCAAGGACTCATTGGGCGAATCGCTCTGGAACTGAAATCAGAACGCTCACTGACATTTCCCCTATCTGAAAGTCTGATAAACGCCGAAAAATGACTAAGTCCAAAAAAAAATTTGTTCAACTTTTTTCAATTTTACCCCGTGGGATATATATTCTACCCACACACATTTGGAACTCTCCTGGGGTACCCTCACACATATTATTCCCTCATTTAGTGGATATTTTCACAAAAAAGTGAAATTTTCAAAAATCCAGAAAATTGGCTGAAAACGACTAAATATCAAGGACTCATTGGGCGAATCGCTCTGGAACTGAAATCGGAACGCTCACTGACATTTCCCCTATCTGAAAGTCTGATAAACGCCGGAAAAATGACTAAGTCCAAAAAAAATTTTTTTTCAACTTTTTTCAATTTTACCCCCGTGGGATATATATTTTACCCACACACATTTGGAACTCTCCTGGGGTACCCTCACACATATTATTCCCTCATTTAGTGGATATTTTCCCAAAAAAGTGAAATTTTCAAAAATCCAGAAAATTGGCTGAAAACGACTAAATATCAAGGACTCATTGGGCGAATCGCTCTGGAACTGAAATCGTAATGCTCACTGACATTTCCCCTATCTGAAAGTCTGATAAACGCCGGAAAAAAGACTAAGTTCAAAAAAAAATTTTTTTAAACTTTTTTCAATTTTACCCCCGTGGGAAATATATTTTACCCACACACATTTGGAACTCTCCTGGGGTACCCTCACACATATTATTCCCTCATTTAGTGGATATTTTCACAAAAAAAGTGAAATTTTCAAAAATCCAGAAGATTGGCTGAAAACGACTAAATATCAAGGACTCATTGGACGAATTGCTCTGGAACTGAAATCGGAACGCTCACTGACATTTCCCCTATCTGAAAGTCTGATAAACGCCGGAAAAATGACTAAGTCCAAAAAAAAATTGTTTTCAACTTTTTTCAATTTTACCCCCGTGGGTTATATATTCTACCCACACACATTTGGAACTCTCCTGGGGTACCCTCACACATATTATTCCCTCATTTAGTGGATATTTTCACAAAAAAGTGAAATTTTCAAAAATCCAGAAAATTGGCTGAAAATGACTAAATATCAAGGACTCATTGGGCGAATCGCTCTGGAACTGAAATCGGAACGCTCACTGACATTTCCCCTATCTGAAAGTCTGATAAATGCCGAAAAATGACTAAGTCCAAAAAAAAATTTGTTCAACTTTTTTCAATTTTACCCCGTGGGATATATATTCTACCCACACACATTTGGAACTCTCCTGGGGTACCCTCACACATATTATTCCCTCATTTAGTGGATATTTTCACAAAAAAGTGAAATTTTCAAAAATCCAGAAAATTGGCTGAAAATGACTAAATATCAAGGACTCATTGGGCGAATCGCTCTGGAACTGAAATCAGAACGCTCACTGACATTTCCCCTATCTGAAAGTCTGATAAACGCCGAAAAATGACTAAGTCCAAAAAAAAATTTGTTCAACTTTTTTCAATTTTACCCCCATGGGTGATATATTCTACCCACACACATTTGGAACTCTCCTGGGGTACCCTCACACATATTATTCCCTCATTTAGTGGATATTTTCCCAAAAAAGTGAAATTTTCAAAAATCCAGAAAATTGGCTGAAAACGACTAAATATCAAGGACTCATTGGGCGAATCGCTCTGGAACTGAAATCGTAATGCTCACTCACATTTCCCCTATCTGAAAGTCTGATAAACGCTGGAAAAATGACTAAGTCCAAAAAAAAATTTTTTTAAACTTTTTTCAATTTTACCCCCGTCGGATATATATTTTACCCACACACATTTGGAACTCTCCTGGGGTACCCTCACACATATTATTCCCTCATTTAGTGGATATTTTCACAAAAAAGTGAAATTTTCAAAAATCCAGAAAATTCGCTGAAAATGACTAAATATCAAGGACTCATTGGGCGAATCGCTCTGGAACTGAAATCGGAACGCTCACTGACATTTCCCCTATCTGAAAGTCTGATAAACGCCGAAAAATGACTAAGTCCAAAAAAAAATTTGTTCAACTTTTTTCAATTTTACCCCGTGGGATATATATTCTACCCACACACATTTGGAACTCTCCTGGGGTACCCTCACACATATTATTCCCTCATTTAGTGGATATTTTCACAAAAAAGTGAAATTTTCAAAAATCCAGAAAATTGTCTGAAAACGACTAAATATCAAGGACTCATTGGGCGAATCGCTCTGGAACTGAAATCGGAATGCTCACTCACATTTCCCCTATCTGAAAGTCTGATAAACGGCGGAAAAATGACTAAGTCCCCAAAAAAAATTTTTTTCAACTTTTTTCAATTTTACCCCCGTGGGATATATATTCTACCCACACACATTTGGAACTCTCCTGGGGTACCCTCACACATATTATTCCCTCATTTAGTGGATATTTTCACAAAAAAGTGAAATTTTCAAAAATCCAGAAAATTGGCTGAAAATGACTAAATATCAAGGACTCATTGGGCGAATCGCTCTGGAACTGAAATCAGAACGCTCACTGACATTTCCCCTATCTGAAAGTCTGATAAACGCCGAAAAATGACTAAGTCCAAAAAAAAATTTGTTCAACTTTTTTCAATTTTACCCCGTGGGATATATATTCTACCCACACACATTTGGAACTCTCCTGGGGTACCCTCACACATATTATTCCCTCATTTAGTGGATATTTTCACAAAAAAGTGAAATTTTCAAAAATCCAGAAAATTGGCTGAAAACGACTAAATATCAAGGACTCATTGGGCGAATCGCTCTGGAACTGAAATCGGAACGCTCACTGACATTTCCCCTATCTGAAAGTCTGATAAACGCCGGAAAAATGACTAAGTCCAAAAAAAATTTTTTTTCAACTTTTTTCAATTTTACCCCCGTGGGATATATATTTTACCCACACACATTTGGAACTCTCCTGGGGTACCCTCACACATATTATTCCCTCATTTAGTGGATATTTTCCCAAAAAAGTGAAATTTTCAAAAATCCAGAAAATTGGCTGAAAACGACTAAATATCAAGGACTCATTGGGCGAATCGCTCTGGAACTGAAATCGTAATGCTCACTGACATTTCCCCTATCTGAAAGTCTGATAAACGCCGGAAAAAAGACTAAGTTCAAAAAAAAATTTTTTTAAACTTTTTTCAATTTTACCCCCGTGGGAAATATATTTTACCCACACACATTTGGAACTCTCCTGGGGTACCCTCACACATATTATTCCCTCATTTAGTGGATATTTTCACAAAAAAAGTGAAATTTTCAAAAATCCAGAAAATTGGCTGAAAACGACTAAATATCAAGGACTCATTGGACGAATTGCTCTGGAACTGAAATCGGAACGCTCACTGACATTTCCCCTATCTGAAAGTCTGATAAACGCCGGAAAAATGACTAAGTCCAAAAAAAAATAGTTTTCAACTTTTTTCAATTTTACCCCCGTGGGTTATATATTCTACCCACACACATTTGGAACTCTCCTGGGGTACCCTCACACATATTATTCCCTCATTTAGTGGATATTTTCACAAAAAAGTGAAATTTTCAAAAATCCAGAAAATTGGCTGAAAATGACTAAATATCAAGGACTCATTGGGCGAATCGCTCTGGAACTGAAATCGGAACGCTCACTGACATTTCCCCTATCTGAAAGTCTGATAAATGCCGAAAAATGACTAAGTCCAAAAAAAAATTTGTTCAACTTTTTTCAATTTTACCCCGTGGGATATATATTCTACCCACACACATTTGGAACTCTCCTGGGGTACCCTCACACATATTATTCCCTCATTTAGTGGATATTTTCACAAAAAAGTGAAATTTTCAAAAATCCAGAAAATTGGCTGAAAACGACTAAATATCAAGGACTCATTGGGCGAATCGCTCTGGAACTGAAATCGGAATGCTCACTCACATTTCCCCTATCTGAAAGTCTGATAAACGCCGAAAAAAGACTAAGTCCATAAAAAAATTTGTTCAACTTTTTTCAATTTTACCCCGTGGGATATATATTCTACCCACACACATTTGGAACTCTCCTGGGGTACCCTCACACATATTATTCCCTCATTTAGTGGATATTTTCCCAAAAAAGTGAAATTTTCAAAAATCCAGAAAATTGGCTGAAAACGACTAAATATCAAGGACTCATTGGGCGAATCGCTCTGGAACTGAAATCGTAATGCTCACTCACATTTCCCCTATCTGAAAGTCTGATAAACGCTGGAAAAATGACTAAGTACAAAAAAAAATTTTTTTAAACTTTTTTCAATTTTACCCCCGTCGGATATATATTTTACCCACACACATTTGGAACTCTCCTGGGGTACCCTCACACATATTATTCCCTCATTTAGTGGATATTTTCACAAAAAAGTAAAATTTTCAAAAATCCAGAAAATTGGCTGAAAACGACTAAATATCAAGGACTCATTGGACGAATTGCTCTGGAACTGAAATCGGAACGCTCACTGACATTTCCCCTATCTGAAAGTCTGATAAACGCCGGAAAAATGACGAAGTCCAAAAAAAAATTTTTTTCAACTTTTTTCAATTTTACCCCCGTGGGTTATATATTCTACCCACACACATTTGGAACTCTCCTGGGGTACCCTCACACATATTATTCCCTCATTTAGTGGATATTTTCACAAAAAAGTGAAATTTTCAAAAATCCAGAAAATTGGCTGAAAATGACTAAATATCAAGGACTCATTGGGCGAATCGCTCTGGAACTGAAATCGGAACGCTCACTGACATTTCCCCTATCTGAAAGTCTGATAAACGCCGAAAAATGACTAAGTCCAAAAAAAAATTTGTTCAACTTTTTTCAATTTTACCATGTGGGATATATATTCTACCCACACACATTTGGAACTCTCCTGGGGTACCCTCACACATATTATTCCCTCATTTAGTGGATATTTTCACAAAAAAGTGAAATTTTCAAAAATCCAGAAAATTGTCTGAAAACGACTAAATATCAAGGACTCATTGGGCGAATCGCTCTGGAACTGAAATCGGAATGCTCACTCACATTTCCCCTATCTGAAAGTCTGATAAACGGCGGAAAAATGACTAAGTCCCCAAAAAAAATTTTTTTCAACTTTTTTCAATTTTACCCCCGTGGGATATATATTCTACCCACACACATTTGGAACTCTCCTGGGGTACCCTCACACATATTATTCCCTCATTTAGTGGATATTTTCACAAAAAAGTGAAATTTTCAAAAATCCAGAAAATTGGCTGAAAATGACTAAATATCAAGGACTCATTGGGCGAATCGCTCTGGAACTGAAATCGGAACGCTCACTGACATTTCCCCTATCTGAAAGTCTGATAAACGCCGGAAAAATGACTAAGTCCAAAAAAAATTTTTTTTCAATTTTTTTCAATTTTACCCCCGTGGGATATATATTTTACCCACACACATTTGGAACTCTCCTGGGGTACCCTCACACATATTATTCCCTCATTTAGTGGATATTTTCCCAAAAAAGTGAAATTTTCAAAAATCCAGAAAATTGGCTGAAAACGACTAAATGTCAAGGACTCATTGGGCGAATCGCTCTGGAACTGAAATCGTAATGCTCACTGACATTTCCCCTATCTGAAAGTCTGATAAACGCCGGAAAAAAGACTAAGTCCAAAAAAAAATTTTTTTAAACTTTTTTCAATTTTACCCCCGTGGGAAATATATTTTACCCACACACATTTGGAACTCTCCTGGGGTACCCTCACACATATTATTCCCTCATTTAGTGGATATTTTCACAAAAAAAGTGAAATTTTCAAAAATCCAGAAAATTGGCTGAAAACGACTAAATATCAAGGACTCATTGGACGAATTGCTCTGGAACAGAAATCGGAACGCTCACTGACATTTCCCCTATCTGAAAGTCTGATAAACGCCGGAAAAATGACTAAGTCCAAAAAAAAATTGTTTTCAACTTTTTTCAATTTTACCCCCGTGGGTTATATATTCTACCCACACACATTTGGAACTCTCCTGGGGTACCCTCACACATATTATTCCCTCATTTAGTGGATATTTTCACAAAAAAGTGAAATTTTCAAAAATCCAGAAAATTGGCTGAAAATGACTAAATATCAAGGACTCATTGGGCGAATCGCTCTGGAACTGAAATCGGAACGCTCACTGACATTTCCCCTATCTGAAAGTCTGATAAATGCCGAAAAATGACTAAGTCCAAAAAAAAATTTGTTCAACTTTTTTCAATTTTACCCCGTGGGATATATATTCTACCCACACACATTTGGAACTCTCCTGGGGTACCCTCACACATATTATTCCCTCATTTAGTGGATATTTTCACAAAAAAGTGAAATTTTCAAAAATCCAGAAAATTGTCTGAAAACGACTAAATATCAAGGACACATTGGGCGAATCGCTCTGGAACTGAAATCGGAATGCTCACTCACATTTCCCCTATCTGAAAGTCTGATAAACGGCGGAAATATGACTAAGTCCCAAAAAAAAATTTTTTTAAACTTTTTTCAATTTTACCCCCGTGGGATATATATTCTACCCACACACATTTGGAACTCTCCTGGGGTACCCTCACACATATTATTCCCTCATTTAGTGGATATTTTCACAAAAAAGTGAAATTTTCAAAAATCCAGAAAATTGGCTGAAAATGACTAAATATCAAGGACTCATTGGGCGAAACGCTCTGGAACTGAAATCAGAACGCTCACTGACTTTTCCCCTATCTGAAAGTCTGATAAACGCCGAAAAATGACTAAGTCCAAAAAAAAATTTGTTCACTTTTTTCAATTTTACCCCGTGGGATATATATTCTACCCACACACATTTGGAACTCTCCTGGGGTACCCTCACACATATTATTCCCTCATTTAGTGGATATTTTCACAAAAAAGTGAAATTTTCAAAAATCCAGAAAATTGTCTGAAAACGACTAAATATCAAGGACTCATTGGGCGAATCGCTCTGGAACTGAAATCGGAATGCTCACTCACATTTCCCCTATCTGAAAGTCTGATAAACGGCGGAAAAATGACTAAGTCCCAAAAATAAATTTTTTTCAACTTTTTTCAATTTTACCCCCGTGGGATATATATTCTACCCACACACATTTGGAACTCTCCTGGGGTACCCTCACACATATTATTCCCTCATTTAGTGGATATTTTCACAAAAAAGTGAAATTTTCAAAAATCCAGAAAATTGGCTGAAAATGACTAAATATCAAGGACTCATTGGGCGAAACGCTCTGGAACTGAAATCAGAACGCTCACTGACTTTTCCCCTATCTGAAAGTCTGATAAACGCCGAAAAATGACTAAGTCCAAAAAAAAATTTGTTCACTTTTTTCAATTTTACCCCGTGGGATATATATTCTACCCACACACATTTGGAACTCTCCTGGGGTACCCTCACACATATTATTCCCTCATTTAGTGGATATTTTCACAAAAAAGTGAAATTTTCAAAAATCCAGAAAATTGGCTGAAAACGACTAAATATCAAGGACTCATTGGGCGAATCGCTCTGGAACTGAAATCGGAATGCTCACTCACATTTCCCCTATCTGAAAGTCTGATAAACGCCGAAAAATGACTAAGTCCAAAAAAAAATTTGTTCAACTTTTTTCAATTTTACCCCGTGGGATTTATATTCTACCCACACACATTTGGAACTCTCCTGGGGTACCCTCACACATATTATTCCCTCATTTAGTGGATATTTTCACAAAAAAGTGAAATTTTCAAAAATCCAGAAAATTGGCTGAAAATGACTAAATATCAAGGACTCATTGGGCGAATCGCTCTGGAACTGAAATCAGAACGCTCACTGACATTTCCCCTATCTGAAAGTCTGATAAACGCCGAAAAATGACTAAGTCCAAAAAAAAATTTGTTCAACTTTTTTCAATTTTACCATGTGGGATATATATTCTACCCACACACATTTGGAACTCTCCTGGGGTACCCTCACACATATTATTCCCTCATTTAGTGGATATTTTCACAAAAAAAGTGAAATTTTCAAAAATCCAGAAAATTGGCTGAAAACGACTAAATATCAAGGACTCATTGGACGAATTGCTCTGGAACAGAAATCGGAACGCTCACTGACATTTCCCCTATCTGAAAGTCTGATAAACGCCGGAAAAATGACTAAGTCCAAAAAAAAATTGTTTTCAACTTTTTTCAATTTTACCCCCGTGGGTTATATATTCTACCCACACACATTTGGAACTCTCCTGGGGTACCCTCACACATATTATTCCCTCATTTAGTGGATATTTTCACAAAAAAGTGAAATTTTCAAAAATCCAGAAAATTGGCTGAAAATGACTAAATATCAAGGACTCATTGGGCGAATCGCTCTGGAACTGAAATCGGAACGCTCACTGACATTTCCCCTATCTGAAAGTCTGATAAATGCCGAAAAATGACTAAGTCCAAAAAAAAATTTGTTCAACTTTTTTCAATTTTACCCCGTGGGATATATATTCTACCCACACACATTTGGAACTCTCCTGGGGTACCCTCACACATATTATTCCCTCATTTAGTGGATATTTTCACAAAAAAGTGAAATTTTCAAAAATCCAGAAAATTGTCTGAAAACGACTAAATATCAAGGACACATTGGGCGAATCGCTCTGGAACTGAAATCGGAATGCTCACTCACATTTCCCCTATCTGAAAGTCTGATAAACGGCGGAAATATGACTAAGTCCCAAAAAAAAATTTTTTTAAACTTTTTTCAATTTTACCCCCGTGGGATATATATTCTACCCACACACATTTGGAACTCTCCTGGGGTACCCTCACACATATTATTCCCTCATTTAGTGGATATTTTCACAAAAAAGTGAAATTTTCAAAAATCCAGAAAATTGGCTGAAAATGACTAAATATCAAGGACTCATTGGGCGAAACGCTCTGGAACTGAAATCAGAACGCTCACTGACTTTTCCCCTATCTGAAAGTCTGATAAACGCCGAAAAATGACTAAGTCCAAAAAAAAATTTGTTCACTTTTTTCAATTTTACCCCGTGGGATATATATTCTACCCACACACATTTGGAACTCTCCTGGGGTACCCTCACACATATTATTCCCTCATTTAGTGGATATTTTCACAAAAAAGTGAAATTTTCAAAAATCCAGAAAATTGTCTGAAAACGACTAAATATCAAGGACTCATTGGGCGAATCGCTCTGGAACTGAAATCGGAATGCTCACTCACATTTCCCCTATCTGAAAGTCTGATAAACGGCGGAAAAATGACTAAGTCCCAAAAATAAATTTTTTTCAACTTTTTTCAATTTTACCCCCGTGGGATATATATTCTACCCACACACATTTGGAACTCTCCTGGGGTACCCTCACACATATTATTCCCTCATTTAGTGGATATTTTCACAAAAAAGTGAAATTTTCAAAAATCCAGAAAATTGGCTGAAAATGACTAAATATCAAGGACTCATTGGGCGAAACGCTCTGGAACTGAAATCAGAACGCTCACTGACTTTTCCCCTATCTGAAAGTCTGATAAACGCCGAAAAATGACTAAGTCCAAAAAAAAATTTGTTCACTTTTTTCAATTTTACCCCGTGGGATATATATTCTACCCACACACATTTGGAACTCTCCTGGGGTACCCTCACACATATTATTCCCTCATTTAGTGGATATTTTCACAAAAAAGTGAAATTTTCAAAAATCCAGAAAATTGGCTGAAAACGACTAAATATCAAGGACTCATTGGGCGAATCGCTCTGGAACTGAAATCGGAATGCTCACTCACATTTCCCCTATCTGAAAGTCTGATAAACGCCGAAAAATGACTAAGTCCAAAAAAAAATTTGTTCAACTTTTTTCAATTTTACCCCGTGGGATTTATATTCTACCCACACACATTTGGAACTCTCCTGGGGTACCCTCACACATATTATTCCCTCATTTAGTGGATATTTTCACAAAAAAGTGAAATTTTCAAAAATCCAGAAAATTGGCTGAAAATGACTAAATATCAAGGACTCATTGGGCGAATCGCTCTGGAACTGAAATCAGAACGCTCACTGACATTTCCCCTATCTGAAAGTCTGATAAACGCCGAAAAATGACTAAGTCCAAAAAAAAATTTGTTCAACTTTTTTCAATTTTACCCCGTGGGATATATATTCTACCCACACACATTTGGAACTCTCCTGGGGTACCCTCACACATATTATTCCCTCATTTAGTGGATATTTTCACAAAAAAGTGAAATTTTCAAAAATCCAGAAAATTGGCTGAAAACGACTAAATATCAAGGATTCATTGGGCGAATCGCTCTGGAACTGAAATCGGAATGCTCACTCACATTTCCCCTATCTGAAAGTCTGATAAACGCCGAAAAAAGACTAAGTCCATAAAAAAATTTGTTCAACTTTTTTCAATTTTACCCCGTGGGATATATATTCTACCCACACACATTTGGAACTCTCCTGGGGTACCCTCACACATATTATTCCCTCATTTAGTGGATATTTTCACAAAAAAGTGAAATTTTCAAAAATCCAGAAAATTGGCTGAAAATGACTAAATATCAAGGACTCATTGGGCGAATCGCTTTGGAACTGAAATCGGAACGCTCACTGACATTTCCCCTATCTGAAAGTCTGATAAACGGCGGAAAAATGACTAAGTCCCAAAAAAAAATTTTTTTCAACTTTTTTCAATTTTACCCCCGTGGGATATATATTTTACCCACACACATTTGGAACTCTCCTGGGGTACCCTCACACATATTATTCCCTCATTTAGTGGATATTTTCACAAAAAAGTGAAATTTTCAAAAATCCAGAAAATTGGCTGAAAACGACTAAATATCAAGGACTCATTGGGCGAATTGCTCTGGAACTGAAATCGGAACGCTCACTGACATTTCCCCTATCTGAAAGTCTGATAAACGCCGGAAAAATGACTAAGTCCAAAAAAAATTTTTTTTCAACTTTTTTCAATTTTACCCCGTGGGATATATATTCTACCCACACACATTTGGAACTCTCCTGGGGTACCCTCACACATATTATTCCCTCATTTAGTGGATATTTTCACAAAAAAGTGAAATTTTCAAAAATCCAGAAAATTGGCTGAAAACGACTAAATATCAAGGACTCATTGGGCGAATCGCTCTGGAACTGAAATCGTAAAGCTCACTCACATTTCCCCTATCTGAAAGTCTGATAAACGGCGGAAAAATGACTAAGTCCAAAAAAAATTTTTTTAAAACTTTTTTCAATTTTACCCCCGTGGGATATATATTTTACCCACACACATTTGGAACTCTCCTGGGGTACCCTCACACATATTATTCCCTCATTTAGTGGATATTTTCCCAAAAAAGTGAAATTTTCAAAAATCCAGAAAATTGGCTGAAAACGACTAAATATCAAGGACTCATTGGGCGAATCGCTCTGGAACTGAAATCGTAATGCTCACTCACATTTCCCCTATCTGAAAGTCTGATAAACGCCGAAAAATGACTAAGTCCAAAAAAAAATTTGTTCAACTTTTTTCAATTTTACCCCGTGGGATATATATTCTACCCACACACATTTGGAACTCTCCTGGGGTACCCTCACACATATTATTCCCTCATTTAGTGGATATTTTCACAAAAAAGTGAAATTTTCAAAAATCCAGAAAATTGGCTGAAAACGACTAAATATCAAGGACTCATTGGGCGAATCGCTCTGGAACTGAAATCGGAATGCTCACTCACATTTCCCCTATCTGAAAGTCTGATAAACGCCGAAAAAAGACTAAGTCCAAAAAAAAATTTGTTCAACTTTTTTCAATTTTACCCCGTGGGATATATATTCTACCCACACACATTTGGAACTCTCCTGGGGTACCCTCACACATATTATTCCCTCATTTAGTGGATATTTTCACAAAAAAGTGAAATTTTCAAAAATCCAGAAAATTGGCTGAAAATGACTAAATATCAAGGACTCATTGGGCGAATCGCTCTGGAACTGAAATCGGAACGCTCACTGTCATTTCCCCTATCTGAAAGTCTGATAAACGCCGGAAAAATGACTAAGTCCAAAAAAAATTTTTTTTCAACTTTTTTCAATTTTACCCCGTGGGATATATATTCTACCCACACACATTTGGAACTCTCCTGGGGTACCCTCACACATATTATTCCCTCATTTAGTGGATATTTTCACAAAAAAGTGAAATTTTCAAAAATCCAGAAAATTGGCTGAAAACGACTAAATATCAAGGACTCATTGGGCGAATCGCTCTGGAACTGAAATCGTAATGCTCACTCACATTTCCCCTATCTGAAAGTCTGATAAACGGCGGAAAAATGACTAAGTCCAAAGAAAATTTTTTTTAAACTTTTTTCAATTTTACCCCCGTGGGATATATATTTTACCTACACACATTTGGAACTCTCCTGGGGTACCCTCACACATATTATTCCCTCATTTAGTGGATATTTTCCCAAAAAAGTGAAATTTTCAAAAATCCAGAAAATTGGCTGAAAACGACTAAATATCAAGGACTCATTGGGCGAATCGCTCTGGAACTGAAATCGTAATGCTCACTCACATTTCCCCTATCTGAAAGTCTGATAAACGGCGGAAAAATGACTAAGTCCAAAAAAAAATTTTTTTAAACTTTTTTCAATTTTACCCCCGTGGGATATATATTTTACCCACACACATTTGGAACTCTCCTGGGGTACCCTCACACATATTATTCCCTCGTTTAGTGGATATTTTCACAAAAAAGTGAAATTTTCAAAAATCCAGAAAATTGGCTGAAAATGACTAAATATCAAGGACTCATTGGGCGAATCGCTCTGGAACTGAAATCAGAACGCTCACTGACATTTCCCCTATCTGAAAGTCTGATAAACGCCGAAAAATGACTAAGTCCAAAAAAAAATTTGTTCAACTTTTTTCAATTTTACCCCGTGGGATATATATTCTACCCACACACATTTGGAACTCTCCTGGGGTACCCTCACACATATTATTCCCTCATTTAGTGGATATTTTCACAAAAAAGTGAAATTTTCAAAAATCCAGAAAATTGGCTGAAAACGACTAAATATCAAGGACTCATTGGGCGAATTGCTCTGGAACTGAAATCAGAACGCTCACTGACATTTCCCCTATCTGAAAGTCTGATAAACGCCGGAAAAATGACTAAGTCCAAAAAAAATTTTTTTTCAACTTTTTTCAATTTTACCCCGTGGGATATATATTCTACCCACACACATTTGGAACTCTCCTGGGGTACCCTCACACATATTATTCCCTCATTTAGTGGATATTTTCACAAAAAAAGTGAAATTTTCAAAAATCCAGAAAATTGGCTGAAAACGACTAAATATCAAGGACTCATTGGACGAATTGCTCTGGAACTGAAATCGGAACGCTCACTGACATTTCCCCTATCTGAAAGTCTGATAAACGCCGGAAAAATGACTAAGTCCAAAAAAAATTTTTTTTCAACTTTTTTCAATTTTACCCCGTGGGATATATATTCTACCCACACACATTTGGAACTCTCCTGGGGTACCCTCACACATATTATTCCCTCATTTAGTGGATATTTTCACAAAAAAGTGAAATTTTCAAAAATCCAGAAAATTGGCTGAAAACGACTAAATATCAAGGACTCATTGGGCGAATCGCTCTGGAACTGAAATCGTAATGCTCACTCACATTTCCCCTATCTGAAAGTCTGATAAACGGCGGAAAAATGACTAAGTCCAAAAAAAATTTTTTTTAAACTTTTTTCAATTTTACCCCCGTGGGATATATATTTTACCTACACACATTTGGAACTCTCCTGGGGTACCCTCACACATATTATTCCCTCATTTAGTGGATATTTTCCCAAAAAAGTGAAATTTTCAAAAATCCAGAAAATTGGCTGAAAACGACTAAATATCAAGGACTCATTGGGCGAATCGCTCTGGAACTGAAATCGTAATGCTCACTCACATTTCCCCTATCTGAAAGTCTGATAAACGGCGGAAAAATGACTAAGTCCAAAAAAAAATTTTTTTAAACTTTTTTCAATTTTACCCCCGTGGGATATATATTTTACCCACACACATTTGGAACTCTCCTGGGGTACCCTCACACATATTATTCCCTCGTTTAGTGGATATTTTCACAAAAAAGTGAAATTTTCAAAAATCCAGAAAATTGGCTGAAAATGACTAAATATCAAGGACTCATTGGACGAATTGCTCTGGAACTGAAATCGGAACGCTCACTGACATTTCCCCTATCTGAAAGTCTGATAAAGGCCGGAAAAATGACTAAGTCCAAAAAAAATTTTTTTTCAACTTTTTTCAATTTTACCCCGTGGGATATATATTCTACCCACACACATTTGGAACTCTCCTGGGGTACCCTCACACATATTATTCCCTCATTTAGTGGATATTTTCACAAAAAAGTGAAATTTTCAAAAATCCAGAAAATTGGCTGAAAACGACTAAATATCAAGGACTCATTGGGCGAATCGCTCTGGAACTGAAATCGTAATGCTCACTCACATTTCCCCTATCTGAAAGTCTGATAAACGGCGGAAAAATGACTAAGTCCAAAAAAAATTTTTTTTAAACTTTTTTCAATTTTACCCCCGTGGGATATATATTTTACCTACACACATTTGGAACTCTCCTGGGGTACCCTCACACATATTATTCCCTCATTTAGTGGATATTTTCCCAAAAAAGTGAAATTTTCAAAAATCCAGAAAATTGGCTGAAAACGACTAAATATCAAGGACTCATTGGGCGAATCGCTCTGGAACTGAAATCGTAATGCTCACTCACATTTCCCCTATCTGAAAGTCTGATAAACGGCGGAAAAATGACTAAGTCCAAAAAAAAATTTTTTTAAACTTTTTTCAATTTTACCCCCGTGGGATATATATTTTACCCACACACATTTGGAACTCTCCTGGGGTACCCTCACACATATTATTCCCTCGTTTAGTGGATATTTTCACAAAAAAGTGAAATTTTCAAAAATCCAGAAAATTGGCTGAAAATGACTAAATATCAAGGACTCATTGGACGAATTGCTCTGGAACTGAAATCGGAACGCTCACTGACATTTCCCCTATCTGAAAGTCTGATAAACGCCGGAAAAATGACTAAGTCCAAAAAAAATTTTTTTTCAACTTTTTTCAATTTTACCCCGTGGGATATATATTCTACCCACACACATTTGGAACTCTCCTGGGGTACCCTCACACATATTATTCCCTCATTTAGTGGATATTTTCACAAAAAAGTGAAATTTTCAAAAATCCAGAAAATTGGCTGAAAACGACTAAATATCAAGGACTCATTGGGCGAATCGCTCTGGAACTGAAATCGTAATGCTCACTCACATTTCCCCTATCTGAAAGTCTGATAAACGGCGGAAAAATGACTAAGTCCAAAAAAAATTTTTTTTAAACTTTTTTCAATTTTACCCCCGTGGGATATATATTTTACCTACACACATTTGGAACTCTCCTGGGGTACCCTCACACATATTATTCCCTCATTTAGTGGATATTTTCCCAAAAAAGTGAAATTTTCAAAAATCCAGAAAATTGGCTGAAAACGACTAAATATCAAGGACTCATTGGGCGAATCGCTCTGGAACTGAAATCGTAATGCTCACTCACATTTCCCCTATCTGAAAGTCTGATAAACGGCGGAAAAATGACTAAGTCCAAAAAAAAATTTTTTTAAACTTTTTTCAATTTTACCCCCGTGGGATATATATTTTACCCACACACATTTGGAACTCTCCTGGGGTACCCTCACACATATTATTCCCTCGTTTAGTGGATATTTTCACAAAAAAGTGAAATTTTCAAAAATCCAGAAAATTGGCTGAAAATGACTAAATATCAAGGACTCATTGGGCGAATCGCTCTGGAACTGAAATCAGAACGCTCACTGACATTTCCCCTATCTGAAAGTCTGATAAACGCCGAAAAATGACTAAGTCCAAAAAAAAATTTGTTCAACTTTTTTCAATTTTACCCCCGTGGGATATATATTCTACCCACACACATTTGGAACTCTCCTGGGGTACCCTCACACAAATTATTCCCTCGTTTAGTGGATATTTTCACAAAAAAGTGAAATTTTCAAAAATCCAGAAAATTGGCTGAAAACGACTAAATATCAAGGACTCATTGGGCGAATTGCTCTGGAACTGAAATCGGAACGCTCACTGACATTTCCCCTATCTGAAAGTCTGATAAATGCCGGAAAAATGACTAAGTCCAAAAAAAAATTTGTTCAACTTTTTTCAATTTTACCCCCGTGGGATATATATTCTACCCATACATTTGGAACTCTCCTGGGGTACCCTCACACATATTATTCCCTCATTTAGTGGATATTTTTACAAAAAAGTGAAATTTTCAAAAATCCAGAAAATTGGCTGAAAACGACTAAATATCAAGGACTCATTGGGCGAATTGCTCTGGAACTGAAATCGGAACGCTCACTGACATTTCCCCTATCTGAAAGTCTGATAAACGCCGGAAAAATGGCTAAGTCCAAAAAAAAATTTTTTTCAACTTTTTTCAATTTTACCCCGTGGGATATATATTCTACCCACACACATTTGGAACTCTCCTGGGGTACCCTCACACATATTATTCCCTCATTTAGTGGATATTTTCACAAAAAAGTGAAATTTTCAAAAATCCAGAAAATTGGCTGAAAACGACTAAATATCAAGGACTCATTGGGCGAATCGCTCTGGAACTGAAATCGGAACGCTCACTGACATTTCCCCTATCTGAAAGTCTGATAAACGCCGGAAAAATGACTAAGTCCAAAAAAAATTTTTTTCAACTTTTTTCAATTTTACCCCGTGGGATATACATTCTACCCACACACATTTGGAACTCTCCTGGGGTACCCTCACACATATTATTCCCTCATTTAGTGGATATTTTCACAAAAAAGTGAAAGTTTCAAAAATCCAGAAAATTGGCTGAAAATGACTAAATATCAAGGACTCATTGGGCGAATCGCTCTGGAACTGAAATCGGAACGCTCACTGACATTTCCGCTATCTGAAAGTCTGATAAACGCCGGAAAAATGACTAAGTCCAAAAAAAAATTTGTTCAACTTTTTTCAATTTTACCCCCGTGGGATATATATTCTACCCACACACATTTGGAACTCTCCTGGGGTACCCTCACACATATTATTCCCTCATTTAGTGGATATTTTCACAAAAAAGTGAAATTTTCTAAAATCCAGAAAATTGGCTGAAAATGACTAAATATCAAGGACTCAATGGGCGAATCGCTCTGGAACTGAAATCGGAACGCTCACTGACATTTCCCCTATCTGAAAGTCTGATAAACGGCGGAAAAATGACTAAGTCCAAAAAAAATTTTGTTCAACTTTTTTCAATTTTACCCCGTGGGATATATATTCTACCCACACACATTTGGAACTCTCCTGGGGTACCCTCACACAAATTATTCCCTCATTTAGTGGATATTTTCACAAAAAAGTGAAATTTTCAAAAATCCAGAAAATTGTCTGAAAACGACTAAATATCAAGGACTCATTGGGCGAATCGCTCTGGAACTGAAATCGGAATGCTCACTCACATTTCCCCTATCTGAAAGTCTGATAAACGGCGGAAAAATGACTAAGTCCCAAAAAAAAAATTTTTTCAACTTTTTTCAATTTTACCCCCGTGGGATATATATTCTACCCACACACATTTGGAACTCTCCTGGGGTACCCTCACACAAATTATTCCCTCGTTTAGTGGATATTTTCACAAAAAAGTGAAATTTTCAAAAATCCAGAAAATTGGCTGAAAACGACTAAATATCAAGGACTCATTGGGCGAATTGCTCTGGAACTGAAATCGGAACGCTCACTGACATTTCCCCTATCTGAAAGTCTGATAAATGCCGGAAAAATGACTAAGTCCAAAAAAAAATTTGTTCAACTTTTTTCAATTTTACCCCCGTGGGATATATATTCTACCCATACATTTGGAACTCTCCTGGGGTACCCTCACACATATTATTCCCTCATTTAGTGGATATTTTTACAAAAAAGTGAAATTTTCAAAAATCCAGAAAATTGGCTGAAAACGACTAAATATCAAGGACTCATTGGGCGAATTGCTCTGGAACTGAAATCGGAACGCTCACTGACATTTCCCCTATCTGAAAGTCTGATAAACGCCGGAAAAATGGCTAAGTCCAAAAAAAAATTTTTTTCAACTTTTTTCAATTTTACCCCGTGGGATATATATTCTACCCACACACATTTGGAACTCTCCTGGGGTACCCTCACACATATTATTCCCTCATTTAGTGGATATTTTCACAAAAAAGTGAAATTTTCAAAAATCCAGAAAATTGGCTGAAAACGACTAAATATCAAGGACTCATTGGGCGAATCGCTCTGGAACTGAAATCGGAACGCTCACTGACATTTCCCCTATCTGAAAGTCTGATAAACGCCGGAAAAATGACTAAGTCCAAAAAAAATTTTTTTCAACTTTTTTCAATTTTACCCCGTGGGATATACATTCTACCCACACACATTTGGAACTCTCCTGGGGTACCCTCACACATATTATTCCCTCATTTAGTGGATATTTTCACAAAAAAGTGAAAGTTTCAAAAATCCAGAAAATTGGCTGAAAATGACTAAATATCAAGGACTCATTGGGCGAATCGCTCTGGAACTGAAATCGGAACGCTCACTGACATTTCCGCTATCTGAAAGTCTGATAAACGCCGGAAAAATGACTAAGTCCAAAAAAAAATTTGTTCAACTTTTTTCAATTTTACCCCCGTGGGATATATATTCTACCCACACACATTTGGAACTCTCCTGGGGTACCCTCACACATATTATTCCCTCATTTAGTGGATATTTTCACAAAAAAGTGAAATTTTCTAAAATCCAGAAAATTGGCTGAAAATGACTAAATATCAAGGACTCAATGGGCGAATCGCTCTGGAACTGAAATCGGAACGCTCACTGACATTTCCCCTATCTGAAAGTCTGATAAACGCCGGAAAAATGACTAAGTCTAAAAAAAATTTTTTTCAACTTTTTTCAATTTTACCCCGTGGGATATACATTCTACCCACACACATTTGGAACTCTCCTGGGGTACCCTCACACATATTATTCCCTCATTTAGTGGATATTTTCACAAAAAAGTGAAAGTTTCAAAAATCCAGAAAATTGGCTGAAAATGACTAAATATCAAGGACTCATTGGGCGAATCGCTCTGGAACTGAAATCGGAACGCTCACTGACATTTCCGCTATCTGAAAGTCTGATAAACGCCGGAAAAATGACTAAGTCCAAAAAAAAATTTGTTCAACTTTTTTCAATTTTACCCCCGTGGGATATATATTCTACCCACACACATTTGGAACTCTCCTGGGGTACCCTCACACATATTATTCCCTCATTTAGTGGATATTTTCACAAAAAAGTGAAATTTTCTAAAATCCAGAAAATTGGCTGAAAATGACTAAATATCAAGGACTCAATGGGCGAATCGCTCTGGAACTGAAATCGGAACGCTCACTGACATTTCCCCTATCTGAAAGTCTGATAAACGGCGGAAAAATGACTAAGTCCAAAAAAAATTTTGTTCAACTTTTTTCAATTTTACCCCGTGGGATATATATTCTACCCACACACATTTGGAACTCTCCTGGGGTACCCTCACACAAATTATTCCCTCATTTAGTGGATATTTTCACAAAAAAGTGAAATTTTCAAAAATCCAGAAAATTGGCTGAAAACGACTAAATATCAAGGACTCATTGGGCGAATTGCTCTGGAACTGAAATCGGAACGCTCACTGACATTTCCCCTATCTGAAAGTCTGATAAACGCCGGAAAAATGACTAAGTCCAAAAAAATTTTTTTTTCAACTTTTTTCAATTTTACCCCGTGGGATATATATTCTACCCACACACATTTGGAACTCTCCTGGGGTACCCTCACACATATTATTCCCTCATTTAGTGGATATTTTCACAAAAAAGTGAAATTTTCAAAAATCCAGAAAATTGGCTGAAAACGACTAAATATCAAGGACTCATTGGGCGAATTGCTCTGGAACTGAAATCGGAACGCTCACTGACATTTCCCCTATCTGAAAGTCTGATAAATGCCGGAAAAATGACTAAGTCCAAAAAAAAATTTGTTCAACTTTTTTCAATTTTACCCCGTGGGATATATATTCTACCCATACATTTGGAACTCTCCTGGGGTACCTTCACACATATTATTCCCTCATTTAGTGGATATTTTCACAAAAAAGTGAAATTTTCAAAAATCCAGAAAATTGGCTGAAAACGACTAAATATCAAGGACTCATTGGGCGAATTGCTCTGGAACTGAAATCGGAACGCTCACTGACATTTCCCCTATCTGAAAGTCTGATAAACGCCGGAAAAATGACTAAGTCCCAAAAAAATTTTTTTTCAACTTTTTTCAATTTTACCCCGTGGGATATATATTCTACCCACACACATTTGGAACTCTCCTGGGGTACCCTCACACATATTATTCCCTCATTTAGTGGATATTTTCACAAAAAAGTGAAATTTTCAAAAATCCAGAAAATTGGCTGAAAACGACTAAATATCAAGGACTCATTGGGCGAATCGCTCTGGAACTGAAATCGGATTGCTCACTGACATTTCCCCTATCTGAAAGTCTGATAAACGCCGGAAAAATGACTAAGTCCAAAAAAAATTTTTTTCAACTTTTTTCAATTTTACCCCGTGGGATATACATTCTACCCACACACATTTGGAACTCTCCTGGGGTACCCTCACACATATTATTCCCTCATTTAGTGGATATTTTCACAAAAAAGTGAAATTTTCAAAAATCCAGAAAATTGGCTGAAAATGACTAAATATCAAGGACTCATTGGGCGAATCGCTCTGGAACTGAAATCGGAACGCTCACTGACATTTCCGCTATCTGAAAGTCTGCTAAACGCCGGAAAAATGACTAAGTCCAAAAAAAAATTTGTTCAACTTTTTTCAATTTTACCCCCGTGGGATATATATTCTACCCACACACATTTGGAACTCTCCTGGGGTACCCTCACACATATTATTCCCTCATTTAGTGGATATTTTCACAAAAAAGTGAAATTTTCAAAAATCCAGAAAATTGGCTGAAAATGACTAAATATCAAGGACTCAATGGGCGAATCGCTCTGGAACTGAAATCGGAACGCTCACTGACATTTCCCCTATCTGAAAGTCTGATAAACGGCGGAAAAATGACTAAGTCCAAAAAAAAATTTGTTCAACTTTTTTCAATTTTACCCCCGTGGGATATATATTCTACCCACACACATTTGGAACTCTCCTGGGGTACCCTCACACATATTATTCCCTCATTTAGTGGATATTTTCACAAAAAAGTGAAATTTTCTAAAATCCAGAAAATTGGCTGAAAATGACTAAATATCAAGGACTCAATGGGCGAATCGCTCTGGAACTGAAATCGGAACGCTCACTGACATTTCCCCTATCTGAAAGTCTGATAAACGGCGGAAAAATGACTAAGTCCAAAAAAATTTTTTTTTCAACTTTTTTCAATTTTACCCCGTGGGATATATATTCTACCCACACACATTTGGAACTCTCCTGGGGTACCCTCACACATATTATTCCCTCATTTAGTGGATATTTTCACAAAAAAGTGAAATTTTCAAAAATCCAGAAAATTGGCTGAAAACGACTAAATATCAAGGACTCATTGGGCGAATTGCTCTGGAACTGAAATCGGAACGCTCACTGACATTTCCCCTATCTGAAAGTCTGATAAATGCCGGAAAAATGACTAAGTCCAAAAAAAAATTTGTTCAACTTTTTTCAATTTTACCCCGTGGGATATATATTCTACCCATACATTTGGAACTCTCCTGGGGTACCTTCACACATATTATTCCCTCATTTAGTGGATATTTTCACAAAAAAGTGAAATTTTCAAAAATCCAGAAAATTGGCTGAAAACGACTAAATATCAAGGACTCATTGGGCGAATTGCTCTGGAACTGAAATCGGAACGCTCACTGACATTTCCCCTATCTGAAAGTCTGATAAACGCCGGAAAAATGACTAAGTCCCAAAAAAATTTTTTTTCAACTTTTTTCAATTTTACCCCGTGGGATATATATTCTACCCACACACATTTGGAACTCTCCTGGGGTACCCTCACACATATTATTCCCTCATTTAGTGGATATTTTCACAAAAAAGTGAAATTTTCAAAAATCCAGAAAATTGGCTGAAAACGACTAAATATCAAGGACTCATTGGGCGAATCGCTCTGGAACTGAAATCGGATTGCTCACTGACATTTCCCCTATCTGAAAGTCTGATAAACGCCGGAAAAATGACTAAGTCCAAAAAAAATTTTTTTCAACTTTTTTCAATTTTACCCCGTGGGATATACATTCTACCCACACACATTTGGAACTCTCCTGGGGTACCCTCACACATATTATTCCCTCATTTAGTGGATATTTTCACAAAAAAGGGAAATTTTCAAAAATCCAGAAAATTGGCTGAAAATGACTAAATATCAAGGACTCATTGGGCGAATCGCTCTGGAACTGAAATCGGAACGCTCACTGACATTTCCGCTATCTGAAAGTCTGCTAAACGCCGGAAAAATGACTAAGTCCAAAAAAAAATTTGTTCAACTTTTTTCAATTTTACCCCCGTGGGATATATATTCTACCCACACACATTTGGAACTCTCCTGGGGTACCCTCACACAAATTATTCCCTCATTTAGTGGATATTTTCACAAAAAAGTGAAATTTTCAAAAATCCAGAAAATTGGCTGAAAACGACTAAATATCAAGGACTCATTGGGCGAATTGCTCTGGAACTGAAATCGGAACGCTCACTGACATTTCCCCTATCTGAAAGTCTGATAAACGCCGGAAAAATGACTAAGTCCAAAAAAAATTTTTTTTCAACTTTTTTCAATTTTACCCCGTGGGATATATATTCTACCCACACACATTTGGAACTCTCCTGGGGTACCCTCACACATATTATTCCCTCATTTAGTGGATATTTTCACAAAAAAGTGAAATTTTCAAAAATCCAGAAAATTGGCTGAAAATGACTAAATATCAAGGACTCATTGGGCGAATCGCTCTGGAACTGAAATCGGAACGCTCACTGACATTTCCCCTATCTGAAAGTCTGATAAACGCCGAAAAATGACTAAGTCCAAAAAAAAATTTGTTCAACTTTTTTCAATTTTACCCCGTGGGATATATATTCTACCCACACACATTTGGAACTCTCCTGGGGTACCCTCACACATATTATTCCCTCATTTAGTGGATATTTTCACAAAAAAGTGAAATTTTCAAAAATCCAGAAAATTGGCTGAAAACGACTAAATATCAAGGACTCATTGGGCGAATCGCTCTGGAACTGAAATCGGAATGCTCACTCACATTTCCCCTATCTGAAAGTCTGATAAACGGCGGAAAAATGACTAAGTCCCAAAAAAAAATTTTTTTCAACTTTTTTCAATTTTACCCCCGTGGATTATGTATTCTACCCACACACATTTGGAACTCTCCTGGGGTACCCTCACACATATTATTCCCTCATTTAGTGGATATTTTCACAAAAAAGTGAAATTTTCAAAAATCCAGAAAATTGGCTGAAAATGACTAAATATCAAGGACTCATTGGGCGAATCGCTCTGGAACTGAAATCGGAACGCTCACTGACATTTCCCCTATCTGAAAATCTGATAAACGCCGAAAAATGACTAAGTCCAAAAAAAAATTTGTTCAACTTTTTCAATTTTACCCCGTGGGATATATATTCTACCCACACACATTTGGAACTCTCCTGGGGTACCCTCACACATATTATTCCCTCATTTAGTGGATATTTTCACAAAAAAGCGAAATTTTCAAAAATCCAGAAAATTGACTGAAAACGACTAAATATCAAGGACTCATTGGGCGAATCGCTCTGGAACTGAAATCGGAATGCTCACTCACATTTCCCCTATCTGAAAGTCTGATAAACGGCAGAAAAATGACTAAGTCCCCAAAAAAAATTTTTTTCAACTTTTTTCAATTTTACCCCCGTGGGATATATATTCTACCCACACACATTTGGAACTCTCCTGGGGTACCCTCACACATATTATTCCCTCATTTAGTGGATATTTTCCCAAAAAAGTGAAATTTTCAAAAATCAAGAAAATTGGCTGAAAACGACTAAATATCAAGGACTCATTGGGCGAATTGCTCTAGAACTAAAATCGGAATGCTCACTGACATTTCCCCTATCTGAAAGTCTGATAAACGCCGGAAAAATGACTAAGTCCAAAAAAAATTTTGTTCAACTTTTTTCAATTTTACCCCGTGGGATATATATTCTACCCACACACATTTGGAACTCTCCTGGGGTACCCTCACACAAATTATTCCCTCATTTAGTGGATATTTTCACAAAAAAGTGAAATTTTCAAAAATCCAGAAAATTGGCTGAAAACGACTAAATATCAAGGACTCATTGGGCGAATTGCTCTGGAACTGAAATCGGAACGCTCACTGACATTTCCCCTATCTGAAAGTCTGATAAACGCCGGAAAAATGACTAAGTCCAAAAAAAATTTTTTTTCAACTTTTTTCAATTTTACCCCGTGGGATATATATTCTACCCACACACATTTGGAACTCTCCTGGGGTACCCTCACACATATTATTCCCTCATTTAGTGGATATTTTCACAAAAAAGTGAAATTTTCAAAAATCCAGAAAATTGGCTGAAAATGACTAAATATCAAGGACTCATTGGGCGAATCGCTCTGGAACTGAAATCGGAACGCTCACTGACATTTCCCCTATCTGAAAGTCTGATAAACGCCGAAAAATGACTAAGTCCAAAAAAAAATTTGTTCAACTTTTTTCAATTTTACCCCGTGGGATATATATTCTACCCACACACATTTGGAACTCTCCTGGGGTACCCTCACACATATTATTCCCTCATTTAGTGGATATTTTCACAAAAAAGTGAAATTTTCAAAAATCCAGAAAATTGGCTGAAAACGACTAAATATCAAGGACTCATTGGGCGAATCGCTCTGGAACTGAAATCGGAATGCTCACTCACATTTCCCCTATCTGAAAGTCTGATAAACGGCGGAAAAATGACTAAGTCCCAAAAAAAAATTTTTTTCAACTTTTTTCAATTTTACCCCCGTGGATTATGTATTCTACCCACACACATTTGGAACTCTCCTGGGGTACCCTCACACATATTATTCCCTCATTTAGTGGATATTTTCACAAAAAAGTGAAATTTTCAAAAATCCAGAAAATTGGCTGAAAATGACTAAATATCAAGGACTCATTGGGCGAATCGCTCTGGAACTGAAATCGGAACGCTCACTGACATTTCCCCTATCTGAAAATCTGATAAACGCCGAAAAATGACTAAGTCCAAAAAAAAATTTGTTCAACTTTTTCAATTTTACCCCGTGGGATATATATTCTACCCACACACATTTGGAACTCTCCTGGGGTACCCTCACACATATTATTCCCTCATTTAGTGGATATTTTCACAAAAAAGCGAAATTTTCAAAAATCCAGAAAATTGACTGAAAACGACTAAATATCAAGGACTCATTGGGCGAATCGCTCTGGAACTGAAATCGGAATGCTCACTCACATTTCCCCTATCTGAAAGTCTGATAAACGCCGGAAAAATGACTAAGTCCAAAAAAAATTTTTTTTAAACTTTTTTCAATTTTACCCCCGTGGGATATATATTTTACGCACACACATTTGGAACTCTCCTGGGGTACCCTCACACATATTATTCCCTCATTTAGTGGATATTTTCACAAAAAAGTGAAATTTTCAAAAATCCAGAAAATTGGCTGAAAACGACTAAATATCAAGGACTCATTGGGCGAATCGCTCTGGAACTGAAATCGGAATGCTCACTCACATTTCCCCTATCTGAAAGTCTGATAAACGCCGGAAAAATGACTAAGTCCAAAAAAAAATTTTTTAAACTTTTTTCAATTTTACCCCCGTGGGATATATATTTTACCCACACACATTTGGAACTCTCCTGGGGTACCCTCACACATATTATTCCCTCATTTAGTGGATATTTTCACAAAAAAGCGAAATTTTCAAAAATCCAGAAAATTGACTGAAAACGACTAAATATCAAGGACTCATTGGGCGAATCGCTCTGGAACTGAAATCGGAACGCTCACTCACATTTCCCTTATCTGAAAGTCTGATAAACGCCGGAAAAATGACTAAGTCCAAAAAAAATTTTTTTTAAACTTTTTTCAATTTTACCCCCGTGGGATATATATTTTACCCACACACATTTGGAACTTTCCTGGGGTACCCTCACACATATTATTCCCTCATTTAGTGGATATTTTCCCAAAAAAGTGAAATTTTCAAAAATCCAGAAAATTGGCTGAAAACGACTAAATATCAAGGACTCATTGGGCGAATCGCTCTGGAACTGAAATCGTAATGCTCACTCACATTTCCCCTATCTGAAAGTCTGATAAACGCCGGAAAAATGACTAAGTCCAAAAAAAATTTTTTTTCAACATTTTTCAATTTTACCCCCGTGGGTTATATATTCTACCCACACACATTTGGAACTCTCCTGGGGTACCCTCACACATATTATTCCCTCATTTAGTGGATATTTTCACAAAAAAGTGAAATTTTCAAAAATCCAGAAAATTGGCTGAAAATGACTAAATATCAAGGACTCATTGGGCGAATCGCTCTGGAACTGAAATCGGAACGCTCACTGACATTTCCCCTATCTGAAAGTCTGATAAACGCCGAAAAATGACTAAGTCCAAAAAAAAATTTGTTCAACTTTTTTCAATTTTACCCCGTGGGATATATATTCTACCCACACACATTTGGAACTCTCCTGGGGTACCCTCACACATATTATTCCCTCATTTAGTGGATATTTTCACAAAAAAGTGAAATTTTCAAAAATCCAGAAAATTGGCTGAAAACGACTAAATATCAAGGACTCATTGGGCGAATCGCTCTGGAACTGAAATCGGAATGCTCACTCACATTTCCCCTATCTGAAAGTCTGATAAACGGCGGAAAAATGACTAAGTCCCAAAAAAAAATTTTTTTCAACTTTTTTCAATTTTACCCCCGTGGATTATGTATTCTACCCACACACATTTGGAACTCTCCTGGGGTACCCTCACACATATTATTCCTTCATTTAGTGGATATTTTCACAAAAAAGTGAAATTTTCAAAAATCCAGAAAATTGGCTGAAAATGACTAAATATCAAGGACTCATTGGGCGAATCGCTCTGGAACTGAAATCGGAACGCTCACTGACATTTCCCCTATCTGAAAGTCTGATAAACGCCGAAAAATGACTAAGTCCAAAAAAAAATTTGTTCAACTTTTTTCAATTTTACCCCGTGGGATATATATTCTACCCACACACATTTGGAACTCTCCTGGGGTACCCTCACACATATTATTCCCTCATTTAGTGGATATTTTCACAAAAAAGTGAAATTTTCAAAAATCCAGAAAATTGACTGAAAACGACTAAATATCAAGGACTCATTGGGCGAATCGCTCTGGAACTGAAATCGGAATGCTCACTCACATTTCCCCTATCTGAAAGTCTGATAAACGCCGGAAAAATGACTAAGTCCAAAAAAAAATTTTTTTAAACTTTTTTCAATTTTACCCCCGTGGGATATATATTTTACCCACACACATTTGGAACTCTCCTGGGGTACCCTCACACATATTATTCCCTCATTTAGTGGATATTTTCACAAAAAAGTGAAATTTTCAAAAATCCAGAAAATTGGCTGAAAACGACTAAATATCAAGGACTCATTGGGCGAATCGCTCTGGAACTGAAATCGGAATGCTCACTCACATTTCCCCTATCTGAAAGTCTGATAAACGCCGGAAAAATGACTAAGTCCAAAAAAAAAATTTTTAAACTTTTTTCAATTTTACCCCCGTGGGATATATATTTTACCCACACACATTTGGAACTCTCCTGGGGTACCCTCACACATATTATTCCCTCATTTAGTGGATATTTTCACAAAAAAGTGAAATTTTCAAAAATCCAGAAAATTGGCTGAAAACGACTAAATATCAAGGACTCATTGGGCGAATCGCTCTGGAACTGAAATCGTAATGCTCACTCACATTTCCCCTATCTGAAAGTCTGATAAACGCCGGAAAAATGACTAAGTCCAGAAAAAATTTTTTTTCAACATTTTTCAATTTTACCCCCGTGGGTTATATATTCTACCCACACACATTTGGAACTCTCCTGGGGTACCCTCACACATATTATTCCCTCATTTAGTGGATATTTTCACAAAAAAGTGAAATTTTCAAAAATCCAGAAAATTGGCTGAAAATGACTAAATATCAAGGACTCATTGGGCGAATCACTCTGGAACTGAAATCGGAACGCTCACTGACATTTACCCTATCTGAAAGTCTGATAAACGCCGAAAAATGACTAAGTCCAAAAAAAAATTTGTTCAACTTTTTTCAATTTTACCCCGTGGGATATATATTCTACCCACACACATTTGGAACTCTCCTGGGGTACCCTCACACATATTATTCCCTCATTTAGTGGATATTTTCACAAAAAAGTGAAATTTTCAAAAATCAAGAAAATTGGCTGAAAATGACTAAATATCAAGGACTCATTGGGCGAATCGCTCTGGAACTGAAATCAGAACGCTCACTGACATTTCCCCTATCTGAAAGTCTGATAAACGCCGAAAAATGACTAAGTCCAAAAAAAAATTTGTTCAACTTTTTTCAATTTTACCCCGTGGGATATATATTCTACCCACACACATTTGGAACTCTCCTGGGGTACCCTCACACATATTATTCCCTCATTTAGTGGATATTTTCACAAAAAAGTGAAATTTTCAAAAATCCGGAAAATTGGCTGAAAACGACTAAATATCAAGGACTCATTGGGCGAATTGCTCTAGAACTAAAATTGGAATGCTCACTGACATTTCCCCTATCTGAAAGTCTGATAAACGCCGAAAAATGACTAAGTCCAAAAAAAAATTTTTTTAAACTTTTTTCAATTTTACCCCCGTGGGATATATATTCTACCCACACACATTTGGAACTCTCCTGGGGTACCCTCACACATATTATTCCCTCATTTAGTGGATATTTTCACAAAAAAGTGAAATTTTCAAAAATCCAGAAAATTGGCTGAAAATGACTAAATATCAAGGACTCATTGGACGAATTGCTCTGGAACTGAAATCAGAACGCTCACTGACATTTCCCCTATCTGAAAGTCTGATAAACTCCGGAAAAATGACTAAGTCCAAAAAAAATTTTTTTTAAACTTTTTTCAATTTTACCCCCGTGGGTTATATATTCTACCCACACACATTTGGAACTCTCCTGGGGTACCCTCACACATATTATTCCCTCATTTAGTGGATATTTTCACAAAAAAGTGAAATTTTCAAAAATCCAGAAAATTGGCTGAAAATGACTAAATATCAAGGACTCATTGGGCGAATCGCTCTGGAACTGAAATCGGAACGCTCACTGACATTTCCCCTATCTGAAAGTCTGATAAACGCCGAAAAATGACTAAGTCCAAAAAAAAATTTGTTCAACTTTTTTCAATTTTACCCCGTGGGATATATATTCTACCCACACACATTTGGAACTCTCCTGGGGTACCCTCACACATATTATTCCCTCATTTAGTGGATATTTTCACAAAAAAGTGAAATTTTCAAAAATCCAGAAAATTGGCTGAAAATGACTAAATATCAAGGACTCATTGGGCGAATCGCTCTGGAACTGAAATCGGAATGCTCACTGACATTTCCCCTATCTGAAAGTCTGATAAACGCCGAAAAATGACTAAGTCCAAAAAAAAATTTGTACAACTTTTTTCAATTTTACCCCCATGGGTTATATATTCTACCCACACACATTTGGAACTCTCCTGGGGTACCCTCACACATATTATTCCCTCATTTAGTGGATATTTTCCCAAAAAAGTGAAATTTTCAAAAATCCAGAAAATTGGCTGAAAACGACTAAATATCAAGGACTCATTGGACGAATTGCTCTGGAACTGAAATCAGAACGCTCACTGACATTTCCCCTATCTGAAAGTCTGATAAACGCCGGAAAAATGACTAAGTCCAAAAAAAATTTTTTTTCAACTTTTTTCAATTTTACCCCCGTGGATTATATATTCTACCCACACACATTTGGAACTCTCCTGGGGTACCCTCACACATATTATTCCCTCATTTAGTGGATATTTTCACAAAAAAGTGAAATTTTCAAAAATCCAGAAAATTGTCTGAAAACGGCTAAATATCAAGGACTCATTGGGCGAATCGCTCTGGAACTGAAATCGGAATGCTCACTCACATTTCCCCTATCTGAAAGTCTGATAAACGCCGGAAAAATGACTAAGTCCAAAAAAAAAATTTTTTTAAACTTTTTTCAATTTTACCCCCGTGGGATATATATTTTACCCACACACATTTGGAACTTTCCTGGGGTACCCTCACACATATTATTCCCTCATTTAGTGGATATTTTCCCAAAAAAGTGAAATTTTCAAAAATCCAGAAAATTGGCTGAAAACGACTAAATATCAAGGACTCATTGGGCGAATCGCTCTGGAACTGAAATCGTAATGCTCACTCACATTTCCCCTATCTGAAAGTCTGATAAACGCCGGAAAAATGACTAAGTCCAAAAAAAATTTTTTTTCAACATTTTTCAATTTTACCCCCGTGGGTTATATATTCTACCCACACACATTTGGAACTCTCCTGGGGTACCCTCACACATATTATTCCCTCATTTAGTGGATATTTTCACAAAAAAGTGAAATTTTCAAAAATCCAGAAAATTGGCTGAAAATGACTAAATATCAAGGACTCATTGGGCGAATCGCTCTGGAACTGAAATCGGAACGCTCACTGACATTTCCCCTATCTGAAAGTCTGATAAACGCCGAAAAATGACTAAGTCCAAAAAAAAATTTGTTCAACTTTTTTCAATTTTACCCCGTGGGATATATATTCTACCCACACACATTTGGAACTCTCCTGGGGTACCCTCACACATATTATTCCCTCATTTAGTGGATATTTTCACAAAAAAGTGAAATTTTCAAAAATCCGGAAAATTGGCTGAAAACGACTAAATATCAAGGACTCATTGGGCGAATTGCTCTAGAACTAAAATTGGAATGCTCACTGACATTTCCCCTATCTGAAAGTCTGATAAACGCCGAAAAATGACTAAGTCCAAAAAAAAATTTTTTTAAACTTTTTTCAATTTTACCCCCGTGGGATATATATTCTACCCACACACATTTGGAACTCTCCTGGGGTACCCTCACACATATTATTCCCTCATTTAGTGGATATTTTCACAAAAAAGTGAAATTTTCAAAAATCCAGAAAATTGGCTGAAAATGACTAAATATCAAGGACTCATTGGACGAATTGCTCTGGAACTGAAATCAGAACGCTCACTGACATTTCCCCTATCTGAAAGTCTGATAAACTCCGGAAAAATGACTAAGTCCAAAAAAAATTTTTTTTAAACTTTTTTCAATTTTACCCCCGTGGGTTATATATTCTACCCACACACATTTGGAACTCTCCTGGGGTACCCTCACACATATTATTCCCTCATTTAGTGGATATTTTCACAAAAAAGTGAAATTTTCAAAAATCCAGAAAATTGGCTGAAAATGACTAAATATCAAGGACTCATTGGGCGAATCGCTCTGGAACTGAAATCGGAATGCTCACTGACATTTCCCCTATCTGAAAGTCTGATAAACGCCGAAAAATGACTAAGTCCAAAAAAAAATTTGTACAACTTTTTTCAATTTTACCCCCATGGGTTATATATTCTACCCACACACATTTGGAACTCTCCTGGGGTACCCTCACACATATTATTCCCTCATTTAGTGGATATTTTCCCAAAAAAGTGAAATTTTCAAAAATCCAGAAAATTGGCTGAAAACGACTAAATATCAAGGACTCATTGGACGAATTGCTATGGAACTGAAATCAGAACGCTCACTGACATTTCCCCTATCTGAAAGTCTGATAAACGCCGGAAAAATGACTAAGTCCAAAAAAAATTTTTTTTCAACTTTTTTCAATTTTACCCCCGTGGATTATATATTCTACCCACACACATTTGGAACTCTCCTGGGGTACCCTCACACATATTATTCCCTCATTTAGTGGATATTTTCACAAAAAAGTGAAATTTTCAAAAATCCAGAAAATTGGCTGAAAATGACTAAATATCAAGGACTCATTGGGCGAATCGCTCTGGAACTGAAATCGTAATGCTCACTCACATTTCCTCTATCTGAAAGTCTGATAAACGCCGGAAAAATGACTAAGTCCAAAAAAAAATTTTTTTAAACTTTTTTCAATTTTACCCCCGTGGGATATATATTTTACCCACACACATTTGGAACTCTCCTGGGGTACCCTCACACGTATTATTCCCTCGTTTAGTGGATATTTTCACAAAAAAGTGAAATTTTCAAAAATCCAGAAAATTGGCTGAAAACGACTAAATATCAAGGACTCATTGGGCGAATCGCTCTGGAACTGAAATCGTAATGCTCACTCACATTTCCCCTATCTGAAAGTCTGATAAACGCCGGAAAAATGACTAAGTCCAAAAAAAATTTTTTTTCAACATTTTTCAATTTTACCCCCGTGGGTTATATATTCTACCCACACACATTTGGAACTCTCCTGGGGTACCCTCACACATATTATTCCCTCATTTAGTGGATATTTTCACAAAAAAGTGAAATTTTCAAAAATCCAGAAAATTGGCTGAAAATGACTAAATATCAAGGACTCATTGGGCGAATCGCTCTGGAACTGAAATCGGAACGCTCACTGACATTTCCCCTATCTGAAAGTCTGATAAACGCCGAAAAATGACTAAGTCCAAAAAAAAATTTGTTCAACTTTTTTCAATTTTACCCCGTGGGATATATATTCTACCCACACACATTTGGAACTCTCCTGGGGTACCCTCACACATATTATTCCCTCATTTAGTGGATATTTTCACAAAAAAGTGAAATTTTCAAAAATCCAGAAAATTGGCTGAAAATGACTAAATATCAAGGACTCATTGGGCGAATCGCTCTGGAACTGAAATCGGAATGCTCACTGACATTTCCCCTATCTGAAAGTCTGATAAACGCCGAAAAATGACTAAGTCCAAAAAAAAATTTGTACAACTTTTTTCAATTTTACCCCCATGGGTTATATATTCTATCCACACACATTTGGAACTCTCCTGGGGTACCCTCACACATATTATTCCCTCATTTAGTGGATATTTTCCCAAAAAAGTGAAATTTTCAAAAATCCAGAAAATTGGCTGAAAACGACTAAATATCAAGGACTCATTGGACGAATTGCTCTGGAACTGAAATCAGAACGCTCACTGACATTTCCCCTATCTGAAAGTCTGATAAACGCCGGAAAAATGACTAAGTCCAAAAAAAATTTTTTTTCAACTTTTTTCAATTTTACCCCCGTGGATTATATATTCTACCCACACACATTTGGAACTCTCCTGGGGTGCCCTCACACATATTATTCCCTCATTTAGTGGATATTTTCACAAAAAAGTGAAATTTTCAAAAATCCAGAAAATTGTCTGAAAACGGCTAAATATCAAGGACTCATTGGGCGAATCGCTCTGGAACTGAAATCGGAATGCTCACTCACATTTCCCCTATCTGAAAGTCTGATAAACGCCGGAAAAATGACTAAGTCCAAAAAAAAAATTTTTTTAAACTTTTTTCAATTTTACCCCCGTGGGATATATATTTTACCCACACACATTTGGAACTTTCCTGGGGTACCCTCACACATATTATTCCCTCATTTAGTGGATATTTTCCCAAAAAAGTGAAATTTTCAAAAATCCAGAAAATTGGCTGAAAACGACTAAATATCAAGGACTCATTGGGCGAATCGCTCTGGAACTGAAATCGTAATGCTCACTCACATTTCCCCTATCTGAAAGTCTGATAAACGCCGGAAAAATGACTAAGTCCAAAAAAAATTTTTTTTCAACATTTTTCAATTTTACCCCCGTGGGTTATATATTCTACCCACACACATTTGGAACTCTCCTGGGGTACCCTCACACATATTATTCCCTCATTTAGTGGATATTTTCACAAAAAAGTGAAATTTTCAAAAATCCAGAAAATTGGCTGAAAATGACTAAATATCAAGGACTCATTGGGCGAATCGCTCTGGAACTGAAATCGGAACGCTCACTGACATTTCCCCTATCTGAAAGTCTGATAAACGCCGAAAAATGACTAAGTCCAAAAAAAAATTTGTTCAACTTTTTTCAATTTTACCCCGTGGGATATATATTCTACCCACACACATTTGGAACTCTCCTGGGGTACCCTCACACATATTATTCCCTCATTTAGTGGATATTTTCACAAAAAAGTGAAATTTTCAAAAATCCAGAAAATTGGCTGAAAACGACTAAATATCAAGGACTCATTGGGCGAATCGCTCTGGAACTGAAATCGGAATGCTCACTCACATTTCCCCTATCTGAAAGTCTGATAAACGGCGGAAAAATGACTAAGTCCCAAAAAAAAATTTTTTTCAACTTTTTTCAATTTTACCCCCGTGGATTATGTATTCTACCCACACACATTTGGAACTCTCCTGGGGTACCCTCACACATATTATTCCTTCATTTAGTGGATATTTTCACAAAAAAGTGAAATTTTCAAAAATCCAGAAAATTGGCTGAAAATGACTAAATATCAAGGACTCATTGGGCGAATCGCTCTGGAACTGAAATCGGAACGCTCACTGACATTTCCCCTATCTGAAAGTCTGATAAACGCCGAAAAATGACTAAGTCCAAAAAAAAATTTGTTCAACTTTTTTCAATTTTACCCCGTGGGATATATATTCTACCCACACACATTTGGAACTCTCCTGGGGTACCCTCACACATATTATTCCCTCATTTAGTGGATATTTTCACAAAAAAGTGAAATTTTCAAAAATCCAGAAAATTGACTGAAAACGACTAAATATCAAGGACTCATTGGGCGAATCGCTCTGGAACTGAAATCGGAATGCTCACTCACATTTCCCCTATCTGAAAGTCTGATAAACGCCGGAAAAATGACTAAGTCCAAAAAAAAATTTTTTTAAACTTTTTTCAATTTTACCCCCGTGGGATATATATTTTACCCACACACATTTGGAACTCTCCTGGGGTACCCTCACACATATTATTCCCTCATTTAGTGGATATTTTCACAAAAAAGTGAAATTTTCAAAAATCCAGAAAATTGGCTGAAAACGACTAAATATCAAGGACTCATTGGGCGAATCGCTCTGGAACTGAAATCGGAATGCTCACTCACATTTCCCCTATCTGAAAGTCTGATAAACGCCGGAAAAATGACTAAGTCCAAAAAAAAAATTTTTAAACTTTTTTCAATTTTACCCCCGTGGGATATATATTTTACCCACACACATTTGGAACTCTCCTGGGGTACCCTCACACATATTATTCCCTCATTTAGTGGATATTTTCACAAAAAAGTGAAATTTTCAAAAATCCAGAAAATTGGCTGAAAACGACTAAATATCAAGGACTCATTGGGCGAATCGCTCTGGAACTGAAATCGTAATGCTCACTCACATTTCCCCTATCTGAAAGTCTGATAAACGCCGGAAAAATGACTAAGTCCAAAAAAAATTTTTTTTCAACATTTTTCAATTTTACCCCCGTGGGTTATATATTCTACCCACACACATTTGGAACTCTCCTGGGGTACCCTCACACATATTATTCCCTCATTTAGTGGATATTTTCACAAAAAAGTGAAATTTTCAAAAATCCAGAAAATTGGCTGAAAATGACTAAATATCAAGGACTCATTGGGCGAATCACTCTGGAACTGAAATCGGAACGCTCACTGACATTTCCCCTATCTGAAAGTCTGATAAACGCCGAAAAATGACTAAGTCCAAAAAAAAATTTGTTCAACTTTTTTCAATTTTACCCCGTGGGATATATATTCTACCCACACACATTTGGAACTCTCCTGGGGTACCCTCACACATATTATTCCCTCATTTAGTGGATATTTTCACAAAAAAGTGAAATTTTCAAAAATCCGGAAAATTGGCTGAAAACGACTAAATATCAAGGACTCATTGGGCGAATTGCTCTAGAACTAAAATTGGAATGCTCACTGACATTTCCCCTATCTGAAAGTCTGATAAACGCCGAAAAATGACTAAGTCCAAAAAAAAATTTTTTTAAACTTTTTTCAATTTTACCCCCGTGGGATATATATTCTACCCACACACATTTGGAACTCTCCTGGGGTACCCTCACACATATTATTCCCTCATTTAGTGGATATTTTCACAAAAAAGTGAAATTTTCAAAAATCCAGAAAATTGGCTGAAAATGACTAAATATCAAGGACTCATTGGACGAATTGCTCTGGAACTGAAATCAGAACGCTCACTGACATTTCCCCTATCTGAAAGTCTGATAAACTCCGGAAAAATGACTAAGTCCAAAAAAAATTTTTTTTAAACTTTTTTCAATTTTACCCCCGTGGGTTATATATTCTACCCACACACATTTGGAACTCTCCTGGGGTATCCTCACACATATTATTCCCTCATTTAGTGGATATTTTCACAAAAAAGTGAAATTTTCAAAAATCCAGAAAATTGGCTGAAAATGACTAAATATCAAGGACTCATTGGGCGAATCGCTCTGGAACTGAAATCGGAATGCTCACTGACATTTCCCCTATCTGAAAGTCTGATAAACGCCGAAAAATGACTAAGTCCAAAAAAAAATTTGTACAACTTTTTTCAATTTTACCCCCATGGGTTATATATTCTACCCACACACATTTGGAACTCTCCTGGGGTACCCTCACACATATTATTCCCTCATTTAGTGGATATTTTCCCAAAAAAGTGAAATTTTCAAAAATCCAGAAAATTGGCTGAAAACGACTAAATATCAAGGACTCATTGGACGAATTGCTCTGGAACTGAAATCAGAACACTCATTGACATTTCCCCTATCTGAAAGTCTGATAAACGCCGGAAAAATGACTAAGTCCAAAAAAAATTTTTTTTCAACTTTTTTCAATTTTACCCCCGTGGATTATATATTCTACCCACACACATTTGGAACTCTCCTGGGGTACCCTCACACATATTATTCCCTCATTTAGTGGATATTTTCACAAAAAAGTGAAATTTTCAAAAATCCAGAAAATTGGCTGAAAATGACTAAATATCAAGGACTCATTGGGCGAATCGCTCTGGAACTGAAATCGGAATGCTCACTGACATTTCCCCTATCTGAAAGTCTGATAAACGCCGAAAAATGACTAAGTCCAAAAAAAAATTTGTTCAACTTTTTTCAATTTTACCCCGTGGGATATATATTCTACCCACACACATTTGGAACTCTCCTGGGGTACCCTCACACATATTATTCCCTCATTTAGTGGATATTTTCACAAAAAAGTGAAATTTTCAAAAATCCAGAAAATTGTCTGAAAACGGCTAAATATCAAGGACTCATTGGGCGAATCGCTCTGGAACTGAAATCGGAATGCTCACTCACATTTCCCCTATCTGAAAGTCTGATAAACGGCGGAAAAATGACTAAGTCCCAAAAAAAAATTTTTTTCAACTTTTTTCAATTTTACCCCCGTGGGATATATATTCTACCCACACACATTTGGAACTCTCCTGGGGTACCCTCACACATATTATTCCCTCATTTAGTGGATATTTTCAAAAAAAGTGAAATTTTCAAAAATCCAGAAAATTGGCTGAAAACGACTAAATATCAAGGACTCATTGGGCGAATCGCTCTGGAACTGAAATCGGAATGCTCACTCACATTTCCCCTATCTGAAAGTCTGATAAACGCCGGAAAAATGACTAAGTCCAAAAAAAAATTTTTTAAACTTTTTTCAATTTTACCCCCGTGGGATATATATTTTACCCACACACATTTGGAACTCTCCTGGGGTACCCTCACACATATTATTCCCTCATTTAGTGGATATTTTCCCAAAAAAGTGAAATTTTCAAAAATCCAGAAAATTGGCTGAAAACGACTAAATATCAAGGACTCATTGGGCGAATCGCTCTGGAACTGAAATCGTAATGCTCACTCACATTTCCCCTATCTGAAAGTCTGATAAACGCCGGAAAAATGACTAAGTCCAAAAAAAATTTTTTTTCAACATTTTTCAATTTTACCCCCGTGGGTTATATATTCTACCCACACACATTTGGAACTCTCCTGGGGTACCCTCACACATATTATTCCCTCATTTAGTGGATATTTTCACAAAAAAGTGAAATTTTCAAAAATCCAGAAAATTGGCTGAAAATGACTAAATATCAAGGACTCATTGGGCGAATCGCTCTGGAACTGAAATCGGAACGCTCACTGACATTTCCCCTATCTGAAAGTCTGATAAACGCCGAAAAATGACTAAGTCCAAAAAAAAATTTGTTCAACTTTTTTCAATTTTACCCCGTGGGATATATATTCTACCCACACACATTTGGAACTCTCCTGGGGTACCCTCACACATATTATTCCCTCATTTAGTGGATATTTTCACAAAAAAGTGAAATTTTCAAAAATCCAGAAAATTGGCTGAAAACGACTAAATATCAAGGACTCATTGGGCGAATCGCTCTGGAACTGAAATCGGAATGCTCACTCACATTTCCCCTATCTGAAAGTCTGATAAACGGCGGAAAAATGACTAAGTCCCAAAAAAAAATTTTTTTCAACTTTTTTCAATTTTACCCCCGTGGATTATGTATTCTACCCACACACATTTGGAACTCTCCTGGGGTACCCTCACACATATTATTCCTTCATTTAGTGGATATTTTCACAAAAAAGTGAAATTTTCAAAAATCCAGAAAATTGGCTGAAAATGACTAAATATCAAGGACTCATTGGGAGAATCGCTCTGGAACTGAAATCGGAATGCTCACTGACATTTCCCCTATCTGAAAGTCTGATAAACGCCGAAAAATGACTAAGTCCCAAAAAAAATTTGTTCAACTTTTTTCAATTTTACCCCGTGGGATATATATTCTACCCACACACATTTGGAACTCTCCTGGGGTACCCTCACACATATTATTCCCTCATTTAGTGGATATTTTCACAAAAAAGTGAAATTTTCAAAAATCCAGAAAATTGACTGAAAATGACTAAATATCAAGGACTCATTGGGCGAATCGCTCTGGAACTGAAATCGGAATGCTCACTCACATTTCCCCTATCTGAAAGTCTGATAAACGCCGGAAAAATGACTAAGTCCAAAAAAAAATTTTTTAAACTTTTTTCAATTTTACCCCCGTGGGATATATATTTTACCCACACACATTTGGAACTCTCCTGGGGTACCCTCACACATATTATTCCCTCATTTAGTGGATATTTTCACAAAAAAGTGAAATTTTCAAAAATCCAGAAAATTGGCTGAAAACGACTAAATATCAAGGACTCATTGGGCGAATCGCTCTGGAACTGAAATCGTAATGCTCACTCACATTTCCCCTATCTGAAAGTCTGATAAACGCCGGAAAAATGACTAAGTCCAAAAAAAAAATTTTTTTAAACTTTTTTCAATTTTACCCCCGTGGGATATATATTTTACCCACACACATTTGGAACTCTCCTGGGGTACCCTCACACATATTATTCCCTCATTTAGTGGATATTTTCCCAAAAAAGTGAAATTTTCAAAAATCCAGAAAATTGGCTGAAAACGACTAAATATCAAGGACTCATTGGGCGAATCGCTCTGGAACTGAAATCGTAATGCTCACTCACATTTCCCCTATCTGAAAGTCTGATAAACGCCGGAAAAATGACTAAGTCCAAAAAAAATTTTTTTTCAACATTTTTCAATTTTACCCCCGTGGGTTATATATTCTACCCACACACATTTGGAAATCTCCTGGGGTACCCTCACACATATTATTCCCTCATTTAGTGGATATTTTCACAAAAAAGTGAAATTTTCAAAAATCCAGAAAATTGGCTGAAAATGACTAAATATCAAGGACTCATTGGGCGAATCGCTCTGGAACTGAAATCGGAACGCTCACTGACATTTCCCCTATCTGAAAGTCTGATAAACGCCGAAAAATGACTAAGTCCAAAAAAAAATTTGTTCAACTTTTTCAATTTTACCCCGTGGGATATATATTCTACCCACACACATTTGGAACTCTCCTGGGGTACCCTCACACATATTATTCCCTCATTTAGTGGATATTTTCACAAAAAAGTGAAATTTTCAAAAATCCAGAAAATTGGCTGAAAATGACTAAATATCAAGGACTCATTGGGCGAATCGCTCTGGAACTGAAATCGGAACGCTCACTGACATTTCCCCTATCTGAAAGTCTGATAAACGCCGAAAAATGACTAAGTCCAAAAAAAAATTTGTTCAACTTTTTTCAATTTTACCCCGTGGGATATATATTCTACCCACACACATTTGGAACTCTCCTGGGGTACCCTCACACATATTATTCCCTCATTTAGTGGATATTTTCACAAAAAAGTGAAATTTTCAAAAATCCAGAAAATTGGCTGAAAATGACTAAATATCAAGGACTCATTGGGCGAATCACTCTGGAACTGAAATCGGAACGCTCACTGACATTTCCCCTATCTGAAAGTCTGATAAACGGCGGAAAAATGACTAACTCCCAAAAAAAAATTTGTTCAACTTTTTTCAATTTTACCCCGTGGGATATATATTCTACCCACACACATTTGGAACTCTCCTGGGGTACCCTCACACATATTATTCCCTCATTTAGTGGATATTTTCACAAAAAAGTGAAATTTTCAAAAATCCAGAAAATTGGCTGAAAATGACTAAATATCAAGGACTCATTGGGCGAATCGCTCTGGAACTGAAATCAGAACGCTCACTGACATTTCCCCTATCTGAAAGTCTGATAAACGCCGAAAAATGACTAAGTCCAAAAAAAAATTTGTTCAACTTTTTTCAATTTTACCCCGTGGGATATATATTCTACCCACACACATTTGGAACTCTCCTGGGGTACCCTCACACATATTATTCCCTCATTTAGTGGATATTTTCACAAAAAAGTGAAATTTTCAAAAATCCAGAAAATTGGCTGAAAACGACTAAATATCAAGGACTCATTGGGCGAATTGCTCTAGAACTAAAATTGGAATGCTCACTGACATTTCCCCTATCTGAAAGTCTGATAAACGCCGAAAAATGACTAAGTCCAAAAAAAAATTTTTTTAAACTTTTTTCAATTTTACCCCCGTGGGATATATATTCTACCCACACACATTTGGAACTCTCCTGGGGTACCCTCACACATATTATTCCCTCATTTAGTGGATATTTTCACAAAAAAGTGAAATTTTCAAAAATCCAGAAAATTGGCTGAAAATGACTAAATATCAAGGACTCATTGGACGAATTGCTCTGGAACTGAAATCAGAACGCTCACTGACATTTCCCCTATCTGAAAGTCTGATAAACTCCGGAAAAATGACTAAGTCCAAAAAAAATTTTTTTTAAACTTTTTTCAATTTTACCCCCGTGGGTTATATATTCTACCCACACACATTTGGAACTCTCCTGGGGTACCCTCACACATATTATTCCCTCATTTAGTGGATATTTTCACAAAAAAGTGAAATTTTCAAAAATCCAGAAAATTGGCTGAAAATGACTAAATATCAAGGACTCATTGGGCGAATCGCTCTGGAACTGAAATCGGAATGCTCACTGACATTTCCCCTATCTGAAAGTCTGATAAACGCCGAAAAATGACTAAGTCCAAAAAAAAATTTGTACAACTTTTTTCAATTTTACCCCCATGGGTTATATATTCTACCCACACACATTTGGAACTCTCCTGGGGTACCCTCACACATATTATTCCCTCATTTAGTGGATATTTTCACAAAAAAGTGAAATTTTCAAAAATCCAGAAAATTGGCTGAAAATGACTAAATATCAAGGACTCATTGGGCGAATCGCTCTGGAACTGAAATCGGAACGCTCACTGACATTTCCCCTATCTGAAAGTCTGATAAACGCCGAAAAATGACTAAGTCCAAAAAAAAATTTGTTCAAGTTTTTTCAATTTTACCCCGTGGGATATATATTCTACCCACACACATTTGGAACTCTCCTGGGGTACCCTCACACATATTATTCCCTCATTTAGTGGATATTTTCACAAAAAAGTGAAATTTTCAAAAATCCAGAAAATTGGCTGAAAATGACTAAATATCAAGGACTCATTGGGCGAATCGCTCTGGAACTGAAATCGGAACGCTCACTGACATTTCCCCTATCTGAAAGTCTGATAAACGCCGAAAAATGACTAAGTCCAAAAAAAATTTTTTTTCAACTTTTTTCAATTTTACCCCCGTGGGTTATATATTCTACCCACACACATTTGGAACTCTCCTGGGGTACCCTCACACATATTATTCCCTCATTTAGTGGATATTTTCACAAAAAAGTGAAATTTTCAAAAATCCAGAAAATTGGCTGAAAATGACTAAATATCAAGGACTCATTGGGCGAATCGCTCTGGAACTGAAATCGGAACGCTCACTGACATTTCCCCTATCTAAAAGTCTGATAAACGCCGAAAAATGACTAAGTCCAAAAAAAAAATTGTTCAACTTTTTTCAATTTTACCCCGTGGGATATATATTCTACCCACACACATTTGGAACTCTCCTGGGGTACCCTCACACATATTATTCCCTCATTTAGTGGATATTTTCACAAAAAAGTGAAATTTTCAAAAATCCAGAAAATTGTCTGAAAACGGCTAAATATCAAGGACTCATTGGGCGAATTGCTCTGGAACTGAAATTGGAACGCTCACTGACATTTCCCCTATCTGAAAGTCTGATAAACGCCGGAAAAATGACTAAGTCCAAAAAAAAAATTTTTTCAACTTTTTTCAATTTTACCCCCGTGGGATATATATTTTACCCACACACATTTGGAACTCTCCTGGGGTACCCTCACACGTATTATTCCCTCGTTTAGTGGATATTTTCACAAAAAAGTGAAATTTTCAAAAATCAAGAAAATTGGCTGAAAACGACTAAATATCAAGGACTCATTGGGCGAATTGCTCTAGAACTAAAATCGGAATGCTCACTGACATTTCCCCTATCTGAAAGTCTGATAAACGCCGAAAAATGACTAAGTCCAAAAAAAAATTTGTTCAACTTTTTTCAATTTTACCCCGTGGGATATATATTCTACCCACACACATTTGGAACTCTCCTGGGGTACCCTCACACATATTATTCCCTCATTTAGTGGATATTTTCACAAAAAAGTGAAATTTTCAAAAATCCAGAAAATTGTCTGAAAACGGCTAAATATCAAGGACTCATTGGGCGAATCGCTCTGGAACTGAAATCGGAATGCTCACTCACATTTCCCCTATCTGAAAGTCTGATAAACGGCGGAAAAATGACTAAGTCCCAAAAAAAAATTTTTTTCAACTTTTTTCAATTTTACCCCCGTGGGATATATATTCTACCCACACACATTTGGAACTCTCCTGGGGTACCCTCACACATATTATTCCCTCATTTAGTGGATATTTTCAAAAAAAGTGAAATTTTCAAAAATCCAGAAAATTGGCTGAAAACGACTAAATATCAAGGACTCATTGGGCGAATCGCTCTGGAACTGAAATCGGAACGCACACTGACATTTCCCCTATCTGAAAGTCTGATAAACGCCGGAAAAATGACTAAGTCCAAAAAAAAAATTTTTTCAACTTTTTTCAATTTTACCCCCGTGGGTTATATATTCTACCCACACACATTTGGAACTCTCCTGGGGTACCCTCACACATATTATTCCCTCATTTAGTGGATATTTTCACAAAAAAGTGAAATTTTCAAAAATCCAGAAAATTGGCTGAAAATGACTAAATATCAAGGACTCATTGGGCGAATCGCTCTGGAACTGAAATCGGAACGCTCACTGACATTTCCCCTATCTAAAAGTCTGATAAACGCCGAAAAATGACTAAGTCCAAAAAAAAAATTGTTCAACTTTTTTCAATTTTACCCCGTGGGATATATATTCTACCCACACACATTTGGAACTCTCCTGGGGTACCCTCACACATATTATTCCCTCATTTAGTGGATATTTTCACAAAAAAGTGAAATTTTCAAAAATCCAGAAAATTGTCTGAAAACGGCTAAATATCAAGGACTCATTGGGCGAATCGCTCTGGAACTGAAATTGGAACGCTCACTGACATTTCCCCTATCTGAAAGTCTGATAAACGCCGGAAAAATGACTAAGTCCAAAAAAAAAATTTTTTCAACTTTTTTCAATTTTACCCCCGTGGGATATATATTTTACCCACACACATTTGGAACTCTCCTGGGGTACCCTCACACGTATTATTCCCTCGTTTAGTGGATATTTTCACAAAAAAGTGAAATTTTCAAAAATCAAGAAAATTGGCTGAAAACGACTAAATATCAAGGACTCATTGGGCGAATTGCTCTAGAACTAAAATCGGAATGCTCACTGACATTTCCCCTATCTGAAAGTCTGATAAACGCCGAAAAATGACTAAGTCCAAAAAAAAATTTGTTCAACTTTTTTCAATTTTACCCCGTGGGATATATATTCTACCCACACACATTTGGAACTCTCCTGGGGTACCCTCACACATATTATTCCCTCATTTAGTGGATATTTTCACAAAAAAGTGAAATTTTCAAAAATCCAGAAAATTGTCTGAAAACGGCTAAATATCAAGGACTCATTGGGCGAATCGCTCTGGAACTGAAATCGGAATGCTCACTCACATTTCCCCTATCTGAAAGTCTGATAAACGGCGGAAAAATGACTAAGTCCCAAAAAAAAATTTTTTTCAACTTTTTTCAATTTTACCCCCGTGGGATATATATTCTACCCACACACATTTGGAACTCTCCTGGGGTACCCTCACACATATTATTCCCTCATTTAGTGGATATTTTCAAAAAAAGTGAAATTTTCAAAAATCCAGAAAATTGGCTGAAAACGACTAAATATCAAGGACTCATTGGGCGAATCGCTCTGGAACTGAAATCGGAACGCACACTGACATTTCCCCTATCTGAAAGTCTGATAAACGCCGGAAAAATGACTAAGTCCAAAAAAAAAATTTTTTCAACTTTTTTCAATTTTACCCCCGTGGGATATATATTTTACCCACACACATTTGGAACTCTCCTGGGGTACCCTCACACGTATTATTCCCTCGTTTAGTGGATATTTTCACAAAAAAGTGAAATTTTCAAAAATCAAGAAAATTGGCTGAAAACGACTAAATATCAAGGACTCATTGGGCGAATCGCTCTGGAACTGAAATCGGAATGCTCACTCACATTTCCCCTATCTGAAAGTCTGATAAACGCCGGAAAAATGACTAAGTCCAAAAAAAATTTTTTTTAAACTTTTTTCAATTTTACCCCCGTGGGATATATATTTTACGCACACACATTTGGAACTCTCCTGGGGTACCCTCACACATATTATTCCCTCATTTGGTGGATATTTTCACAAAAAAGTGAAATTTTCAAAAATCCAGAAAATTGGCTGAAAACGACTAAATATCAAGGACTCATTGGGCGAATCGCTCTGGAACTGAAATCGGAATGCTCACTGACATTTCCCCTATCTGAAAGTCTGATAAACGCCGAAAAATGACTAAGTCCAAAAAAAAATTTGTACAACTTTTTTCAATTTTACCCCCATGGGTTATATATTCTACCCACACACATTTGGAACTCTCCTGGGGTACCCTCACACATATTATTCCCTCATTTAGTGGATATTTTCACAAAAAAGTGAAATTTTCAAAAATCCAGAAAATTGGCTGAAAATGACTAAATATCAAGGACTCATTGGGCGAATCGCTCTGGAACTGAAATCGGAACGCTCACTGACATTTCCCCTATCTGAAAGTCTGATAAACGCCGAAAAATGACTAAGTCCAAAAAAAATTTTTTTTCAACTTTTTTCAATTTTACCCCCGTGGGTTATATATTCTACCCACACACATTTGGAACTCTCCTGGGGTACCCTCACACATATTATTCCCTCATTTAGTGGATATTTTCACAAAAAAGTGAAATTTTCAAAAATCCAGAAAATTGGCTGAAAATGACTAAATATCAAGGACTCATTGGGCGAATCGCTCTGGAACTGAAATCGGAACGCTCACTGACATTTCCCCTATCTAAAAGTCTGATAAACGCTGAAAAATGACTAAGTCCAAAAAAAAAATTGTTCAACTTTTTTCAATTTTACCCCGTGGGATATATATTCTACCCACACACATTTGGAACTCTCCTGGGGTACCCTCACACATATTATTCCCTCATTTAGTGGATATTTTCACAAAAAAGTGAAATTTTCAAAAATCCAGAAAATTGTCTGAAAACGGCTAAATATCAAGGACTCATTGGGCGAATCGCTCTGGAACTGAAATTGGAACGCTCACTGACATTTCCCCTATCTGAAAGTCTGATAAACGCCGGAAAAATGACTAAGTCCAAAAAAAAAATTTTTTCAACTTTTTTCAATTTTACCCCCGTGGGATATATATTTTACCCACACACATTTGGAACTCTCCTGGGGTACCCTCACACGTATTATTCCCTCGTTTAGTGGATATTTTCACAAAAAAGTGAAATTTTCAAAAATCAAGAAAATTGGCTGAAAACGACTAAATATCAAGGACTCATTGGGCGAATTGCTCTAGAACTAAAATCGGAATGCTCACTGACATTTCCCCTATCTGAAAGTCTGATAAACGCCGAAAAATGACTAAGTCCAAAAAAAAATTTGTTCAACTTTTTTCAATTTTACCCCGTGGGATATATATTCTACCCACACACATTTGGAACTCTCCTGGGGTACCCTCACACATATTATTCCCTCATTTAGTGGATATTTTCACAAAAAAGTGAAATTTTCAAAAATCCAGAAAATTGGCTGAAAACGGCTAAATATCAAGGACTCATTGGGCGAATCGCTCTGGAACTGAAATCGGAATGCTCACTCACATTTCCCCTATCTGAAAGTCTGATAAACGGCGGAAAAATGACTAAGTCCCAAAAAAAAATTTTTTTCAACTTTTTTCAATTTTACCCCCGTGGGATATATATTCTACCCACACACATTTGGAACTCTCCTGGGGTACCCTCACACATATTATTCCCTCATTTAGTGGATATTTTCAAAAAAAGTGAAATTTTCAAAAATCCAGAAAATTGGCTGAAAACGACTAAATATCAAGGACTCATTGGGCGAATCGCTCTGGAACTGAAATCGGAATGCTCACTCACATTTCCCCTATCTGAAAGTCTGATAAACGGCGGAAAAATGACTAAGTCCCAAAAAAAAATTTTTTTCAACTTTTTTCAATTTTACCCCCGTGGGATATATATTCTACCCACACACATTTGGAACTCTCCTGGGGTACCCTCACACATATTATTCCCTCATTTAGTGGATATTTTCACAAAAAAGTGAAATTTTCAAAAATCCAGAAAATTGGCTGAAAATGACTAAATATCAAGGACTCATTGGGCGAATCGCTCTGGAACTGAAATCGGAACGCTCACTGACATTTCCCCTATCTGAAAGTCTGATAAACGCTGGAAAAATGACTAAGTCCAAAAAAAAAATTTTTTCAACTTTTTTCAATTTTACCCCCGTGGGATATATATTTTACCCACACACATTTGGAACTCTCCTGGGGTACCCTCACACGTATTATTCCCTCGTTTAGTGGATATTTTCACAAAAAAGTGAAATTTTCAAAAATCAAGAAAATTGGCTGAAAACGACTAAATATCAAGGACTCATTGGGCGAATCGCTCTGGAACTGAAATCGGAATGCTCACTCACATTTCCCCTATCTGAAAGTCTAATAAACGCCGGAAAAATGACTAAGTCCAAAAAAAATTTTTTTTAAACTTTTTTCAATTTTACCCCCGTGGGATATATATTTTACGCACACACATTTGGAACTCTCCTGGGGTACCCTCACACATATTATTCCCTCATTTGGTGGATATTTTCACAAAAAAGTGAAATTTTCAAAAATCCAGAAAATTGGCTGAAAACGACTAAATATCAAGGACTCATTGGGCGAATCGCTCTGGAACTGAAATCGGAATGCTCACTCACATTTCCCCTATCTGAAAGTCTGATAAACGCCGGAAAAATGACTAAGTCAAAAAAAAAATTTTTTAAACTTTTTTCAATTTTACCCCCGTGGGATATATATTTTACCCACACACATTTGGAACTCTCCTGGGGTACCCTCACACATATTATTCCCTCATTTAGTGGATATTTTCACAAAAAAGTGAAATTTTCAAAAATCCAGAAAATTGGCTGAAAACGACTAAATATCAAGGACTCATTGGGCGAATCGCTCTGGAACTGAAATCGTAATGCTCACTCACATTTCCCCTATCTGAAAGTCTGATAAACGGCGGAAAAATGACTAAGTCCCAAAAAAAAATTTTTTTCAACTTTTTTCAATTTTACCCCCGTGGATTATGTATTCTACCCACACACATTTGGAACTCTCCTGGGGTACCCTCACACATATTATTCCCTCATTTAGTGGATATTTTCACAAAAAAGTGAAATTTTCAAAAATCCAGAAAATTGGCTGAAAACGACTAAATATCAAGGACTCATTGGGCGAATCGCTCTGGAACTGAAATCGTAATGCTCACTCACATTTCCCCTATCTGAAAGTCTGATAAACGCCGGAAAAATGACTAAGTCCAAAAAAAAAATTTTTTTAAACTTTTTTCAATTTTACCCCCGTGGGATATATATTTTACCCACACACATTTGGAACTCTCCTGGGGTACCCTCACACATATTATTCCCTCATTTAGTGGATATTTTCCCAAAAAAGTGAAATTTTCAAAAATCCAGAAAATTGGCTGAAAACGACTAAATATCAAGGACTCATTGGGCGAATCGCTCTGGAACTGAAATCAGAACGCTCACTGACATTTCCCCTATCTGAAAGTCTGATAAACGCCGAAAAATGACTAAGTCCAAAAAAAAATTTGTTCAACTTTTTTCAATTTTACCCCGTGGGATATATATTCTACCCACACACATTTGGAACTCTCCTGGGGTACCCTCACACATATTATTCCCTCATTTAGTGGATATTTTCACAAAAAAGTGAAATTTTCAAAAATCCAGAAAATTGGCTGAAAACGACTAAATATCAAGGACTCATTGGGCGAATTGCTCTAGAACTAAAATTGGAATGCTCACTGACATTTCCCCTATCTGAAAGTCTGATAAACGCCGAAAAATGACTAAGTCCAAAATAAAATTTTTTTAAACTTTTTTCAATTTTACCCCCGTGGGATATATATTCTACCCACACACATTTGGAACTCTCCTGGGGTACCCTCACACATATTATTCCCTCAATTAGTGGATATTTTCACAAAAAAGTGAAATTTTCAAAAATCCAGAAAATTGGCTGAAAATGACTAAATATCAAGGACTCATTGGACGAATTGCTCTGGAACTGAAATCAGAACGCTCACTGACATTTCCCCTATCTGAAAGTCTGATAAACTCCGGAAAAATGACTAAGTCCAAAAAAAATTTTTTTTAAACTTTTTTCAATTTTACCCCCGTGGGTTATATATTCTACCCACACACATTTGGAACTCTCCTGGGGTACCCTCACACATATTATTCCCTCATTTAGTGGATATTTTCACAAAAAAGTGAAATTTTGAAAAATCCAGAAAATTGGCTGAAAATGACTAAATATCAAGGACTCATTGGGCGAATCGCTCTGGAACTGAAATCGGAATGCTCACTGACATTTCCCCTATCTGAAAGTCTGATAAACGCCGAAAAATGACTAAGTCCAAAAAAAAATTTGTACAACTTTTTTCAATTTTACCCCCATGGGTTATATATTCTACCCACACACATTTGGAACTCTCCTGGGGTACCCTCACACATATTATTCCCTCATTTAGTGGATATTTTCACAAAAAAGGGAAATTTTCAAAAATCCAGAAAATTGGCTGAAAATGACTAAATATCAAGGACTCATTGGGCGAATCGCTCTGGAACTGAAATCGGAACGCTCACTGACATTTCCCCTATCTGAAAGTCTGATAAACGCCGAAAAATGACTAAGTCCAAAAAAAATTCTTTTTCAACTTTTTTCAATTTTACCCCCGTGGGTTATATATTCTACCCACACACATTTGGAACTCTCCTGGGGTACCCTCACACATATTATTCCCTCATTTAGTGGATATTTTCCCAAAAAAGTGAAATTTTCAAAAATCCAGAAAATTGTCTGAAAACGGCTAAATATCAAGGACTCATTGGGCGAATCGCTCTGGAACTGAAATCGGAACGCTCACTGACATTTCCCCTATCTGAAAGTCTGATAAACGCCGGAAAAATGACTAAGTCCAAAAAAAAAATTTTTTCAACTTTTTTCAATTTTACCCCCGTGGGATATATATTTTACCCACACACATTTGGAACTCTCCTGGGGTACCCTCACACGTATTATTCCCTCGTTTAGTGGATATTTTCACAAAAAAGTGAAATTTTCAAAAATCAAGAAAATTGGCTGAAAACGACTAAATATCAAGGACTCATTGGGCGAATTGCTCTAGAACTAAAATCGGAATGCTCACTGACATTTCCCCTATCTGAAAGTCTGATAAACGCCGAAAAATGACTAAGTCCAAAAAAAAATTTGTTTAACTTTTTTCAATTTTACCCCCATGGGTTATATATTCTACCCACACACATTTGGAACTCTCCTGGGGTACCCTCACACATATTATTCCCTCATTTAGTGGATATTTTCCCAAAAAAGTGAAATTTTCAAAAATCCAGAAAATTGACTGAAAACGACTAAATATCAAGGACTCATTGGGCGAATCGCTCTGGAACTGAAATCGTAATGCTCACTCACATTTCCTCTATCTGAAAGTCTGATAAACGCCGGAAAAATGACTAAGTCCAAAAAAAATTTTTTTTAAACTTTTTTCAATTTTACCCCCGTGGGATATATATTTTACCCACACACATTTGGAACTCTCCTGGGGTACCCTCACACGTATTATTCCCTCGTTTAGTGGATATTTTCACAAAAAAGTGAAATTTTCAAAAATCCAGAAAATTGGCTGAAAACGACTAAATATCAAGGACTCATTGGGCGAATCGCTCTGGAACTGAAATCGGAACGCTCACTGACATTTCCCCTATCTGAAAGTCTGATAAACGCCGAAAAATGACTAAGTCCAAAAAAAAATTTGTTCAACTTTTTTCAATTTTACCCCGTGGGATATATATTCTACCCACACACATTTGGAACTCTCCTGGGGTACCCTCACACATATTATTCCCTCATTTAGTGGATATTTTCACAAAAAAGTGAAATTTTCAAAAATCCAGAAAATTGGCTGAAAATGACTAAATATCAAGGACTCATTGGGCGAATCGCTCTGGAACTGAAATCGGAACGCTCACTGACATTTCCCCTATCTGAAAGTCTGATAAACGCCGGAAAAATGACTAAGTCCAAAAAAAAAATTTTTTCAACTTTTTTCAATTTTACCCCCGTGGGATATATATTTTACCCACACACATTTGGAACTCTCCTGGGGTACCCTCACACGTATTATTCCCTCGTTTAGTGGATATTTTCACAAAAAAGTGAAATTTTCAAAAATCAAGAAAATTGGCTGAAAACGACTAAATATCAAGGACTCATTGGGCGAATTGCTCTAGAACTAAAATGGGAATGCTCACTGACATTTACCCTATCTGAAAGTCTGATAAACGCCGAAAAATGACTAAGTCCAAAAAAAAATTTGTTCAACTTTTTTCAATTTTACCCCCATGGGTTATATATTCTACCCACACACATTTGGAACTCTCCTGGGGTACCCTCACACATATTATTCCCTCATTTAGTGGATATTTTCCCAAAAAAGTGAAATTTTCAAAAATCCAGAAAATTGGCTGAAAACGACTAAATATCAAGGACTCATTGGGCGAATCGCTCTGGAACTGAAATCAGAACGCTCACTGACATTTCCCCTATCTGAAAGTCTGATAAACGCCGAAAAATGACTAAGTCCAAAAAAAAATTTGTTCAACTTTTTTCAATTTTACCCCGTGGGATATATATTCTACCCACACACATTTGGAACTCTCCTGGGGTACCCTCACACATATTATTCCCTCATTTAGTGGATATTTTCACAAAAAAGTGAAATTTTCAAAAATCCAGAAAATTGGCTGAAAACGACTAAATATCAAGGACTCATTGGGCGAATTGCTCTAGAACTAAAATTGGAATGCTCACTGACATTTCCCCTATCTGAAAGTCTGATAAACGCCGAAAAATGACTAAGTCCAAAATAAAATTTTTTTAAACTTTTTTCAATTTTACCCCCGTGGGATATATATTCTACCCACACACATTTGGAACTCTCCTGGGGTACCCTCACACATATTATTCCCTCAATTAGTGGATATTTTCACAAAAAAGTGAAATTTTCAAAAATCCAGAAAATTGGCTGAAAATGACTAAATATCAAGGACTCATTGGACGAATTGCTCTGGAACTGAAATCAGAACGCTCACTGACATTTCCCCTATCTGAAAGTCTGATAAACTCCGGAAAAATGACTAAGTCCAAAAAAAATTTTTTTTAAACTTTTTTCAATTTTACCCCCGTTGGTTATATATTCTACCCACACACATTTGGAACTCTCCTGGGGTACCCTCACACATATTATTCCCTCATTTAGTGGATATTTTCACAAAAAAGTGAAATTTTGAAAAATCCAGAAAATTGGCTGAAAATGACTAAATATCAAGGACTCATTGGGCGAATCGCTCTGGAACTGAAATCGGAATGCTCACTGACATTTCCCCTATCTGAAAGTCTGATAAACGCCGAAAAATGACTAAGTCCAAAAAAAATTCTTTTTCAACTTTTTTCAATTTTACCCCCGTGGGTTATATATTCTACCCACACACATTTGGAACTCTCCTGGGGTACCCTCACACATATTATTCCCTCATTTAGTGGATATTTTCCCAAAAAAGTGAAATTTTCAAAAATCCAGAAAATTGTCTGAAAACGGCTAAATATCAAGGACTCATTGGGCGAATCGCTCTGGAACTGAAATCGGAACGCTCACTGACATTTCCCCTATCTGAAAGTCTGATAAACGCCGGAAAAATGACTAAGTCCAAAAAAAAAATTTTTTCAACTTTTTTCAATTTTACCCCCGTGGGATATATATTTTACCCACACACATTTGGAACTCTCCTGGGGTACCCTCACACGTATTATTCCCTCGTTTAGTGGATATTTTCACAAAAAAGTGAAATTTTCAAAAATCAAGAAAATTGGCTGAAAACGACTAAATATCAAGGACTCATTGGGCGAATTGCTCTAGAACTAAAATCGGAATGCTCACTGACATTTCCCCTATCTGAAAGTCTGATAAACGCCGAAAAATGACTAAGTCCAAAAAAAAATTTGTTTAACTTTTTTCAATTTTACCCCCATGGGTTATATATTCTACCCACACACATTTGGAACTCTCCTGGGGTACCCTCACACATATTATTCCCTCATTTAGTGGATATTTTTCCAAAAAAGTGAAATTTTCAAAAATCCAGAAAATTGACTGAAAACGACTAAATATCAAGGACTCATTGGGCGAATCGCTCTGGAACTGAAATCGTAATGCTCACTCACATTTCCTCTATCTGAAAGTCTGATAAACGCCGGAAAAATGACTAAGTCCAAAAAAAATTTTTTTTAAACTTTTTTCAATTTTACCCCCGTGGGATATATATTTTACCCACACACATTTGGAACTCTCCTGGGGTACCCTCACACGTATTATTCCCTCGTTTAGTGGATATTTTCACAAAAAAGTGAAATTTTCAAAAATCCAGAAAATTGGCTGAAAACGACTAAATATCAAGGACTCATTGGGCGAATCGCTCTGGAACTGAAATCGGAACGCTCACTGACATTTCCCCTATCTGAAAGTCTGATAAACGCCGAAAAATGACTAAGTCCAAAAAAAAATTTGTTCAACTTTTTTCAATTTTACCCCGTGGGATATATATTCTACCCACACACATTTGGAACTCTCCTGGGGTACCCTCACACATATTATTCCCTCATTTAGTGGATATTTTCACAAAAAAGTGAAATTTTCAAAAATCCAGAAAATTGGCTGAAAATGACTAAATATCAAGGACTCATTGGGCGAATCGCTCTGGAACTGAAATCGGAACGCTCACTGACATTTCCCCTATCTGAAAGTCTGATAAACGCCGGAAAAATGACTAAGTCCAAAAAAAAAATTTTTTCAACTTTTTTCAATTTTACCCCCGTGGGATATATATTTTACCCACACACATTTGGAACTCTCCTGGGGTACCCTCACACGTATTATTCCCTCGTTTAGTGGATATTTTCACAAAAAAGTGAAATTTTCAAAAATCAAGAAAATTGGCTGAAAACGACTAAATATCAAGGACTCATTGGGCGAATTGCTCTAGAACTAAAATGGGAATGCTCACTGACATTTACCCTATCTGAAAGTCTGATAAACGCCGAAAAATGACTAAGTCCAAAAAAAAATTTGTTCAACTTTTTTCAATTTTACCCCCATGGGTTATATATTCTACCCACACACATTTGGAACTCTCCTGGGGTACCCTCACACATATTATTCCCTCATTTAGTGGATATTTTCCCAAAAAAGTGAAATTTTCAAAAATCCAGAAAATTGGCTGAAAACGACTAAATATCAAGGACTCATTGGGCGAATCGCTCTGGAACTGAAATCGTAATGCTCACTCACATTTCCTCTATCTGAAAGTCTGATAAACGCCGGAAAAATGACTAAGTCCAAAAAAAATTTTTTTTAAACTTTTTTCAATTTTACCCCCGTGGGATATATATTTTACCCACACACATTTGGAACTCTCCTGGGGTACCCTCACACGTATTATTCCCTCGTTTAGTGGATATTTTCACAAAAAAGTAAAATTTTCAAAAATCCAGAAAATTGGCTGAAAACGACTAAATATCAAGGACTCATTGGGCGAATCGCTCTGGAACTGAAATCGGAACGCTCACTGACATTTCCCCTATCTGAAAGTCTGATAAACGCCGAAAAATGACTAAGTCCAAAAAAAAATTTGTTCAACTTTTTTCAATTTTACCCCGTGGGATATATATTCTACCCACACACATTTGGAACTCTCCTGGGGTACCCTCACACATATTATTCCCTCATTTAGTGGATATTTTCACAAAAAAGTGAAATTTTCAAAAATCCAGAAAATTGTCTGAAAACGGCTAAATATCAAGGACTCATTGGGCGAATCGCTCTGGAACTGAAATCGGAATGCTCACTCACATTTCCCCTATCTGAAAGTCTGATAAACGGCGGAAAAATGACTAAGTCCCAAAAAAAAAATTTTTTTCAACTTTTTTCAATTTTACCCCCGTGGGATATATATTCTACCCACACACATTTGGAACTCTCCTGGGGTACCCTCACACATATTATTCCCTCATTTAGTGGATATTTTCAAAAAAAGTGAAATTTTCAAAAATCCAGAAAATTGGCTGAAAACGACTAAATATCAAGGACTCATTGGGCGAATCGCTCTGGAACTGAAATCGGAATGCTCACTCACATTTCCCCTATCTGAAAGTCTGATAAACGGCGGAAAAATGACTAAGTCCCAAAAAAAAATTTTTTTCAACTTTTTTCAATTTTACCCCCGTGGGATATATATTCTACCCACACACATTTGGAACTCTCCTGGGGTACCCTCACACATATTATTCCCTCATTTAGTGGATATTTTCACAAAAAAGTGAAATTTTCAAAAATCCAGAAAATTGGCTGAAAATGACTAAATATCAAGGACTCATTGGGCGAATCGCTCTGGAACTGAAATCGGAACGCTCACTGACATTTCCCCTATCTGAAAGTCTGATAAACGCCGAAAAATGACTAAGTCCAAAAAAAAATTTGTTCAACTTTTTTCAATTTTACCCCCATGGGTTATATATTCTACCCACACACATTTGGAACTCTCCTGGGGTACCCTCACACATATTATTCCCTCATTTAGTGGATAATTTCCCAAAAAAGTGAAATTTTCAAAAATCCAGAAAATTGGCTGAAAACGACTAAATATCAAGGACTCATTGGGCGAATCGCTCTGGAACTGAAATCGTAATGCTCACTCACATTTCCCCTATCTGAAAGTCTGATAAACGCCGGAAAAATGACTAAGTCCAAAAAAAAATTTTTTTAAACTTTTTTCAATTTTACCCCCGTGGGATATATATTTTACCCACACACATTTGGAACTCTCCTGGGGTACCCTCACACATATTATTCCCTCATTTAGTGGATATTTTCACAAAAAAGTGAAATTTTCAAAAATCCAGAAAATTGGCTGAAAACGACTAAATATCAAGGACTCATTGGACGAATTGCTCTGGAACTGAAATCAGAACGCTCACTGACATTTCCCCTATCTGAAAGTCTGATAAACGCCGGAAAAATGACTAAGTCCAAAAAAAATTTTTTTTCAACTTTTTTCAATTTTACCCCCGTGGGTTATATATTCTACCCACACACATTTGGAACTCTCCTGGGGTACCCTCACACATATTATTTCCTCATTTAGTGGATATTTTCACAAAAAAGTGAAATTTTCAAAAATCCAGAAAATTGTCTGAAAACGGCTAAATATCAAGGACTCATTGGGCGAATCGCTCTGGAACTGAAATCGGAACGCTCACTGACATTTCCCCTATCTGAAAGTCTGATAAACGTCGAAAAATGACTAAGTCCAAAAAAAAATTTGTTCAACTTTTTTCAATTTTACCCCGTGGGATATATATTCTACCCACACACATTTGGAACTCTCCTGGGGTACCCTCACACATATTATTCCCTCATTTAGTGGATATTTTCACAAAAAAGTGAAATTTTCAAAAATCCAGAAAATTGTCTGAAAACGGCTAAATATCAAGGACTCATTGGGCGAATCGCTCTGGAACTGAAATCGGAACGCTCACTGACATTTCCCCTATCTGAAAGTCTGATAAACGCCGGAAAAATGACTAAGTCCAAAAAAAAAATTTTTTCAACTTTTTTCAATTTTACCCCGTGGGATATATATTTTACCCACACACATTTGGAATTCTCCTGGGGTACCCTCACACGTATTATTCCCTCGTTTAGTGGATATTTTCACAAAAAAGTGAAATTTTCAAAAATCAAGAAAATTGGCTGAAAACGACTAAATATCAAGGACTCATTGGGCGAATTGCTCTAGAACTAAAATCGGAATGCTCACTGACATTTCCCCTATCTGAAAGTCTGATAAACGCCGAAAAATGACTAAGTCCAAAAAAAAATTTGTTCAACTTTTTTCAATTTTACCCCCATGGGTTATATATTCTACCCACACACATTTGGAACTCTCCTGGGGTACCCTCACACATATTATTCCCTCATTTAGTGGATATTTTCACAAAAAAGTGAAATTTTCAAAAATCCAGAAAATTGTCTGAAAACAGCTAAATATCAAGGACTCATTGGGCGAATCGCTCTGGAACTGAAATCGGAATGCTCACTCACATTTCCCCTATCTGAAAGTCTGATAAACGGCGGAAAAATGACTAAGTCCCAAAAAAAAATTTTTTTCAACTTTTTTCAATTTTAACCCCGTGGGATATATATTCTACCCACACACATTTGGAACTCTCCTGGGGTACCCTCACACATATTATTCCCTCATTTAGTGGATATTTTCACAAAAAAGTGAAATTTTCAAAAATCCAGAAAATTGGCTGAAAATGACTAAATATCAAGGACTCATTGGGCGAATCGCTCTGGAACTGAAATCGGAACGCTCACTGACATTTCCCCTATCTGAAAGTCTGATAAACGCCGGAAAAATGACTAAGTCCAAAAAAAAAATTTTTTCAACTTTTTTCAATTTTACCCCCGTGGGATATATATTTTACCCACACACATTTGGAACTCTCCTGGGGTACCCTCACACGTATTATTCCCTCGTTTAGTGGATATTTTCACAAAAAAGTGAAATTTTCAAAAATCAAGAAAATTGGCTGAAAACGACTAAATATCAAGGACTCATTGGGCGAATTGCTCTAGAACTAAAATCGGAATGCTCACTGACATTTCCCCTATCTGAAAGTCTGATAAACGCCGAAAAATGACTAAGTCCAAAAAAAAATTTGTTCAACTTTTTTCAATTTTACCCCCATGGGTTATATATTCTACCCACACACATTTGGAACTCTCCTGGGGTACCCTCACACGTATTATTCCCTCGTTTAGTGGATATTTTCACAAAAAAGTGAAATTTTCAAAAATCCAGAAAATTGGCTGAAAACGACTAAATATCAAGGACTCATTGGGCGAATCGCTCTGGAACTGAAATCGTAATGCTCACTCACATTTCCCCTATCTGAAAGTCTGATAAACGCCGGAAAAATGACTAAGTCCAAAAAAAAATTTTTTTAAACTTTTTTCAATTTTACCCCCGTGGGATATATATTTTACCCACACACATTTGGAACTCTCCTGGGGTACCCTCACACATATTATTCCCTCATTTAGTGGATATTTTCACAAAAAAGTGAAATTTTCAAAAATCCAGAAAATTGGCTGAAAACGACTAAATATCAAGGACTCATTGGGCGAATCGCTCTGGAACTGAAATCGGAATGCTCACTCACATTTCCCCTATCTGAAAGTCTGATAAACGGCGGAAAAATGACTAAGTCCCAAAAAAAAATTTTTTTCAACTTTTTTCAATTTTACCCCCGTGGGTTATGTATTCTACCCACACACATTTGGAACTCTCCTGGGGTACCCTCACACATATTATTTCCTCATTTAGTGGATATTTTCACAAAAAAGTGAAATTTTCAAAAATCCAGAAAATTGGCTGAAAATGACTAAATATCAAGGACTCATTGGGCGAATCGCTCTGGAACTGAAATCGGAACGCTCACTGACATTTCCCCTATCTGAAAGTCTGATAAACGCCGAAAAATGACTAAGTCCAAAAAAAAATTTGTTCAACTTTTTTCAATTTTACCCCGTGGGATATATATTCTACCCACACACATTTGGAACTCTCCTGGGGTACCCTCACACGTATTATTCCCTCGTTTAGTGGATATTTTCACAAAAAAGTGAAATTTTCAAAAATCAAGAAAATTGGCTGAAAACGACTAAATATCAAGGACTCATTGGGCGAATTGCTCTAGAACTAAAATTGGAACGCTCACTGACATTTCCCCTATCTGAAAGTCTGATAAACGCCGAAAAATGACTAAGTCCAAAAAAAAATTTGTTCAACTTTTTTCAATTTTACCCCCATGGGTTATATATTCTACCCACACACATTTGGAACTCTCCTGGGGTACCCTCACACGTATTATTCCCTCGTTTAGTGGATATTTTCACAAAAAAGTGAAATTTTCAAAAATCCAGAAAATTGGCTGAAAACGACTAAATATCAAGGACTCATTGGGCGAATCGCTCTGGAACTGAAATCGGAACGCTCACTGACATTTCCCCTATCTGAAAGTCTGATAAACGCCGAAAAATGACTAAGTCCAAAAAAAAATTTGTTCAACTTTTTTCAATTTTACCCCGTGGGATATATATTCTACCCACACACATTTGGAACTCTCCTGGGGTACCCTCACACATATTATTCCCTCATTTACTGGATATTTTCACAAAAAAGTGAAATTTTCAAAAATCCAGAAAATTGGTTGAAAACGACTAAATATCAAGGACTCATTGGGCGAATCGCTCTGGAACTGAAATCGTAATGCTCACTCACATTTCCCCTATCTGAAAGTCTGATAAACGCCGGAAAAATGACTAAGTCCAAAAAAAATTTTTTTTCAACTTTTTTCAATTTTACCCCCGTGGGATATATATTTTACCCACACACATTTGGAACTCTCCTGGGGTACCCTCACACATATTATTTCCTCATTTAGTGGATATTTTCACAAAAAAGTGAAATTTTCAAAAATCCAGAAAATTGGCTGAAAATGACTAAATATCAAGCACTCATTGGGCGAATCGCTCTGGAACTGAAATCGGAACGCTCACTGACATTTCCCCTATCTGAAAGTCTGATAAACGTCGAAAAATGACTAAGTCCAAAAAAAAATTTGTTCAACTTTTTTCAATTTTACCCCGTGGGATATATATTCTACCCACACACATTTGGAACTCTCCTGGGGTACCCTCACACGTATTATTCCCTCGTTTAGTGGATATTTTCACAAAAAAGTGAAATTTTCAAAAATCAAGAAAATTGGCTGAAAACGACTAAATATCAAGGACTCATTGGGCGAATTGCTCTAGAACTAAAATCGGAACGCTCACTGACATTTCCCCTATCTGAAAGTCTGATAAACGCCGAAAAATGACTAAGTCCAAAAAAAAATTTGTTCAACTTTTTTCAATTTTACCCCCATGGGTTATATATTCTACCCACACACATTTGGAACTCTCCTGGGGTACCCTCACACGTATTATTCCCTCGTTTAGTGGATATTTTCACAAAAAAGTGAAATTTTCAAAAATCCAGAAAATTGGCTGAAAACGACTAAATATCAAGGACTCATTGGACGAATTGCTCTGAAACTGAAATCGGAACGCTCACTGACATTTCCCCTATCTGAAAGTCTGATAAACGCCGAAAAATGACTAAGTCCAAAAAAAAATTTGTTCAACTTTTTTCAATTTTACCCCGTGGGATATATATTCTACCCACACACATTTGGAACTCTCCTGGGGTACCCTCACACATATTATTCCCTCATTTAGTGGATATTTTCACAAAAAAGTGAAATTTTCAAAAATCCAGAAAAGTGGCTGAAAATGACTAAATATCAAGGACTCATTGGGCGAATCGCTCTGGAACTGAAATCGGAATGCTCACTCACATTTCCCCTATCTGAAAGTCTGATAAACGGCGGAAAAATGACTAAGTCCCAAAAAAATTTTTTTTTCAACTTTTTTCAATTTTACCCCCGTGGGATATATATTCTACCCACACACATTTGGAACTCTCCTGGGGTACCCTCACACATATTATTCCCTCATTTAGTGGATATTTTCACAAAAAAGTGAAATTTTCAAAAATCCAGAAAATTGGCTGAAAACGACTAAATATCAAGGACTCATTGGGCGAATCGCTCTGGAACTGAAATCGGAATGCTCACTGACATTTCCCCTATCTGAAAGTCTGATAAACGCCGGAAAAATGACTAAGTCCAAAAAAAATTTTTTTTCAACTTTTTTCAATTTTACCCCGTGGGATATATATTCTACCCACACACATTTGGAACTCTCCTGGGGTACCCTCACACATATTATTCCCTCGTTTAGTGGATATTTTCACAAAAAAGTGAAATTTTCAAAAATCCAGAAAATTGGCTGAAAACGACTAAATATCAAGGACTCATTGGGCGAATTGCTCTGGAACTGAAATCGGAACGCTCACTGACATTTCCCCTATCTGAAAGTCTGATAAACGGCGGAAAAATGACTAAGTCCAAAAAAAATTTTTTTTAAACTTTTTTCAATTTTACCCCCGTGGGATATATATTTTACCCACACACATTTGGAACTCTCCTGGGGTACCCTCACACATATTATTCCCTCATTTAGTGGATATTTTCATAAAAAAGTGAAATTTTCAAAAATCCAGAAAATTGGCTGAAAACGACTAAATATCAAGGACTCATTGGGCGAATTGCTCTGGAACTGAAATCGGAACGCTCACTGACATTTCCCCTATCTGAAAGTCTGATAAATGCCAGAAAAATGACTAAGTCCAAAAAATAATTTGTTCAACTTTTTTCAATTTTACCCCCGTGGGATAAATATTCTACCCACACACATTTGGAACTCTCCTGGGGTACCCTCACACATATTATTCCCTCATTTAGTGGATATTTTCACAAAAAAGTGAAATTTTCAAAAATCCAGAAAATTGGCTGAAAACGACTAAATATCAAGGACTCATTGGGCGAATCGCTCTGGAACTGAAATCGGAATGCTCACTGACATTTCCCCTATCTGAAAGTCTGATAAACGCCGGAAAAATGACTAAGTCCAAAAAAAATTTTTTTTCAACTTTTTTCAATTTTACCCCGTGGGATATATATTCTACCCAAACACATTTGGAACTCTCCTGGGGTACCCTCACACATATTATTCCCTCGTTTAGTGGATATTTTCACAAAAAAGTGAAATTTTCAAAAATCCAGAAAATTGGCTGAAAACGACTAAATATCAAGGACTCATTGGGCGAATTGCTCTGGAACTGAAATCGGAACGCTCACTGACATTTCCCCTATCTGAAAGTCTGATAAACGCCGAAAAATGACTAAGTCCAAAAAAAAATTTGTTCAACTTTTTTCAATTTTACCCCGTGGGATATATATTCTACCCACACACATTTGGAACTCTCCTGGGGTACCCTCACACATATTATTCCCTCATTTAGTGGATATTTTCACAAAAAAGTGAAATTTTCAAAAATCCAGAAAATTGGCTGAAAACGACTAAATATCAAGGACTCATTGGGCGAATTGCTCTGGAACTGAAATCGGAACACTCACTGACATTTCCCCTATCTGAAAGTCTGATAAACGCCGGAAAAATGACTAAGTCCAAAAAAAATTTTGTTCAACTTTTTTCAATTTTACCCCGTGGGATATATATTCTACCCACACACATTTGGAACTCTCCTGGGGTACCCTCACACATATTATTCCCTCATTTAGTGGATATTTTCACAAAAAAGTGAAATTTTCAAAAATCCAGAAAATTGGCTGAAAATGACTAAATATCAAGGACTCATTGGGCGAATCGCTCTGGAACTGAAATCGGAATGCTCACTCACATTTCCCCTATCTGAAAGTCTGATAAACGGCGGAAAAATGACTAAGTCCCAAAAAAAAATTTTTTTCAACTTTTTTCAATTTTACCCCCGTGGATTATGTATTCTACCCACACACATTTGGAACTCTCCTGGGGTACCCTCACACATATTATTCCCTCATTTAGTGGATATTTTCACAAAAAAGTGAAATTTTCAAAAATCCAGAAAATTGGCTGAAAATGACTAAATATCAAGGACTCATTGGGCGAATCGCTCTGGAACTGAAATCGGAACGCTCACTGACATTTCCCCTATCTGAAAATCTGATAAACGCCGAAAAATGACTAAGTCCAAAAAAAAATTTGTTCAACTTTTTTCAATTTTACCCCGTGGGATATATATTCTACCCACACACATTTGGAACTCTCCTGGGGTACCCTCACACATATTATTCCCTCATTTAGTGGATATTTTCACAAAAAAGTGAAATTTTCAAAAATCCAGAAAATTGGCTGAAAACGACTAAATATCAAGGACTCATTGGGCGAATCGCTCTGGAACTGAAATTGGAATGCTCACTCACATTTCCCCTATCTGAAAGTCTGATAAACGCCGGAAAAATGACTAAGTCCAAAAAAAAATTTTTTAAACTTTTTTCAATTTTACCCCCGTGGGATATATATTTTACCCACACACATTTGGAACTCTCCTGGGGTACCCTCACACATATTATTCCCTCATTTAGTGGATATTTTCACAAAAAAGTGAAATTTTCAAAAATCCAGAAAATTGGCTGAAAACGACTAAATATCAAGGACTCATTTTGCGAATCGCTCTGGAACTGAAATCGTAATGCTCACTCACATTTCCCCTATCTGAAAGTCTGATAAACGGCGGAAAAATGACTAAGTCCAAAAAAAAATTTTTTAAAACTTTTTTCAATTTTACCCCCGTGGGATATATATTTTACCCACACACATTTGGAACTCTCCTGGGGTACCCTCACACATATTATTCCCTCATTTAGTGGATATTTTCATAAAAGAGTGAAATTTTCAAAAATCCAGAAAATTGGCTGAAAACGACTATATATCAAGGACTCATTGGGCGAATTGCTCTGGAACTGAAATCGGAACGCTCACTGACATTTCCCCTATCTGAAAGTCTGATAAATGCCAGAAAAATGACTAAGTCCAAAAAAAAATTTTTTAAACTTTTTTCAATTTTACCCCCGTGGGATATATATTTTACCCACACACATTTGGAACTCTCCTGGGGTACCCTCACACATATTATTCCCTCATTTAGTGGATATTTTCACAAAAAAGTGAAATTTTCAAAAATCCAGAAAATTGGCTGAAAACGACTAAATATCAAGGACTCATTTTGCGAATCGCTCTGGAACTGAAATCGTAATGCTCACTCACATTTCCCCTATCTGAAAGTCTGATAAACGGCGGAAAAATGACTAAGTCCAAAAAAAAATTTTTTAAAACTTTTTTCAATTTTACCCCCGTGGGATATATATTTTACCCACACACATTTGGAACTCTCCTGGGGTACCCTCACACATATTATTCCCTCATTTAGTGGATATTTTCATAAAAGAGTGAAATTTTCAAAAATCCAGAAAATTGGCTGAAAACGACTAAATATCAAGGACTCATTGGGCGAATTGCTCTGGAACTGAAATCGGAACGCTCACTGACATTTCCCCTATCTGAAAGTCTGATAAATGCCAGAAAAATGACTAAGTCCAAAAAATAATTTGTTCAACTTTTTTCAATTTTACCCCCGTGGGATATATATTCTACCCACACACATTTGGAACTCTCCTGGGGTACCCTCACACATATTATTCCCTCATTTAGTGGATATTTTCACAAAAAAGTGAAATTTTCAAAAATCCAGAAAATTGGCTGAAAACGACTAAATATCAAGGACTCATTGGGCGAATCGCTCTGGAACTGAAATCGGAATGCTCACTGACATTTCCCCTATCTGAAAGTCTGATAAACGCCGGAAAAATGACTAAGTCCAAAAAAAATTTTTTTTCAACTTTTTTCAATTTTACCCCGTGGGATATATATTCTACCCACACACATTTGGAACTCTCCTGGGGTACCCTCACACATATTATTCCCTCGTTTAGTGGATATTTTCACAAAAAAGTGACATTTTCAAAAATCCAGAAAATTGGCTGAAAACGACTAAATATCAAGGACTCATTGGGCGAATTGCTCTGGAACTGAAATCGGAACGCTCACTGACATTTCCCCTATCTGAAAGTCTGATAAACGCCGGAAAAATGACTAAGTCCAAAAAAAAATTTTTTTCAACTTTTTTCAATTTTACCCCGTGGGATATATATTCTACCCACACACATTTGGAACTCTCCTGGGGTACCCTCACACATATTATTCCCTCATTTAGTGGATATTTTCACAAAAAAGTGAAATTTTCAAAAATCCAGAAAATTGGCTGAAAACGACTAAATATCAAGGACTCATTGGGCGAATCGCTCTGGAACTGAAATCGGAATGCTCACTGACATTTCCCCTATCTGAAAGTCTGATAAACGGCGGAAAAATGACTAAGTCCAAAAAAAATTTTTTTTCAACTTTTTTCAATTTTACCCCGTGGGATATATATTCTACCCACACACATTTGGAACTCTCCTGGGGTACCCTCACACATATTATTCCCTCGTTTAGTGGATATTTTCACAAAAAAGTGAAATTTTCAAAAATCCAGAAAATTGGCTGAAAACGACTAAATATCAAGGACTCATTGGGCGAATTGCTCTGGAACTGAAATCGGAACGCTCACTGACATTTCCCCTATCTGAAAGTCTGATAAACGCCGAAAAATGACTAAGTCCAAAAAAAAATTTGTTCAACTTTTTTCAATTTTACCCCGTGGGATATATATTCTACCCACACACATTTGGAACTCTCCTGGGGTACCCTCACACATATTATTCCCTCATTTAGTGGATATTTTCACAAAAAAGTGAAATTTTCAAAAATCCAGAAAATTGGCTGAAAACGACTAAATATCAAGGACTCATTGGGCGAATTGCTCTGGAACTGAAATCGGAACGCTCACTGACATTTCCCCTATCTGAAAGTCTGATAAACGCCGGAAAAATGACTAAGTCCAAAAAAAATTTTTTTTCAACTTTTTTCAATTTTACCCCGTGGGATATATATTCTACCCACACACATTTGGAACTCTCCTGGGGTACCCTCACACATATTATTCCCTCATTTAGTGGATATTTTCACAAAAAAGTGAAATTTTCAAAAATCCAGAAAATTGGCTGAAAACGACTAAATATCAAGGACTCATTGGGCGAATTGCTCTGGAACTGAAATCGGAACACTCACTGACATTTCCCCTATCTGAAAGTCTGATAAACGGCGGAAAAATGACTAAGTCCAAAAAAAATTTTGTTCAACTTTTTTCAATTTTACCCCGTGGGATATATATTCTACCCACACACATTTGGAACTCTCCTGGGGTACCCTCACACATATTATTCCCTCATTTAGTGGATATTTTCACAAAAAAGTGAAATTTTCAAAAATCCAGAAAATTGGCTGAAAATGACTAAATATCAAGGACTCATTGGGCGAATCGCTCTGGAACTGAAATCGGAACGCTCACTGACATTTCCCCTATCTGAAAATCTGATAAACGCCGAAAAATGACTAAGTCCAAAAAAAAATTTGTTCAACTTTTTTCAATTTTACCCCGTGGGATATATATTCTACCCACACACATTTGGAACTCTCCTGGGGTACCCTCACACATATTATTCCCTCATTTAGTGGATATTTTCACAAAAAAGTGAAATTTTCAAAAATCCAGAAAATTGACTGAAAACGACTAAATATCAAGGACTCATTGGGCGAATCGCTCTGGAACTGAAATCGGAATGCTCACTCACATTTCCCCTATCTGAAAGTCTGATAAACGCCGGAAAAATGACTAAGTCCCAAAAAAAATTTTTTTAAACTTTTTTCAATTTTACCCCCGTGGGATATATATTTTACCCACACACATTTGGAACTCTCCTGGGGTACCCTCACACATATTATTCCCTCATTTAGTGGATATTTTCACAAAAAAGTGAAATTTTCAAAAATCCAGAAAATTGGCTGAAAACGACTAAATATCAAGGACTCATTGGGCGAATCGCTCTGGAACTGAAATTGGAATGCTCACTCACATTTCCCCTATCTGAAAGTCTGATAAACGCCGGAAAAATGACTAAGTCCAAAAAAAAATTTTTTAAACTTTTTTCAATTTTACCCCCGTGGGATATATATTTTACCCACACACATTTGGAACTCTCCTGGGGTACCCTCACACATATTATTCCCTCATTTAGTGGATATTTTCACAAAAAAGTGAAATTTTCAAAAACCATGAAATTGGCTGAAAACGACTAAATATCAAGGACTCATTGGGCGAATCGCTCTGGAACTGAAATCGTAATGCTCACTCACATTTCCCCTATCTGAAAGTCTGATAAACGCCGGAAAAATGACTAAGTCCAAAAAAAAAATTTTTTTAAACTTTTTTCAATTTTACCCCCGTGGGATATATATTTTACCCACACACATTTGGAACTCTCCTGGGGTACCCTCACACATATTATTCCCTCATTTAGTGGATATTTTCCCAAAAAAGTGAAATTTTCAAAAATCCAGAAAATTGGCTGAAAACGACTAAATATCAAGGACTCATTGGGCGAATCGCTCTGGAACTGAAATCGTAATGCTCACTCACATTTCCCCTATCTGAAAGTCTGATAAACGCCGGAAAAATGACTAAGTCCAAAAAAAATTTTTTTTCAACATTTTTCAATTTTACCCCCGTGGGTTATATATTCTACCCACACACATTTGGAACTCTCCTGGGGTACCCTCACACATATTATTCCCTCATTTAGTGGATATTTTCACAAAAAAGTGAAATTTTCAAAAATCCAGAAAATTGGCTGAAAATGACTAAATATCAAGGACTCATTGGGCGAATCGCTCTGGAACTGAAATTGGAACGCTCACTGACATTTCCCCTATCTGAAAGTCTGATAAACGCCGAAAAATGACTAAGTCCAAAAAAAAATTTGTTCAACTTTTTTCAATTTTACCCCGTGGGATATATATTCTACCCACACACATTTGGAACTCTCCTGGGGTACCCTCACACATATTATTCCCTCATTTAGTGGATATTTTCACAAAAAAGTGAAATTTTCAAAAATCCAGAAAATTGGCTGAAAATGACTAAATATCAAGGACTCATTGGGCGAATCGCTCTGGAACTGAAATCGGAACGCTCACTGACATTTCCCCTATCTGAAAATCTGATAAACGCCGAAAAATGACTAAGTCCAAAAAAAAATTTGTTCAACTTTTTTCAATTTTACCCCGTGGGATATATATTCTACCCACACACATTTGGAACTCTCCTGGGGTACCCTCACACATATTATTCCCTCATTTAGTGGATATTTTCACAAAAAAGTGAAATTTTCAAAAATCCAGAAAATTGACTGAAAACGACTAAATATCAAGGACTCATTGGGCGAATCGCTCTGGAACTGAAATCGGAATGCTCACTCACATTTCCCCTATCTGAAAGTCTGATAAACGCCGGAAAAATGACTAAGTCCCAAAAAAAATTTTTTTAAACTTTTTTCAATTTTACCCCCGTGGGATATATATTTTACCCACACACATTTGGAACTCTCCTGGGGTACCCTCACACATATTATTCCCTCATTTAGTGGATATTTTCACAAAAAAGTGAAATTTTCAAAAATCCAGAAAATTGGCTGAAAACGACTAAATATCAAGGACTCATTGGGCGAATCGCTCTGGAACTGAAATCGGAATGCTCACTCACATTTCCCCTATCTGAAAGTCTGATAAACGGCGGAAAAATGACTAAGTCCCAAAAAAAAATTTTTTTCAACTTTTTTCAATTTTACCCCCGTGGGATATATATTCTACCCACACACATTTGGAACTCTCCTGGGGTACCCTCACACATATTATTCCCTCATTTAGTGGATATTTTCACAAAAAAGTGAAATTTTCAAAAACCAGAAAATTGGCTGAAAATGACTAAATATCAAGGACTCATTGGGCGAATCGCTCTGGAACTGAAATCGGAACGCTCACTGACATTTCCCCTATCTGAAAGTCTGATAAACGCCGAAAAATGACTAAGTCCAAAAAAAAATTTGTTCAACTTTTTTCAATTTTACCCCCGTGGGATATATATTCTACCCACACACATTTGGAACTCTCCTGGGGTACCCTCACACATATTATTCCCTCATTTAGTGGATATTTTCCCAAAAAAGTGAAATTTTCAAAAATCCAGAAAATTGGCTGAAAACGACTAAATATCAAGGACTCATTGGGCGAATCGCTCTGGAACTGAAATCGTAATGCTCACTCACATTTCCCCTATCTGAAAGTCTGATAAACGCCGGAAAAATGACTAAGTCCAAAAAAAAAATTTTTTTAAACTTTTTTCAATTTTACCCCCGTGGGATATATATTTTACCCACACACATTTGGAACTCTCCTGGGGTACCCTCACACATATTATTCCCTCATTTAGTGGATATTTTCCCAAAAAAGTGAAATTTTCAAAAATCCAGAAAATTGGCTGAAAACGACTAAATATCAAGGACTCATTGGGCGAATCGCTCTGGAACTGAAATCGTAATGCTCACTCACATTTCCCCTATCTGAAAGTCTGATAAACGCCGGAAAAATGACTAAGTCCAAAAAAAATTTTTTTTCAACATTTTTCAATTTTACCCCCGTGGGTTATATATTCTACCCACACACATTTGGAACTCTCCTGGGGTACCCTCACACATATTATTCCCTCATTTAGTGGATATTTTCACAAAATTGAAATTTTCAAAAATCCAGAAAATTGGCTGAAAATGACTAAATATCAAGGACTCATTGGGCGAATCGCTCTGGAACTGAAATCGGAACGCTCACTGACATTTCCCCTATCTGAAAGTCTGATAAACGCCGAAAAATGACTAAGTCCAAAAAAAAATTTGTTCAACTTTTTTCAATTTTACCCCGTGGGATATATATTCTACCCACACACATTTGGAACTCTCCTGGGGTACCCTCACACATATTATTCCCTCATTTAGTGGATATTTTCACAAAAAAGTGAAATTTTCAAAAATCCAGAAAATTGGCTGAAAATGACTAAATATCAAGGACTCATTGGGCGAATCGCTCTGGAACTGAAATCGGAACGCTCACTGACATTTCCCCTATCTGAAAGTCTGATAAACGCCGAAAAATGACTAAGTCCAAAAAAAAATTTGTTCAACTTTTTTCAATTTTACCCCGTGGGATATATATTCTACCCACACACATTTGGAACTCTCCTGGGGTACCCTCACACATTTTATTCCCTCATTTAGTGGATATTTTCACAAAAAAGTGAAATTTTCAAAAATCCAGAAAATTGGCTGAAAACGACTAAATATCAAGGACTCATTGGGCGAATTGCTCTGGAACTGAAATCGGAACGCTCACTGACATTTCCCCGATCTGAAACTCTGATAAACGCCGGAAAAATGACTAAGTCCAAAAAAAAATTTTTTTCAACTTTTTTCAATTTTACCCCGTGGGATATATATTCTACCCACACACATTTGGAACTCTCCTGGGGTTCCCTCACACATATTATTCCCTCATTTAGTGGATATTTTCACAAAAAAGTGAAATTTTCAAAAATCCAGAAAACTGGCTGAAAACGACTAAATATGAAGGACTCATTGGGCGAATCACTCTGGAACTGAAATCGGAATGCTCACTGACATTTCCCCTATCTGAAAGTCTGATAAACGCCGGAAAAATGACTAAGTCCAAAAAAATTTTTTTTTAAACTTTTTTCAATTTTACCCCCGTGGGATATATATTTTACCCACACACATTTGGAACTCTCCTGGGGTACCCTCACACATATTATTCCCTCATTTAGTGGATATTTTCATAAAAAAGTGAAATTTTCAAAAATCCAGAAAATTGGCTGAAAACGACTAAATATCAAGGACTCATTGGGCGAATTGCTCTGGAACTGAAATCGGAACGCTCACTGACATTTCCCCTATCTGAAAGTCTGATAAATGCCAGAAAAATGACTAAGTCCAAAAAAAAATTTTTTTCAACTTTTTTCAATTTTACCCCGTGGGATATATATTCTACCCACACACATTTGGAACTCTCCTGGGGTTCCCTCACACATATTATTCCCTCATTTAGTGGATATTTTCACAAAAAAGTGAAATTTTCAAAAATCCAGAAAATTGGCTGAAAACGACTAAATATCAAGGACTCATTGGGCGAATCGCTCTGGAACTGAAATCGTAATGCTCACTCACATTTCCCCTATCTGAAAGTCTGATAAACGCCGGAAAAATGACTAAGTCCAAAAAAAAAATTTTTTTAAACTTTTTTCAATTTTACCCCCGTGGGATATATATTTTACCCATACACATTTGGAACTCTCCTGGGGTACCCTCACACATATTATTCCCTCATTTAGTGGATATTTTCCCAAAAAAGTGAAATTTTCAAAAATCCAGAAAATTGGCTGAAAACGACTAAATATCAAGGACTCATTGGGCGAATCGCTCTGGAACTGAAATCGTAATGCTCACTCACATTTCCCCTATCTGAAAGTCTGATAAACGCCGGAAAAATGACTAAGTCCAAAAAAAATTTTTTTTCAACATTTTTCAATTTTACCCCCGTGGGTTATATATTCTACCCACACACATTTGGAACTCTCCTGGGGTACCCTCACACATATTATTCCCTCATTTAGTGGATATTTTCACAAAATTGAAATTTTCAAAAATCCAGAAAATTGGCTGAAAATGACTAAATATCAAGGACTCATTGGGCGAATCGCTCTGGAACTGAAATCGGAACGCTCACTGACATTTCCCCTATCTGAAAGTCTGATAAACGCCGAAAAATGACTAAGTCCAAAAAAAAATTTGTTCAACTTTTTTCAATTTTACCCCGTGGGATATATATTCTACCCACACACATTTGGAACTCTCCTGGGGTACCCTCACACATATTATTCCCTCATTTAGTGGATATTTTCACAAAAAAGTGAAATTTTCAAAAATCCAGAAAATTGGCTGAAAATGACTAAATATCAAGGACTCATTGGGCGAATCGCTCTGGAACTGAAATCGGAACGCTCACTGACATTTCCCCTATCTGAAAGTCTGATAAACGCCGAAAAATGACTAAGTCCAAAAAAAAATTTGTTCAACTTTTTTCAATTTTACCCCGTGGGATATATATTCTACCCACACACATTTGGAACTCTCCTGGGGTACCCTCACACATATTATTCCCTCATTTAGTGGATATTTTCACAAAAAAGTGAAATTTTCAAAAATCCAGAAAATTGACTGAAAACGACTAAATATCAAGGACTCATTGGGCGAATCGCTCTGGAACTGAAATCGGAATGCTCACTCACATTTCCCCTATCTGAAAGTCTGATAAACGCCGGAAAAATGACTAAGTCCCAAAAAAAATTTTTTTAAACTTTTTTCAATTTTACCCCCGTGGGATATATATTTTACCCACACACATTTGGAACTCTCCTGGGGTACCCTCACACATATTATTCCCTCATTTAGTGGATATTTTCACAAAAAAGTGAAATTTTCAAAAATCCAGAAAATTGGCTGAAAACGACTAAATATCAAGGACTCATTGGGCGAATCGCTCTGGAACTGAAATTGGAATGCTCACTCACATTTCCCCTATCTGAAAGTCTGATAAACGCCGGAAAAATGACTAAGTCCAAAAAAAAATTTTTTAAACTTTTTTCAATTTTACCCCCGTGGGATATATATTTTACCCACACACATTTGGAACTCTCCTGGGGTACCCTCACACATATTATTCCCTCATTTAGTGGATATTTTCACAAAAAAGTGAAATTTTCAAAAATCCAGAAAATTGGCTGAAAACGACTAAATATCAAGGACTCATTGGGCGAATCGCTCTGGAACTGAAATCGGAATGCTCACTCACATTTCCCCTATCTGAAAGTCTGATAAACGGCGGAAAAATGACTAAGTCCCAAAAAAAAATTTTTTTCAACTTTTTTCAATTTTACCCCCGTGGGATATATATTCTACCCACACACATTTGGAACTCTCCTGGGGTACCCTCACACATATTATTCCCTCATTTAGTGGATATTTTCACAAAAAAGTGAAATTTTCAAAAACCATGAAATTGGCTGAAAACGACTAAATATCAAGGACTCATTGGGCGAATCGCTCTGGAACTGAAATCGTAATGCTCACTCACATTTCCCCTATCTGAAAGTCTGATAAACGCCGGAAAAATGACTAAGTCCAAAAAAAAAATTTTTTTAAACTTTTTTCAATTTTACCCCCGTGGGATATATATTTTACCCACACACATTTGGAACTCTCCTGGGGTACCCTCACACATATTATTCCCTCATTTAGTGGATATTTTCCCAAAAAAGTGAAATTTTCAAAAATCCAGAAAATTGGCTGAAAACGACTAAATATCAAGGACTCATTGGGCGAATCGCTCTGGAACTGAAATCGTAATGCTCACTCACATTTCCCCTATCTGAAAGTCTGATAAACGCCGGAAAAATGACTAAGTCCAAAAAAAATTTTTTTTCAACATTTTTCAATTTTACCCCCGTGGGTTATATATTCTACCCACACACATTTGGAACTCTCCTGGGGTACCCTCACACATATTATTCCCTCATTTAGTGGATATTTTCACAAAAAAGTGAAATTTTCAAAAATCCAGAAAATTGGCTGAAAATGACTAAATATCAAGGACTCATTGGGCGAATCGCTCTGGAACTGAAATTGGAACGCTCACTGACATTTCCCCTATCTGAAAGTCTGATAAACGCCGAAAAATGACTAAGTCCAAAAAAAAATTTGTTCAACTTTTTTCAATTTTACCCCGTGGGATATATATTCTACCCACACACATTTGGAACTCTCCTGGGGTACCCTCACACATATTATTCCCTCATTTAGTGGATATTTTCACAAAAAAGTGAAATTTTCAAAAATCCAGAAAATTGGCTGAAAATGACTAAATATCAAGGACTCATTGGGCGAATCGCTCTGGAACTGAAATCGGAACGCTCACTGACATTTCCCCTATCTGAAAATCTGATAAACGCCGAAAAATGACTAAGTCCAAAAAAAAATTTGTTCAACTTTTTTCAATTTTACCCCGTGGGATATATATTCTACCCACACACATTTGGAACTCTCCTGGGGTACCCTCACACATATTATTCCCTCATTTAGTGGATATTTTCACAAAAAAGTGAAATTTTCAAAAATCCAGAAAATTGACTGAAAACGACTAAATATCAAGGACTCATTGGGCGAATCGCTCTGGAACTGAAATCGGAATGCTCACTCACATTTCCCCTATCTGAAAGTCTGATAAACGCCGGAAAAATGACTAAGTCCCAAAAAAAATTTTTTTAAACTTTTTTCAATTTTACCCCCGTGGGATATATATTTTACCCACACACATTTGGAACTCTCCTGGGGTACCCTCACACATATTATTCCCTCATTTAGTGGATATTTTCACAAAAAAGTGAAATTTTCAAAAATCCAGAAAATTGGCTGAAAACGACTAAATATCAAGGACTCATTGGGCGAATCGCTCTGGAACTGAAATCGGAATGCTCACTCACATTTCCCCTATCTGAAAGTCTGATAAACGGCGGAAAAATGACTAAGTCCCAAAAAAAAATTTTTTTCAACTTTTTTCAATTTTACCCCCGTGGGATATATATTCTACCCACACACATTTGGAACTCTCCTGGGGTACCCTCACACATATTATTCCCTCATTTAGTGGATATTTTCACAAAAAAGTGAAATTTTCAAAAACCAGAAAATTGGCTGAAAATGACTAAATATCAAGGACTCATTGGGCGAATCGCTCTGGAACTGAAATCGGAACGCTCACTGACATTTCCCCTATCTGAAAGTCTGATAAACGCCGAAAAATGACTAAGTCCAAAAAAAAATTTGTTCAACTTTTTTCAATTTTACCCCCGTGGGATATATATTCTACCCACACACATTTGGAACTCTCCTGGGGTACCCTCACACATATTATTCCCTCATTTAGTGGATATTTTCCCAAAAAAGTGAAATTTTCAAAAATCCAGAAAATTGGCTGAAAACGACTAAATATCAAGGACTCATTGGGCGAATCGCTCTGGAACTGAAATCGTAATGGTCACTCACATTTCCCCTATCTGAAAGTCTGATAAACGCCGGAAAAATGACTAAGTCCAAAAAAAATTTTTTTTCAACATTTTTCAATTTTACCCCCGTGGGTTATATATTCTACCCACACACATTTGGAACTCTCCTGGGGTACCCTCACACATATTATTCCCTCATTTAGTGGATATTTTCACAAAATTGAAATTTTCAAAAATCCAGAAAATTGGCTGAAAATGACTAAATATCAAGGACTCATTGGGCGAATCGCTCTGGAACTGAAATCGGAACGCTCACTGACATTTCCCCTATCTGAAAGTCTGATAAACGCCGAAAAATGACTAAGTCCAAAAAAAAATTTGTTCAACTTTTTTCAATTTTACCCCGTGGGATATATATTCTACCCACACACATTTGGAACTCTCCTGGGGTACCCTCACACATATTATTCCCTCATTTAGTGGATATTTTCACAAAAAAGTGAAATTTTCAAAAATCCAGAAAATTGGCTGAAAATGACTAAATATCAAGGACTCATTGGGCGAATCGCTCTGGAACTGAAATCGGAACGCTCACTGACATTTCCCCTATCTGAAAGTCTGATAAACGCCGAAAAATGACTAAGTCCAAAAAAAAATTTGTTCAACTTTTTTCAATTTTACCCCGTGGGATATATATTCTACCCACACACATTTGGAACTCTCCTGGGGTACCCTCACACATATTATTCCCTCATTTAGTGGATATTTTCACAAAAAAGTGAAATTTTCAAAAATCCAGAAAATTGGCTGAAAACGACTAAATATCAAGGACTCATTGGGCGAATTGCTCTGGAACTGAAATCGGAACGCTCACTGACATTTCCCCGATCTGAAACTCTGATAAACGCCGGAAAAATGACTAAGTCCAAAAAAAAATTTTTTTCAACTTTTTTCAATTTTACCCCGTGGGATATATATTCTACCCACACACATTTGGAACTCTCCTGGGGTTCCCTCACACATATTATTCCCTCATTTAGTGGATATTTTCACAAAAAAGTGAAATTTTCAAAAATCCAGAAAACTGGCTGAAAACGACTAAATATCAAGGACTCATTGGGCGAATCACTCTGGAACTGAAATCGGAATGCTCACTGACATTTCCCCTATCTGAAAGTCTGATAAACGCCGGAAAAATGACTAAGTCCAAAAAAATTTTTTTTTAAACTTTTTTCAATTTTACCCCCGTGGGATATTTATTTTACCCACACACATTTGGAACTCTCCTGGGGTACCCTCACACATATTATTCCCTCATTTAGTGGATATTTTCATAAAAAAGTGAAATTTTCAAAAATCCAGAAAATTGGCTGAAAACGACTAAATATCAAGGACTCATTGGGCGAATTGCTCTGGAACTGAAATCGGAACGCTCACTGACATTTCCCCTATCTGAAAGTCTGATAAATGCCAGAAAAATGACTAAGTCCAAAAAAAAATTTTTTTCAACTTTTTTCAATTTTACCCCGTGGGATATATATTCTACCCACACACATTTGGAACTCTCCTGGGGTTCCCTCACACATATTATTCCCTCATTTAGTGGATATTTTCACAAAAAAGTGAAATTTTCAAAAATCCAGAAAATTGGCTGAAAACGACTAAATATCAAGGACTCATTGGGCGAATCGCTCTGGAACTGAAATCGTAATGCTCACTCACATTTCCCCTATCTGAAAGTCTGATAAACGCCGGAAAAATGACTAAGTCCAAAAAAAAAATTTTTTTAAACTTTTTTCAATTTTACCCCCGTGGGATATATATTTTACCCACACACATTTGGAACTCTCCTGGGGTACCCTCACACATATTATTCCCTCATTTAGTGGATATTTTCCCAAAAAAGTGAAATTTTCAAAAATCCAGAAAATTGGCTGAAAACGACTAAATATCAAGGACTCATTGGGCGAATCGCTCTGGAACTGAAATCGTAATGCTCACTCACATTTCCCCTATCTGAAAGTCTGATAAACGCCGGAAAAATGACTAAGTCCAAAAAAAATTTTTTTTCAACATTTTTCAATTTTACCCCCGTGGGTTATATATTCTACCCACACACATTTGGAACTCTCCTGGGGTACCCTCACACATATTATTCCCTCATTTAGTGGATATTTTCACAAAATTGAAATTTTCAAAAATCCAGAAAATTGGCTGAAAATGACTAAATATCAAGGACTCATTGGGCGAATCGCTCTGGAACTGAAATCGGAACGCTCACTGACATTTCCCCTATCTGAAAGTCTGATAAACGCCGAAAAATGACTAAGTCCAAAAAAAAATTTATTCAACTTTTTTCAATTTTACCCCGTGGGATATATATTCTACCCACACACATTTGGAACTCTCCTGGGGTACCCTCACACATATTATTCCCTCATTTAGTGGATATTTTCACAAAAAAGTGAAATTTTCAAAAATCCAGAAAATTGGCTGAAAATGACTAAATATCAAGGACTCATTGGGCGAATCGCTCTGGAACTGAAATCGGAACGCTCACTGACATTTCCCCTATCTGAAAGTCTGATAAACGCCGAAAAATGACTAAGTCCAAAAAAAAATTTGTTCAACTTTTTTCAATTTTACCCCGTGGGATATATATTCTACCCACACACATTTGGAACTCTCCTGGGGTACCCTCACACATATTATTCCCTCATTTAGTGGATATTTTCACAAAAAAGTGAAATTTTCAAAAATCCAGAAAATTGGCTGAAAACGACTAAATATCAAGGACTCATTGGGCGAATTGCTCTGGAACTGAAATCGGAACGCTCACTGACATTTCCCCGATCTGAAACTCTGATAAACGCCGGAAAAATGACTAAGTCCAAAAAAAAATTTTTTTCAACTTTTTTCAATTTTACCCCGTGGGATATATATTCTACCCACACACATTTGGAACTCTCCTGGGGTTCCCTCACACATATTATTCCCTCATTTAGTGGATATTTTCACAAAAAAGTGAAATTTTCAAAAATCCAGAAAATTGGCTGAAAACGACTAAATATCAAGGACTCATTGGGCGAATCACTCTGGAACTGAAATCGGAATGCTCACTGACATTTCCCCTATCTGAAAGTCTGATAAACGCCGGAAAAATGACTAAGTCCAAAAAAATTTTTTTTTAAACTTTTTTCAATTTTACCCCCGTGGGATATATATTCTACCCACACACATTTGGAACTCTCCTGGGGTACCCTCACACATATTATTCCCTCGTTTAGTGGATATTTTCACAAAAAAGTGAAATTTTCAAAAATCCAGAAAATTGGCTGAAAACGACTAAATATCAAGGACTCATTGGGCGAATTGCTCTGGAACTGAAATCGGAACGCTCACTGACATTTCCCCTATCTGAAAGTCTGATAAACGCTGAAAAATGACTAAGTCCAAAAAAAAATTTGTTCAACTTTTTTCAATTTTACCCCGTGGGATATATATTCTACCCACACACATTTGGAACTCTCCTGGGGTACCCTCACACATATTATTCCCTCATTTAGTGGATATTTTCACAAAAAAGTGAAATTTTCAAAAATCCAGAAAATTGGCTGAAAATGACTAAATATCAAGGACTCAATGGGCGAATCGCTCTGGAACTGAAATCGGAACGCTCACTGACATTTCCCCTATCTGAAAGTCTGATAAACGGCGGAAAAATGACTAAGTCCAAAAAAAAATTTGTTCAACTTTTTTCAATTTTACCCCGTGGGATATATATTCTACCCACACACATTTGGAACTCTCCTGGGGTACCCTCACACAAATTATTCCCTCATTTAGTGGATATTTTCACAAAAAAGTGAAATTTTCAAAAATCCAGAAAATTGGCTGAAAACGACTAAATATCAAGGACTCATTGGGCGAATTGCTCTGGAACTGAAATCGGAACACTCACTGACATTTCCCCTATCTGAAAGTCTGATAAACGGCGGAAAAATGACTAAGTCCAAAAAAAATTTTGTTCAACTTTTTTCAATTTTACCCCGTGGGATATATATTCTACCCACACACATTTGGAACTCTCCTGGGGTACCCTCACACATATTATTCCCTCATTTAGTGGATATTTTCACAAAAAAGTGAAATTTTCAAAAATCCAGAAAATTGGCTGAAAATGACTAAATATCAAGGACTCATTGGGCGAATCGCTCTGGAACTGAAATCGGAACGCTCACTGACATTTCCCCTATCTGAAAGTCTGATAAACGCCGAAAAATGACTAAGTCCAAAAAAAAATTTGTTCAACTTTTTTCAATTTTACCCCTTGGGATATATATTCTACCCACACACATTTGGAACTCTCCTGGGGTACCCTCACACATATTATTCCCTCATTTAGTGGATATTTTCACAAAAAAGTGAAATTTTCAAAAATCCAGAAAATTGGCTGAAAACGACTAAATATCAAGGACTCATTGGGCGAATTGCTCTGGAACTGAAATCGGAACACTCACTGACATTTCCCCTATCTGAAAGTCTGATAAACGGCGGAAAAATGACTAAGTCCAAAAAAAATTTTGTTCAACTTTTTTCAATTTTACCCCGTGGGATATATATTCTACCCACACACATTTGGAACTCTCCTGGGGTACCCTCACACATATTATTCCCTCATTTAGTGGATATTTTCACAAAAAAGTGAAATTTTCAAAAATCCAGAAAATTGGCTGAAAATGACTAAATATCAAGGACTCATTGGGCGAATCGCTCTGGAACTGAAATCGGAACGCTCACTGACATTTCCCCTATCTGAAAGTCTGATAAACGCCGAAAAATGACTAAGTCCAAAAAAAAATTTGTTCAACTTTTTTCAATTTTACCCCGTGGGATATATATTCTACCCACACACATTTGGAACTCTCCTGGGGTACCCTCACACATATTATTCCCTCATTTAGTGGATATTTTCACAAAAAAGTGAAATTTTCAAAAATCCAGAAAATTGGCTGAAAACGACTAAATATCAAGGACTCATTGGGCGAATCGCTCTGGAACTGAAATCGGAATGCTCACTCACATTTCCCCTATCTGAAAGTCTGATAAACGGCGGAAAAATGACTAAGTCCAAAAAAAAATTTGTTCAACTTTTTTCAATTTTACCCCGTGGGATATATATTCTACCCACACACATTTGGAACTCTCCTGGGGTACCCTCACACAAATTATTCCCTCATTTAGTGGATATTTTCACAAAAAAGTGAAATTTTCAAAAATCCAGAAAATTGGCTGAAAACGACTAAATATCAAGGACTCATTGGGCGAATTGCTCTGGAACTGAAATCGGAACACTCACTGACATTTCCCCTATCTGAAAGTCTGATAAACGGCGGAAAAATGACTAAGTCCAAAAAAAATTTTGTTCAACTTTTTTCAATTTTACCCCGTGGGATATATATTCTACCCACACACATTTGGAACTCTCCTGGGGTACCCTCACACATATTATTCCCTCATTTAGTGGATATTTTCACAAAAAAGTGAAATTTTCAAAAATCCAGAAAATTGGCTGAAAATGACTAAATATCAAGGACTCATTGGGCGAATCGCTCTGGAACTGAAATCGGAACGCTCACTGACATTTCCCCTATCTGAAAGTCTGATAAACGCCGAAAAATGACTAAGTCCAAAAAAAAATTTGTTCAACTTTTTTCAATTTTACCCCTTGGGATATATATTCTACCCACACACATTTGGAACTCTCCTGGGGTACCCTCACACATATTATTCCCTCATTTAGTGGATATTTTCACAAAAAAGTGAAATTTTCAAAAATCCAGAAAATTGGCTGAAAACGACTAAATATCAAGGACTCATTGGGCGAATTGCTCTGGAACTGAAATCGGAACACTCACTGACATTTCCCCTATCTGAAAGTCTGATAAACGGCGGAAAAATGACTAAGTCCAAAAAAAATTTTGTTCAACTTTTTTCAATTTTACCCCGTGGGATATATATTCTACCCACACACATTTGGAACTCTCCTGGGGTACCCTCACACATATTATTCCCTCATTTAGTGGATATTTTCACAAAAAAGTGAAATTTTCAAAAATCCAGAAAATTGGCTGAAAATGACTAAATATCAACTACTCATTGGGCGAATCGCTCTGGAACTGAAATCGGAACGCTCACTGACATTTCCCCTATCTGAAAGTCTGATAAACGCCGAAAAATGACTAAGTCCAAAAAAAAATTTGTTCAACTTTTTTCAATTTTACCCCGTGGGATATATATTCTACCCACACACATTTGGAACTCTCCTGGGGTACCCTCACACATATTATTCCCTCATTTAGTGGATATTTTCACAAAAAAGTGAAATTTTCAAAAATCCAGAAAATTGGCTGAAAACGACTAAATATCAAGGACTCATTGGGCGAATCGCTCTGGAACTGAAATCGGAATGCTCACTCACATTTCCCCTATCTGAAAGTCTGATAAACGGCGGAAAAATGACTAAGTCCAAAAAAAAATTTGTTCAACTTTTTTCAATTTTACCCCGTGGGATATATATTCTACCCACACACATTTGGAACTCTCCTGGGGTACCCTCACACATATTATTCCCTCATTTAGTGGATATTTTCACAAAAAAGTGAAATTTTCAAAAATCCAGAAAATTGACTGAAAACGACTAAATATCAAGGACTCATTGGGCGAATCGCTCTGGAACTGAAATCGGAATGCTCACTCACATTTCCCCTATCTGAAAGTCTGATAAACGCCGGAAAAATGACTAAGTCCAAAAAAAAATTTTTTAAACTTTTTTCAATTTTACCCCCGTGGGATATATATTTTACCCACACACATTTGGAACTCTCCTGGGGTACCCTCACACATATTATTCCCTCATTTAGTGGATATTTTCCCAAAAAAGTGAAATTTTCAAAAATCCAGAAAATTGGCTGAAAACGACTGAATATCAAGGACTCATTGGGCGAATCGCACTGGAACTGAAATCGGAATGCTCACTCACATTTCCCCTATCTGAAAGTCTGATAAACGGCGGAAAAATGACTAAGTCCCAAAAAAAAATTTTTTTTCAACTTTTTTCAATTTTACCCCCGTGGGATATATATTCTTACCCACACACATTTGGAACTCTCCTGGGGTACCCTCACACATATTATTCCCTCATTTAGTGGATATTTTCACAAAAAAGTGAAATTTTCAAAAACCAGAAAATTGGCTGAAAACGACTAAATATCAAGGACTCATTGGGCGAATCACTCTGGAACTGAAATCGGAATGCTCACTGACATTTCCCCTATCTGAAAGTCTGATAAACGCCGGAAAAATGACTAAGTCCAAAAAAATTTTTTTTTAAACTTTTTTCAATTTTACCCCCGTGGGATATATATTTTACCCACACACATTTGGAACTCTCCTGGGGTACCCTCACAAATATTATTCCCTCATTTAGTGGATATTTTCATAAAAAAGTGAAATTTTCAAAAATCCAGAAAATTGGCTGAAAACGACTAAATATCAAGGACTCATTGGGCGAATTGCTCTGGAACTGAAATCGGAACGCTCACTGACATTTCCCCTATCTGAAAGTCTGATAAATGCCAGAAAAATGACTAAGTCCAAAAAAAAATTTTTTTCAACTTTTTTCAATTTTACCCCGTGGGATATATATTCTACCCACACACATTTGGAACTCTCCTGGGGTTCCCTCACACATATTATTCCCTCATTTAGTGGATATTTTCACAAAAAAGTGAAATTTTCAAAAATCCAGAAAATTGGCTGAAAACGACTAAACATCAAGGACTCATTGGGCGAATCGCTCTGGAACTGAAATCGGAATGCTCACTGACATTTCCCCTATCTGAAAGTCTGATAAACGCCGGAAAAATGACTAAGTCCAAAAAAAATTTTTTTTCAACTTTTTTCAATTTTACCCCGTGGGATATATATTCTACCCACACACATTTGGAACTCTCCTGGGGTACCCTCACACATATTATTCCCTCGTTTAGTGGATATTTTCACAAAAAAGTGAAATTTTCAAAAATCCAGAAAATTGGCTGAAAACGACTAAATATCAAGGACTCATTGGGCGAATTGCTCTGGAACTGAAATCGGAACGCTCACTGACATTTCCCCTATCTGAAAGTCTGATAAACGCTGAAAAATGACTAAGTCCAAAAAAAAATTTGTTCAACTTTTTTCAATTTTACCCCGTGGGATATATATTCTACCCACACACATTTGGAACTCTCCTGGGGTACCCTCACACATATTATTCCCTCATTTAGTGGATATTTTCACAAAAAAGTGAAATTTTCAAAAATCCAGAAAATTGGCTGAAAATGACTAAATATCAAGGACTCAATGGGCGAATCGCTCTGGAACTGAAATCGGAACGCTCACTGACATTTCCCCTATCTGAAAGTCTGATAAACGGCGGAAAAATGACTAAGTCCAAAAAAAAATTTGTTCAACTTTTTTCAATTTTACCCCGTGGGATATAAATTCTACCCACACACATTTGGAACTCTCCTGGGGTACCCTCACACAAATTATTCCCTCATTTAGTGGATATTTTCACAAAAAAGTGAAATTTTCAAAAATCCAGAAAATTGGCTGAAAACGACTAAATATCAAGGACTCATTGGGCGAATTGCTCTGGAACTGAAATCGGAACACTCACTGACATTTCCCCTATCTGAAAGTCTGATAAACGGCGGAAAAATGACTAAGTCCAAAAAAAATTTTGTTCAACTTTTTTCAATTTTACCCCGTGGGATATATATTCTACCCACACACATTTGGAACTCTCCTGGGGTACCCTCACACATATTATTCCCTCATTTAGTGGATATTTTCACAAAAAAGTGAAATTTTCAAAAATCCAGAAAATTGGCTGAAAATGACTAAATATCAAGGACTCATTGGGCGAATCGCTCTGGAACTGAAATCGGAACGCTCACTGACATTTCCCCTATCTGAAAGTCTGATAAACGCCGAAAAATGACTAAGTCCAAAAAAAAATTTGTTCAACTTTTTTCAATTTTACCCCTTGGGATATATATTCTACCCACACACATTTGGAACTCTCCTGGGGTACCCTCACACATATTATTCCCTCATTTAGTGGATATTTTCACAAAAAAGTGAAATTTTCAAAAATCCAGAAAATTGGCTGAAAACGACTAAATATCAAGGACTCATTGGGCGAATTGCTCTGGAACTGAAATCGGAACACTCACTGACATTTCCCCTATCTGAAAGTCTGATAAACGGCGGAAAAATGACTAAGTCCAAAAAAAATTTTGTTCAACTTTTTTCAATTTTACCCCGTGGGATATATATTCTACCCACACACATTTGGAACTCTCCTGGGGTACCCTCACACATATTATTCCCTCATTTAGTGGATATTTTCACAAAAAAGTGAAATTTTCAAAAATCCAGAAAATTGGCTGAAAATGACTAAATATCAAGGACTCATTGGGCGAATCGCTCTGGAACTGAAATCGGAACGCTCACTGACATTTCCCCTATCTGAAAGTCTGATAAACGCCGAAAAATGACTAAGTCCAAAAAAAAATTTGTTCAACTTTTTTCAATTTTACCCCGTGGGATATATATTCTACCCACACACATTTGGAACTCTCCTGGGGTACCCTCACACATATTATTCCCTCATTTAGTGGATATTTTCACAAAAAAGTGAAATTTTCAAAAATCCAGAAAATTGGCTGAAAACGACTAAATATCAAGGACTCATTGGGCGAATCGCTCTGGAACTGAAATCGGAATGCTCACTCACATTTCCCCTATCTGAAAGTCTGATAAACGGCGGAAAAATGACTAAGTCCAAAAAAAAATTTGTTCAACTTTTTTCAATTTTACCCCGTGGGATATATATTCTACCCACACACATTTGGAACTCTCCTGGGGTACCCTCACACATATTATTCCCTCATTTAGTGGATATTTTCACAAAAAAGTGAAATTTTCAAAAATCCAGAAAATTGACTGAAAACGACTAAATATCAAGGACTCATTGGGCGAATCGCTCTGGAACTGAAATCGGAATGCTCACTCACATTTCCCCTATCTGAAAGTCTGATAAACGCCGGAAAAATGACTAAGTCCAAAAAAAAAATTTTTAAACTTTTTTCAATTTTACCCCCGTGGGATATATATTTTACCCACACACATTTGGAACTCTCCTGGGGTACCCTCACACATATTATTCCCTCATTTAGTGGATATTTTCCCAAAAAAGTGAAATTTTCAAAAATCCAGAAAATTGGCTGAAAACGACTGAATATCAAGGACTCATTGGGCGAATCGCACTGGAACTGAAATCGGAATGCTCACTCACATTTCCCCTATCTGAAAGTCTGATAAACGGCGGAAAAATGACTAAGTCCCAAAAAAAAATTTTTTTCAACTTTTTTCAATTTTACCCCCGTGGGATATATATTCTTACCCACACACATTTGGAACTCTCCTGGGGTACCCTCACACATATTATTCCCTCATTTAGTGGATATTTTCACAAAAAAGTGAAATTTTCAAAAACCAGAAAATTGGCTGAAAATGACTAAATATCAAGGACTCATTGGGCGAATCGCTCTGGAACTGAAATCGGAACGCTCACTGACATTTCCCCTATCTGAAAGTCTGATAAACGCCGAAAAATGACTAAGTCCAAAAAAAAATTTGTTCAACTTTTTTAAATTTTACCCCCGTGGGTTATATATTCTACCCACACACATTTGGAACTCTCCTGGGGTACCCTCACACATATTATTCCCTCATTTAGTGGATATTTTCCCAAAAAAGTGAAATTTTCAAAAATCCAGAAAATTGGCTGAAAACGACTAAATATCAAGGACTCATTGGGCGAATCGCTCTGGAACTGAAATCGGAACGCTCACTGACATTTCCCCTATCTGAAAGTCTGATAAACGCCGAAAAATGACTAAGTCCAAAAAAAAATTTGTTCAACTTTTTTCAATTTTACCCCGTGGGATATATATTCTACCCACACACATTTGGAACTCTCCTGGGGTACCCTCACACATATTATTCCCTCATTTAGTGGATATTTTCAAAAAAAAGTGAAATTTTCAAAAATCCAGAAAATTGGCTGAAAACGACTAAATATCAAGGACTCATTGGGCGAATCGCTCTGGAACTGAAATCGGAATGCTCACTCACATTTCCCCTATCTGAAAGTCTGATAAACGGCGGAAAAATGACTAAGTCCCAAAAAAAAATTTTTTTCAACTTTTTTCAATTTTACCCCCGTGGATTATGTATTCTACCCACACACATTTGGAACTCTCCTGGGGTACCCTCACACATATTATTCCCTCATTTAGTGGATATTTTCACAAAAAAGTGAAATTTTCAAAAATCCAGAAAATTGGCTGAAAATGACTAAATATCAAGGACTCATTGGGCGAATCGCTCTGGAACTGAAATCGGAACGCTCACTGACATTTCCCCTATCTGAAAGTCTGATAAACGCCGAAAAATGACTAAGTCCAAAAAAAAATTTGTTCAACTTTTTTCAATTTTACCCCGTGGGATATATATTCTACCCACACACATTTGGAACTCTCCTGGGGTACCCTCACACATATTATTCCCTCATTTAGTGGATATTTTCACAAAAAAGTGAAATTTTCAAAAATCCAGAAAATTGACTGAAAACGACTAAATATCAAGGACTCATTGGGCGAATCGCTCTGGAACTGAAATCGGAATGCTCACTCACATTTCCCCTATCTGAAAGTCTGATAAACGCCGGAAAAATGACTAAGTCCAAAAAAAAATTTTTTAAACTTTTTTCAATTTTACCCCCGTGGGATATATATTTTACCCACACACATTTGGAACTCTCCTGGGGTACCCTCACACATATTATTCCCTCATTTAGTGGATATTTTCACAAAAAAGTGAAATTTTCAAAAATCCAGAAAATTGGCTGAAAACGACTAAATATCAAGGACTCATTGGGCGAATCGCTCTGGAACTGAAATCGGAATGCTCACTCACATTTCCCCTATCTGAAAGTCTGATAAACGGCGGAAAAATGACTAAGTCCCAAAAAAAATTTTTTTTCAACTTTTTTCAATTTTACCCCCGTGGGATATATATTCTACCCACACACATTTGGAACTCTCCTGGGGTACCCTCACACATATTATTCCCTCATTTAGTGGATATTTTCCAAAAAAGTGAAATTTTCAAAAATCCAGAAAATTGGCTGAAAACGACTAAATATCAAGGACTCATTGGGCGAATCGCTCTGGAACTGAAATCGGAATGCTCACTCACATTTCCCCTATCTGAAAGTCTGATAAACGGCGGAAAAATGACTAAGTCCCAAAAAAAAAATTTTTTCAACTTTTTTCAATTTTACCCCCGTGGGATATATATTCTACCCACACACATTTGGAACTCTCCTGGGGTACCCTCACACATATTATTCCCTCATTTAGTGGATATTTTCACAAAAAAGTGAAATTTTCAAAAACCAGAAAATTGGCTGAAAATGACTAAATATCAAGGACTCATTGGGCGAATCGCTCTGGAACTGAAATCGGAACGCTCACTGACATTTCCCCTATCTGAAAGTCTGATAAACGCCGAAAAATGACTAAGTCCAAAAAAAAATTTGTTCAACTTTTTTCAATTTTACCCCCGTGGGTTATATATTCTACCCACACACATTTGGAACTCTCCTGGGGTACCCTCACACATATTATTCCCTCATTTAGTGGATATTTTCCCAAAAAAGTGAAATTTTCAAAAATCCAGAAAATTGGCTGAAAACGACTAAATATCAAGGACTCATTGGGCGAATCGCTCTGGAACTGAAATCGTAATGCTCACTCACATTTCCCCTATCTGAAAGTCTGATAAACGCCGGAAAAATGACTAAGTCCAAAAAAAAAATTTTTTTAAACTTTTTTCAATTTTACCCCCGTGGGATATATATTTTACCCACACACATTTGGAACTCTCCTGGGGTACCCTCACACATATTATTCCCTCATTTAGTGGATATTTTCCCAAAAAAGTGAAATTTTCAAAAATCCAGAAAATTGGCTGAAAACGACTAAATATCAAGGACTCATTGGGCGAATCGCTCTGGAACTGAAATCGTAATGCTCACTCACATTTCCCCTATCTGAAAGTCTGATAAACGCCGGAAAAATGACTAAGTCCAAAAAAAATTTTTTTTCAACATTTTTCAATTTTACCCCCGTGGGTTATATATTCTACCCACACACATTTGGAACTCTCCTGGGGTACCCTCACACATATTATTCCCTCATTTAGTGGATATTTTCACAAAAAAGTGAAATTTTCAAAAATCCAGAAAATTGGCTGAAAATGACTAAATATCAAGGACTCATTGGGCGAATCGCTCTGGAACTGAAATCGGAACGCTCACTGACATTTCCCCTATCTGAAAGTCTGATAAACGCCGAAAAATGACTAAGTCCAAAAAAAAATTTGTTCAACTTTTTTCAATTTTACCCCGTGGGATATATATTCTACCCACACACATTTGGAACTCTCCTGGGGTACCCTCACACATATTATTCCCTCATTTAGTGGATATTTTCACAAAAAAGTGAAATTTTCAAAAATCCAGAAAATTGGCTGAAAATGACTAAATATCAAGGACTCATTGGGCGAATCGCTCTGGAACTGAAATCGGAACGCTCACTGACATTTCCCCTATCTGAAAGTCTGATAAACGCCGAAAAATGACTAAGTCCAAAAAAAAATTTGTTCAACTTTTTTCAATTTTACCCCGTGGGATATATATTCTACCCACACACATTTGGAACTCTCCTGGGGTACCCTCACACATATTATTCCCTCATTTAGTGGATATTTTCACAAAAAAGTGAAATTTTCAAAAATCCAGAAAATTGGCTGAAAACGACTAAATATCAAGGACTCATTGGGCGAATTGCTCTGGAACTGAAATCGGAACGCTCACTGACATTTCCCCGATCTGAAACTCTGATAAACGCCGGAAAAATGACTAAGTCCAAAAAAAAATTTTTTTCAACTTTTTTCAATTTTACCCCGTGGGATATATATTCTACCCACACACATTTGGAACTCTCCTGGGGTTCCCTCACACATATTATTCCCTCATTTAGTGGATATTTTCACAAAAAAGTGAAATTTTCAAAAATCCAGAAAATTGGCTGAAAACGACTAAATATCAAGGACTCATTGGGCGAATCACTCTGGAACTGAAATCGGAATGCTCACTGACATTTCCCCTATCTGAAAGTCTGATAAACGCCGGAAAAATGACTAAGTCCAAAAAAATTTTTTTTTAAACTTTTTTCAATTTTACCCCCGTGGGATATATATTTTACCCACACACATTTGGAACTCTCCTGGGGTACCCTCACACATATTATTCCCTCATTTAGTGGATATTTTCATAAAAAAGTGAAATTTTCAAAAATCCAGAAAATTGGCTGAAAACGACTAAATATCAAGGACTCATAGGGCGAATTGCTCTGGAACTGAAATCGGAACGCTCACTGACATTTCCCCTATCTGAAAGTCTGATAAATGCCAGAAAAATGACTAAGTCCAAAAAAAAATTTTTTTCAACTTTTTTCAATTTTACCCCGTGGGATATATATTCTACCCACACACATTTGGAACTCTCCTGGGGTTCCCTCACACATATTATTCCCTCATTTAGTGGATATTTTCACAAAAAAGTGAAATTTTCAAAAATCCAGAAAATTGGCTGAAAACGACTAAATATCAAGGACTCATTGGGCGAATCGCTCTGGAACTGAAATCGGAATGCTCACTGACATTTCCCCTATCTGAAAGTCTGATAAACGCCGGAAAAATGACTAAGTCCAAAAAAAATTTTTTTTCAACTTTTTTCAATTTTTCCCCGTGGGATATATATTCTACCCACACACATTTGGAACTCTCCTGGGGTACCCTCACACATATTATTCCCTCATTTAGTGGATATTTTCACAAAAAAGTGAAATTTTCAAAAATCCAGAAAATTGGCTGAAAATGACTAAATATCAAGGACTCAATGGGCGAATCGCTCTGGAACTGAAATCGGAACGCTCACTGACATTTCCCCTATCTGAAAGTCTGATAAACGGCGGAAAAATGACTAAGTCCAAAAAAAAATTTGTTCAACTTTTTTCAATTTTCCCCCGTGGGATATATATTCTACCCAAACACATTTGGAACTCTCCTGGGGTACCCTCACACAAATTATTCCCTCATTTAGTGGATATTTTCACAAAAAAGTGAAATTTTCAAAAATCCAGAAAATTGGCTGAAAACGACTAAATATCAAGGACTCATTGGGCGAATTGCTCTGGAACTGAAATCGGAACACTCACTGACATTTCCCCTATCTGAAAGTCTGATAAACGGCGGAAAAATGACTAAGTCCAAAAAAAATTTTGTTCAACTTTTTTCAATTTTACCCCGTGGGATATATATTCTACCCACACACATTTGGAACTCTCCTGGGGTTCCCTCACACATATTATTCCCTCATTTAGTGGATATTTTCACAAAAAAGTGAAATTTTCAAAAATCCAGAAAATTGGCTGAAAACGACTAAATATCAAGGACTCATTGGGCGAATCGCTCTGGAACTGAAATCGGAATGCTCACTGACATTTCCCCTATCTGAAAGTCTGATAAACGCCGGAAAAATGACTAAGTCCAAAAAAAATTTTTTTTCAACTTTTTTCAATTTTACCCCGTGGGATATATATTCTACCCACACACATTTGGAACTCTCCTGGGGTACCCTCACACATATTATTCCCTCATTTAGTGGATATTTTCACAAAAAAGTGAAATTTTCAAAAATCCAGAAAATTGGCTGAAAATGACTAAATATCAAGGACTCAATGGGCGAATCGCTCTGGAACTGAAATCGGAACGCTCACTGACATTTCCCCTATCTGAAAGTCTGATAAACGGCGGAAAAATGACTAAGTCCAAAAAAAAATTTGTTCAACTTTTTTCAATTTTCCCCCGTGGGATATATATTCTACCCAAACACATTTGGAACTCTCCTGGGGTACCCTCACACAAATTATTCCCTCATTTAGTGGATATTTTCACAAAAAAGTGAAATTTTCAAAAATCCAGAAAATTGGCTGAAAACGACTAAATATCAAAGACTCATTGGGCGAATTGCTCTGGAACTGAAATCGGAACACTCACTGACATTTCCCCTATCTGAAAGTCTGATAAACGGCGGAAAAATGACTAAGTCCAAAAAAAATTTTGTTCAACTTTTTTCAATTTTACCCCGTGGGATATATATTCTACCCACACACATTTGGAACTCTCCTGGGGTACCCTCACACATATTATTCCCTCATTTAGTGGATATTTTCACAAAAAAGTGAAATTTTCAAAAATCCAGAAAATTGGCTGAAAATGACTAAATATCAAGGACTCAATGGGCGAATCGCTCTGGAACTGAAATCGGAACGCTCACTGACATTTCCCCTATCTGAAAGTCTGATAAACGGCGGAAAAATGACTAAGTCCAAAAAAAAATTTGTTCAACTTTTTTCAATTTTCCCCCGTGGGATATATATTCTACCCAAACACATTTGGAACTCTCCTGGGGTACCCTCACACAAATTATTCCCTCATTTAGTGGATATTTTCACAAAAAAGTGAAATTTTCAAAAATCCAGAAAATTGGCTGAAAACGACTAAATATCAAGGACTCATTGGGCGAATTGCTCTGGAACTGAAATCGGAACACTCACTGACATTTCCCCTATCTGAAAGTCTGATAAACGGCGGAAAAATGACTAAGTCCAAAAAAAATTTTGTTCAACTTTTTTCAATTTTACCCCGTGGGATATATATTCTACCCACACACATTTGGAACTCTCCTGGGGTACCCTCACACATATTATTCCCTCATTTAGTGGATATTTTCACAAAAAAGTGAAATTTTCAAAAATCCAGAAAATTGGCTGAAAATGACTAAATATCAAGGACTCATTGGGCGAATCGCTCTGGAACTGAAATCGGAACGCTCACTGACATTTCCCCTATCTGAAAGTCTGATAAACGCCGAAAAATGACTAAGTCCAAAAAAAAATTTGTTCAACTTTTTTCAATTTTACCCCGTGGGATATATATTCTACCCACACACATTTGGAACTCTCCTGGGGTACCCTCACACATATTATTCCCTCATTTAGTGGATATTTTCACAAAAAAGTGAAATTTTCAAAAATCCAGAAAATTGTCTGAAAACGGCTAAATATCAAGGACTCATTGGGCAAATCGCTCTGGAACTGAAATCGGAATGCTCACTCACATTTCCCCTATCTGAAAGTCTGATAAACGGCGGAAAAATGACTAAGTCCCAAAAAAAAATTTTTTTCAACTTTTTTCAATTTTACCCCCGTGGGATATATATTCTACCCACACACATTTGGAACTCTCCTGGGGTACCCTCACACATATTATTCCCTCATTTAGTGGATATTTTCACAAAAAAGTGAAATTTTCAAAAATCCAGAAAATTGGCTGAAAATGACTAAATATCAAGGACTCATTGGGCGAATCGCTCTGGAACTGAAATCGGAACGCTCACTGACATTTCCCCTATCTGAAAGTCTGATAAACGCCGGAAAAATGACTAAGTCCAAAAAAAAATTTTTTTCAACTTTTTTCAATTTTACCCCCGTGGGATATATATTTTACCCACACACATTTGGAACTCTCCTGGGGTACCCTCACACGTATTATTCCCTCGTTTAGTGGATATTTTCACAAAAAAGTGAAATTTTCAAAAATCAAGAAAATTGGCTGAAAACGACTAAATATCAAGGACTCATTGGGCGAATTGCTCTAGAACTAAAATCGGAATGCTCACTGACATTTCCCCTATCTGAAAGTCTGATAAACGCCGAAAAATGACTAAGTCCAAAAAAAAATTTGTTCAACTTTTTTCAATTTTACCCCCATGGGTTATATATTCTACCCACACACATTTGGAACTCTCCTGGGGTACCCTCACACATATTATTCCCTCATTTAGTGGATATTTTCCCAAAAAAGTGAAATTTTCAAAAATCCAGAAAATTGGCTGAAAACGACTAAATATCAAGGACTCATTGGGCGAATCGCTCTGGAACTGAAATCGGAACGCTCACTGACATTTCCCCTATCTGAAAGTCTGATAAACGCCGAAAAATGACTAAGTCCAAAAAAAAATTTGTTCAACTTTTTTCAATTTTACCCCGTGGGATATATATTCTACCCACACACATTTGGAACTCTCCTGGGGTACCCTCACACATATTATTCCCTCATTTAGTGGATATTTTCACAAAAAAGTGAAATTTTCAAAAATCCAGAAAATTGTCTGAAAACGGCTAAATATCAAGGACTCATTGGGCGAATCGCTCTGGAACTGAAATCGGAGTGCTCACTCACATTTCCCCTATCTGAAAGTCTGATAAACGGCGGAAAAATGACTTAGTCCCAAAAAAAAAATTTTTTCAACTTTTTTCAATTTTACCCCCGTGGGATATATATTCTACCCACACACATTTGGAACTCTCCTGGGGTACCCTCACACATATTATTCCCTCATTTAGTGGATATTTTCACAAAAAAGTGAAATTTTCAAAAATCCAGAAAATCGGCTGAAAACGACTAAATATCAAGGACTCATTGGGCGAATCGCTCTGGAACTGAAATCGGAATGCTCACTGACATTTCCCCTATCTGAAAGTCTGATAAACGCCGGAAAAATGACTAAGTCCAAAAAAAAATTTTTTTCAACTTTTTTCAATTTTACCCCCGTGGGATATATATTTTACCCACACACATTTGGAATTCTCCTGGGGTACCCTCAAACGTATTATTCCCTCGTTTAGTGGATATTTTCACAAAAAAGTGAAATTTTCAAAAATCAAGAAAATTGGCTGAAAACGACTAAATATCAAGGATTCATTGGGCGAATTGCTCTAGAACTAAAATCGGAATGCTCACTGACATTTCCCCTATCTGAAAGTCTGATAAACGCCGAAAAATGACTAAGTCCAAAAAAAAATTTGTTCAACTTTTTTCAATTTTACCCCCATGGGTTATATATTCTACCCACACACATTTGGAACTCTCCTGGGGTACCCTCACACATATTATTCCCTCATTTAGTGGATATTTTCAAAAAAAGTGAAATTTTCAAAAATCCAGAAAATTGGCTGAAAACGACTAAATATCAAGGACTCATTGGGCGAATTGCTCTAGAACTAAAATCGGAATGCTCACTGACATTTCCCCTATCTGAAAGTCTGATAAACGCCGAAAGATGACTAAGTCCAAAAAAAAATTTGTTCAACTTTTTTCAATTTTACCCCCATGGGTTATATATTCTACCCACACACATTTGGAACTCTCCTGGGGTACCCTCACACATATTATTCCCTCATTTAGTGGATATTTTCCCAAAAAAGTGAAATTTTCAAAAATCCAGAAAATTGGCTGAAAACGACTAAATATCAAGGACTCATTGGGCGAATCGCTCTGGAACTGAAATCGTAATGCTCACTCACATTTCCCCTATCTGAAAGTCTGATAAACGCCGGAAAAATGACTAAGTCCAAAAAAAAATTTTTTTAAACTTTTTTCAATTTTACCCCCGTGGGATATATATTTTACCCACACACATTTGGAACTCTCCTGGGGTACCCTCACACATATTATTCCCTCATTTAGTGGATATTTTCACAAAAAAGTGAAATTTTCAAAAATCCAGAAAATTGGCTGAAAACGACTAAATATGAAGGACTCATTGGGCGAATCACTCTGGAACTGAAATCGGAACGCTCACTGACATTTCCCCTATCTGAAAGTCTGATAAACGCCGAAAAATGACTAAGTCCAAAAAAAAATTTGTTCAACTTTTTTCAATTTTACCCCGTGGGATATATATTCTACCCACACACATTTGGAACTCTCCTGGGGTACCCTCACACATATTATTCCCTCATTTAGTGGATATTTTCACAAAAAAGTGAAATTTTCAAAAATCCAGAAAATTGTCTGAAAACGGCTAAATATCAAGGACTCATTGGGCGAATCGCTCTGGAACTGAAATCGGAATGCTCACTCACATTTCCCCTATCTGAAAGTCTGATAAACGCCGGAAAAATGACTAAGTCCCAAAAAAAAATTTTTTTCAACTTTTTTCAATTTTACCCCCGTGGGATATATATTCTACCCACACACATTTGGAACTCTCCTGGGGTACCCTCACACATATTATTTCCTCATTTAGTGGATATTTTCACAAAAAAGTGAAATTTTCAAAAATCCAGAAAATTGGCTGAAAATGACTAAATATCAAGGACTCATTGGGCGAATCGCTCTGGAACTGAAATCGGAACGCTCACTGACATTTCCCCTCTCTGAAAGTCTGATAAACGTCGAAAAATGACTAAGTCCAAAAAAAAATTTGTTCAACTTTTTTCAATTTTACCCCGTGGGATATATATTCTACCCACACACATTTGGAACTCTCCTGGGGTACCCTCACACGTATTATTCCCTCGTTTAGTGGATATTTTCACAAAAAAGTGAAATTTTCAAAAATCAAGAAAATTGGCTGAAAACGACAAAATATCAAGGACTCATTGGGCGAATTGCTCTAGAACTAAAATCGGAACGCTCACTGACATTTCCCCTATCTGAAAGTCTGATAAACGCCGAAAAATGACTAAGTCCAAAAAAAAATTTGTTCAACTTTTTTCAATTTTACCCCCATGGGTTATATATTCTACCCACACACATTTGGAACTCTCCTGGGGTACCCTCACACGTATTATTCCCTCGTTTAGTGGATATTTTCACAAAAAAGTGAAATTTTCAAAAATCCAGAAAATTGGCTGAAAACGACTAAATATCAAGGACTCATTGGGCGAATCGCTCTGGAACTGAAATCGGAACTCTCACTGACATTTCCCCTATCTGAAAGTCTGATAAACGCCGAAAAATGACTAAGTCCAAAAAAAAATTTGTTCAACTTTTTTCAATTTTACCCCGTGGGATATATATTCTACCCACACACATTTGGAACTCTCCTGGGGTACCCTCACACATATTATTCCCTCATTTAGTGGATATTTTCACAAAAAAGTGAAATTTTCAAAAATCCAGAAAATTGGCTGAAAACGACTAAATATCAAGGACTCATTGGGCGAATCGCTCTGGAACTGAAATCGTAATGCTCACTCACATTTCCCCTATCTGAAAGTCTGATAAACGCCGGAAAAATGACTAAGTCCAAAAAAAAATTTTTTTAAACTTTTTTCAATTTTACCCCCGTGGGATATATATTTTACCCACACACATTTGGAACTCTCCTGGGGTACCCTCACACATATTATTCCCTCATTTAGTGGATATTTTCACAAAAAAGTGAAATTTTCAAAAATCCAGAAAATTGGCTGAAAACGACTAAATATCAAGGACTCATTGGGCGAATCGCTCTGGAACTGAAATCGGAACGCTCACTGACATTTCCCCTATCTGAAAGTCTGATAAACGCCGAAAAATGACTAAGTCCAAAAAAAAATTTGTTCAACTTTTTTCAATTTTACCCCGTGGGATATATATTCTACCCACACACATTTGGAACTCTCCTGGGGTACCCTCACACATATTATTCCCTCATTTAGTGGATATTTTCACAAAAAAGCGAAATTTTCAAAAATCCAGAAAATTGTCTGAAAACGGCTAAATATCAAGGACTCATTGGGCGAATCGCTCTGGAACTGAAATCGGAATGCTCACTCACATTTCCCCTATCTGAAAGTCTGATAAACGCCGGAAAAATGACTAAGTCCCAAAAAAAAATTTTTTTCAACTTTTTTCAATTTTACCCCCGTGGGATATATATTCTACCCACACACATTTGGAACTCTCCTGGGGTACCCTCACACATATTATTTCCTCATTTAGTGGATATTTTCACAAAAAAGTGAAATTTTCAAAAATCCAGAAAATTGGCTGAAAATGACTAAATATCAAGGACTCATTGGGCGAATCGCTCTGGAACTGAAATCGGAACGCTCACTGACATTTCCCCTCTCTGAAAGTCTGATAAACGTCGAAAAATGACTAAGTCCAAAAAAAAATTTGTTCAACTTTTTTCAATTTTACCCCGTGGGATATATATTCTACCCACACACATTTGGAACTCTCCTGGGGTACCCTCACACGTATTATTCCCTCGTTTAGTGGATATTTTCACAAAAAAGTGAAATTTTCAAAAATCAAGAAAATTGGCTGAAAACGACAAAATATCAAGGACTCATTGGGCGAATTGCTCTAGAACTAAAATCGGAACGCTCACTGACATTTCCCCTATCTGAAAGTCTGATAAACGCCGAAAAATGACTAAGTCCAAAAAAAAATTTGTTCAACTTTTTTCAATTTTACCCCCATGGGTTATATATTCTACCCACACACATTTGGAACTCTCCTGGGGTACCCTCACACGTATTATTCCCTCGTTTAGTGGATATTTTCACAAAAAAGTGAAATTTTCAAAAATCCAGAAAATTGGCTGAAAACGACTAAATATCAAGGACTCATTGGGCGAATCGCTCTGGAACTGAAATCGGAACGCTCACTGACATTTCCCCTATCTGAAAGTCTGATAAACGCCGAAAAATGACTAAGTCCAAAAAAAAATTTGTTCAACTTTTTTCAATTTTACCCCGTGGGATATATATTCTACCCACACACATTTGGAACTCTCCTGGGGTACCCTCACACATATTATTCCCTCATTTAGTGGATATTTTCACAAAAAAGTGAAATTTTCAAAAATCCAGAAAATTGTCTGAAAACGGCTAAATATCAAGGACTCATTGGGCGAATCGCTCTGGAACTGAAATCGGAATGCTCACTCACATTTCCCCTATCTGAAAGTCTGATAAACGGCGGAAAAATGACTAAGTCCCAAAAAAAAATTTTTTTCAACTTTTTTCAATTTTACCCCCGTGGGATATATATTCTACCCACACACATTTGGAACTCTCCTGGGGTACCCTCACACATATTATTCCCTCATTTAGTGGATATTTTCACAAAAAAGTGAAATTTTCAAAAATCCAGAAAATTGGCTGAAAACGACTAAATATCAAGGACTCATTGGGCGAATCGCTCTGGAACTGAAATCGGAACGCTCACTGACATTTCCCCTATCTGAAAGTCTGATAAACGTCGAAAAATGACTAAGTCCAAAAAAAAATTTGTTCAACTTTTTTCAATTTTACCCCCATGGGTTATATATTCTACCCACACACATTTGGAACTCTCCTGGGGTACCCTCACAAGTATTATTCCCTCGTTTAGTGGATATTTTCACAAAAAAGTGAAATTTTCAAAAATCCAGAAAATTGGCTGAAAACGACTAAATATCAAGGACTCATTGGGCGAATCGCTCTGGAACTGAAATCGGAACGCTCACTGACATTTCCCCTATCTGAAAGTCTGATAAACGCCGGAAAAATGACTAAGTCCAAAAAAAAATTTTTTTAAACTTTTTTCAATTTTACCCCCGTGGGATATATATTTTACCCACACACATTTGGAACTCTCCTGGGGTACCCTCACACATATTATTCCATCATTTAGTGGATATTTTCACAAAAAAGTGAAATGTTCAAAAATCCAGAAAATTGGCTGAAAATGACTAAATATCAAGGACTCATTGGGCGAATTGCTCTAGAACTAAAATCGGAATGCTCACTGACATTTCCCCTATCTGAAAGTCTGATAAACGCCGAAAAATGACTAAGTCCAAAAAAAAATTTGTTCAACTTTTTTCAATTTTACCCCCATGGGTTATATATTCTACCCACACACATTTGGAACTCTCCTGGGGTACCCTCACACATATTATTCCCTCATTTAGTGGATATTTTCCCAAAAAAGTGAAATTTTCAAAAATCCAGAAAATTGGCTGAAAACGACTAAATATCAAGGACTCATTGGGCGAATCGCTCTGGAACTGAAATCGGAACGCTCACTGACATTTCCCCTATCTGAAAGTCTGATAAACGCCGAAAAATGACTAAGTCCAAAAAAAAATTTGTTCAACTTTTTTCAATTTTACCCCGTGGGATATATATTCTACCCACACACATTTGGAACTCTCCTGGGGTACCCTCACACATATTATTCCCTCATTTAGTGGATATTTTCACAAAAAAGTGAAATTTTCAAAAATCCAGAAAATTGTCTGAAAACGGCTAAATATCAAGGACTCATTGGGCGAATCGCTCTGGAACTGAAATCGGAATGCTCACTCACATTTCCCCTATCTGAAAGTCTGATAAACGGCGGAAAAATGACTTAGTCCCAAAAAAAAAATTTTTTCAACTTTTTTCAATTTTACCCCCGTGGGATATATATTCTACCCACACACATTTGGAACTCTCCTGGGGTACCCTCACACATATTATTCCCTCATTTAGTGGATATTTTCACAAAAAAGTGAAATTTTCAAAAATCCAGAAAATCGGCTGAAAACGACTAAATATCAAGGACTCATTGGGCGAATCGCTCTGGAACTGAAATCGGAACGCTCACTGACATTTCCCCTATCTGAAAGTCTGATAAACGCCGGAAAAATGACTAAGTCCAAAAAAAAATTTTTTTCAACTTTTTTCAATTTTACCCCCGTGGGATATATATTTTACCCACACACATTTGGAATTCTCCTGGGGTACCCTCACACGTATTATTCCCTCGTTTAGTGGATATTTTCACAAAAAAGTGAAATTTTCAAAAATCAAGAAAATTGGCTGAAAACGACTAAATATCAAGGATTCATTGGGCGAATTGCTCTAGAACTAAAATCGGAATGCTCACTGACATTTCCCCTATCTGAAAGTCTGATAAACGCCGAAAAATGACTAAGTCCAAAAAAAAATTTGTTCAACTTTTTTCAATTTTACCCCCATGGGTTATATATTCTACCCACACACATTTGGAACTCTCCTGGGGTACCCTCACACATATTATTCCCTCATTTAGTGGATATTTTCAAAAAAAGTGAAATTTTCAAAAATCCAGAAAATTGGCTGAAAACGACTAAATATCAAGGACTCATTGGGCGAATTGCTCTAGAACTAAAATCGGAATGCTCACTGACATTTCCCCTATCTGAAAGTCTGATAAACGCCGAAAGATGACTAAGTCCAAAAAAATAATTTGTTCAACTTTTTTCAATTTTACCCCCATGGGTTATATATTCTACCCACACACATTTGGAACTCTCCTGGGGTACCCTCACACATATTATTCCCTCATTTAGTGGATATTTTCCCAAAAAAGTGAAATTTTCAAAAATCCAGAAAATTGGCTGAAAACGACTAAATATCAAGGACTCATTGGGCGAATCGCTCTGGAACTGAAATCGTAATGCTCACTCACATTTCCCCTATCTGAAAGTCTGATAAACGCCGGAAAAATGACTAAGTCCAAAAAAAAATTTTTTTAAACTTTTTTCAATTTTACCCCCGTGGGATATATATTTTACCCACACACATTTGGAACTCTCCTGGGGTACCCTCACACATATTATTCCCTCATTTAGTGGATATTTTCACAAAAAAGTGAAATTTTCAAAAATCCAGAAAATTGGCTGAAAACGACTAAATATCAAGGACTCATTGGGCGAATCGCTCTGGAACTGAAATCGGAACGCTCACTGACATTTCCCCTATCTGAAAGTCTGATAAACGCCGAAAAATGACTAAGTCCAAAAAAAAATTTGTTCAACTTTTTTCAATTTTACCCCGTGGGATATATATTCTACCCACACACATTTGGAACTCTCCTGGGGTACCCTCACACATATTATTCCCTCATTTAGTGGATATTTTCACAAAAAAGTGAAATTTTCAAAAATCCAGAAAATTGTCTGAAAACGGCTAAATATCAAGGACTCATTGGGCGAATCGCTCTGGAACTGAAATCGGAATGCTCACTCACATTTCCCCTATCTGAAAGTCTGATAAACGCCGGAAAAATGACTAAGTCCCAAAAAAAAATTTTTTTCAACTTTTTTCAATTTTACCCCCGTGGGATATATATTCTACCCACACACATTTGGAACTCTCCTGGGGTACCCTCACACATATTATTTCCTCATTTAGTGGATATTTTCACAAAAAAGTGAAATTTTCAAAAATCCAGAAAATTGGCTGAAAATGACTAAATATCAAGGACTCATTGGGCGAATCGCTCTGGAACTGAAATCGGAACGCTCACTGACATTTCCCCTCTCTGAAAGTCTGATAAACGTCGAAAAATGACTAAGTCCAAAAAAAAATTTGTTCAACTTTTTTCAATTTTACCCCGTGGGATATATATTCTACCCACACACATTTGGAACTCTCCTGGGGTACCCTCACACGTATTATTCCCTCGTTTAGTGGATATTTTCACAAAAAAGTGAAATTTTCAAAAATCAAGAAAATTGGCTGAAAACGACAAAATATCAAGGACTCATTGGGCGAATTGCTCTAGAACTAAAATCGGAACGCTCACTGACATTTCCCCTATCTGAAAGTCTGATAAACGCCGAAAAATGACTAAGTCCAAAAAAAAAATTTGTTCAACTTTTTTCAATTTTACCCCCATGGGTTATATATAATACCCACACACATTTGGAACTCTCCTGGGGTACCCTCACACGTATTATTCCCTCGTTTAGTGGATATTTTCACAAAAAAGTGAAATTTTCAAAAATCCAGAAAATTGGCTGAAAACGACTAAATATCAAGGACTCATTGGGCGAATCGCTCTGGAACTGAAATCGGAACGCTCACTGACATTTCCCCTATCTGAAAGTCTGATAAACGCCGAAAAATGACTAAGTCCAAAAAAAAATTTGTTCAACTTTTTTCAATTTTACCCCGTGGGATATATATTCTACCCACACACATTTGGAACTCTCCTGGGGTACCCTCACACATATTATTCCCTCATTTAGTGGATATTTTCACAAAAAAGTGAAATTTTCAAAAATCCAGAAAATTGTCTGAAAACGGCTAAATATCAAGGACTCATTGGGCGAATCGCTCTGGAACTGAAATCGGAATGCTCACTCACATTTCCCCTATCTGAAAGTCTGATAAACGGCGGAAAAATGACTAAGTCCCAAAAAAAAATTTTTTTCAACTTTTTTCAATTTTACCCCCGTGGGATATATATTCTACCCACACACATTTGGAACTCTCCTGGGGTACCCTCACACATATTATTCCCTCATTTAGTGGATATTTTCACAAAAAAGTGAAATTTTCAAAAATCCAGAAAATTGGCTGAAAACGACTAAATATCAAGGACTCATTGGACGAATTGCTCTGGAACTGAAATCGGAACGCTCACAGACATTTCCCCTATCTGAAAGTCTGATAAACGCCGAAAAATGACTAAGTCCAAAAAAAAATTTGTTCAACTTTTTTCAATTTTACCCCGTGGGATATATATTCTACCCACACACATTTGGAACTCTCCTGGGGTACCCTCACACATATTATTCCCTCATTTAGTGGATATTTTCACAAAAAAGTGAAATTTTCAAAAATCCAGAAAATTGGCTGAAAACGACTAAATATCAAGGACTCATTGGGCGAATCGCTCTGGAACTGAAATCGGAACGCTCACTGACATTTCCCCTCTCTGAAAGTCTGATAAACGTCGAAAAATGACTAAGTCCAAAAAAAAATTTGTTCAACTTTTTTCAATTTTACCCCGTGGGATATATATTCTACCCACACACATTTGGAACTCTCCTGGGGTACCCTCACACGTATTATTCCCTCGTTTAGTGGATATTTTCACAAAAAAGTGAAATTTTCAAAAATCAAGAAAATTGGCTGAAAACGACAAAATATCAAGGACTCATTGGGCGAATTGCTCTAGAACTAAAATCGGAACGCTCACTGACATTTCCCCTATCTGAAAGTCTGATAAACGCCGAAAAATGACTAAGTCCAAAAAAAAAATTTGTTCAACTTTTTTCAATTTTACCCCCATGGGTTATATATTCTACCCACACACATTTGGAACTCTCCTGGGGTACCCTCACACGTATTATTCCCTCGTTTAGTGGATATTTTCACAAAAAAGTGAAATTTTCAAAAATCCAGAAAATTGGCTGAAAACGACTAAATATCAAGGACTCATTGGGCGAATCGCTCTGGAACTGAAATCGGAACGCTCACTGACATTTCCCCTATCTGAAAGTCTGATAAACGCCGAAAAATGACTAAGTCCAAAAAAAAATTTGTTCAACTTTTTTCAATTTTACCCCGTGGGATATATATTCTACCCACACACATTTGGAACTCTCCTGGGGTACCCTCACACATATTATTCCCTCATTTAGTGGATATTTTCACAAAAAAGTGAAATTTTCAAAAATCCAGAAAATTGTCTGAAAACGGCTAAATATCAAGGACTCATTGGGCGAATCGCTCTGGAACTGAAATCGGAATGCTCACTCACATTTCCCCTATCTGAAAGTCTGATAAACGGCGGAAAAATGACTAAGTCCCAAAAAAAATTTTTTTTCAACTTTTTTCAATTTTACCCCCGTGGGATATATATTCTACCCACACACATTTGGAACTCTCCTGGGGTACCCTCACACATATTATTCCCTCATTTAGTGGATATTTTCACAAAAAAGTGAAATTTTCAAAAATCCAGAAAATTGGCTGAAAACGACTAAATATCAAGGACTCATTGGGCGAATCGCTCTGGAACTGAAATCGGAATGCTCACTGACATTTCCCCTATCTGAAAGTCTGATAAACGTCGAAAAATGACTAAGTCCAAAAAAAAATTTGTTCAACTTTTTTCAATTTTACCCCGTGGGATATATATTCTACCCACACACATTTGGAACTCTCCTGGGGTACCCTCACACGTATTATTCCCTCGTTTAGTGGATATTTTCACAAAAAAGTGAAATTTTCAAAAATCAAGAAAATTGGCTGAAAACGACTAAATATCAAGGACTCATTGGGCGAATTGCTCTAGAACTAAAATCGGAACGCTCACTGACATTTCCCCTATCTGAAAGTCTGATAAACGCCGAAAAATGACTAAGTCCAAAAAAAAATTTGTTCAACTTTTTTCAATTTTACCCCCATGGGTTATATATTCTACCCACACACATTTGGAACTCTCCTGGGGTACCCTCACAAGTATTATTCCCTCGTTTAGTGGATATTTTCACAAAAAAGTGAAATTTTCAAAAATCCAGAAAATTGGCTGAAAACGACTAAATATCAAGGACTCATTGGGCGAATCGCTCTGGAACTGAAATCGGAACGCTCACTGACATTTCCCCTATCTGAAAGTCTGATAAACGCCGGAAAAATGACTAAGTCCAAAAAAAAATTTTTTTAAACTTTTTTCAATTTTACCCCCGTGGGATATATATTTTACCCACACACATTTGGAACTCTCCTGGGGTACCCTCACACATATTATTCCCTCATTTAGTGGATATTTTCACAAAAAAGTGAAATTTTCAAAAATCCAGAAAATTGGCTGAAAACGACTAAATATCAAGGACTCATTGGGCGAATCGCTCTGGAACTGAAATCGTAATGCTCACTCACATTTCCCCTATCTGAAAGTCTGATAAACGCCGGAAAAATGACTAAGTCCAAAAAAAAATTTTTTTAAACTTTTTTCAATTTTACCCCCGTGGGATATATATTTTACCCACACACATTTGGAACTCTCCTGGGGTACCCTCACACATATTATTCCCTCATTTAGTGGATATTTTCACAAAAAAGTGAAATTTTCAAAAATCCAGAAAATTGGCTGAAAACGACTAAATATCAAGGACTCATTGGACGAATTGCTCTGGAACTGAAATCGGAACGCTCACTGACATTTCCCCTATCTGAAAGTCTGATAAACGCCGAAAAATGACTAAGTCCAAAAAAAAATTTGTTCAACTTTTTTCAATTTTACCCCGTGGGATATATATTCTACCCACACACATTTGGAACTCTCCTGGGGTACCCTCACACATATTATTCCCTCATTTAGTGGATATTTTCACAAAAAAGTGAAATTTTCAAAAATCCAGAAAATTGGCTGAAAACGACTAAATATCAAGGACTCATTGGGCGAATCGCTCTGGAACTGAAATCGTAATGCTCACTCACATTTCCCCTATCTGAAAGTCTGATAAACGGCGGAAAAATGACTAAGTCCAAAAAAAATTTTTTTTAAACTTTTTTCAATTTTACCCCCGTGGGATATATATTTTACCCACACACATTTGGAACTCTCCTGGGGTACCCTCACACATATTGTTCCCTCATTTAGTGGATATTTTCCCAAAAAAGTGAAATTTTCAAAAATCCAGAAAATTGGCTGAAAACGACTAAATATCAAGGACTCATTTTGCGAATCGCTCTGGAACTGAAATCGTAATGCTCACTCACATTTCCCCTATCTGAAAGTCTGATAAACGGCGGAAAAATGACTAAGTCCAAAAAAAATTTTTTTAAACTTTTTTCAATTTTACCCCCGTGGGATATATATTTTACCCACACACATTTGGAACTCTCCTGGGGTACCCTCACACATATTATTCCCTCATTTAGTGGATATTTTCATAAAAAAGTGAAATTTTCATAAATCCAGAAAATTGGCTGAAAACGACTAAATATCAAGGACTCATTGGGCGAATTGCTCTGGAACTGAAATCGGAACGCTCACTGACATTTCCCCTATCTGAAAGTCTGATAAATGCCAGAAAAATGACTAAGTCCAAAAAATAATTTGTTCAACTTTTTTCAATTTTACCCCCGTGGGATATATATTCTACCCACACACATTTGGAACTCTCCTGGGGTACCCTCACACATATTATTCCCTCATTTAGTGGATATTTTCACAAAAAAGTGAAATTTTCAAAAATCCAGAAAATTGGCTGAAAACGACTAAATATCAAGGACTCATTGGGCGAATCGCTCTGGAACTGAAATCGGAACGCTCACTGACATTTCCCCTATCTGAAAGTCTGATAAACGCCGGAAAAATGACTAAGTCCAAAAAAAAATTTTTTTTCAACTTTTTTCAATTTTACCCCCGTGGGATATATATTTTACCCACACACATTTGGAATTCTCCTGGGGTACCCTCACACGTATTATTCCCTCGTTTAGTGGATATTTTCACAAAAAAGTGAAATTTTCAAAAATCCAGAAAATTGGCTGAAAACGACTAAATATCAAGGACTCATTGGGCGAATTGCTCTAGAACTAAAATCGGAATGCTCACTGACATTTCCCCTATCTGAAAGTCTGATAAACGCCGAAAAATGACTAAGTCCAAAAAAAAATTTGTTCAACTTTTTTCAATTTTACCCCCATGGGTTATATATTCTACCCACACACATTTGGAACTCTCCTGGGGTACCCTCACACATATTATTCCCTCATTTAGTGGATATTTTCCCAAAAAAGTGAAATTTTCAAAAATCCAGAAAATTGGCTGAAAACGACTAAATATCAAGGACTCATTGGACGAATTGCTCTGGAACTGAAATCAGAACGCTCACTGACATTTCCCCTATCTGAAAGTCTGATAAACGCCGGAAAAATGACTAAGTCCAAAAAAAATTTTTTTTCAACTTTTTTCAATTTTACCCCCGTGGGTTATATATTCTACCCACACACATTTGGAACTCTCCTGGGGTACCCTCACACATATTATTTCCTCATTTAGTGGATATTTTCACAAAAAAGTGAAATTTTCAAAAATCCAGAAAATTGGCTGAAAATGACTAAATATCAAGGACTCATTGGGCGAATTGCTCTAGAACTAAAATCGGAACGCTCACTGACATTTCCCCTCTCTGAAAGTCTGATAAACGTAGAAAAATGACTAAGTCCAAAAAAAAATTTGTTCAACTTTTTTCAATTTTACCCCGTGGGATATATATTCTACCCACACACATTTGGAACTCTCCTGGGGTACCCTCACACGTATTATTCCCTCGTTTAGTGGATATTTTCACAAAAAAGTGAAATTTTCAAAAATCCAGAAAATTGGCTGAAAACGACAAAATATCAAGGACTCATTGGGCGAATTGCTCTAGAACTAAAATCGGAACGCTCACTGACATTTCCCCTATCTGAAAGTCTGATAAACGCCGAAAAATGACTAAGTCCAAAAAAAAATTTGTTCAACTTTTTTCAATTTTACCCCCATGGGTTATATATTCTACCCACACACATTTGGAACTCTCCTGGGGTACCCTCACACGTATTATTCCCTCGTTTAGTGGATATTTTCACAAAAAAGTGAAATTTTCAAAAATCCAGAAAATTGGCTGAAAACGACTAAATATCAAGGACTCATTGGGCGAATCGCTCTGGAACTGAAATCGTAATGCTCACTCACATTTCCCCTATCTGAAAGTCTGATAAACGCCGGAAAAATGACTAAGTCCAAAAAAAAATTTTTTTAAACTTTTTTCAATTTTACCCCCGTGGGATATATATTTTACCCACACACATTTGGAACTCTCCTGGGGTACCCTCACACATATTATTCCCTCATTTAGTGGATATTTTCACAAAAAAGTGAAATTTTCAAAAATCCAGAAAATTGGCTGAAAATGACTAAATATCAAGGACTCATTGGGCGAATCGCTCTGGAACTGAAATCAGAACGCTCACTGACATTTCCCCTATCTGAAAGTCTGATAAACGCCGGAAAAATGACTAAGTCCAAAAAAAATTTTTTTTCAACTTTTTTCAATTTTACCCCCGTGGGATATATATTTTACCCACACACATTTGGAACTCTCCTGGGGTACCCTCACACATATTATTCCCTCATTTAGTGGATATTTTCCCAAAAAAGTGAAATTTTCAAAAATCCAGAAAATTGGCTGAAAACGACTAAATATCAAGGACTCATTGGGCGAATCGCTCTGGAACTGAAATCGTAATGCTCACTCACATTTCCCCTATCTGATAGTCTGATAAACGCCGGAAAAATGACTAAGTCCAAAAAAAAATTTTTTTAAACTTTTTTCAATTTTACCCCCGTGGGATATATATTTTACCCACACACATTTGGAACTCTCCTGGGGTACCCTCACACATATTATTCCCTCATTTAGTGGATATTTTCACAAAAAAGTGAAATTTTCAAAAATCCAGAAAATTGGCTGAAAACGAATAAATATCAAGGACTCATTGGACGAATTGCTCTGGAACTGAAATCGGAATGCTCACTGACATTTCCCCTATCTGAAATTCTGATAAACGCCGAAAAATGACTAAGTCCAAAAAAAAATTTGTTCAACTTTTTTCAATTTTACCCCGTGGGATATATATTCTACCCACACACATTTGGAACTCTCCTGGGGTACCCTCACACATATTATTCCCTCATTTAGTGGATATTTTCACAAAAAAGTGAAATTTTCAAAAATCCAGAAAATTGGCTGAAAACGACTAAATATCAAGGACTCATTGGACGAATTGCTCTGGAACTGAAATCAGAACGCTCACTGACATTTCCCCTATCTGAAAGTCTGATAAACGCCGGCAAAATGACTAAGTCCAAAAAAAATTTTTTTTCAACTTTTTTCAATTTTACCCCCGTGGGTTATATATTCTACCCACACACATTTGGAACTCTCCTGGGGTACCCTCACACATATTATTTCCTCATTTAGTGGATATTTTCACAAAAAAGTGAAATTTTCAAAAATCCAGAAAATTGGCTGAAAATGACTAAATATCAAGGACTCATTGGGCGAATCGCTCTGGAACTGAAATCGGAACGCTCACTGACATTTCCCCTCTCTGAAAGTCTGATAAACGTAGAAAAATGACTAAGTCCAAAAAAAAATTTGTTCAACTTTTTTCAATTTTACCCCGTGGGATATATATTCTACCCACACACATTTGGAACTCTCCTGGGGTACCCTCACACGTATTATTCCCTCGTTTAGTGGATATTTTCACAAAAAAGTGAAATTTTCAAAAATCAAGAAAATTGGCTGAAAACGACAAAATATCAAGGACTCATTGGGCGAATTGCTCTAGAACTAAAATCGGAACGCTCACTGACATTTCCCCTATCTGAAAGTCTGATAAACGCCGAAAAATGACTAAGTCCAAAAAAAAATTTGTTCAACTTTTTTCAATTTTACCCCGTGGGATATATATTCTACCCACACACATTTGGAACTCTCCTGGGGTACCCTCACACATATTATTCCCTCATTTAGTGGATATTTTCACAAAAAAGTGAAATTTTCAAAAATCCAGAAAATTGTCTGAAAACGGCTAAATATCAAGGACTCATTGGGCGAATCGCTCTGGAACTGAAATCGGAATGCTCACTCACATTTCCCCTATCTGAAAGTCTGATAAACGGCGGAAAAATGACTAAGTCCCAAAAAAAAATTTTTTTCAACTTTTTTCAATTTTACCCCCGTGGGATATATATTCTACCCACACACATTTGGAACTCTCCTGGGGTACCCTCACACATATTATTCCCTCATTTAGTGGATATTTTCACAAAAAAGTGAAATTTTCAAAAATCCAGAAAATTGGCTGAAAACGACTAAATATCAAGGACTCATTGGGCGAATCGCTCTGGAACTGAAATCGGAACGCTCACTGACATTTCCCCTATCTGAAAGTCTGATAAACGCCGGAAAAATGACTAAGTCCAAAAAAAAAATTTTTTAAACTTTTTTCAATTTTACCCCCGTGGGATATATATTTTACCCACACACATTTGGAACTCTCCTGGGGTACCCTCACACGTATTATTCCCTCGTTTAGTGGATATTTTCACAAAAAAGTGAAATTTTCAAAAATCAAGAAAATTGGCTGAAAACGACTAAATATGAAGGACTCATTGGGCGAATTGCTCTAGAACTAAAATCGGAATGCTCACTGACATTTCCCCTATCTGAAAGTCTGATAAACGCCGAAAAATGACTAAGTCCAAAAAAAAATTTGTTCAACTTTTTTCAATTTTACCCCCATGGGTTATATATTCTACCCACACACATTTGGAACTCTCCTGGGGTACCCTCACACATATTATTCCCTCATTTAGTGGATATTTTCCCAAAAAAGTGAAATTTTCAAAAATCCAGAAAATTGGCTGAAAACGACTAAATATCAAGGACTCATTGGGCGAATCGCTCTGGAACTGAAATCGTAATGCTCACTCACATTTCCCCTATCTGAAAGTCTGATAAACGCCGGAAAAATGACTAAGTCCAAAAAAAAATTTTTTTAAACTTTTTTCAATTTTACCCCCGTGGGATATATATTTTACCCACACACATTTGGAACTCTCCTGGGGTACCCTCACACATATTATTCCCTCATTTAGTGGATATTTTCACAAAAAAGTGAAATTTTCAAAAATCCAGAAAATTGGCTGAAAATGACTAAATATCAAGGACTCATTGGGCGAATCGCTCTGGAACTGAAATCGGAACGCTCACTGACATTTCCCCTATCTGAAAGTCTGATAAACGTCGAAAAATGACTAAGTCCAAAAAAAAATTTGTTCAACTTTTTTCAATTTTACCCCGTGGGATATATATTCTACCCACACACATTTGGAACTCTCCTGGGGTACCCTCACAAGTATTATTCCCTCGTTTAGTGGATATTTTCACAAAAAAGTGAAATTTTCAAAAATCCAGAAAATTGGCTGAAAACGACTAAATATCAAGGACTCATTGGGCGAATCGCTCTGGAACTGAAATCACAACGCTCACTGACATTTCCCCTATCTGAAAGTCTGATAAACGCCGGAAAAATGACTAAGTCCAAAAAAAAATTTTTTAAAACTTTTTTCAATTTTACCCCCGTGGGATATATATTTTACCCACACACATTTGGAACTCTCCTGGGGTACCCTCACACATATTATTCCCTCATTTAGTGGATATTTTCACAAAAAAGTGAAATTTTCAAAAATCCAGAAAATTGGCTGAAAACGACTAAATATCAAGGACTCATTGGACGAATTGCTCTGGAACTGAAATCGGAACGCTCACTGACATTTCCCCTATCTGAAATTCTGATAAACGCCGAAAAATGACTAAGTCCAAAAAAAAATTTGTTCAACTTTTTTCAATTTTACCCCGTGGGATATATATTCTACCCACACACATTTGGAACTCTCCTGGGGTACCCTCACACATATTATTCCCTCATTTAGTGGATATTTTCACAAAAAAGTGAAATTTTCAAAAATCCAGAAAATTGGCTGAAAACGACTAAATATCAAGGACTCATTGGACGAATTGCTCTGGAACTGAAATCAGAACGCTCACTGACATTTCCCCTATCTGAAAGTCTGATAAACGCCGGCAAAATGACTAAGTCCAAAAAAAATTTTTTTTCAACTTTTTTCAATTTTACCCCCGTGGGTTATATATTCTACCCACACACATTTGGAACTCTCCTGGGGTACCCTCACACATATTATTTCCTCATTTAGTGGATATTTTCACAAAAAAGTGAAATTTTCAAAAATCCAGAAAATTGGCTGAAAATGACTAAATATCAAGGACTCATTGGGCGAATCGCTCTGGAACTGAAATCGGAACGCTCACTGACATTTCCCCTCTCTGAAAGTCTGATAAACGTAGAAAAATGACTAAGTCCAAAAAAAAATTTGTTCAACTTTTTTCAATTTTACCCCGTGGGATATATATTCTACCCACACACATTTGGAACTCTCCTGGGGTACCCTCACACGTATTATTCCCTCGTTTAGTGGATATTTTCACAAAAAAGTGAAATTTTCAAAAATCAAGAAAATTGGCTGAAAACGACAAAATATCAAGGACTCATTGGGCGAATTGCTCTAGAACTAAAATCGGAACGCTCACTGACATTTCCCCTATCTGAAAGTCTGATAAACGCCGAAAAATGACTAAGTCCAAAAAAAAATTTGTTCAACTTTTTTCAATTTTACCCCGTGGGATATATATTCTACCCACACACATTTGGAACTCTCCTGGGGTACCCTCACACATATTATTCCCTCATTTAGTGGATATTTTCACAAAAAAGTGAAATTTTCAAAAATCCAGAAAATTGGCTGAAAACGACTAAATATCAAGGACTCATTGGGCGAATCGCTCTGGAACTGAAATCGGAACGCTCACTGACATTTCCCCTATCTGAAAGTCTGATAAACGCCGGAAAAATGACTAAGTCCAAAAAAAAAATTTTTTCAACTTTTTTCAATTTTACCCCCGTGGGATATATATTTTACCCACACACATTTGGAACTCTCCTGGGGTACCCTCACACGTATTATTCCCTCGTTTAGTGGATATTTTCACAAAAAAGTGAAATTTTCAAAAATCAAGAAAATTGGCTGAAAACGACTAAATATCAAGGACTCATTGGGCGAATTGCTCTAGAACTAAAATCGGAATGCTCACTGACATTTCCCCTATCTGAAAGTCTGATAAACGCCGAAAAATGACTAAGTCCAAAAAAAAATTTGTTCAACTTTTTTCAATTTTACCCCCATGGGTTATATATTCTACCCACACACATTTGGAACTCTCCTGGGGTACCCTCACACATATTATTCCCTCATTTAGTGGATATTTTCCCAAAAAAGTGAAATTTTCAAAAATCAAGAAAATTGGCTGAAAACGACTAAATATCAAGGACTCATTGGGCGAATCGCTCTGGAACTGAAATCGTAATGCTCACTCACATTTCCCCTATCTGAAAGTCTGATAAACGCCGGAAAAATGACTAAGTCCAGAAAAAAATTTTTTTAAACTTTTTTCAATTTTACCCCCGTGGGATATATATTTTACCCACACACATTTGGAACTCTCCTGGGGTACCCTCACACATATTATTCCCTCATTTAGTGGATATTTTCACAAAAAAGTGAAATTTTCAAAAATCCAGAAAATTGGCTGAAAATGACTAAATATCAAGGACTCATTGGGCGAATCGCTCTGGAACTGAAATCGGAACGCTCACTGACATTTCCCCTATCTGAAAGTCTGATAAACGTCGAAAAATGACTAAGTCCAAAAAAAAATTTGTTCAACTTTTTTCAATTTTACCCCGTGGGATATATATTCTACCCACACACATTTGGAACTCTCCTGGGGTACCCTCACACGTATTATTCCCTCGTTTAGTGGATATTTTCACAAAAAAGTGAAATTTTCAAAAATCAAGAAAATTGGCTGAAAACGACTAAATATCAAGGACTCATTGGGCGAATTGCTCTAGAACTAAAATCGGAACGCTCACTGACATTTCCCCTATCTGAAAGTCTGATAAACGCCGAAAAATGACTAAGTCCAAAAAAAAATTTGTTCAACTTTTTTCAATTTTACCCCCATGGGTTATATATTCTACCCACACACATTTGGAACTCTCCTGGGGTACCCTCACAAGTATTATTCCCTCGTTTAGTGGATATTTTCACAAAAAAGTGAAATTTTCAAAAATCCAGAAAATTGGCTGAAAACGACTAAATATCAAGGACTCATTGGGCGAATCGCTCTGGAACTGAAATCGGAATGCTCACTGACATTTCCCCTATCTGAAAGTCTGATAAACGCCGGAAAAATGACTAAGTCCAAAAAAAAATTTTTTTAAACTTTTTTCAATTTTACCCCCGTGGGATATATATTTTACCCACACACATTTGGAACTCTCCTGGGGTACCCTCACACATATTATTCCATCATTTAGTGGATATTTTCACAAAAAAGTGAAATGTTCAAAAATCCAGAAAATTGGCTGAAAATGACTAAATATCAAGGACTCATTGGGCGAATCGCTCTGGAACTGAAATCAGAACGCTCACTGACATTTCCCCTATCTGAAAGTCTGATAAACGCCGGAAAAATGACTAAGTCCAAAAAAAATTTTTTTTCAACTTTTTTCAATTTTACCCCCGTGGGATATATATTTTACCCACACACATTTGGAACTCTCCTGGGGTACCCTCACACATATTATTCCCTCATTTAGTGGATATTTTCCCAAAAAAGTAAAATTTTCAAAAATCCAGAAAATTGGCTGAAAACGACTAAATATCAAGGACTCATTGGGCGAATCGCTCTGGAACTGAAATCGTAAAGCTCACTCACATTTCCCCTATCTGAAAGTCTGATAAACGCCGGAAAAATGACTAAGTCCAAAAAAAAATTTTTTTAAACTTTTTTCAATTTTACCCCCGTGGGATATATATTTTACCCACACACATTTGGAACTCTCCTGGGGTACCCTCACACATATTATTCCCTCATTTAGTGGATATTTTCACAAAAAAGTGAAATTTTCAAAAATCCAGAAAATTGGCTGAAAACGACTAAATATCAAGGACTCATTGGACGAATTGCTCTGGAACTGAAATCGGATCACTCACTGACATTTCCCCTATCTGAAATTCTGATAAACGCCGAAAAATGACTAAGTCCAAAAAAAAATTTGTTCAACTTTTTTCAATTTTACCCCGTGGGATATATATTCTACCCACACACATTTGGAACTCTCCTGGGGTACCCTCACACATATTATTCCCTCATTTAGTGGATATTTTCACAAAAAAGTGAAATTTTCAAAAATCCAGAAAATTGTCTGAAAACGGCTAAATATCAAGGACTCATTGGGCGAATCGCTCTGGAACTGAAATCGGAATGCTCACTCACATTTCCCCTATCTGAAAGTCTGATAAACGGCGGAAAAATGACTAAGTCCCAAAAAAAAATTTTTTTCAACTTTTTTCAATTTTACCCCCGTGGGATATATATTCTACCCACACACATTTGGAACTCTCCTGGGGTACCCTCACACATATTATTCCCTCATTTAGTGGATATTTTCACAAAAAAGTGAAATTTTCAAAAATCCAGAAAATTGGCTGAAAACGACTAAATATCAAGGACTCATTGGGCGAATCGCTCTGGAACTGAAATCGGAATGCTCACTGACATTTCCCCTATCTGAAAGTCTGATAAACGCCGGAAAAATGACTAAGTCCAAAAAAAAAATTTTTTCAACTTTTTTCAATTTTACCCCCGTGGGATATATATTTTACCCACACACATTTGGAACTCTCCTGGGGTACCCTCACACATATTATTCCCTCATTTAGTGGATATTTTCCCAAAAAAGAGAAATTTTCAAAAATCCAGAAAATTGGCTGAAAACGACTAAATATCAAGGACTCATTGGGCGAATCGCTCTGGAACTGAAATCGTAATGCTCACTCACATTTCCCCTATCTGAAAGTCTGATAAACGCCGGAAAAATGACTAAGTCCAGAAAAAAATTTTTTTAAACTTTTTTCAATTTTACCCCCGTGGGATATATATTTTACCCACACACATTTGGAACTCTCCTGGGGTACCCTCACACATATTATTCCCTCATTTAGTGGATATTTTCACAAAAAAGTGAAATTTTCAAAAATCCAGAAAATTGGCTGAAAATGACTAAATATCAAGGACTCATTGGGCGAATCGCTCTGGAAGTGAAATCGGAACGCTCACTGACATTTCCCCTATCTGAAAGTCTGATAAACGTCGAAAAATGACTAAGTCCAAAAAAAAATTTGTTCAACTTTTTTCAATTTTACCCCGTGGGATATATATTCTACCCACACACATTTGGAACTCTCCTGGGGTACCCTCACACGTATTATTCCCTCGTTTAGTGGATATTTTCACAAAAAAGTGAAATTTTCAAAAATCAAGAAAATTGGCTGAAAACGACTAAATATCAAGGACTCATTGGGCGAATTGCTCTAGAACTAAAATCGGAACGCTCACTGACATTTCCCCTATCTGAAAGTCTGATAAACGCCGAAAAATGACTAAGTCCAAAAAAAAATTTGTTCAACTTTTTTCAATTTTACCCCCATGGGTTATATATTCTACCCACACACATTTGGAACTCTCCTGGGGTACCCTCACAAGTATTATTCCCTCGTTTAGTGGATATTTTCACAAAAAAGTGAAATTTTCAAAAATCCAGAAAATTGGCTGAAAACGACTAAATATCAAGGACTCATTGGGCGAATCGCTCTGGAACTGAAATCGGAACGCTCACTGACATTTCCCCTATCTGAAAGTCTGATAAACGCCGGAAAAATGACTAAGTCCAAAAAAAAATTTTTTTAAACTTTTTTCAATTTTACCCCCGTGGGATATATATTTTACCCACACACATTTGGAACTCTCCTGGGGTACCCTCACACATATTATTCCATCATTTAGTGGATATTTTCACAAAAAAGTGAAATGTTCAAAAATCCAGAAAATTGGCTGAAAATGACTAAATATCAAGGACTCATTGGGCGAATCGCTCTGGAACTGAAATCAGAACGCTCACTGACATTTCCCCTATCTGAAAGTCTGATAAACGCCGGAAAAATGACTAAGTCCAAAAAAAATTTTTTTTCAACTTTTTTCAATTTTACCCCCGTGGGATATATATTTTACCCACACACATTTGGAACTCTCCTGGGGTACCCTCACACATATTATTCCCTCATTTAGTGGATATTTTCCCAAAAAAGTGAAATTTTCAAAAATCCAGAAAATTGGCTGAAAACGACTAAATATCAAGGACTCATTGGGCGAATCGCTCTGGAACTGAAATCGTAATGCTCACTCACATTTCCCCTATCTGAAAGTCTGATAAACGCCGGAAAAATGACTAAGTCCAAAAAAAAATTTTTTTAAACTTTTTTCAATTTTACCCCCGTGGGATATATATTTTACCCACACACATTTGGAACTCTCCTGGGGTACCCTCACACATATTATTCCCTCATTTAGTGGATATTTTCACAAAAAAGTGAAATTTTCAAAAATCCAGAAAATTGGCTGAAAACGACTAAATATCAAGGACTCATTGGACGAATTGCTCTGGAACTGAAATCGGAACGCTCACTGACATTTCCCCTATCTGAAATTCTGATAAACGCCGAAAAATGACTAAGTCCAAAAAAAAATTTGTTCAACTTTTTTCAATTTTACCCCGTGGGATATATATTCTACCCACACACATTTGGAACTCTCCTGGGGTACCCTCACACATATTATTCCCTCATTTAGTGGATATTTTCACAAAAAAGTGAAATTTTCAAAAATCCAGAAAATTGGCTGAAAACGACTAAATATCAAGGACTCATTGGGCGAATCGCTCTGGAACTGAAATCGTAATGCTCACTCACATTTCCCCTATCTGAAAGTCTGATAAACGGCGGAAAAATGACTAAGTCCAAAAAAAATTTTTTTTAAACTTTTTTCAATTTTACCCCCGTGGGATATATATTTTACCCACACACATTTGGAACTCTCCTGGGGTACCCTCACACATATTGTTCCCTCATTTAGTGGATATTTTCCCAAAAAAGTGAAATTTTCAAAAATCCAGAAAATTGGCTGAAAACGACTAAATATCAAGGACTCATTTTGCGAATCGCTCTGGAACTGAAATCGTAATGCTCACTCACATTTCCCCTATCTGAAAGTCTGATAAATGCCAGAAAAATGACTAAGTCCAAAAAATAATTTGTTCAACTTTTTTCAATTTTACCCCCGTGGGATATATATTCTACCCACACACATTTGGAACTCTCCTGGGGTACCCTCACACATATTATTCCCTCGTTTAGTGGATATTTTCACAAAAAAGTGAAATTTTCAAAAATCCAGAAAATTGGCTGAAAACGACTAAATATCAAGGACTCATTGGGCGAATTGCTCTGGAACTGAAATCGGAACGCTCACTGACATTTCCCCTATCTGAAAGTCTGATAAACGCCGAAAAATGACTAAGTCCAAAAAAAAATTTGTTCAACTTTTTTCAATTTTACCCCGTGGGATATATATTCTACCCACACACATTTGGAACTCTCCTGGGGTACCCTCACACATATTATTCCCTCGTTTAGTGGATATTTTCACAAAAAAGTGAAATTTTCAAAAATCCAGAAAATTGGCTGAAAACGACTAAATATCAAGGACTCATTGGGCGAATTGCTCTGGAACTGAAATCGGAACGCTCACTGACATTTCCCCTATCTGAAAGTCTGATAAACGCCGAAAAATGACTAAGTCCAAAAAAAAATTTGTTCAACTTTTTTCAATTTTACCCCGTGGGATATATATTCTACCCACACACATTTGGAACTCTCCTGGGGTACCCTCACACATATTATTCCCTCATTTAGTGGATATTTTCACAAAAAAGTGAAATTTTCAAAAATCCAGAAAATTGGCTGAAAACGACTAAATATCAAGGACTCATTGGGCGAATCGCTCTGGAACTGAAATCGTAATGCTCACTCACATTTCCCCTATCTGAAAGTCTGATAAACGGCGGAAAAATGACTAAGTCCAAAAAAAATTTTTTTTAAACTTTTTTCAATTTTACCCCCGTGGGATATATATTTTACCCACACACATTTGGAACTCTCCTGGGGTACCCTCACACATATTATTCCCTCATTTAGTGGATATTTTCCCAAAAAAGTGAAATTTTCAAAAATCCAGAAAATTGGCTGAAAACGACTAAATATCAAGGACTCATTGGGCGAATCGCTCTGGAACTGAAATCGTAATGCTCACTCACATTTCCCCTATCTGAAAGTCTGATAAACGGCGGAAAAATGACTAAGTCCAAAAAAAATTTTTTTTAAACTTTTTTCAATTTTACCCCCGTGGGATATATATTTTACCCACACACATTTGGAACTCTCCTGGGGTACCCTCACACATATTATTCCCTCATTTAGTGGATATTTTCATAAAAAAGTGAAATTTTCAAAAATCCAGAAAATTGGCTGAAAACGACTAAATATCAAGGACTCATTGGGCGAATTGCTCTGGAACTGAAATCGGAACGCTCACTGACATTTCCCCTATCTGAAAGTCTGATAAATGCCAGAAAAATGACTAAGTCCAAAAAATAATTTGTTCAACTTTTTTCAATTTTACCCCCGTGGGATATATATTCTACCCACACACATTTGGAACTCTCCTGGGGTACCCTCACACATATTATTCCCTCATTTAGTGGATATTTTCACAAAAAAGTGACATTTTCAAAAATCCAGAAAATTGGCTGAAAACGACTAAATATCAAGGACTCATTGGGCGAATTGCTCTGGAACTGAAATCGGAACGCTTACTGACATTTCCCCGATCTGAAAGTCTGATAAACGCCGGAAAAATGACTAAGTCCAAAAAAAAATTTTTTTCAACTTTTTTCAATTTTACCCCGTGGGATATATATTCTACCCACACACATTTGGAACTCTCCTGGGGTTCCCTCACACATATTCTTCCCTCATTTAGTGGATATTTTCACAAAAAAGTGAAATTTTCAAAAATCCAGAAAATTGGCTGAAAACGACTAAATATCAAGGACTCATTGGACGAATTGCTCTGGAACTGAAATCGGAACGCTCACTGACATTTCCCCTATCTGAAATTCTGATAAACGCCGAAAAATGACTAAGTCCAAAAAAAAATTTGTTCAACTTTTTTCAATTTTACCCCGTGGGATATATATTCTACCCACACACATTTGGAACTCTCCTGGGGTACCCTCACACATATTATTCCCTCATTTAGTGGATATTTTCACAAAAAAGTGAAATTTTCAAAAATCCAGAAAATTGGCTGAAAACGACTAAATATCAAGGACTCATTGGGCGAATCGCTCTGGAACTGAAATCGTAATGCTCACTCACATTTCCCCTATCTGAAAGTCTGATAAACGGCGGAAAAATGACTAAGTCCAAAAAAAATTTTTTTTAAACTTTTTTCAATTTTACCCCCGTGGGATATATATTTTACCCACACACATTTGGAACTCTCCTGGGGTACCCTCACACATATTGTTCCCTCATTTAGTGGATATTTTCCCAAAAAAGTGAAATTTTCAAAAATCCAGAAAATTGGCTGAAAACGACTAAATATCAAGGACTCATTTTGCGAATCGCTCTGGAACTGAAATCGTAATGCTCACTCACATTTCCCCTATCTGAAAGTCTGATAAACGGCGGAAAAATGACTAAGTCCAAAAAAAAATTTTTTTAAACTTTTTTCAATTTTACCCCCGTGGGATATATATTTTACCCACACACATTTGGAACTCTCCTGGGGTACCCTCACACATATTATTCCTTCATTTAGTGGATATTTTCATAAAAAAGTGAAATTTTCATAAATCCAGAAAATTGGCTGAAAACGACTAAATATCAAGGACTCATTGGGCGAATTGCTCTGGAACTGAAATCGGAACGCTCACTGACATTTCCCCTATCTGAAAGTCTGATAAATGCCAGAAAAATGACTAAGTCCAAAAAATAATTTGTTCAACTTTTTTCAATTTTACCCCCGTGGGATATATATTCTACCCACACACATTTGGAACTCTCCTGGGGTACCCTCACACATATTATTCCCTCGTTTAGTGGATATTTTCACAAAAAAGTGAAATTTTCAAAAATCCAGAAAATTGGCTGAAAACGACTAAATATCAAGGACTCATTGGGCGAATTGCTCTGGAACTGAAATCGGAACGCTCACTGACATTTCCCCTATCTGAAAGTCTGATAAACGCCGAAAAATGACTAAGTCCAAAAAAAAATTTGTTCAACTTTTTTCAATTTTACCCCGTGGGATATATATTCTACCCACACACATTTGGAACTCTCCTGGGGTACCCTCACACATATTATTCCCTCGTTTAGTGGATATTTTCACAAAAAAGTGAAATTTTCAAAAATCCAGAAAATTGGCTGAAAACGACTAAATATCAAGGACTCATTGGGCGAATTGCTCTGGAACTGAAATCGGAACGCTCACTGACATTTCCCCTATCTGAAAGTCTGATAAACGCCGAAAAATGACTAAGTCCAAAAAAAAATTTGTTCAACTTTTTTCAATTTTACCCCGTGGGATATATATTCTACCCACACACATTTGGAACTCTCCTGGGGTACCCTCACACATATTATTCCCTCATTTAGTGGATATTTTCACAAAAAAGTGAAATTTTCAAAAATCCAGAAAATTGGCTGAAAACGACTAAATATCAAGGACTCATTGGGCGAATTGCTCTGGAACTGAAATCGGAACGCTCACTGACATTTCCCCTATCTGAAAGTCTGATAAATGCCAGAAAAATGACTAAGTCCAAAAAATAATTTGTTCAACTTTTTTCAATTTTACCCCCGTGGGATATATATTCTACCCACACACATTTGGAACTCTCCTGGGGTACCCTCACACATATTATTCCCTCATTTAGTGGATATTTTCACAAAAAAGTGACATTTTCAAAAATCCAGAAAATTGGCTGAAAACGACTAAATATCAAGGACTCATTGGGCGAATTGCTCTGGAACTGAAATCGGAACGCTCACTGACATTTCCCCGATCTGAAAGTCTGATAAACGCCGGAAAAATGACTAAGTCCAAAAAAAATTTTTTTTCAACTTTTTTCAATTTTACCCCGTGGGATATATATTCTACCCACACACATTTGGAACTCTCCTGGGGTACCTTCACACATATTATTCCCTCGTTTAGTGGATATTTTCACAAAAAAGTGAAATTTTCAAAAATCCAGAAAATTGGCTGAAAACGACTAAATATCAAGGACTCATTGGGCGAATTGCTCCGGAACTGAAATCGGAATGCTCACTGACATTTCCCCTATCTGAAAGTCTGATAAACGCTGAAAAATGACTAAGTCCAAAAAAAAATTTGTTCAACTTTTTTCAATTTTACCCCGTGGGATATATATTCTACCCACACACATTTGGAACTCTCCTGGGGTACCCTCACACATATTATTCCCTCATTTAGTGGATATTTTCCCAAAAAAGTGAAATTTTCAAAAATCCAGAAAATTGGCTGAAAACGACTAAATATCAAGGACTCATTGGGCGAATCGCTCTGGAACTGAAATCGTAATGCTCACTCACATTTCCCCTATCTGAAAGTCTGATAAACGGCGGAAAAATGACTAAGTCCAAAAAAAATTTTTTTTAAACTTTTTTCAATTTTACCCCCGTGGGATATATATTTTACCCACACACATTTGGAACTCTCCTGGGGTACCCTCACACATATTATTCCCTCATTTAGTGGATATTTTCATAAAAAAGTGAAATTTTCAAAAATCCAGAAAATTGGCTGAAAACGACTAAATATCAAGGACTCATTGGGCGAATTGCTCTGGAACTGAAATCGGAACGCTCACTGACATTTCCCCTATCTGAAAGTCTGATAAATGCCAGAAAAATGACTAAGTCCAAAAAATAATTTGTTCAACTTTTTTCAATTTTACCCCCGTGGGATATATATTCTACCCACACACATTTGGAACTCTCCTGGGGTACCCTCACACATATTATTCCCTCATTTAGTGGATATTTTCACAAAAAAGTGACATTTTCAAAAATCCAGAAAATTGGCTGAAAACGACTAAATATCAAGGACTCATTGGGCGAATTGCTCTGGAACTGAAATCGGAATGCTCACTGACATTTCCCCGATCTGAAAGTCTGATAAACGCCGGAAAAATGACTAAGTCCAAAAAAAAATTTTTTTCAACTTTTTTCAATTTTATCCCGTGGGATATATATTCTACCCACACACATTTGGAACTCTCCTGGGGTTCCCTCACACATATTATTCCCTCATTTAGTGGATATTTTCACAAAAAAGTGAAATTTTCAAAAATCCAGAAAATTGGCTGAAAACGACTAAATATCAAGGACTCATTGGGCGAATCGCTCTGGAACTGAAATCGGAATGCTCACTGACATTTCCCCTATCTGAAAGTCTGATAAACGCTGAAAAATGACTAAGTCCAAAAAAAAATTTGTTCAACTTTTTTCAATTTTACCCCGTGGGATATATATTCTACCCACACACATTTGGAACTCTCCTGGGGAACCCTCACACATATTATTCCCTCATTTAGTGGATATTTTCCCAAAAAAGTGAAATTTTCAAAAATCCAGAAAATTGGCTGAAAACGACTAAATATCAAGGACTCATTGGGCGAATCGCTCTGGAACTGAAATCGTAATGCTCACTCACATTTCCCCTATCTGAAAGTCTGATAAACGGCGGAAAAATGACTAAGTCCAAAAAAAATTTTTTTTAAACTTTTTTCAATTTTACCCCCGTGGGATATATATTTTACCCACACACATTTGGAACTCTCCTGGGGTTCCCTCACACATATTATTCCCTCATTTAGTGGATATTTTCATAAAAAAGTGAAATTTTCAAAAATCCAGAAAATTGGCTGAAAACGACTAAATATCAAGGACTCATTGGGCGAATTGCTCTGGAACTGAAATCGGAACGCTCACTGACATTTCCCCTATCTGAAAGTCTGATAAATGCCAGAAAAATGACTAAGTCCAAAAAATAATTTGTTCAACTTTTTTCAATTTTACCCCCGTGGGATATATATTCTACCCACACACATTTGGAACTCTCCTGGGGTACCCTCACACATATTATTCCCTCATTTAGTGGATATTTTCACAAAAAAGTGACATTTTCAAAAATCCAGAAAATTGGCTGAAAACGACTAAATATCAAGGACTCATTGGGCGAATTGCTCTGGAACTGAAATCGGAACGCTCACTGACATTTCCCCGATCTGAAAGTCTGATAAACGCCGGAAAAATGACTAAGTCCAAAAAAAATTTTTTTTCAACTTTTTTCAATTTTACCCCGTGGGATATATATTCTACCCACACACATTTGGAACTCTCCTGGGGTACCTTCACACATATTATTCCCTCGTTTAGTGGATATTTTCACAAAAAAGTGAAATTTTCAAAAATCCAGAAAATTGGCTGAAAACGACTAAATATCAAGGACTCATTGGGCGAATTGCTCTGGAACTGAAATCGGAACGCTCACTGACATTTCCCCTATCTGAAAGTCTGATAAACGCTGAAAAATGACTAAGTCCAAAAAAAAATTTGTTCAACTTTTTTCAATTTTACCCCGTGGGATATATATTCTACCCACACACATTTGGAACTCTCCTGGGGTACCCTCACACATATTATTCCCTCATTTAGTGGATATTTTCACAAAAAAGTGAAATTTTCAAAAATCCAGAAAATTGGCTGAAAACGACTAAATATCAAGGACTCATTGGGCGAATCGCTCTGGAACTGAAATCGGAATGCTCACTGACATTTCCCCTATCTGAAAGTCTGATAAACGCCGGAAAAATGACTAAGTCCAAAAAAAATTTTTTTTCAACTTTTTTCAATTTTACCCCCGTGGGATATATATTCTACCCACACACATTTGGAACTCTCCTGGGGTACCCTCACACATATTATTCCCTCATTTAGTGGATATTTTCACAAAAAAGTGAAATTTTCAAAAATCCAGAAAATTGGCTGAAAATGACTAAATATCAAGGACTCATTGGGCGAATCGCTCTGGAACTGAAATCGGAACGCTCACTGACATTTCCCCTATCTGAAAGTCTAATAAACGCCGGAAAAATGACTAAGTCCAAAAAAAAATTTGTTCAACTTTTTTCAATTTTACCCCTGTGGGATATATATTCTACCCACACACATTTGGAACTCTCCTGGGGTACCCTCACACATATTATTCCCTCATTTAGTGGATATTTTCACAAAAAAGTGAAATTTTCAAAAATCCAGAAAATTGGCTGAAAACGACTAAATATCAAGGACTCATTGGGCGAATTGCTCTGGAACTGAAATCGGAACACTCACTGACATTTCCCCTATCTGAAAGTCTGATAAAAGCCGGAAAAATGACTAAGTCCAATAAAAAAAAATTTTCAACTTTTTTCAATTTTACCCCGTGGGATATACATTCTACCCACACACATTTGGAACTCTCCTGGGGTACCCTCACACATATTATTCCCTCGTTTAGTGGATATTTTCACAAAAAAGTGAAATTTTCAAAAATCCAGAAAATTAACTGAAAACGACTAAATATCAAGGACTCATTGGGCGAATTATTCTGGAACTGAAATCGGAACGCTCACTGACATTTCCCCTATCTGAAAGTCTGATAAACGCCGAAAAATGACTAAGTCCAAAAAAAAATTTGTTCAACTTTTTTCAATTTTACCCCGTGGTATATATATTCTACCCAGACACATTTGGAACTCTCCTGGGGTACCCTCACACATATTATTTCCTCATTTAGTGGATATTTTCACAAAAAAGTGAAATTTTCAAAAATCCAGAAAAGTGGCTGAAAACGACTAAATATCAAGGACTCATTGGGCGAATCGCTCTGGAACTGAAATCAGAATGCTCACTCACATTTCCCCTATCTGAAAGTCTGATAAACGGCGGAAAAATGACTAAGTCCCAAAAAAAATTTTTTTTCAACTTTTTTCAATTTTACCCCCGTGGGATATATATTCTACCCACACACATTTGGAACTCTCCTGGGGTACCCTCACACATATTATTCCCTCATTTAGTGGATATTTTCACAAAAAAGTGAAATTTTCAAAAATCCAGAAAATTGGCTGAAAACGACTAAATATCAAGGACTCATTGGGCGAATTGCTCTGGAACTGAAATCGGAACGCTCACTGACATTTCCCCTATCTGAAAGTCTGATAAACGCCGGAAAAATGACTAAGTCCAAAAAAAAATTTGTTCAACTTTTTTCAATTTTACCCTGTGGGATATATATTCTACCCACACACATTTGGAACTCTCCTGGGGTACCCTCACACATATTATTCCATCATTTAGTGGATATTTTCACAAAAAAGTGAAATTTTCAAAAATCCAGAAAATTGGCTGAAAATGACTAAATATCAAGGACTCATTGGGCGAATCGCTCTGGAACTGAAATCAGAACGCTCACTGACATTTCCCCTATCTGAAAGTCTGATAAACGCCGAAAAATGACTAAGTCCAAAAAAAAATTTGTTCAACTTTTTTCAATTTTACCCCGTGGGATATATATTCTACCCACACACATTTGGAACTCTCCTGGGGTACCCTCACACATATTATTCCCTCATTTAGTGGATATTTTCACAAAAAAGTGAAATTTTCAAAAATCCAGAAAATTGGCTGAAAATGACTAAATATCAAGGACTCATTGGGCGAATTGCTCTGGAACTGAAATCGGAACGCTCACTGACATTTCCCCTATCTGAAAGTCTGATAAATGCCAGAAAAATGACTAAGTCCAAAAAATAATTTGTTCAACTTTTTTCAATTTTACCCCCGTGGGATATATATTCTACCCACACACATTTGGAACTCTCCTGGGGTACCCTCACACATATTATTCCCTCATTTAGTGGATATTTTCACAAAAAAGTGACATTTTCAAAAATCCAGAAAATTGGCTGAAAACGACTAAATATCAAGGACTCATTGGGCGAATTGCTCTGGAACTGAAATCGGAATGCTCACTGACATTTCCCCGATCTGAAAGTCTGATAAACGCCGGAAAAATGACTAAGTCCAAAAAAAAATTTTTTTCAACTTTTTTCAATTTTATCCCGTGGGATATATATTCTACCCACACACATTTGGAACTCTCCTGGGGTTCCCTCACACATATTATTCCCTCATTTAGTGGATATTTTCACAAAAAAGTGAAATTTTCAAAAATCCAGAAAATTGGCTGAAAACGACTAAATATCAAGGACTCATTGGGCGAATCGCTCTGGAACTGAAATCGGAATGCTCACTGACATTTCCCCTATCTGAAAGTCTGATAAACGCTGAAAAATGACTAAGTCCAAAAAAAAATTTGTTCAACTTTTTTCAATTTTACCCCGTGGGATATATATTCTACCCACACACATTTGGAACTCTCCTGGGGAACCCTCACACATATTATTCCCTCATTTAGTGGATATTTTCCCAAAAAAGTGAAATTTTCAAAAATCCAGAAAATTGGCTGAAAACGACTAAATATCAAGGACTCATTGGGCGAATCGCTCTGGAACTGAAATCGTAATGCTCACTCACATTTCCCCTATCTGAAAGTCTGATAAACGGCGGAAAAATGACTAAGTCCAAAAAAAATTTTTTTTAAACTTTTTTCAATTTTACCCCCGTGGGATATATATTTTACCCACACACATTTGGAACTCTCCTGGGGTTCCCTCACACATATTATTCCCTCATTTAGTGGATATTTTCATAAAAAAGTGAAATTTTCAAAAATCCAGAAAATTGGCTGAAAACGACTAAATATCAAGGACTCATTGGGCGAATTGCTCTGGAACTGAAATCGGAACGCTCACTGACATTTCCCCTATCTGAAAGTCTGATAAATGCCAGAAAAATGACTAAGTCCAAAAAATAATTTGTTCAACTTTTTTCAATTTTACCCCCGTGGGATATATATTCTACCCACACACATTTGGAACTCTCCTGGGGTACCCTCACACATATTATTCCCTCATTTAGTGGATATTTTCACAAAAAAGTGACATTTTCAAAAATCCAGAAAATTGGCTGAAAACGACTAAATATCAAGGACTCATTGGGCGAATTGCTCTGGAACTGAAATCGGAACGCTCACTGACATTTCCCCGATCTGAAAGTCTGATAAACGCCGGAAAAATGACTAAGTCCAAAAAAAATTTTTTTTCAACTTTTTTCAATTTTACCCCGTGGGATATATATTCTACCCACACACATTTGGAACTCTCCTGGGGTACCTTCACACATATTATTCCCTCGTTTAGTGGATATTTTCACAAAAAAGTGAAATTTTCAAAAATCCAGAAAATTGGCTGAAAACGACTAAATATCAAGGACTCATTGGGCGAATTGCTCTGGAACTGAAATCGGAACGCTCACTGACATTTCCCCTATCTGAAAGTCTGATAAACGCTGAAAAATGACTAAGTCCAAAAAAAAATTTGTTCAACTTTTTTCAATTTTACCCCGTGGGATATATATTCTACCCACACACATTTGGAACTCTCCTGGGGTACCCTCACACATATTATTCCCTCATTTAGTGGATATTTTCACAAAAAAGTGAAATTTTCAAAAATCCAGAAAATTGGCTGAAAACGACTAAATATCAAGGACTCATTGGGCGAATCGCTCTGGAACTGAAATCGGAATGCTCACTGACATTTCCCCTATCTGAAAGTCTGATAAACGCCGGAAAAATGACTAAGTCCAAAAAAAATTTTTTTTCAACTTTTTTCAATTTTACCCCCGTGGGATATATATTCTACCCACACACATTTGGAACTCTCCTGGGGTACCCTCACACATATTATTCCCTCATTTAGTGGATATTTTCACAAAAAAGTGAAATTTTCAAAAATCCAGAAAATTGGCTGAAAATGACTAAATATCAAGGACTCATTGGGCGAATCGCTCTGGAACTGAAATCGGAACGCTCACTGACATTTCCCCTATCTGAAAGTCTAATAAACGCCGGAAAAATGACTAAGTCCAAAAAAAAATTTGTTCAACTTTTTTCAATTTTACCCCTGTGGGATATATATTCTACCCACACACATTTGGAACTCTCCTGGGGTACCCTCACACATATTATTCCCTCATTTAGTGGATATTTTCACAAAAAAGTGAAATTTTCAAAAATCCAGAAAATTGGCTGAAAACGACTAAATATCAAGGACTCATTGGGCGAATTGCTCTGGAACTGAAATCGGAACACTCACTGACATTTCCCCTATCTGAAAGTCTGATAAAAGCCGGAAAAATGACTAAGTCCAATAAAAAAAAATTTTCAACTTTTTTCAATTTTACCCCGTGGGATATACATTCTACCCACACACATTTGGAACTCTCCTGGGGTACCCTCACACATATTATTCCCTCGTTTAGTGGATATTTTCACAAAAAAGTGAAATTTTCAAAAATCCAGAAAATTAACTGAAAACGACTAAATATCAAGGACTCATTGGGCGAATTATTCTGGAACTGAAATCGGAACGCTCACTGACATTTCCCCTATCTGAAAGTCTGATAAACGCCGAAAAATGACTAAGTCCAAAAAAAAATTTGTTCAACTTTTTTCAATTTTACCCCGTGGTATATATATTCTACCCAGACACATTTGGAACTCTCCTGGGGTACCCTCACACATATTATTTCCTCATTTAGTGGATATTTTCACAAAAAAGTGAAATTTTCAAAAATCCAGAAAAGTGGCTGAAAACGACTAAATATCAAGGACTCATTGGGCGAATCGCTCTGGAACTGAAATCAGAATGCTCACTCACATTTCCCCTATCTGAAAGTCTGATAAACGGCGGAAAAATGACTAAGTCCCAAAAAAAATTTTTTTTCAACTTTTTTCAATTTTACCCCCGTGGGATATATATTCTACCCACACACATTTGGAACTCTCCTGGGGTACCCTCACACATATTATTCCCTCATTTAGTGGATATTTTCACAAAAAAGTGAAATTTTCAAAAATCCAGAAAATTGGCTGAAAACGACTAAATATCAAGGACTCATTGGGCGAATTGCTCTGGAACTGAAATCGGAACGCTCACTGACATTTCCCCTATCTGAAAGTCTGATAAACGCCGGAAAAATGACTAAGTCCAAAAAAAAATTTGTTCAACTTTTTTCAATTTTACCCTGTGGGATATATATTCTACCCACACACATTTGGAACTCTCCTGGGGTACCCTCACACATATTATTCCATCATTTAGTGGATATTTTCACAAAAAAGTGAAATTTTCAAAAATCCAGAAAATTGGCTGAAAATGACTAAATATCAAGGACTCATTGGGCGAATCGCTCTGGAACTGAAATCAGAACGCTCACTGACATTTCCCCTATCTGAAAGTCTGATAAACGCCGAAAAATGACTAAGTCCAAAAAAAAATTTGTTCAACTTTTTTCAATTTTACCCCGTGGGATATATATTCTACCCACACACATTTGGAACTCTCCTGGGGTACCCTCACACATATTATTCCCTCATTTAGTGGATATTTTCACAAAAAAGTGAAATTTTCAAAAATCCAGAAAATTGGCTGAAAATGACTAAATATCAAGGACTCATTGGGCGAATCGCTCTGGAACTGAAATCGGAACGCTCACTGACATTTCTCCTATCTGAAAGTCTGATAAACGCCGGAAAAATGACTAAGTCCAAAAAAAATTTTTTTTCAACTTTTTTCAATTTTACCCCCGTGGGATATATATTTTACCCACACACATTTGGAACTCTCCTGGGGTACCCTCACACATATTATTCCCTCATTTAGTGGATATTTTCACAAAAAAGTGAAATTTTCAAAAATCCAGAAAATTGGCTGAAAACGACTAAATATCAAGGACTCATTGGGCGAATCGCTCTGGAACTGAAATCGTAATGCTCACTCACATTTCCCCTATCTGAAAGTCTGATAAACGCCGGAAAAATGACTAAGTCCAAAAAAAAATTTTTTTAAACTTTTTTCAATTTTACCCCCGTGGGATATATATTTTACCCACACACATTTGGAACTCTCCTGGGGTACCCTCACACATATTATTCCCTCATTTAGTGGATATTTTCACAAAAAAGTGAAATTTTCAAAAATCCAGAAAATTGGCTGAAAACGACTAAATATCAAGGACTCATTGGACGAATTGCTCTGGAACTGAAATCGGAACGCTCACTGACATTTCCCCTATCTGAAAGTCTGATAAAAGCCGGAAAAATGACTAAGTCCAAAAAAAATTTTTTCAACTTTTTTCAATTTTACCCCGTGGGATATATATTCTACCCACACACATTTGGAACTCTCCTGGGGTACCCTCACACATATTATTCCCTCATTTAGTGGATATTTTCACAAAAAAGTGAAATTTTCAAAAATCCAGAAAATTGGCTGAAAACGACTAAATATCAAGGACTCATTGGGCGAATTGCTCTGGAACTGAAATCGGAACACTCACTGACATTTCCCCTATCTGAAAGTCTGATAAAAGCCGGAAAAATGACTAAGTCCAATAAAAAAAAATTTTCAACTTTTTTCAATTTTACCCCGTGGGATATACATTCTACCCACACACATTTGGAACTCTCCTGGGGTACCCTCACACATATTATTCCCTCATTTAGTGGATATTTTCACAAAAAAAGTGAAATTTTCAAAAATCCAGAAAATTGGCTGAAAATGACTAAATATCAAGGACTCATTGGGCGAATCGCTCTGGAACTGAAATCGGAACGCTCACTGACATTTCCCCTATCTGAAAGTCTGATAAACGGCGGAAAAATGACTAAGTCCAAAAAAAATTTTTTTTCAACTTTTTTCAATTTTACCCCCGTGGGATATATATTCTACCCACACACATTTGGAACTCTCCTGGGGTACCCTCACACATATTATTCCCTCGTTTAGTGGATATTTTCACAAAAAAGTGAAATTTTCAAAAATCCAGAAAATTAACTGAAAACGACTAAATATCAAGGACTCATTGGGCGAATTATTCTGGAACTGAAATCGGAACGCTCACTGACATTTCCCCTATCTGAAAGTCTGATAAACGCCGAAAAATGACTAAGTCCAAAAAAAAATTTGTTCAACTTTTTTCAATTTTACCCCGTGGTATATATATTCTACCCAGACACATTTGGAACTCTCCTGGGGTACCCTCACACATATTATTTCCTCATTTAGTGGATATTTTCACAAAAAAGTGAAATTTTCAAAAATCCAGAAAAGTGGCTGAAAACGACTAAATATCAAGGACTCATTGGGCGAATTGCTCTGGAACTGAAATCGGAACGCTCACTGACATTTCCCCTATCTGAAAGTCTGATAAACGCCGGAAAAATGACTAAGTCCAAAAAAAAATTTGTTCAACTTTTTTCAATTTTACCCTGTGGGATATATATTCTACCCACACACATTTGGAACTCTCCTGGGGTACCCTCACACATATTATTCCATCATTTAGTGGATATTTTCACAAAAAAGTGAAATTTTCAAAAATCCAGAAAATTGGCTGAAAATGACTAAATATCAAGGACTCATTGGGCGAATCGCTCTGGAACTGAAATCAGAACGCTCACTGACATTTCCCCTATCTGAAAGTCTGATAAACGCCGAAAAATGACTAAGTCCAAAAAAAAATTTGTTCAACTTTTTTCAATTTTACCCCGTGGGATATATATTCTACCCACACACATTTGGAACTCTCCTGGGGTACCCTCACACATATTATTCCCTCATTTAGTGGATATTTTCACAAAAAAGTGAAATTTTCAAAAATCCAGAAAATTGGCTGAAAATGACTAAATATCAAGGACTCATTGGGCGAATCGCTCTGGAACTGAAATCGGAACGCTCACTGACATTTCTCCTATCTGAAAGTCTGATAAACGCCGGAAAAATGACTAAGTCCAAAAAAAATTTTTTTTCAACTTTTTTCAATTTTACCCCCGTGGGATATATATTTTACCCACACACATTTGGAACTCTCCTGGGGTACCCTCACACATATTATTCCCTCATTTAGTGGATATTTTCACAAAAAAGTGAAATTTTCAAAAATCCAGAAAATTGGCTGAAAACGACTAAATATCAAGGACTCATTGGGCGAATCGCTCTGGAACTGAAATCGTAATGCTCACTCACATTTCCCCTATCTGAAAGTCTGATAAACGCCGGAAAAATGACTAAGTCCAAAAAAAAATTTTTTTAAACTTTTTTCAATTTTACCACCGTGGGATATATATTTTACCCACACACATTTGGAACTCTCCTGGGGTACCCTCACACATATTATTCCCTCATTTAGTGGATATTTTCACAAAAAAGTGAAATTTTCAAAAATCCAGAAAATTGGCTGAAAACGACTAAATATCAAGGACTCATTGGACGAATTGCTCTGGAACTGAAATCGGAACGCTCACTGACATTTCCCCTATCTGAAATTCTGATAAAAGCCGGAAAAATGACTAAGTCCAAAAAAAATTTTTTCAACTTTTTTCAATTTTACCCCGTGGGATATATATTCTACCCACACACATTTGGAACTCTCCTGGGGTACCCTCACACATATTATTCCCTCATTTAGTGGATATTTTCACAAAAAAGTGAAATTTTCAAAAATCCAGAAAATTGGCTGAAAACGACTAAATATCAAGGACTCATTGGGCGAATCGCTCTGGAACTGAAATCGTAATGCTCACTCACATTTCCCCTATCTGAAAGTCTGATAAACGGCGGAAAAATGACTAAGTCCAAAAAAAATTTTTTTTAAACTTTTTTCAATTTTACCCCCGTGGGATATATATTTTACCCACACACATTTGGAACTCTCCTGGGGTACCCTCACACATATTATTCCCTCATTTAGTGGATATTTTCCCAAAAAAGTGAAATTTTCAAAAATCCAGAAAATTGGCTGAAAACGACTAAATATCAAGGACTCATTGGGCGAATCGCTCTGGAACTGAAATCATAATGCTCACTCACATTTCCCCTATCTGAAAGTCTGATAAACGGCGGAAAAATGACTAAGTCCAAAAAAAAATTTTTTTCAACTTTTTTCAATTTTACCCCGTGGGATATATATTCTACCCACACACATTTGGAACTCTCCTGGGGTTCCCTCACACATATTATTCCCTCATTTAGTGGATATTTTCACAAAAAAGTGAAATTTTCAAAAATCCAGAAAATTGGCTGAAAACGACTAAATATCAAGGACTCATTGGACGAATTGCTCTGGAACTGAAATCGGAACGCTCACTGACATTTCCCCTATCTGAAAGTCTGATAAAAGCCGGAAAAATGACTAAGTCCAAAAAAAATTTTTTCAACTTTTTTCAATTTTACCCCGTGGGATATATATTCTACCCACACACATTTGGAACTCTCCTGGGGTACCCTCACACATATTATTCCCTCATTTAGTGGATATTTTCACAAAAAAGTGAAATTTTCAAAAATCCAGAAAATTGGCTGAAAACGACTAAATATCAAGGACTCATTGGGCGAATTGCTCTGGAACTGAAATCGGAACACTCACTGACATTTCCCCTATCTGAAAGTCTGATAAAAGCCGGAAAAATGACTAAGTCCAATAAAAAAAAATTTTCAACTTTTTTCAATTTTACCCCGTGGGATATACATTCTACCCACACACATTTGGAACTCTCCTGGGGTACCCTCACACATATTATTCCCTCATTTAGTGGATATTTTCACAAAAAAAGTGAAATTTTCAAAAATCCAGAAAATTGGCTGAAAATGACTAAATATCAAGGACTCATTGGGCGAATCGCTCTGGAACTGAAATCGGAACGCTCACTGACATTTCCCCTATCTGAAAGTCTGATAAACGGCGGAAAAATGACTAAGTCCAAAAAAAATTTTTTTTCAACTTTTTTCAATTTTACCCCCGTGGGATATATATTCTACCCACACACATTTGGAACTCTCCTGGGGTACCCTCACACATATTATTCCCTCGTTTAGTGGATATTTTCACAAAAAAGTGAAATTTTCAAAAATCCAGAAAATTAACTGAAAACGACTAAATATCAAGGACTCATTGGGCGAATTATTCTGGAACTGAAATCGGAACGCTCACTGACATTTCCCCTATCTGAAAGTCTGATAAACGCCGAAAAATGACTAAGTCCAAAAAAAAATTTGTTCAACTTTTTTCAATTTTACCCCGTGGTATATATATTCTACCCAGACACATTTGGAACTCTCCTGGGGTACCCTCACACATATTATTTCCTCATTTAGTGGATATTTTCACAAAAAAGTGAAATTTTCAAAAATCCAGAAAAGTGGCTGAAAACGACTAAATATCAAGGACTCATTGGGCGAATTGCTCTGGAACTGAAATCGGAACGCTCACTGACATTTCCCCTATCTGAAAGTCTGATAAACGCCGGAAAAATGACTAAGTCCAAAAAAAAATTTGTTCAACTTTTTTCAATTTTACCCTGTGGGATATATATTCTACCCACACACATTTGGAACTCTCCTGGGGTACCCTCACACATATTATTCCATCATTTAGTGGATATTTTCACAAAAAAGTGAAATTTTCAAAAATCCAGAAAATTGGCTGAAAATGACTAAATATCAAGGACTCATTGGGCGAATCGCTCTGGAACTGAAATCAGAACGCTCACTGACATTTCCCCTATCTGAAAGTCTGATAAACGCCGAAAAATGACTAAGTCCAAAAAAAAATTTGTTCAACTTTTTTCAATTTTACCCCGTGGGATATATATTCTACCCACACACATTTGGAACTCTCCTGGGGTACCCTCACACATATTATTCCCTCATTTAGTGGATATTTTCACAAAAAAGTGAAATTTTCAAAAATCCAGAAAATTGGCTGAAAATGACTAAATATCAAGGACTCATTGGGCGAATCGCTCTGGAACTGAAATCGGAACGCTCACTGACATTTCTCCTATCTGAAAGTCTGATAAACGCCGGAAAAATGACTAAGTCCAAAAAAAATTTTTTTTCAACTTTTTTCAATTTTACCCCCGTGGGATATATATTTTACCCACACACATTTGGAACTCTCCTGGGGTACCCTCACACATATTATTCCCTCATTTAGTGGATATTTTCACAAAAAAGTGAAATTTTCAAAAATCCAGAAAATTGGCTGAAAACGACTAAATATCAAGGACTCATTGGGCGAATCGCTCTGGAACTGAAATCGTAATGCTCACTCACATTTCCCCTATCTGAAAGTCTGATAAACGCCGGAAAAATGACTAAGTCCAAAAAAAAATTTTTTTAAACTTTTTTCAATTTTACCCCCGTGGGATATATATTTTACCCACACACATTTGGAACTCTCCTGGGGTACCCTCACACATATTATTCCCTCATTTAGTGGATATTTTCACAAAAAAGTGAAATTTTCAAAAATCCAGAAAATTGGCTGAAAACGACTAAATATCAAGGACTCATTGGACGAATTGCTCTGGAACTGAAATCGGAACGCTCACTGACATTTCCCCTATCTGAAAGTCTGATAAAAGCCGGAAAAATGACTAAGTCCAAAAAAAATTTTTTCAACTTTTTTCAATTTTACCCCGTGGGATATATATTCTACCCACACACATTTGGAACTCTCCTGGGGTACCCTCACACATATTATTCCCTCATTTAGTGGATATTTTCACAAAAAAGTGAAATTTTCAAAAATCCAGAAAATTGGCTGAAAACGACTAAATATCAAGGACTCATTGGGCGAATCGCTCTGGAACTGAAATCGTAATGCTCACTCACATTTCCCCTATCTGAAAGTCTGATAAACGGCGGAAAAATGACTAAGTCCAAAAAAAATTTTTTTTAAACTTTTTTCAATTTTACCCCCGTGGGATATATATTTTACCCACACACATTTGGAACTCTCCTGGGGTACCCTCACACATATTATTCCCTCATTTAGTGGATATTTTCCCAAAAAAGTGAAATTTTCAAAAATCCAGAAAATTGGCTGAAAACGACTAAATATCAAGGACTCATTGGGCGAATCGCTCTGGAACTGAAATCATAATGCTCACTCACATTTCCCCTATCTGAAAGTCTGATAAACGGCGGAAAAATGACTAAGTCCAAAAAAAAATTTTTTTCAACTTTTTTCAATTTTACCCCGTGGGATATATATTCTACCCACACACATTTGGAACTCTCCTGGGGTTCCCTCACACATATTATTCCCTCATTTAGTGGATATTTTCACAAAAAAGTGAAATTTTCAAAAATCCAGAAAATTGGCTGAAAACGACTAAATATCAAGGACTCATTGGGCGAATCGCTCTGGAACTGAAATCGGAATGCTCACTGACATTTCCCCTATCTGAAAGTCTGATAAACGCCGGAAAAATGACTAAGTCCAAAAAAAAATTTGTTCAACTTTTTTCAATTTTACCCCCGTGGGATATATATTCTACCCACACACATTTGGAACTCTCCTGGGGTACCCTCACACATATTATTCCCTCATTTAGTGGATATTTTCACAAAAAAGTGAAATTTTCAAAAATCCAGAAAATTGGCTGAAAATGACTAAATATCAAGGACTCATTGGGCGAATCGCTCTGGAACTGAAATCGGAACGCTCACTGACATTTCCCCTATCTGAAAGTCTAATAAACGCCGGAAAAATGACTAAGTCCAAAAAAAAATTTGTTCAACTTTTTTCAATTTTACCCCTGTGGGATATATATTCTACCCACACACATTTGGAACTCTCCTGGGGCACCCTCACACATATTATTCCCTCATTTAGTGGATATTTTCACAAAAAAGTGAAATTTTCAAAAATCCAGAAAATTGGCTGAAAATGACTAAATATCAAGGACTCATTGGGCGAATCGCTCTGGAACTGAAATCGGAACGCTCACTGACATTTCTCCTATCTGAAAGTCTGATAAACGCCGGAAAAATGACTAAGTCCAAAAAAAATTTTTTTTCAACTTTTTTCAATTTTACCCCCGTGGGATATATATTTTACCCACACACATTTGGAACTCTCCTGGGGTACCCTCACACATATTATTCCCTCATTTAGTGGATATTTTCACAAAAAAGTGAAATTTTCAAAAATCCAGAAAATTGGCTGAAAACGACTAAATATCAAGGACTCATTGGGCGAATCGCTCTGGAACTGAAATCGTAATGCTCACTCACATTTCCCCTATCTGAAAGTCTGATAAACGCCGGAAAAATGACTAAGTCCAAAAAAAAATTTTTTTAAACTTTTTTCAATTTTACCCCCGTGGGATATATATTTTACCCACACACATTTGGAACTCTCCTGGGGTACCCTCACACATATTATTCCCTCATTTAGTGGATATTTTCACAAAAAAGTGAAATTTTCAAAAATCCAGAAAATTGGCTGAAAACGACTAAATATCAAGGACTCATTGGACGAATTGCTCTGGAACTGAAATCGGAACGCTCACTGACATTTCCCCTATCTGAAAGTCTGATAAAAGCCGGAAAAATGACTAAGTCCAAAAAAAATTTTTTCAACTTTTTTCAATTTTACCCCGTGGGATATATATTCTACCCACACACATTTGGAACTCTCCTGGGGTACCCTCACACATATTATTCCCTCATTTAGTGGATATTTTCACAAAAAAGTGAAATTTTCAAAAATCCAGAAAATTGGCTGAAAACGACTAAATATCAAGGACTCATTGGGCGAATCGCTCTGGAACTGAAATCGTAATGCTCACTCACATTTCCCCTATCTGAAAGTCTGATAAACGGCGGAAAAATGACTAAGTCCCAAAAAAATTTTTTTTAAACTTTTTTCAATTTTACCCCCGTGGGATATATATTTTACCCACACACATTTGGAACTCTCCTGGGGTACCCTCACACATATTATTCCCTCATTTAGTGGATATTTTCCCAAAAAAGTGAAATTTTCAAAAATCCAGAAAATTGGCTGAAAACGACTAAATATCAAGGACTCATTGGGCGAATCGCTCTGGAACTGAAATCATAATGCTCACTCACATTTCCCCTATCTGAAAGTCTGATAAACGGCGGAAAAATGACTAAGTCCAAAAAAAAATTTTTTTCAACTTTTTTCAATTTTACCCCGTGGGATATATATTCTACCCACACACATTTGGAACTCTCCTGGGGTTCCCTCACACATATTATTCCCTCATTTAGTGGATATTTTCACAAAAAAGTGAAATTTTCAAAAATCCAGAAAATTGGCTGAAAACGACTAAATATCAAGGACTCATTGGGCGAATCGCTCTGGAACTGAAATCGGAATGCTCACTGACATTTCCCCTATCTGAAAGTCTGATAAACGCCGGAAAAATGACTAAGTCCAAAAAAAATGTTTTTTCAACTTTTTTCAATTTTACCCCGTGGGATATATATTCTACCCACACACATTTGGAACTCTCCTGGGGTACCCTCACACATATTATTCCCTCGTTTAGTGGATATTTTCACAAAAAAGTGAAATTTTCAAAAATCCAGAAAATTGGCTGAAAACGACTAAATATCAAGGACTCATTGGGCGAATTGCTCTGGAACTGAATTCGGAACGCTCACTGACATTTCCCCTATCTGAAAGTCTGATAAATGCCGGAAAAATGACTAAGTCCAAAAAAAAATTTGTTCAACTTTTTTCAATTTTACCCCCGTGGGATATATATTCTACCCACACACATTTGGAACTCTCCTGGGGTACCCTCACACATATTATTCCCTCATTTAGTGGATATTTTCACAAAAAAGTGAAATTTTCAAAAATCCAGAAAATTGGCTGAAAATGACTAAATATCAAGGACTCATTGGGCGAATCGCTCTGGAACTGAAATCGGAACGCTCACTGACATTTCCCCTATCTGAAAGTCTAATAAACGCCGGAAAAATGACTAAGTCCAAAAAAAAATTTGTTCAACTTTTTTCAATTTTACCCCTGTGGGATATATATTCTACCCACACACATTTGGAACTCTCCTGGGGCACCCTCACACATATTATTCCCTCATTTAGTGGATATTTTCACAAAAAAGTGAAATTTTCAAAAATCCAGAAAATTGGCTGAAAACGACTAAATATCAAGGACTCATTGGGCGAATTGCTCTGGAACTGAAATCGGAACACTCACTGACATTTCCCCTATCTGAAAGTCTGATAAACGGCGGAAAAATGACTAAGTCCAAAAAAAATTTTTTTTCAACTTTTTTCAATTTTACCCCGAGGGATATATATTCTACCCACACACATTTGGAACTCTCCTGGGGTACCCTCACACATATTATTCCCTCGTTTAGTGGATATTTTCACAAAAAAGTGAAATTTTCAAAAATCCAGAAAATTGGCTGAAAACGACTAAATATCAAGGACTCATTGGGCGAATTGCTCTGGAACTGAAATAGGAACGCTCACTGACATTTCCCCTATCTGAAAGTCTGATAAACGCCGGAAAAATGACTAAGTCCAAAAAAAAAATTTGTTCAACTTTTTTCAATTTTACCCCTGTGGGATATATATTCTACCCACACACATTTGGAACTCTCCTGGGGTACCCTCACACATATTATTCAGTCATTTAGTGGATATTTTCACAAAAAAGTGAAATTTTCAAAAATCCAGAAAATTGGCTGAAAACGACTAAATATCAAGGACTCATTGGACGAATTGCTCTGGAACTGAAATCGGAACGCTCACTGACATTTCCCCTATCTGAAAGTCTGATAAACGCCGGAAGAATGACTAAGTCCAAAAAAAATTTTTTTTCAACTTTTTTCAATTTTACCCCCGTGGGTTATATATTCTACCCACACACATTTGGAACTCTCCTGGGGTACCCTCACACATATTATTCCCTCATTTAGTGGATATTTTCACAAAAAAGTGAAATTTTCAAAAATCCAGAAAATTGGCTGAAAACGACTAAATATCAAGGACTCATTGGGCGAATCGCTCTGGAACTGAAATCAGAACGCTCACTGACATTTCCCCTATCTGAAAGTCTGATAAACGCCGAAAAATGACTAAGTCCAAAAAAAAATTTTTTCAACTTTTTTCAATTTTACCCCGTGGGATATATATTCTACCCACACACATTTGGAACTCTCCTGGGGTACCCTCACACATATTATTCCCTCATTTAGTGGATATTTTCACAAAAAAGTGAAATTTTCAAAAATCCAGAAAATTGGCTGAAAACGACTAAATATCAAGGACTCATTGGGCGAATCGCTCTGGAACTGAAATCGTAATGCTCACTCACATTTCCCCTATCTGAAAGTCTGATAAACGGCGGAAAAATGACTAAGTCCAAAAAAAATTTTTTTTAAACTTTTTTCAATTTTACCCCCGTGGGATATATATTTTACCCACACACATTTGGAACTCTCCTGGGGTACCCTCACACATATTATTCCCTCATTTAGTGGATATTTTCCCAAAAAAGTGAAATTTTCAAAAATCCAGAAAATTGGCTGAAAACGACTAAATATCAAGGACTCATTGGGCGAATCGCTCTGGAACTGAAATCATAATGCTCACTCACATTTCCCCTATCTGAAAGTCTGATAAACGGCGGAAAAATGACTAAGTCCAAAAAAAAATTTTTTTCAACTTTTTTCAATTTTACCCCGTGGGATATATATTCTACCCACACACATTTGGAACTCTCCTGGGGTTCCCTCACACATATTATTCCCTCATTTAGTGGATATTTTCACAAAAAAGTGAAATTTTCAAAAATCCAGAAAATTGGCTGAAAACGACTAAATATCAAGGACTCATTGGGCGAATCGCTCTGGAACTGAAATCGGAATGCTCACTGACATTTCCCCTATCTGAAAGTCTGATAAACGCCGGAAAAATGACTAAGTCCAAAAAAAATGTTTTTTCAACTTTTTTCAATTTTACCCCGTGGGATATATATTCTACCCACACACATTTGGAACTCTCCTGGGGTACCCTCACACATATTATTCCCTCGTTTAGTGGATATTTTCACAAAAAAGTGAAATTTTCAAAAATCCAGAAAATTGGCTGAAAACGACTAAATATCAAGGACTCATTGGGCGAATTGCTCTGGAACTGAATTCGGAACGCTCACTGACATTTCCCCTATCTGAAAGTCTGATAAATGCCGGAAAAATGACTAAGTCCAAAAAAAAATTTGTTCAACTTTTTTCAATTTTACCCCCGTGGGATATATATTCTACCCACACACATTTGGAACTCTCCTGGGGTACCCTCACACATATTATTCCCTCATTTAGTGGATATTTTCACAAAAAAGTGAAATTTTCAAAAATCCAGAAAATTGGCTGAAAATGACTAAATATCAAGGACTCATTGGGCGAATCGCTCTGGAACTGAAATCGGAACGCTCACTGACATTTCCCCTATCTGAAAGTCTAATAAACGCCGGAAAAATGACTAAGTCCAAAAAAAAATTTGTTCAACTTTTTTCAATTTTACCCCTGTGGGATATATATTCTACCCACACACATTTGGAACTCTCCTGGGGCACCCTCACACATATTATTCCCTCATTTAGTGGATATTTTCACAAAAAAGTGAAATTTTCAAAAATCCAGAAAATTGGCTGAAAACGACTAAATATCAAGGACTCATTGGGCGAATTGCTCTGGAACTGAAATCGGAACACTCACTGACATTTCCCCTATCTGAAAGTCTGATAAACGGCGGAAAAATGACTAAGTCCAAAAAAAATTTTTTTTCAACTTTTTTCAATTTTACCCCGAGGGATATATATTCTACCCACACACATTTGGAACTCTCCTGGGGTACCCTCACACATATTATTCCCTCGTTTAGTGGATATTTTCACAAAAAAGTGAAATTTTCAAAAATCCAGAAAATTGGCTGAAAACGACTAAATATCAAGGACTCATTGGGCGAATTGCTCTGGAACTGAAATAGGAACGCTCACTGACATTTCCCCTATCTGAAAGTCTGATAAACGCCGGAAAAATGACTAAGTCCAAAAAAAAAATTTGTTCAACTTTTTTCAATTTTACCCCTGTGGGATATATATTCTACCCACACACATTTGGAACTCTCCTGGGGTACCCTCACACATATTATTCCATCATTTAGTGGATATTTTCACAAAAAAGTGAAATTTTCAAAAATCCAGAAAATTGGCTGAAAATGACTAAATATCAAGGACTCATTGGGCGAATCGCTCTGGAACTGAAATCAGAACGCTCACTGACATTTCCCCTATCTGAAAGTCTGATAAACGCCGAAAAATGACTAAGTCCAAAAAAAAATTTGTTCAACTTTTTTCAATTTTACCCCGTGGGATATATATTTTACCCACACACATTTGGAACTCTCCTGGGGTACCCTCACACATATTATTCAGTCATTTAGTGGATATTTTCACAAAAAAGTGAAATTTTCAAAAATCCAGAAAATTGGCTGAAAACGACTAAATATCAAGGACTCATTGGACGAATTGCTCTGGAACTGAAATCGGAACGCTCACTGACATTTCCCCTATCTGAAAGTCTGATAAACGCCGGAAGAATGACTAAGTCCAAAAAAAATTTTTTTTCAACTTTTTTCAATTTTACCCCCGTGGGTTATATATTCTACCCACACACATTTGGAACTCTCCTGGGGTACCCTCACACATATTATTCCCTCATTTAGTGGATATTTTCACAAAAAAGTGAAATTTTCAAAAATCCAGAAAATTGGCTGAAAACGACTAAATATCAAGGACTCATTGGGCGAATTGCTCTGGAACTGAAATCGGAACGCTCACTGACATTTCTCCTATCTGAAAGTCTGATAAACGCCGGAAAAATGACTAAGTCCAAAAAAAAATTTTTTTAAACTTTTTTCAATTTTACCCCCGTGGGATATATATTCTACCCACACACATTTGGAACTCTCCTGGGGTACCCTCACACATATTATTCCCTCATTTAGTGGATATTTTCAGAAAAAAGTGAAATTTTCAAAAATCCAGAAAATTGGCTGAAAATGACTAAATATCAAGGACTCATTGGGCGAATCGCTCTGGAACTGAAATCAGAACGCTCACTGACATTTCCCCTATCTGAAAGTCTGATAAACGCCGAAAAATGACTAAGTCCAAAAAAAAATTTGTTCAACTTTTTTCAATTTTACCCCGTGGGATATATATTCTACCCACACACATTTGGAACTCTCCTGGGGTACCCTCACACATATTATTCCCTCATTTAGTGGATATTTTCACAAAAAAGTGAAATTTTCAAAAATCCAGAAAATTGGCTGACAACGACTAAATATCAAGGACTCATTGGGCGAATTGCTCTGGAACTGAAATCGGAATGCTCACTGACATTTCCCCTATCTGAAAGTCTGATAAACGGCGGAAAAATGACTAAGTCCAAAAAAAATTTTTTTTCAACTTTTTTCAATTTTACCCCATGGGATATATATTCTACCCACACACATTTGGAACTCTCCTGGGGTACCCTCACACATATTATTCCCTAATTTAGTGGATATTTTCACAAAAAAGTGAAATTTTCAAAAATCCAGAAAATTGGCTGAAAACGACTAAATATCAAGGACTCATTGGGCGAATCGCTCTGGAACTGAAATCAGAATGCTCACTGACATTTCCCCTATCTGAAAGTCTGATAAACGCCGGAAAAATGACTAAGTCCAAAAAAAATTTTTTTTCAACTTTTTTCAATTTTACCCCGTGGGATATATATTCTACCCACACACATTTGGAACTCTCCTGGGGTACCCTCACACATATTATTCCCTCATTTAGTGGATATTTTCACAAAAAAGTGAAATTTTCAAAAATCCAGAAAATTGGCTGAAAATGACTAAATATAAAGGACTCATTGGGCGAATCGCTCTGGAACTGAAATCGGAACGCTCACTGGCATTTCCCCTATCTGAAAGTCTGATAAACGGCGGAAAAATGACTAAGTCCAAAAAAAATTTTGTTCAACTTTTTTCAATTTTACCCCGTGGGATATATATTCTACCCACACACATTTGGAACTCTCCTGGGGTACCCTCACACAAATTATTCCCTCGTTTAGTGGATATTTTCACAAAAAAGTGAAATTTTCAAAAATCCAGAAAATTGGCTGAAAATGACTAAATATCAAGGACTCATTGGACGAATTGTTCTGGAACTGAAATCGGAACGCTCACTGACATTTCCCCTATCTGAAAGTCTGATAAACGCCGGAAAAATGACTAAGTCCAAAAAAAATTTTTTTTCAACTTTTTTCAATTTTACCCCCATGGGATATATATTCTACCCACACACATTTGGAACTCTCCTGGGGTACCCTCACACATATTATTCCCTCGTTTAGTGGATATTTTCACAAAAAAGTGAAATTTTCAAAAATCCAGAAAATTGACTGAAAACGACTAAATATCAAGGACTCATTGGGCGAATTATTCTGGAACTGAAATCGAAACGCTCACTGACATTTCCCCTATCTGAAAGTCTGATAAACGCCGGAAAAATGACTAAGTCCAAAAAAAAAATTTGTTCAACTTTTTTCAATTTTACCCCTGTGGGATATATATTCTAGCCACACACATTTGGAACTCTCCTGGGGTACCCTCACACATATTATTCCCTCATTTAGTGGATATTTTCACAAAAAAGTGAAATTTTCAAAAATCCAGAAAATTGGCTGAAAACGACTAAATATCAAGGACTCATTGGGCGAATCGCTCTGGAACTGAAATCGTAATGCTCACTCACATTTCCCCTATCTGAAAGTCTGATAAACGCCGGAAAAATGACTAAGTCCAAAAAAAATTTTTTTTCAACTTTTTTCAATTTTACCCCCATGGGATATATATTCTACCCACACACATTTGGAACTCTCCTGGGGTACCCTCACACATATTATTCCCTCGTTTAGTGGATATTTTCACAAAAAAGTGAAATTTTCAAAAATCCAGAAAATTGACTGAAAACGACTAAATATCAAGGACTCATTGGGCGAATTATTCTGGAACTGAAATCGAAACGCTCACTGACATTTCCCCTATCTGAAAGTCTGATAAACGCCGGAAAAATGACTAAGTCCAAAAAAAAAATTTGTTCAACTTTTTTCAATTTTACCCCTGTGGGATATATATTCTAGCCACACACATTTGGAACTCTCCTGGGGTACCCTCACACATATTATTCCCTCATTTAGTGGATATTTTCACAAAAAAGTGAAATTTTCAAGAATCCAGAAAATTGGCTGAAAACGACTAAATATCAAGGACTCATTGGGCGAATCGCTCTGGAACTGAAATCGTAATGCTCACTCACATTTCCCCTATCTGAAAGTCTGATAAACGGCGGAAAAATGACTAAGTCCAAAAAAAATTTTTTTTAAACTTTTTTCAATTTTACCCCCGTGGGATATATATTTTACCCACACACATTTGGAACTCTCCTGGGGTACCCTCACACATATTATTCCCTCATTTAGTGGATATTTTCCCAAAAAAGTGAAATTTTCAAAAATCCAGAAAATTGGCTGAAAACGACTAAATATCAAGGACTCATTGGGCGAATCGCTCTGGAACTGAAATCGGAATGCTCACTCACATTTCCCCTATCTGAAAGTCTGATAAACGGCGGAAAAATGACTAAGTCCCAAAAAAAAATTTTTTTCAACATTTTTCAATTTTACCCCCGTGGGATATATATTCTACCCACACACATTTGGAACTCTCCTGGGGTACCCTCACACATATTATTCCCTCATTTAGTGGATATTTTCACAAAAAAGTGAAATTTTCAAAAATCCAGAAAATTGGCTGAAAATGACTAAATATCAAGGACTCATTGGGCGAATTGCTCTGGAACTGAAATCAGAACGCTCACTGACATTTCCCCTATCTGAAAGTCTGATAAACGCCGAAAAATGATTAAGTCCAAAAAAAAATTTGTTCAACTTTTTTCAATTTTACCCCGTGGGATATATATTCTACCCACACACATTTGGAACTCTCCTGGGGTACCCTCACACATATTATTCCCTCATTTAGTGGATATTTTCATAAAAAAGTGAAATTTTCAAAAATCCAGAAAATTGGCTGAAAACGACTAAATATCAAGGACTCATTGGGCGAATTGCTCTGGAACTGAAATCAGAACGCTCACTGACATTTCCCCTATCTGAAAGTCTGATAAACGGCTGAAAAATGACTAAGTCCCAAAAAAAATTTTTTTCAACTTTTTTCAATTTTACCCCGTGGGATATATATTCTACCCACACACATTTGGAACTCTCCTGGGGTACCCTCACACATATTATTCCCTCGTTTAGTGGATATTTTCACAAAAAAGTGAAATTTTCAAAAATCCAGAAAATTGGCTGAAAACGACTAAATATCAAGGACTCATTGGGCGAATTGCTCTGGAACTGAAATCGGAACGCTCACTGACATTTCCCCTATCTGAAAGTCTGATAAACGCCGGAAAAATGAATAAGTCCAAAAAAAATTTTTTTTCAACTTTTTTCAATTTTACCCCGTGGGATATATATTCTACCCACACACATTTGGAACTCTCCTGGGGTACCCTCACACATATTATTCCCTCATTTAGTGGATATTTTCACAAAAAAGTGAAATTTTCTAAAATCCAGAAAATTGGCTGAAAACGATTAAATATCAAGGACTCATTGGGCGAATTGCTCTTGAACTGAATTCGGAACGCTCACTGACAATTCCCCTATCTGAAAGTCTGATAAACGCCGGAAGACTAAGTCCAAAAAAAATTTTTTTTCAACTTTTTTCAATTTTACCCGTGGGATATATATTCTACCCACACACATTTGGAACTCTCCTGGGGTACCCTCAGACATATTATTCCCTCATTTAGTGGATATTTTCACAAAAAAGTGAAATTTTCAAAAATCCAGAAAATTGGCTGAAAATGACTAAATATCAAGGACTCATTGGGCGAATTCCTCTGGAACTGAAATCGGAACGCTCACTGACATTTCCCCTATCTGAAAGTCTGATAAACGCCGGAAAAATGACTAAGTCCAAAAAAAAATTTGTTCAACTTTTTTCAATTTTATCCCCGTGGGATATATATTCCACCCACACACATTTGGAACTCTCCTGGGGTACCCTCACACATATTATTCCCTTATTTAGTGGATATTTTCACAAAAAAGTGAAATTTTCAAAAATCCAGAAAATTGGCTGAAAACGACAAAATATCAAGGACACATTGGGCGAAGTGCTCTTGAACTGAATTCGGAACGCTCACTGACAATTCCCCTATCTGAAAGTCTGATAAACGCCGGAAGACTAAGTCCAAAAAAAAATTTTTTTCAACTTTTTTCAATTTTACCCCGTGGGATATATATTCTACCCACACACATTTGGAACTCTCCTGGGGTACCCTCAGACATATTATTCACTCATTTAGTGGATATTTTCACAAAAAAGTGAAATTTTCAAAAATCCAGAAAATTGGCTGAAAATGACTAAATATCAAGGACTCATTGGGCGAATTGCTCTGGAACTGAAATCGGAACGCTCACTGACATTTCCCCTATCTGAAAGTCTGATAAACGCCGGAAAAATGACTAAGTCCAAAAAAAATTTTTTTTCAACTTTTTTCAATTTTACCCCGTGGGATATATATTCTACCCACACACATTTGGAACTCTCCTGGGGTACCCTCACACATTTTATTCCCTCGTTTAGTGGATATTTTCACAAAAAAGTGAAATTTTCAAAAATCCAGAAAATTGGCTGAAAACGACTAAATATCAAGGACTCATTGGGCGAATTGCTCTGGAACTGAAATCGGAACGCTCACTGACATTTCCCCTATCTGAAAGTCTGATAAATGCCAGAAAAATGACTAAGTCCAAAAAAAAATTTGTTCAACTTTTTTCAATTTTACCCCCGTGGGATATATATTCTACCCACACACATTTGGAACTCTCCTGGGGTACCCTCTCACATATTATTCCCTCATTTAGTGGATATTTTCACAAAAAAGTGAAATTTTCAAAAATCCAGAAAATTGGCTGAAAACGACAAAATATCAAGGACACATTGGGCGAATTGCTCTTGAACTGAATTCGGAACGCTCACTGACAATTCCCCTATCTGAAAGTCTGATAAACGCCGGAAGACTAAGTCCAAAAAAAAATTTTTTTCAACTTTTTTCAATTTTACCCCGTGGGATATATATTCTACCCACACACATTTGGAACTCTCCTGGGGTACCCTCAGACATATTATTCACTCATTTAGTGGATATTTTCACAAAAAAGTGAAATTTTCAAAAATCCAGAAAATTGGCTGAAAATGACTAAATATCAAGGACTCATTGGGCGAATTGCTCTGGAACTGAAATCGGAACGCTCACTGACATTTCCCCTATCTGAAAGTCTGATAAACGCCGGAAAAATGACTAAGTCCAAAAAAAATTTTTTTTCAACTTTTTTCAATTTTACCCCGTGGGATATATATTCTACCCACACACATTTGGAACTCTCCTGGGGTACCCTCACACATATTATTCCCTCGTTTAGTGGATATTTTCACAAAAAAGTGAAATTTTCAAAAATCCAGAAAATTGGCTGAAAACGACTAAATATCAAGGACTCATTGGGCGAATTGCTCTGGAACTGAAATCGGAACGCTCACTGACATTTCCCCTATCTGAAAGTCTGATAAATGCCGGAAAAATGACTAAGTCCAAAAAAAGATTTGTTCAACTTTTTTCAATTTTACCCCCGTGGGATATATATTCTACCCACACACATTTGGAACTCTCCTGGGGTACCCTCACACATATTATTCCCTCGTTTAGTGGATATTTTCACAAAAAAGTGAAATTTTCAAAAATCCAGAAAATTGGCTGAAAACGACTAAATATCAAGGACTCATTGGGCGAATTGCTCTGGAACTGAAATCGGAACGCTCACTGACATTTCCCCTATCTGAAAGTCTGATAAATGCCAGAAAAATGACTAAGTCCAAAAAAAAATTTGTTCAACTTTTTTCAATTTTACCCCCGTGGGATATATATTCTACCCACACACATTTGGAACTCTCCTGGGGTACCCTCTCACATATTATTCCCTCATTTAGTGGATATTTTCACAAAAAAGTGAAATTTTCAAAAATCCAGAAAATTGGCTGAAAACGACTATATATCAAGGACTCATTGGGCTAATCGCTCTGGAACTGAAATCGGAACGCTCACTGACATTTCCCCTATCTGAAAGTCTGATAAACGGCTGAAAAATGACTAAGTCCCAAAAAAATTTTTTTTCAACTTTTTTCAATTTTACCCCGTGGGATATATATTCTACCCACACACATTTATAACTCTCCTGGGGTACCCTCACACATATTATTCCCTCGTTTAGTGGATATTTTCACAAAAAAGTGAAATTTTCAAAAATCCAGAAAATTGGCTGAAAACGACTAAATATCAAGGACTCATTGGGCGAATTGCTCTGGAACTGAAATCGGAACGCTCACTGACATTTCCCCTATCTGAAAGTCTGATAAACGCCGGAAAAATGAATAAGTCCAAAAAAAATTTTTTTTCAACTTTTTTCAATTTTACCCCGTGGGATATATATTCTACCCACACACATTTGGAACTCTCCTGGGGTACCCTCACACATATTATTCCCTCATTTAGTGGATATTTTCACAAAAAAGTGAAATTTTCTAAAATCCAGAAAATTGGCTGAAAACGACTAAATATCAAGGACTCATTGGGCGAATTGCTCTTGAACTGAATTCGGAACGCTCACTGACAATTCCCCTATCTGAAAGTCTGATAAACGCCGGAAGACTAAGTCCAAAAAAAATTTTTTTTCAACTTTTTTCAATTTTACCCCGTGGGATATATATTCTACCCACACACATTTGGAACTCTCCTGGGGTACCCTCAGACATATTATTCCCTCATTTAGTGGATATTTTCACAAAAAAGTGAAATTTTCAAAAATCCAGAAAATTGGCTGAAAATGACTAAATATCAAGGACTCATTGGGCGAATTCCTCTGGAACTGAAATCGGAACGCTCACTGACATTTCCCCTATCTGAAAGTCTGATAAACGCCGGAAAAATGACTAAGTCCAAAAAAAAATTTGTTCAACTTTTTTCAATTTTATCCCCGTGGGATATATATTCCACCCACACACATTTGGAACTCTCCTGGGGTACCCTCACACATATTATTCCCTTATTTAGTGGATATTTTCACAAAAAAGTGAAATTTTCAAAAATCCAGAAAATTGGCTGAAAACGACTAAATATCAAGGACACATTGGGCGAATTGCTCTTGAACTGAATTCGGAACGCTCACTGACAATTCCCCTATCTGAAAGTCTGATAAACGCCGGAAGACTAAGTCCAAAAAAAATTTTTTTTCAACTTTTTTCAATTTTACCCCGTGGGATATATATTCTACCCACACACATTTGGAACTCTCCTGGGGTACCCTCAGACATATTATTCACTCATTTAGTGGATATTTTCACAAAAAAGTGAAATTTTCAAAAATCCAGAAAATTGGCTGAAAATGACTAAATATCAAGGACTCATTGGGCGAATTGCTCTGGAACTGAAATCGGAACGCTCACTGACATTTCCCCTATCTGAAAGTCTGATAAACGCCGGAAAAATGACTAAGTCCAAAAAAAAATTTGTTCAACTTTTTTCAATTTTATCCCCGTGGGATATATATTCTACCCACACACATTTGGAACTCTCCTGGGGTACCCTCACACATATTATTCCCTCATTTAGTGGATATTTTCACAAAAAAGTGAAATTTTCAAAAATCCAGAAAATTGGCTGAAAACGAGTAAATATCAAGGACTCATTGGGCGAATTGCTCTGGAACTGAAATCGGAACGCTCACTGACATTTCCCCGATCTGAAAGTCTGATAAACGCCGGAAAAATGACTAAGTCCAAAAATAAATTTTTTTCAACTTTTTTCAATTTTACCCCATGGGATATATATTCTACCCACACACATTTGGAACTCTCCTGGGGTACCCTCACACATATTATTCCCTCATTTAGTGGATATTTTCACAAAAAAGTGAAATTTTCAAAATTACAGAAAATTGGCTGAAAACGACTAAATATCAAGGACTCATTGGGCGAATCGCTCTGGAACTGAAATCGGAATGCTCACTGACATTTCACCTATCTGAAAGTCTGATAAACGGCTGAAAAATGACTAAGTCCCCCAAAAATTTTTTTTCAACTTTTTTCAATTTTACCCCGTGGGATATATATTCTACCCACACACATTTGGAACTCTCCTGGGGTACCCTCACACATATTATTCCCTCGTTTAGTGGATATTTTCACAAAAAAGTGAAATTTTCAAAAATCCAGAAAATTGGCTGAAAACGACTAAATATCAAGGACTCGTTGGGCGAATTGCTCTGGAACTGAAATCGGAACGCTCACTGACATTTCCCCTATCTGAAAGTCTGATAAATGCCAGAAAAATGACTAAGTCCAAAAAAAAATTTGTTCAACTTTTTTCAATTTTACCCCCGTGGGATATATATTCTACCCACACACATTTGGAACTCTCCTGGGGTACCCTCTCACATATTATTCCCTCATTTAGTGGATATTTTCACAAAAAAGTGAAATTTTCAAAAATCCAGAAAATTGGCTGAAAACGACTAAATATCAAGGACTCATTGGGCGAATCGCTCTGGAACTGAAATCGGAACGCTCACTGACATTTCCCCTATCTGAAAGTCTGATAAACGGCTGAAAAATGACGAAGTCCCAAAAAAATTTTTTTTCAACTTTTTTCAATTTTACCCCGTGGGATATATATTCTACCCACACACATTTGGAACTCTCCTGGGGTACCCTCAGACATATTATTCACTCATTTAGTGGATATTTTCACAAAAAAGTGAAATTTTCAAAAATCCAGAAAATTGGCTGAAAATGACTAAATATCAAGGACTCATTGGGCGAATTGCTCTGGAACTGAAATCGGAACGCTCACTGACATTTCCCCTATCTGAAAGTCTGATAAACGCCGGAAAAATGACTAAGTCCAAAAAAAATTTTTTTTCAACTTTTTTCAATTTTACCCCGTGGGATATATATTCTACCCACACACATTTGGAACTCTCCTGGGGTACCCTCACACATATTATTCCCTCGTTTAGTGGATATTTTCACAAAAAAGTGAAATTTTCAAAAATCCAGAAAATTGGCTGAAAACGACTAAATATCAAGGACTCATTGGGCGAATTGCTCTGGAACTGAAATCGGAACGCTCACTGACATTTCCCCTATCTGAAAGTCTGATAAATGCCGGAAAAATGACTAAGTCCAAAAAAAGATTTGTTCAACTTTTTTCAATTTTACCCCCGTGGGATATATATTCTACCCACACACATTTGGAACTCTCCTGGGGTACCCTCACACATATTATTCCCTCGTTTAGTGGATATTTTCACAAAAAAGTGAAATTTTCAAAAATCCAGAAAATTGGCTGAAAACGACTAAATATCAAGGACTCATTGGGCGAATTGCTCTGGAACTGAAATCGGAACGCTCACTGACATTTCCCCTATCTGAAAGTCTGATAAATGCCAGAAAAATGACTAAGTCCAAAAAAAAATTTGTTCAACTTTTTTCAATTTTACCCCCGTGGGATATATATTCTACCCACACACATTTGGAACTCTCCTGGGGTACCCTCTCACATATTATTCCCTCATTTAGTGGATATTTTCACAAAAAAGTGAAATTTTCAAAAATCCAGAAAATTGGCTGAAAACGACTATATATCAAGGACTCATTGGGCTAATCGCTCTGGAACTGAAATCGGAATGCTCACTGACATTTCCCCTATCTGAAAGTCTGATAAACGGCTGAAAAATGACTAAGTCCCAAAAAAATTTTTTTTCAACTTTTTTCAATTTTACCCCGTGGGATATATATTCTACCCACACACATTTATAACTCTCCTGGGGTACCCTCACACATATTATTCCCTCGTTTAGTGGATATTTTCACAAAAAAGTGAAATTTTCAAAAATCCAGAAAATTGGCTGAAAACGACTAAATATCAAGGACTCATTGGGCGAATTGCTCTGGAACTGAAATCGGAACGCTCACTGACATTTCCCCTATCTGAAAGTCTGATAAACGCCGGAAAAATGAATAAGTCCAAAAAAAATTTTTTTTCAACTTTTTTCAATTTTACCCCGTGGGATATATATTCTACCCACACACATTTGGAACTCTCCTGGGGTACCCTCACACATATTATTCCCTCATTTAGTGGATATTTTCACAAAAAAGTGAAATTTTCTAAAATCCAGAAAATTGGCTGAAAACGACTAAATATCAAGGACTCATTGGGCGAATTGCTCTTGAACTGAATTCGGAACGCTCACTGACAATTCCCCTATCTGAAAGTCTGATAAACGCCGGAAGACTAAGTCCAAAAAAAATTTTTTTTCAACTTTTTTCAATTTTACCCCGTGGGATATATATTCTACCCACACACATTTGGAACTCTCCTGGGGTACCCTCAGACATATTATTCCCTCATTTAGTGGATATTTTCACAAAAAAGTGAAATTTTCAAAAATCCAGAAAATTGGCTGAAAATGACTAAATATCAAGGACTCATTGGGCGAATTCCTCTGGAACTGAAATCGGAACGCTCACTGACATTTCCCCTATCTGAAAGTCTGATAAACGCCGGAAAAATGACTAAGTCCAAAAAAAAATTTGTTCAACTTTTTTCAATTTTATCCCCGTGGGATATATATTCCACCCACACACATTTGGAACTCTCCTGGGGTACCCTCACACATATTATTCCCTTATTTAGTGGATATTTTCACAAAAAAGTGAAATTTTCAAAAATCCAGAAAATTGGCTGAAAACGACTAAATATCAAGGACACATTGGGCGAATTGCTCTTGAACTGAATTCGGAACGCTCACTGACAATTCCCCTATCTGAAAGTCTGATAAACGCCGGAAGACTAAGTCCAAAAAAAATTTTTTTTCAACTTTTTTCAATTTTACCCCGTGGGATATATATTCTACCCACACACATTTGGAACTCTCCTGGGGTACCCTCAGACATATTATTCACTCATTTAGTGGATATTTTCACAAAAAAGTGAAATTTTCAAAAATCCAGAAAATTGGCTGAAAATGACTAAATATCAAGGACTCATTGGGCGAATTGCTCTGGAACTGAAATCGGAACGCTCACTGACATTTCCCCTATCTGAAAGTCTGATAAACGCCGGAAAAATGACTAAGTCCAAAAAAAAATTTGTTCAACTTTTTTCAATTTTATCCCCGTGGGATATATATTCTACCCACACACATTTGGAACTCTCCTGGGGTACCCTCACACATATTATTCCCTCATTTAGTGGATATTTTCACAAAAAAGTGAAATTTTCAAAAATCCAGAAAATTGGCTGAAAACGAGTAAATATCAAGGACTCATTGGGCGAATTGCTCTGGAACTGAAATCGGAACGCTCACTGACATTTCCCCGATCTGAAAGTCTGATAAACGCCGGAAAAATGACTAAGTCCAAAAATAAATTTTTTTCAACTTTTTTCAATTTTACCCCATGGGATATATATTCTACCCACACACATTTGGAACTCTCCTGGGGTACCCTCACACATATTATTCCCTCATTTAGTGGATATTTTCACAAAAAAGTGAAATTTTCAAAATTACAGAAAATTGGCTGAAAACGACTAAATATCAAGGACTCATTGGGCGAATCGCTCTGGAACTGAAATCGGAATGCTCACTGACATTTCACCTATCTGAAAGTCTGATAAACGGCTGAAAAATGACTAAGTCCCCCAAAAATTTTTTTTCAACTTTTTTCAATTTTACCCCGTGGGATATATATTCTACCCACACACATTTGGAACTCTCCTGGGGTACCCTCACACATATTATTCCCTCGTTTAGTGGATATTTTCACAAAAAAGTGAAATTTTCAAAAATCCAGAAAATTGGCTGAAAACGACTAAATATCAAGGACTCGTTGGGCGAATTGCTCTGGAACTGAAATCGGAACGCTCACTGACATTTCCCCTATCTGAAAGTCTGATAAATGCCAGAAAAATGACTAAGTCCAAAAAAAAATTTGTTCAACTTTTTTCAATTTTACCCCCGTGGGATATATATTCTACCCACACACATTTGGAACTCTCCTGGGGTACCCTCTCACATATTATTCCCTCATTTAGTGGATATTTTCACAAAAAAGTGAAATTTTCAAAAATCCAGAAAATTGGCTGAAAACGACTAAATATCAAGGACTCATTGGGCGAATCGCTCTGGAACTGAAATCGGAACGCTCACTGACATTTCCCCTATCTGAAAGTCTGATAAACGGCTGAAAAATGACGAAGTCCCAAAAAAATTTTTTTTCAACTTTTTTCAATTTTACCCCGTGGGATATATATTCTACCCACACACATTTGGAACTCTCCTGGGGTACCCTCACACATATTATTCCCTCGTTTAGTGGATATTTTCACAAAAAAGTGAAATTTTCAAAAATCCAGAAAATTGGCTGAAAATGACTAAATATCAAGGACTCATTGAGCGAATCGTTCTGGAACTGAAATCGGAACGCTCACTGACATTTCCCCTATCTGAAAGTCTGATAAACGCCGGAAAAATGACTAAGTCCAAAAAAAATTTTTTTTAAACTTTTTTCAATTTTACCCCCGTGGGATATATATTTTACCCACACACATTTGGAACTCTCCTGGGGTACCCTCACACATATTATTCCCTCATTTAGTGGATATTTTCACAAAAAAGTGAAATTTTCAAAAATCCAGAAAATTGGCTGAAAACGACTAAATATCAAGGACTCATTGGGCGAATTGCTCTGGAACTGAAATCGGAACGCTCACTGACATTTCCCCTATCTGAAAGTCTGATAAACGACGGAAAAATGAATAAGTCCAAAAAAAATTTTTTTTCAACTTTTTTCAATTTTACCCCGTGGGATATATATTCTACCCACACACATTTGGAACTCTCCTGGGGTACCCTCACACATATTATTCCCTCATTTAGTGGATATTTTCACAAAAAAGTGAAATTTTCTAAAATCCAGAAAATTGGCTGAAAACGACTAAATATCAAGGACTCATTGGGCGAATTGCTCTTGAACTGAATTCGGAACGCTCACTGACAATTCCCCTATCTGAAAGTCTGATAAACGCCGGAAGACTAAGTCCAAAAAAAATTTTTTTTCAACTTTTTTCAATTTTACCCCGTGGGATATATATTCTACCCACACACATTTGGAACTCTCCTGGGGTACCCTCAGACATATTATTCCCTCATTTAGTGGATATTTTCACAAAAAAGTGAAATTTTCAAAAATCCAGAAAATTGGCTGAAAATGACTAAATATCAAGGACTCATTGGGCGAATTCCTCTGGAACTGAAATCGGAACGCTCACTGACATTTCCCCTATCTGAAAGTCTGATAAACGCCGGAAAAATGACTAAGTCCAAAAAAAAATTTGTTCAACTTTTTTCAATTTTATCCCCGTGGGATATATATTCCACCCACACACATTTGGAACTCTCCTGGGGTACCCTCACACATATTATTCCCTTATTTAGTGGATATTTTCACAAAAAAGTGAAATTTTCAAAAATCCAGAAAATTGGCTGAAAACGACTAAATATCAAGGACACATTGGGCGAATTGCTCTTGAACTGAATTCGGAACGCTCACTGACAATTCCCCTATCTGAAAGTCTGATAAACGCCGGAAGACTAAGTCCAAAAAAAATTTTTTTTCAACTTTTTTCAATTTTACCCCGTGGGATATATATTCTACCCACACACATTTGGAACTCTCCTGGGGTACCCTCAGACATATTATTCACTCATTTAGTGGATATTTTCACAAAAAAGTGAAATTTTCAAAAATCCAGAAAATTGGCTGAAAATGACTAAATATCAAGGACTCATTGGACGAATTGCTCTGGAACTGAAATCGGAAGGCTCACTGACATTTCCCCTATCTGAAAGTCTGATAAACGCCGGAAAAATGACTAAGTCCAAAAAAAAATTTGTTCAACTTTTTTCAATTTTATCCCCGTGGGATACATATTCTACCCACACACATTTGGAACTCTCCTGGGGTACCCTCACACATATTATTCCCTCATTTAGTGGATATTTTCACAAAAAAGTGAAATTTTCAAAAATCCAGAAAATTGGCTGAAAACGACTAAATATCAAGGACTCATTGGGCGAATCGCTCTGGAACTGAAATCGGAATGCTCACTCACATTTCCCCTATCTGAAAGTCTGATAAACGGCGGAAAAATGACTAAGTCCCCAAAAAAAAATTTTTTCAACTTTTTTCAAATTTACCCCCGTGGGATATATATTCTACCCAAACACATTTGGAACTCTCCTGGGGTACCCTCACACATATTATTCCCTCATTTAGTGGATATTTTCACAAAAAAGTGAAATTTTCAAAAATCCAGAAAATTGGCTGAAAACGACTAAATATCAAGGACTCATTGGGCGAATTGCTCTGGAACTGAAATCGGAACGCTCACTGACATTTCCCCTATCTGAAAGTCTGATGAACGCCGGAAAAATGACTAAGTCCAAAAAAAATTTTTTTTCAACTTTTTTCAAATTTACCCCCGTGGGATATATATTCTACCCACACACATTTGGAACTCTCCTGGGGAACCCTCACACATATTATTCCCTCATTTAGTGGATATTTTCACAAAAAAGTGAAATTTTCAAAAATCCAGAAAATTGGCTGAAAATGACTAAATATCAAGGACTCAAGGGGCGAATCGCTCTGGAACTGAAATCGGAATGCTCACTGACATTTCCCCTATCTGAAAGTCTGATAAACGCCGGAAAAATGACTAAGTCCAAAAAAAAATTTGTTCAACTTTTTTCAATTTTACCCCCGTGGGATATATATTCTACCCACACACATTTGGAACTCTCCTGGGGTACCCTCACACATATTATTCCCTCATTTAGTGGATATTTTCCCAAAAAATGAAATTTTCAAAAATCCAGAAAATTGGCTGAAAACGACTAAATATCAAGGACTCATTGGGCGAATTGCTCTGGAACTGAAATCGGAATGCTCACTGACATTTCCCCTATCTGAAAGTCTGATAAAAGCCGGAAAAATGACTAAGTCCAAAAAAATTTTTTTTTCAACTTTTTTCAATTTTACCCCGTGGGATATATATTCTACCCACACACATTTGGAACTCTCCTGGGGTACCCTCACACATATTATTCCCTCATTTAGTGGATATTTTCACAAAAAAGTGAAATTTTCAAAAATCCAGAAAATTGGCTGAAAATGACTAAATATCAAGGACTCAATGGGCGAATCGCTCGGGAACTGACATCGGAACGCTCACTGACATTTCCCCTATCTGAAAGTCTGATAAACGCCGGAAAAATGACTAAGTCCAAAAAAAAATTTGTTCAACTTTTTTCAATTTTATCCCCGTGGGATATATATTCTACCCACACACATTTGGAACTCTCCTGGGGTACCCTCACACATATTATTCCCTCATTTAGTGGATATTTTCACAAAAAAGTGAAATTTTCAAAAATCCAGAAAATTGGCTGAAAACGACTAAATATCAAGGACTCATTGGGCGAATCGCTCTGGAACTGAAATCGGAATGCTCACTCACATTTCCCCTATCTGAAAGTCTGATAAACGGCGGAAAAATGACTAAGTCCCCAAAAAAAAATTTTTTCAACTTTTTTCAAATTTACCCCCGTGGGATATATATTCTACCCAAACACATTTGGAACTCTCCTGGGGTACCCTCACACATATTATTCCCTCATTTAGTGGATATTTTCACAAAAAAGTGAAATTTTCAAAAATCCAAAAAATTGGCTGAAAACGACTAAATATCAAGGACTCATTGGGCGAATTGCTCTGGAACTGAAATCGGAACGCTCACTGACATTTCCCCTATCTGAAAGTCTGATGAACGCCGGAAAAATGACTAAGTCCAAAAAAAATTTTTTTTCAACTTTTTTCAAATTTACCCCCGTGGGATATATATTCTACCCACACACATTTGGAACTCTCCTGGGGAACCCTCACACATATTATTCCCTCATTTAGTGGATATTTTCACAAAAAAGTGAAATTTTCAAAAATCCAGAAAATTGGCTGAAAATGACTAAATATCAAGGACTCAATGGGCGAATCGCTCTGGAACTGAAATCGGAATGCTCACTGACATTTCCCCTATCTGAAAGTCTGATAAACGCCGGAAAAATGACTAAGTCCAAAAAAAAATTTGTTCAACTTTTTTCAATTTTACCCCCGTGGGATATATATTCTACCCACACACATTTGGAACTCTCCTGGGGTACCCTCACACATATTATTCCCTCATTTAGTGGATATTTTCCCAAAAAATGAAATTTTCAAAAATCCAGAAAATTGGCTGAAAACGACTAAATATCAAGGACTCATTGGGCGAATTGCTCTGGAACTGAAATCGGAATGCTCACTGACATTTCCCCTATCTGAAAGTCTGATAAAAGCCGGAAAAATGACTAAGTCCAAAAAAATTTTTTTTTCAACTTTTTTCAATTTTACCCCGTGGGATATATATTCTACCCACACACATTTGGAACTCTCCTGGGGTACCCTCACACATATTATTCCCTCATTTAGTGGATATTTTCACAAAAAAGTGAAATTTTCAAAAATCCAGAAAATTGGCTGAAAATGACTAAATATCAAGGACTCAATGGGCGAATCGCTCGGGAACTGACATCGGAACGCTCACTGACATTTCCCCTATCTGAAAGTCTGATAAACGCCGGAAAAATGACTAAGTCCAAAAAAAAATTTGTTCAACTTTTTTCAATTTTATCCCCGTGGGATATATATTCTACCCACACACATTTGGAACTCTCCTGGGGTACCCTCACACATATTATTCCCTCATTTAGTGGATATTTTCACAAAAAAGTGAAATTTTCAAAAATCCAGAAAATTGGCTGAAAACGACTAAATATCAAGGACTCATTGGGCGAATTGCTCTTGAACTGAATTCGGAACGCTCACTGACAATTCCCCTATCTGAAAGTCTGATAAACGCCATAAGACTAAGTCCAAAAAAAATTTTTTTTCAACTTTTTTCAATTTTACCCCGTGGGATATATATTCTACCCACACACATTTGGAACTCTCCTGGGGTACCCTCAGACATATTATTCCCTCATTTAGTGGATATTTTCACAAAAAAGTGAAATTTTCAAAAATCCAGAAAATTGGCTGAAAATGACTAAATATCAAGGACTCATTGGGCGAATTGCTCTGGAACTGAAATCGGAACGCTCACTGACATTTCCCCTATCTGAAAGTCTGATAAACGCCGGAAAAATGACTAAGTCCAAAAAAAAATTTGTTCAACTTTTTTCAATTTTATCCCCGTGGGATATATATTCTACCCACACACATTTGGAACTCTCCTGGGGTACCCTCACACATATTATTCCCTCATTTAGTGGATATTTTCACAAAAAAGTAAAATTTTCAAAAATCCAGAAAATTGGCTGAAAACGACTAAATATCAAGGACTCATTGGGCGAATCGCTCTGGAACTGAAATCGGAACGCTCACTGACATTTCCCCTATCTGAAAGTCTGATAAAAGCCGGAAAAATGACTAAGTCCAAAAAAATTTTTTTTTCAACTTTTTTCAATTTTACCCCGTGGGATATATATTCTACCCACACACATTTGGAACTCTCCTGGGGTACCCTCACACATATTATTCCCTCATTTAGTGGATATTTTCACAAAAAAGTGAAATTTTCAAAAATCCAGAAAATTGGCTGAAAATGACTAAATATCAAGGACTCAATGGGCGAATCGCTCAGGAACTGACATCGGAACGCTCACTGACATTTCCCCTATCTGAAAGTCTGATAAACGCCGGAAAAATGACTAAGTCCAAAAAAAAATTTGTTCAACTTTTTTCAACATTATCCCCGTGGGATATATATTCTACCCACACACATTTGGAACTCTCCTGGGGTACCCTCACACATATTATTCCCTCATTTAGTGGATATTTTCACAAAAAAGTGAAATTTTCAAAAATCCAGAAAATTGGCTGAAAACGACTAAATATCAAGGACTCATTGGGCGAATTGCTCTTGAACTGAATTCGGAACGCTCACTGACAATTCCCCTATCTGAAAGTCTGATAAACGCCGGAAGACTAAGTCCAAAAAAAATTTTTTTTCAACTTTTTTCAATTTTACCCCGTGGGATATATATTCTACCCACACACATTTGGAACTCTCCTGGGGTACCCTCACACATATTATTCCCTCGTTTAGTGGATATTTTCACAAAAAAGTGAAATTTTCAAAAATCCAGAAAATTGGCTGAAAATGACTAAATATCAAGGACTCATTGGGCGAATTGCTCTGGAACTGAAATCGGAACGCTCACTGACATTTCCCCTATCTGAAAGTCTGATAAACGCCGGAAAAATGACTAAGTCCAAAAAAAAATTTGTTCAACTTTTTTCAATTTTATCCCCGTGGGATATATATTCTACCCACACACATTTGGAACTCTCCTGGGGTACCCTCACACATATTATTCCCTCATTTAGTGGATATTTTCACAAAAAAGTAAAATTTTCAAAAATCCAGAAAATTGGCTGAAAACGACTAAATATCAAGGACTCATTGGGCGAATCGCTCTGGAACTGAAATCGGAACGCTCACTGACATTTCCCCTATCTGAAAGTCTGATAAACGGCTGAAAAATGACTAAGTCCCCCAAAAATTTTTTTTCAACTTTTTTCAATTTTACCCCGTGGGATATATATTCTACGCACACACATTTGGAACTCTCCTGGGGTACCCTCACACATATTATTCCCTCGTTTAGTGGATATTTTCACAAAAAAGTGAAATTTTCAAAAATCCAGAAAATTGGCTGAAAACGACTAAATATCAAGGACTCATTGGGCGAATTGCTCTGGAACTGAAATCGGAACGCTCACTGACATTTCCCCTATCTGAAAGTCTGATAAACGCCGGAAAAATGACTAAGTCCAAAAAAAATTTTTTTTAAACTTTTTTCAATTTTACCCCCGTGGGATATATATTTTACCCACACACATTTGGAACTCTCCTGGGGTACCCTCACACATATTATTCCCTCATTTAGTGGATATTTTCACAAAAAAGTGAAATTTTCAAAAATCCAGAAAATTGGCTGAAAACGACTAAATATCAAGGACTCATTGGGCGAATCGCTCTGGAACTGAAATCGGAACGCTCACTGACATTTCCCCTATCTGAAAGTCTGATAAACGGCTGAAAAATGACTAAGTCCCAAAAAAAATTTGTTCAACTTTTTTCAATTTTACCCCCGTGGGATATATATTCTACCCACACACATTTGGAACTCTCCTGGGGTACCCTCTCACATATTATTCCCTCATTTAGTGGATATTTTCACAAAAAAGTGAAATTTTCAAAAATCCAGAAAATTGGCTGAAAACGACTAAATATCAAGGACTCATTGGGCGAATTGCTCTGGAACTGAAATCGGAACGCTCACTGACATTTCCCCTATCTGAAAGTCTGATAAACGCCGGAAAAATGACTAAGTCCAAAAAAAATTTTTTTTCAACTTTTTTCAATTTTACCCCGTGGGATATATATTCTACCCACACACATTTGGAACTCTCCTGGGGTACCCTCACACATATTATTCCCTCGTTTAGTGGATATTTTCACAAAAAAGTGAAATTTTCAAAAATCCAGAAAATTGGCTGAAAACGACTAAATAACAAGGACTCATTGGGCGAATTGCTCTGGAACTGAAATCGGAACGCTCACTGACATTTCCCCTATCTGAAAGTCTGATAAACGCCGGAAAAATGAATAAGTCCCAAAAAAATTTTTTTTCAACTTTTTTCAATTTTACCCCGTGGGATATATATTCTACCCACACACATTTGGAACTCTCCTGGGGTACCCTCACACATATTATTCCCTCATTTAGTGGATATTTTCACAAAAAAGTGAAATTTTCTAAAATCCAGAAAATTGGCTGAAAACGACTAAATATCAAGGACACATTGGGCGAATTGCTCTTGAACTGAATTCGGAACGCTCACTGACAATTCCCCTATCTGAAAGTCTGATAAACACCGGAAGACTAAGTCCAAAAAAAATTTTTTTTCAACTTTTTTCAATTTTACCCCGTGGGATATATATTCTACCCACACACATTTGGAACTCTCCTGGGGTACCCTCACACATATTATTCCCTCATTTAGTGGATATTTTCACAAAAAAGTGAAATTTTCAAAAATCCAGAAAATTGGCTGAAAATGACTAAATATCAAGGACTCAATGGGCGAATCGCTCTGGAACTGAAATCGGAACGCTCACTGACATTTCCCCTATCTGAAAGTCTGATAAACGCCGGAAAAATGACTAAGTCCAAAAAAAAATTTGTTCAACTTTTTTCAATTTTACCCCCGTGGGATATATATTCTACCCACACACATTTGGAACTCTCCTGGGGTACCCTCACACATATTATTCCCTCATTTAGTGGATATTTTCCCAAAAAATGAAATTTTCAAAAATCCAGAAAATTGGCTGAAAACGACTAAATATCAAGGACTCATTGGGCGAATTGCTCTGGAACTGAAATCGGAATGCTCACTCACATTTCCCCTATCTGAAAGTCTGATAAACGGCGGAAAAATGACTAAGTCCCCAAAAAAAATTTTTTTCAACTTTTTTCAAATTTACCCCCGTGGGATATATATTCTACCCAAACACATTTGGAACTCTCCTGGGGTACCCTCACACATATTATTCCCTCATTTAGTGGATATTTTCACAAAAAAGTGAAATTTTCAAAAATCCAGAAAATTGGCTGAAAATGACTAAATATCAAGGACTCAATGGGCGAATCGCTCTGGAACTGAAATCGGAATGCTCACTGACATTTCCCCTATCTGAAAGTCTGATAAACGCCGGAAAAATGACTAAGTCCAAAAAAAAATTTGTTCAACTTTTTTCAATTTTACCCCCGTGGGATATATATTCTACCCACACACATTTGGAACTCTCCTGGGGTACCCTCACACATATTATTCCCTCATTTAGTGGATATTTTCCCAAAAAATGAAATTTTCAAAAATCCAGAAAATTGGCTGAAAACGACTAAATATCAAGGACTCATTGGGCGAATTGCTCTGGAACTGAAATCGGAATGCTCACTGACATTTCCCCTATCTGAAAGTCTGATAAAAGCCGGAAAAATGACTAACCCCTTAATAACATCTGACGTACTAATACGCGTCTGTGCCCTGGGACTTAAGAGCCAGACCCGTATTAGTACGTCATCGCGATCGCGCCCGCACACAGGATGTGCGGGCGCGATCGCCGCCGGGTGTCAGCTGATTGTCACAGCTGACACCCGGTACTACGTGCAGGGAGCGGTCACGCACCGCTCCCAGCACATTAACCCCCGCGATGCTGCGATCGAAGTCGATCGAAGTCGATCGCGGCATTGCGGGGGCAAGGGGAGGTGATCGGCGATACTCACCTCCTCTTCCGGCTTCCAGCGCAGTCTGCAAAGGCTTCCCGGGTGTTGCCATGACGACCCGATGTCGTCATGACAACATCCGGGTCACCAGAGAGCAGGAAGATTGCTTGGACATGCGCAGTGCATCTCCAAGCAATCTTCACACCGTGCATTTCTGACAGCTTGCATGGCATAGGGATGGTGCTCCATTCCTGTGCCATGCAGGCGATCAGAAAAAAAAAAGTGAAAGTCCCAGAGTGGGACAAAGTAATAAAGTGTATAAACTGTGTGAAAGTGGAAAAAAAAAAAAAAAAAAATGTGCAAAAATATTATAAAAAAATAAAAAAAATAATACACCAAAAATAAAAATATAATGTACCCATCAATAAATATTATTATAAAAAAAATAAAAAAAAAACAATAAAAGTACACATATTTGGTATCGCCGCGTCCGGAACAACCTGACCTATAAAACTGTCCCACTAGTTAACCCCTTCAGTGAACACGGTAAAAAAAAAAAAAAAAAAAACAAGCAAAAAACAATGCTTTATCACCATACCGCCAAACAAAAAGTGGAATAACACGCGATCAAAAAGACGCATATAAATAAAAATGATACCGCTGAAAACATCATCTCGTCCCGCAAAAAACAAGCTGCAATATAGCTCCATCAGCCGAAAAATAAAAAAGTTATAGCTCTCAGAATAAAGCGATACTAAAAAATATTTTTTTCTATAAAATAGCTTTTATTGTGTATAAGCGCCAAAACATAGAAAAATGATACAAATGTGGTACCGCTGTAAACGTACTGACCCGAAGAGTAAAGCTGCCTCATCAATTTTACCACACGCGGAACAGAATAAAAAAAAAAAAAAAACAATTCCTGAATTGTTGGTTTTTGTTTATTCTGCCTCCCAAAAATCGGAATAGAAAGCGATCAAAAAATGTCACGTGCCTGAAAATGGCACCAATAACAACGTCAAGTCATCCCGCAAAAAACGAGCCGTCACATGACTGTCTGCCAAAATCTGGAAAAATTATAGCTCTCAAAATATGGCGATGCAAAAACTAGATTTTACAAAAAATGCGTCTTTTAGTGTGTGACAGCTGTCAGTCATAAAAACCCCATATGATTCTGGCATTGCTGTAATCACACCGACCCGAAGAATAAAGTCGTCTAATCACTTATACCGCACAAGGAACGGCGTCAAAAATAAACTCTTGAGTTAGGATTGGGCTAGGGTTAGGGCTGGGTTTGGGGCTAGGGCTGTGCTGGTGCTAGGGTTGTGCTGGGGCTAGGGTTGTGCTGGGGCTAGGGTTGTGCTGGGGCTAGGGTTGTGCTGGGGCTAGGGTTGTGCTGGGGCTAGGGTTGTGCTAGGGTTAGGGCTGGGGTTGGGATTTTTTTCAAAAGTAAGAAAAAAAGATGACGATATGGCGACTAGTGTTGAGAGCAAGTGCTCGCTACTTGAGTTTGCATCGGGTGCTCTGGTATGCATTTAGTATCGTGGGTATTTGAGTGACATGCTCGAGTCTCTGCCCCATATGCTTCGCGGCCAAAAAACTTTATGGGGATTGCCTGCCATGCACGAGCGATCCCCGCATGTTTTTTTTTGGGTGTCTAATAACCGTGAAACATGCGGAGCAGGGACTCGAGCATGTCACTCGAGCACACGCTGTACATGGTGCATACCTGAGTACCCGATGCAAACTCAAGTAGCGAGCACTTGCGCTCAAGAATAATGAAAACTTATTCAATATGATGACCTAATGTAAACAAATAATGTGCCGTACCTCTGGGTTCAAAATGTTCACTATACACCTTAATAAAATCTTTGAGGGGTATAGTTTCCAAAATGGGGACACTTGTGGGGGAGCTCCACTGTTTAGGCACATCACGGGCTCTCCAAACGCGACATGGTGTCCGCTAACAAATTGAATGGAAAATCGGCTCAAATTGTTAGCGGACGCCATGTTGCGTTTGGAGAGCCCCTGTGTGTCCAAACATTGGAGCTCCCCCACAAGTGACCCCATTTTGGAAACTAGACCCCCAAGGCACCTATCTAGATGCATAGTGAGCACTTAGAACCCCCAGGTGCTTCACAAATTGATTCGTAAAAATGAAAAAGTGAAAAAAAAACACTTTTTCATTTTTATGAATCAATTTGTGAAGCACCTGGGGTTCCAAGTGCTCACTATGAATCTAGATAGGTGCCTTGGGGGGTCTAGTTTCCAAAATGGGGTCACTTGTGGGGGAGCTCCAATGTTTGGGCACACAGGGACTCTCTAAATGCAACATGGTATCCGCTAACAAATTGAATGGAAAATCGGCTCAAATTGTTAGCGGACACCACATTGCGTTTGGAGAGCCCCTCTGTGCCCAAACTTTGGAGCTCCCCCACAAGTGACCCCATTTTGGAAACTAGACCCCCCAAGGCACCTTTCTAGATGCATAGTGAGCACTTGGAACCACCAGGTGCTTCACAAATTGATTCGTAAAAATGAAAAAGTGAAAAAAAAAACACTTTTTCATTTTTATGAATCAATTTGTGAAGAACCTGGGGTTTCAAGTGCTCACTATGCATCTAGAAAGGTGCCTTGGGGGGTCTAGTTTCCAAAATGGGGTCACTTGTGGGGGAGCTCCAAAGTTTGGGCACAGAGGGGCTCTCCAAACGCAATGTGGCGTCCGCTAACAATTTGAGCCGATTTTGCATTCAATTTGTTAGCGGATACCATGTTGCATTTAGAGAGTCCCTGTGTGCCCAAACATTGGAGCTCCCCCACAAGTGACCCCATTTTGGAAACTAGACCCCCCAAGGCACCTATCTAGATGCATAGTGAGCAGTTGGAACCCCCAGGTGCTTCACAAATTGATTCATAAAAATGAAAAAGTGTTTTTTTTTTCACTTTTTCATTGTTACGAATCAATTTGTGAAGCACCTGGGGGTTCCAAGTGCTCACTATGCATCTAGATAGGTGCCTTGGGGGGTCTAGTTTCCAAAATGGGGTCACTTGTGGGTGAGCTCCAATGTTTGGGCACACAGCAGCTCTCCAAACGCAACATGGTGTCGCTAACAATTTGAGCCAATTTTGCGTTAAATTTGTTAGCGGACACCATGTTGCATTTAGAGAGCCGCTGTGTGCCCAAATATTGGAGCTCCCCCACAAGTGACCCCATTTTGGAAACTAGACCACCCAAGGCACCTATCTAGATGCATAGTGAGCACTTGGAACCCTCAGGTGCTTCACAAATTGATTCATACAAATGAAAAAGTGTTTTTTTTTTCACTTTTTCATTGTTATGAATCAATTTGTGAAGCACCTGGGGGTTCCAAGTGCTCACTATGCATCTAGATAGGTGCCTTGGGGGGTCTAGTTTCCAAAATGGGGTCACTTGTGGGGGAGCTCCAATGTTTGGGCACACAGGGACTCTCTAAATGCAACATGGTGTCCTCTAACAAATTTAACGGAAAATCGGCTCAAATTGTTAGCGACACCATGTTGCGTTTGGAGAGCCGCTGTGTGCCCAAACATTGGAGCTCCCCCACAAGTGACCCCATTTTGGAAACTAGACCCCCCAAGGCACCTATCTAGATGCATTGTGAGCACTTGGAACACTCAGGTGCTTCACAAATTGATTCATAAAAATGAAAAATTATTTTTTTTTTCACTTTTTCATTGTTACGAATCAATTTGTGAAGCACCTGGGGGTTCCAAGTGCTCACTATGCATCTAGAAAGGTGCCTTGGGGGGTCTAGTTTCCAAAATGGGGTCACTTGTGGGGGAGCTCCAAAGTTTGGGCACACATGGGCTCTCCAAACACAACATGGCGTCCGCTAATTATTCAAGCAAATTTTACAATCAAAAAGTCAAATAGCGCTCCTTCCCTTCCGAGCCCTGCCGTGCGCCCAAACAGTATTTTTTCCCCAAATATTGGGTATCTGCGTGCCCAGGGGAAATTGCACAACAAATTTTGTGGTCCATTTTTTCTTGTTACCCCTGTGAAAATAAAAAAAATTGGGTCTAAATTAACATTTTTGTGAAAAAAGTTAAATGTTCATTTTTTTCTTCCACATTCAAAAAATTCCTGTGAAGCACCTGAAGGGTTAATAAAGTTCTTGAATGTGGTTTTGAGCACCTTGAGGGGTGCAGTTTTTAGAATGGTGTCACTTTTGGGTATTTTCTGTCATAAAGACCTCTCAAAGTGACTTCAAATGTGATGTGGTCCCTAAAAAAATGGTTTTGTAAATTTTGTTGGAAAAATGAGAAATCGCTGGTCAAATTTTAACCCTTATAGCTCCCTAACAAAAAAAAATTTTGGTTCCAAAATTGTGCTGATGTAAAGTAGACATGTGGGAAATGTTATTTATTAACTCTTTTGTGTGACATATCGCTCTGATTTCAGGGCTTAAAAATTCAAATTTTGAAAATTGCAAAATTTTCAAAATTTTCGCCAAATTTCCGTTTTTTTCACAAATAAACGCAAGTGATATCGAAGAAATTTTTCCACAATCATGAAGTACAATATGTCACGAAAAAACAATCTCAGAATCAGGGGGATCCGTTGAAGCGTTCGAGAGTAATTACCTCATAAAGTGACAGTGGTCAGAATTGTAAAAATTGGCCCGGTCATTAACGTGGAAACCACCCGCGGGGCTTAAGGGGCTAAGTCCAAAAAAATTTTTTTTTCAACTTTTTTCAATTTTACCCCGTGGGATATATATTCTACCCACACACATTTGGAACTCTCCTGGGGTACCCTCACACATATTATTCCCTCATTTAGTGGATATTTTCACAAAAAAGTGAAATTTTCAAAAATCCAGAAAATTGGCTGAAAATGACTAAATATCAAGGACTCAATGGGCGAATCGCTCTGGAACTGACATCGGAACGCTCACTGACATTTCCCCTATCTGAAAGTCTGATAAACGCCGGAAAAATGACTAAGTCCAAAAAAAAATTTGTTCAACTTTTTTCAATTTTATCCCCGTGGGATATATATTCTACCCACACACATTTGGAACTCTCCTGGGGTACCCTCACACATATTATTCCCTCATTTAGTGGATATTTTCACAAAAAAGTGAAATTTTCAAAAATCCAGAAAATTGGCTGAAAACGACTAAATATCAAGGACTCATTGGGCGAATCGCTCTGGAACTGAAATCGGAATGCTCACTCACATTTCCCCTATCTGAAAGTCTGATAAACGGCGGAAAAATGACTAAGTCCCCAAAAAAAAAATTTTTTCAACTTTTTTCAAATTTACCCCCGTGGGATATATATTCTACCCACACACATTTGGAACTCTCCTGGGGTACCCTCACACATATTATTCCCTCATTTAGTGGATATTTTCACAAAAAAGTGAAATTTTCAAAAATCCAGAAAATTGGCTGAAAACGACTAAATATCAAGGACTCATTGGGCGAATTGCTCTGGAACTGAAATCGGAACGCTCACTGACATTTCCCCTATCTGAAAGTCTGATAAACGCCGGAAAAATGACTAAGTCCCAAAAAAATTTTTTTTCAACTTTTTTCAAATTTACCCCCGTGGGATATATATTCTACCCACACACATTTGGAACTCTCCTGGGGAACCCTCACACATATTATTCCCTCATTTAGTGGATATTTTCACAAAAAAGTGAAATTTTCAAAAATCCAGAAAATTGGCTGAAAATGACTAAATATCAAGGACTCAATGGGCGAATCGCTCTGGAACTGAAATCGGAACGCTCACTGACATTTCCCCTATCTGAAAGTCTGATAAACGCCGAAAAATGACTAAGTCCAAAAAAAAATTTGTTCAACTTTTTTCAATTTTACCCCCGTGGGATATATATTCTACCCACACACATTTGGAACTCTCCTGGGGTACCCTCACACATATTATTCCCTCATTTAGTGGATATTTTCACAAAAAAGTGAAATTTTCAAAAATCCAGAAAATTGGCTGAAAATGACTAAATATCAAGGACTCAATGGGCGAATCGCTCTGGAACTGAAATCGGAACGCTCACTGACATTTCCCCTATCTGAAAGTCTGATAAACGCCGAAAAATGACTAAGTCCAAAAAAAAATTTGTTCAACTTTTTTCAATTTTACCCCCGTGGGATATATATTCTACCCACACACATTTGGAACTCTCCTGGGGTACCCTCACACATATTATTCCCTCATTTAGTGGATATTTTCCCAAAAAATGAAATTTTCAAAAATCCAGAAAATTGGCTGAAAACGACTAAATATCAAGGACTCATTGGGCGAATTGCTCTGGAACTGAAATCGGAATGCTCACTGACATTTCCCCTATCTGAAAGTCTGATAAAAGCCGGAAAAATGACTAAGTCCAAAAAAATTTTTTTTTCAACTTTTTTCAATTTTACCCCGTGGGATATATATTCTACCCACACACATTTGGAACTCTCCTGGGGTACCCTCACACATATTATTCCCTCATTTAGTGGATATTTTCACAAAAAAGTGAATTTTTCAAAAATCCAGAATATTGGCTGAAAATGACTAAATATCAAGGACTCAATGGGCGAATCGCTCTGGAACTGACATCGGAACGCTCACTGACATTTCCCCTATCTGAAAGTCTGATAAACGCCGGAAAAATGACTAAGTCCAAAAAAAAATTTGTTCAACTTTTTTCAATTTTACCCCCGTGGGATATATATTCTACCCACACACATTTGGAACTCTCCTGGTGTACCCTCACACATATTATTCCCTCATTTAGTGGATATTTTCACAAAAAAGTGAAATTTTCAAAAATCCAGAAAATTGGCTGAAAACGACTAAATATCAAGGACTCATTGGGCGAATTGCTCTGGAACTGAAATCGGAACGCTCACTGACATTTCCCCTATCTGAAAGTCTGATAAACGCCGGAAAAATGACTAAGTCCAAAAAAAATTTTTTTTCAACTTTTTTCAATTTTACCCCGTGGGATATATATTCTACCCACACACATTTGGAACTCTCCTGGGGTACCCTCAGACATATTATTCCCTCATTTAGTGGATATTTTCACAAAAAAGTGAAATTTTCAAAAATCCAGAAAATTGGCTGAAAATGACTAAATATCAAGGACTCAATGGGCGAATCGCTCTGGAACTGAAATCGGAACGCTCACTGACATTTCCCCTATCTGAAAGTCTGATAAACGCCGGAAAAATGACTAAGTCCAAAAAAAAATTTGTTCAACTTTTTTCAATTTTACCCCCGTGGGATATATATTCTACCCACACACATTTGGAACTCTCCTGGGGTACCCTCACACATATTATTCCCTCATTTAGTGGATATTTTCACAAAAAAGTGAAATTTTCAAAAATCCAGAAAATTGGCTGAAAACGACTAAATATCAAGGACTCATTGGGCGAATCGCTCTGGAACTGAAATCGGAATGCTCACTCACATTTCCCCTATCTGAAAGTCTGATAAACGGCGGAAAAATGACTAAGTCCCCCAAAAAAATTTTTTTCAACTTTTTTCAAATTTACCCCCGTGGGATATATATTCTACCCACACACATTTGGAACTCTCCTGGGGTACCCTCACACATATTATTCCCTCATTTAGTGGATATTTTCACAAAAAAGTGAAATTTTCAAAAATCCAGAAAATTGGCTGAAAACGACTAAATATCAACAACTCATTGGGCGAATTGCTCTGGAACTGAAATCGGAATGCTCACTGACATTTCCCCTATCTGAAAGTCTGATAAAAGCCGGAAAAATGACTAAGTCCAAAAAAATTTTTTTTTCAACTTTTTTCAATTTTACCCCGTGGGATATATATTCTACCCACACACATTTGGAACTCTCCTGGGGTACCCTCACACATATTATTCCCTCATTTAGTGGATATTTTCCCAAAAAATGAAATTTTCAAAAATCCAGAAAATTGGCTGAAAACGACTAAATATCAAGGACTCATTGGGCGAATTGCTCTGGAACTGAAATCGGAATGCTCACTGACATTTCCCCTATCTGAAAGTCTGATAAAAGCCGGAAAAATGACTAAGTCCAAAAAAATTTTTTTTTCAACTTTTTTCAATTTTACCCCGTGGGATATATATTCTACCCACACACATTTGGAACTCTCCTGGGGTACCCTCACACATATTATTCCCTCATTTAGTGGATATTTTCACAAAAAAGTGAAATTTTCAAAAATCCAGAATATTGGCTGAAAATGACTAAATATCAAGGACTCAATGGGCGAATCGCTCTGGAACTGACATCGGAACGCTCACTGACATTTCCCCTATCTGAAAGTCTGATAAACGCCGGAAAAATGACTAAGTCCAAAAAAAAATTTGTTCAACTTTTTTCAATTTTACCCCCGTGGGATATATATTCTACCCACACACATTTGGAACTCTCCTGGTGTACCCTCACACATATTATTCCCTCATTTAGTGGATATTTTCACAAAAAAGTGAAATTTTCAAAAATCCAGAAAATTGGCTGAAAACGACTAAATATCAAGGACTCATTGGGCGAATTGCTCTGGAACTGAAATCGGAACGCTCACTGACATTTCCCCTATCTGAAAGTCTGATAAACGCCGGAAAAATGACTAAGTCCAAAAAAAATTTTTTTTCAACTTTTTTCAATTTTACCCCGTGGGATATATATTCTACCCACACACATTTGGAACTCTCCTGGGGTACCCTCAGACATATTATTCCCTCATTTAGTGGATATTTTCACAAAAAAGTGAAATTTTCAAAAATCCAGAAAATTGGCTGAAAATGACTAAATATCAAGGACTCATTGGGCGAATTGCTCTGGAACTGAAATCGGAACGCTCACTGACATTTCCCCTATCTGAAAGTCTGATAAACGCCGGAAAAATGACTAAGTCCAAAAAAAAATTTGTTCAACTTTTTTCAATTTTATCCCCGTGGGATATATATTCTACCCACACACATTTGGAACTCTCCTGGGGTACCCTCACACATATTATTCCCTCATTTAGTGGATATTTTCACAAAAAAGTGAAATTTTCAAAAATCCAGAAAATTGGCTGAAAATGACTAAATATCAAGGACTCATTGGGCGAATTGCTCTGGAACTGAAATCGGAACGCTCACTGACATTTCCCCTATCTGAAATTCTGATAAACGCCGGAAAAATGACTAAGTCCAAAAAAAAATTTGTTCAACTTTTTTCAATTTTATCCCCGTGGGATATATATTCTACCCACACACATTTGGAACTCTCCTGGGGTACCCTCACACATATTATTCCCTCATTTAGTGGATATTTTCACAAAAAAGTGAAATTTTCAAAAATCCAGAAAATTGGCTGAAAACGACTAAATATCAAGGACTTATTGGGCGAATCGCTCTGGAACTGAAATCGGAATGCTCACTCACATTTCCCCTATCTGAAAGTCTGATAAACGCCGGAAAAATGACTAAGTCCAAAAAAAAATTTGTTCAACTTTTTTCAATTTTACCCCCGTGGGATATATATTCTACCCACACACATTTGGAACTCTCCTGGTGTACCCTCACACATATTATTCCCTCATTTAGTGGATATTTTCACAAAAAAGTGAAATTTTCAAAAATCCAGAAAATTGGCTGAAAACGACTAAATATCAAGGACTCATTGGGCGAATTGCTCTGGAACTGAAATCGGAACGCTCACTGACATTTCCCCTATCTGAAAGTCTGATAAACGCCGGAAAAATGACTAAGTCCAAAAAAAATTTTTTTTCAACTTTTTTCAATTTTACCCCGTGGGATATATATTCTACCCACACACATTTGGAACTCTCCTGGGGTACCCTCAGACATATTATTCCCTCATTTAGTGGATATTTTCACAAAAAAGTGAAATTTTCAAAAATCCAGAAAATTGGCTGAAAATGACTAAATATCAAGGACTCATTGGGCGAATTGCTCTGGAACTGAAATCGGAACGCTCACTGACATTTCCCCTATCTGAAAGTCTGATAAACGCCGGAAAAATGACTAAGTCCAAAAAAAAATTTGTTCAACTTTTTTCAATTTTATCCCCGTGGGATATATATTCTACCCACACACATTTGGAACTCTCCTGGGGTACCCTCACACATATTATTCCCTCATTTAGTGGATATTTTCACAAAAAAGTGAAATTTTCAAAAATCCAGAAAATTGGCTGAAAATGACTAAATATCAAGGACTCATTGGGCGAATTGCTCTGGAACTGAAATCGGAACGCTCACTGACATTTCCCCTATCTGAAAGTCTGATAAACGCCGGAAAAATGACTAAGTCCAAAAAAAAATTTGTTCAACTTTTTTCAATTTTATCCCCGTGGGATATATATTCTACCCACACACATTTGGAACTCTCCTGGGGTACCCTCACACATATTATTCCCTCATTTAGTGGATATTTTCACAAAAAAGTGAAATTTTCAAAAATCCAGAAAATTGGCTGAAAACGACTAAATATCAAGGACTTATTGGGCGAATCGCTCTGGAACTGAAATCGGAATGCTCACTCACATTTCCCCTATCTGAAAGTCTGATAAACGGCGGAAAAATGACTAAGTCCCCAAAAAAAAATTTTTTCAACTTTTTTCAAATTTACCCCCGTGGGATATATATTCTATCCACACACATTTGGAACTCTCCTGGGGTACCCTCACACATATTATTCCCTCATTTAGTGGATATTTTCACAAAAAAGTGAAATTTTCAAAAATCCAGAAAATTGGCTGAAAACGACTAAATATCAAGGACTCATTGGGCGAATTGCTCTGGAACTGAAATCGGAACGCTCACTGACATTTCCCCTATCTGAAAGTCTGATAAACGCCGGAAAAATGACTAAGTCCAAAAAAAATTTTTTTTCAACTTTTTTAAAATTTACCCCCGTGGGATATATATTCTACCCACACACATTTGGAACTCTCCTGGGGAACCCTCACACATATTATTCCCTCATTTAGTGGATATTTTCACAAAAAAGTGAAATTTTCAAAAATCCAGAAAATTGGCTGAAAATGACTAAATATCAAGGACTCAATGGGCGAATCGCTCTGGAACTGAAATCGGAACGCTCACTGACATTTCCCCTATCTAAAAGTCTGATAAACGCCGTAAAAATGACTAAGTCCAAAAAAAAATTTGTTCAACTTTTTTCAATTTTACCCCCGTGGGATATATATTCTACCCACACACATTTGGAACTCTCCTGGGGTACCCTCACACATATTATTCCCTCATTTAGTGGATATTTTCACAAAAAAGTGAAATTTTCAAAAATCCAGAAAATTGGCTGAAAACGACTAAATATCAACAACTCATTGGGCGAATTGCTCTGGAACTGAAATCGGAATGCTCACTGACATTTCCCCTATCTGAAAGTCTGATAAAAGCCGGAAAAATGACTAAGTCCAAAAAAATTTTTTTTTCAACTTTTTTCAATTTTACCCCGTGGGATATATATTCTACCCACACACATTTGGAACTCTCCTGGGGTACCCTCACACATATTATTCCCTCATTTAGTGGATATTTTCCCAAAAAATGAAATTTTCAAAAATCCAGAAAATTGGCTGAAAACGACTAAATATCAAGGACTCATTGGGCGAATTGCTCTGGAACTGAAATCGGAATGCTCACTGACATTTCCCCTATCTGAAAGTCTGATAAAAGCCGGAAAAATGACTAAGTCCAAAAAAATTTTTTTTTCAACTTTTTTCAATTTTACCCCGTGGGATATATATTCTACCCACACACATTTGGAACTCTCCTGGGGTACCCTCACACATATTATTCCCTCATTTAGTGGATATTTTCACAAAAAAGTGAAATTTTCAAAAATCCAGAATATTGGCTGAAAATGACTAAATATCAAGGACTCAATGGGCGAATCGCTCTGGAACTGACATCGGAACGCTCACTGACATTTCCCCTATCTGAAAGTCTGATAAACGCCGGAAAAATGACTAAGTCCAAAAAAAAATTTGTTCAACTTTTTTCAATTTTACCCCCGTGGGATATATATTCTACCCACACACATTTGGAACTCTCCTGGTGTACCCTCACACATATTATTCCCTCATTTAGTGGATATTTTCACAAAAAAGTGAAATTTTCAAAAATCCAGAAAATTGGCTGAAAACGACTAAATATCAAGGACTCATTGGGCGAATTGCTCTGGAACTGAAATCGGAACGCTCACTGACATTTCCCCTATCTGAAAGTCTGATAAACGCCGGAAAAATGACTAAGTCCAAAAAAAATTTTTTTTCAACTTTTTTCAATTTTACCCCGTGGGATATATATTCTACCCACACACATTTGGAACTCTCCTGGGGTACCCTCAGACATATTATTCCCTCATTTAGTGGATATTTTCACAAAAAAGTGAAATTTTCAAAAATCCAGAAAATTGGCTGAAAATGACTAAATATCAAGGACTCATTGGGCGAATTGCTCTGGAACTGAAATCGGAACGCTCACTGACATTTCCCCTATCTGAAAGTCTGATAAACGCCGGAAAAATGACTAAGTCCAAAAAAAAATTTGTTCAACTTTTTTCAATTTTATCCCCGTGGGATATATATTCTACCCACACACATTTGGAACTCTCCTGGGGTACCCTCACACATATTATTCCCTCATTTAGTGGATATTTTCACAAAAAAGTGAAATTTTCAAAAATCCAGAAAATTGGCTGAAAATGACTAAATATCAAGGACTCATTGGGCGAATTGCTCTGGAACTGAAATCGGAACGCTCACTGACATTTCCCCTATCTGAAATTCTGATAAACGCCGGAAAAATGACTAAGTCCAAAAAAAAATTTGTTCAACTTTTTTCAATTTTATCCCCGTGGGATATATATTCTACCCACACACATTTGGAACTCTCCTGGGGTACCCTCACACATATTATTCCCTCATTTAGTGGATATTTTCACAAAAAAGTGAAATTTTCAAAAATCCAGAAAATTGGCTGAAAACGACTAAATATCAAGGACTTATTGGGCGAATCGCTCTGGAACTGAAATCGGAATGCTCACTCACATTTCCCCTATCTGAAAGTCTGATAAACGCCGGAAAAAAGACTAAGTCCAAAAAAAAATTTGTTCAACTTTTTTCAATTTTACCCCCGTGGGATATATATTCTACCCACACACATTTGGAACTCTCCTGGTGTACCCTCACACATATTATTCCCTCATTTAGTGGATATTTTCACAAAAAAGTGAAATTTTCAAAAATCCAGAAAATTGGCTGAAAACGACTAAATATCAAGGACTCATTGGGCGAATTGCTCTGGAACTGAAATCGGAACGCTCACTGACATTTCCCCTATCTGAAAGTCTGATAAACGCCGGAAAAATGACTAAGTCCAAAAAAAATTTTTTTTCAACTTTTTTCAATTTTACCCCGTGGGATATATATTCTACCCACACACATTTGGAACTCTCCTGGGGTACCCTCAGACATATTATTCCCTCATTTAGTGGATATTTTCACAAAAAAGTGAAATTTTCAAAAATCCAGAAAATTGGCTGAAAATGACTAAATATCAAGGACTCATTGGGCGAATTGCTCTGGAACTGAAATCGGAACGCTCACTGACATTTCCCCTATCTGAAAGTCTGATAAACGCCGGAAAAATGACTAAGTCCAAAAAAAAATTTGTTCAACTTTTTTCAATTTTATCCCCGTGGGATATATATTCTACCCACACACATTTGGAACTCTCCTGGGGTACCCTCACACATATTATTCCCTCATTTAGTGGATATTTTCACAAAAAAGTGAAATTTTCAAAAATCCAGAAAATTGGCTGAAAATGACTAAATATCAAGGACTCATTGGGCGAATTGCTCTGGAACTGAAATCGGAACGCTCACTGACATTTCCCCTATCTGAAAGTCTGATAAACGCCGGAAAAATGACTAAGTCCAAAAAAAAATTTGTTCAACTTTTTTCAATTTTATCCCCGTGGGATATATATTCTACCCACACACATTTGGAACTCTCCTGGGGTACCCTCACACATATTATTCCCTCATTTAGTGGATATTTTCACAAAAAAGTGAAATTTTCAAAAATCCAGAAAATTGGCTGAAAACGACTAAATATCAAGGACTTATTGGGCGAATCGCTCTGGAACTGAAATCGGAATGCTCACTCACATTTCCCCTATCTGAAAGTCTGATAAACGGCGGAAAAATGACTAAGTCCCCAAAAAAAAATTTTTTCAACTTTTTTCAAATTTACCCCCGTGGGATATATATTCTATCCACACACATTTGGAACTCTCCTGGGGTACCCTCACACATATTATTCCCTCATTTAGTGGATATTTTCACAAAAAAGTGAAATTTTCAAAAATCCAGAAAATTGGCTGAAAACGACTAAATATCAAGGACTCATTGGGCGAATTGCTCTGGAACTGAAATCGGAACGCTCACTGACATTTCCCCTATCTGAAAGTCTGATAAACGCCGGAAAAATGACTAAGTCCAAAAAAAATTTTTTTTCAACTTTTTTAAAATTTACCCCCGTGGGATATATATTCTACCCACACACATTTGGAACTCTCCTGGGGAACCCTCACACATATTATTCCCTCATTTAGTGGATATTTTCACAAAAAAGTGAAATTTTCAAAAATCCAGAAAATTGGCTGAAAATGACTAAATATCAAGGACTCAATGGGCGAATCGCTCTGGAACTGAAATCGGAACGCTCACTGACATTTCCCCTATCTAAAAGTCTGATAAACGCCGTAAAAATGACTAAGTCCAAAAAAAAATTTGTTCAACTTTTTTCAATTTTACCCCCGTGGGATATATATTCTACCCACACACATTTGGAACTCTCCTGGGGTACCCTCACACATATTATTCCCTCATTTAGTGGATATTTTCACAAAAAAGTGAAATTTTCAAAAATCCAGAAAATTGGCTGAAAACGACTAAATATCAAGGACTCATTGGGCGAATCGCTCTGGAACTGAAATCGGAATGCTCACTCACATTTCCCCTATCTGAAAGTCTGATAAACGGCGGAAAAATGACTAAGTCCCCCAAAAAAATTTTTTTCAACTTTTTTCAAATTTACCCCCGTGGGATATATATTCTACCCACACACATTTGGAACTCTCCTGGGGTACCCTCACACATATTATTCCCTCATTTAGTGGATATTTTCACAAAAAAGTGAAATTTTCAAAAATCCAGAAAATTGGCTGAAAACGACTAAATATCAACAACTCATTGGGCGAATTGCTCTGGAACTGAAATCGGAATGCTCACTGACATTTCCCCTATCTGAAAGTCTGATAAAAGCCGGAAAAATGACTAAGTCCAAAAAAATTTTTTTTTCAACTTTTTTCAATTTTACCCCGTGGGATATATATTCTACCCACACACATTTGGAACTCTCCTGGGGTACCCTCACACATATTATTCCCTCATTTAGTGGATATTTTCACAAAAAAGTGAAATTTTCAAAAATCCAGAAAATTGGCTGAAAATGACTAAATATCAAGGACTCAATGGGCGAATCGCTCTGGAACTGACATCGGAACGCTCACTGACATTTCCCCTATCTGAAAGTCTGATAAACGCCGGAAAAATGACTAAGTCCAAAAAAAAATTTGTTCAACTTTTTTCAATTTTACCCCCGTGGGATATATATTCTACCCACACACATTTGGAACTCTCCTGGTGTACCCTCACACATATTATTCCCTCATTTAGTGGATATTTTCACAAAAAAGTGAAATTTTCAAAAATCCAGAAAATTGGCTGAAAACGACTAAATATCAAGGACTCATTGGGCGAATCGCTCTGGAACTGAAATCGGAATGCTCACTCACATTTCCCCTATCTGAAAGTCTGATAAACGGCCGAAAAATGACTAAGTCCCCCCAAAAAATTTTTTTCAACTTTTTTCAAATTTACCCCCGTGGGATATATATTCTACCCACACACATTTGGAACTCTCCTGGGGTACCCTCACACATATTATTCCCTCATTTAGTGGATATTTTCACAAAAAAGTGAAATTTTCAAAAATCCAGAAAATTGGCTGAAAACGACTAAATATCAAGGACTCATTGGGCGAATTGCTCTGGAACTGAAATCGGAACGCTCACTGACATTTCCCCTATCTGAAAGTCTGATAAACGCCGGAAAAATGACTAAGTCCAAAAAAAAATTTTTTTCAACTTTTTTCAATTTTACCCCGTGGGATATATATTCTACCCACACACATTTGGAACTCTCCTGGGGTACCCTCACACATATTATTCCCTCATGTAGTGGATATTTTCATAAAAAAGTGAAATTTTCAAAAATCCAGAAAATTGGCTGAAAACGACTAAATATCAAGGACTCATTGGGCGAATTGCTCTTGAACTGAATTCGGAACGCTCACTGACAATTCCCCTATCTGAAAGTCTGATAAACGCCAGAAGACTAAGTCCAAAAAAAATTTTTTTTCAACTTTTTTCAATTTTACCCCGTGGGATATATATTCTACCCACACACATTTGGAACTCTCCTGGGGTACCCTCAGACATATTATTCCCTCATTTAGTGGATATTTTCACAAAAAAGTGAAATTTTCAAAAATCCAGAAAATTGGCTGAAAATGACTAAATATCAAGGACTCATTGGGCGAATTGCTCTGGAACTGAAATCGGAACGCTCACTGACATTTCCCCTATCTGAAAGTCTGATAAACGCCGGAAAAATGACTAAGTCCAAAAAAAAATTTGTTCAACTTTTTTCAATTTTATCCCCGTGGGATATATATTCTACCCACACACATTTGGAACTCTCCTGGGGTACCCTCACACATATTATTCCCTCATTTAGTGGATATTTTCACAAAAAAGTGAAATTTTCAAAAATCCAGAAAATTGGCTGAAAACGACTAAATATCAAGGACTCATTGGGCGAATCGCTCTGGAACTGAAATCGGAATGCTCACTCACATTTCCCCTATTTGAAAGTCTGATAAACGGCGGAAAAATGACTAAGTCCCCAAAAAAAAATTTTTTCAACTTTTTTCAAATTTACCCCCGTGGGATATATATTCTACCCACACACATTTGGAACTCTCCTGGGGTACCCTCACACATATTATTCCCTCATTTAGTGGATATTTTCCCAAAAAATGAAATTTTCAAAAATCCAGAAAATTGGCTGAAAACGACTAAATATCAAGGACTCATTGGGCAAATTGCTCTGGAACTGAAATCAGAATGCTCACTGACATTTCCCCTATCTGAAAGTCTGATAAAAGCCGGAAAAATGACTAAGTCCAAAAAAATTTTTTTTTCAACTTTTTTCAATTTTAACCCGTGATATATATATTCTACCCACACACATTTGGAACTCTCCTGGGGTACCCTCACACATATTATTCCCTCATTTAGTGGATATTTTCACAAAAAAGTGAAATTTTCAAAAATCCAGAAAATTGGCTGAAAACGACTAAATATCAAGGACTCATTGGGCGAATCGCTCTGGAACTGAAATCGGAATGCTCACTCACATTTCCCCTATCTGAAAGTCTGATAAACGGCCGAAAAATGACTAAGTCCCCCCAAAAAATTTTTTTCAACTTTTTTCAAATTTACCCCCGTGGGATATATATTCTACCCACACACATTTGGAACTCTCCTGGGGTACCCTCACACATATTATTCCCTCATTTAGTGGATATTTTCACAAAAAAGTGAAATTTTCAAAAATCCAGAAAATTGGCTGAAAACGACTAAATATCAAGGACTCATTGGGCGAATTGCTCTGGAACTGAAATCGGAACGCTCACTGACATTTCCCCTATCTGAAAGTCTGATAAATGCCGGAAAAATGACTAAGTCCAAAAAAAATTTTTTTTCAACTTTTTTCAATTTTACCCCGTGGGATATATATTCTACCCACACACATTTGGAACTCTCCTGGGGTACCCTCACACATATTATTCCCTCATTTAGTGGATATTTTCACAAAAAAGTGAAATTTTCAAAAATCCAGAAAATTGGCTGAAAACGACTAAATATCAAGGACTCATTGGGCGAATTGCTCTTGAACTGAATTCGGAACGCTCACTGACAATTCCCCTATCTGAAAGTCTGATAAACGCCGGAAGACTAAGTCCAAAAAAAATTTTTTTTCAACTTTTTTCAATTTTACCCCGTGGGATATATATTCTACCCACACACATTTGGAACTCTCCTGGGGTACCCTCAGACATATTATTCCCTCATTTAGTGGATATTTTCACAAAAAAGTGAAATTTTCAAAAATCCAGAAAATTGGCTGAAAATGACTAAATATCAAGGACTCATTGGGCGAATTGCTCTGGAACTGAAATCGGAACGCTCACTGACATTTCCCCTATCTGAAAGTCTGATAAACGCCGGAAAAATGACTAAGTCCAAAAAAAAATTTGTTCAACTTTTTTCAATTTTATCCCCGTGGGATATATATTCTACCCACACACATTTGGAACTCTCCTGGGGTACCCTCACACATATTATTCCCTCATTTAGTGGATATTTTCACAAAAAAGTGAAATTTTCAAAAATCCAGAAAATTGGCTGAAAACGACTAAATATCAAGGACTCATTGGGCGAATCGCTCTGGAACTGAAATCGGAATGCTCACTCACATTTCCCCTATTTGAAAGTCTGATAAACGGCGGAAAAATGACTAAGTCCCCAAAAAAAAATTTTTTCAACTTTTTTCAAATTTACCCCCGTGGGATATATATTCTACCCACACACATTTGGAACTCTCCTGGGGTACCCTCACACATATTATTCCCTCATTTAGTGGATATTTTCCCAAAAAATGAAATTTTCAAAAATCCAGAAAATTGGCTGAAAACGACTAAATATCAAGGACTCATTGGGCAAATTGCTCTGGAACTGAAATCGGAATGCTCACTGACATTTCCCCTATCTGAAAGTCTGATAAAAGCCGGAAAAATGACTAAGTCCAAAAAAATTTTTTTTTCAACTTTTTTCAATTTTACCCCGTGATATATATATTCTACCCACACACATTTGGAACTCTCCTGGGGTACCCTCACACATATTATTCCCTCATTTAGTGGATATTTTCACAAAAAAGTGAAATTTTCAAAAATCCAGAAAATTGGCTGAAAACGACTAAATATCAAGGACTCATTGGGCGAATCGCTCTGGAACTGAAATCGGAATGCTCACTCACATTTCCCCTATCTGAAAGTCTGATAAACGGCGGAAAAATGACTAAGTCCCCCCCAAAAAATTTTTTCAACTTTTTTCAAATTTACCCCCGTGGGATATATATTCTACCCACACACATTTGGAACTCTCCTGTGGTACCCTCACACATATTATTCCCTCATTTAGTGGATATTTTCACAAAAAAGTGAAATTTTCAAAAATCCAGAAAATTGGCTGAAAACGACTAAATATCAAGGACTCATTGGGCGAATTGCTCTGGAACTGAAATCGGAACGCTCACTGACATTTCCCCTATCTGAAAGTCTGATAAACGCCGGAAAAATGACTAAGTCCAAAAAAATTTTTTTTTCAACTTTATTCAATTTTACCCCGTGGGATATATATTCTACCCACACACATTTGGAACTCTCCTGGGGTACCCTCACACATATTATTCCCTCATTTAGTGGATATTTTCACAAAAAAGTGAAATTTTCAAAAATCCAGAAAATTGGCTGAAAATGACTAAATATCAAGGACTCAATGGGCGAATCGCTCTGGAACTGAAATCGGAACGCTCACTGACATTTCCCCTATCTGAAAGTCTGATAAACGCCGGAAAAATGACTAAGTCCAAAAAAAAATTTGTTCAACTTTTTTCAATTTTACCCCCGTGGGATATATATTCTACCCACACACATTTGGAACTCTCCTGGGGTACCCTCACACATATTATTCCCTCATTAGTGGATATTATCACAAAAAAGTGAAATTTTCAAAAATCCAGAAAATTGGCTGAAAATGACTAAATATCAAGGACTCAATGGGCGAATCGCTCTGGAACTGAAATCGGAACGCTCACTGACATTTCCCCTATCTGAAAGTCTGATAAACGCCGGAAAAATGACTAAGTCCAAAAAAAAATTTGTTCAACTTTTTTCAAGTTTACCCCCGTGGGATATATATTCTACCCACACACATTTGGAACTCTCCTGGGGTACCCTCACACATATTATTCCCTCATTTAGTGGATATTTTCACAAAAAAGTGAAATTTTCAAAAATCCAGAAAATTGGCTGAAAACGACTAAATATCAAGGACTCATTGGGCGAATCGCTCTGGAACTGAAATCGGAATGCTCACTCACATTTCCCCTATCTGAAAGTCTGATAAACGGCGGAAAAATGACTAAGTCCCCCAAAAAAATTTTTTTCAACTTTTTTCAAATTTACCCCCGTGGGATATATATTCTACCCACACACATTTGGAAGTCTCCTGGGGTACCCTCACACATATTATTCCCTCATTTAGTGGATATTTTCACAAAAAAGTGAAATTTTCAAAAATCCAGAAAATTGGCTGAAAACGACTAAATATCAAGGACTCATTGGGCGAATTGCTCTGGAACTGAAATTGGAACGCTCACTGACATTTCCCCTATCTGAAAGTCTGATAAACGCCGGAAAAATGACTAAGTCCAAAAAAAATTTTTTTTCAACTTTTTTCAATTTTACCCCGTGGGATATATATTCTACCCACACACATTTGGAACTCTCCTGGGGTACCCTCACACATATTATTCCCTCATTTAGTGGATATTATCACAAAAAAGTGAAATTTTCAAAAATCCAGAAAATTGGCTGAAAACGACTAAATATCAAGGACTCAGTGGGCGAATTGCTCTGGAACTGAAATCGGAACGCTCACTGACATTTCCCCTATCTGAAAGTCTGATAAACGCCGGAAAAATGACTAAGTCCAAAAAAATTTTGTTTGCAACTTTTTTCAATTTTACCCCGTGGGATATATATTCTACCCACACACATTTGGAACTCTCCTGGGGAACCCTCACACATATTATTCCCTCATTTAGTGGATATTTTCACAAAAAAGTGAAATTTTTAAAAATCCAGAAAATTGGCTGAAAATGACTAAATATCAAGGACTCAATGGGCGAATCGCTCTGGAACTGAAATCGGAACGCTCACTGACATTTCCCCTATCTGAAAGTCTGATAAACGCCGGAAAAATGACTAAGTCCAAAAAAAAATTTGTTCAACTTTTTTCAATTTTACCCCCGTGGGATATATATTCTAGCCACACACATTTGGAACTCTCCTGGGGTACCCTCACACATATTATTCCCTCATTTAGTGGATATTTTCACAAAAAAGTGAAATTTTCAAAAATCCAGAAAATTGGCTGAAAACGACTAAATATCAAGGACTCATTGGGCGAATCGCTCTGGAACTGAAATCGGAATGCTCACTCACATTTCCCCTATCTGAAAGTCTGATAAACGGCGGAAAAATGACTAAGTCCCCCCAAAAAATTTTTTTCAACTTTTTTCAAATTTACCCCCGTGGGATATATATTCTACCCACACACATTTGGAACTCTCCTGGGGTACCCTCACACATATTATTCCCTCATTTAGTGGATATTTTCACAAAAAAGTGAAATTTTCAAAAATCCAGAAAATTGGCTGAAAATGACTAAATATCAAGGACTCAATGGGCGAATCGCTCTGGAACTGAAATCGGAACGCTCACTGACATTTCCCCTATCTGAAAGTCTGATAAACGCCGGAAAAATGACTAAGTCCCCCCCAAAAAATTTTTTCAACTTTTTTCAAATTTACCCCCGTGGGATATATATTCTACCCACACACATTTGGAACTCTCCTGTGGTACCCTCACACATATTATTCCCTCATTTAGTGGATATTTTCACAAAAAAGTGAAATTTTCAAAAATCCAGAAAATTGGCTGAAAACGACTAAATATCAAGGACTCATTGGGCGAATTGCTCTGGAACTGAAATCGGAACGCTCACTGACATTTCCCCTATCTGAAAGTCTGATAAACGCCGGAAAAATGACTAAGTCCAAAAAAATTTTTTTTTCAACTTTATTCAATTTTACCCCGTGGGATATATATTCTACCCACACACATTTGGAACTCTCCTGGGGTACCCTCACACATATTATTCCCTCATTTAGTGGATATTTTCACAAAAAAGTGAAATTTTCAAAAATCCAGAAAATTGGCTGAAAATGACTAAATATCAAGGACTCAATGGGCGAATCGCTCTGGAACTGAAATCGGAACGCTCACTGACATTTCCCCTATCTGAAAGTCTGATAAACGCCGGAAAAATGACTAAGTCCAAAAAAAAATTTGTTCAACTTTTTTCAATTTTACCCCCGTGGGATATATATTCTACCCACACACATTTGGAACTCTCCTGGGGTACCCTCACACATATTATTCCCTCATTAGTGGATATTATCACAAAAAAGTGAAATTTTCAAAAATCCAGAAAATTGGCTGAAAATGACTAAATATCAAGGACTCAATGGGCGAATCGCTCTGGAACTGAAATCGGAACGCTCACTGACATTTCCCCTATCTGAAAGTCTGATAAACGCCGGAAAAATGACTAAGTCCAAAAAAAAATTTGTTCAACTTTTTTCAATTTTACCCCCGTGGGATATATATTCTAGCCACACACATTTGGAACTCTCCTGGGGTACCCTCACACATATTATTCCCTCATTTAGTGGATATTTTCACAAAAAAGTGAAATTTTCAAAAATCCAGAAAATTGGCTGAAAACGACTAAATATCAAGGACTCATTGGGCGAATCGCTCTGGAACTGAAATCGGAATGCTCACTCACATTTCCCCTATCTGAAAGTCTGATAAACGGCGGAAAAATGACTAAGTCCCCCCAAAAAATTTTTTTCAACTTTTTTCAAATTTACCCCCGTGGGATATATATTCTACCCACACACATTTGGAACTCTCCTGGGGTACCCTCACACATATTATTCCCTCATTTAGTGGATATTTTCACAAAAAAGTGAAATTTTCAAAAATCCAGAAAATTGGCTGAAAATGACTAAATATCAAGGACTCAATGGGCGAATCGCTCTGGAACTGAAATCGGAACGCTCACTGACATTTCCCCTATCTGAAAGTCTGATAAACGCCGGAAAAATGACTAAGTCCAAAAAAAATTTTTTTTCAACTTTTTTCAATTTTACCCCGTGGGATATATATTCTACCCACACACATTTGGAACTCTCCTGGGGTACCCTCACACATATTATTCCCTCATTTAGTGGATATTATCACAAAAAAGTGAAATTTTCAAAAATCCAGAAAATTGGCTGAAAACGACTAAATATCAAGGACTCAGTGGGCGAATTGCTCTGGAACTGAAATCGGAACGCTCACTGACATTTCCCCTATCTGAAAGTCTGATAAACGCCGGAAAAATGACTAAGTCCAAAAAAATTTTGTTTGCAACTTTTTTCAATTTTACCCCGTGGGATATATATTCTACCCACACACATTTGGAACTCTCCTGGGGAACCCTCACACATATTATTCCCTCATTTAGTGGATATTTTCACAAAAAAGTGAAATTTTTAAAAATCCAGAAAATTGGCTGAAAATGACTAAATATCAAGGACTCAATGGGCGAATCGCTCTGGAACTGAAATCGGAACGCTCACTGACATTTCCCCTATCTGAAAGTCTGATAAACGCCGGAAAAATGACTAAGTCCAAAAAAAAATTTGTTCAACTTTTTTCAATTTTACCCCCGTGGGATATATATTCTAGCCACACACATTTGGAACTCTCCTGGGGTACCCTCACACATATTATTCCCTCATTTAGTGGATATTTTCACAAAAAAGTGAAATTTTCAAAAATCCAGAAAATTGGCTGAAAACGACTAAATATCAAGGACTCATTGGGCGAATCGCTCTGGAACTGAAATCGGAATGCTCACTCACATTTCCCCTATCTGAAAGTCTGATAAACGGCGGAAAAATGACTAAGTCCCCCCAAAAAATTTTTTTCAACTTTTTTCAAATTTACCCCCGTGGGATATATATTCTACCCACACACATTTGGAACTCTCCTGGGGTACCCTCACACATATTATTCCCTCATTTAGTGGATATTTTCACAAAAAAGTGAAATTTTCAAAAATCCAGAAAATTGGCTGAAAATGACTAAATATCAAGGACTCAATGGGCGAATCGCTCTGGAACTGAAATCGGAACGCTCACTGACATTTCCCCTATCTGAAAGTCTGATAAACGCCGGAAAAATGACTAAGTCCCCCCCAAAAAATTTTTTCAACTTTTTTCAAATTTACCCCCGTGGGATATATATTCTACCCACACACATTTGGAACTCTCCTGTGGTACCCTCACACATATTATTCCCTCATTTAGTGGATATTTTCACAAAAAAGTGAAATTTTCAAAAATCCAGAAAATTGGCTGAAAACGACTAAATATCAAGGACTCATTGGGCGAATTGCTCTGGAACTGAAATCGGAACGCTCACTGACATTTCCCCTATCTGAAAGTCTGATAAACGCCGGAAAAATGACTAAGTCCAAAAAAATTTTTTTTTCAACTTTATTCAATTTTACCCCGTGGGATATATATTCTACCCACACACATTTGGAACTCTCCTGGGGTACCCTCACACATATTATTCCCTCATTTAGTGGATATTTTCACAAAAAAGTGAAATTTTCAAAAATCCAGAAAATTGGCTGAAAATGACTAAATATCAAGGACTCAATGGGCGAATCGCTCTGGAACTGAAATCGGAACGCTCACTGACATTTCCCCTATCTGAAAGTCTGATAAACGCCGGAAAAATGACTAAGTCCAAAAAAAAATTTGTTCAACTTTTTTCAATTTTACCCCCGTGGGATATATATTCTACCCACACACATTTGGAACTCTCCTGGGGTACCCTCACACATATTATTCCCTCATTAGTGGATATTATCACAAAAAAGTGAAATTTTCAAAAATCCAGAAAATTGGCTGAAAATGACTAAATATCAAGGACTCAATGGGCGAATCGCTCTGGAACTGAAATCGGAACGCTCACTGACATTTCCCCTATCTGAAAGTCTGATAAACGCCGGAAAAATGACTAAGTCCAAAAAAAAATTTGTTCAACTTTTTTCAATTTTACCCCCGTGGGATATATATTCTAGCCACACACATTTGGAACTCTCCTGGGGTACCCTCACACATATTATTCCCTCATTTAGTGGATATTTTCACAAAAAAGTGAAATTTTCAAAAATCCAGAAAATTGGCTGAAAACGACTAAATATCAAGGACTCATTGGGCGAATCGCTCTGGAACTGAAATCGGAATGCTCACTCACATTTCCCCTATCTGAAAGTCTGATAAACGGCGGAAAAATGACTAAGTCCCCCCAAAAAATTTTTTTCAACTTTTTTCAAATTTACCCCCGTGGGATATATATTCTACCCACACACATTTGGAACTCTCCTGGGGTACCCTCACACATATTATTCCCTCATTTAGTGGATATTTTCACAAAAAAGTGAAATTTTCAAAAATCCAGAAAATTGGCTGAAAATGACTAAATATCAAGGACTCAATGGGCGAATCGCTCTGGAACTGAAATCGGAACGCTCACTGACATTTCCCCTATCTGAAAGTCTGATAAACGCCGGAAAAATGACTAAGTCCAAAAAAAATTTTTTTTCAACTTTTTTCAATTTTACCCCGTGGGATATATATTCTACCCACACACATTTGGAACTCTCCTGGGGTACCCTCACACATATTATTCCCTCATTTAGTGGATATTATCACAAAAAAGTGAAATTTTCAAAAATCCAGAAAATTGGCTGAAAACGACTAAATATCAAGGACTCAGTGGGCGAATTGCTCTGGAACTGAAATCGGAACGCTCACTGACATTTCCCCTATCTGAAAGTCTGATAAACGCCGGAAAAATGACTAAGTCCAAAAAAATTTTTTTTGCAACTTTTTTCAATTTTACCCCGTGGGATATATATTCTACCCACACACATTTGGAACTCTCCTGGGGAACCCTCACACATATTATTCCCTCATTTAGTGGATATTTTCACAAAAAAGTGAAATTTTTAAAAATCCAGAAAATTGGCTGAAAATGACTAAATATCAAGGACTCAATGGGCGAATCGCTCTGGAACTGAAATCGGAACGCTCACTGACATTTCCCCTATCTGAAAGTCTGATAAACGCCGGAAAAATGACTAAGTCCAAAAAAAAATTTGTTCAACTTTTTTCAATTTTACCCCCGTGGGATATATATTCTACCCACACACATTTGGAACTCTCCTGGGGTACCCTCACACATATTATTCCCTCATTTAGTGGATATTATCACAAAAAAGTGAAATTTTCAAAAATCCAGAAAATTGGCTGAAAACGACTAAATATCAAGGACTCAGTGGGCGAATTGCTCTGGAACTGAAATCGGAACGCTCACTGACATTTCCCCTATCTGAAAGTCTGATAAACGCCGGAAAAATGACTAAGTCCAAAAAAAAATTTTTTTCAACTTTTTTCAATTTTACCTTGTGGGATATATATTCTACCCACACACATTTGGAACTCTCCTGGGGTACCCTCACACTTATTATTCCCTCATTTAGTGGATATTTTCACAAAAAAGTGAAATTTTCAAAAATCCAGAAAATTGGCTGAAAATGACTAAATATCAAGGACTCAATGGGCGAATCGCTCTGGAACTGACATCGGAACGCTCACTGACATTTCCCCTATCTGAAAGTCTGATAAACGCCGGAAAAATGACTAAGTCCAAAAAAAAATTTGTTCAACTTTTTTCAATTTTACCCCCGTGGGATATATATTCTACCCACACACATTTGGAACTCTCCTGGGGTACCCTCACACATATTATTCCCTCATTTAGTGGATATTTTCACAAAAAAGTGAAATTTTCAAAAATCCAGAAAATTGGCTGAAAACGACTAAATATCAAGGACTCATTGGGCGAATCGCTCTGGAACTGAAATCGGAATGCTCACTCACATTTCCCCTATCTGAAAGTCTGATAAACGGCGGAAAAATGACTAAGTCCCCCCAAAAAATTTTTTTTCAACTTTTTTCAATTTTACCCCGTGGGATATATATTCTACCCACACACATTTGGAACTCTCCTGGGGAACCCTCACACATATTATTCCCTCATTTAGTGGATATTTTCACAAAAAAGTGAAATTTTTAAAAATCCAGAAAATTGGCTGAAAATGACTAAATATCAAGGACTCAATGGGCGAATCGCTCTTGAACTGAAATCGGAACGCTCACTGACATTTCCCCTATCTGAAAGTCTGATAAACGCCGGAAAAATGACTAAGTCCAAAAAAATTTTTTTTTCAACTTTTTTCAATTTTACATTGTGGGATATATATTCTACCCACACACATTTGGAACTCTCCTGGGGTACCCTCACACATATTATTCCCTCATTTAGTGGATATTTTCACAAAAAAGTGAAATTTTCAAAAATCCAGAAAATTGGCTGAAAATGACTAAATATCAAGGACTCAATGGGCGAATTGCTCTGGAACTGACATCGGAACGCTCACTGACATTTCCCCTATCTGAAAGTCTGATAAACGCCGGAAAAATGACTAAGTCCAAAAAAAAATTTGTTCAACTTTTTTCAATTTTACCCCCGTGGGATATATATTCTACCCACACACATTTGGAACTCTCCTGGGGTACCCTCACACATATTATTCCCTCATTTAGTGGATATTTTCACAAAAAAGTGAAATTTTCAAAAATCCAGAAAATTGGCTGAAAACGACTAAATATCAAGGACTCAGTGGGCGAATTGCTCTGGAACTGAAATCGGAACGCTCACTGACATTTCCCCTATCTGAAAGTCTGATAAACGCCGGAAAAATGACTAAGTCCAAAAAAAAATTTTTTTCAACTTTATTCAATTTTACCCCGTGGGATATATATTCTACCCACACACATTTGGAACTCTCCTGGGGTACCCTCACACATATTATTCCCTCGTTTAGTGGATATTTTCACAAAAAAGTGAAATTTTCAAAAATCCAGAAAATTGGCTGAAAACGACTAAATATCAAGGACTCATTGGGCGAATTGCTCTGGAACTGAAATCGGAACACTCACTGACATTTCCCCTATCTGAAAGTCTGATAAATGCCGGAAAAATGACTAAGTCCAAAAAAAAATTTGTTCAACTTTTTTCAATTTTACCCCCGTGGGATATATATTCTACCCACACACATTTGGAACTCTCCTGGGGTACCCTCACACATATTATTCCCTCATTTAGTGGATATTTTCACAAAAAAGTGAAATTTTCAAAAATCCAGAAAATTGGCTGAAAACGACTAAATATCAAGGACTCATTGGGCGAATTGCTCTGGAACTGAAATCGGAATGCTCACTGACATTTCCCCTATCTGAAAGTCTGATAAACGCCGGAAAAATGACTAAGTCCAAAAATATTTTTTTTTCAACTTTTTTCAATTTTACCCCGTGGGATATATATTCTACCCACACACATTTGGAACTCTCCTGGGGTACCCTCACACATATTATTCCCTCATTTAGTGGATATTTTCACAAAAAAGTGAAATTTTCAAAAATCCAGAAAATTGGCTGAAAATGACTAAATATCAAGGACTCAATGGGCGAATCGCTCTGGAACTGACATCGGAACGCTCACTGACATTTCCCCTATCTGAAAGTCTGATAAACGCCGGAAAAATGACTAAGTTCAAAAAAAAATTTGTTCAACTTTTTTCAATTTTACCCCCGTGGGACATATATTCTACCCACACACATTTGGAATTCTCCTGGGGTACCCTCACACATATTATTCCCTCATTTAGTGGATATTTTCACAAAAAAGTGAAATTTTCAAAAATCCAGAAAATTGGCTGAAAACGACTAAATATCAAGGACTCATTGGGCGAATTGCTCTGGAACTGAAATCGGAATGCTCACTGACATTTCCCCTATCTGAAAGTCTGATAAACGCCGGAAAAATGACTAAGTCCAAAAATATTTTTTTTTCAACTTTTTTCAATTTTACCCCGTGGGATATATATTCTACCCACACACATTTGGAACTCTCCTGGGGTACCCTCACACATATTATTCCCTCATTTAGTGGATATTTTCACAAAAAAGTGAAATTTTCAAAAATCCAGAAAATTGGCTGAAAATGACTAAATATCAAGGACTCAATGGGCGAATCGCTCTGGAACTGACATCGGAACGCTCACTGACATTTCCCCTATCTGAAAGTCTGATAAACGCCGGAAAAATGACTAAGTTCAAAAAAAAATTTGTTCAACTTTTTTCAATTTTACCCCCGTGGGATATATATTCTACCCACACACATTTGGAATTCTCCTGGGGTACCCTCACACATATTATTCCCTCATTTAGTGGATATTTTCACAAAAAAGTGAAATTTTCAAAAATCCAGAAAATTGGCTGAAAACGACTAAATATCAAGGACTCATTGGGCGAATCGCTCTGGAACTGAAATCGGAATGCTCACTCACATTTCCCCTATGTGAAAGTCTGATAAACGGCGGAAAAATGACAAGTCCCCAAAAAAAAATTTTTTCAACTTTTTTCAAATTTACCCTCGTGGGATATATATTCTACCCACACACATTTGGAACTCTCCTGGGGTACCCTCACACATATTATTCCCTCATTTAGTGGATATTTTCACAAAAAAGTGAAATTTTCAAAAATCCAGAAAATTGGCTGAAAATGACTAAATATCAAGGACTCTTTGGGCGAATTGCTCTGGAACTGAAATCGGAATGCTCACTGACATTTCCCCTATCTGAAAGTCTGATAAACGCCGGAAAAATGACTAAGTCCAAAAAAATTTTTTTTTCAACTTTTTTCAATTTTACCCCGTGGGATATATATTCTACCCACACACATTTGGAACTCTCCTGGGGTACCCTCACACATATTATTCCCTCATTTAGTGGATATTTTCACAAAAAAGTGAAATTTTCAAAAATCCAGAAAATTGGCTGAAAATGACTAAATATCAAGGACTCAATGGGCGAATCGCTCTGGAACTGACATCGGTACGCTCACTGACATTTCCCCTATCTGAAAGTCTGATAAACGCCGGAAAATGACTAAGTCCAAAAAAAAATTTGTTCAACTTTTTTCAATTTTACCCCCGTGGGATATATATTCTAACCACACACATTTGGAACTCTCCTGGGGTACCCTCACATATATTATTCCCTCATTTAGTGGATATTTTCACAAAAAAGTGAAATTTTCAAAAATCCAGAAAATTGGCTGAAAATGACTAAATATCAAGGACTCAATGGGCGAATCGCTCTGGAACTGAAATCGGAACGCTCACTGACATTTCCCCTATCTGAAAGTCTGATAAACGCCGGAAAAATGACTAAGTCCAAAAAAAAATTTGTTCAACTTTTTTCAATTTTACCCCGTGGGATATATATTCTACCCACACACATTTGGAACTCTCCTGGGGTACCCTCACACATATTATTCCCTCATTTAGTGGATATTTTCACAAAAAAGTGAAATTTTCAAAAATCCAGAAAATTGGCTGAAAACGACTAAATATCAAGGACTCATTGGGCGAATTGCTCTGGAACTGAAATCGGAACGCTCACTGACATTTCCCCTATCTGAAAGTCTGATAAACGCCGGAAAAATGACTAAGTCCAAAAAAAAATTTTTTTCAACTTTTTTTCAATTTTACCCCGTGGGATATATATTCTACCCACACACATTTGGAACTCTCCTGGGGAACCCTCACACATATTATTCCCTTATTAAGTGGATATTTTCACAAAAAAGTGAAATTTTCAAAAATCCAGAAAATTGGCTGAAAATGACTAAATATCAAGGACTCAATGTGCGAATCGCTCTGGAACTGAAATCGGAACGCTCACTGACATTTCCCCTATCTGAAAGTCTGATAAACGCCGGAAAAATGACTAAGTCCAAAAAAATTTTTTTTTCAACTTTTTTCAATTTTACCTTGTGGGATATATATTCTACCCACACACATTTGGAACTCTCCTGGGGTACCCTCACACATATTATTCCCTCATTTAGTGGATATTTTCACAAAAAAGTGAAATTTTCAAAAATCCAGAAAATTGGCTGAAAATGACTAAATATCAAGGACTCAATGGGCGAATTGCTCTGGAACTGACATCGGAACGCTCACTGACATTTCCCCTATCTGAAAGTCTGATAAACGCCGGAAAAATGACTAAGTCCAAAAAAAAATTTGTTCAACTTTTTTCAATTTTACCCCTGTGGGATATATATTCTACCCACACACATTTGGAACTCTCCTGGGGTACCCTCACACATATTATTCCCTCATTTAGTGGATATTTTCACAAAAAAGTGAAATTTTCAAAAATCCAGAAAATTGGCTGAAAACGACTAAATATCAAGGACTCATTGGGCGAATCGCTCTGGAACTGAAATCGGAATGCTCACTGACATTTCCCCTATCTGAAAGTCTGATAAACGCCGGAAAAATGACTAAGTCCAAAAATATTTTTTTTTCAACTTTTTTCAATTTTACCCCGTGGGATATATATTCTACCCACACACATTTGGAACTCTCCTGGGGTACCCTCACACATATTATTCCCTCATTTAGTGGATATTTTCACAAAAAAGTGAAATTTTCAAAAATCCAGAAAATTGGCTGAAAATGACTAAATATCAAGGACTCAATGGGCGAATCGCTCTGGAACTGACATCGGAACGCTCAATGACATTTCCCCTATCTGAAAGTCTGATAAACGCCGGAAAAATGACTAAGTTCAAAAAAAAATTTGTTCAACTTTTTTCAATTTTACCCCCGTGGGATATATATTCTACCCACACACATTTGGAATTCTCCTGGGGTACCCTCACACATATTATTCCCTCATTTAGTGGATATTTTCACAAAAAAGTGAAATTTTCAAAAATCCAGAAAATTGGCTGAAAACGACTAAATATCAAGGACTCATTGGGCGAATCGCTCTGGAACTGAAATCGGAATGCTCACTCACATTTCCCCTATGTGAAAGTCTGATAAACGGCGGAAAAATGACAAGTCCCCAAAAAAAAATTTTTTCAACTTTTTTCAAATTTACCCCCGTGGGATATATATTCTACCCACACACATTTGGAACTCTCCTGGGGTACCCTCACACATATTATTCCCTCATTTAGTGGATATTTTCACAAAAAAGTGAAATTTTCAAAAATCCAGAAAATTGGCTGAAAATGACTAAATATCAAGGACTCTTTGGGCGAATTGCTCTGGAACTGAAATCGGAATGCTCACTGACATTTCCCCTATCTGAAAGTCTGATAAACGCCGGAAAAATGACTAAGTCCAAAAAAATTTTTTTTTCAACTTTTTTCAATTTTACCCCGTGGGATATATATTCTACCCACACACATTTGGAACTCTCCTGGGGTACCCTCACACATATTATTCCCTCATTTAGTGGATATTTTCACAAAAAAGTGAAATTTTCAAAAATCCAGAAAATTGGCTGAAAATGACTAAATATCAAGGACTCAATGGGCGAATCGCTCTGGAACTGACATCGGTATGCTCACTCACATTTCCCCTATCTGAAAGTCTGATAAACGGCGGAAAAATGACTAAGTCCCCCCCAAAAATTTTTTTCAACTTTTTTCAAATTTACCCCCGTGGGATATATATTCTACCCACACACATTTGGAACTCTCCTGGGGTACCCTCACACATATTATTCCCTCATTTAGTGGATATTTTCACAAAAAAGTGAAATTTTCAAAAATCCAGAAAATTGGCTGAAAACGACTAAATATCAAGGACTCATTGGGCGAATTGCTCTGGAACTGAAATTGGAACGCTCACTGACATTTCCCCTATCTGAAAGTCTGATAAACGCCGGAAAAATGACTAAGTCCAAAAAAAAATTTGTTCAACTTTTTTCAATTTTACCCCCGTGGGATATATATTCTACCCACACACATTTGGAACTCTCCTGGGGTACCCTCACACATATTATTCCCTCATTTAGTGGATATTATCACAAAAAAGTGAAATTTTCAAAAATCCAGAAAATTGGCTGAAAACGACTAAATATCAAGGACTCAGTGGGCGAATTGCTCTGGAACTGAAATCGGAACGCTCACTGACATTTCCCCTATATGAAAGTCTGATAAACGCCGGAAAAATGACTAAGTCCAAAAAAAATTTTTTTTCAACTTTTTTCAATTTTACCCCGTGGGATATATATTCTACCCACACACATTTGGAACTCTCCTGGGGTACCCTCACACATATTATTCCCTCATTTAGTGGATATTTTCACAAAAAAGTGAAATTTTCAAAAATCCAGAAAATTGGCTGAAAATGACTAAATATCAAGGACTCAATGGGCGAATTGCTCTGGAACTGACATCGGAACGCTCACTGACATTTCCCCTATCTGAAAGTCTGATAAACGCCGGAAAAATGACTAAGTCCAAAAAAAAATTTGTTCAACTTTTTTCAATTTTACCCCCGTGGGATATATATTCTACCCACACACATTTGGAACTCTCCTGGGGTACCCTCACACATATTATTCCCTCATTTAGTGGATATTTTCACAAAAAAGTGAAATTTTCAAAAATCCAGAAAATTGGCTGAAAACGACTAAATATCAAGGACTCATTGGGCGAATTGCTCTGGAACTGAAATCGGAATGCTCACTGACATTTCCCCTATCTGAAAGTCTGATAAACGCCGGAAAAATGACTAAGTCCAAAAATATTTTTTTTTCAACTTTTTTCAATTTTACCCCGTGGGATATATATTCTACCCACACACATTTGGAACTCTCCTGGGGTACCCTCACACATATTATTCCCTCATTTAGTGGATATTTTCACAAAAAAGTGAAATTTTCAAAAATCCAGAAAATTGGCTGAAAATGACTAAATATCAAGGACTCAATGGGCGAATCGCTCTGGAACTGGCATCGGAACGCTCACTGACATTTCCCCTATCTGAAAGTCTGATAAACGCCGGAAAAATGACTAAGTTCAAAAAAAAATTTGTTCAACTTTTTTCAATTTTACCCCCGTGGGATATATATTCTACCCACACACATTTGGAATTCTCCTGGGGTACCCTCACACATATTATTCCCTCATTTAGTGGATATTTTCACAAAAAAGTGAAATTTTCAAAAATCCAGAAAATTGGCTGAAAACGACTAAATATCAAGGACTCATTGGGCGAATCGCTCTGGAACTGAAATCGGAATGCTCACTCACATTTCCCCTATGTGAAAGTCTGATAAACGGCGGAAAAATGACAAGTCCCCAAAAAAAATTTTTTTCAACTTTTTTCAAATTTACCCCCGTGGGATATATATTCTACCCACACACATTTGGAACTCTCCTGGGGTACCCTCACACATATTATTCCCTCATTTAGTGGATATTTTCACAAAAAAGTGAAATTTTCAAAAATCCAGAAAATTGGCTGAAAATGACTAAATATCAAGGACTCTTTGGGCGAATTGCTCTGGAACTGAAATCGGAATGCTCACTGACATTTCCCCTATCTGAAAGTCTGATAAACGCCGGAAAAATGACTAAGTCCAAAAAAATTTTTTTTTCAACTTTTTTCAATTTTACCCCGTGGGATATATATTCTACCCACACACATTTGGAACTCTCCTGGGGTACCCTCACACATATTATTCCCTCATTTAGTGGATATTTTCACAAAAAAGTGAAATTTTCAAAAATCCAGAAAATTGGCTGAAAATGACTAAATATCAAGGACTCAATGGGCGAATCGCTCTGGAACTGACATCGGAACGCTCACTGACATTTCCCCTATCTGAAAGTCTGATAAACGCCGGAAAAATGACTAAGTCCAAAAAAAAATTTGTTCAACTTTTTTCAATTTTACCCCCGTGGGATATATATTCTACCCACACACATTTGGAACTCTCCTGGGGTACCCTCACATATATTATTCCCTCATTTAGTGGATATTTTCACAAAAAAGTGAAATTTTCAAAAATCCAGAAAATTGGCTGAAAATGACTAAATATCAAGGACTCAATGGGCGAATCGCTCTGGAACTGAAATCGGAACGCTCACTGACATTTCCCCTATCTGAAAGTCTGATAAACGCCGGAAAAATGACTAAGTCCAAAAAAAAATTTGTTCAACTTTTTTCAATTTTACCCCGTGGGATATATATTCTACCCACACACATTTGGAATTCTCCTGGGGTACCCTCACACATATTATTCCCTCATTTAGTGGATATTTTCACAAAAAAGTGAAATTTTCAAAAATCCAGAAAATTGGCTGAAAACGACTAAATATCAAGGACTCATTGGGCGAATTGCTCTGGAACTGAAATCGGAACGCTCACTGACATTTCCCCTATCTGAAAGTCTGATAAACGCCGGAAAAATGACTAAGTCCAAAAAAAAATTTTTTTCAACTTTTTTTCAATTTTACCCCGTGGGATATATATTCTACCCACACACATTTGGAACTCTCCTGGGGAACCCTCACACATATTATTCCCTCATTTAGTGGATATTTTCACAAAAAAGTGAAATTTTCAAAAATCCAGAAAATTGGCTGAAAATGACTAAATATCAAGGACTCAATGGGCGAATCGCTCTGGAACTGACATCGGAACGCTCACTGACATTTCCCCTATCTGAAAGTCTGATAAACGCCGGAAAAATGACTAAGTCCAAAAAAAAATTTGTTCAACTTTTTTCAATTTTACCCCCGTGGGATATATATTCTACCCACACACATTTGGAACTCTCCTGGGGTACCCTCACACATATTATTCCCTCATTTAGTGGATATTTTCACAAAAAAGTGAAATTTTCAAAAATCCAGAAAATTGGCTGAAAACGACTAAATATCAAGGACTCAGTGGGCGAATTGCTCTGGAACTGAAATCGGAACGCTCACTGACATTTCCCCTATCTGAAAGTCTGATAAACGGCGGAAAAATGACTAAGTCACCAAAAAAAATTTTTTTCAACTTTTTTCAAATTTACCCCCGTGGGATATATATTCTACCCACACACATTTGGAACTCTCCTGGGGTACCCTCACACATATTATTCCCTCATTTAGTGGATATTTTCACAAAAAAGTGAAATTTTCAAAAATCCAGAAAATTGGCTGAAAACGACTAAATATCAAGGACTCATTGGGCGAATTGCTCTGGAACTGAAATCGGAACGCTCACTGACATTTCCCCTATCTGAAAGTCTGATAAACGCCGGAAAAATGACTAAGTCCAAAAAAAAATTTTTTTCAACATTTTTTTCAATTTTACCCCGTGGGATATATATTCTACCCACACACATTTGGAACTCTCCTGGGGAACCCTCACACATATTATTCCCTCATTTAGTGGATATTTTCACAAAAAAGTGAAATTTTCAAAAATCCAGAAAATTGGCTGAAAATGACTAAATATCAAGGACTCAATGGGCGAATCGCTCTGGAACTGAAATCGGAACGCTCACTGACATTTCCCCTATCTGAAAGTCTGATAAACGCCGGAAAAATGACTAAGTCCAAAAAAAAATTTGTTCAACTTTTTTCAATTTTACCCCCGTGGGATATATATTCTACCCACACACATTTGGAACTCTCCTGGGGTACCCTCACACATATTATTCCCTCATTTAGTGGATATTTTCACAAAAAAGTGAAATTTTCAAAAATCCAGAAAATTGGCTGAAAACGACTAAATATCAAGGACTCATTGGGCGAATTGCTCTGGAACTGAAATCGGAATGCTCACTGACATTTCCCCTATCTGAAAGTCTGATAAACGCCGGAAAAATGACTAAGTCCAAAAAATTTTTTTTTTCAACTTTTTTCAATTTTACCCCGTGGGATATATATTCTACCCACACACATTTGGAACTCTCCTGGGGTACCCTCACACATATTATTCCCTCATTTAGTGGATATTTTCACAAAAAAGTGAAATTTTCAAAAATCCAGAAAATTGGCTGAAAACGACTAAATATCAAGGACTCAGTGGGCGAATTGCTCTGGAACTGAAATCGGAACGCTCACTGACATTTCCCCTCTCTGAAAGTCTGATAAACGCCGGAAAAATGACTAAGTCCAAAAAAAATTTTTTTTCAACTTTTTTCAATTTTACCCCGTGGGATATATATTCTACCCACACACATTTGGAACTCTCCTGGGGTACCCTCACACATATTATTCCCTCATTTAGTGGATATTTTCACAAAAAAGTGAAATTTTCAAAAATCCAGAAAATTGGCTGAAAATGACTAAATATCAAGGACTCATTGGACGAATCGCTCTGGAACTGAAATCGGAACGCTCACTGACATTTCCCCTATCTGAAAGTCTGATAAACGCCGGAAAAATGAATAAGTCCAAAAAAAAATTTGTTCAACTTTTTTCAATTTTACCCCCGTGGGATATATATTCTACCCACACACATTTGGAACTCTCCTGGGGTACCCTCACACATATTATTCCCTCATTTAGTGGATATTTTCACAAAAAAGTGAAAATTTCAAAAATCCAGAAAATTGGCTGAAAACGACTAAATATCGAGGACTCATTGGGCGAATCGCTCTGGAACTGAAATCGAAACGCTCACTGACATTTCCCCTATCTGAAAGTCTGATAAATGCCGGAAAAATTACTAAGTCCAAAAAAAAATTTGTTAAACTTTTTTCAATTTTACCCCCGTGGGATATATATTCTACCCACACACATTTGGAACTCTCCTGGGGTACCCTCACACATATTATTCCCTCATTTAGTGGATATTTTCACAAAAAAGTGAAATTTTCAAAAATCCAGAAAATTGGCTGAAAACGACTAAATATCAAGGACTCATTGGGCGAATTGCTCTGGAACTGAAATCGGAATGCTCACTGACATTTCCCCTATCTGAAAGTCTGATAAACGCCGGAAAAATGAATAAGTCCAAAAAAAAATTTGTTCAACTTTTTTCAATTTTACCCCCGTGGGATATATATTCTACCCACACACATTTGGAACTCTCCTGGGGTACCCTCACACATATTATTCCCTCATTTAGTGGATATTTTCACAAAAAAGTGAAATTTTCAAAAATCCAGAAAATTGGCTGAAAACGACTAAATATCAAGGACTCATTGGGCGAATTGCTCTGGAACTGAAATCGGAGTGCTCACTGACATTTCCCCTATCTGAAAGTCTGATAAACGCCGGAAAAATGACTAAGTCCAAAAAAAATTTTTTTTCAACTTTTTTCAATTTTACCCCGTGGGATATATATTCTACCCACACACATTTGGAACTCTCCTGGGGTACCCTCACACATATTATTCCCTCATTTAGTGGATATTTTCACAAAAAAGTGAAATTTTCAAAAATCCAGAAAATTGGCTGAAAATGACTAAATATCAAGGACTCATTGGGCGAATCGCTCTGGAACTGAAATCGGAACGCTCACTGACATTTCCCCTATCTGAAAGTCTGATAAACGCCGGAAAAATGACTAAGTCCAAAAAAAATTTTTTTTTAAACTTTTTTCAATTTTACCCCCGTGGGATATATATTCTACCCACACACATTTGGAACTCTCCTGGGGTACCCTCACACATATTATTCCCTCGTTTAGTGGATATTTTCACAAAAAAGTGAAATTTTCAAAAATCCAGAAAATTGGCTGAAAACGACTAAATATCAAGGACTCATTGGGCGAATTGCTCTGGAACTGAAATCGGAACGCTCACTGACATTTCCCCTATCTGAAAGTCTGATAAATGCCGGAAAAATTACTAAGTCCAAAAAAAAATTTGTTCAACTTTTTTCAATTTTACCCCCGTGGGATATATATTCTACCCACACACATTTGGAACTCTCCTTGGGTACCCTCACACATATTATTCCCTCATTTAGTGGATATTTTCACAAAAAAGTGAGATTTTCAAAAATCCAGAAAATTGGCTGAAAATGACTAAATATCAAGGACTCAATGGGCGAATCGCTCTGGAACTGACATCGGAACGCTCACTGACATTTCCCCTATCTGAAAGTCTGATAAACGCCGGAAAAATGACTAAGTCCAAAAAAAAATTTGTTCAACTTTTTTCAATTTTACCCCCGTGGGATATATATTCTACCCACACACATTTGGAACTCTCCTGGGGTACCCTCACACATATTATTCCCTCATTTAGTGGATATTTTCACAAAAAAGTGAGATTTTCAAAAATCCAGAAAATTGGCTGAAAATGACTAAATATCAAGGACTCAATGGGCGAATCGCTCTGGAACTGACATCGGAACGCTCACTGACATTTCCCCTATCTGAAAGTCTGATAAACGCCGGAAAAATGACTAAGTCCAAAAAAAAATTTGTTCAACTTTTTTCAATTTTACCCCCGTGGGATATATATTCTACCCACACACATTTGGAACTCTCCTGGGGTACCCTCACACATATTATTCCCTCATTTAGTGGATATTTTCACAAAAAAGTGAAATTTTCAAAAATCCAGAAAATTGGCTGAAAACGACTAAATATCAAGGACTCAGTGGGCGAATTGCTCTGGAACTGAAATCGGAACGCTCACTGACATTTCCCCTATCTGGAAGTCTGATAAACGCCGGAAAAATGACTAAGTCCAAAAAAAATTTTTTTTCAACTTTTTTCAATTTTACCCCGTGGGATATATATTCTACCCACACACATTTGGAACTCTCCTGGGGTACCCTCACACATATTATTCCCTCATTTAGTGGATATTTTCACAAAAAAGTGAAATTTTCAAAAATCCAGAAAATTGGCTGAAAATGACTAAATATCAAGGACTCATTGGGCGAATCGCTCTGGAACTGAAATCGGAACGCTCACTGACATTTCCCCTATCTGAAAGTCTGATAAACGCCGGAAAAATGACTAAGTCCAAAAAAAATTTTTTTTCAACTTTTTTCAATTTTACCCCGTGGGATATATATTCTACCCACACACATTTGGAACTCTCCTGGGGTACCCTCACACATATTATTCCCTCATTTAGTGGATATTTTCACAAAAAAGTGAAATTTTCAAAAATCCAGAAAATTGGCTGAAAATGACTAAATATCAAGGACTCATTGGGCGAATCGCTCTGGAACTGAAATCGGAACGCTCACTGACATTTCCCCTATCTGAAAGTCTGATAAACGCCGGAAAAATGACTTAGTCCAAAAAAAATTTTTTTTAAACTTTTTTCAATTTTACCCCCGTGGGATATATATTCTACCCACACACATTTGGAACTCTCCTGGGGTACCCTCACACATATTATTCCCTCGTTTAGTGGATATTTTCACAAAAAAGTGAAATTTTCAAAAATCCAGAAAATTGGCTGAAAACGACTAAATATCAAGGACTCATTGGGCGAATTGCTCTGGAACTGAAATCGGAACGCTCACTGACATTTCCCCTATCTGAAAGTCTGATAAATGCCGGAAAAATTACTAAATCCAAAAAAAAATTTGTTCAACTTTTTTCAATTTTACCCCCGTGGGATATATATTCTACCCACACACATTTGGAACTCTCCTGGGGTGCCCTCACACATATTATTCCCTCATTTAGTGGATATTTTCACAAAAAAAGTGAAATTTTCAAAAATCCAGAAAATTGGCTGAAAATGACTAAATATCAAGGACTCATTGGGCGAATCGCTCTGGAACTGAAATCGGAACGCTCAATGACATTTCCCCTATCTGAAAGTCTGATAAACGCCGGAAAAATGACTAAGTCCAAAAAAAATTTTTTTTCAACTTTTTTCAATTTTACCCCGTGGGATATATATTCTACCCACACACATTTGGAACTCTCCTGGGGTACCCTCACACATATTATTCCCTCATTTAGTGGATATTTTCACAAAAAAGTGAAATTTTCAAAAATCCAGAAAATTGGCTGAAAATGACTAAATATCAAGGACTCATTGGGCGAATCGCTCTGGAACTGAAATCGGAACGCTCACTGACATTTCCCCTATCTGAAAGTCTGATAAACGCCGGAAAAATGACTAAGTCCAAAAAAAATTTTTTTTAAACTTTTTTCAATTTTACCCCTGTGGGATATATATTCTACCCACACACATTTGGAACTCTCCTGGGGTACCCTCACACATATTATTCCCTCGTTTAGTGGATATTTTCACAAAAAAGTGAAATTTTCAAAAATCCAGAAAATTGGCTGAAAACGACTAAATATCAAGGACTCATTGGGCGAATTGCTCTGGAACTGAAATCGGAACGCTCACTGACATTTCCCCTATCTGAAAGTCTGATAAATGCCGGAAAAATTACTAAGTCCAAAAAAAAATTTGTTCAACTTTTTTCAATTTTACCCCCGTGGGATATATATTCTACCCACACACATTTCGAACTCTCCTGGGGTACCCTCACACATATTATTCCCTCATTTAGTGGATATTTTCACAAAAAAGTGAAATTTTCAAAAATCCAGAAAATTGGCTGAAAACGACTAAATATCAAGGACTCATTGGGCGAATTGCTCTGGAACTGAAATCGGAGTGCTCACTGACATTTCCCCTATCTGAAAGTCTGATAAACGCCGGAAAAATGACTAAGTCCAAAAAAAATTTTTTTTCAACTTTTTTCAATTTTACCCCGTGGGATATATATTCTACCCACACACATTTGGAACTCTCCTGGGGTACCCTCACACATATTATTCCCTCATTTAGTGGATATTTTCACAAAAAAGTGAAATTTTCAAAAATCCAGAAAATTGGCTGAAAATGACTAAATATCAAGGACTCATTGGGCGAATCGCTCTGGAACTGAAATCGGAACGCTCACTGACATTTCCCCTATCTGAAAGTCTGATAAACGCCGGAAAAATGACTAAGTCCAAAAAAAATTTTTTTTAAACTTTTTTCAATTTTACCCCCGTGGGATATATATTCTACCCACACACATTTGGAACTCTCCTGGGGTACCCTCACACATATTATTCCCTCGTTTAGTGGATATTTTCATAAAAGTGAAATTTTCAAAAATCCAGAAAATTGGCTGAAAACGACTAAATATCAAGGACTCATTGGGCGAATTGCTCTGGAACTGAAATCGGAACGCTCACTGACATTTCCCCTATCTGAAAGTCTGATAAATGCCGGAAAAATTACTAAGTCCAAAAAAAAATTTGTTCAACTTTTTTCAATTTTACCCCCGTGGGATATATATTCTACCCACACACATTTGGAACTCTCCTGGGGTACCCTCACACATATTATTCCCTCATTTAGTGGATATTTTCACAAAAAAGTGAAATTTTCAAAAATCCAGAAAATTGGCTGAAAACGACTAAATATCAAGGACTCATTGGGCGAATTGCTCTGGAACTGAAATCGGAATGCTCACTGACATTTCCCCTATCTGAAAGTCTGATAAACGCCGGAAAAATGACTAAGTCCAAAAAAAATTTTTTTTAAACTTTTTTCAATTTTACCCCCGTGGGATATATATTCTACCCACACACATTTGGAACTCTCCTGGGGTACCCTCACACATATTATTCCCTCGTTTAGTGGATATTTTCACAAAAAAGTGAAATTTTCAAAAATCCAGAAAATTGGCTGAAAACGACTAAATATCAAGGACTCATTGGGCGAATTGCTCTGGAACTGAAATCGGAACGCTCACTGACATTTCCCCTATCTGAAAGTCTGATAAATGCCGGAAAAATTACTAAGTCCAAAAAAAAATTTGTTCAACTTTTTTCAATTTTACCCCCGTGGGATATATATTCTACCCACACACATTTGGAACTCTCCTGGGGTACCCTCACACATATTATTCCCTCATTTAGTGGATATTTTCACAAAAAAGTGAAATTTTCAAAAATCCAGAAAATTGGCTGAAAACGACTAAATATCAAGGACTCATTGGGCGAATTGCTCTGGAACTGAAATCGGAATGCTCACTGACATTTCCCCTATCTGAAAGTCTGATAAACGCCGGAAAAATGACTAAGTCCAAAAAATTTTTTTTTTCAACTTTTTTCAATTTTACCCCGTGGGATATATATTCTACCCACACACATTTGGAACTCTCCTGGGGTACCCTCACACATATTATTCCCTCATTTAGTGGATATTTTCACAAAAAAGTGAGATTTTCAAAAATCCAGAAAATTGGCTGAAAATGACTAAATATCAAGGACTCAATGGGCGAATTGCTCTGGAACTGAAATCGGAACGCTCACTGACATTTCCCCTATCTGAAAGTCTGATAAACGCCGGAAAAATGACTAAGTCAAAAAAAAATTTGTTCAACTTTTTTCAATTTTACCCCCGTGGGATATATATTCTACCCACACACATTTGGAACTCTCCTGGGGTACCCTCACACATATTATTCCCTCATTTAGTGGATATTTTCACAAAAAAGTGAAATTTTCAAAAATCCAGAAAATTGGCTGAAAACGACTAAATATCAAGGACTCAGTGGGCGAATTGCTCTGGAACTGAAATCGGAACGCTCACTGACATTTCCCCTATCTGAAAGTCTGATAAACGCCGGAAAAATGACTAAGTCCAAAAAAAATTTTTTTTCAACTTTTTTCAATTTTACCCCGTGGGATATATATTCTACCCACACACATTTGGAACTCTCCTGGGGTACCCTCACACATATTATTCCCTCATTTAGTGGATATTTTCACAAAAAAGTGAAATTTTCAAAAATCCAGAAAATTGGCTGAAAATGACTAAATATCAAGGACTCATTGGGCGAATCGCTCTGGAACTGAAATCGGAATGCTCACTGACATTTCCCCTATCTGAAAGTCTGATAAACGCCGGAAAAATGAGTAAGTCCAAAAAAAAATTTGTTCAACTTTTTTCAATTTTACCCCCGTGGGATATATATTCTACCCACACACATTTGGAACTCTCCTGGGGTACCCTCACACATATTATTCCCTCATTTAGTGGATATTTTCACAAAAAAGTGAAATTTTCAAAAATCCAGAAAATTGGCTGAAAACGACTAAATATCAAGGACTCATTGGGCGAATTGCTCTGGAACTGAAATCGGAGTGCTCACTGACATTTCCCCTATCTGAAAGTCTGATAAACGCCGGAAAAATGACTAAGTCCAAAAAAAATTTTTTTTCAACTTTTTTCAATTTTACCCCGTGGGATATATATTCTACCCACACACATTTGGAACTCTCCTGGGGTACCCTCACACATATTATTCCCTCATTTAGTGGATATTTTCACAAAAAAGTGAAATTTTCAAAAATCCAGAAAATTGGCTGAAAATGACTAAATATCAAGGACTCATTGGGCGAATCGCTCTGGAACTGAAATCGGAACGCTCACTGACATTTCCCCTATCTGAAAGTCTGATAAACGCCGGAAAAATGACTTAGTCCAAAAAAAATTTTTTTTAAACTTTTTTCAATTTTACCCCCGTGGGATATATATTCTACCCACACACATTTGGAACTCTCCTGGGGTACCCTCACACATATTATTCCCTCGTTTAGTGGATATTTTCACAAAAAAGTGAAATTTTCAAAAATCCAGAAAATTGGCTGAAAACGACTAAATATCAAGGACTCATTGGGCGAATTGCTCTGGAACTGAAATCGGAACGCTCACTGACATTTCCCCTATCTGAAAGTCTGATAAATGCCGGAAAAATTACTAAATCCAAAAAAAAATTTGTTCAACTTTTTTCAATTTTACCCCCGTGGGATATATATTCTACCCACACACATTTGGAACTCTCCTGGGGTGCCCTCACACATATTATTCCCTCATTTAGTGGATATTTTCACAAAAAAAGTGAAATTTTCAAAAATCCAGAAAATTGGCTGAAAATGACTAAATATCAAGGACTCATTGGGCGAATCGCTCTGGAACTGAAATCGGAACGCTCAATGACATTTCCCCTAACTGAAAGTCTGATAAACGCCGGAAAAATGACTAAGTCCAAAAAAAAATTTGTTCAACTTTTTTCAATTTTACCCCCGTGGGATATATATTCTACCCACACACATTTGGAACTCTCCTGGGGTACCCTCACACATATTATTCCCTCATTTAGTGGATATTTTCACAAAAAAGTGAAATTTTCAAAAATCCAGAAAATTGGCTGAAAACGACTAAATATCAAGGACTCAGTGGGCGAATTGCTCTGGAACTGAAATCGGAACGCTCACTGACATTTCCCCTATCTGAAAGTCTGATAAACGCCGGAAAAATGACTAAGTCCAAAAAAAATTTTTTTTCAACTTTTTTCAGTTTTACCCCGTGGGATATATATTCTACCCACACACATTTGGAACTCTCCTGGGGTACCCTCAAACATATTATTCCCTCATTTAGTGGATATTTTCACAAAAAAGTGAAATTTTCAAAAATCCAGAAAATTGGCTGAAAATGACTAAATATCAAGGACTCATTGGGCGAATCGCTCTGGAACTGAAATCGGAACGCTCACTGACATTTCCCCTATCTGAAAGTCTGATAAACGCCGGAAAAATGAATAAGTCCAAAAAAAAATTTGTTCAACTTTTTTCAATTTTACCCCCGTGGGATATATATTCTACCCACACACATTTGGAACTCTCCTGGGGTACCCTCACACATATTATTCCCTCATTTAGTGGATATTTTCACAAAAAAGTGAAATTTTCAAAAATCCAGAAAATTGGCTGAAAACGACTAAATATCAAGGACTCATTGGGCGAATTGCTCTGGAACTGAAATCGGAGTGCTCACTGACATTTCCCCTATCTGAAAGTCTGATAAACGCCGGAAAAATGACTAAGTCCAAAAAAAATTTTTTTTCAACTTTTTTCAATTTTACCCCGTGGGATATATATTCTACCCACACACATTTGGAACTCTCCTGGGGTACCCTCACACATATTATTCCCTCATTTAGTGGATATTTTCACAAAAAAGTGAAATTTTCAAAAATCCAGAAAATTGGCTGAAAATGACTAAATATCAAGGACTCATTGGGCGAATCGCTCTGGAACTGAAATCGGAACGCTCACTGACATTTCCCCTATCTGAAAGTCTGATAAACGCCGGAAAAATGACTAAGTCCAAAAAAAATTTTTTTTAAACTTTTTTCAATTTTACCCCCGTGGGATATATATTCTACCCACACACATTTCGAACTCTCCTGGGGTACCCTCACACATATTATTCCCTCATTTAGTGGATATTTTCACAAAAAAGTGAAATTTTCAAAAATCCAGAAAATTGGCTGAAAATGACTAAATATCAAGGACTCATTGGGCGAATCGCTCTGGAACTGAAATCGGAACGCTCACTGACATTTCCCCTATCTGAAAGTCTGATAAACGCCGGAAAAATGACTAAGTCCAAAAAAAATTTTTTTTAAACTTTTTTCAATTTTACCCCCGTGGGATATATATTCTACCCACACACATTTCGAACTCTCCTGGGGTACCCTCACACATATTATTCCCTCATTTAGTGGATATTTTCACAAAAAAGTGAAATTTTCAAAAATCCAGAAAATTGGCTGAAAACGACTAAATATCAAGGACTCATTGGGCGAATTGCTCTGGAACTGAAATCGGAATGCTCACTGACATTTCCCCTATCTGAAAGTCTGATAAACGCCGGAAAAATGACTAAGTCCAAAAAATTTTTTTTTTCAATTTTTTTCAATTTTACCCCGTGGGATATATATTCTACCCACACACATTTGGAACTCTCCTGGGGTACCCTCACACATATTATTCCCTCATTTAGTGGATATTTTCACAAAAAAGTGAAATTTTCAAAAATCCAGAAAATTGGCTGAAAATGACTAAATATCAAGGACTCAATGGGCGAATCGCTCTGGAACTGACATCGGAACGCTCACTGACATTTCCCCTATCTGAAAGTCTGATAAACGCCGGAAAAATGACTAAGTCCAAAAAAAAATTTGTTCAACTTTTTTCAATTTTACCCCCGTGGGATATATATTCTACCCACACACATTTGGAACTCTCCTTGGGTACCCTCACAGATATTATTCCCTCATTTAGTGGATATTTTCACAAAAAAGTGAAATTTTCAAAAATCCAGAAAATTGGCTGAAAACGACTAAATATCAAGGACTCATTGGGCGAATTGCTCTGGAACTAAAATCGGAACGCTCACTGACATTTCCCCTATCTGAAAGTCTGATAAACGCCGGAAAAATGACTAAGTCAAAAAAAAATTTGTTCAACTTTTTTCAATTTTACCCCCGTGGGATATATATTCTACCCACACACATTTGGAACTCTCCTGGGGTACCCTCACACATATTATTCCCTCATTTAGTGGATATTTTCACAAAAAAGTGAAATTTTCAAAAATCCAGAAAATTGGCTGAAAATGACTAAATATCAAGGACTCATTGGGCGAATCGCTCTGGAACTGAAATCGGAACGCTCACTGACATTTCCCCTATCTGAAAGTCTGATAAACGCCGGAAAAATGAATAAGTCCAAAAAAAAATTTGTTCAACTTTTTTCAATTTTACCCCCGTGGGATATATATTCTACCCACACACATTTGGAACTCTCCTGGGGTACCCTCACACATATTATTCCCTCATTTAGTGGATATTTTCACAAAAAAGTGAAATTTTCAAAAATCCAGAAAATTGGCTGAAAACGACTAAATATCAAGGACTCATTGGGCGAATTGCTCTGGAACTGAAATCGGAGTGCTCACTGACATTTCCCCTATCTGAAAGTCTGATAAACGCCGGAAAAATGACTAAGTCCAAAAAAAATTTTTTTTCAACTTTTTTCAATTTTACCCCGTGGGATATATATTCTACCCACACACATTTGGAATTCTCCTGGAGTACCCTCACACATATTATTCCCTCATTTAGTGGATATTTTCACAAAAAAGTGAAATTTTCAAAAATCCAGAAAATTGGCTGAAAATGACTAAATATCAAGGACTCATTGGGCGAATCGCTCTGGAACTGAAATCGGAACGCTCACTGACATTTCCCCTATCTGAAAGTCTGATAAACGCCGGAAAAATGACTTAGTCCAAAAAAAATTTTTTTAAACTTTTTTCAATTTTACCCCCGTGGGATATATATTCTACCCACACACATTTGGAACTCTCCTGGGGTACCCTCACACATATTATTCCCTCGTTTAGTGGATATTTTCACAAAAAAGTGAAATTTTCAAAAATCCAGAAAACTGGCTGAAAATGACTAAATATCAAGGACTCAATGGGCGAATCGCTCTGGAACTGAAATCGGAACGCTCACTGACATTTCCCCTATCTGAAAGTCTGATAAACGCCGGAAAAATGAATAAGTCCAAAAAAAAATTTGTTCAACTTTTTTCAATTTTACCCCCGTGGGATATATATTCTACCCACACACATTTGGAACTCTCCTGGGGTACCCTTACACATATTATTCCCTCATTTAGTGGATATTTTCACAAAAAAGTGAAATTTTCAAAAATCCAGAAAATTGGCTGAAAACGACTAAATATCAAGGACTCATTGGGCGAATTGCTCTGGAACTGAAATCGGAGCGCTCACTGACATCTCCCCTATCTGAAAGTCTGATAAACGCCGGAAAAATGACTAAGTCCAAAAAAAATTTTTTTTCAACTTTTTTCAATTTTACCCCGTGGGATATATATTCTACCCACACACATTTGGAACTCTCCTGGGGTACCCTCACACATATTATTCCCTCATTTAGTGGATATTTTCACAAAAAAGTGAAATTTTCAAAAATCCAGAAAATTGGCTGAAAACGACTAAATATCAAGGACTCAGTGGGCGAATTGCTCTGGAACTGAAATCGGAACGCTCACTGACATTTCCCCTATCTGAAAGTCTGATAAACGCCGGAAAAATGACTAAGTCCAAAAAAAATTTTTTTTCAACTTTTTTCAATTTTACCCCGTGGGATATATATTCTACCCACACACATTTGGAACTCTCCTGGGGTACCCTCACACATATTATTCCCTCATTTAGTGGATATTTTCACAAAAAAGTGAAATTTTCAAAAATCCAGAAAATTGGCTGAAAATGACTAAATATCAAGGACTCATTGGGCGAATCGCTCTGGAACTGAAATCGGAATGCTCACTGACATTTCCCCTATCTGAAAGTCTGATAAACGCCGGAAAAATGAGTAAGTCCAAAAAAAAATTTGTTCAACTTTTTTCAATTTTACCCCCGTGGGATATATATTCTACCCACACACATTTGGAACTCTCCTGGGGTACCCTCACACATATTATTCCCTCATTTAGTGGATATTTTCACAAAAAAGTGAAATTTTCAAAAATCCAGAAAATTGGCTGAAAACGACTAAATATCAAGGACTCAGTGGGCGAATTGCTCTGGAACTGAAATCGGAACGCTCACTGACATTTCCCCTATCTGAAAGTCTGATAAACGCCGGAAAAATGACTTAGTCCAAAAAAAATTTTTTTTAAACTTTTTTCAATTTTACCCCCGTGGGATATATATTCTACCCACACACATTTGGAACTCTCCTGGGGTACCCTCACACATATTATTCCCTCGTTTAGTGGATATTTTCACAAAAAAGTGAAATTTTCAAAAATCCAGAAAATTGGCTGAAAACGACTAAATATCAAGGACTCATTGGGCGAATTGCTCTGGAACTGAAATCGGAACGCTCACTGACATTTCCCCTATCTGAAAGTCTGATAAATGCCGGAAAAATTACTAAATCCAAAAAAAAATTTGTTCAACTTTTTTCAATTTTACCCCCGTGGGATATATATTCTACCCACACACATTTGGAACTCTCCTGGGGTACCCTCACACATATTATTCCCTCATTTAGTGGATATTTTCACAAAAAAGTGAAATTTTCAAAAATCCAGAAAATTGGCTGAAAATGACTAAATATCAAGGACTCATTGGGCGAATCGCTCTGGAACTGAAATCGGAATGCTCACTGACATTTCCCCTATCTGAAAGTCTGATAAACGCCGGAAAAATGAATAAGTCCAAAAAAAATTTTTTTTCAACTTTTTTCAATTTTACACCGTGGGATATATATTCTACCCACACACATTTGGAACTCTCCTGGGGTACCCTCACACATATTATTCCCTCATTTAGTGGATATTTTCACAAAAAAGTGAAATTTTCAAAAATCCAGAAAATTGGCTGAAAACGACTAAATATCAAGGACTCATTGGGCGAATTGCTCTGGAACTGAAATCGGAACGCTCACTGACATTTCCCCTATCTGAAAGTCTGATAAACGCCGGAAAAATGACTAAGTCCAAAAAAATTTTTTTTTAAACTTTTTTTCAATTTTACCCCGTGGGATATATATTCTACCCACACACATTTGGAACTCTCCTGGGGAAACCTCACACATATTATTCCCTCATTTAGTGGATATTTTCACAAAAAAGTGAAATTTTCAAAAATCCAGAAAACTGGCTGAAAATGACTAAATATCAAGGACTCAATGGGCGAATCGCTCTGGAACTGAAATCGGAACGCTCACTGACATTTCCCCTATCTGAAAGTCTGATAAACGCCGGAAAAATGAATAAGTCCAAAAAAAAATTTGTTCAACTTTTTTCAATTTTACCCCCGTGGGATATATATTCTACCCACACACATTTGGAACTCTCCTGGGGTACCCTTACACATATTATTCCCTCATTTAGTGGATATTTTCACAAAAAAGTGAAATTTTCAAAAATCCAGAAAATTGGCTGAAAACGACTAAATATCAAGGACTCATTGGGCGAATTGCTCTGGAACTGAAATCGGAGCGCTCACTGACATCTCCCCTATCTGAAAGTCTGATAAACGCCGGAAAAATGACTAAGTCCAAAAAAAATTTTTTTTCAACTTTTTTCAATTTTACCCCGTGGGATATATATTCTACCCACACACATTTGGAACTCTCCTGGGGTACCCTCACACATATTATTCCCTCATTTAGTGGATATTTTCACAAAAAAGTGAAATTTTCAAAAATCCAGAAAATTGGCTGAAAACGACTAAATATCAAGGACTCAGTGGGCGAATTGCTCTGGAACTGAAATCGGAACGCTCACTGACATTTCCCCTATCTGAAAGTCTGATAAACGCCGGAAAAATGACTAAGTCCAAAAAAAATTTTTTTTCAACTTTTTTCAATTTTACCCCGTGGGATATATATTCTACCCACACACATTTGGAACTCTCCTGGGGTACCCTCACACATATTATTCCCTCATTTAGTGGATATTTTCACAAAAAAGTGAAATTTTCAAAAATCCAGAAAATTGGCTGAAAATGACTAAATATCAAGGACTCATTGGGCGAATCGCTCTGGAACTGAAATCGGAATGCTCACTGACATTTCCCCTATCTGAAAGTCTGATAAACGCCGGAAAAATGAGTAAGTCCAAAAAAAAATTTGTTCAACTTTTTTCAATTTTACCCCCGTGGGATATATATTCTACCCGCACACATTTGGAACTCTCCTGGGGTACCCTCACACATATTATTCCCTCATTTAGTGGATATTTTCACAAAAAAGTGAAATTTTCAAAAATCCAGAAAATTGGCTGAAAACGACTAAATATCAAGGACTCAGTGGGCGAATTGCTCTGGAACTGAAATCGGAACGCTCACTGACATTTCCCCTATCTGAAAGTCTGATAAACGCCGGAAAAATGACTTAGTCCAAAAAAAATTTTTTTTAAACTTTTTTCAATTTTACCCCCGTGGGATATATATTCTACCCACACACATTTGGAACTCTCCTGGGGTACCCTCACACATATTATTCCCTCGTTTAGTGGATATTTTCACAAAAAAGTGAAATTTTCAAAAATCCAGAAAATTGGCTGAAAACGACTAAATATCAAGGACTCATTGGGCGAATTGCTCTGGAACTGAAATCGGAACGCTCACTGACATTTCCCCTATCTGAAAGTCTGATAAATGCCGGAAAAATTACTAAATCCAAAAAAAAATTTGTTCAACTTTTTTCAATTTTACCCCCGTGGGATATATATTCTACCCACACACATTTGGAACTCTCCTGGGGTGCCCTCACACATATTATTCCCTCATTTAGTGGATATTTTCACAAAAAAAGTGAAATTTTCAAAAATCCAGAAAATTGGCTGAAAATGACTAAATATCAAGGACTCATTGGGCGAATCGCTCTGGAACTGAAATCGGAACGCTCAATGACATTTCCCCTAACTGAAAGTCTGATAAACGCCGGAAAAATGACTAAGTCCAAAAAAAAATTTGTTCAACTTTTTTCAATTTTACCCCCGTGGGATATATATTCTACCCACACACATTTGGAACTCTCCTGGGGTACCCTCACACATATTATTCCCTCATTTAGTGGATATTTTCACAAAAAAGTGAAATTTTCAAAAATCCAGAAAATTGGCTGAAAACGACTAAATATCATGGACTCAGTGGGCGAATTGCTCTGGAACTGAAATCGGAACGCTCACTGACATTTCCCCTATCTGAAAGTCTGATAAACGCCGGAAAAATGACTAAGTCCAAAAAAAATTTTTTTTCAACTTTTTTCAGTTTTACCCCGTGGGATATATATTCTACCCACACACATTTGGAACTCTCCTGGGGTACCCTCACACATATTATTCCCTCATTTAGTGGATATTTTCACAAAAAAGTGAAATTTTCAAAAATCCAGAAAATTGGCTGAAAATGACTAAATATCAAGGACTCATTGGGCGAATCGCTCTGGAACTGAAATCGGAACGCTCACTGACATTTCCCCTATCTGAAAGTCTGATAAACGCCGGAAAAATGAATAAGTCCAAAAAAAAATTTGTTCAACTTTTTTCAATTTTACCCCCGTGGGATATATATTCTACCCACACACATTTGGAACTCTCCTGGGGTACCCTCACACATATTATTCCCTCATTTAGTGGATATTTTCACAAAAAAGTGAAATTTTCAAAAATCCAGAAAATTGGCTGAAAACGACTAAATATCAAGGACTCATTGGGCGAATTGCTCTGGAACTGAAATCGGAGTGCTCACTGACATTTCCCCTATCTGAAAGTCTGATAAACGCCGGAAAAATGACTAAGTCCAAAAAAAATTTTTTTTCAACTTTTTTCAATTTTACCCCGTGGGATATATATTCTACCCACACACATTTGGAACTCTCCTGGGGTACCCTCACACATATTATTCCCTCATTTAGTGGATATTTTCACAAAAAAGTGAAATTTTCAAAAATCCAGAAAATTGGCTGAAAATGACTAAATATCAAGGACTCATTGGGCGAATCGCTCTGGAACTGAAATCGGAACGCTCACTGACATTTCCCCTATCTGAAAGTCTGATAAACGCCGGAAAAATGACTAAGTCCAAAAAAAATTTTTTTTAAACTTTTTTCAATTTTACCCCCGTGGGATATATATTCTACCCACACACATTTCGAACTCTCCTGGGGTACCCTCACACATATTATTCCCTCATTTAGTGGATATTTTCACAAAAAAGTGAAATTTTCAAAAATCCAGAAAATTGGCTGAAAACGACTAAATATCAAGGACTCATTGGGCGAATTGCTCTGGAACTGAAATCGGAATGCTCACTGACATTTCCCCTATCTGAAAGTCTGATAAACGCCGGAAAAATGACTAAGTCCAAAAAATTTTTTTTTTCAATTTTTTTCAATTTTACCCCGTGGGATATATATTCTACCCACACACATTTGGAACTCTCCTGGGGTACCCTCACACATATTATTCCCTCATTTAGTGGATATTTTCACAAAAAAGTGAAATTTTCAAAAATCCAGAAAATTGGCTGAAAATGACTAAATATCAAGGACTCAATGGGCGAATCGCTCTGGAACTGACATCGGAACGCTCACTGACATTTCCCCTATCTGAAAGTCTGATAAACGCCGGAAAAATGACTAAGTCCAAAAAAAAATTTGTTCAACTTTTTTCAATTTTACCCCCGTGGGATATATATTCTACCCACACACATTTGGAACTCTCCTTGGGTACCCTCACAGATATTATTCCCTCATTTAGTGGATATTTTCACAAAAAAGTGAAATTTTCAAAAATCCAGAAAATTGGCTGAAAACGACTAAATATCAAGGACTCATTGGGCGAATTGCTCTGGAACTAAAATCGGAATGCTCACTGACATTTCCCCTATCTGAAAGTCTGATAAACGCCGGAAAAATGACTAAGTCAAAAAAAAATTTGTTCAACTTTTTTCAATTTTACCCCCGTGGGATATATATTCTACCCACACACATTTGGAAGTCTCCTGGGGTACCCTCACACATATTATTCCCTCATTTAGTGGATATTTTCACAAAAAAGTGAAATTTTCAAAAATCCAGAAAATTGGCTGAAAATGACTAAATATCAAGGACTCATTGGGCGAATCGCTCTGGAACTGAAATCGGAACGCTCACTGACATTTCCCCTATCTGAAAGTCTGATAAACGCCGGAAAAATGAATAAGTCCAAAAAAAAATTTGTTCAACTTTTTTCAATTTTACCCCCGTGGGATATATATTCTACCCACACACATTTGGAACTCTCCTGGGGTACCCTCACACATATTATTCCCTCATTTAGTGGATATTTTCACAAAAAAGTGAAATTTTCAAAAATCCAGAAAATTGGCTGAAAACGACTAAATATCAAGGACTCATTGGGCGAATTGCTCTGGAACTGAAATCGGAGTGCTCACTGACATTTCCCCTATCTGAAAGTCTGATAAACGCCGGAAAAATGACTAAGTCCAAAAAAAATTTTTTTTCAACTTTTTTCAATTTTACCCCGTGGGATATATATTCTACCCACACACATTTGGAATTCTCCTGGAGTACCCTCACACATATTATTCCCTCATTTAGTGGATATTTTCACAAAAAAGTGAAATTTTCAAAAATCCAGAAAATTGGCTGAAAATGACTAAATATCAAGGACTCATTGGGCGAATCGCTCTGGAACTGAAATCGGAACGCTCACTGACATTTCCCCTATCTGAAAGTCTGATAAACGCCGGAAAAATGACTTAGTCCAAAAAAAATTTTTTTAAACTTTTTTCAATTTTACCCCCGTGGGATATATATTCTACCCACACACATTTGGAACTCTTCTGGGGTACCCTCACACATATTATTCCCTCGTTTAGTGGATATTTTCACAAAAAAGTGAAATTTTCAAAAATCCAGAAAATTGGCTGAAAACGACTAAATATCAAGGACTCATTGGGCGAATTGCTCTGGAACTGAAATCGGAACGCTCACTGACATTTCCCCTATCTGAAAGTCTGATAAATGCCGGAAAAATTACTAAGTCCAAAAAAAAATTTGTTCAACTTTTTTCAATTTTACCCCCGTGGGATATATATTCTACCCACACACATTTGGAACTCTCCTGGGGTACCCTCACACATATTATTCCCTCATTTAGTGGATATTTTCACAAAAAAGTGAAATTTTCAAAATTCCAGAAAATTGGCTGAAAACGACTAAATATCAAGGACTCATTGGGCGAATCGCTCTGGAACTGAAATCGGAATGCTCACTGACATTTCCCCTATCTGAAAGTCTGATAAACGCCGGAAAAATGAATAAGTCCAAAAAAAATTTTTTTTCAACTTTTTTCAATTTTACACCGTGGGATATATATTCTACCCACACACATTTGGAACTCTCCTGGGGTACCCTCACACATATTATTCCCTCATTTAGTGGATATTTTCACAAAAAAGTGAAATTTTCAAAAATCCAGAAAATTGGCTGAAAACGACTAAATATCAAGGACTCATTGGGCGAATTGCTCTGGAACTGAAATCGGAACGCTCACTGACATTTCCCCTATCTGAAAGTCTGATAAACGCCGGAAAAATGACTAAGTCCAAAAAAAATTTTTTTTAAACTTTTTTTCAATTTTACCCCGTGGGATATATATTCTACCCACACACATTTGGAACTCTCCTGGGGAAACCTCACACATATTATTCCCTCATTTAGTGGATATTTTCACAAAAAAGTGAAATTTTCAAAAATCCAGAAAACTGGCTGAAAATGACTAAATATCAAGGACTCAATGGGCGAATCGCTCTGGAACTGAAATCGGAACGCTCACTGACATTTCCCCTATCTGAAAGTCTGATAAACGCCGGAAAAATGAATAAGTCCAAAAAAAAATTTGTTCAACTTTTTTCAATTTTACCCCCGTGGGATATATATTCTACCCACACACATTTGGAACTCTCCTGGGGTACCCTTACACATATTATTCCCTCATTTAGTGGATATTTTCACAAAAAAGTGAAATTTTCAAAAATCCAGAAAATTGGCTGAAAACGACTAAATATCAAGGACTCATTGGGCGAATTGCTCTGGAACTGAAATCGGAGCGCTCACTGACATCTCCCCTATCTGAAAGTCTGATAAACGCCGGAAAAATGACTAAGTCCAAAAAAAATTTTTTTTCAACTTTTTTCAATTTTACCCCGTGGGATATATATTCTACCCACACACATTTGGAACTCTCCTGGGGTACCCTCACACATATTATTCCCTCATTTAGTGGATATTTTCACAAAAAAGTGAAATTTTCAAAAATCCAGAAAATTGGCTGAAAACGACTAAATATCAAGGACTCATTGGGCGAATTGCTCTGGAACTGAAATCGGAGCGCTCACTGACATCTCCCCTATCTGAAAGTCTGATAAACGCCGGAAAAATGACTAAGTCCAAAAAAAAATTTTTTTCAACTTTTTTCAATTTTACCCCGTGGGATATATATTCTACCCACACACATTTGGAACTCTCCTGGGGTACCCTCACACATATTATTCCCTCATTTAGTGGATATTTTCACAAAAAAGTGAAATTTTCAAAAATCCAGAAAAATGGCTGAAAACGACTAAATATCAAGGACTCATTGGGCGAATCGCTCTGGAACTGAAATCGGAACGCTCACTGACATTTCGCCTATCTGAAAGTCTGATAAACGGCGGAAAAATGACTAAGTCCAAAAAAAATTTTTTTTCAACTTTTTTCAATTTTACCCCGTGGGATATATATTCTACCCAAACACATTTGGAACTCTCCTGGGGTACCCTCACACATATTATTCCCTCGTTTAGTGGATATTTTCACAAAAAAGTGAAATTTTCAAAAATCCAGAAAATTGGCTGAAAACGACTAAATATCAAGGACTCATTGGACAAATTGCTCTGGAACTGAAATCGGAACGCTCACTGACATTTCCCCTATCTGAAAGTCTGATAAACGCCGGAAAAATGACTAAGTCCAAAAAAATTTTTTTTTCAACTTTTTTCAATTTTACCCCCGTGGGATATATATTCTACCCACACACATTTGGAACTCTCCTGGGGTACCCTCACACATATTATTCCCTCGTTTAGTGGATATTTTCACAAAAAAGTGAAATTTTCAAAAATCCAGAAAATTGGCTGAAAACGACTAAATATCAAGGACTCATTGGGCGAATTGCTCTGGAACTGAAATCGGAACGCTCACTGACATTTCCCCTATCTGAAAGTCTGATAAATGCCGGAAAAATTACTAAGTCCAAAAAAAAATTTGTTCAACTTTTTTCAATTTTACCCCCGTGGGATATATATTCTACCCACACACATTTGGAACTCTCCTGGGGTACCCTCACGCATATTATTCCCTCATTTAGTGGATATTTTCACAAAAAAGTGAAATTTTCAAAAATCCAGAAAATTGGCTGAAAACGACTAAATATCAAGGACTCATTGGGCGAATCGCTCTGGAACTGAAATCGGAATGCTCACTGACATTTCCCCTATCTGAAAGTCTGATAAACGCCGGAAAAATGAATAAGTCCAAAAAAAATTTTTTTTCAACTTTTTTCAATTTTACACCGTGGGATATATATTCTACCCACACACATTTGGAACTCTCCTGGGGAACCCTCACACATATTATTCCCTCATTTAGTGGATATTTTCACAAAAAAGTGAAATTTTCAAAAATCCAGAAAATTGGCTGAAAATGACTAAATATCAAGGACTCATTGGGCGAATCGCTCTGGAACTGAAATCGGAACGCTCAATGACATTTCCCCTAACTGAAAGTCTGATAAACGCCGGAAAAATGACTAAGTCCAAAAAAAAATTTGTTCAACTTTTTTCAATTTTATCCCCGTGGGATATATATTCTACCCACACACATTTGGAACTCTCCTGGGGTGCCCTCACACATATTATTCCCTCATTTAGTGGATATTTTCACAAAAAAAGTGAAATTTTCAAAATCCAGAAAATTGGCTGAAAATGACTAAATATCAAGGACTCATTGGGCGAATCGCTCTGGAACTGAAATCGGAACGCTAAATGACATTTCCCCTAACTGAAAGTCTGATAAACGCCGGAAAAATGACTAAGTCCAAAAAAAAATTTGTTCAACTTTTTTTCAATTTTATCCCCGTGGGATATATATTCTACCCACACACGTTTGGAACTCTCCTGGGGAACCCCCACACATATTATTCCCTCATTTAGTGGATATTTTCACAAAAAAGTGAAATTTTCAAAAATCCAGAAAATTGGCTGAAAACGACTAAATATCAAGGACTCAATGGGCGAATCGCTCTGGAACTGAAATCGGAACGCTCACTGACATTTCCCCTATCTGAAAGTCTGATAAACGTCGGAAAAATGACTAAGTCCAAAAAAAAATTTGTTCAACTTTTTTCAATTTTACCGCCGTGGGATATATATTCTACCCACACACATTTGGAACTCTCCTGGGGTACCCTCACACATATTATTCCCTCATTTAGTGGATATTTTCACAAAAAAGTGAAATTTTCAAAAATCCAGAAAATTGGCTGAAAACGACTAAATATCAAGGACTCATTGGGCGAATTGCTCTGGAACTGAAATCGGAACGCTCACTGACATTTCCCCTATCTGAAAGTCTGATAAACGCCGGAAAAATGACTAAGTCCAAAAAAAATTTTTTTTCAACTTTTTTTCAATTTTACCCCGTGGGATATATCTTCTACCCACACACATTTGGAACTCTCCTGGGGAACCCTCACACATATTATTCCCTCATTTAGTGGATATTTTCACAAAAAAGTGAAATTTTCAAAAATCCAGAAAACTGGCTGAAAATGACTAAATATCAAGGACTCAATGGGCGAATCGCTCTGGAACTGAAATCGGAACGCTCACTGACATTTCCCCTATCTGAAAGTCTGATAAACGCCGGAAAAATGAATAAGTCCAAAAAAAAATTTGTTCAACTTTTTTCAATTTTACCCCCGTGGGATATATATTCTACCCACACACATTTGGAACTCTCCTGGGGTACCCTTACACATATTATTCCCTCATTTAGTGGATATTTTCACAAAAAAGTGAAATTTTCAAAAATCCAGAAAATTGGCTGAAAACGACTAAATATCAAGGACGCATTGGGCGAATTGCTCTGGAACTGAAATCGGAGCGCTCACTGACATCTCCCCTATCTGAAAGTCTGATAAACGCCGGAAAAATGACTAAGTCCAAAAAAAAATTTTTTTCAACTTTTTTCAATTTTACCCCGTGGGATATATATTCTACCCACACACATTTGGAACTCTCCTGGGGTACCCTCACACATATTATTCCCTCATTTAGTGGATATTTTCACAAAAAAGTGAAATTTTCAAAAATCCAGAAAATTGGCTGAAAACGACTAAATATCAAGGACTCATTGGGCGAATTGCTCTGGAACTGAAATCGGAGCGCTCACTGACATCTCCCCTATCTGAAAGTCTGATAAACGCCGGAAAAATGACTAAGTCCAAAAAAATTTTTTTTTCAACTTTTTTCAATTTTACCCCGTGGGATATATATTCTACCCACACACATTTGGAACTCTCCTGGGGTACCCTCACACATATTATTCCCTCATTTAGTGGATATTTTCACAAAAAAGTGAAATTTTCAAAAATCCAGAAAATTGGCTGAAAACGACTAAATATCAAGGACTCATTGGGCGAATTGCTCTGGAACTGAAATCGGAACGCTCACTGACATTTCCCCTATCTGAAAGTCTGATAAATGCCGGAAAAATTACTAAGTCCAAAAAAAAATTTGTTCAAATTTTTTCAATTTTACCCCCGTGGGATATATATTCTACCCACACACATTTGGAACTCTCCTGGGGTACCCTCACGCATATTATTCCCTCATTTAGTGGATATTTTCACAAAAAAGTGAAATTTTCAAAAATCCAGAAAATTTGCTGAAAACGACTAAATATCAAGGACTCATTGGGCGAATCGCTCTGGAACTGAAATCGGAATGCTCACTGACATTTCCCCTATCTGAAAGTCTGATAAACGCCGGAAAAATGAATAAGTCCAAAAAAAATTTTTTTTCAACTTTTTTCAATTTTACCCCGTGGGATATATATTCTACCCACACACGTTTGGAACTCTCCTGGGGAACCCCCACACATATTATTCCCTCATTTAGTGGATATTTTCACAAAAAAGTGAAATTTTCAAAAATCCAGAAAATTGGCTGAAAATGACTAAATATCAAGGACTCAATGGGCGAATCGCTCTGGAACTGAAATCGGAACGCTCACTGACATTTCCCCTATCTGAAAGTCTGATAAACGTCGGAAAAATGACTAAGTCCAAAAAAAAAATTTGTTCAACTTTTTTCAATTTTACCCCCGTGGGATATATATTCTACCCACACACATTTGGAACTCTCCTGGGGTACCCTCACACATATTATTCCCTCATTTAGTGGATATTTTCACAAAAAAGTGAAATTTTCAAAAATCCAGAAAATTGGCTGAAAATGACTAAATATCAAGGACTCAATGGGCGAATCGCTCTGGAACTGAAATTGGAACGCTCACTGACATTTCCCCTATCTGAAAGTCTGATAAACGCCGGAAAAATGACTAAGTCCAAAAAAAAATTTGTTCAACTTTTTTCAATTTTACCCCCGTGGGATATATATTCTACCCACACACATTTGGAACTCTCCTGGGGTACCCTCACACATATTATTCCCTCATTTAGTGGATATTTTCACAAAAAAGTGAAATTTTCAAAAATCCAGAAAATTGGCTGAAAATGACTAAATATCAAGGACTCAATGGGCGAATCGCTCTGGAACTGACATCGGAACGCTCACTGACATTTCCCCTATCTGAAAGTCTGATAAACGCCGGAAAAATGACTAAGTCCAAAAAAAAATTTGTTCAACTTTTTTCAATTTTACCCCCGTGGGATATATATTCTACCCACACACATTTGGAACTCTCCTGGGGTACCCTCACACATATTATTCCCTCATTTAGTGGATATTTTCACAAAAAAGTGAAATTTTCAAAAATCCAGAAAATTGGCTGAAAACGACTAAATATCAAGGAATCATTGGGCGAATTGCTCTGGAACTGAAATCGGAGCGCTCACTGACATCTCCCCTATCTGAAAGTCTGATAAACGCCGGAAAAATGACTAAGTCCAAAAAAATTTTTTTTTCAACTTTTTTCAATTTTACCCCGTGGGATATATATTCTACCCACACACATTTGGAACTCTCCTGGGGTACCCTCACACATATTATTCCCTCATTTAGTGGATATTTTCACAAAAAAGTGAAATTTTCAAAAATCCAGAAAATTGGCTGAAAACGACTAAATATCAAGGACTCATTGGGCGAATCGCTCTGGAACTGAAATCGGAATGCTCACTGACATTTCCCCTATCTGAAAGTCTGATAAACGCCGGAAAAATGAATAAGTCCAAAAAAAATTTTTTTTCAACTTTTTTCAATTTTACACCGTGGGATATATATTCTACCCACAGACATTTGGAACTCTCCTGGGGAACCCTCACACATATTATTCCCTCATTTAGTGGATATTTTCACAAAAAAGTGAAATTTTCAAAAATCCAGAAAATTGGCTGAAAATGACTAAATATCAAGGACTCATTGGGCGAATCGCTCTGGAACTGAAATCGGAACGCTCAATGACATTTCCCCTAACTGAAAGTCTGATAAACGCCGGAAAAATGACTAAGTCCAAAAAAAAATTTGTTCAACTTTTTTTCAATTTTATCCCCGTGGGATATATTTTCTACCCACACACATTTGGAACTCTCCTGGGGTGCCCTCACACATATTATTCCCTCATTTAGTGGATATTTTCACAAAAAAGTGAAATTTTCAAAAATCCAGAAAATTGGCTGAAAACGACTAAATATCAAGGACTCATTGGGCGAATTGCTCTGGAACTGAAATCGGAACGCTCACTGACATTTCCCCTATCTGCAAGTCTGATAAATGCCGGAAAAATGACTAAGTCCAAAAAAAATTTTTTTTCAACTTTTTTCAATTTTACCCCGTGGGATATATATTCTACCCACACACGTTTGGAACTCTCCTGGGGAACCCCCACACATATTATTCCCTCATTTAGTGGATATTTTCACAAAAAAGTGAAATTTTCAAAAATCCAGAAAATTGGCTGAAAATGACTAAATATCAAGGACTCAATGGGCGAATCGCTCTGGAACTGAAATCGGAAAGCTCACTGACATTTCCCCTATCTGAAAGTCTGATAAACGTCGGAAAAATGACTAAGTCCAAAAAAAAATTTGTTCAACTTTTTTCAATTTTACCCCCGTGGGATATATATTCTACCCACACACATTTGGAACTCTCCTGGGGTACCCTCACACATATTATTCCCTCATTTAGTGGATATTTTCACAAAAAAGTGAAATTTTCAAAAATCCAGAAAATTGGCTGAAAATGACTAAATATCGAGGACTCAATGGGCGAATCGCTCTGGAACTGAAATCGGAACGCTCACTGACATTTCCCCTATCTGAAAGTCTGATAAACGCCGGAAAAATGACTAAGTCCAAAAAAAAATTTGTTCAACTTTTTTCAATTTTACCCCCGTGGGATATATATTCTACCCACACACATTTGGAACTCTCCTGGGGTACCCTCACACATATTATTCCCTCATTTAGTGGATATTTTCACAAAAAAGTGAAATTTTCAAAAATCCAGAAAATTGGCTGAAAATGACTAAATATCAAGGACTCAATGGGCGAATCGCTCTGGAACTGACATCGGAACGCTCACTGACATTTCCCCTATCTGAAAGTCTGATAAACGGCGGAAAAATGACTAAGTCCAAAAAAAAATTTGTTCAACTTTTTTTCAATTTTATCCCCGTGGGATATATTTTCTACCCACACACATTTGGAACTCTCCTGGGGTGCCCTCACACATATTATTCCCTCATTTAGTGGATATTTTCACAAAAAAGTGAAATTTTCAAAAATCCAGAAAATTGGCTGAAAACGACTAAATATCAAGGACTCATTGGGCGAATTGCTCTGGAACTGAAATCGGAACGCTCACTGACATTTCCCCTATCTGCAAGTCTGATAAACGCCGGAAAAATGACTAAGTCCAAAAAAAATTTTTTTTCAACTTTTTTCAATTTTACCCCGTGGGATATATATTCTACCCACACACGTTTGGAACTCTCCTGGGGAACCCCCACACATATTATTCCCTCATTTAGTGGATATTTTCACAAAAAAGTGAAATTTTCAAAAATCCAGAAAATTGGCTGAAAATGACTAAATATCAAGGACTCAATGGGCGAATCGCTCTGGAACTCAAATCGGAACGCTCACTGACATTTCCCCTATCTGAAAGTCTGATAAACGTCGGAAAAATGACTAAGTCCAAAAAAAAATTTGTTCAACTTTTTTCAATTTTACCCCCGTGGGATATATATTCTACCCACACACATTTGGAACTCTCCTGGGGTGCCCTCACACATATTATTCCCTCATTTAGTGGATATTTTCACAAAAAAGTGAAATTTTCAAAAATCCAGAAAATTGGCTGAAAACGACTAAATATCAAGGACTCATTGGGCGAATTGCTCTGGAACTGTAATCGGAACGCTCACTGACATTTCCCCTATCTGCAAGTCTGATAAATGCCGGAAAAATGACTAAGTCCAAAAAAAATTTTTTTTCAACTTTTTTCAATTTTACCCCGTGGGATATATATTCTACCCACACACGTTTGGAACTCTCCTGGGGAACCCCCACACATATTATTCCCTCATTTAGTGGATATTTTCACAAAAAAGTGAAATTTTCAAAAATCCAGAAAATTGGCTGAAAATGACTAAATATCAAGGACTCAATGGGCGAATCGCTCTGGAACTGAAATCGGAACGCTCACTGACATTTCCCCTATCTGAAAGTCTGATAAACGTCGGAAAAATGACTAAGTCCAAAAAAAAATTTGTTCAACTTTTTTCAATTTTACCCCCGTGGGATATATATTCTACCCACACACATTTGGAACTCTCCTGGGGTACCCTCACACATATTATTCCCTCATTTAGTGGATATTTTCACAAAAAAGTGAAATTTTCAAAAATCCAGAAAATTGGCTGAAAATGACTAAATATCAAGGACTCAATGGGCGAATCGCTCTGGAACTGAAATCGGAACGCTCACTGACATTTCCCCTATCTGAAAGTCTGATAAACGCCGGAAAAATGACTAAGTCCAAAAAAAAATTTGTTCAACTTTTTTCAATTTTACCCCCGTGGGATATATATTCTACCCACACACATTTGGAACTCTCCTGGGGTACCCTCACACATATTATTCCCTCATTTAGTGGATATTTTCACAAAAAAGTGAAATTTTCAAAAATCCAGAAAATTGGCTGAAAATGACTAAATATCAAGGACTCAATGGGCGAATCGCTCTGGAACTGACATCGGAACGCTCACTGACATTTCCCCTATCTGAAAGTCTGATAAACGGCGGAAAAATGACTAAGTCCAAAAAAAAATTTGTTCAACTTTTTTTCAATTTTATCCCCGTGGGATATATTTTCTACCCACACACATTTGGAACTCTCCTGGGGTGCCCTCACACATATTATTCCCTCATTTAGTGGATATTTTCACAAAAAAGTGAAATTTTCAAAAATCCAGAAAATTGGCTGAAAACGACTAAATATCAAGGACTCATTGGGCGAATTGCTCTGGAACTGAAATCGGAACGCTCACTGACATTTCCCCTATCTGCAAGTCTGATAAACGCCGGAAAAATGACTAAGTCCAAAAAAAATTTTTTTTCAACTTTTTTCAATTTTACCCCGTGGGATATATATTCTACCCACACACGTTTGGAACTCTCCTGGGGAACCCCCACACATATTATTCCCTCATTTAGTGGATATTTTCACAAAAAAGTGAAATTTTCAAAAATCCAGAAAATTGGCTGAAAATGACTAAATATCAAGGACTCAATGGGCGAATCGCTCTGGAACTCAAATCGGAACGCTCACTGACATTTCCCCTATCTGAAAGTCTGATAAACGTCGGAAAAATGACTAAGTCCAAAAAAAAATTTGTTCAACTTTTTTCAATTTTACCCCCGTGGGATATATATTCTACCCACACACATTTGGAACTCTCCTGGGGTGCCCTCACACATATTATTCCCTCATTTAGTGGATATTTTCACAAAAAAGTGAAATTTTCAAAAATCCAGAAAATTGGCTGAAAACGACTAAATATCAAGGACTCATTGGGCGAATTGCTCTGGAACTGTAATCGGAACGCTCACTGACATTTCCCCTATCTGCAAGTCTGATAAATGCCGGAAAAATGACTAAGTCCAAAAAAAATTTTTTTTCAACTTTTTTCAATTTTACCCCGTGGGATATATATTCTACCCACACACGTTTGGAACTCTCCTGGGGAACCCCCACACATATTATTCCCTCATTTAGTGGATATTTTCACAAAAAAGTGAAATTTTCAAAAATCCAGAAAATTGGCTGAAAATGACTAAATATCAAGGACTCAATGGGCGAATCGCTCTGGAACTGAAATCGGAACGCTCACTGACATTTCCCCTATCTGAAAGTCTGATAAACGTCGGAAAAATGACTAAGTCCAAAAAAAAATTTGTTCAACTTTTTTCAATTTTACCCCCGTGGGATATATATTCTACCCACACACATTTGGAACTCTCCTGGGGTACCCTCACACATATTATTCCCTCATTTAGTGGATATTTTCACAAAAAAGTGAAATTTTCAAAAATCCAGAAAATTGGCTGAAAATGACTAAATATCAAGGACTCAATGGGCGAATCGCTCTGGAACTGAAATCGGAACGCTCACTGACATTTCCCCTATCTGAAAGTCTGATAAACGCCGGAAAAATGACTAAGTCCAAAAAAAAATTTGTTCAACTTTTTTCAATTTTACCCCCGTGGGATATATATTCTACCCACACACATTTGGAACTCTCCTGGGGTACCCTCACACATATTATTCCCTCATTTAGTGGATATTTTCACAAAAAAGTGAAATTTTCAAAAATCCAGAAAATTGGCTGAAAATGACTAAATATCAAGGACTCAATGGGCGAATCGCTCTGGAACTGACATCGGAACGCTCACTGACATTTCCCCTATCTGAAAGTCTGATAAACGGCGGAAAAATGACTAAGTCCAAAAAAAAATTTGTTCAACTTTTTTTCAATTGTATCCCCGTGGGATATATTTTCTACCCACACACATTTGGAACTCTCCTGGGGTGCCCTCACACATATTATTCCCTCATTTAGTGGATATTTTCACAAAAAAGTGAAATTTTCAAAAATCCAGAAAATTGGCTGAAAACGACTAAATATCAAGGACTCATTGGGCGAATTGCTCTGGAACTGAAATCGGAACGCTCACTGACATTTCCCCTATCTGCAAGTCTGATAAACGCCGGAAAAATGACTAAGTCCAAAAAAAATTTTTTTTCAACTTTTTTCAATTTTACCCCGTGGGATATATATTCTACCCACACACGTTTGGAACTCTCCTGGGGAACCCCCACACATATTATTCCCTCATTTAGTGGATATTTTCACAAAAAAGTGAAATTTTCAAAAATCCAGAAAATTGGCTGAAAATGACTAAATATCAAGGACTCAATGGGCGAATCGCTCTGGAACTGAAATCGGAACGCTCACTGACATTTCCCCTATCTGAAAGTCTGATAAACGTCGGAAAAATGACTAAGTCCAAAAAAAAATTTGTTCAACTTTTTTCAATTTTACCCCCGTGGGATATATATTCTACCCACACACATTTGGAACTCTCCTGGGGTGCCCTCACACATATTATTCCCTCATTTAGTGGATATTTTCACAAAAAAGTGAAATTTTCAAAAATCCAGAAAATTGGCTGAAAACGACTAAATATCAAGGACTCATTGGGCGAATTGCTCTGGAACTGAAATCGGAACGCTCACTGACATTTCCCCTATCTGCAAGTCTGATAAACGCCGGAAAAATGACTAAGTCCAAAAAAAATTTTTTTTCAACTTTTTTCAATTTTACCCCGTGGGATATATATTCTACCCACACACGTTTGGAACTCTCCTGGGGAACCCCCACACATATTATTCCCTCATTTAGTGGATATTTTCACAAAAAAGTGAAATTTTCAAAAATCCAGAAAATTGGCTGAAAATGACTAAATATCAAGGACTCAATGGGCGAATCGCTCTGGAACTGAAATCGGAACGCTCACTGACATTTCCCCTATCTGAAAGTCTGATAAACGTCGGAAAAATGACTAAGTCCAAAAAAAAATTTGTTCAACTTTTTTCAATTTTACCCCCGTGGGATATATATTCTACCCACACACATTTGGAACTCTCCTGGGGTACCCTCACACATATTATTCCCTCATTTAGTGGATATTTTCACAAAAAAGTGAAATTTTCAAAAATCCAGAAAATTGGCTGAAAATGACTAAATATCAAGGACTCAATGGGCGAATCGCTCTGGAACTGAAATCGGAACGCTCAATGACATTTCCCCTATCTGAAAGTCTGATAAACGCCGGAAAAATGACTAAGTCCAAAAAAAAATTTGTTCAACTTTTTTCAATTTTACCCCCGTGGGATATATATTCTACCCACACACATTTGGAACTCTCCTGGGGTACCCTCACACATATTATTCCCTCATTTAGTGGATATTTTCACAAAAAAGTGAAATTTTCAAAAATCCAGAAAATTGGCTGAAAATGACTAAATATCAAGGACTCAATGGGCGAATCGCTCTGGAACTGAAATCGGAACGCTCACTGACATTTCCCCTATCTGAAAGTCTGATAAACGCCGGAAAAATGACTAAGTCCAAAAAAAAATTTGTTCAACTTTTTTCAATTTTACCCCCGTGGGATATATATTCTACCCACACACATTTGGAACTCTCCTGGGGTACCCTCACACATATTATTCCCTCATTTAGTGGATATTTTCACAAAAAAGTGAAATTTTCAAAAATCCAGAAAATTGGCTGAAAATGACTAAATATCAAGGACTCAATGGGCGAATCGCTCTGGAACTGACATCGGAACGCTCACTGACATTTCCCCTATCTGAAAGTCTGATAAACGGCGGAAAAATGACTAAGTCCAAAAAAAAATTTGTTCAACTTTTTTTCAATTTTATCCCCGTGGGATATATTTTCTACCCACACACATTTGGAACTCTCCTGGGGTGCCCTCACACATATTATTCCCTCATTTAGTGGATATTTTCACAAAAAAGTGAAATTTTCAAAAATCCAGAAAATTGGCTGAAAACGACTAAATATCAAGGACTCATTGGGCGAATTGCTCTGGAACTGAAATCGGAACGCTCACTGACATTTCCCCTATCTGCAAGTCTGATAAACGCCGGAAAAATGACTAAGTCCAAAAAAAATTTTTTTTCAACTTTTTTCAATTTTACCCCGTGGGATATATATTCTACCCACACACGTTTGGAACTCTCCTGGGGAACCCCCACACATATTATTCCCTCATTTAGTGGATATTTTCACAAAAAAGTGAAATTTTCAAAAATCCAGAAAATTGGCTGAAAATGACTAAATATCAAGGACTCAATGGGCGAATCGCTCTGGAACTGAAATCGGAACGCTCACTGACATTTCCCCTATCTGAAAGTCTGATAAACGTCGGAAAAATGACTAAGTCCAAAAAAAAATTTGTTCAACTTTTTTCAATTTTACCCCCGTGGGATATATATTCTACCCACACACATTTGGAACTCTCCTGGGGTACCCTCACACATATTATTCCCTCATTTAGTGGATATTTTCACAAAAAAGTGAAATTTTCAAAAATCCAGAAAATTGGCTGAAAATGACTAAATATCAAGGACTCAATGGGCGAATCGCTCTGGAACTGAAATCGGAACGCTCAATGACATTTCCCCTATCTGAAAGTCTGATAAACGCCGGAAAAATGACTAAGTCCAAAAAAAAATTTGTTCAACTTTTTTCAATTTTACCCCCGTGGGATATATATTCTACCCACACACATTTGGAACTCTCCTGGGGTACCCTCACACATATTATTCCCTCATTTAGTGGATATTTTCACAAAAAAGTGAAATTTTCAAAAATCCAGAAAATTGGCTGAAAACGACTAAATATCAAGGACTCAGTGGGCGAATTGCTCTGGAACTGAAATCGGAACGCTCACTGACATTTCCCCTATCTGAAAGTCTGATAAACGCCGGAAAAATGACTAAGTCCAAAAAAAATTTTTTTTCAACTTTTTTCAATTTTACCCCGTGGGATATATATTCTACCCACACACATTTGGAACTCTCCTGGGGTACCCTCACACATATTATTCCCTCATTTAGTGGATATTTTCACAAAAAAGTGAAATTTTCAAAAATCCAGAAAATTGGCTGAAAATGACTAAATATCAAGGACTCAATGGGCGAATCGCTCTGGAACTGAAATCGGAACGCTCACTGACATTTCCCCTATCTGAAAGTCTGATAAACGTCGGAAAAATGACTAAGTCCAAAAAAAAATGTGTTCAACTTTTTTCAATTTTACCCCCGTGGGATATATATTCTACCCACACACATTTGGAACTCTCCTGGGGTACCCTCACACATATTATTCCCTCATTTAGTGGATATTTTCACAAAAAAGTGAAATTTTCAAAAATCCAGAAAATTGGCTGAAAACGACTAAATATCAAGGACTCATTGGGCGAATTGCTCTGGAACTGAAATCGGAACGCTCACTGACATTTCCCCTATCTGAAAGTCTGATAAACGCCGGAAAAATGACTAAGTCCAAAAAAAATTTTTTTTCAACTTTTTTTCAATTTTACCCCGTGGGATATATATTCTACCCACACACATTTGGAACTCTCCTGGGGAACCCTCACACATATTATTCCCTCATTTAGTGGATATTTTCACAAAAAAGTGAAATTTTCAAAAATCCAGAAAATTGGCTGAAAATGACTAAATATCAAGGACTCAATGGGCGAATCGCTCTGGAACTGAAATCGGAACGCTCACTGACATTTCCCCTATCTGAAAGTCTGATAAACGCCGGAAAAATGACTAAGTCCAAAAAAAAATTTTTTTCAACTTTTTTCAATTTTACCCCGTGGGATATATATTCTACCCACACACATTTGGAACTCTCCTGGGGTACCCTCACACATATTATTCCCTCATTTAGTGGATATTTTCACAAAAAAGTGAAATTTTCAAAAATCCAGAAAATTGGCTGAAAACGACTAAATATCAAGGACTCATTGGGCGAATTGCTCTGGAACTGAAATCGGAACGCTCACTGACATTTCCCCTATCTGAAAGTCTGATAAACGTCGGAAAAATGACTAAGTCCAAAAAAAAATTTGTTCAACTTTTTTCAATTTTACCCCCGTGGGATATATATTCTACCCACACACATTTGGAACTCTCCTGGGGTACCCTCACACATATTATTCCCTCATTTAGTGGATATTTTCACAAAAAAGTGAAATTTTCAAAAATCCAGAAAATTGGCTGAAAATGACTAAATATCAAGGACTCAATGGGCGAATCGCTCTGGAACTGAAATCGGAACGCTCACTGACATTTCCCCTATCTGAAAGTCTGATAAACGCCGGAAAAATGACTAAGTCCAAAAAAAAATTTGTTCAACTTTTTTCAATTTTACCCCCGTGGGATATATATTCTACCCACACACATTTGGAACTCTCCTGGGGTACCCTCACACATATTATTCCCTCATTTAGTGGATATTTTCACAAAAAAGTGAAATTTTCAAAAATCCAGAAAATTGGCTGAAAATGACTAAATATCAAGGACTCAATGGGCGAATCGCTCTGGAACTGACATCGGAACGCTCACTGACATTTCCCCTATCTGAAAGTCTGATAAACGTCGGAAAAATGACTAAGTCCAAAAAAAAATTTGTTCAACTTTTTTCAATTTTACCCCCGTGGGATATATATTCTACCCACACACATTTGGAACTCTCCTGGGGTACCCTCACACATATTATTCCCTCATTTAGTGGATATTTTCACAAAAAAGTGAAATTTTCAAAAATCCAGAAAATTGGCTGAAAACGACTAAATATCAAGGACTCATTGGGCGAATTGCTCTGGAACTGAAATCGGAACGCTCACTGACATTTCCCCTATCTGAAAGTCTGATAAACGCCGGAAAAATGACTAAGTCCAAAAAAAATTTTTTTTCAACTTTTTTTCAATTTTACCCCGTGGGATATATATTCTACCCACACACATTTGGAACTCTCCTGGGGAACCCTCACACATATTATTCCCTCATTTAGTGGATATTTTCACAAAAAAGTGAAATTTTCAAAAATCCAGAAAATTGGCTGAAAATGACTAAATATCAAGGACTCAATGGGCGAATCGCTCTGGAACTGAAATCGGAACGCTCACTGACATTTCCCCTATCTGAAAGTCTGATAAACGCCGGAAAAATGACTAAGTCCAAAAAAAATTTTTTTTAAACTTTTTTCAATTTTACCCCGTGGGATATATATTCTACCCACACACATTTGGAACTCTCCTGGGGTACCCTCACACATATTATTCCCTCATTTAGTGGATATTTTCACAAAAAAATTAAATTTTCAAAAATCCAGAAAATTGGCTGAAAATGACTAAATATCAAGGACTCATTGGGCGAATCGCTCTGGAACTGAAATCGGAACGCTCACTGACATTTCCCCTATCTGAAAGTCTGATAAACGCCGGAAAAATGACTAAGTCCAAAAAAAATTTTTTTTAAACTTTTTTCAATTTTACCCCCGTGGGATATATATTCTACCCACACACATTTGGAACTCTCCTGGGGTACCCTCACACATATTATTCCCTCATTTAGTGGATATTTTCACAAAAAAGTGAAATTTTCAAAAATCCAGAAAATTGGCTGAAAACGACTAAATATCAAGGACTCATTGGGCGAATTGCTCTGGAACTGAAATCGGAACGCTCACTGACATTTCCCCTATCTGAAAGTCTGATAAATGCCGGAAAAATGACTAAGTCCAAAAAAAATTTTTTTTCAACTTTTTTTCAATTTTACCCCGTGGGATATATATTCTACCCACACACATTTGGAACTCTCCTGGGGTACCCTCACACATATTATTCCCTCATTTAGTGGATATTTTCACAAAAAAGTGAAATTTTCAAAAATCCAGAAAATTGGCTGAAAATGACTAAATATCAAGGACTCAATGGGCGAATCGCTCTGGAACTGACATCGGAACGCTCACGGACATTTCCCCTATCTGAAAGTCTGATAAACGCCGGAAAAATGACTAAGTCCAAAAAAAAATTTGTTCAACTTTTTTCAATTTTACCCCCGTGGGATATATATTCTACCCACACACATTTGGAACTCTCCTGGGGTACCCTCACACATATTATTCCCTCATTTAGTGGATATTTTCACAAAAAAGTGAAATTTTCAAAAATCCAGAAAATTGGCTGAAAACGACTAAATATCAAGGACTCAGTGGGCGAATTGCTCTGGAACTGAAATCGGAACGCTCACTGACATTTCCCCTATCTGAAAGTCTGATAAACGCCGGAAAAATGACTAAGTCCAAAAAAAAATTTTTTTCAACTTTTTTCAATTTTACCCCGTGGGATATATATTCTACCCACACACATTTGGAACTCTCCTGGGGAACCCTCACACATATTATTCCCTCATTTAGTGGATATTTTCACAAAAAAAGTGAAATTTTCAAAAATCCAGAAAATTGGCTGAAAACGACTAAATATCTAGGACTCATTGGGCGAATTGCTCTGGAACTAAAATCGGAACGCTCACTGACATTTCCCCTATCTGAAAGTCTGATAAACGCCGGAAAAATGACTAAGTCCAAAAAAATTTTTATTTCAACTATTTTCAATTTTACCCCGTGGGATATATATTCTACCCACACACATTTGGAACTCTCCTGGGGTACCCTCACACATATTATTCCCTCATTTAGTGGATATTTTCACAAAAAAGTGAAATTTTCAAAAATCCAGAAAATTGGCTGAAAATGACTAAATATCAAGGACTCATTGGGCGAATCGCTCTGGAACTGAAATCGGAACGCTCACTGACATTTCCCCTATCTGAAAGTCTGATAAACGCCGGAAAAATGACTAAGTCCAAAAAAAAATTTGTTCAACTTTTTTCAATTTTATCCCCGTGGGATATATATTCTACCCACACACATTTGGAACTCTCCTGGGGTACCCTCACACATATTATTCCCTCATTTAGTGGATATTTTCACAAAAAAGTGAAATTTTCAAAAATCCAGAAAATTGGCTGAAAACGACTAAATATCAAGGACTCATTGGGCGAATTGCTCTTGAACTGAATTCGGAACGCTCACTGACAATTCCCCTATCTGAAAGTCTGATAAACGCCGGAAAAATGACTAAGTCCCCAAAAATTTTTTTTTCAACTTTTTTCAAGTTTACCCCGTGGGATATATATTCTACCCACACACATTTGGAACTCTCCTGGGGAACCCTCACACATATTATTCCCTCATTTAGTGGATATTTTCACAAAAAAGTGAAATTTTCAAAAATCCAGAAAATTGGCAGAAAACAACTAGATATCAAGGACTCATTGGGCGAATTGCTCTGGAACTGAAATCGGAACGCTCACTGACATTTACCCTATCTGAAAGTCTGATAAACGCCGGAAAAATGACTAAGTCCAAAAAAAATTTTTTTTCAACTTTTTTCAATTTTACCCCGTGGGATATATATTCTACCCACACACATTTGGAACTCTCCTGGGGAACCCTCACACATATTATTCCCTCATTTAGTGGATATTTTCACAAAAAAGTGAAATTTTCAAAAATCCAGAAAATTGGCTGAAAATGGCTAAATATCAAGGACTCATTGGGCGAATCGCTCTGGAACTGAAATCGTAACGCTCACTGACATTTCCCCTATCTGAAAGTCTGATAAACGCCGGAAAAATGACTAAGTCCAAAAAAAAATTTGTTCAACTTTTTTCAATTTTATCCCCGTGGGATATATATTCTGCCCACACACATTTGGAACTCTCCTGGGGTACCCTCACACATATTATTCCCTCATTTAGTGGATATTTTCACAAAAAAGTGAAATTTTCAAAAATCCAGAAAATTGGCTGAAAACGACTAAATATCAAGGACTCATTGGGCGAATCGCTCTGGAACTGAAATCGGAATGCTCACTCACATTTCCCCTATCTGAAAGTCTGATAAACGCCGGAAAAATGACTAAGTCCAAAAAAAAATTTGTTCAACTTTTTTCAATTTTACCCCCGTGGGATATATATTCTACCCACACACATTTGGAACTCTCCTGGGGTACCCTCACACATATTATTCCCTCGTTTAGTGGATATTTTCACAAAAAAGTGAAATTTTCAAAAATCCAGAAAATTGGCTGAAAACGACTAAATATCAAGGACTCATTGGGCGAATTGCTCTGGAACTGAAATCGGAGTGCTCACTGACATTTCCCCTATCTGAAAGTCTGATAAACGCCGGAAAAATGACTAAGTCCAAAAAAAATTTTTTTTCAACTTTTTTCAATTTTACCCCGTGGGATATATATTCTACCCACACACATTTGGAACTCTCCTGGGGTACCCTCACACATATTATTCCCTCATTTAGTGGATATTTTCACAAAAAAGTGAAATTTTCAAAAATCCAGAAAATTGGCTGAAAATGACTAAATATCAAGGACTCATTGGGCGAATCGCTCTGGAACTGAAATCGGAACGCTCACTGACATTTCCCCTATCTGAAAGTCTGATAAACGCCGGAAAAATGACTAAGTCCAAAAAAAATTTTTTTTAAACTTTTTTCAATTTTACCCCGTGGGATATATATTCTACCCACACACATTTGGAACTCTCCTGGGGTACCCTCACACATATTATTCCCTCATTTAGTGGATATTTTCACAAAAAAATTAAATTTTCAAAAATCCAGAAAATTGGCTGAAAATGACTAAATATCAAGGACTCATTGGGCGAATTGCTCTGGAACTGAAATCGGAACGCTCACTGACATTTCCCCTATCTGAAAGTCTGATAAACGCCGGAAAAATGACTAAGTCCAAAAAAAATTTTTTTTCAACTTTTTTTCAATTTTACCCCGTGGGATATATATTCTACCCACACACATTTGGAACTCTCCTGGGGAACCCTCACACATATTATTCCCTCATTTAGTGGATATTTTCACAAAAAAGTGAAATTTTCAAAAATCCAGAAAATTGGCTGAAAATGACTAAATATCAAGGACTCAATGGGCGAATCGCTCTGGAACTGAAATCGGAACGCTCACTGACATTTCCCCTATCTGAAAGTCTGATAAACGCCGGAAAAATGACTAAGTCCAAAAAAAAATTTGTTCAACTTTTTTCAATTTTACCCCCGTGGGATATATATTCTACCCACACACATTTGGAACTCTCCTGGGGTACCCTCACACATATTATTCCCTCATTTAGTGGATATTTTCACAAAAAAGTGAAATTTTCAAAAATCCAGAAAATTGGCTGAAAATGACTAAATATCAAGGACTCAATGGGCGAATCGCTCTGGAACTGACATCGGAACGCTCACGGACATTTCCCCTATCTGAAAGTCTGATAAACGCCGGAAAAATGACTAAGTCCAAAAAAAAATTTGTTCAACTTTTTTCAATTTTATCCCCGTGGGATATATATTCTACCCACACACATTTGGAACTCTCCTGGGGTACCCTCACACATATTATTCCCTCATTTAGTGGATATTTTCACAAAAAAGTGAAATTTTCAAAAATCCAGAAAATTGGCTGAAAACGACTAAATATCAAGGACTCAGTGGGCGAATTGCTCTGGAACTGAAATCGGAACGCTCACTGACATTTCCCCTATCTGAAAGTCTGATAAACGCCGGAAAAATGACTAAGTCCAAAAAAAAATTTTTTTCAACTTTTTTCAATTTTACCCCGTGGGATATATATTCTACCCACACACATTTGGAACTCTCCTGGGGAACCCTCACACATATTATTCCCTCATTTAGTGGATATTTTCACAAAAAAGTGAAATTTTCAAAAATCCAGAAAATTGGCTGAAAACGACTAAATATCTAGGACTCATTGGGCGAATTGCTCTGGAACTAAAATCGGAACGCTCACTGACATTTCCCCTATCTGAAAGTCTGATAAACGCCGGAAAAATGACTAAGTCCAAAAAAATTTTTATTTCAACTATTTTCAATTTTACCCCGTGGGATATATATTCTACCCACACACATTTGGAACTCTCCTGGGGTACCCTCACACATATTATTCCCTCATTTAGTGGATATTTTCACAAAAAAGTGAAATTTTCAAAAATCCAGAAAATTGGCTGAAAATGACTAAATATCAAGGACTCATTGGGCGAATTGCTCTTGAACTGAATTCGGAACGCTCACTGACAATTCCCCTATCTGAAAGTCTGATAAACGCCGGAAAAATGACTAAGTCCCCAAAAATTTTTTTTTCAACTTTTTTCAAGTTTACCCCGTGGGATATATATTCTACCCACACACATTTGGAACTCTCCTGGGGAACCCTCACACATATTATTCCCTCATTTAGTGGATATTTTCACAAAAAAGTGAAATTTTCAAAAATCCAGAAAATTGGCAGAAAACAACTAGATATCAAGGACTCATTGGGCGAATTGCTCTGGAACTGAAATCGGAACGCTCACTGACATTTACCCTATCTGAAAGTCTGATAAACGCCGGAAAAATGACTAAGTCCAAAAAAAATTTTTTTTCAACTTTTTTCAATTTTACCCCGTGGGATATATATTCTACCCACACACATTTGGAACTCTCCTGGGGAACCCTCACACATATTATTCCCTCATTTAGTGGATATTTTCACAAAAAAGTGAAATTTTCAAAAATCCAGAAAATTGGCTGAAAATGGCTAAATATCAAGGACTCATTGGGCGAATCGCTCTGGAACTGAAATCGTAACGCTCACTGACATTTCCCCTATCTGAAAGTCTGATAAACGCCGGAAAAATGACTAAGTCCAAAAAAAAATTTGTTCAACTTTTTTCAATTTTATCCCCGTGGGATATATATTCTGCCCACACACATTTGGAACTCTCCTGGGGTACCCTCACACATATTATTCCCTCATTTAGTGGATATTTTCACAAAAAAGTGAAATTTTCAAAAATCCAGAAAATTGGCTGAAAACGACTAAATATCAAGGACTCATTGGGCGAATCGCTCTGGAACTGAAATCGGAATGCTCACTCACATTTCCCCTATCTGAAAGTCTGATAAACGCCGGAAAAATGACTAAGTCCAAAAAAAAATTGGTTCAACTTTTTTCAATTTTACCCCCGTGGGATATATATTCTACCCACACACATTTGGAACTCTCCTGGGGTACCCTCACACATATTATTCCCTCGTTTAGTGGATATTTTCACAAAAAAGTGAAATTTTCAAAAATCCAGAAAATTGGCTGAAAACGACTAAATATCAAGGACTCATTGGGCGAATTGCTCTGGAACTGAAATCGGAGTGCTCACTGACATTTCCCCTATCTGAAAGTCTGATAAACGCCGGAAAAATGACTAAGTCCAAAAAAAATTTTTTTTCAACTTTTTTCAATTTTACCCCGTGGGATATATATTCTACCCACACACATTTGGAACTCTCCTGGGGTACCCTCACACATATTATTCCCTCATTTAGTGGATATTTTCACAAAAAAGTGAAATTTTCAAAAATCCAGAAAATTGGCTGAAAATGACTAAATATCAAGTACTCATTGGGCGAATCGCTCTGGAACTGAAATCGGAACGCTCACTGACATTTCCCCTATCTGAAAGTCTGATAAACGCCGGAAAAATGACTAAGTCCAAAAAAAATTTTTTTTAAACTTTTTTCAATTTTACCCCGTGGGATATATATTCTACCCACACACATTTGGAACTCTCCTGGGGTACCCTCACACATATTATTCCCTCATTTAGTGGATATTTTCACAAAAAAATTAAATTTTCAAAAATCCAGAAAATTGGCTGAAAATGACTAAATATCAAGGACTCATTGGGCGAATTGCTCTGGAACTGAAATCGGAACGCTCACTGACATTTCCCCTATCTGAAAGTCTGATAAACGCCGGAAAAATGACTAAGTCCAAAAAAAATTTTTTTTCAACTTTTTTTCAATTTTACCCCGTGGGATATATATTCTACCCACACACATTTGGAACTCTCCTGGGGAACCCTCACACATATTATTCCCTCATTTAGTGGATATTTTCACAAAAAAGTGAAATTTTCAAAAATCCAGAAAATTGGCTGAAAATGACTAAATATCAAGGACTCAATGGGCGAATCGCTCTGGAACTGAAATCGGAACGCTCACTGACATTTCCCCTATCTGAAAGTCTGATAAACGCCGGAAAAATGACTAAGTCCAAAAAAAAATTTGTTCAACTTTTTTCAATTTTACCCCCGTGGGATATATATTCTACCCACACACATTTGGAACTCTCCTGGGGTACCCTCACACATATTATTCCCTCATTTAGTGGATATTTTCACAAAAAAGTGAAATTTTCAAAAATCCAGAAAATTGGCTGAAAATGACTAAATATCAAGGACTCAATGGGCGAATCGCTCTGGAACTGACATCGGAACGCTCACGGACATTTCCCCTATCTGAAAGTCTGATAAACGCCGGAAAAATGACTAAGTCCAAAAAAAAATTTGTTCAACTTTTTTCAATTTTATCCCCGTGGGATATATATTCTACCCACACACATTTGGAACTCTCCTGGGGTACCCTCACACATATTATTCCCTCATTTAGTGGATATTTTCACAAAAAAGTGAAATTTTCAAAAATCCAGAAAATTGGCTGAAAACGACTAAATATCAAGGACTCAGTGGGCGAATTGCTCTGGAACTGAAATCGGAACGCTCACTGACATTTCCCCTATCTGAAAGTCTGATAAACGCCGGAAAAATGACTAAGTCCAAAAAAAAATTTTTTTCAACTTTTTTCAATTTTACCCCGTGGGATATATATTCTACCCACACACATTTGGAACTCTCCTGGGGAACCCTCACACATATTATTCCCTCATTTAGTGGATATTTTCACAAAAAAGTGAAATTTTCAAAAATCCAGAAAATTGGCTGAAAACGACTAAATATCTAGGACTCATTGGGCGAATTGCTCTGGAACTAAAATCGGAACGCTCACTGACATTTCCCCTATCTGAAAGTCTGATAAACGCCGGAAAAATGACTAAGTCCAAAAAAATTTTTATTTCAACTATTTTCAATTTTACCCCGTGGGATATATATTCTACCCACACACATTTGGAACTCTCCTGGGGTACCCTCACACATATTATTCCCTCATTTAGTGGATATTTTCACAAAAAAGTGAAATTTTCAAAAATCCAGAAAATTGGCTGAAAATGACTAAATATCAAGGACTCATTGGGCGAATTGCTCTTGAACTGAATTCGGAACGCTCACTGACAATTCCCCTATCTGAAAGTCTGATAAACGCCGGAAAAATGACTAAGTCCCCAAAAATTTTTTTTTCAACTTTTTTCAAGTTTACCCCGTGGGATATATATTCTACCCACACACATTTGGAACTCTCCTGGGGAACCCTCACACATATTATTCCCTCATTTAGTGGATATTTTCACAAAAAAGTGAAATTTTCAAAAATCCAGAAAATTGGCAGAAAACAACTAGATATCAAGGACTCATTGGGCGAATTGCTCTGGAACTGAAATCGGAACGCTCACTGACATTTACCCTATCTGAAAGTCTGATAAACGCCGGAAAAATGACTAAGTCCAAAAAAAATTTTTTTTCAACTTTTTTCAATTTTACCCCGTGGGATATATATTCTACCCACACACATTTGGAACTCTCCTGGGGAACCCTCACACATATTATTCCCTCATTTAGTGGATATTTTCACAAAAAAGTGAAATTTTCAAAAATCCAGAAAATTGGCTGAAAATGGCTAAATATCAAGGACTCATTGGGCGAATCGCTCTGGAACTGAAATCGTAACGCTCACTGACATTTCCCCTATCTGAAAGTCTGATAAACGCCGGAAAAATGACTAAGTCCAAAAAAAAATTTGTTCAACTTTTTTCAATTTTATCCCCGTGGGATATATATTCTGCCCACACACATTTGGAACTCTCCTGGGGTACCCTCACACATATTATTCCCTCATTTAGTGGATATTTTCACAAAAAAGTGAAATTTTCAAAAATCCAGAAAATTGGCTGAAAACGACTAAATATCAAGGACTCATTGGGCGAATCGCTCTGGAACTGAAATCGGAATGCTCACTCACATTTCCCCTATCTGAAAGTCTGATAAACGCCGGAAAAATGACTAAGTCCAAAAAAAAATTGGTTCAACTTTTTTCAATTTTACCCCCGTGGGATATATATTCTACCCACACACATTTGGAACTCTCCTGGGGTACCCTCACACATATTATTCCCTCGTTTAGTGGATATTTTCACAAAAAAGTGAAATTTTCAAAAATCCAGAAAATTGGCTGAAAACGACTAAATATCAAGGACTCATTGGGCGAATTGCTCTGGAACTGAAATCGGAGTGCTCACTGACATTTCCCCTATCTGAAAGTCTGATAAACGCCGGAAAAATGACTAAGTCCAAAAAAAATTTTTTTTCAACTTTTTTCAATTTTACCCCGTGGGATATATATTCTACCCACACACATTTGGAACTCTCCTGGGGTACCCTCACACATATTATTCCCTCATTTAGTGGATATTTTCACAAAAAAGTGAAATTTTCAAAAATCCAGAAAATTGGCTGAAAATGACTAAATATCAAGGACTCATTGGGCGAATCGCTCTGGAACTGAAATCGGAACGCTCACTGACATTTCCCCTATCTGAAAGTCTGATAAACGCCGGAAAAATGACTAAGTCCAAAAAAAATTTTTTTTAAACTTTTTTCAATTTTACCCCGTGGGATATATATTCTACCCACACACATTTGGAACTCTCCTGGGGTACCCTCACACATATTATTCCCTCATTTAGTGGATATTTTCACAAAAAAATTAAATTTTCAAAAATCCAGAAAATTGGCTGAAAATGACTAAATATCAAGGACTCATTGGGCGAATTGCTCTGGAACTGAAATCGGAACGCTCACTGACATTTCCCCTATCTGAAAGTCTGATAAACGCCGGAAAAATGACTAAGTCCAAAAAAAATTTTTTTTCAACTTTTTTTCAATTTTACCCCGTGGGATATATATTCTACCCACACACATTTGGAACTCTCCTGGGGAACCCTCACACATATTATTCCCTCATTTAGTGGATATTTTCACAAAAAAGTGAAATTTTCAAAAATCCAGAAAATTGGCTGAAAATGACTAAATATCAAGGACTCAATGGGCGAATCGCTCTGGAACTGAAATCGGAACGCTCACTGACATTTCCCCTATCTGAAAGTCTGATAAACGCCGGAAAAATGACTAAGTCCAAAAAAAAATTTGTTCAACTTTTTTCAATTTTACCCCCGTGGGATATATATTCTACCCACACACATTTGGAACTCTCCTGGGGTACCCTCACACATATTATTCCCTCATTTAGTGGATATTTTCACAAAAAAGTGAAATTTTCAAAAATCCAGAAAATTGGCTGAAAATGACTAAATATCAAGGACTCAATGGGCGAATCGCTCTGGAACTGACATCGGAACGCTCACGGACATTTCCCCTATCTGAAAGTCTGATAAACGCCGGAAAAATGACTAAGTCCAAAAAAAAATTTGTTCAACTTTTTTCAATTTTATCCCCGTGGGATATATATTCTACCCACACACATTTGGAACTCTCCTGGGGTACCCTCACACATATTATTCCCTCATTTAGTGGATATTTTCACAAAAAAGTGAAATTTTCAAAAATCCAGAAAATTGGCTGAAAACGACTAAATATCAAGGACTCAGTGGGCGAATTGCTCTGGAACTGAAATCGGAACGCTCACTGACATTTCCCCTATCTGAAAGTCTGATAAACGCCGGAAAAATGACTAAGTCCAAAAAAAAATTTTTTTCAACTTTTTTCAATTTTACCCCGTGGGATATATATTCTACCCACACACATTTGGAACTCTCCTGGGGAACCCTCACACATATTATTCCCTCATTTAGTGGATATTTTCACAAAAAAGTGAAATTTTCAAAAATCCAGAAAATTGGCTGAAAACGACTAAATATCTAGGACTCATTGGGCGAATTGCTCTGGAACTAAAATCGGAACGCTCACTGACATTTCCCCTATCTGAAAGTCTGATAAACGCCGGAAAAATGACTAAGTCCAAAAAAATTTTTATTTCAACTATTTTCAATTTTACCCCGTGGGATATATATTCTACCCACACACATTTGGAACTCTCCTGGGGTACCCTCACACATATTATTCCCTCATTTAGTGGATATTTTCACAAAAAAGTGAAATTTTCAAAAATCCAGAAAATTGGCTGAAAATGACTAAATATCAAGGACTCATTGGGCGAATTGCTCTTGAACTGAATTCGGAACGCTCACTGACAATTCCCCTATCTGAAAGTCTGATAAACGCCGGAAAAATGACTAAGTCCCCAAAAATTTTTTTTTCAACTTTTTTCAAGTTTACCCCGTGGGATATATATTCTACCCACACACATTTGGAACTCTCCTGGGGAACCCTCACACATATTATTCCCTCATTTAGTGGATATTTTCACAAAAAAGTGAAATTTTCAAAAATCCAGAAAATTGGCAGAAAACAACTAGATATCAAGGACTCATTGGGCGAATTGCTCTGGAACTGAAATCGGAACGCTCACTGACATTTACCCTATCTGAAAGTCTGATAAACGCCGGAAAAATGACTAAGTCCAAAAAAAATTTTTTTTCAACTTTTTTCAATTTTACCCCGTGGGATATATATTCTACCCACACACATTTGGAACTCTCCTGGGGAACCCTCACACATATTATTCCCTCATTTAGTGGATATTTTCACAAAAAAGTGAAATTTTCAAAAATCCAGAAAATTGGCTGAAAATGGCTAAATATCAAGGACTCATTGGGCGAATCGCTCTGGAACTGAAATCGTAACGCTCACTGACATTTCCCCTATCTGAAAGTCTGATAAACGCCGGAAAAATGACTAAGTCCAAAAAAAAATTTGTTCAACTTTTTTCAATTTTATCCCCGTGGGATATATATTCTACCCACACACATTTGGAACTCTCCTGGGGTACCCTCACACATATTATTCCCTCATTTAGTGGATATTTTCACAAAAAAGTGAAATTTTCAAAAATCCAGAAAATTGGCTGAAAACGACTAAATATCAAGGACTCATTGGGCGAATCGCTCTGGAACTGAAATCGGAATGCTCACTCACATTTCCCCTATCTGAAAGTCTGATAAACGCCGGAAAAATGACTAAGTCCAAAAAAAAATTTGTTCAACTTTTTTCAATTTTACCCCCGTGGGATATATATTCTACCCACACACATTTGGAACTCTCCTGGGGTACCCTCACACATATTATTCCCTCATTTAGTGGATATTTTCACAAAAAAGTGAAATTTTCAAAAATCCAGAAAATTGGCTGAAAACGACTAAATATCAAGGACTCATTGGGCGAATTGCTCTTGAACTGAATTCGGAACGCTCACTGACGATTCCCCTATCTGAAAGTCTGATAAACGCCGGAAAAATGACTAAGTCCAAAAAATTTTTTTTTTCAACTTTTTTCAAGTTTACCCCGTGGGATATATATTCTACCCACACACATTTGGAACTCTCCTGGGGTACCCTCACACATATTATTCCCTCATTTAGTGGATATTTTCACAAAAAAGTGAAATTTTCAAAAATCCAGAAAATTGGCTGAAAATGACTAAATATCAAGGACTCATTGGGCGAATCGCTCTGGAACTGAAATCGGAACGCTCACTGACATTTCCCCTATCTGAAAGTCTGATAAACGCCGGAAAAATGACTAAGTCCAAAAAAAAATTTGTTCAACTTTTTTTCAATTTTATCCCCGTGGGATATATATTCTACCCACACACATTTGGAACTCTCCTGGGGTACCCTCACACATATTATTCCCTCATATAGTGGATATTTTCACAAAAAAGTGAAATTTTCAAAAATCCAGAAAATTGGCTGAAAACGACTAAATATCAAGGACTCATTGGGCGAATCGCTCTGGAACTGAAATCGGAACGCTCACTGACATTTCGCGTATCTGAAAGTCTGATAAACGGCGGAAAAATGACTAAGTCCAAAAAAAATTTTTTTTCAACTTTTTTCAATTTTACCCCGTGGGATAAATATTCTACCCACACACATTTGGAACTCTCCTGGGGTACCCTCACACATATTATTCCCTCATTTAGTGGATATTTTCACAAAAAAGTGAAATTTTCAAAAATCCAGAAAATTGGCTGAAAATGACTAAATATCAAGGACTCAATGGGCGAATCGCTCTGGAACTGACATCGGAACGCTCACTGACATTTCCCCTATCTGAAAGTCTGATAAACGCCGGAAAAATGACTAAGTCCAAAAAAAAATTTGTTCAACTTTTTTCAATTTTACCCCCGTGGGATATATATTCTACCCACACACATTTGGAACTCTCCTGGGGTACCCTCACACATATTATTCCCTCATTTAGTGGATATTTTCACAAAAAAGTGAAATTTTCAAAAATCCAGAAAATTGGCTGAAAACGACTAAATATCAAGGACTCAGTGGGCGAATTGCTCTGGAACTGAAATCGGAACGCTCACTGACATTTCCCCTATCTGAAAGTCTGATAAACGCCGGAAAAATGACTAAGTCCCAAAAAAATTTTTTTTCAACTTTTTTCAATTTTACCCCGTGGGATATATATTCTACCCACACACATTTGGAACTCTCCTGGGGTACCCTCACACATATTATTCCCTCATTTAGTGGATATTTTCACAAAAAAGTGAAATTTTCAAAAATCCAGAAAATTGGCTGAAAACGACTAAATATCAAGGACTCATTGGGCGAATCGCTCTGGAACTGAAATCGGAATGCTCACTGACATTTCCCCTATCTGAAAGTCTGATAAACGCCGGAAAAATGAATAAGTCCAAAAAAAATTTTTTTTCAACTTTTTTCAATTTTACACCGTGGGATATATATTCTACCCACACACATTTGGAACTCTCCTGGGGAACCCTCACACATATTATTCCCTCATTTAGTGGATATTTTTTTTAAAAAAAAGTGAAATTTTCAAAAATCCAGAAAATTGGCTGAAAACGACTAAATATCAAGGACTCATTGGGCGAATCGCTCTGGAACTGAAATCGGAACGCTCACTGACATTTCGCCTATCTGAAAGTCTGATAAACGGCGGAAAAATGACTAAGTCCAAAAAAAATTTTTTTTCAACTTTTTTCAATTTTACCCCGTGGGATATATATTCTACCCACACACATTTGGAACTCTCCTGGGGTACCCTCACACATATTATTCCCTCGTTTAGTGGATATTTTCACAAAAAAGTGAAATTTTCAAAAATCCAGAAAATTGGCTGAAAACGACTAAATATCAAGGACTCATTGGGCGAATTGCTCTGGAACTGAAATCGGAACGCTCACTGACATTTCCCCTATCTGAAAGTCTGATAAATGCCGGAAAAATTACTAAGTCCAAAAAAAAATTTGTTCAACTTTTTTCAATTTTACCCCCGTGGGATATATATTCTACCCACACACATTTGGAACTCTCCTGGGGTACCCTCACACATATTATTCCCTCATTTAGTGGATATTTTCACAAAAAAGTGAAATTTTCAAAAATCCAGAAAATTGGCTGAAAACGACTAAATATCAAGGACTCATTGGGCGAATCGCTCTGGAACTGAAATCGGAATGCTCACTGACATTTCCCCTATCTGAAAGTCTGATAAACGCCGGAAAAATGAATAAGTCCAAAAAAAATTTTTTTTCAACTTTTTTCAATTTTACACCGTGGGATATATATTCTACCCACACACATTTGGAACTCTCCTGGGGTACCCTCACACATATTATTCCCTCATTTAGTGGATATTTTCACAAAAAAGTGAAATTTTCAAAAATCCAGAAAATTGGCTGAAAATGACTAAATATCAAGGACTCAATGGGCGAATCGCTCTGGAACTGACATCGGAACGCTCACTGACATTTCCCCTATCTGAAAGTCTGATAAACGCCGGAAAAATGACTAAGTCCAAAAAAAAATTTGTTCAACTTTTTTCAATTTTACCCCCGTGGGATATATATTCTACCCACACACATTTGGAACTTTCCTGGGGTACCCTCACACATATTATTCCCTCATTTAGTGGATATTTTCACAAAAAAGTGAAATTTTCAAAAATCCAGAAAATTGGCTGAAAACGACTAAATATCAAGGACTCAGTGGGCGAATTGCTCTGGAACTGAAATCGGAACGCTCACTGAAATTTCCCCTATCTGAAAGTCTGATAAACGCCGGAAAAATGACTAAGTCCCAAAAAAATTTTTTTTCAACTTTTTTCAATTTTACCCCGTGGGATATATATTCTACCCACACACATTTGGAACTCTCCTGGGGTACCCTCACACATATTATTCCCTCATTTAGTGGATATTTTCACAAAAAAGTGAAATTTTCAAAAATCCAGAAAATTGGCTGAAAACGACTAAATATCAAGGACTCATTGGGCGAATCGCTCTGGAACTGAAATCGGAATGCTCACTGACATTTCCCCTATCTGAAAGTCTGATAAACGCCGGAAAAATGAATAAGTCCAAAAAAAATTTTTTTTCAACTTTTTTCAATTTTACACCGTGGGATATATATTCTACCCACACACATTTGGAACTCTCCTGGGGAACCCTCACACATATTATTCCCTCATTTAGTGGATATTTTTTTAAAAAAAAAGTGAAATTTTCAAAAATCCAGAAAATTGGCTGAAAACGACTAAATATCAAGGACTCATTGGGCGAATCGCTCTGGAACTGAAATCGGAACGCTCACTGACATTTCCCCTATCTGAAAGTCTGATAAATGCCGGAAAAATTACTAAGTCCAAAAAAAAATTTGTTCAACTTTTTTCAATTTTACCCCCGTGGGATATATATTCTACCCACACACATTTGGAACTCTCCTGGGGTACCCTCACACATATTATTCCCTCATTTAGTGGATATTTTCACAAAAAAGTGAAATTTTCAAAAATCCAGAAAATTGGCTGAAAACGACTAAATATCAAGGACTCATTGGGCGAATCGCTCTGGAACTGAAATCGGAATGCTCACTGACATTTCCCCTATCTGAAAGTCTGATAAACGCCGGAAAAATGAATAAGTCCAAAAAAAATTTTTTTTCAACTTTTTTCAATTTTACACCGTGGGATATATATTCTACCCACACACATTTGGAACTCTCCTGGGGAACCCTCACACATATTATTCCCTCATTTAGTGGATATTTTCACAAAAAAGTGAAATTTTCAAAAATCCAGAAAATTGGCTGAAAACGACTAAATATCAAGGACTCATTGGGCGAATTGCTCTGGAACTGAAATCGGAACGCTCACTGACATTTCCCCTATCTGAAAGTCTGATAAACGCCGGAAAAATGACTAAGTCCAAAAAAAAATTTGTTCAACTTTTTTCAATTTTATCCCCGTGGGATATATATTCTACCCACACACATTTGGAACTCTCCTGGGGTACCCTCACACATATTATTCCCTCATTTAGTGGATATTTTCACAAAAAAGTGAAATTTTCAAAAATCCAGAAAATTGTCTGAAAACGACTAAATATCAAGGACTCATTGGGCGAATCGCTCTGGAACTGAAGTCGGAATGATCACTCACATTTCCCCTATCTGAAAGTCTGATAAACAGCGGAAAAATGACTAAGTCCCAAAAAAAAATTTTTTTCAACTTTTTTCAATTTTACCACCGTGGGATATATATTCTACCCACACACATTTGGAACTCTCCTGGGGTACCCTCACACATATTATTCCCTCATTTAGTGGATATTTTCACAAAAAAGTGAAATTTTCAAAAATCCAGAAAATTGGCTGAAAACGACTAAATATCAAGGACTCATTGGGCGAATTGCTCTGGAACTGAAATCGGAATGCTCACTGACATTTCCCCTATCTGAAAGTCTGATAAACGCCGGAAAAATGACTAAGTCCAAAAAAAATTTTTTTTCAACTTTTTTCAATTTTACCCCGTGGGATATATATTCTACCCACACACATTTGGAACTCTCCTGGGGAACCCTCACACATATTATTCCCTCATTTAGTGGATATTTTCACAAAAAAGTGAAATTTTCAAAAATCCAGAAAATTGGCTGAAAACGACTAAATATCAAGGACTCATTGGGCGAATTGCTCTGGAACTGAAATCGGAACGCTCACTGACATTTCCCCTATCTGAAAGTCTGATAAATGCCGGAAAAATTACTAAGTCCAGAAAAAAATTTGTTCAACTTTTTTCAATTTTACCCCCGTGGGATATATATTCTACCCACACACATTTGGAACTCTCCTGGGGTACCCTCACACATATTATTCCCTCATTTAGTGGATATTTTCACAAAAAAGTGAAATTTTCAAAAATCCAGAAAATTGGCTGAAAACGACTAAATATCAAGGACTCATTGGGCGAATCGCTCTGGAACTGAAATCGGAATGCTCACTGACATTTCCCCTATCTGAAAGTCTGATAAACGCCGGAAAAATGAATAAGTCCAAAAAAAATTTTTTTTCAACTTTTTTCAATTTTACACCGTGGGATATATATTCTACCCACACACATTTGGAACTCTCCTGGGGAACCCTCACACATATTATTCCCTCATTTAGTGGATATTTTCACAAAAAAGTGAAATTTTCAAAAATCCAGAAAATTGGCTGAAAATGACTAAATATCAAGGACTCAATGGGCGAATCGCTCTGGAACTGAAATCGGAGCGCTCACTGACATTTCCCCTATCTGAAAGTCTGATAAACGTCGGAAAAATGACTAAGTCCAAAAAAAAATTTGTTCAACTTTTTTCAATTTTACCCCCGTGGGATATATATTCTACCCACACACATTTGGAACTCTCCTGGGGTACCCTCACACATATTATTCCCTCATTTAGTGGATATTTTCACAAAAAAGTGAAATTTTCAAAAATCCAGAAAATTGGCTGAAAATGACTAAATATCAAGGACTCAATGGGCGAATCGCTCTGGAACTGACATCGGAACGCTCACTGACATTTCCCCTATCTGAAAGTCTGATAAACGGCGGAAAAATGACTAAGTCCAAAAAAAAATTTGTTCAACTTTTTTCAATTTTACCCCCGTGGGATATATATTCTACCCACACACATTTGGAACTCTCCTGGGGTACCCTCACACATATTATTCCCTCATTTAGTGGATATTTTCACAAAAAAGTGAAATTTTCAAAAATCCAGAAAATTGGCTGAAAACGACTAAATATCAAGGACTCAGTGGGCGAATTGCTCTGGAACTGAAATCGGAACGCTCACTGACATTTCCCCTATCTGAAAGTCTGATAAACGCCGGAAAAATGACTAAGTCCAAAAAAAATTTTTTTTAAACTTTTTTCAATTTTACCCCGTGGGATATATTTTCTACCCACACACATTTGGAACTCTCCTGGGGTACCCTCACACATATTATTCCCTCATTTAGTGGATATTTTCACAAAAAAGTGAAATTTTCAAAAATCCAGAAAATTGGCTGAAAATGACTAAATATCAAGGACTCATTGGGCGAATTGCTCTGGAACTGAAATCGGAGCGCTCACTGACATCTCCCCTATCTGAAAGTCTGATAAACGCCGGAAAAATGACTAAGTCCAAAAAAATTTTTTTTTCAACTTTTTTCAATTTTACCCCGTGGGATATATATTCTACCCACACACATTTGGAACTCTCCTGGGGTACCCTCACACATATTATTCCCTCGTTTAGTGGATATTTTCACAAAAAAGTGAAATTTTCAAAAATCCAGAGAATTGGCTGAAAACGACTAAATATCAAGGACTCATTGGGCGAATTGCTCTGGAACTGAAATCGGAACGCTCACTGACATTTCCCCTATCTGAAAGTCTGATAAATGCCGGAAAAATTACTAAGTCCAAAAAAAATTTTTTTTCAACTTTTTTCAATTTTACCCCGTGGGATATATATTCTACCCACACACATTTGGAACTCTCCTGGGGAACCCTCACACATATTATTCCCTCATTTAGTGGATATTTTCACAAAAAAGTGAAATTTTCAAAAATCCAGAAAATTGGCTGAAAACGACTAAATATCAAGGACTCATTGGGCGAATTGCTCTGGAACTGAAATCGGAACGCTCACTGACATTTCCCCTATCTGAAAGTCTGATAAATGCCGGAAAAATTACTAAGTCCAGAAAAAAATTTGTTCAACTTTTTTCAATTTTACCCCCGTGGGATATATATTTTACCCACACACATTTGGAACTCTCCTGGGGTACCCTCACACATATTATTCCCTCATTTAGTGGATATTTTCACAAAAAAGTGAAATTTTCAAAAATCCAGAAAATTGGCTGAAAACGACTAAATATCAAGGACTCATTGGGCGAATCGCTCTGGAACTGAAATCGGAATGCTCACTGACATTTCCCCTATCTGAAAGTCTGATAAACGCCGGAAAAATGAATAAGTCCAAAAAAAATTTTTTTTCAACTTTTTTCAATTTTACACCGTGGGATATATATTCTACCCACACACATTTGGAACTCTCCTGGGGAACCCTCACACATATTATTCCCTCATTTAGTGGATATTTTCACAAAAAAGTGAAATTTTCAAAAATCCAGAAAATTGGCTGAAAATGACTAAATATCAAGGACTCAATGGGCGAATCGCTCTGGAACTGAAATCGGAGCGCTCACTGACATTTCCCCTATCTGAAAGTCTGATAAACGTCGGAAAAATGACTAAGTCCAAAAAAAAATTTGTTCAACTTTTTTCAATTTTACCCCCGTGGGATATATATTCTACCCACACACATTTGGAACTCTCCTGGGGTACCCTCACACATATTATTCCCTCATTTAGTGGATATTTTCACAAAAAAGTGAAATTTTCAAAAATCCAGAAAATTGGCTGAAAATGACTAAATATCAAGGACTCAATGGGCGAATCGCTCTGGAACTGACATCGGAACGCTCACTGACATTTCCCCTATCTGAAAGTCTGATAAACGGCGGAAAAATGACTAAGTCCAAAAAAAAATTTGTTCAACTTTTTTCAATTTTACCCCCGTGGGATATATATTCTACCCACACACATTTGGAACTCTCCTGGGGTACCCTCACACATATTATTCCCTCATTTAGTGGATATTTTCACAAAAAAGTGAAATTTTCAAAAATCCAGAAAATTGGCTGAAAACGACTAAATATCAAGGACTCAGTGGGCGAATTGCTCTGGAACTGAAATCGGAACGCTCACTGACATTTCCCCTATCTGAAAGTCTGATAAACGCCGGAAAAATGACTAAGTCCAAAAAAAATTTTTTTTCAACTTTTTTCAATTTTACCCCGTGGGATATATTTTCTACCCACACACATTTGGAACTCTCCTGGGGTACCCTCACACATATTATTCCCTCATTTAGTGGATATTTTCACAAAAAAGTGAAATTTTCAAAAATCCAGAAAATTGGCTGAAAATGACTAAATATCAAGGACTCATTGGGCGAATTGCTCTGGAACTGAAATCGGAACGCTCACTGACATTTCCCCTATCTGAAAGTCTGATAAATGCCGGAAAAATTACTAAGTCCAAAAAAAAATTTGTTCAACTTTTTTCAATTTTACCCCCGTGGGATATATATTCTACCCACACACATTTGGAACTCTACTGGGGTACCCTCACACATATTATTCCCTCATTTAGTGGATATTTTCACAAAAAAGTGAAATTTTCAAAAATCCAGAAAATTGGCTGAAAACGACTAAATATCAAGGACTCATTGGGCGAATCGCTCTGGAACTGAAATCGGAATGCTCACTGACATTTCCCCTATCTGAAAGTCTGATAAACGCCGGAAAAATGAATAAGTCCAAAAAAAATTTTTTTTCAACTTTTTTCAATTTTACACCGTGGGATATATATTCTACCCACACACATTTGGAACTCTCCTGGGGAACCCTCACACATATTATTCCCTCATTTAGTGGATATTTTCACAAAAAAGTGAAATTTTCAAAAATCCAGAAAATTGGCTGAAAACGACTAAATATCAAGGACTCATTGGGCGAATTGCTCTGGAACTGAAATCGGAACGCTCACTGACATTTCCCCTATCTGAAAGTCTGATAAATGCCGGAAAAATTACTAAGTCCAAAAAAAAATTTGTTCAACTTTTTTCAATTTTACCCCCGTGGGATATATATTCTACCCACACACATTTGGAACTCTCCTGGGGTACCCTCACACATATTATTCCCTCATTTAGTGGATATTTTCACAAAAAAGTGAAATTTTCAAAAATCCAGAAAATTGGCTGAAAACGACTAAATATCAAGGACTCATTGGGCGAATCGCTCTGGAACTGAAATCGGAATGCTCACTGACATTTCCCCTATCTGAAAGTCTGATAAACGCCGGAAAAATGAATAAGTCCAAAAAAAATTTTTTTTCAACTTTTTTCAATTTTACACCGTGGGATATATATTCTACCCACACACATTTGGAACTCTCCTGGGGAACCCTCACACATATTATTCCCTCATTTAGTGGATATTTTCACAAAAAAGTGAAATTTTCAAAAATCCAGAAAATTGGCTGAAAACGACTAAATATCAAGGACTCATTGGGCGAATCGCTCTGGAACTGAAATCGGAACGCTCACTGACATTTCGCCTATCTGAAAGTCTGATAAACGGCGGAAAAATGACTAAGTCCAAAAAAAATTTTTTTTCAACTTTTTTCAATTTTACCCCGTGGGATATATATTCTACCCACACACATTTGGAACTCTCCTGGGGTACCCTCACACATATTATTCCCTCGTTTAGTGGATATTTTCACAAAAAAGTGAAATTTTCAAAAATCCAGAAAATTGGCTGAAAACGACTAAATATCAAGGACTCATTGGGCGAATTGCTCTGGAACTGAAATCGGAACGCTCACTGACATTTCCCCTATCTGAAAGTCTGATAAATGCCGGAAAAATTACTAAGTCCAAAAAAAAATTTGTTCAACTTTTTTCAATTTTACCCCCGTGGGATATATATTCTACCCACACACATTTGGAACTCTCCTGGGGTACCCTCACACATATTATTCCCTCATTTAGTGGATATTTTCACAAAAAAGTGAAATTTTCAAAAATCCAGAAAATTGGCTGAAAACGACTAAATATCAAGGACTCATTGGGCGAATCGCTCTGGAACTGAAATCGGAACGCTCACTGACATTTCCCCTATCTGAAAGTCTGATAAACGCCGGAAAAATGACTAAGTCCAAAAAAAATTTTTTTTCAACTTTTTTCAATTTTACCCCGTGGGATATATATTCTACCCACACACATTTGGAACTCTCCTGGGGTACCCTCACACATATTATTCCCTCATTTAGTGGATATTTTCACAAAAAAGTGAAATTTTCAAAAATCCAGAAAATTGGCTGAAAATGACTAAATATCAAGGACTCAATGGGCGAATCGCTCTGGAACTGAAATCGGAACGCTCACTGACATTTCCCCTATCTGAAAGTCTGATAAACGTCGGAAAAATGACTAAGTCCAAAAAAAAATTTGTTCAACTTTTTTCAATTTTACCCCCGGGGGATATATATTCTACCCACACACATTTGGAACTCTCCTGGGGTACCCTCACACATATTATTCCCTCATTCAGTGGATATTTTCACAAAAAAGTGAAATTTTCAAAAATCCAGAAAATTGGCTGAAAACGACTAAATATCAAGGACTCATTGGGCGAATTGCTCTTGAACTGAATTCGGAACGCTCACTGACAATTCCCCTATCTGAAAGTCTGATAAACGCCGGAAAAATGACTAAGTCCAAAAACATTTTTTTTTCAACTTTTTTCAATTTTACCCCGTGGGATATATATTCTACCCACACACATTTGGAACTCTCCTGGGGTACCCTCACACATATTATTCCCTCATTTAGTGTATATTTTCACAAAAAAGTGAAATTTTCAAAAATCCAGAAAATTGGCTGAAAATGACTAAATATCAAGGACTCATTTGGCGAATCGCTCTGGAACTGAAATCGGAACGCTCACTGACATTTCCCCTATCTGAAAGTCTGATAAACGCCGGAAAAATGACTAAGTCCAAAAAAAAATTTGTTCAACTTTTTTCAATTTTACCCCCGTGGGATATATATTCTACCCACACACATTTGGAACTCTCCTGGGGTACCCTCACACATATTATTCCCTCATTTAGTGGATATTTTCACAAAAAAATGAAATTTTCAAAAATCCAGAAAATTGGCTGAAAACGACTAAATATCAAGGACTCATTGGGCGAATTGCTCTGGAACTGAAATCGGAACGCTCACTGACATTTCCCCTATCTGAAAGTCTGATAAACGCCGGAAAAATGATTAAGTCCAAAAAAAATTTTTTTTCAACTTTTTTCAATTTTACCCCGTGGGATATATATTCTACCCACACACATTTGGAACTCTCCTGGGGTACCCTCACACATATTATTCCCTCGTTTAGTGGATATTTTCACAAAAAAGTGAAATTTTCAAAAATCCAGAGAATTGGCTGAAAACGACTAAATATCAAGGACTCATTGGGCGAATTGCTCTGGAACTGAAATCGGAACGCTCACTGACATTTCCCCTATCTGAAAGTCTGATAAATGCCGGAAAAATTACTAAGTCCAAAAAAAAATTTGTTCAACTTTTTTCAATTTTACCCCCGTGGGATATATATTCTACCCACACACATTTGGAACTCTCCTGGGGTACCCTCACACATATTATTCCCTCATTTAGTGGATATTTTCACAAAAAAGTGAAATTTTCAAAAATCCAGAAAATTGGCTGAAAACGACTAAATATCAAGGACTCATTGGGCGAATCGCTCTGGAACTGAAATCGGAACGCTCACTGACATTTCCCCTATCTGAAAGTCTCATAAATGCCGGAAAAATGACTAAGTCCCCCAAAAAATTTTTTTTCAACTTTTTTCAAATTTACCCCCGTGGGATATATATTCTACCCACACACATTTGGAACTCTCCTGGGGTACCCTCACACATATTATTCCCTCATTTAGTGGATATTTTCACAAAAAAGTGAAATTTTCAAAAATCCAGAAAATTGGCTGAAAACGACTAAATATCAAGGACTCATTGGGCGAATTGCTCTTGAACTGAATTCGGAATGCTCACTGACAATTCCCCTATCTGAAAGTCTGATAAACGCCGGAAAAATGACTAAGTCCCAAAAAAAATTTTTTTTCAACTTTTTTCAATTTTACACCGTGGGATATATATTCTACCCACACACATTTGGAACTCTCCTGGGGAACCCTCACACATATTATTCCCTCATTTAGTGGATATTTTCACAAAAAAGTGAAATTTTCAAAAATCCAGAAAATTGGCTGAAAACGACTAAATATCAAGGACTCATTGGGCGAATCGCTCTGGAACTGAAATCGGAACGCTCACTGACATTTCGCCTATCTGAAAGTCTGATAAACGGCGGAAAAATGACTAAGTCCAAAAAAAATTTTTTTTCAACTTTTTTCAATTTTACCCCGTGGGATATATATTCTACCCACACACATTTGGAACTCTCCTGGGGTACCCTCACACATATTATTCCCTCGTTTAGTGGATATTTTCACAAAAAAGTGAAATTTTCAAAAATCCAGAAAATTGGCTGAAAACGACTAAATATCAAGGACTCATTGGGCGAATTGCTCTGGAACTGAAATCGGAACGCTCACTGACATTTCCCCTATCTGAAAGTCTGATAAATGCCGGAAAAATTACTAAGTCCAAAAAAAAATTTGTTCAACTTTTTTCAATTTTACCCCCGTGGGATATATATTCTACCCACACACATTTGGAACTCTCCTGGGGTACCCTCACACATATTATTCCCTCATTTAGTGGATATTTTCACAAAAAAGTGAAATTTTCAAAAATCCAGAAAATTGGCTGAAAACGACTAAATATCAAGGACTCATTGGGCGAATCGCTCTGGAACTGAAATCGGAACGCTCACTGACATTTCCCCTATCTGAAAGTCTGATAAACGCCGGAAAAATGACTAAGTCCAAAAAAAATTTTTTTTCAACTTTTTTCAATTTTACCCCGTGGGATATATATTCTACCCACACACATTTGGAACTCTCCTGGGGTACCCTCACACATATTATTCCCTCATTTAGTGGATATTTTCACAAAAAAGTGAAATTTTCAAAAATCCAGAAAATTGGCTGAAAATGACTAAATATCAAGGACTCAATGGGCGAATCGCTCTGGAACTGAAATCGGAACGCTCACTGACATTTCCCCTATCTGAAAGTCTGATAAACGTCGGAAAAATGACTAAGTCCAAAAAAAAATTTGTTCAACTTTTTTCAATTTTACCCCCGGGGGATATATATTCTACCCACACACATTTGGAACTCTCCTGGGGTACCCTCACACATATTATTCCCTCATTCAGTGGATATTTTCACAAAAAAGTGAAATTTTCAAAAATCCAGAAAATTGGCTGAAAACGACTAAATATCAAGGACTCATTGGGCGAATTGCTCTTGAACTGAATTCGGAACGCTCACTGACAATTCCCCTATCTGAAAGTCTGATAAACGCCGGAAAAATGACTAAGTCCAAAAACATTTTTTTTTCAACTTTTTTCAATTTTACCCCGTGGGATATATATTCTACCCACACACATTTGGAACTCTCCTGGGGTACCCTCACACATATTATTCCCTCATTTAGTGTATATTTTCACAAAAAAGTGAAATTTTCAAAAATCCAGAAAATTGGCTGAAAATGACTAAATATCAAGGACTCATTTGGCGAATCGCTCTGGAACTGAAATCGGAACGCTCACTGACATTTCCCCTATCTGAAAGTCTGATAAACGCCGGAAAAATGACTAAGTCCAAAAAAAAATTTGTTCAACTTTTTTCAATTTTACCCCCGTGGGATATATATTCTACCCACACACATTTGGAACTCTCCTGGGGTACCCTCACACATATTATTCCCTCATTTAGTGGATATTTTCACAAAAAAATGAAATTTTCAAAAATCCAGAAAATTGGCTGAAAACGACTAAATATCAAGGACTCATTGGGCGAATTGCTCTGGAACTGAAATCGGAACGCTCACTGACATTTCCCCTATCTGAAAGTCTGATAAACGCCGGAAAAATGATTAAGTCCAAAAAAAATTTTTTTTCAACTTTTTTCAATTTTACCCCGTGGGATATATATTCTACCCACACACATTTGGAACTCTCCTGGGGTACCCTCACACATATTATTCCCTCGTTTAGTGGATATTTTCACAAAAAAGTGAAATTTTCAAAAATCCAGAGAATTGGCTGAAAACGACTAAATATCAAGGACTCATTGGGCGAATTGCTCTGGAACTGAAATCGGAACGCTCACTGACATTTCCCCTATCTGAAAGTCTGATAAATGCCGGAAAAATTACTAAGTCCAAAAAAAAATTTGTTCAACTTTTTTCAATTTTACCCCCGTGGGATATATATTCTACCCACACACATTTGGAACTCTCCTGGGGTACCCTCACACATATTATTCCCTCATTTAGTGGATATTTTCACAAAAAAGTGAAATTTTCAAAAATCCAGAAAATTGGCTGAAAACGACTAAATATCAAGGACTCATTGGGCGAATCGCTCTGGAACTGAAATCGGAACGCTCACTGACATTTCCCCTATCTGAAAGTCTGATAAATGCCGGAAAAATGACTAAGTCCCCCAAAAAATTTTTTTTCAACTTTTTTCAAATTTACCCCCGTGGGATATATATTCTACCCACACACATTTGGAACTCTCCTGGGGTACCCTCACACATATTATTCCCTCATTTAGTGGATATTTTCACAAAAAAGTGAAATTTTCAAAAATCCAGAAAATTGGCTGAAAACGACTAAATATCAAGGACTCATTGGGCGAATTGCTCTTGAACTGAATTCGGAATGCTCACTGACAATTCCCCTATCTGAAAGTCTGATAAACGCCGGAAAAATGACTAAGTCCCAAAAAAAATTTTTTTTCAACTTTTTTCAATTTTACCACCATGGGATATATATTCTACCCACACACATTTGGAACTCTCCTGGGGTACCCTCACACATATTATTCCCTCATTTAGTGGATATTTTCACAAAAAAGTGAAATTTTCAAAAATCCAGAAAATTGGCTGAAAACGACTAAATATCAAGGACTCATTGGGCGAATTGCTCTGGAACTGAAATCGGAATGCTCACTGACATTTCCCCTATCTGAAAGTCTGATAAACGCCGGAAAAATGACTAAGTCCAAAAAAAATTTTTTTTCAACTTTTTTCAATTTTACCCCGTGGGATATATATTCTACCCACACACATTTGGAACTCTCCTGGGGAACCCTCACACATATTATTCCCTCATTTAGTGGATATTTTCACAAAAAAGTGAAATTTTCAAAAATCCAGAAAATTGGCTGAAAATGGCTAAATATCAAGGACTCAATGGGCGAATCGCTCTGGAACTGAAATCGGAATGCTCACTGACAATTCCCCTATCTGAAAGTCTGATAAACGCCGGAAAAATGACTAAGTCCAAAAAAAAATTTGTTCAACTTTTTTCAATTTTACCCCCGTGGGATATATATTCTACCCACACACATTTGGAACTCTCCTGGGGTACCCTCACACATATTATTCCCTCATTTAGTGGATATTTTCACAAAAAAGTGAAATTTTCAAAAATCCAGAAAATTGGCTGAAAACGACTAAATATCAAGGACTCATTGGGCGAATTGCTCTGGAACTGAAATTGGAACGCTCACTGACATTTCCCCTATCTGAAAGTCTGATAAACGCCGGAAAAATGACTAAGTCCAAAAAAAATTTTTTTTCAACTTTTTTCAATTTTACCCCGTGGGATATATATTCTACCCACACACACTTGGAACTCTCCTGGGGAACCCTCACACATATTATTCCCTCATTTAGTTGATATTTTCACAAAAAAGTGAAATTTTCAAAAATCCAGAAAATTGGCTGAAAATGACTAAATATCAAGGACTCAATTGGCGAATCGCTCTGGAACTGAAATCGGAATGCTCACTGACATTTCCCCTATCTGAAAGTCTGATAAACGTCGGAAAAATGACTAAGTCCAAAAAAAAAATTTGTTCAACTTTTTTCAATTTTACCCCCGTGTGATATATATTCTACCCACACACATTTGGAACTCTCCTGGGGTACCCTCACACATATTATTCCCTCATTTAGTGGATATTTTCACAAAAAAGTGAAATTTTCAAAAATCCAGAAAATTGGCTGAAAACGACTAAATATCAAGGACTCATTGGGCGAATTGCTCTTGAACTGAATTCGGAACGCTCACTGACAATTCCCCTATCTGAAAGTCTGATAAACGCCGGAAAAATGACTAAGTCCAAAAAAATTTTTTTTTCAACTTTTTTCAATTTTACCCCGTGGGATATATATTCTACCCACACACATTTGGAACTCTCCTGGGGTACCCTCACACATATTATTCCCTCATTTAGTGTATATTTTCACAAAAAAGTGAAATTTTCAAAAATCCAGAAAATTGGCTGAAAATGACTAAATATCAAGGACTCATTGGGCGAATCGCTCTGGAACTGAAATCGTAACGCTCACTGACATTTCCCCTATGTGAAAGTCTGATAAACGCCGGAAAAATGACTAAGTCCAAAAAAAAATTTGTTCAACTTTTTTCAATTTTACCCCCGTGGGATATATAGTTTACCCACACACATTTGGAACTCTCCTGGGGTACCCTCACACAAATTATTCCCTCATTTTGTGGATATTTTCACAAAAAAGGGAAATTTTCAAAAATCCAGAAAATTGGCTGAAAACGACTAAATATCAAGGACTCAATGGGCGAATCGCTCTGGAACTGAAATCGGAACGCTCACTGACATTTCCCCTATCTGAAAGTCTGATAAACGCCGGAAAAATGACTAAGTCCAAAAAAAAATTTGTTCAACTTTTTTCAATTTTACCCCCGTGGGATATATATTCTACCCACACACATTTGGAACTCTCCTGGGGTACCCTCACACATATTATTCCCTCATTTAGTGGATATTTTCACAAAAAAGTGAAATTTTCAAAAATCCAGAAAATTGGCTGAAAATGACTAAATATCAAGGACTCAATGGGCGAATCGCTCTGGAACTGACATCGGAACGCTCACTGACATTTTCCCTATCTGAAAGTCTGATAAACGCCGGAAAAATGACTAAGTCGAAAAAAAATTTTTTTTCAACTTTTTTCAATTTTACCCCGTGGGATATATATTCTACCCACACACATTTGGAACTCTCCTGGGGTACCCTCACACATATTATTCCCTCGTTTAGTGGATATTTTCACAAAAAAGTGAAATTTTCAAAAATCCAGAGAATTGGCTGAAAACGACTAAATATCAAGGACTCATTGGGCGAATTGCTCTGGAACTGAAATCGGAACGCTCACTGACATTTCCCCTATCTGAAAGTCTGATAAATGCCGGAAAAATTACTAAGTCCAAAAAAAAATTTGTTCAACTTTTTTCAATTTTACCCCCGTGGGATATATATTCTACCCACACACATTTGGAACTCTCCTGGGGTACCCTCACACATATTATTCCCTCATTTAGTGGATATTTTCACAAAAAAGTGAAATTTTCAAAAATCCAGAAAATTGGCTGAAAACGACTAAATATCAACGACTCATTGGGCGAATCGCTCTGGAACTGAAATCGGAATGCTCACTGACATTTCCCCTATCTGAAAGTCTGATAAACGCCGGAAAAATGAATAAGTCCAAAAAAAATTTTTTTTCAACTTTTTTCAATTTTACACCGTGGGATATATATTCTACCCACACACATTTGGAACTCTCCTGGGGAACCCTCACACATATTATTCCCTCATTTAGTGGATATTTTCACAAAAAAGTGAAATTTTCAAAAATCCAGAAAATTGGCTGAAAACGACTAAATATCAAGGACTCATTGGGCGAATCGCTCTGGAACTGAAATCGGAACGCTCACTGACATTTCGCCTATCTGAAAGTCTGATAAACGGCGGAAAAATGACTAAGTCCAAAAAAAATTTTTTTTCAACTTTTTTCAATTTTACCCCGTGGGATATATATTCTACACACACACATTTGGAACTCTCCTGGGGTACCCTCACACATATTATTCCCTCGTTTAGTGGATATTTTCACAAAAAAGTGAAATTTTCAAAAATCCAGAAAATTGGCTGAAAACGACTAAATATCAAGGACTCATTGGGCGAATTGCTCTGGAACTGAAATCGGAACGCTCACTGACATTTCCCCTATCTGAAAGTCTGATAAATGCCGGAAAAATTACTAAGTCCAAAAAAAAATTTGTTCAACTTTTTTCAATTTTACCCCCGTGGGATATATATTCTACCCACACACCTTTGGAACTCTCCTGGGGTACCCTCACACATATTATTCCCTCATTTAGTGGATATTTTCACAAAAAAGTGAAATTTTCAAAAATCCAGAAAATTGGCTGAAAATGACTAAATATCAAGGACTCAATGGGCGAATCGCTCTGGAACTGACATCGGAACGCTCACTGACATTTTCCCTATCTGAAAGTCTGATAAACGCCGGAAAAATGACTAAGTCCAAAAAAATTTTTTTTTCAACTTTTTTCAAGTTTACCCCGTGGGATATATATTCTACCCACACACATTTGGAACTCTCCTGGGGAACCCTCACACATATTATTCCCTCATTTAGTGGATATTTTCACAAAAAAGTGAAATTTTCAAAAATCCAGAAAATTGGCTGAAAATAACTAAATATCAAGGACTAAATGGGCGAATCGCTCTGGAACTGAAATCGTAACGCTCACTGACATTTCCCCTATGTGAAAGTCTGATAAACGCCGGAAAAATGACTAAGTCCAAAAAAAAATTTGTTCAACTTTTTTCAATTTTACCCCCGTGGGATATATAGTCTACCCACACACATTTGGAACTCTCCTGGGGTACCCTCACACATATTATTCCCTCATTTTGTGGATATTTTCACAAAAAAGGGAAATTTTCAAAAATCCAGAAAATTGGCTGAAAACGACTAAATATCAAGGACTCAATGGGCGAATCGCTCTGGAACTGAAATCGGAACGCTCACTGACATTTCCCCTATCTGAAAGTCTGATAAACGCCGGAAAAATGACTAAGTCCAAAAAAAAATTTGCTCAACTTTTTTCAATTTTACCCCCGTGGGATATATATTCTACCCACACACATTTGGAACTCTCCTGGGGTACCCTCACACATATTATTCCCTCATTTAGTGGATATTTTCACAAAAAAGTGAAATTTTCAAAAATCCAGAAAATTGGCTGAAAATGACTAAATATCAAGGACTCAATGGGCGAATCGCTCTGGAACTGAAATCGTAACGCTCACTGACATTTCCCCTATGTGAAAGTCTGATAAACGCCGGAAAAATGACTAAGTCCAAAAAAAAATTTGTTCAACTTTTTTCAATTTTACCCCCGTGGGATATATAGTCTACCCACACACATTTGGAACTCTCCTGGGGTACCCTCACACATATTATTCCCTCATTTTGTGGATATTTTCACAAAAAAGGGAAATTTTCAAAAATCCAGAAAATTGGCTGAAAACGACTAAATATCAAGGACTCAATGGGCGAATCGCTCTGGAACTGAAATCGGAACGCTCACTGACATTTCCCCTATCTGAAAGTCTGATAAACGCCGGAAAAATGACTAAGTCCAAAAAAAAATTTGTTCAACTTTTTTCAATTTTACCCCCGTGGGATATATATTCTACCCACACACATTTGGAACTCTCCTGGGGTACCCTCACACATATTATTCCCTCATTTAGTGGATATTTTCACAAAAAAGTGAAATTTTCAAAAATCCAGAAAATTGGCTGAAAATGACTAAATATCAAGGACTCAATGGGCGAATCGCTCTGGAACTGACATCGGAACGCTCACTGACATTTCCCCTATCTGAAAGTCTGATAAACGCCGGAAAAATGAATAAGTCCAAAAAAAATTTTTTTTCAACTTTTTTCAATTTTACACCGTGGGATATATATTCTACCCACACACATTTGGAACTCTCCTGGGGAACCCTCACACATATTATTCCCTCATTTAGTGGATATTTTCACAAAAAAGTGAAATTTTCAAAAATCCAGAAAATTGGCTGAAAACGACTAAATATCAAGGACTCATTGGGCGAATCGCTCTGGAACTGAAATCGGAACGCTCACTGACATTTCGCCTATCTGAAAGTCTGATAAACGGCGGAAAAATGACTAAGTCCAAAAAAAATTTTTTTTCAACTTTTTTCAATTTTACCCCGTGGGATATATATTCTACCCACACACATTTGGAACTCTCCTGGGGTACCCTCACACATATTATTCCCTCGTTTAGTGGATATTTTCACAAAAAAGTGAAATTTTCAAAAATCCAGAAAATTGGCTGAAAACGACTAAATATCAAGGACTCATTTCGCGAATTGCTCTGGAACTGAAATCGGAACGCTCACTGACATTTCCCCTATCTGAAAGTCTGATAAATGCCGGAAAAATTACTAAGTCCAAAAAAAAATTTGTTCAACTTTTTTCAATTTTACCCCCGTGGGATATATATTCTACCCACACACATTTGGAACTCTCCTGGGGTACCCTCACACATATTATTCCCTCATTTAGTGGATATTTTCACAAAAAAGTGAAATTTTCAAAAATCCAGAAAATTGGCTGAAAACGACTAAATATCAAGGACTCATTGGGCGAATCGCTCTGGAACTGAAATCGGAATGCTCACTGACATTTCCCCTATCTGAAAGTCTGATAAACGCCGGAAAAATGAATAAGTCCAAAAAAAATTTTTTTTCAACTTTTTTCAATTTTACACCGTGGGATATATATTCTACCCACACACATTTGGAACTCTCCTGGGGAACCCTCACACATATTATTCCCTCATTTAGTGGATATTTTCACAAAAAAGTGAAATTTTCAAAAATCCAGAAAATTGGCTGAAAACGACTAAATATCAAGGACTCATTGGGCGAATTGCTCTTGAACTGAATTCGGAACGCTCACTGACAATTCCCCTATCTGAAAGTCTGATAAACGCCGGAAAAATGACTAAGTCCAAAAAAAATTTTTTTTCAACTTTTTTCAATTTTACCCCGTGGGATATATATTCTACCCACACACATTTGGAACTCTCCTGGGGTACCCTCACACATATTATTCCCTCATTTAGTGTATATTTTCACAAAAAAGTGAAATTTTCAAAAATCCAGAAAATTGGCTGAAAACGACTAAATATCAAGGACTCATTGGGCGAATTGCTCTGGAACTGAAATCGGAACGCTCACTGACATTTCCCCTATCTGAAAGTCTGATAAACGCCGGAAAAATGACTAAGTCCAAAAAAAATTTTTTTCAACTTTTTTCAATTTTACCCCGTGGGATATATATTCTACCCACACACATTTGGAACTCTCCTGGGGTACCCTCACACATATTATTCCCTCATTTAGTGGATATTTTCACAAAAAAGTGAAATTTTCAAAAATCCAGAAAATTGGCTGAAAACGACTAAATATCAAGGACTCATTGGGCGAATCGCTCTGGAACTGAAATCGGAATGCTCACTCACATTTCCCCTATCTGAAAGTCTGATAAACGCCGGAAAAATGACTAAGTCCCCCAAAAAAATTTTTTTCAACTTTTTTCAAATTTACCCCCGTGGGATATATATTCTACCCACACACATTTGGAACTCTCCTGGGGTACCCTCACACATATTATTCCCTCATTTAGTGGATATTTTCACAAAAAAGTGAAATTTTCAAAAATCCAGAAAATTGGCTGAAAACGACTAAATATCAAGGACTCATTGGGCGAATTGCTCTTGAACTGAATTCGGAACGCTCACTGACAATTCCCCTATCTGAAAGTCTGATAAACGCCGGAAAAATGACTAAGTCCCCAAAAATTTTTTTTTCAACTTTTTTCAAGTTTACCCCGTGGGATATATATTCTACCCACACACATTTGGAACTCTCCTGGGGAACCCTCACACATATTATTCCCTCATTTAGTGGATATTTTCACAAAAAAGTGAAATTTTCAAAAATCCAGAAAATTGGCTGAAAACGACTAAATATCTAGGACTCATTGGGCGAATTGCTCTGGAACTAAAATCGGAACGCTCACTGACATTTCCCCTATCTGAAAGTCTGATAAACGCCGGAAAAATGACTAAGTCCAAAAAAATTTTTATTTCAACTATTTTCAATTTTACCCCGTGGGATATATATTCTACCCATACACATTTGGAACTCTCCTGGGGTACCCTCACACATATTATTCCGTCATTTAGTGGATATTTTCACAAAAAAGTGAAATTTTCAAAAATCCAGAAAATTGGCTGAAAATGACTAAATATCAAGGACTCATTGGGCGAATCGCTCTGGAACTGAAATCGGAACGCTCACTGACATTTCCCCTATCTGAAAGTCTGATAAACGCCGGAAAAATGACTAAGTCCCAAAAAAAATTTTTTTTCAACTTTTTTCAATTTTACCACCGTGGGATATATATTCTACCCACACACATTTGGAACTCTCCTGGGGTACCCTCACACATATTATTCCCTCATTTAGTGGATATTTTCACAAAAAAGTGAAATTTTCAAAAATCCAGAAAATTGGCTGAAAACGACTAAATATCAAGGACTCATTGGGCGAATTGCTCTGGAACTGAAATCGGAATGCTCACTGACATTTCTCCTATCTGAAAGTCTGATAAACGCCGGAAAAATGACTAAGTCCAAAAAAAATTTTTTTTCAACTTTTTTCAATTTTACCCCGTGGGATATATATTCTACCCACACACATTTGGAACTCTCCTGGGGAACCCTCACACATATTATTCCCTCATTTAGTGGATATTTTCACAAAAAAGTGAAATTTTCAAAAATCCAGAAAATTGGCTGAAAATGGCTAAATATCAAGGACTCAATGGGCGAATCGCTCTGGAACTGAAATCGGAACGCTCACTGACATTTCCCCTATCTGAAAGTCTGATAAACGCCGGAAAAATGACTAAGTCCAAAAAAAATTTTTTTTCAACTTTTTTCAATTTTACCCCGTGGGATATATATTCTACCCACACACACTTGGAACTCTCCTGGGGAACCCTCACACATATTATTCCCTCATTTAGTTGATATTTTCACAAAAAAGTGAAATTTTCAAAAATCCAGAAAATTGGCTGAAAATGACTAAATATCAAGGACTCAATGGGCGAATCGCTCTGGAACTGAAATCGTAACGCTCACTGACATTTCCCCTATCTGAAAGTCTGATAAACGCCGGAAAAATGACTAAGTCCAAAAAAAAATTTGTTCAACTTTTTTCAATTTTATCCCCGTGGGATATATATTCTACCCACACACATTTGGAACTCTCCTGGGGTACCCTCACACATATTATTCCCTCATTTAGTGGATATTTTCCCAAAAAAGTGAAATTTTCAAAAATCCAGAAAATTGGCTGAAAACGACTAAATATCAAGGACTCATTGGGCGAATTGCTCTGGAACTGAAATCGGAGCGCTCACTGACATCTCCCCTATCTGAAAGTCTGATAAACGCCGGAAAAATGACTAAGTCCAAAAAAAATTTTTTTTCAACTTTTTTCAATTTTACCCCGTGGGATATATATTCTACCCACACACATTTGGAACTCTCCTGGGGTACCCTCACACATATTATTCCCTCGTTTAGTGGATATTTTCACAAAAAAGTGAAATTTTCAAAAATCCAGAGAATTGGCTGAAAACGACTAAATATCAAGGACTCATTGGGCGAATTGCTCTGGAACTGAAATCGGAACGCTCACTGACATTTCCCCTATCTGAAAGTCTGATAAATGCCGGAAAAATTACTAAGTCCAAAAAAAAATTTGTTCAACTTTTTTCAATTTTACCCCCGTGGGATATATATTCTACCCACACACATTTGGAACTCTCCTGGGGTACCCTCACACATATTATTCCCTCATTTAGTGGATATTTTCACAAAAAAGTGAAATTTTCAAAAATCCAGAAAATTGGCTGAAAACGACTAAATATCAACGACTCATTGGGCGAATCGCTCTGGAACTGAAATCGGAATGCTCACTGACATTTCCCCTATCTGAAAGTCTGATAAACGCCGGAAAAATGAATAAGTCCAAAAAAAATTTTTTTTCAACTTTTTTCAATTTTACACCGTGGGATATATATTCTACCCACACACATTTGGAACTCTCCTGGGGTACCCTCACACATATTATTCCCTCGTTTAGTGGATATTTTCACAAAAAAGTGAAATTTTCAAAAATCCAGAAAATTGGCTGAAAACGACTAAATATCAAGGACTCATTGGGCAAATTGCTCTGGAACTGAAATCGGAACGCTCACTGACATTTCCCCTATCTGAAAGTCTGATAAATGCCGGAAAAATTACTAAGTCCAAAAAAAAATTTGTTCAACTTTTTTCAATTTTACCCCCGTGGGATATATATTCTACCCACACACATTTGGAACTCTCCTGGGGTACCCTCACACATATTATTCCCTCATTTAGTGGATATTTTCACAAAAAAGTGAAATTTTCAAAAATCCAGAAAATTGGCTGAAAACGACTAAATATCAAGGACTCATTGGGCGAATCGCTCTGGAACTGAAATCGGAATGCTCACTGACATTTCCCCTATCTGAAAGTCTGATAAACGCCGGAAAAATGAATAAGTCCAAAAAAAATTTTTTTTCAACTTTTTTCAATTTTACACCGTGGGATATATATTCTACCCACACACATTTGGAACTCTCCTGGGGAACCCTCACACATATTATTCCCTCATTTAGTGGATATTTTCACAAAAAAGTGAAATTTTCAAAAATCCAGAAAATTGGCTGAAAACGACTAAATATCAAGGACTCATTGGGCGAATTGCTCTTGAACTGAATTCGGAACGCTCACTGACAATTCCCCTATCTGAAAGTCTGATAAACGCCGGAAAAATGACTAAGTCCAAAAAAATTTTTTTTTCAACTTTTTTCAATTTTACCCCGTGGGATATATATTCTACCCACACACATTTGGAACTCTCCTGGGGTACCCTCACACATATTATTCCCTCATTTAGTGTATATTTTCACAAAAAAGTGAAATTTTCAAAAATCCAGAAAATTGGCTGAAAATGACTAAATATCAAGGACTCATTTGGCGAATCGCTCTGGAACTGAAATCGGAACGCTCACTGACATTTCCCCTATCTGAAAGTCTGATAAACGTCGGAAAAATGACTAAGTCCAAAAAAAAATTTGTTCAACTTTTTTCAATTTTACCCCCGTGGGATATATATTCTACCCACACACATTTGGAACTCTCCTGGGGTACCCTCACACATATTGTTCCCTCATTTAGTGGATATTTTCACAAAAAAATGAAATTTTCAAAAATCCAGAAAATTGGCTGAAAACGACTAAATATCAAGGACTCATTGGGCGAATTGCTCTGGAACTGAAATCGGAACGCTCACTGACATTTCCCCTATCTGAAAGTCTGATAAACGCCGGAAAAATGACTAAGTCCAAAAAAAATTTTTTTTCAACTTTTTTCAATTTTACCCCGTGGGATATATATTCTACCCACACACATTTGGAACTCTCCTGGGGTACCCTCACACATATTATTCCCTCATTTAGTGGATATTTTCACAAAAAAAGTGAAATTTTCAAAAATCCAGAAAATTGGCTGAAAACGACTAAATATCAAGGACTCATTGGGCGAATCGCTCTGGAACTGAAATCGGAATGCTCACTCACATTTCCCCTATCTGAAAGTCTGATAAACGCCGGAAAAATGACTAAGTCCCCCAAAAAAATTTTTTTCAACTTTTTTCAAATTTACCCCCGTGGGATATATATTCTACCCACACACATTTGGAACTCTCCTGGGGTACCCTCACACATATTATTCCCTCATTTAGTGGATATTTTCACAAAAAAGTGAAATTTTCAAAAATCCAGAAAATTGGCTGAAAACGACTAAATATCAAGGACTCATTGGGCGAATTGCTCTTGAACTGAATTCGGAACGCTCACTGACAATTCCCCTATCTGAAAGTCTGATAAACGCCGGAAAAATGACTAAGTCCCCAAAAATTTTTTTTTCAACTTTTTTCAAGTTTACCCCGTGGGATATATATTCTACCCACACACATTTGGAACTCTCCTGGGGTACCCTCACACATATTATTCCCTCATTTAGTGGATATTTTCACAAAAAAGTGAAATTTTCAAAAATCCAGAAAATTGGCTGAAAATGACTAAATATCAAGGACTCATTGGGCGAATCGCTCTGGAACTGAAATCGGAATGCTCACTGACATTTCCCCTATCTGAAAGTCTGATAAACGCCGGAAAAATGACTAAGTCCAAAAAAAAATTTGTTCAACTTTTTTTCAATTTTATCCCCGTGGGATATATATTCTACCCACACACATTTGGAACTCTCCTGGGGTACCCTCACACATATTATTCCCTCATTTAGTGGATATTTTCACAAAAAAGTGAAATTTTCAAAAATCCAGAAAATTGGCAGAAAACAACTAGATATCAAGGACTCATTGGGCGAATTGCTCTGGAACTGAAATCGGAACGCTCACTCACATTTACCCTATCTGAAAGTCTGATAAACGCCGGAAAAATGACTAAGTCCAAAAAAAATTTTTTTTCAACTTTTTTCAATTTTACACCGTGGGATATATATTCTACCCACACACATTTGGAACTCTCCTGGGGAACCCTCACACATATTATTCCCTCATTTAGTGGATATTTTCACAAAAAAGTGAAATTTTCAAAAATCCAGAAAATTGGCTGAAAACGACTAAATATCAAGGACTCATTGGGCGAATTGCTCTTGAACTGAATTCGGAACGCTCACTGACAATTCCCCTATCTGAAAGTCTGATAAACGCCGGAAAAATGACTAAGTCCAAAAAAATTTTTTTTTCAACTTTTTTCAATTTTACCCCGTGGGATATATATTCTACCCACACACATTTGGAACTCTCCTGGGGTACCCTCACACATATTATTCCCTCATTTAGTGTATATTTTCACAAAAAAGTGAAATTTTCAAAAATCCAGAAAATTGGCAGAAAACAACTAGATATCAAGGACTCATTGGGCGAATTGCTCTGGAACTGAAATCGGAACGCTCACTCACATTTACCCTATCTGAAAGTCTGATAAACGCCGGAAAAATGACTAAGTCCAAAAAAAATTTTTTTTCAACTTTTTTCAATTTTACCCCGTGGGATATATATTCTACCCACACACATTTGGAACTCTCCTGGGGAACCCTCACACATATTATTCCCTCATTTAGTGGATATTTTCACAAAAAAGTGAAATTTTCAAAAATCCAGAAAATTGGCTGAAAACGACTAAATATCTAGGACTCATTGGGCGAATTGCTCTGGAACTAAAATCGGAACGCTCACTGACATTTCCCCTATCTGAAAGTCTGATAAACGCCGGAAAAATGACTAAGTCCAAAAAAATTTTTATTTCAACTATTTTCAATTTTACCCCGTGGGATATATATTCTACCCATACACATTTGGAACTCTCCTGGGGTACCCTCACACATATTATTCCGTCATTTAGTGGATATTTTCACAAAAAAGTGAAATTTTCAAAAATCCAGAAAATTGGCTGAAAATGACTAAATATCAAGGACTCATTGGGCGAATCGCTCTGGAACTGAAATCGGAACGCTCACTGACATTTCCCCTATCTGAAAGTCTGATAAACGCCGGAAAAATGACTAAGTCCCAAAAAAAATTTTTTTTCAACTTTTTTCAATTTTACCACCGTGGGATATATATTCTACCCACACACATTTGGAACTCTCCTGGGGTACCCTCACACATATTATTCCCTCATTTAGTGGATATTTTCACAAAAAAGTGAAATTTTCAAAAATCCAGAAAATTGGCTGAAAACGACTAAATATCAAGGACTCATTGGGCGAATTGCTCTGGAACTGAAATCGGAATGCTCACTGACATTTCTCCTATCTGAAAGTCTGATAAACGCCGGAAAAATGACTAAGTCCAAAAAAAATTTTTTTTCAACTTTTTTCAATTTTACCCCGTGGGATATATATTCTACCCACACACATTTGGAACTCTCCTGGGGAACCCTCACACATATTATTCCCTCATTTAGTGGATATTTTCACAAAAAAGTGAAATTTTCAAAAATCCAGAAAATTGGCTGAAAATGGCTAAATATCAAGGACTCAATGGGCGAATCGCTCTGGAACTGAAATCGGAACGCTCACTGACATTTCCCCTATCTGAAAGTCTGATAAACGCCGGAAAAATGACTAAGTCCAAAAAAAATTTTTTTTCAACTTTTTTCAATTTTACCCCGTGGGATATATATTCTACCCACACACACTTGGAACTCTCCTGGGGAACCCTCACACATATTATTCCCTCATTTAGTTGATATTTTCACAAAAAAGTGAAATTTTCAAAAATCCAGAAAATTGGCTGAAAATGACTAAATATCAAGGACTCAATGGGCGAATCACTCTGGAACTGAAATCGTAACGCTCACTGACATTTCCCCTATCTGAAAGTCTGATAAACGCCGGAAAAATGACTAAGTCCAAAAAAAAATTTGTTCAACTTTTTTCAATTTTATCCCCGTGGGATATATATTCTACCCACACACATTTGGAACTCTCCTGGGGTACCCTCACACATATTATTCCTTCATTTAGTGGATATTTTCACAAAAAAGTGAAATTTTCAAAAATCCAGAAAATTGGCTGAAAACCACTAGATATCAAGGACTCATTGGGCGAATTGCTCTGGAACTGAAATCGGAACGCTCACTGACATTTACCCTATCTGAAAGTCTGATAACCGCCGGAAAAATGACTAAGTCCAAAAAAAATTTTTTTTCAACTTTTTTCAATTTTACCCCGTGGGATATATATTCTACCCACACACATTTGGAACTCTCCTGGGGTACCCTCACACATATTATTCCCTCATTTTGTGGATATTTTCACAAAAAAGGGAAATTTTCAAAAATCCAGAAAATTGGCTGAAAACGACTAAATATCAAGGACTCATTGGGCGAATCGCTCTGGAACTGAAATCGGAATGCTCACTCACATTTCCCCTATCTGAAAGTCTGATAAACAGCGGAAAAATGACTAAGTCCCAAAAAAAATTTTTTTTCAACTTTTTTCAATTTTACCCCCGTGGGCTATATATTCTACCCACACACATTTGGAACTCTCCTGGGGTACCCTCACACATATTATTCCCTCATTTAGTGGATATTTTCACAAAAAAGTGAAATTTTCAAAAATCCAGAAAATTGGCTGAAAACGACTAAATATCAAGGACTCATTGGGCGAATTGCTCTGGAACTGAAATCGGAATGCTCACTGACATTTCCCCTATCTGAAAGTCTGATAAACGCCGGAAAAATGACTAAGTCCAAAAAAAATTTTTTTTCAACTTTTTTCAATTTTACCCCGTGGGATATATATTCTACCCACACACATTTGGAACTCTCCTGGGGAACCCTGACACATTTTATTCCCTCATTTAGTGGATATTTTCACAAAAAAGTGAAATTTTCAAAAATCCAGAAAATTGGCTGAAAATGACTAAATATCAAGGACTCAATGGGCGAATCGCTCTGGAACTGAAATCGGAACGCTCACTGACATTTCCCCTATGTGAAAGTCTGATAAACGCCGGAAAAATGACTAAGTCCAAAAAAAAATTTGTTCAACTTTTTTCAATTTTACCCCCGTGGGATATATAGTCTACCCACACACATTTGGAACTCTCCTGGGGTACCCTCACACATATTATTCCCTCATTTTGTGGATATTTTCACAAAAAAGGGAAATTTTCAAAAATCCAGAAAATTGGCTGAAAACGACTAAATATCAAGGACTCATTGGGCGAATCGCTCTGGAACTGAAATCGGAATGCTCACTCACATTTCCCCTATCTGAAAGTCTGATAAACGCCGGAAAAATGACTAAGTCCAAAAAAAATTTTTTTTCAACTTTTTTCAATTTTACCACGTGGGATATATATTCTACCCACACACATTTGGAACTCTCCTGGGGAACCCTCACACATATTATTCCCTCATTTAGTGGATATTTTCACAAAAAAGTGAAATTTTCAAAAATCCAGAAAATTGGCTGAAAATGACTAAATATCAAGGACTCAATGGGCGAATCGCTCTGGAACTGAAATCGGAACGCTCACTGACAATTCCCCTATCTGAAAGTCTGATAAACGTCGGAAAAATGACTAAGTCCAAAAAAAAATTTGTTCAACTTTTTTCAATTTTACCCCGTGGGATATATATTCTACCCTCACACATTTGGAACTCTCCTGGGGTACCCTCACACATATTATTCCCTCATTTAGTGTATATTTTCACAAAAAAGTGAAATTTTCAAAAATCCAGAAAATTGGCTGAAAACGACTAAATATCAAGGACTCATTGGGCGAATCGCTCTGGAACTGAAATCGGAATGCTCACTCACATTTCCCCTATCTGAAAGTCTGATAAACGCCGGAAAAATGACTAAGTCCCCCAAAAAAATTTTTTTCAACTTTTTTCAAATTTACCCCCGTGGGATATATATTCTACCCACACACATTTGGAACTCTCCTGGGGTACCCTCACACATATTATTCCCTCATTTAGTGGATATTTTCACAAAAAAGTGAAATTTTCAAAAATCCAGAAAATTGGCTGAAAATGACTAAATATCAAGGACTCATTGGGCGAATCGCTCTGGAACTGAAATCGGAACGCTCACTGACATTTACCCTATCTGAAAGTCTGATAAACGCCGGAAAAATGACTAAGTCCAAAAAAAATTTTTTTTCAACTTTTTTCAATTTTACCCCGTGGGATATATATTCTACCCACACACATTTGGAACTCTCCTGGGGAACCCTGACACATATTATTCCCTCATTTAGTGGATATTTTCACAAAAAAGTGAAATTTTCAAAAATCCAGAAAATTGGCTGAAAACGACTAAATATCTAGGACTCATTGGGCGAATTGCTCTGGAACTAAAATCGGAACGCTCACTGACATTTCCCCTATCTGAAAGTCTGATAAACGCCGGAAAAATGACTAAGTCCCCAAAAATTTTTTTTTCAACTTTTTTCAAGTTTACCCCGTGGGATATATATTCTACCCACACACATTTGGAACTCTCCTGGGGTACCCTCACACATATTATTCCCTCATTTAGTGGATATTTTCACAAAAAAGTGAAATTTTCAAAAATCCAGAAAATTGGCTGAAAATGACTAAATATCAAGGACTCATTGGGCGAATCGCTCTGGAACTGAAATCGGAATGCTCACTGACATTTCCCCTATCTGAAAGTCTGATAAACGCCGGAAAAATGACTAAGTCCAAAAAAAAATTTGTTCAACTTTTTTTCAATTTTATCCCCGTGGGATATATATTCTACCCACACACATTTGGAACTCTCCTGGGGTACCCTCACACATATTATTCCCTCATTTAGTGGATATTTTCACAAAAAAGTGAAATTTTCAAAAATCCAGAAAATTGGCAGAAAACAACTAGATATCAAGGACTCATTGGGCGAATTGCTCTGGAACTGAAATCGGAACGCTCACTGACATTTAACCTATCTGAAAGTCTGATAAACGCCGGAAAAATGACTAAGTCCAAAAAAAAATTTTTTTCAACTTTTTTCAATTTTACCCCGTGGGATATATATTCTACCCACACACATTTGGAACTCTCCTGGGGAACCCTCACACATATTATTCCCTCATTTAGTGGATATTTTCACAAAAAAGTGAAATTTTCAAAAATCCAGAAAATTGGCTGAAAACGACTAAATATCTAGGACTCATTGGGCGAATTGCTCTGGAACTAAAATCGGAACGCTCACTGACATTTCCCCTATCTGAAAGTCTGATCAACGCCGGAAAAATGACTAAGTCCCAAAAAAAATTTTTTTTCAACTTTTTTCAATTTTACCACCGTGGGATATATATTCTACCCACACACATTTGGAACTCTTCTGGGGTACCCTCACACATATTATTCCCTCATTTAGTGGATATTTTCACAAAAAAGTGAAATTTTCAAAAATCCAGAAAATTGGCTGAAAACGACTAAATATCAAGGACTCATTGGGCGAATTGCTCTGGAACTGAAATCGGAATGCTCACTGACATTTCCCCTATCTGAAAGTCTGATAAACGTCGGAAAAATGACTAAGTCCAAAAAAAAATTTGTTCAACTTTTTTCAATTTTACCCCGTGGGATATATATTCTACCCACACACATTTGGAACTCTCCTGGGGTACCCTCACACATATTATTCCCTCATTTAGTGTATATTTTCACAAAAAAGTGAAATTTTCAAAAATCCAGAAAATTGGCTGAAAATGACTAAATATCAAGGACTCATTGGGCGAATCGCTCTGGAACTGAAATCGTAACGCTCACTGACATTTCCCATATCTGAAAGTCTGATAAACGCCGGAAAAATGACTAAGTCCAAAAAAAAATTTGTTCAACTTTTTTCAATTTTATCCCCGTGGGATATATATTCTACCCACACACATTTGGAACTCTCCTGGGGTACCCTCACACATATTATTCCCTCATTTAGTGGATATTTTCACAAAAAAGTGAAATTTTCAAAAATCCAGAAAATTGGCTGAAAACGACTAAATATCAAGGACTCATTGGGCGAATCGCTCTGGAACTGAAATCGGAATGCTCACTCACATTTCCCCTATCTGAAAGTCTGATAAACGCCGGAAAAATGACTAAGTCCAAAAAAAATTTTTTTTCAACTTTTTTCAATTTTACCCCGTGGGATATATATTCTACCCACACACATTTGGAACTCTCCTGGGGAACCCTCACACATATTATTCCCTCATTTAGTGGATATTTTCACAAAAAAGTGAAATTTTCAAAAATCCAGAAAATTGGCTGAAAATGACTAAATATCAAGGACTCAATGGGCGAATCGCTCTGGAACTGAAATCGGAACGCTCACTGACAATTCCCCTATCTGAAAGTCTGATAAACGTCGGAAAAATGACTAAGTCCAAAAAAAAATTTGTTCAACTTTTTTCAATTTTACCCCGTGGGATATATATTCTACCCTCACACATTTGGAACTCTCCTGGGGTACCCTCACACATATTATTCCCTCATTTAGTGTATATTTTCACAAAAAAGTGAAATTTTCAAAAATCCAGAAAATTGGCTGAAAACGACTAAATATCAAGGACTCATTGGGCGAATCGCTCTGGAACTGAAATCGGAATGCTCACTCACATTTCCCCTATCTGAAAGTCTGATAAACGCCGGAAAAATGACTAAGTCCCCCAAAAAAATTTTTTTCAACTTTTTTCAAATTTACCCCCGTGGGATATATATTCTACCCACACACATTTGGAACTCTCCTGGGGAACCCTGACACATATTATTCCCTCATTTAGTGGATATTTTCACAAAAAAGTGAAATTTTCAAAAATCCAGAAAATTGGCTGAAAACGACTAAATATCTAGGACTCATTGGGCGAATTGCTCTGGAACTAAAATCGGAACGCTCACTGACATTTCCCCTATCTGAAAGTCTGATAAACGCCGGAAAAATGACTAAGTCCCCAAAAATTTTTTTTTCAACTTTTTTCAAGTTTACCCCGTGGGATATATATTCTACCCACACACATTTGGAACTCTCCTGGGGTACCCTCACACATATTATTCCCTCATTTAGTGGATATTTTCACAAAAAAGTGAAATTTTCAAAAATCCAGAAAATTGGCTGAAAATGACTAAATATCAAGGACTCATTGGGCGAATCGCTCTGGAACTGAAATCGGAATGCTCACTGACATTTCCCCTATCTGAAAGTCTGATAAACGCCGGAAAAATGACTAAGTCCAAAAAAAAATTTGTTCAACTTTTTTTCAATTTTATCCCCGTGGGATATATATTCTACCCACACACATTTGGAACTCTCCTGGGGTACCCTCACACATATTATTCCCTCATTTAGTGGATATTTTCACAAAAAAGTGAAATTTTCAAAAATCCAGAAAATTGGCAGAAAACAACTAGATATCAAGGACTCATTGGGCGAATTGCTCTGGAACTGAAATCGGAACGCTCACTGACATTTAACCTATCTGAAAGTCTGATAAACGCCGGAAAAATGACTAAGTCCAAAAAAAAATTTTTTTCAACTTTTTTCAATTTTACCCCGTGGGATATATATTCTACCCACACACATTTGGAACTCTCCTGGGGAACCCTCACACATATTATTCCCTCATTTAGTGGATATTTTCACAAAAAAGTGAAATTTTCAAAAATCCAGAAAATTGGCTGAAAACGACTAAATATCTAGGACTCATTGGGCGAATTGCTCTGGAACTAAAATCGGAACGCTCACTGACATTTCCCCTATCTGAAAGTCTGATCAACGCCGGAAAAATGACTAAGTCCCAAAAAAAATTTTTTTTCAACTTTTTTCAATTTTACCACCGTGGGATATATATTCTACCCACACACATTTGGAACTCTTCTGGGGTACCCTCACACATATTATTCCCTCATTTAGTGGATATTTTCACAAAAAAGTGAAATTTTCAAAAATCCAGAAAATTGGCTGAAAACGACTAAATATCAAGGACTCATTGGGCGAATTGCTCTGGAACTGAAATCGGAATGCTCACTGACATTTCCCCTATCTGAAAGTCTGATAAACGCCGGAAAAATGACTAAGTCCAAAAAAAATTTTTTTTCAACTTTTTTCAATTTTACCCCGTGGGATATATATTCTACCCACACACATTTGGAACTCTCCTGGGGAACCCTCACACATATTATTCCCTCATTTAGTGGATATTTTCACAAAAAAGTGAAATTTTCAAAAATCCAGAAAATTGGCTGAAAATGGCTAAATATCAAGGACTCAATGGGCGAATCGCTCTGGAACTGAAATCGGAACGCTCACTGACATTTCCCCTATCTGAAAGTCTGATAAACGTCGGAAAAATGACTAAGTCCAAAAAAAAATTTGTTCAACTTTTTTCAATTTTACCCCGTGGGATATATATTCTACCCACACACATTTGGAACTCTCCTGGGGTACCCTCACACATATTATTCCCTCATTTAGTGTATATTTTCACAAAAAAGTGAAATTTTCAAAAATCCAGAAAATTGGCTGAAAATGACTAAATATCAAGGACTCATTGGGCGAATCGCTCTGGAACTGAAATCGTAACGCTCACTGACATTTCCCATATCTGAAAGTCTGATAAACGCCGGAAAAATGACTAAGTCCAAAAAAAAATTTGTTCAACTTTTTTCAATTTTATCCCCGTGGGATATATATTCTACCCACACACATTTGGAACTCTCCTGGGGTACCCTCACACATATTATTCCCTCATTTAGTGGATATTTTCACAAAAAAGTGAAATTTTCAAAAATCCAGAAAATTGGCTGAAAACGACTAAATATCAAGGACTCATTGGGCGAATCGCTCTGGAACTGAAATCGGAATGCTCACTCACATTTCCCCTATCTGAAAGTCTGATAAACGCCGGAAAAATGACTAAGTCCCCCAAAAAAATTTTTTTCAACTTTTTTCAAATTTACCCCCGTGGGATATATATTCTACCCACACACATTTGGAACTCTCCTGGGGTACCCTCACACATATTATTCCCTCATTTAGTGGATATTTTCACAAAAAAGTGAAATTTTCAAAAATCCAGAAAATTGGCTGAAAATGACTAAATATCAAGGACTCATTGGGCGAATCGCTCTGGAACTGAAATCGGAATGCTCACTGACATTTCCCCTATCTGAAAGTCTGATAAACGCCGGAAAAATGACTAAGTCCAAAAAAAAATTTGTTCAACTTTTTTTCAATTTTATCCCCGTGGGATATATATTCTACCCACACACATTTGGAACTCTCCTGGGGTACCCTCACACATATTATTCCCTCATTTAGTGGATATTTTCACAAAAAAGTGAAATTTTCAAAAATCCAGAAAATTGGCAGAAAACAACTAGATATCAAGGACTCATTGGGCGAATTGCTCTGGAACTGAAGCCGGAACGCTCACTGACATTTACCCTATCTGAAAGTCTGATAAACGCCGGAAAAATGACTAAGTCCAAAAAAAAATTTTTTTCAACTTTTTTCAATTTTACCCCGTGGGATATATATTCTACCCACACACATTTGGAAATCTCCTGGGGAACCCTCACACATATTATTCCCTCATTTAGTGGATATTTTCACAAAAAAGTGAAATTTTCAAAAATCCAGAAAATTGGCTGAAAACGACTAAATATTTAGGACTCATTGGGCGAATTGCTCTGGAACTAAAATCGGAACGCTCACTGACATTTCCCCTATCTGAAAGTCTGATCAACGCCGGAAAAATGACTAAGTCCCAAAAAAAATTTTTTTTCAACTTTTTTCAATTTTACCACCGTGGGATATATATTCTACCCACACACATTTGGAACTCTTCTGGGGTACCCTCACACATATTATTCCCTCATTTAGTGGATATTTTCACAAAAAAGTGAAATTTTCAAAAATCCAGAAAATTGGCTGAAAACGACTAAATATCAAGGACTCATTGGGCGAATTGCTCTGGAACTGAAATCGGAATGCTCACTGACATTTCCCCTATCTGAAATTCTGATAAACGCCGGAAAAATGACTAAGTCCAAAAAAAATTTTTTTTCAACTTTTTTCAATTTTACCCCGTGGGATATATATTCTACCCACACACATTTGGAACTCTCCTGGGGAACCCTCACACATATTATTCCCTCATTTAGTGGATATTTTCACAAAAAAGTGAAATTTTCAAAAATCCTGAAAATTGGCTGAAAATGGCTAAATATCAAGGACTCAATGGGCGAATCGCTCTGGAACTGAAATCGGAACGCTCACTGACAATTCCCCTATCTGAAAGTCTGATAAACGCCGGAAAAATGACTAAGTCCAAAAAAAAATTTTTTTTCAACTTTTTTCAATTTTACCCCCGTGGGATATATATTCTACCCACACACATTTGGAACTCTCCTGGGGAACCCTCACACATATTATTCCCTCATTTAGTGGATATTTTCACAAAAAAGTGAAATTTTCAAAAATCCAGAAAATTGGCTGAAAATGACTAAATATCAAGGACTCAATGGGCGAATCGCTCTGGAACTGACATCGGAACGCTCACTGACATTTCCCCTATCTGAAAGTCTGATAAACGCCGGAAAAATGACTAAGTCCAAAAAAAAATTTGTTCAACTTTTTTCAATTTTACCCCCGTGGGATATATATTCTACACACACACATTTGGAACTCTCCTGGGGTACCCTCACACATATTATTCCCTCATTTTGTGGATATTTTCACAAAAAAGGGAAATTTTCAAAAATCCAGAAAATTGGCTGAAAACGACTAAATATCAAGGACTCAATGGGCGAATCGCTCTGGAACTGACATCGGAATGCTCACTGACATTTCCCCTATCTGAAAGTCTGATAAACGCCGGAAAAATGACTAAGTCCAAAAAAAAATTTGTTCAACTTTTTTCAATTTTACCCCCGTGGGATATATATTCTACCCACACACATTTGGAACTCTCCTGGGGTACCCTCACACATATTATTCCCTCATTTAGTGGATATTTTCACAAAAAAGTGAAATTTTCAAAAATCCAGAAAATTGGCTGAAAACGACTAAATATCAAGGACTCAGTGGGCGAATTGCTCTGGAACTGAAATCGGAACGCTCACTGACATTTCCCCTATCTGAAAGTCTGATAAACGCCGGAAAAATGACTAAGTCCAAAAAAAATTTTTTTTCAACTTTTTTCAATTTTACCCCGTGGGATATATATTCTACCCACACACATTTGGAACTCTCCTGGGGTACCCTCACACATATTATTCCCTCATTTAGTGTATATTTTCACAAAAAAGTGAAATTTTCAAAAATCCAGAAAATTGGCTGAAAACGACTAAATATCAAGGACTCATTGGGCGAATTGCTCTTGAACTGAATTCGGAACGCTCACTGACAATTCCCCTATCTGAAAGTCTGATAAACGCCGGAAAAATGACTAAGTCCCCAAAAATTTTTTTTTCAACTTTTTTCAAGTTTACCCCGTGGGATATAGATTCTACCCACACACATTTGGAACTCTCCTGGGGTACCCTCACACATATTATTCCCTCATTTAGTGGATATTTTCACAAAAAAGTGAAATTTTCAAAAATCCAGAAAATTGGCTGAAAATGACTAAATATCAAGGACTCATTGGGCAAATCGCTCTGGAACTGAAATCGGAATGCTCACTGACATTTCCCCTATCTGAAAGTCTGATAAACGCCGGAAAAATGACTAAGTCCAAAAAAAAATTTGTTCAACTTTTTTTCAATTTTATCCCCGTGGGATATATATTCTACCCACACACATTTGGAACTCTCCTGGGGTACCCTCACACATATTATTCCCTCATTTAGTGGATATTTTCACAAAAAAGTGAAATTTTCAAAAATCCAGAAAATTGGCAGAAAACAACTAGATATCAAGGACTCATTGGGCGAATTGCTCTGGAACTGAAATCGGAACGCTCACTCACATTTACCCTATCTGAAAGTCTGATAAACGCCGGAAAAATGACTAAGTCCAAAAAAAATTTTTTTTCAACTTTTTTCAATTTTACCCCGTGGGATATATATTCTACCCACACACATTTGGAACTCTCCTGGGGAACCCTCACACATATTATTCCCTCATTTAGTGGATATTTTCACAAAAAAGTGAAATTTTCAAAAATCCAGAAAATTGGCTGAAAACGACTAAATATCTAGGACTCATTGGGCGAATTGCTCTGGAACTAAAATCGGAACGCTCACTGACATTTCCCCTATCTGAAAGTCTGATAAACGCCGGAAAAATGACTAAGTCCAAAAAAAATTTTATTTCAACTATTTTCAATTTTACCCCGTGGGATATATATTCTACCCATACACATTTGGAACTCTCCTGGGGTACCCTCACACATATTATTCCGTCATTTAGTGGATATTTTCACAAAAAAGTGAAATTTTCAAAAATCCAGAAAATTGGCTGAAAATGACTAAATATCAAGGACTCATTGGGCGAATCGCTCTGGAACTGAAATCGTAACGCTCACTGACATTTCCCCTATCTGAAAGTCTGATAAACGCCGGAAAAATGACTAAGTCCCAAAAAAAATTTTTTTTCAACTTTTTTCAATTTTACCACCGTGGGATATATATTCTACCCACACACATTTGGAACTCTCCTGGGGTACCCTCACACATATTATTCCCTCATTTAGTGGATATTTTCACAAAAAAGTGAAATTTTCAAAAATCCAGAAAATTGGCTGAAAACGACTAAATATCAAGGACTCATTGGGCGAATTGCTCTGGAACTGAAATCGGAATGCTCACTGACATTTCTCCTATCTGAAAGTCTGATAAACGCCGGAAAAATGACTAAGTCCAAAAAAAATTTTTTTTCAACTTTTTTCAATTTTACCCCGTGGGATATATATTCTACCCACACACATTTGGAACTCTCCTGGGGAACCCTCACACATATTATTCCCTCATTTAGTGGATATTTTCACAAAAAAGTGAAATTTTCAAAAATCCAGAAAATTGGCTGAAAATGGCTAAATATCAAGGACTCAATGGGCGAATCGCTCTGGAACTGAAATCGGAACGCTCACTGACATTTCCCCTATCTGAAAGTCTGATAAACGTCGGAAAAATGACTAAGTCCAAAAAAAAATTTGTTCAACTTTTTTCAATTTTACCCCGTGGGATATATATTCTACCCACACACATTTGGAACTCTCCTGGGGTACCCTCACACATATTATTCCCTCATTTAGTGTATATTTTCACAAAAAAGTGAAATTTTCAAAAATCCAGAAAATTGGCTGAAAATGACTAAATATCAAGGACTCATTGGGCGAATCGCTCTGGAACTGAAATCGTAACGCTCACTGACATTTCCCATATCTGAAAGTCTGATAAACGCCGGAAAAATGACTAAGTCCAAAAAAAAATTTGTTCAACTTTTTTCAATTTTATCCCCGTGGGATATATATTCTACCCACACACATTTGGAACTCTCCTGGGGTACCCTCACACATATTATTCCCTCATTTAGTGGATATTTTCACAAAAAAGTGAAATTTTCAAAAATCCAGAAAATTGGCTGAAAACGACTAAATATCAAGGACTCATTGGGCGAATCGCTCTGGAACTGAAATCGGAATGCTCACTCACATTTCCCCTATCTGAAAGTCTGATAAACGCCGGAAAAATGACTAAGTCCCCCAAAAAAATTTTTTTCAACTTTTTTCAAATTTACCCCCGTGGGATATATATTCTACCCACACACATTTGGAACTCTCCTGGGGTACCCTCACACATATTATTCCCTCATTTAGTGGATATTTTCACAAAAAAGTGAAATTTTCAAAAATCCAGAAAATTGGCTGAAAATGACTAAATATCAAGGACTCATTGGGCGAATCGCTCTGGAACTGAAATCGGAATGCTCACTGACATTTCCCCTATCTGAAAGTCTGATAAACGCCGGAAAAATGACTAAGTCCAAAAAAAAATTTGTTCAACTTTTTTTCAATTTTATCCCCGTGGGATATATATTCTACCCACACACATTTGGAACTCTCCTGGGGTACCCTCACACATATTATTCCCTCATTTAGTGGATATTTTCACAAAAAAGTGAAATTTTCAAAAATCCAGAAAATTGGCAGAAAACAACTAGATATCAAGGACTCATTGGGCGAATTGCTCTGGAACTGAAGCCGGAACGCTCACTGACATTTACCCTATCTGAAAGTCTGATAAACGCCGGAAAAATGACTAAGTCCAAAAAAAAATTTTTTTCAACTTTTTTCAATTTTACCCCGTGGGATATATATTCTACCCACACACATTTGGAAATCTCCTGGGGAACCCTCACACATATTATTCCCTCATTTAGTGGATATTTTCACAAAAAAGTGAAATTTTCAAAAATCCAGAAAATTGGCTGAAAACGACTAAATATTTAGGACTCATTGGGCGAATTGCTCTGGAACTAAAATCGGAACGCTCACTGACATTTCCCCTATCTGAAAGTCTGATCAACGCCGGAAAAATGACTAAGTCCCAAAAAAAATTTTTTTTCAACTTTTTTCAATTTTACCACCGTGGGATATATATTCTACCCACACACATTTGGAACTCTTCTGGGGTACCCTCACACATATTATTCCCTCATTTAGTGGATATTTTCACAAAAAAGTGAAATTTTCAAAAATCCAGAAAATTGGCTGAAAACGACTAAATATCAAGGACTCATTGGGCGAATTGCTCTGGAACTGAAATCGGAATGCTCACTGACATTTCCCCTATCTGAAATTCTGATAAACGCCGGAAAAATGACTAAGTCCAAAAAAAATTTTTTTTCAACTTTTTTCAATTTTACCCCGTGGGATATATATTCTACCCACACACATTTGGAACTCTCCTGGGGAACCCTCACACATATTATTCCCTCATTTAGTGGATATTTTCACAAAAAAGTGAAATTTTCAAAAATCCTGAAAATTGGCTGAAAATGGCTAAATATCAAGGACTCAATGGGCGAATCGCTCTGGAACTGAAATCGGAACGCTCACTGACAATTCCCCTATCTGAAAGTCTGATAAACGCCGGAAAAATGACTAAGTCCAAAAAAAAATTTTTTTTCAACTTTTTTCAATTTTACCCCCGTGGGATATATATTCTACCCACACACATTTGGAACTCTCCTGGGGAACCCTCACACATATTATTCCCTCATTTAGTGGATATTTTCACAAAAAAGTGAAATTTTCAAAAATCCAGAAAATTGGCTGAAAATGACTAAATATCAAGGACTCAATGGGCGAATCGCTCTGGAACTGACATCGGAACGCTCACTGACATTTCCCCTATCTGAAAGTCTGATAAACGCCGGAAAAATGACTAAGTCCAAAAAAAAATTTGTTCAACTTTTTTCAATTTTACCCCCGTGGGATATATATTCTACACACACACATTTGGAACTCTCCTGGGGTACCCTCACACATATTATTCCCTCATTTTGTGGATATTTTCACAAAAAAGGGAAATTTTCAAAAATCCAGAAAATTGGCTGAAAACGACTAAATATCAAGGACTCAATGGGCGAATCGCTCTGGAACTGACATCGGAATGCTCACTGACATTTCCCCTATCTGAAAGTCTGATAAACGCCGGAAAAATGACTAAGTCCAAAAAAAAATTTGTTCAACTTTTTTCAATTTTACCCCCGTGGGATATATATTCTACCCACACACATTTGGAACTCTCCTGGGGTACCCTCACACATATTATTCCCTCATTTAGTGGATATTTTCACAAAAAAGTGAAATTTTCAAAAATCCAGAAAATTGGCTGAAAACGACTAAATATCAAGGACTCAGTGGGCGAATTGCTCTGGAACTGAAATCGGAACGCTCACTGACATTTCCCCTATCTGAAAGTCTGATAAACGCCGGAAAAATGACTAAGTCCAAAAAAAATTTTTTTTCAACTTTTTTCAATTTTACCCCGTGGGATATATATTCTACCCACACACATTTGGAACTCTCCTGGGGTACCCTCACACATATTATTCCCTCATTTAGTGTATATTTTCACAAAAAAGTGAAATTTTCAAAAATCCAGAAAATTGGCTGAAAACGACTAAATATCAAGGACTCATTGGGCGAATTGCTCTTGAACTGAATTCGGAACGCTCACTGACAATTCCCCTATCTGAAAGTCTGATAAACGCCGGAAAAATGACTAAGTCCCCAAAAATTTTTTTTTCAACTTTTTTCAAGTTTACCCCGTGGGATATAGATTCTACCCACACACATTTGGAACTCTCCTGGGGTACCCTCACACATATTATTCCCTCATTTAGTGGATATTTTCACAAAAAAGTGAAATTTTCAAAAATCCAGAAAATTGGCTGAAAATGACTAAATATCAAGGACTCATTGGGCAAATCGCTCTGGAACTGAAATCGGAATGCTCACTGACATTTCCCCTATCTGAAAGTCTGATAAACGCCGGAAAAATGACTAAGTCCAAAAAAAAATTTGTTCAACTTTTTTTCAATTTTATCCCCGTGGGATATATATTCTACCCACACACATTTGGAACTCTCCTGGGGTACCCTCACACATATTATTCCCTCATTTAGTGGATATTTTCACAAAAAAGTGAAATTTTCAAAAATCCAGAAAATTGGCAGAAAACAACTAGATATCAAGGACTCATTGGGCGAATTGCTCTGGAACTGAAATCGGAACGCTCACTCACATTTACCCTATCTGAAAGTCTGATAAACGCCGGAAAAATGACTAAGTCCAAAAAAAATTTTTTTTCAACTTTTTTCAATTTTACCCCGTGGGATATATATTCTACCCACACACATTTGGAACTCTCCTGGGGAACCCTCACACATATTATTCCCTCATTTAGTGGATATTTTCACAAAAAAGTGAAATTTTCAAAAATCCAGAAAATTGGCTGAAAACGACTAAATATCAAGGACTCATTGGGCGAATTGCTCTGGAACTGAAATCGGAATGCTCACTGACATTTCTCCTATCTGAAAGTCTGATAAACGCCGGAAAAATGACTAAGTCCAAAAAAAATTTTTTTTCAACTTTTTTCAATTTTACCCCGTGGGATATATATTCTACCCACACACATTTGGAACTCTCCTGGGGAACCCTCACACATATTATTCCCTCATTTAGTGGATATTTTCACAAAAAAGTGAAATTTTCAAAAATCCAGAAAATTGGCTGAAAATGGCTAAATATCAAGGACTCAATGGGCGAATCGCTCTGGAACTGAAATCGGAACGCTCACTGACATTTCCCCTATCTGAAAGTCTGATAAACGCCGGAAAAATGACTAAGTCCAAAAAAAATTTTTTTTCAACTTTTTTCAATTTTACCCCGTGGGATATATATTCTACCCACACACACTTGGAACTCTCCTGGGGAACCCTCACACATATTATTCCCTCATTTAGTTGATATTTTCACAAAAAAGTGAAATTTTCAAAAATCCAGAAAATTGGCTGAAAATGACTAAATATCAAGGACTCAATGGGCGAATCGCTCTGGAACTGAAATCGTAACGCTCACTGACATTTCCCCTATCTGAAAGTCTGATAAACGCCGGAAAAATGACTAAGTCCAAAAAAAAATTTGTTCAACTTTTTTCAATTTTATCCCCGTGGGATATATATTCTACCCACACACATTTGGAACTCTCCTGGGGTACCCTCACACATATTATTCCCTCATTTAGTGGATATTTTCACAAAAAAGTGAAATTTTCAAAAATCCAGAAAATTGGCTGAAAACGACTAAATATCAAGGACTCATTGGGCGAATTGCTCTTGAACTGAATTCGGAACGCTCACTGACGATTCCCCTATCTGAAAGTCTGATAAACGCCGGAAAAATGACTAAGTCCAAAAAAATTTTTTTTTCAACTTTTTTCAAGTTTACCCCGTGGGATATATATTCTACCCACACACATTTGGAACTCTCCTGGGGTACCCTCACACATATTATTCCCTCATTTAGTGGATATTTTCACAAAAAAGTGAAATTTTCAAAAATCCAGAAAATTGGCTGAAAACCACTAGATATCAAGGACTCATTGGGCGAATTGCTCTGGAACTGAAATCGGAACGCTCACTGACATTTACCCTATCTGAAAGTCTGATAACCGCCGGAAAAATGACTAAGTCCAAAAAAAATTTTTTTTCAACTTTTTTCAATTTTACCCCGTGGGATATATATTCTACCCACACACATTTGGAACTCTCCTGGGGTACCCTCACACATATTATTCCCTCATTTTGTGGATATTTTCACAAAAAAGGGAAATTTTCAAAAATCCAGAAAATTGGCTGAAAACGACTAAATATCAAGGACTCAGTGGGCGAATTGCTCTGGAACTGAAATCGGAACGCTCACTGACATTTCCCCTATCTGAAAGTCTGATAAACGCCGGAAAAATGACTAAGTCCAAAAAAAATTTTTTTTCAACTTTTTTCAATTTTACCCCGTGGGATATATATTCTACCCACACACATTTGGAACTCTCCTGGGGTACCCTCACACATATTATTCCCTCATTTAGTGTATATTTTCACAAAAAAGTGAAATTTTCAAAAATCCAGAAAATTGGCTGAAAATGACTAAATATCAAGGACTCAATGGGCGAATCGCTCTGGAACTGAAATCGGAACGCTCACTGACATTTCCCCTATCTGAAAGTCTGATAAACGTCGGAAAAATGACTAAGTCCAAAAAAAAAATTTGTTCAACTTTTTTCAATTTTACCCCCGTGGGATATATATTCTACCCACACACATTTGGAACTCTCCTGGGGTACCCTCACACATATTGTTCCCTCATTTAGTGGATATTTTCACAAAAAAATGAAATTTTCAAAAATCCAGAAAATTGGCTGAAAACGACTAAATATCAAGGACTCATTGGGCGAATTGCTCTGGAACTGAAATCGGAACGCTCACTGACATTTCCCCTATCTGAAAGTCTGATAAACGCCGGAAAAATGACTAAGTCCAAAAAAAATTTTTTTTCAACTTTTTTCAATTTTACCCCGTGGGATATATATTCTACCCACACACATTTGGAACTCTCCTGGGGTACCCTCACACATATTATTCCCTCATTTAGTGGATATTTTCACAAAAAAAGTGAAATTTTCAAAAATCCAGAAAATTGGCTGAAAACGACTAAATATCAAGGACTCATTGGGCGAATCGCTCTGGAACTGAAATCGGAATGCTCACTCACATTTCCCCTATCTGAAAGTCTGATAAACGCCGGAAAAATGACTAAGTCCCCCAAAAAAATTTTTTTCAACTTTTTTCAAATTTACCCCCGTGGGATATATATTCTACCCACACACATTTGGAACTCTCCTGGGGTACCCTCACACATATTATTCCCTCATTTAGTGGATATTTTCACAAAAAAGTGAAATTTTCAAAAATCCAGAAAATTGGCTGAAAACGACTAAATATCAAGGACTCATTGGGCGAATTGCTCTTGAACTGAATTCGGAACGCTCACTGACAATTCCCCTATCTGAAAGTCTGATAAACGCCGGAAAAATGACTAAGTCCCCAAAAATTTTTTTTTCAACTTTTTTCAAGTTTACCCCGTGGGATATAGATTCTACCCACACACATTTGGAACTCTCCTGGGGTACCCTCACACATATTATTCCCTCATTTAGTGGATATTTTCACAAAAAAGTGAAATTTTCAAAAATCCAGAAAATTGGCTGAAAATGACTAAATATCAAGGACTCATTGGGCAAATCGCTCTGGAACTGAAATCGGAATGCTCACTGACATTTCCCCTATCTGAAAGTCTGATAAACGCCGGAAAAATGACTAAGTCCAAAAAAAAATTTGTTCAACTTTTTTTCAATTTTATCCCCGTGGGATATATATTCTACCCACACACATTTGGAACTCTCCTGGGGTACCCTCACACATATTATTCCCTCATTTAGTGGATATTTTCACAAAAAAGTGAAATTTTCAAAAATCCAGAAAATTGGCAGAAAACAACTAGATATCAAGGACTCATTGGGCGAATTGCTCTGGAACTGAAATCGGAACGCTCACTCACATTTACCCTATCTGAAAGTCTGATAAACGCCGGAAAAATGACTAAGTCCAAAAAAAATTTTTTTTCAACTTTTTTCAATTTTACCCCGTGGGATATATATTCTACCCACACACATTTGGAACTCTCCTGGGGAACCCTCACACATATTATTCCCTCATTTAGTGGATATTTTCACAAAAAAGTGAAATTTTCAAAAATCCAGAAAATTGGCTGAAAACGACTAAATATCTAGGACTCATTGGGCGAATTGCTCTGGAACTAAAATCGGAACGCTCACTGACATTTCCCCTATCTGAAAGTCTGATAAACGCCGGAAAAATGACTAAGTCCAAAAAAAATTTTATTTCAACTATTTTCAATTTTACCCCGTGGGATATATATTCTACCCATACACATTTGGAACTCTCCTGGGGTACCCTCACACATATTATTCCGTCATTTAGTGGATATTTTCACAAAAAAGTGAAATTTTCAAAAATCCAGAAAATTGGCTGAAAATGACTAAATATCAAGGACTCATTGGGCGAATCGCTCTGGAACTGAAATCGTAACGCTCACTGACATTTCCCCTATCTGAAAGTCTGATAAACGCCGGAAAAATGACTAAGTCCCAAAAAAAATTTTTTTTCAACTTTTTTCAATTTTACCACCGTGGGATATATATTCTACCCACACACATTTGGAACTCTCCTGGGGTACCCTCACACATATTATTCCCTCATTTAGTGGATATTTTCACAAAAAAGTGAAATTTTCAAAAATCCAGAAAATTGGCTGAAAACGACTAAATATCAAGGACTCATTGGGCGAATTGCTCTGGAACTGAAATCGGAATGCTCACTGACATTTCTCCTATCTGAAAGTCTGATAAACGCCGGAAAAATGACTAAGTCCAAAAAAAATTTTTTTTCAACTTTTTTCAATTTTACCCCGTGGGATATATATTCTACCCACACACATTTGGAACTCTCCTGGGGAACCCTCACACATATTATTCCCTCATTTAGTGGATATTTTCACAAAAAAGTGAAATTTTCAAAAATCCAGAAAATTGGCTGAAAATGGCTAAATATCAAGGACTCAATGGGCGAATCGCTCTGGAACTGAAATCGGAACGCTCACTGACATTTCCCCTATCTGAAAGTCTGATAAACGCCGGAAAAATGACTAAGTCCAAAAAAAATTTTTTTTCAACTTTTTTCAATTTTACCCCGTGGGATATATATTCTACCCACACACACTTGGAACTCTCCTGGGGAACCCTCACACATATTATTCCCTCATTTAGTTGATATTTTCACAAAAAAGTGAAATTTTCAAAAATCCAGAAAATTGGCTGAAAATGACTAAATATCAAGGACTCAATGGGCGAATCGCTCTGGAACTGAAATCGTAACGCTCACTGACATTTCCCCTATCTGAAAGTCTGATAAACGCCGGAAAAATGACTAAGTCCAAAAAAAAATTTGTTCAACTTTTTTCAATTTTATCCCCGTGGGATATATATTCTACCCACACACATTTGGAACTCTCCTGGGGTACCCTCACACATATTATTCCCTCATTTAGTGGATATTTTCACAAAAAAGTGAAATTTTCAAAAATCCAGAAAATTGGCTGAAAACGACTAAATATCAAGGACTCATTGGGCGAATTGCTCTTGAACTGAATTCGGAACGCTCACTGACGATTCCCCTATCTGAAAGTCTGATAAACGCCGGAAAAATGACTAAGTCCAAAAAAATTTTTTTTTCAACTTTTTTCAAGTTTACCCCGTGGGATATATATTCTACCCACACACATTTGGAACTCTCCTGGGGTACCCTCACACATATTATTCCCTCATTTAGTGGATATTTTCACAAAAAAGTGAAATTTTCAAAAATCCAGAAAATTGGCTGAAAACCACTAGATATCAAGGACTCATTGGGCGAATTGCTCTGGAACTGAAATCGGAACGCTCACTGACATTTACCCTATCTGAAAGTCTGATAACCGCCGGAAAAATGACTAAGTCCAAAAAAAATTTTTTTTCAACTTTTTTCAATTTTACCCCGTGGGATATATATTCTACCCACACACATTTGGAACTCTCCTGGGGTACCCTCACACATATTATTCCCTCATTTTGTGGATATTTTCACAAAAAAGGGAAATTTTCAAAAATCCAGAAAATTGGCTGAAAACGACTAAATATCAAGGACTCATTGGGCGAATCGCTCTGGAACTGAAATCGGAATGCTCACTCACATTTCCCCTATCTGAAAGTCTGATAAACAGCGGAAAAATGACTAAGTCCCAAAAAAAATTTTTTTTCAACTTTTTTCAATTTTACCCCCGTGGGCTATATATTCTACCCACACACATTTGGAACTCTCCTGGGGTACCCTCACACATATTATTCCCTCATTTAGTGGATATTTTCACAAAAAAGTGAAATTTTCAAAAATCCAGAAAATTGGCTGAAAATGACTAAATATCAAGGACTCAATGGGCGAATCGCTCTGGAACTGAAATCGGAACGCTCACTGACAATTCCCCTATCTGAAAGTCTGATAAACGTCGGAAAAATGACTAAGTCCAAAAAAAAATTTGTTCAACTTTTTTCAATTTTACCCCGTGGGATATATATTCTACCCACACACATTTGGAACTCTCCTGGGGTACCCTCACACATATTATTCCCTCATTTAGTGTATATTTTCACAAAAAAGTGAAATTTTCAAAAATCCAGAAAATTGGCTGAAAATGACTAAATATCAAGGACTCATTGGGCGAATCGCTCTGGAACTGAAATCGTAACGCTCACTGACATTTCCCATATCTGAAAGTCTGATAAACGCCGGAAAAATGACTAAGTCCAAAAAAAAATTTGTTCAACTTTTTTCAATTTTATCCCCGTGGGATATATATTCTACCCACACACATTTGGAACTCTCCTGGGGTACCCTCACACATATTATTCCCTCATTTACTGGATATTTTCACAAAAAAGTGAAATTTTCAAAAATCCAGAAAATTGGCTGAAAACGACTAAATATCAAGGACTCATTGGGCGAATCGCTCTGGAACTGAAATCGGAATGCTCACTCACATTTCCCCTATCTGAAAGTCTGATAAACGCCGGAAAAATGACTAAGTCCCCCAAAAAAATTTTTTTCAACTTTTTTCAAATTTACCCCCGTGGGATATATATTCTACCCACACACATTTGGAACTCTCCTGGGGTACCCTCACACATATTATTCCCTCATTTAGTGGATATTTTCACAAAAAAGTGAAATTTTCAAAAATCCAGAAAATTGGCTGAAAACGACTAAATATCAAGGACTCATTGGGCGAATCGCTCTGGAACTGAAATCGGAACGCTCACTGACATTTACCCTATCTGAAAGTCTGATAAACGCCGGAAAAATGACTAAGTCCAAAAAAAATTTTTTTTCAACTTTTTTCAATTTTACCCCGTGGGATATATATTCTACCCACACACATTTGGAACTCTCCTGGGGAACCCTGACACATATTATTCCCTCATTTAGTGGATATTTTCACAAAAAAGTGAAATTTTCAAAAATCCAGAAAATTGGCTGAAAACCACTAGATATCAAGGACTCATTGGGCGAATTGCTCTGGAACTGAAATCGGAACGCTCACTGACATTTACCCTATCTGAAAGTCTGATAACCGCCGGAAAAATGACTAAGTCCAAAAAAAATTTTTTTTCAACTTTTTTCAATTTTACCCCGTGGGATATATATTCTACCCACACACATTTGGAACTCTCCTGGGGTACCCTCACACATATTATTCCCTCATTTTGTGGATATTTTCACAAAAAAGGGAAATTTTCAAAAATCCAGAAAATTGGCTGAAAACGACTAAATATCAAGGACTCATTGGGCGAATCGCTCTGGAACTGAAATCGGAATGCTCACTCACATTTCCCCTATCTGAAAGTCTGATAAACAGCGGAAAAATGACTAAGTCCCAAAAAAAATTTTTTTTCAACTTTTTTCAATTTTACCCCCGTGGGCTATATATTCTACCCACACACATTTGGAACTCTCCTGGGGTACCCTCACACATATTATTCCCTCATTTAGTGGATATTTTCACAAAAAAGTGAAATTTTCAAAAATCCAGAAAATTGGCTGAAAATGACTAAATATCAAGGACTCAATGGGCGAATCGCTCTGGAACTGAAATCGGAACGCTCACTGACAATTCCCCTATCTGAAAGTCTGATAAACGTCGGAAAAATGACTAAGTCCAAAAAAAAATTTGTTCAACTTTTTTCAATTTTACCCCGTGGGATATATATTCTACCCACACACATTTGGAACTCTCCTGGGGTACCCTCACACATATTATTCCCTCATTTAGTGTATATTTTCACAAAAAAGTGAAATTTTCAAAAATCCAGAAAATTGGCTGAAAATGACTAAATATCAAGGACTCATTGGGCGAATCGCTCTGGAACTGAAATCGTAACGCTCACTGACATTTCCCATATCTGAAAGTCTGATAAACGCCGGAAAAATGACTAAGTCCAAAAAAAAATTTGTTCAACTTTTTTCAATTTTATCCCCGTGGGATATATATTCTACCCACACACATTTGGAACTCTCCTGGGGTACCCTCACACATATTATTCCCTCATTTACTGGATATTTTCACAAAAAAGTGAAATTTTCAAAAATCCAGAAAATTGGCTGAAAACGACTAAATATCAAGGACTCATTGGGCGAATCGCTCTGGAACTGAAATCGGAATGCTCACTCACATTTCCCCTATCTGAAAGTCTGATAAACGCCGGAAAAATGACTAAGTCCCCCAAAAAAATTTTTTTCAACTTTTTTCAAATTTACCCCCGTGGGATATATATTCTACCCACACACATTTGGAACTCTCCTGGGGTACCCTCACACATATTATTCCCTCATTTAGTGGATATTTTCACAAAAAAGTGAAATTTTCAAAAATCCAGAAAATTGGCTGAAAACGACTAAATATCAAGGACTCATTGGGCGAATCGCTCTGGAACTGAAATCGGAACGCTCACTGACATTTACCCTATCTGAAAGTCTGATAAACGCCGGAAAAATGACTAAGTCCAAAAAAAATTTTTTTTCAACTTTTTTCAATTTTACCCCGTGGGATATATATTCTACCCACACACATTTGGAACTCTCCTGGGGAACCCTGACACATATTATTCCCTCATTTAGTGGATATTTTCACAAAAAAGTGAAATTTTCAAAAATCCAGAAAATTGGCTGAAAACGACTAAATATCTAGGACTCATTGGGCGAATTGCTCTGGAACTAAAATCGGAACGCTCACTGACATTTCCCCTATCTGAAAGTCTGATAAACGCCGGAAAAATGACTAAGTCCAAAAAAATTTTTATTTCAACTATTTTCAATTTTACCCCGTGGGATATATATTCTACCCATACACATTTGGAACTCTCCTGGGGAACCCTCACACATATTATTCCCTCATTTAGTGGATATTTTCACAAAAAAGTGAAATTTTCAAAAATCCAGAAAATTGGCTGAAAATGACTAAATATCAAGGACTCAATGGGCGAATCGCTCTGGAACTGAAATCGTAACGCTCACTGACATTTCCCCTATGTGAAAGTCTGATAAACGCCGGAAAAATGACTAAGTCCAAAAAAAAATTTGTTCAACTTTTTTCAATTTTACCCCCGTGGGATATATAGTCTACCCACACACATTTGGAACTCTCCTGGGGTACCCTCACACATATTATTCCCTCATTTTGTGGATATTTTCACAAAAAAGGGAAATTTTCAAAAATCCGGAAAATTGGCTGAAAACGACTAAATATCAAGGACTCATTGGGCGAATCGCTCTGGAACTGAAATCGGAATGCTCACTCACATTTCCCCTATCTGAAAGTCTGATAAACGCCGGAAAAATGACTAAGTCCCCCAAAAAAATTTTTTTCAACTTTTTTCAAATTTACCCCCGTGGGATATATATTCTACCCACACACATTTGGAACTCTCCTGGGGTACCCTCACACATATTATTCCCTCATTTAGTGGATATTTTCACAAAAAAGTGAAATTTTCAAAAATCCAGAAAATTGGCTGAAAATGACTAAATATCAAGGACTCATTGGGCGAATCGCTCTGGAACTGAAATCGGAACGCTCACTGACATTTACCCTATCTGAAAGTCTGATAAACGCCGGAAAAATGACTAAGTCCAAAAAAAATTTTTTTTCAACTTTTTTCAATTTTACCCCGTGGGATATATATTCTACCCACACACATTTGGAACTCTCCTGGGGAACCCTGACACATATTATTCCCTCATTTAGTGGATATTTTCACAAAAAAGTGAAATTTTCAAAAATCCAGAAAATTGGCTGAAAACGACTAAATATCTAGGACTCATTGGGCGAATTGCTCTGGAACTAAAATCGGAACGCTCACTGACATTTCCCCTATCTGAAAGTCTGATAAACGCCGGAAAAATGACTAAGTCCAAAAAAATTTTTATTTCAACTATTTTCAATTTTACCCCGTGGGATATATATTCTACCCATACACATTTGGAACTCTCCTGGGGTACCCTCACACATATTATTCCCTCATTTAGTGGATATTTTCACAAAAAAGTGAAATTTTCAAAAATCCAGAAAATTGGCTGAAAACGACTAAATATCAAGGACTCATTGGGCGAATTGCTCTTGAACTGAATTTGGAACGCTCACTGACAATTCCCCTATCTGAAAGTCTGATAAACGCCGGAAAAATGACTAAGTCCCCCAAAATTTTTTTTTCAACTTTTTTCAAGTTTACCCCGTGGGATATATATTCTACCCACACACATTTGGAACTCTCCTGGGGTACCCTCACACATATTATTCCCTCATTTAGTGGATATTTTCACAAAAAAGTGAAATTTTCAAAAATCCAGAAAATTGGCTGAAAATGACTAAATATCAAGGACTCATTGGGCGAATCGCTCTGGAACTGAAATCGGAATGCTCACTGACATTTCCCCTATCTGAAAGTCTGATAAACGCCGGAAAAATGACTAAGTCCAAAAAAAAATTTGTTCAACTTTTTTTCAATTTTATCCCCGTGGGATATATATTCTACCCACACACATTTGGAACTCTCCTGGGGTACCCTCACACATATTATTCCCTCATTTAGTGGATATTTTCACAAAAAAGTGAAATTTTCAAAAATCCAGAAAATTGGCAGAAAACAACTAGATATCAAGGACTCATTGGGCGAATTGCTCTGGAACTGAAATCGGAACGCTCACTGACATTTAACCTATCTGAAAGTCTGATAAACGCCGGAAAAATGACTAAGTCCAAAAAAAAATTTTTTTCAACTTTTTTCAATTTTACCCCATGGGATATATATTCTACCCACACACATTTGGAACTCTCCTGGGGAACCCTCACACATATTATTCCCTCATTTAGTGGATATTTTCACAAAAAAGTGAAATTTTCAAAAATCCAGAAAATTGGCTGAAAACGACTAAATATCTAGGACTCATTGGGCGAATTGCTCTGGAACTAAAATCGGAACGCTCACTGACATTTCCCCTATCTGAAAGTCTGATCAACGCCGGAAAAATGACTAAGTCCCAAAAAAAATTTTTTTTCAACTTTTTTCAATTTTACCACCGTGGGATATATATTCTACCCACACACATTTGGAACTCTTCTGGGGTACCCTCACACATATTATTCCCTCATTTAGTGGATATTTTCACAAAAAAGTGAAATTTTCAAAAATCCAGAAAATTGGCTGAAAACGACTAAATATCAAGGACTCATTGGGCGAATTGCTCTGGAACTGAAATCGGAATGCTCACTGACATTTCCCCTATCTGAAAGTCTGATAAACGCCGGAAAAATGACTAAGTCCAAAAAAAATTTTTTTTCAACTTTTTTCAATTTTACCCCGTGGGATATATATTCTACCCACACATATTTGGAACTCTCCTGATGAACCCTCACACATATTATTCCCTCATTTAGTGGATATTTTCACAAAAAAGTGAAATTTTCAAAAATCCAGAAAATTGGCTGAAAATGGCTAAATATCAAGGACTCAATGGGCGAATCGCTCTGGAACTGAAATCGGAACGCTCACTGACATTTCCCCTATCTGAAAGTCTGATAAACGTCGGGAAAATGACTAAGTCCAAAAAAAAATTTGTTCAACTTTTTTCAATTTTACCCCGTGGGATATATATTCTACCCACACACATTTGGAACTCTCCTGGGGTACCCTCACACATATTATTCCCTCATTTAGTGTATATTTTCACAAAAAAGTGAAATTTTCAAAAATCCAGAAAATTGGCTGAAAATGACTAAATATCAAGGACTCATTGGGCGAATCGCTCTGGAACTGAAATCGTAACGCTCACTGACATTTCCCATATCTGAAAGTCTGATAAACGCCGGAAAAATGACTAAGTCCAAAAAAAAATTTGTTCAACTTTTTTCAATTTTATCCCCGTGGGATATATATTCTACCCACACACATTTGGAACTCTCCTGGGGTACCCTCACACATATTATTCCCTCATTTAGTGGATATTTTCACAAAAAAGTGAAATTTTCAAAAATCCAGAAAATTGGCTGAAAACGACTAAATATCAAGGACTCATTGGGCGAATCGCTCTGGAACTGAAATCGGAATGCTCACTCACATTTCCCCTATCTGAAAGTCTGATAAACGCCGGAAAAATGACTAAGTCCCCCAAAAAAATTTTTTTCAACTTTTTTCAAATTTACCCCCGTGGGATATATATTCTACCCACACACATTTGGAACTCTCCTGGGGTACCCTCACACATATTATTCCCTCATTTAGTGGATATTTTCACAAAAAAGTGAAATTTTCAAAAATCCAGAAAATTGGCTGAAAACGACTAAATATCAAGGACTCATTGGGCGAATTGCTCTTGAACTGAATTCGGAACGCTCACTGACAATTCCCCTATCTGAAAGTCTGATAAACGCCGGAAAAATGACTAAGTCCCCAAAAATTTTTTTTTCAACTTTTTTCAAGTTTACCCCGTGGGATATATATTCTACCCACACACATTTGGAACTCTCCTGGGGTACCCTCACACATATTATTCCCTCATTTAGTGGATATTTTCACAAAAAAGTGAAATTTTCAAAAATCCAGAAAATTGGCTGAAAATGACTAAATATCAAGGACTCATTGGGCGAATCGCTCTGGAACTGAAATCGGAATGCTCACTGACATTTCCCCTATCTGAAAGTCTGATAAACGCCGGAAAAATGACTAAGTCCAAAAAAAAATTTGTTCAACTTTTTTTCAATTTTATCCCCGTGGGATATATATTCTACCCACACACATTTGGAACTCTCCTGGGGTACCCTCACACATATTATTCCCTCATTTAGTGGATATTTTCACAAAAAAGTGAAATTTTCAAAAATCCAGAAAATTGGCAGAAAACAACTAGATATCAAGGACTCATTGGGCGAATTGCTCTGGAACTGAAATCGGAACGCTCACTGACATTTACCCTATCTGAAAGTCTGATAAACGCCGGAAAAATGACTAAGTCCAAAAAAAAATTTTTTTCAACTTTTTTCAATTTTACCCCGTGGGATATATATTCTACCCACACACATTTGGAACTCTCCTGGGGAACCCTCACACATATTATTCCCTCATTTAGTGGATATTTTCACAAAAAAGTGAAATTTTCAAAAATCCAGAAAATTGGCTGAAAACGACTAAATATCTAGGACTCATTGGGCGAATTGCTCTGGAACTAAAATCGGAACGCTCACTGACATTTCCCCTATCTGAAAGTCTGATCAACGCCGGAAAAATGACTAAGTCCCAAAAAAAATTTTTTTTCAACTTTTTTCAATTTTACCACCGTGGGATATATATTCTACCCACACACATTTGGAACTCTTCTGGGGTACCCTCACACATATTATTCCCTCATTTAGTGGATATTTTCACAAAAAAGTGAAATTTTCAAAAATCCAGAAAATTGGCTGAAAACGACTAAATATCAAGGACTCATTGGGCGAATTGCTCTGGAACTGAAATCGGAATGCTCACTGACATTTCCCCTATCTGAAAGTCTGATAAACGCCGGAAAAATGACTAAGTCCAAAAAAAATTTTTTTTCAACTTTTTTCAATTTTACCCCGTGGGATATATATTCTACCCACACACATTTGGAACTCTCCTGGGGAACCCTCACACATATTATTCCCTCATTTAGTGGATATTTTCACAAAAAAGTGAAATTTTCAAAAATCCAGAAAATTGGCTGAAAATGGCTAAATATCAAGGACTCAATGGGCGAATCGCTCTGGAACTGAAATCGGAACGCTCACTGACAATTCCCCTATCTGAAAGTCTGATAAACGCCGGAAAAATGACTAAGTCCAAAAAAATATTTGTTCAACTTTTTTCAATTTTACCCCCGTGGGATATATATTCTACCCACACACATTTGGAACTCTCCTGGGGTACCCTCACACATATTATTCCCTCATTTAGTGGATATTTTCACAAAAAAGTGAAATTTTCAAAAATCCAGAAAATTGGCTGAAAACGACTAAATATCAAGGACTCATTGGGCGAATTGCTCTGGAACTGAAATCGGAACGCTCACTGACATTTCCCCTATCTGAAAGTCTGATAAACGTCGGAAAAATGACTAAGTCCAAAAAATTTTTTTTTTCAACTTTTTTCAAGTTTACCCCGTGGGATATATATTCTGCCCACACACATTTGGAACTCTCCTGGGGTACCCTCACACATATTATTCCCTCATTTAGTGGATATTTTCACAAAAAAGTGACATTTTCAAAAATCCAGAAAATTGGCTGAAAACGACTAGATATCAAGGACTCATTGGGCGAATTGCTCTGGAACTGAAATCGGAACGCTCACTGACATTTACCCTATCTGAAAGTCTGATAACCGCCGGAAAAATGACTAAGTCCAAAAAAAATTTTTTTTCAACTTTTTTCAATTTTACCCCGTGGGATATATATTCTACCCACACACATTTGGAACTCTCCTGGGGAACCCTCACACATATTATTCCCTCATTTAGTGGATATTTTCACAAAAAAGTGAAATTTTCAAAAATCCAGAAAATTGGCTGAAAATGACTAAATATCAAGGACTCAATGGGCGAATCGCTCTGGAACTGACATCGGAACGCTCACTGACATTTCCCCTATCTGAAAGTCTGATAAACGCCGGAAAAATGACTAAGTCCAAAAAAAAATTTGATCAACTTTTTTCAATTTTACCCCGTGGGATATATATTCTACCCACACACATTTGGAACTCTCCTGGGGTACCCTCACACATATTATTCCCTCATTTAGTGTATATTTTCACAAAAAAGTGAAATTTTCAAAAATCCAGAAAATTGGCTGAAAATGACTAAATATCAAGGACTCATTGGGCGAATCGCTCTGGAACTGAAATCGTAACGCTCACTGACATTTCCCATATCTGAAAGTCTGATAAACGCCGGAAAAATGACTAAGTCCAAAAAAAAATTTGTTCAACTTTTTTCAATTTTATCCCCGTGGGATATATATTCTACCCACACACATTTGGAACTCTCCTGGGGTACCCTCACACATATTATTCCCTCATTTACTGGATATTTTCACAAAAATGTGAAATTTTCAAAAATCCAGAAAATTGGCTGAAAACGACTAAATATCAAGGACTCATTGGGCGAATCGCTCTGGAACTGAAATCGGAATGCTCACTCACATTTCCCCTATCTGAAAGTCTGATAAACGCCGGAAAAATGACTAAGTCCCCCAAAAAAATTTTTTTCAACTTTTTTCAAATTTACCCCCGTGGGATATATATTCTACCCACACACATTTGGAACTCTCCTGGGGTACCCTCACACATATTATTCCCTCATTTAGTGGATATTTTCACAAAAAAGTGAAATTTTCAAAAATCCAGAAAATTGGCTGAAAATGACTAAATATCAAGGACTCATTGGGCGAATCGCTCTGGAACTGAAATCGGAACGCTCACTGACATTTCCCATATCTGAAAGTCTGATAAACGCCGGAAAAATGACTAAGTCCAAAAAAATTTTTATTTCAACTATTTTCAATTTTACCCCGTGGGATATATATTCTACCCATACACATTTGGAACTCTCCTGGGGAACCCTCACACATATTATTCCCTCATTTAGTGGATATTTTCACAAAAAAGTGAAATTTTCAAAAATCCAGAAAATTGGCTGAAAATGACTAAATATCAAGGACTCAATGGGCGAATCGCTCTGGAACTGAAATCGTAACGCTCACTGACATTTCCCCTATGTGAAAGTCTGATAAACGCCGGAAAAATGACTAAGTCCAAAAAAAAATTTGTTCAACTTTTTTCAATTTTACCCCCGTGGGATATATAGTCTACCCACACACATTTGGAACTCTCCTGGGGTACCCTCACACATATTATTCCCTCATTTAGTGGATATTTTCACAAAAAAGTGAAATTTTCAAAAATCCAGAAAATTGGCTGAAAACGACTAAATATCAAGGACTCATTGGGCGAATTGCTCTTGAACTGAATTCGGAACGCTCACTGACAATTCCCCTATCTGAAAGTCTGATAAACGCCGGAAAAATGACTAAGTCCCCAAAAATTTTTTTTTCAACTTTTTTCAAGTTTACCCCGTGGGATATATATTCTACCCACACACATTTGGAACTCTCCTGGGGTACCCTCACACATATTATTCCCTCATTTAGTGGATATTTTCACAAAAAAGTGAAATTTTCAAAAATCCAGAAAATTGGCTGAAAATGACTAAATATCAAGGACTCATTGGGCGAATCGCTCTGGAACTGAAATCGGAATGCTCACTGACATTTCCCCTATCTGAAAGTCTGATAAACGCCGGAAAAATGACTAAGTCCAAAAAAAAATTTGTTCAACTTTTTTTCAATTTTATCCCCGTGGGATATATATTCTACCCACACACATTTGGAACTCTCCTGGGGTACCCTCACACATATTATTCCCTCATTTAGTGGATATTTTCACAAAAAAGTGAAATTTTCAAAAATCCAGAAAATTGGCAGAAAACAACTAGATATCAAGGACTCATTGGGCGAATTGCTCTGGAACTGAAATCGGAACGCTCACTGACATTTAACCTATCTGAAAGTCTGATAAACGCCGGAAAAATGACTAAGTCCAAAAAAAAATTTTTTTCAACTTTTTTCAATTTTACCCCATGGGATATATATTCTACCCACACACATTTGGAACTCTCCTGGGGAACCCTCACACATATTATTCCCTCATTTAGTGGATATTTTCACAAAAAAGTGAAATTTTCAAAAATCCAGAAAATTGGCTGAAAACGACTAAATATCTAGGACTCATTGGGCGAATTGCTCTGGAACTAAAATCGGAACGCTCACTGACATTTCCCCTATCTGAAAGTCTGATCAACGCCGGAAAAATGACTAAGTCCCAAAAAAAATTTTTTTTCAACTTTTTTCAATTTTACCACCGTGGGATATATATTCTACCCACACACATTTGGAACTCTTCTGGGGTACCCTCACACATATTATTCCCTCATTTAGTGGATATTTTCACAAAAAAGTGAAATTTTCAAAAATCCAGAAAATTGGCTGAAAACGACTAAATATCAAGGACTCATTGGGCGAATTGCTCTGGAACTGAAATCGGAATGCTCACTGACATTTCCCCTATCTGAAAGTCTGATAAACGCCGGAAAAATGACTAAGTCCAAAAAAAATTTTTTTTCAACTTTTTTCAATTTTACCCCGTGGGATATATATTCTACCCACACACATTTGGAACTCTCCTGATGAACCCTCACACATATTATTCCCTCATTTAGTGGATATTTTCACAAAAAAGTGAAATTTTCAAAAATCCAGAAAATTGGCTGAAAATGGCTAAATATCAAGGACTCAATGGGCGAATCGCTCTGGAACTGAAATCGGAACGCTCACTGACATTTCCCCTATCTGAAAGTCTGATAAACGTCGGAAAAATGACTAAGTCCAAAAAAAAATTTGTTCAACTTTTTTCAATTTTACCCCGTGGGATATATATTCTACCCACACACATTTGGAACTCTCCTGGGGTACCCTCACACATATTATTCCCTCATTTAGTGTATATTTTCACAAAAAAGTGAAATTTTCAAAAATCCAGAAAATTGGCTGAAAATGACTAAATATCAAGGACTCATTGGGCGAATCGCTCTGGAACTGAAATCGTAACGCTCACTGACATTTCCCATATCTGAAAGTCTGATAAACGCCGGAAAAATGACTAAGTCCAAAAAAAAATTTGTTCAACTTTTTTCAATTTTATCCCCGTGGGATATATATTCTACCCACACACATTTGGAACTCTCCTGGGGTACCCTCACACATATTATTCCCTCATTTAGTGGATATTTTCACAAAAAAGTGAAATTTTCAAAAATCCAGAAAATTGGCTGAAAACGACTAAATATCAAGGACTCATTGGGCGAATCGCTCTGGAACTGAAATCGGAATGCTCACTCACATTTCCCCTATCTGAAAGTCTGATAAACGCCGGAAAAATGACTAAGTCCCCCAAAAAAATTTTTTTCAACTTTTTTCAAATTTACCCCCGTGGGATATATATTCTACCCACACACATTTGGAACTCTCCTGGGGTACCCTCACACATATTATTCCCTCATTTAGTGGATATTTTCACAAAAAAGTGAAATTTTCAAAAATCCAGAAAATTGGCTGAAAACGACTAAATATCAAGGACTCATTGGGCGAATTGCTCTTGAACTGAATTCGGAACGCTCACTGACAATTCCCCTATCTGAAAGTCTGATAAACGCCGGAAAAATGACTAAGTCCCCAAAAATTTTTTTTTCAACTTTTTTCAAGTTTACCCCGTGGGATATATATTCTACCCACACACATTTGGAACTCTCCTGGGGTACCCTCACACATATTATTCCCTCATTTAGTGGATATTTTCACAAAAAAGTGAAATTTTCAAAAATCCAGAAAATTGGCTGAAAATGACTAAATATCAAGGACTCATTGGGCGAATCGCTCTGGAACTGAAATCGGAATGCTCACTGACATTTCCCCTATCTGAAAGTCTGATAAACGCCGGAAAAATGACTAAGTCCAAAAAAAAATTTGTTCAACTTTTTTTCAATTTTATCCCCGTGGGATATATATTCTACCCACACACATTTGGAACTCTCCTGGGGTACCCTCACACATATTATTCCCTCATTTAGTGGATATTTTCACAAAAAAGTGAAATTTTCAAAAATCCAGAAAATTGGCAGAAAACAACTAGATATCAAGGACTCATTGGGCGAATTGCTCTGGAACTGAAATCGGAACGCTCACTGACATTTACCCTATCTGAAAGTCTGATAAACGCCGGAAAAATGACTAAGTCCAAAAAAAAATTTTTTTCAACTTTTTTCAATTTTACCCCGTGGGATATATATTCTACCCACACACATTTGGAACTCTCCTGGGGAACCCTCACACATATTATTCCCTCATTTAGTGGATATTTTCACAAAAAAGTGAAATTTTCAAAAATCCAGAAAATTGGCTGAAAACGACTAAATATCTAGGACTCATTGGGCGAATTGCTCTGGAACTAAAATCGGAACGCTCACTGACATTTCCCCTATCTGAAAGTCTGATCAACGCCGGAAAAATGACTAAGTCCCAAAAAAAATTTTTTTTCAACTTTTTTCAATTTTACCACCGTGGGATATATATTCTACCCACACACATTTGGAACTCTTCTGGGGTACCCTCACACATATTATTCCCTCATTTAGTGGATATTTTCACAAAAAAGTGAAATTTTCAAAAATCCAGAAAATTGGCTGAAAACGACTAAATATCAAGGACTCATTGGGCGAATTGCTCTGGAACTGAAATCGGAATGCTCACTGACATTTCCCCTATCTGAAAGTCTGATAAACGCCGGAAAAATGACTAAGTCCAAAAAAAATTTTTTTTCAACTTTTTTCAATTTTACCCCGTGGGATATATATTCTACCCACACACATTTGGAACTCTCCTGGGGAACCCTCACACATATTATTCCCTCATTTAGTGGATATTTTCACAAAAAAGTGAAATTTTCAAAAATCCAGAAAATTGGCTGAAAATGGCTAAATATCAAGGACTCAATGGGCGAATCGCTCTGGAACTGAAATCGGAACGCTCACTGACAATTCCCCTATCTGAAAGTCTGATAAACGCCGGAAAAATGACTAAGTCCAAAAAAAAATTTGTTCAACTTTTTTCAATTTTACCCCCGTGGGATATATATTCTACCCACACACATTTGGAACTCTCCTGGGGTACCCTCACACATATTATTCCCTCATTTAGTGGATATTTTCACAAAAAAGTGAAATTTTCAAAAATCCAGAAAATTGGCTGAAAACGACTAAATATCAAGGACTCATTGGGCGAATTGCTCTGGAACTGAAATCGGAACGCTCACTGACATTTCCCCTATCTGAAAGTCTGATAAACGTCGGAAAAATGACTAAGTCCAAAAAAAAAATTTGTTCAACTTTTTTCAATTTTACCCCCGTGTGATATATATTCTACCCACACACATTTGGAACTCTCCTGGGGTACCCTCACACATATTATTCCCTCATTTAGTGGATATTTTCACAAAAAAGTGAAATTTTCAAAAATCCAGAAAATTGGCTGAAAACGACTAAATATCAAGGACTCATTGGGCGAATTGCTCTTGAACTGAATTCGGAACGCTCACTGATGATTCCCCTATCTGAAAGTCTGATAAACGCCGGAAAAATGACTAAGTCCAAAAAAATTTTTTTTTCAACTTTTTTCAAGTTTACCCCGTGGGATATATATTCTGCCCACACACATTTGGAACTCTCCTGGGGTACCCTCACACATATTATTCCCTCATTTAGTGGATATTTTCACAAAAAAGTGACATTTTCAAAAATCCAGAAAATTGGCTGAAAACGACTAGATATCAAGGACTCATTGGGCGAATTGCTCTGGAACTGAAATCGGAACGCTCACTGACATTTACCCTATCTGAAAGTCTGATAACCGCCGGAAAAATGACTAAGTCCAAAAAAAATTTTTTTTCAACTTTTTTCAATTTTACCCCGTGGGATATATATTCTACCCACACACATTTGGAACTCTCCTGGGGAACCCTCACACATATTATTCCCTCATTTAGTGGATATTTTCACAAAAAAGTGAAATTTTCAAAAATCCAGAAAATTGGCTGAAAATGACTAAATATCAAGGACTCAATGGGCGAATCGCTCTGGAACTGACATCGGAACGCTCACTGACATTTCCCCTATCTGAAAGTCTGATAAACGCCGGAAAAATGACTAAGTCCAAAAAAAAATTTGATCAACTTTTTTCAATTTTACCCCCGTGGGATATATATTCTACACACACACATTTGGAACTCTCCTGGGGTACCCTCACACATATTATTCCCTCATTTTGTGGATATTTTCACAAAAAAGGGAAATTTTCAAAAATCCAGAAAATTGGCTGAAAACGACTAAATATCAAGGACTCAATGGGCGAATCGCTCTGGAACTGACATCGGAATGCTCACTGACATTTCCCCTATCTGAAAGTCTGATAAACGCCGGAAAAATGACTAAGTCCAAAAAAAAATTTGTTCAACTTTTTTCAATTTTACCCCCGTGGGATATATATTCTACCCACACACATTTGGAACTCTCCTGGGGTACCCTCACACATATTATTCCCTCATTTAGTGGATATTTTCACAAAAAAGTGAAATTTTCAAAAATCCAGAAAATTGGCTGAAAACGACTAAATATCAAGGACTCAGTGGGCGAATTGCTCTGGAACTGAAATCGGAACGCTCACTGACATTTCCCCTATCTGAAAGTCTGATAAACGCCGGAAAAATGACTAAGTCCAAAAAAAATTTTTTTTCAACTTTTTTCAATTTTACCCCGTGGGATATATATTCTACCCACACACATTTGGAACTCTCCTGGGGTACCCTCACACATATTATTCCCTCATTTAGTGGATATTTTCACAAAAAAGTGAAATTTTCAAAAATCCAGAAAATTGGCTGAAAATGACTAAATATCAAGGACTCAATGGGCGTATCGCTCTGGAACTGAAATCGGAACGCTCACTGACATTTCCCCTATCTGAAAGTCTGATAAACGTCGGAAAAATGACTAAGTCCAAAAAAAAAATTTGTTCAACTTTTTTCAATTTTACCCCCGTGTGATATATATTCTACCCACACACATTTGGAACTCTCCTGGGGTACCCTCACACATATTATTCCCTCATTTAGTGGATATTTTCACAAAAAAGTGAAATTTTCAAAAATCCAGAAAATTGGCTGAAAACGACTAAATATCAAGGACTCATTGGGCGAATTGCTCTTGAACTGAATTCGGAACGCTCACTGATGATTCCCCTATCTGAAAGTCTGATAAACGCCGGAAAAATGACTAAGTCCAAAAAAATTTTTTTTTCAACTTTTTTCAAGTTTACCCCGTGGGATATATATTCTACCCACACACATTTGGAACTCTCCTGGGGTACCCTCACACATATTATTCCCTCATTTAGTGGATATTTTCACAAAAAAGTGACATTTTCAAAAATCCAGAAAATTGGCTGAAAACGACTAGATATCAAGGACTCATTGGGCGAATTGCTCTGGAACTGAAATCGGAACGCTCACTGACATTTACCCTATCTGAAAGTCTGATAACCGCCGGAAAAATGACTAAGTCCAAAAAAAATTTTTTTTCAACTTTTTTCAATTTTACCCCGTGGGATATATATTCTACCCACACACATTTGGAACTCTCCTGGGGAACCCTCACACATATTATTCCCTCATTTAGTGGATATTTTCACAAAAAAGTGAAATTTTCAAAAATCCAGAAAATTGGCTGAAAATGACTAAATATCAAGGACTCAATGGGCGAATCGCTCTGGAACTGACATCGGAACGCTCACTGACATTTCCCCTATCTGAAAGTCTGATAAACGCCGGAAAAATGACTAAGTCCAAAAAAAAATTTGTTCAACTTTTTTCAATTTTACCCCCGTGGGATATATATTCTACACACACACATTTGGAACTCTCCTGGGGTACCCTCACACATATTATTCCCTCATTTTGTGGATATTTTCACAAAAAAGGGAAATTTTCAAAAATCCAGAAAATTGGCTGAAAACGACTAAATATCAAGGACTCAATGGGCGAATCGCTCTGGAACTGACATCGGAATGCTCACTGACATTTCCCCTATCTGAAAGTCTGATAAACGCCGGAAAAATGACTAAGTCCAAAAAAAAATTTGTTCAACTTTTTTCAATTTTACCCCCGTGGGATATATATTCTACCCACACACATTTGGAACTCTCCTGGGGTACCCTCACACATATTATTCCCTCATTTAGTGGATATTTTCACAAAAAAGTGAAATTTTCAAAAATCCAGAAAATTGGCTGAAAACGACTAAATATCAAGGACTCAGTGGGCGAATTGCTCTGGAACTGAAATCGGAACGCTCACTGACATTTCCCCTATCTGAAAGTCTGATAAACGCCGGAAAAATGACTAAGTCCAAAAAAAATTTTTTTTCAACTTTTTTCAATTTTACCCCGTGGGATATATATTCTACCCACACACATTTGGAACTCTCCTGGGGTACCCTCACACATATTATTCCCTCATTTAGTGGATATTTTCACAAAAAAGTGAAATTTTCAAAAATCCAGAAAATTGGCTGAAAACGACTAAATATCAAGGACTCATTGGGCGAATCGCTCTGGAACTGAAGTCGGAACGCTCACTGACATTTCCCCTATCTGAAAGTCTGATAAACGCCGGAAAAATGACTAAGTCCAAAAAAAATTTTTTTTAAACTTTTTTCAATTTTACCACGTGGGATATATATTCTACCCACACACATTTGGAACTCTCCTATGGTACCCTCACACATATTATTCCCTTGTTTAGTGGATATTTTCACAAAAAAGTGAAATTTTCAAAAATCCAGAGAATTGGCTGAAAACGACTAAATATCAAGGACTCATTGGGCGAATTGCTCTGGAACTGAAATCGGAATGCTCACTGACATTTCCCCTATCTGAAAGTCTGATAAATGCCGGAAAAATTACTAAGTCCAAAAAAAAATTTGTTCAACTTTTTTCAATTTTACCCCCGTGGGATATATATTCTACCCACACACATTTGGAACTCTCCTGGGGTACCCTCACACATATTATTCCCTCATTTAGTGGATATTTTCACAAAAAAGTGAAATTTTCAAAAATCCAGAAAATTGGCTGAAAACGACTAAATATCAACGACTCATTGGGCGAATCGCTCTGGAACTGAAATCGGAATGCTCACTGACATTTCCCCTATCTGAAAGTCTGATAAACGCCGGAAAAATGAATAAGTCCAAAAAAAATTTTTTTTCAACTTTTTTCAATTTTACACCGTGGGATATATATTCTACCCACACACATTTGGAACTCTCCTATGGTACCCTCACACATATTATTCCCTCGTTTAGTGGATATTTTCACAAAAAAGTGAAATTTTCAAAAATCCAGAAAATTGGCTGAAAATGACTAAATATCAAGGACTCAATGGGCGAATCGCTCTGGAACTGACATCGGAACGCTCACTGACATTTCCCCTATCTGAAAGTCTGATAAACGCCGGAAAAATGACTAAGTCCAAAAAAAAATTTGTTCAACTTTTTTCAATTTTACCCCCGTGGGATATATATTCTACACACACACATTTGGAACTCTCCTGGGGTACCCTCACACATATTATTCCCTCATTTAGTGGATATTTTCACAAAAAAGTGAAATTTTCAAAAATCCAGAAAATTGGCTGAAAATGACTAAATATCAAGGACTCAATGGGCGAATCGCTCTGGAACTGACATCGGAATGCTCACTGACATTTCCCCTATCTGAAAGTCTGATAAACGCCGGAAAAATGACTAAGTCCAAAAAAAAATTTGTTCAACTTTTTTCAATTTAACCCCCGTGGGATATATATTCTACCCACACACATTTGGAACTCTCCTGGGGTACCCTCACACATATGATTCCCTCATTTAGTGGATATTTTCACAAAAAAGTGAAATTTTCAAAAATCCAGAAAATTGGCTGAAAACGACTAAATATCAAGGACTCAGTGGGCGAATTGCTCTGGAACTGAAATCGGAACGCTCACTGACATTTCCCCTATCTGAAAGTCTGATAAACGCCGGAAAAATGACTAAGTCCAAAAAAAATTTGTTCAACTTTTTTCAATTTTACCCCCGTGGGATATATATTCTACACACACACATTTGGAACTCTCCTGGGGTACCCTCACACATATTATTCCCTCATTTAGTGGATATTTTCACAAAAAAGTGAAATTTTCAAAAATCCAGAAAATTGGCTGAAAATGACTAAATATCAAGGACTCAATGGGCGAATCGCTCTGGAACTGACATCGGAATGCTCACTGACATTTCCCCTATCTGAAAGTCTGATAAACGCCAGAAAAATGACTAAGTCCAAAAAAAAATTTGTTCAACTTTTTTCAATTTTACCCCCGTGGGATATATATTCTACCCACACACATTTGGAACTCTCCTGGGGTACCCTCACACATATTATTCCCTCATTTAGTGGATATTTTCACAAAAAAGTGAAATTTTCAAAAATCCAGAAAATTGGCTGAAAACGACTAAATATCAAGGACTCAGTGGGCGAATTGCTCTGGAACTGAAATCGGAACGCTCACTGACATTTCCCCTATCTGAAAGTCTGATAAACGCCGGAAAAATGACTAAGTCCAAAAAAAATTTTTTTTCAACTTTTTTCAATTTTACCCCGTGGGATATATATTCTACCCACACACATTTGGAACTCTCCTGGGGTACCCTCACACATATTATTCCCTCATTTAGTGGATATTTTCACAAAAAAGTGAAATTTTCAAAAATCCAGAAAATTGGCTGAAAACGACTAAATATCAAGGACTCATTGGGCGAATCGCTCTGGAACTGAAATCGGAACGCTCACTGACATTTCCCCTATCTGAAAGTCTGATAAACGCCGGAAAAATGACTAAGTCCAAAAAAAATTTTTTTTAAACTTTTTTCAATTTTACCCCGTGGGATATATATTCTACCCACACACATTTGGAACTCTCCTATGGTACCCTCACACATATTATTCCCTCGTTTAGTGGATATTTTCACAAAAAAGTGAAATTTTCAAAAATCCAGAGAATTGGCTGAAAACGACTAAATATCAAGGACTCATTGGGCGAATTGCTCTGGAACTGAAATCGGAACGCTCACTGACATTTCCCCTATCTGAAAGTCTGATAAATGCCGGAAAAATTACTAAGTCCAAAAAAAAATTTGTTCAACTTTTTTCAATTTTACCCCCGTGGGATATATATTCTACCCACACACATTTGGAACTCTCCTGGGGTACCCTCACACATATTATTCCCTCATTTAGTGGATATTTTCACAAAAAAGTGAAATTTTCAAAAATCCAGAAAATTGGCTGAAAACGACTAAATATCAAGGACTCATTGGGCGAATCGCTCTGGAACTGAAATCGGAATGCTCACTGACATTTCCCCTATCTGAAAGTCTGATAAACGCCGGAAAAATGAATAAGTCCAAAAAAAATTTTTTTTCAACTTTTTTCAATTTTACACCGTGGGATATATATTCTACCCACACACATTTGGAACTCTCCTGGGGAACCCTCACACATATTATTCCCTCATTTAGTGGATACTTTCACAAAAAAGTGAAATTTTCCAAAATCCAGAAAATTGGCTGAAAACGACTAAATATCTAGGACTCATTGGGCGAATTGCTCTGCAACTAAAATCGGAACGCTCACTGACATTTCCCCTATCTGAAAGTCTGATAAACGCCGGAAAAATGACTAAGTCCAAAAAAATTTTTATTTCAACTATTTTCAATTTTACCCCGTGGGATATATATTCTACCCATACACATTTGGAACTCTCCTGGGGTACCCTCACACATATTATTCCGTCATTTAGTGGATATTTTCACAAAAAAGTGAAATTTTCAAAAATCCAGAAAATTGGCTGAAAATGACTAAATATCAAGGACTCATTGGGCGAATCGCTCTGGAACTGAAATCGGAACGCTCACTGACATTTCCCCTATCTGAAAGTCTGATAAACGCCGGAAAAATGACTAAGTCCCAAAAAAAATTTTTTTTCAACTTTTTTCAATTTTACCACCGTGGGATATATATTCTACCCACACACATTTGGAACTCTCCTGGGGTACCCTCACACATATTATTCCCTCATTTAGTGGATATTTTCACAAAAAAGTGAAATTTTCAAAAATCCAGAAAATTGGCTGAAAATGGCTAAATATCAAGGACTCAATGGGCGAATCGCTCTGGAACTGAAATCGGAACGCTCACTCACATTTCCCCTATCTGAAAGTATGATAAACAGCGGAAAAATGACTAAGTCCCAAAAAAAATTTTTTTTCAACTTTTTTCAATTTTACCCCCGTGGGATATATATTCTACCCACACACATTTGGAACTCTCCTGGGGTACCCTCACACATATTATTCCCTCATTTAGTGGATATTTTCACAAAAAAGTGAAATTTTCAAAAATCCAGAAAATTGGCTGAAAACGACTAAATATCAAGGACTCATTGGGCGAATTGCTCTGGAACTGAAATCGGAATGTTCACTGACATTTCCCCTATCTGAAAGTCTGATAAACGCCGGAAAAATGACTAAGTCCAAAAAAAATTTTTTTTCAACTTTTTTCAATTTTACCCCGTGGGATATATATTCTACCCACACACATTTGGAACTCTCCTGGGGAACCCTCACACATATTATTCCCTCATTTAGTGGATATTTTCACAAAAAAGTGAAATTTTCAAAAATCCAGAAAATTGGCTGAAAATGACTAAATATCAAGGACTCAATGGGCGAATCGCTCTGGAACTGAAATCGGAACGCTCACTGACAATTCCCCTATCTGAAAGTCTGATAAACGCCGGAAAAATGACTAAGTCCAAAAAAATTTTTTTTTCAACTTTTTTCAATTTTACCCCGTGGGATATATATTCTACCCACACACATTTGGAACTCTCCTGGGGTACACTCACACATATTATTCCCTCATTTAGTGGATATTTTCACAAAAAAGTGAAATTTTCAAAAATCCAGAAAATTGGCTGAAAATGGCTAAATATCAAGGACTCAATGGGCGAATCGCTCTGGAACTGAAATCGGAACGCTCACTGACATTTCCCCTATCTGAAAGTCTGATAAACGCCGGAAAAATGACTAAGTCCAAAAAAAAATTTTTTTCAACTTTTTTCAATTTTACCCCGTGGGATATATATTCTACCCACACACACGTGGAACTCTCCTGGGGAACCCTCACACATATTATTCCCTCATTTAGTTGATATTTTCACAAAAAAGTGAAATTTTCAAAAATCCAGAAAATTGGCTGAAAATGACTAAATATCAAGGACTCAATGGGCGAATCGCTCTGGAACTGAAATCGTAATGCTCACTGACATTTCCCCTATCTGAAAGTCTGATAAACGCCGGAAAAATGACTAAGTCCAAAAAAAAATTTGTTCAACTTTTTTCAATTTTACCCCCGTGGGATATATATTCTACCCACACACATTTGGAACTCTCCTGGGGTACCCTCACACATATTATTCCCTCATTTAGTGGATATTTTCACAAAAAAGTGAAATTTTCAAAAATCCAGAAAATTGGCTGAAAACGACTAAATATCAAGGACTCAGTGGGCGAATTGCTCTGGAACTGAAATCGGAACGCTCACTGACATTTCCCCTATCTGAAAGTCTGATAAACGCCGGAAAAATGACTAAGTCCAAAAAAAATTTTTTTTCAACTTTTTTCAATTTTACCCCGTGGGATATATATTCTACCCACACACATTTGGAACTCTCCTGGGGTACCCTCACACATATTATTCCCTCATTTAGTGGATATTTTCACAAAAAAGTGAAATTTTCAAAAATCCAGAAAATTGGCTGAAAACGACTAAATATCAAGGACTCATTGGGCGAATCGCTCTGGAACTGAAATCGGAACGCTCACTGACATTTCCCCTATCTGAAAGTCTGATAAACGCCGGAAAAATGACTAAGTCCAAAAAAAATTTTTTTTAAACTTTTTTCAATTTTACCCCGTGGGATATATATTCTACCCACACACATTTGGAACTCTCCTATGGTACCCTCACACATATTATTCCCTCGTTTAGTGGATATTTTCACAAAAAAGTGAAATTTTCAAAAATCCAGAGAATTGGCTGAAAACGACTAAATATCAAGGACTCATTGGGCGAATTGCTCTGGAACTGAAATCGGAACGCTCACTGACATTTCCCCTATCTGAAAGTCTGATAAATGCCGGAAAAATTACTAAGTCCAAAAAAAAATTTGTTCAACTTTTTTCAATTTTACCCCCGTGGGATATATATTCTACCCACACACATTTGGAACTCTCCTGGGGTACCCTCACACATATTATTCCCTCATTTAGTGGATATTTTCACAAAAAAGTGAAATTTTCAAAAATCCAGAAAATTGGCTGAAAACGACTAAATATCAAGGACTCATTGGGCGAATCGCTCTGGAACTGAAATCGGAATGCTCACTGACATTTCCCCTATCTGAAAGTCTGATAAACGCCGGAAAAATGAATAAGTCCAAAAAAAATTTTTTTTCAACTTTTTTCAATTTTACACCGTGGGATATATATTCTACCCACACACATTTGGAACTCTCCTGGGGAACCCTCACACATATTATTCCCTCATTTAGTGGATACTTTCACAAAAAAGTGAAATTTTCCAAAATCCAGAAAATTGGCTGAAAACGACTAAATATCTAGGACTCATTGGGCGAATTGCTCTGCAACTAAAATCGGAACGCTCACTGACATTTCCCCTATCTGAAAGTCTGATAAACGCCGGAAAAATGACTAAGTCCAAAAAAATTTTTATTTCAACTATTTTCAATTTTACCCCGTGGGATATATATTCTACCCATACACATTTGGAACTCTCCTGGGGTACCCTCACACATATTATTCCGTCATTTAGTGGATATTTTCACAAAAAAGTGAAATTTTCAAAAATCCAGAAAATTGGCTGAAAATGACTAAATATCAAGGACTCATTGGGCGAATCGCTCTGGAACTGAAATCGGAACGCTCACTGACATTTCCCCTATCTGAAAGTCTGATAAACGCCGGAAAAATGACTAAGTCCCAAAAAAAATTTTTTTTCAACTTTTTTCAATTTTACCACCGTGGGATATATATTCTACCCACACACATTTGGAACTCTCCTGGGGTACCCTCACACATATTATTCCCTCATTTAGTGGATATTTTCACAAAAAAGTGAAATTTTCAAAAATCCAGAAAATTGGCTGAAAATGGCTAAATATCAAGGACTCAATGGGCGAATCGCTCTGGAACTGAAATCGGAACGCTCACTCACATTTCCCCTATCTGAAAGTATGATAAACAGCGGAAAAATGACTAAGTCCCAAAAAAAATTTTTTTTCAACTTTTTTCAATTTTACCCCCGTGGGATATATATTCTATCCACACACATTTGGAACTCTCCTGGGGTACCCTCACACATATTATTCCCTCATTTAGTGGATATTTTCACAAAAAAGTGAAATTTTCAAAAATCCAGAAAATTGGCTGAAAACGACTAAATATCAAGGACTCATTGGGCGAATTGCTCTGGAACTGAAATCGGAATGTTCACTGACATTTCCCCTATCTGAAAGTCTGATAAACGCCGGAAAAATGACTAAGTCCAAAAAAAATTTTTTTTCAACTTTTTTCAATTTTACCCCGTGGGATATATATTCTACCCACACACATTTGGAACTCTCCTGGGGAACCCTCACACATATTATTCCCTCATTTAGTGGATATTTTCACAAAAAAGTGAAATTTTCAAAAATCCAGAAAATTGGCTGAAAATGACTAAATATCAAGGACTCAATGGGCGAATCGCTCTGGAACTGAAATCGGAACGCTCACTGACAATTCCCCTATCTGAAAGTCTGATAAACGCCGGAAAAATGACTAAGTCCAAAAAAATTTTTTTTTCAACTTTTTTCAATTTTACCCCGTGGGATATATATTCTACCCACACACATTTGGAACTCTCCTGGGGTACACTCACACATATTATTCCCTCATTTAGTGGATATTTTCACAAAAAAGTGAAATTTTCAAAAATCCAGAAAATTGGCTGAAAATGGCTAAATATCAAGGACTCAATGGGCGAATCGCTCTGGAACTGAAATCGGAACGCTCACTGACATTTCCCCTATCTGAAAGTCTGATAAACGCCGGAAAAATGACTAAGTCCAAAAAAAATTTTTTTTCAACTTTTTTCAATTTTACCCCGTGGGATATATATTCTACCCACACACACTTGGAACTCTCCTGGGGAACCCTCACACATATTATTCCCTCATTTAGTTGATATTTTCACAAAAAAGTGAAATTTTCAAAAATCCAGAAAATTGGCTGAAAATGACTAAATATCAAGGACTCAATGGGCGAATCGCTCTGGAACTGAAATCGTAATGCTCACTGACATTTCCCCTATCTGAAAGTCTGATAAACGCCGGAAAAATGACTAAGTCCAAAAAAAATTTGTTCAACTTTTTTCAATTTTATCCCCGTGGGATATATATTCTACCCACACACATTTGGAACTCTCCTGGGGTACCCTCACACATATTATTCCCTCATTTAGTGGATATTTTCACAAAAAAGTGAAATTTTCAAAAATCCAGAAAATTGGCTGAAAACGACTAAATATCAAGGACTCATTGGGCGAATTGCTCTTGAACTGAATTCGGAACGCTCACTGACGATTCCCCTATCTGAAAGTCTGATAAACGCCGGAAAAATGACTAAGTCCAAAAAAATTTTTTTTTCAACTTTTTTCAAGTTTACCCCGTGGGATATATATTCTACCCACACACATTTGGAACTCTCCTGGGGTACCCTCACACATATTATTCCCTCATTTTGTGGATATTTTCACAAAAAAGGGAAATTTTCAAAAATCCAGAAAATTGGCTGAAAACGACTAAATATCAAGGACTCATTGGGCGAATCGCTCTGGAACTGAAATCGGAATGCTCACTCACATTTCCCCTATCTGAAAGTCTGATAAACAGCGGAAAAATGACTAAGTCCCAAAAAAAATTTTTTTTCAACTTTTTTCAATTTTACCCCCGTGGGATATATATTCTACCCACACACATTTGGAACTCTCCTGGGGTACCCTCACACATATTATTCCCTCATTTAGTGGATATTTTCACAAAAAAGTGAAATTTTCAAAAATCCAGAAAATTGGCTGAAAACGACTAAATATCAAGGACTCATTGGGCGAATTGCTCTGGAACTGAAATCGGAATGCTCACTGACATTTCCCCTATCTGAAAGTCTGATAAACGCCGGAAAAATGACTAAGTCCAAAAAAAATTTTTTTTCAACTTTTTTCAATTTTACCCCGTGGGATATATATTCTACCCACACACATTTGGAACTCTCCTGGGGAACCCTCACACATATTATTCCCTCATTTAGTGGATATTTTCACAAAAAAGTGAAATTTTCAAAAATCCAGAAAATTGGCTGAAAATGACTAAATATCAAGGACTCAATGGGCGAATCGCTCTGGAACTGAAATCGGAACGCTCACTGACAATTCCCCTATCTGAAAGTCTGATAAACGCCAGAAAAATGACTAAGTCCAAAAAAATTTTTTTTTCAACTTTTTTCAATTTTACCCCGTGGGATATATATTCTACCCACACACATTTGGAACTCTCCTGGGGTACACTCACACATATTATTCCCTCATTTAGTGGATATTTTCACAAAAAAGTGAAATTTTCAAAAATCCAGAAAATTGGCTGAAAATGACTAAATATCAAGGACTCATTGGGCGAATCGCTCTGGAACTGAAATCGGAATGCTCACTGACATTTCCCCTATCTGAAAGTCTGATAAACGCCGGAAAAATGACTAAGTCCAAAAAAAAATTTGTTCAACTTTTTTCAATTTTCTCCCCGTGGGATATATATTCTACCCACACACATTTGAAACTCTCCTGGGGTACCCTCACACATATTATTCCCTCATTTAGTGGATATTTTCACAAAAAAGTGAAATTTTCAAAAATCCAGAAAATTGGCTGAAAACGACTAAATATCAAGGACTCATTGGGAGAATCGCTCTGGAACTGAAATCGGAATGCTCACTCACATTTCCCCTATCTGAAAGTCTGATAAACAGCGGAAAAATGACTAAGTCCCAAAAAAAATTTTTTTTCAACTTTTTTCAATTTTACCCCCGTGGGATATATATTCTACCCACACACATTTGGAACTCTCCTGGGGTACCCTCACACATATTATTCCCTCATTTAGTGGATATTTTCACAAAAAAGTGAAATTTTCAAAAATCCAGAAAATTGGCTGAAAACGACTAAATATCAAGGACTCATTGGGCGAATTGCTCTGGAACTGAAATCGGAATGCTCACTGACATTTCCCCTATCTGAAAGTCTGATAAACGCCGGAAAAATGACTAAGTCCAAAAAAATTTTTTTTTCAACTTTTTTCAATTTTACCCCGTGGGATATATATTCTACCCACACACATTTGGAACTCTCCTGGGGTACACTCACACATATTATTCCCTCATTTAGTGGATATTTTCACAAAAAAGTGAAATTTTCAAAAATCCAGAAAATTGGCTGAAAATGACTAAATATCAAGGACTCATTGGGCGAATCGCTCTGGAACTGAAATCGTAACGCTCACTGACATTTCCCCTATCTGAAAGTCTGATAAACGCCGGAAAAATGACTAAGTCCAAAAAAAAATTTGTTCAACTTTTTTCAATTTTATCCCCGTGGGATATATATTCTACCCACACACATTTGGAACTCTCCTGGGGTACCCTCACACATATTATTCCCTCATTTAGTGGATATTTTCACAAAAAAGTGAAATTTTCAAAAATCCAGAAAATTGGCTGAAAATGACTAAATATCAAGGACTCATTGGGCGAATCGCTCTGGAACTGAAATCGGAACGCTCACTGACATTTACCCTATCTGAAAGTCTGATAAACGCCGGAAAAATGACTAAGTCCAAAAAAAATTTTTTTTCAACTTTTTTCAATTTTACCCCGTGGGATATATATTCTACCCACACACATTTGGAACTCTCCTGGGGTACACTCACACATATTATTCCCTCATTTAGTGGATATTTTCACAAAAAAGTGAAATTTTCAAAAATCCAGAAAATTGGCTGAAAATGACTAAATATCAAGGACTCATTGGGCGAATCGCTCTGGAACTGAAATCGTAACGCTCACTGACATTTCCCCTATCTGAAAGTCTGATAAACGCCGGAAAAATGACTAAGTCCAAAAAAAAATTTGTTCAACTTTTTTCAATTTTATCCCCGTGGGATATATATTCTACCCACACACATTTGGAACTCTCCTGGGGTACCCTCACACATATTATTCCCTCATTTAGTGGATATTTTCACAAAAAAGTGAAATTTTCAAAAATCCAGAAAATTGGCTGAAAACGACTAGATATCAAGGACTCATTGGGCGAATTGCTCTGGAACTGAAATCGGAACGCTCACTGACATTTACCCTATCTGAAAGTCTGATAAACGCCGGAAAAATGACTAAGTCCAAAAAAAATTTTTTTTCAACTTTTTTCAATTTTACCCCGTGGGATATATATTCTACCCACACACATTTGGAACTCTCCTGGGGAACCCTCACACATATTATTCCCTCATTTAGTGGATATTTTCACAAAAAAGTGAAATTTTCAAAAATCCAGAAAATTGGCTGAAAATGACTAAATATCAAGGACTCAATGGGCGAATCGCTCTGGAACTGAAATCGGAACGCTCACTGACATTTCCCCTATCTGAAAGTCTGATAAACGCCGGAAAAATGACTAAGTCCAAAAAAAATTTTTTTTCAACTTTTTTCAATTTTACCCCGTGGGATATATATTCTACCAACACATATTTGGAACTCTCCTGGGGTACCCTCACACATATTATTCCCTCATTTAGTGGATATTTTCACAAAAAAGTGAAATTTTCAAAAATCCAGAAAATTGGCTGAAAGCGACTAAATATCAAGGACTCATTGGGCGAATCGCTCTGGAACTGAAATCGGAATGCTCACTGACATTTCCCCTATCTGAAAGTCTGATAAACGCCGGAAAAATGACTAAGTCCAAAAAAAAATTTGTTCAACTTTTTTTCAATTTTATCCCCGTGGGATATATATTCTACCCACACACATTTGGAACTCTCCTGGGGTACCCTCACACATATTATTCCCTCATTTAGTGGATATTTTCACAAAAAAGTGAAATTTTCAAAAATCCAGAAAATTGGCAGAAAACAACTAGATATCAAGGACTCATTGGGCGAATTGCTCTGGAACTGAAATCGGAACGCTCACTGACATTTACCCTATCTGAAAGTCTGATAAACGCCGGAAAAATGACTAAGTCCAAAAAAAAATTTTTTTCAACTTTTTTCAATTTTACCCCGTGGGATATATATTCTACCCACACACATTTGGAACTCTCCTGGGGAACCCTCACACATATTATTCCCTCATTTAGTGGATATTTTCACAAAAAAGTGAAATTTTCAAAAATCCAGAAAATTGGCTGAAAACGACTAAATATCTAGGACTCATTGGGCGAATTGCTCTGGAACTAAAATCGGAACGCTCACTGACATTTCCCCTATCTGAAAGTCTGATCAACGCCGGAAAAATGACTAAGTCCCAAAAAAAATTTTTTTTCAACTTTTTTCAATTTTACCACCGTGGGATATATATTCTACCCACACACATTTGGAACTCTTCTGGGGTACCCTCACACATATTATTCCCTCATTTAGTGGATATTTTCACAAAAAAGTGAAATTTTCAAAAATCCAGAAAATTGGCTGAAAACGACTAAATATCAAGGACTCATTGGGCGAATTGCTCTGGAACTGAAATCGGAATGCTCACTGACATTTCCCCTATCTGAAAGTCTGATAAACGCCGGAAAAATGACTAAGTCCAAAAAAAATTTTTTTTCAACTTTTTTCAATTTTACCCCGTGGGATATATATTCTACCCACACACATTTGGAACTCTCCTGGGGAACCCTCACACATATTATTCCCTCATTTAGTGGATATTTTCACAAAAAAGTGAAATTTTCAAAAATCCAGAAAATTGGCTGAAAATGGCTAAATATCAAGGACTCAATGGGCGAATCGCTCTGGAACTGAAATCGGAACGCTCACTGACAATTCCCCTATCTGAAAGTCTGATAAACGCCGGAAAAATGACTAAGTCCAAAAAAAAATTTGTTCAACTTTTTTCAATTTTACCCCCGTGGGATATATATTCTACCCACACACATTTGGAACTCTCCTGGGGTACCCTCACACATATTATTCCCTCATTTAGTGGATATTTTCACAAAAAAGTGAAATTTTCAAAAATCCAGAAAATTGGCTGAAAACGACTAAATATCAAGGACTCATTGGGCGAATTGCTCTGGAACTGAAATCGGAACGCTCACTGACATTTCCCCTATCTGAAAGTCTGATAAACGTCGGAAAAATGACTAAGTCCAAAAAAAAAATTTGTTCAACTTTTTTCAATTTTACCCCCGTGTGATATATATTCTACCCACACACATTTGGAACTCTCCTGGGGTACCCTCACACATATTATTCCCTCATTTAGTGGATATTTTCACAAAAAAGTGAAATTTTCAAAAATCCAGAAAATTGGCTGAAAACGACTAAATATCAAGGACTCATTGGGCGAATTGCTCTTGAACTGAATTCGGAACGCTCACTGATGATTCCCCTATCTGAAAGTCTGATAAACGCCGGAAAAATGACTAAGTCCAAAAAAATTTTTTTTTCAACTTTTTTCAAGTTTACCCCGTGGGATATATATTCTGCCCACACACATTTGGAACTCTCCTGGGGTACCCTCACACATATTATTCCCTCATTTAGTGGATATTTTCACAAAAAAGTGACATTTTCAAAAATCCAGAAAATTGGCTGAAAACGACTAGATATCAAGGACTCATTGGGCGAATTGCTCTGGAACTGAAATCGGAACGCTCACTGACATTTACCCTATCTGAAAGTCTGATAACCGCCGGAAAAATGACTAAGTCCAAAAAAAATTTTTTTTCAACTTTTTTCAATTTTACCCCGTGGGATATATATTCTACCCACACACATTTGGAACTCTCCTGGGGAACCCTCACACATATTATTCCCTCATTTAGTGGATATTTTCACAAAAAAGTGAAATTTTCAAAAATCCAGAAAATTGGCTGAAAATGACTAAATATCAAGGACTCAATGGGCGAATCGCTCTGGAACTGACATCGGAACGCTCACTGACATTTCCCCTATCTGAAAGTCTGATAAACGCCGGAAAAATGACTAAGTCCAAAAAAAAATTTGATCAACTTTTTTCAATTTTACCCCCGTGGGATATATATTCTACACACACACATTTGGAACTCTCCTGGGGTACCCTCACACATATTATTCCCTCATTTTGTGGATATTTTCACAAAAAAGGGAAATTTTCAAAAATCCAGAAAATTGGCTGAAAACGACTAAATATCAAGGACTCAATGGGCGAATCGCTCTGGAACTGACATCGGAATGCTCACTGACATTTCCCCTATCTGAAAGTCTGATAAACGCCGGAAAAATGACTAAGTCCAAAAAAAAATTTGTTCAACTTTTTTCAATTTTACCCCCGTGGGATATATATTCTACCCACACACATTTGGAACTCTCCTGGGGTACCCTCACACATATTATTCCCTCATTTAGTGGATATTTTCACAAAAAAGTGAAATTTTCAAAAATCCAGAAAATTGGCTGAAAACGACTAAATATCAAGGACTCAGTGGGCGAATTGCTCTGGAACTGAAATCGGAACGCTCACTGACATTTCCCCTATCTGAAAGTCTGATAAACGCCGGAAAAATGACTAAGTCCAAAAAAAATTTTTTTTCAACTTTTTTCAATTTTACCCCGTGGGATATATATTCTACCCACACACATTTGGAACTCTCCTGGGGTACCCTCACACATATTATTCCCTCATTTAGTGGATATTTTCACAAAAAAGTGAAATTTTCAAAAATCCAGAAAATTGGCTGAAAATGACTAAATATCAAGGACTCAATGGGCGAATCGCTCTGGAACTGAAATCGGAACGCTCACTGACATTTCCCCTATCTGAAAGTCTGATAAACGTCGGAAAAATGACTAAGTCCAAAAAAAAAATTTGTTCAACTTTTTTCAATTTTACCCCCGTGTGATATATATTCTACCCACACACATTTGGAACTCTCCTGGGGTACCCTCACACATATTATTCCCTCATTTAGTGGATATTTTCACAAAAAAGTGAAATTTTCAAAAATCCAGAAAATTGGCTGAAAACGACTAGATATCAAGGACTCATTGGGCGAATTGCTCTGGAACTGAAATCGGAACGCTCACTGACATTTACCCTATCTGAAAGTCTGATAAACGCCGGAAAAATGACTAAGTCCAAAAAAAATTTTTTTTCAACTTTTTTCAATTTTACCCCGTGGGATATATATTCTACCCACACACATTTGGAACTCTCCTGGGGAACCCTCACACATATTATTCCCTCATTTAGTGGATATTTTCACAAAAAAGTGAAATTTTCAAAAATCCAGAAAATTGGCTGAAAATGACTAAATATCAAGGACTCAATGGGCGAATCGCTCTGGAACTGAAATCGGAACGCTCACTGACATTTCCCCTATCTGAAAGTCTGATAAACGCCGGAAAAATGACTAAGTCCAAAAAAAAATTTGTTCAACTTTTTTCAATTTTACCCCCGTGGGATATATAGTCTACCCACACACATTTGGAACTCTCCTGGGGTACCCTCACACATATTATTCCCTCATTTTGTGGATATTTTCACAAAAAAGGGAAATTTTCAAAAATCCAGAAAATTGGCTGAAAACGACTAAATATCAAGGACTCATTGGGCGAATTGCTCTGGAACTAAAATCGGAACGCTCACTGACATTTCCCCTATCTGAAAGTCTGATAAACGCCGGAAAAATGACTAAGTCCAAAAAAAATTTTTTTTCAACTTTTTTCAATTTTACCCCGTGGGATATATATTCTACCAACACATATTTGGAACTCTCCTGGGGTACCCTCACACATATTATTCCCTCATTTAGTGGATATTTTCACAAAAAAGTGAAATTTTCAAAAATCCAGAAAATTGGCTGAAAGCGACTAAATATCAAGGACTCATTGGGCGAATCGCTCTGGAACTGAAATCGGAATGCTCACTGACATTTCCCCTATCTGAAAGTCTGATAAACGCCGGAAAAATGACTAAGTCCAAAAAAAAATTTGTTCAACTTTTTTTCAATTTTATCCCCGTGGGATATATATTCTACCCACACACATTTGGAACTCTCCTGGGGTACCCTCACACATATTATTCCCTCATTTAGTGGATATTTTCACAAAAAAGTGAAATTTTCAAAAATCCAGAAAATTGGCAGAAAACAACTAGATATCAAGGACTCATTGGGCGAATTGCTCTGGAACTGAAATCGGAACGCTCACTGACATTTACCCTATCTGAAAGTCTGATAAACGCCGGAAAAATGACTAAGTCCAAAAAAAAATTTTTTTCAACTTTTTTCAATTTTACCCCGTGGGATATATATTCTACCCACACACATTTGGAACTCTCCTGGGGAACCCTCACACATATTATTCCCTCATTTAGTGGATATTTTCACAAAAAAGTGAAATTTTCAAAAATCCAGAAAATTGGCTGAAAACGACTAAATATCTAGGACTCATTGGGCGAATTGCTCTGGAACTAAAATCGGAACGCTCACTGACATTTCCCCTATCTGAAAGTCTGATCAACGCCGGAAAAATGACTAAGTCCCAAAAAAAATTTTTTTTCAACTTTTTTCAATTTTACCACCGTGGGATATATATTCTACCCACACACATTTGGAACTCTTCTGGGGTACCCTCACACATATTATTCCCTCATTTAGTGGATATTTTCACAAAAAAGTGAAATTTTCAAAAATCCAGAAAATTGGCTGAAAACGACTAAATATCAAGGACTCATTGGGCGAATTGCTCTGGAACTGAAATCGGAATGCTCACTGACATTTCCCCTATCTGAAAGTCTGATAAACGCCGGAAAAATGACTAAGTCCAAAAAAAATTTTTTTTCAACTTTTTTCAATTTTACCCCGTGGGATATATATTCTACCCACACACATTTGGAACTCTCCTGGGGAACCCTCACACATATTATTCCCTCATTTAGTGGATATTTTCACAAAAAAGTGAAATTTTCAAAAATCCAGAAAATTGGCTGAAAATGGCTAAATATCAAGGACTCAATGGGCGAATCGCTCTGGAACTGAAATCGGAACGCTCACTGACAATTCCCCTATCTGAAAGTCTGATAAACGCCGGAAAAATGACTAAGTCCAAAAAAAAATTTGTTCAACTTTTTTCAATTTTACCCCCGTGGGATATATATTCTACCCACACACATTTGGAACTCTCCTGGGGTACCCTCACACATATTATTCCCTCATTTAGTGGATATTTTCACAAAAAAGTGAAATTTTCAAAAATCCAGAAAATTGGCTGAAAACGACTAAATATCAAGGACTCATTGGGCGAATTGCTCTGGAACTGAAATCGGAACGCTCACTGACATTTCCCCTATCTGAAAGTCTGATAAACGTCGGAAAAATGACTAAGTCCAAAAAAAAAATTTGTTCAACTTTTTTCAATTTTACCCCCGTGTGATATATATTCTACCCACACACATTTGGAACTCTCCTGGGGTACCCTCACACATATTATTCCCTCATTTAGTGGATATTTTCACAAAAAAGTGAAATTTTCAAAAATCCAGAAAATTGGCTGAAAACGACTAAATATCAAGGACTCATTGGGCGAATTGCTCTTGAACTGAATTCGGAACGCTCACTGATGATTCCCCTATCTGAAAGTCTGATAAACGCCGGAAAAATGACTAAGTCCAAAAAAATTTTTTTTTCAACTTTTTTCAAGTTTACCCCGTGGGATATATATTCTGCCCACACACATTTGGAACTCTCCTGGGGTACCCTCACACATATTATTCCCTCATTTAGTGGATATTTTCACAAAAAAGTGACATTTTCAAAAATCCAGAAAATTGGCTGAAAACGACTAGATATCAAGGACTCATTGGGCGAATTGCTCTGGAACTGAAATCGGAACGCTCACTGACATTTACCCTATCTGAAAGTCTGATAACCGCCGGAAAAATGACTAAGTCCAAAAAAAATTTTTTTTCAACTTTTTTCAATTTTACCCCGTGGGATATATATTCTACCCACACACATTTGGAACTCTCCTGGGGAACCCTCACACATATTATTCCCTCATTTAGTGGATATTTTCACAAAAAAGTGAAATTTTCAAAAATCCAGAAAATTGGCTGAAAATGACTAAATATCAAGGACTCAATGGGCGAATCGCTCTGGAACTGACATCGGAACGCTCACTGACATTTCCCCTATCTGAAAGTCTGATAAACGCCGGAAAAATGACTAAGTCCAAAAAAAAATTTGATCAACTTTTTTCAATTTTACCCCCGTGGGATATATATTCTACACACACACATTTGGAACTCTCCTGGGGTACCCTCACACATATTATTCCCTCATTTTGTGGATATTTTCACAAAAAAGGGAAATTTTCAAAAATCCAGAAAATTGGCTGAAAACGACTAAATATCAAGGACTCAATGGGCGAATCGCTCTGGAACTGACATCGGAATGCTCACTGACATTTCCCCTATCTGAAAGTCTGATAAACGCCGGAAAAATGACTAAGTCCAAAAAAAAAATTTGTTCAACTTTTTTCAATTTTACCCCCGTGTGATATATATTCTACCCACACACATTTGGAACTCTCCTGGGGTACCCTCACACATATTATTCCCTCATTTAGTGGATATTTTCACAAAAAAGTGAAATTTTCAAAAATCCAGAAAATTGGCTGAAAACGACTAAATATCAAGGACTCATTGGGCGAATTGCTCTTGAACTGAATTCGGAACGCTCACTGATGATTCCCCTATCTGAAAGTCTGATAAACGCCGGAAAAATGACTAAGTCCAAAAAAATTTTTTTTTCAACTTTTTTCAAGTTTACCCCGTGGGATATATATTCTGCCCACACACATTTGGAACTCTCCTGGGGTACCCTCACACATATTATTCCCTCATTTAGTGGATATTTTCACAAAAAAGTGACATTTTCAAAAATCCAGAAAATTGGCTGAAAACGACTAGATATCAAGGACTCATTGGGCGAATTGCTCTGGAACTGAAATCGGAACGCTCACTGACATTTACCCTATCTGAAAGTCTGATAACCGCCGGAAAAATGACTAAGTCCAAAAAAAATTTTTTTTCAACTTTTTTCAATTTTACCCCGTGGGATATATATTCTACCCACACACATTTGGAACTCTCCTGGGGAACCCTCACACATATTATTCCCTCATTTAGTGGATATTTTCACAAAAAAGTGAAATTTTCAAAAATCCAGAAAATTGGCTGAAAATGACTAAATATCAAGGACTCAATGGGCGAATCGCTCTGGAACTGACATCGGAACGCTCACTGACATTTCCCCTATCTGAAAGTCTGATAAACGCCGGAAAAATGACTAAGTCCAAAAAAAAATTTGATCAACTTTTTTCAATTTTACCCCCGTGGGATATATATTCTACACACACACATTTGGAACTCTCCTGGGGTACCCTCACACATATTATTCCCTCATTTTGTGGATATTTTCACAAAAAAGGGAAATTTTCAAAAATCCAGAAAATTGGCTGAAAACGACTAAATATCAAGGACTCAATGGGCGAATCGCTCTGGAACTGACATCGGAATGCTCACTGACATTTCCCCTATCTGAAAGTCTGATAAACGCCGGAAAAATGACTAAGTCCAAAAAAAAATTTGTTCAACTTTTTTCAATTTTACCCCCGTGGGATATATATTCTACCCACACACATTTGGAACTCTCCTGGGGTACCCTCACACATATTATTCCCTCATTTAGTGGATATTTTCACAAAAAAGTGAAATTTTCAAAAATCCAGAAAATTGGCTGAAAACGACTAAATATCAAGGACTCAGTGGGCGAATTGCTCTGGAACTGAAATCGGAACGCTCACTGACATTTCCCCTATCTGAAAGTCTGATAAACGCCGGAAAAATGACTAAGTCCAAAAAAAATTTTTTTTCAACTTTTTTCAATTTTACCCCGTGGGATATATATTCTACCCACACACATTTGGAACTCTCCTGGGGTACCCTCACACATATTATTCCCTCATTTAGTGGATATTTTCACAAAAAAGTGAAATTTTCAAAAATCCAGAAAATTGGCTGAAAATGACTAAATATCAAGGACTCAATGGGCGAATCGCTCTGGAACTGAAATCGGAACGCTCACTGACATTTCCCCTATCTGAAAGTCTGATAAACGTCGGAAAAATGACTAAGTCCAAAAAAAAAATTTGTTCAACTTTTTTCAATTTTACCCCCGTGTGATATATATTCTACCCACACACATTTGGAACTCTCCTGGGGTACCCTCACACATATTATTCCCTCATTTAGTGGATATTTTCACAAAAAAGTGAAATTTTCAAAAATCCAGAAAATTGGCTGAAAACGACTAAATATCAAGGACTCATTGGGCGAATTGCTCTTGAACTGAATTCGGAACGCTCACTGATGATTCCCCTATCTGAAAGTCTGATAAACGCCGGAAAAATGACTAAGTCCAAAAAAATTTTTTTTTCAACTTTTTTCAAGTTTACCCCGTGGGATATATATTCTACCCACACACATTTGGAACTCTCCTGGGGTACCCTCACACATATTATTCCCTCGTTTAGTGGATATTTTCACAAAAAAGTGACATTTTCAAAAATCCAGAAAATTGGCTGAAAACGACTAGATATCAAGGACTCATTGGGCGAATTGCTCTGGAACTGAAATCGGAACGCTCACTGACATTTACCCTATCTGAAAGTCTGATAACCGCCGGAAAAATGACTAAGTCCAAAAAAAATTTTTTTTCAACTTTTTTCAATTTTACCCCGTGGGATATATATTCTACCCACACACATTTGGAACTCTCCTGGGGAACCCTCACACATATTATTCCCTCATTTAGTGGATATTTTCACAAAAAAGTGAAATTTTCAAAAATCCAGAAAATTGGCTGAAAATGACTAAATATCAAGGACTCAATGGGCGAATCGCTCTGGAACTGACATCGGAACGCTCACTGACATTTCCCCTATCTGAAAGTCTGATAAACGCCGGAAAAATGACTAAGTCCAAAAAAAAATTTGTTCAACTTTTTTCAATTTTACCCCCGTGGGATATATATTCTACACACACACATTTGGAACTCTCCTGGGGTACCCTCACACATATTATTCCCTCATTTTGTGGATATTTTCACAAAAAAGGGAAATTTTCAAAAATCCAGAAAATTGGCTGAAAACGACTAAATATCAAGGACTCAATGGGCGAATCGCTCTGGAACTGACATCGGAATGCTCACTGACATTTCCCCTATCTGAAAGTCTGATAAACGCCGGAAAAATGACTAAGTCCAAAAAAAAAGTTTGTTCAACTTTTTTCAATTTTACCCCCGTGGGATATATATTCTACCCACACACATTTGGAACTCTCCTGGGGTACCCTCACACATATTATTCCCTCATTTAGTGGATATTTTCACAAAAAAGTGAAATTTTCAAAAATCCAGAAAATTGGCTGAAAACGACTAAATATCAAGGACTCAGTGGGCGAATTGCTCTGGAACTGAAATCGGAACGCTCACTGACATTTCCCCTATCTGAAAGTCTGATAAACGCCGGAAAAATGACTAAGTCCAAAAAAAATTTTTTTTCAACTTTTTTCAATTTTACCCCGTGGGATATATATTCTACCCACACACATTTGGAACTCTCCTGGGGTACCCTCACACATATTATTCCCTCATTTAGTGGATATTTTCACAAAAAAGTGAAATTTTCAAAAATCCAGAAAATTGGCTGAAAACGACTAAATATCAAGGACTCATTGGGCGAATCGCTCTGGAACTGAAATCGGAACGCTCACTGACATTTCCCCTATCTGAAAGTCTGATAAACGCCGGAAAAATGACTAAGTCCAAAAAAAATTTTTTTTAAACTTTTTTCAATTTTACCACGTGGGATATATATTCTACCCACACACATTTGGAACTCTCCTATGGTACCCTCACACATATTATTCCCTCGTTTAGTGGATATTTTCACAAAAAAGTGAAATTTTCAAAAATCCAGAGAATTGGCTGAAAACGACTAAATATCAAGGACTCATTGGGCGAATTGCTCTGGAACTGAAATCGGAACGCTCACTGACATTTCCCCTATCTGAAAGTCTGATAAATGCCGGAAAAATTACTAAGTCCAAAAAAAAATTTGTTCAACTTTTTTCAATTTTACCCCCGTGGGATATATATTCTACCCACACACATTTGGAACTCTCCTGGGGTACCCTCACACATATTATTCCCTCATTTAGTGGATATTTTCACAAAAAAGTGAAATTTTCAAAAATCCAGAAAATTGGCTGAAAACGACTAAATATCAACGACTCATTGGGCGAATCGCTCTGGAACTGAAATCGGAATGCTCACTGACATTTCCCCTATCTGAAAGTCTGATAAACGCCGGAAAAATGAATAAGTCCAAAAAAAATTTTTTTTCAACTTTTTTCAATTTTACACCGTGGGATATATATTCTACCCACACACATTTGGAACTCTCCTATGGTACCCTCACACATATTATTCCCTCGTTTAGTGGATATTTTCACAAAAAAGTGAAATTTTCAAAAATCCAGAAAATTGGCTGAAAATGACTAAATATCAAGGACTCAATGGGCGAATCGCTCTGGAACTGACATCGGAACGCTCACTGACATTTCCCCTATCTGAAAGTCTGATAAACGCCGGAAAAATGACTAAGTCCAAAAAAAAATTTGTTCAACTTTTTTCAATTTTACCCCCGTGGGATATATATTCTACACACACACATTTGGAACTCTCCTGGGGTACCCTCACACATATTATTCCCTCATTTAGTGGATATTTTCACAAAAAAGTGAAATTTTCAAAAATCCAGAAAATTGGCTGAAAATGACTAAATATCAAGGACTCAATGGGCGAATCGCTCTGGAACTGACATCGGAATGCTCACTGACATTTCCCCTATCTGAAAGTCTGATAAACGCCGGAAAAATGACTAAGTCCAAAAAAAAATTTGTTCAACTTTTTTCAATTTTACCCCCGTGGGATATATATTCTACCCACACACATTTGGAACTCTCCTGGGGTACCCTCACACATATGATTCCCTCATTTAGTGGATATTTTCACAAAAAAGTGAAATTTTCAAAAATCCAGAAAATTGGCTGAAAACGACTAAATATCAAGGACTCAGTGGGCGAATTGCTCTGGAACTGAAATCGGAACGCTCACTGACATTTCCCCTATCTGAAAGTCTGATAAACGCCGGAAAAATGACTAAGTCCAAAAAAAATTTGTTCAACTTTTTTCAATTTTACCCCCGTGGGATATATATTCTACACACACACATTTGGAACTCTCCTGGGGTACCCTCACACATATTATTCCCTCATTTAGTGGATATTTTCACAAAAAAGTGAAATTTTCAAAAATCCAGAAAATTGGCTGAAAATGACTAAATATCAAGGACTCAATGGGCGAATCGCTCTGGAACTGACATCGGAATGCTCACTGACATTTCCCCTATCTGAAAGTCTGATAAACGCCGGAAAAATGACTAAGTCCAAAAAAAAATTTGTTCAACTTTTTTCAATTTTACCCCCGTGGGATATATATTCTACCCACACACATTTGGAACTCTCCTGGGGTACCCTCACACATATTATTCCCTCATTTAGTGGATATTTTCACAAAAAAGTGAAATTTTCAAAAATCCAGAAAATTGGCTGAAAACGACTAAATATCAAGGACTCAGTGGGCGAATTGCTCTGGAACTGAAATCGGAACGCTCACTGACATTTCCCCTATCTGAAAGTCTGATAAACGCCGGAAAAATGACTAAGTCCAAAAAAAATTTTTTTTCAACTTTTTTCAATTTTACCCCGTGGGATATATATTCTACCCACACACATTTGGAACTCTCCTGGGGTACCCTCACACATATTATTCCCTCATTTAGTGGATATTTTCACAAAAAAGTGAAATTTTCAAAAATCCAGAAAATTGGCTGAAAACGACTAAATATCAAGGACTCATTGGGCGAATCGCTCTGGAACTGAAATCGGAACGCTCACTGACATTTCCCCTATCTGAAAGTCTGATAAACGCCGGAAAAATGACTAAGTCCAAAAAAAATTTTTTTTAAACTTTTTTCAATTTTACCCCGTGGGATATATATTCTACCCACACACATTTGGAACTCTCCTATGGTACCCTCACACATATTATTCCCTCGTTTAGTGGATATTTTCACAAAAAAGTGAAATTTTCAAAAATCCAGAGAATTGGCTGAAAACGACTAAATATCAAGGACTCATTGGGCGAATTGCTCTGGAACTGAAATCGGAACGCTCACTGACATTTCCCCTATCTGAAAGTCTGATAAATGCCGGAAAAATTACTAAGTCCAAAAAAAAATTTGTTCAACTTTTTTCAATTTTACCCCCGTGGGATATATATTCTACCCACACACATTTGGAACTCTCCTGGGGTACCCTCACACATATTATTCCCTCATTTAGTGGATATTTTCACAAAAAAGTGAAATTTTCAAAAATCCAGAAAATTGGCTGAAAACGACTAAATATCAAGGACTCATTGGGCGAATCGCTCTGGAACTGAAATCGGAATGCTCACTGACATTTCCCCTATCTGAAAGTCTGATAAACGCCGGAAAAATGAATAAGTCCAAAAAAAATTTTTTTTCAACTTTTTTCAATTTTACACCGTGGGATATATATTCTACCCACACACATTTGGAACTCTCCTGGGGAACCCTCACACATATTATTCCCTCATTTAGTGGATACTTTCACAAAAAAGTGAAATTTTCCAAAATCCAGAAAATTGGCTGAAAACGACTAAATATCTAGGACTCATTGGGCGAATTGCTCTGCAACTAAAATCGGAACGCTCACTGACATTTCCCCTATCTGAAAGTCTGATAAACGCCGGAAAAATGACTAAGTCCAAAAAAATTTTTATTTCAACTATTTTCAATTTTACCCCGTGGGATATATATTCTACCCATACACATTTGGAACTCTCCTGGGGTACCCTCACACATATTATTCCGTCATTTAGTGGATATTTTCACAAAAAAGTGAAATTTTCAAAAATCCAGAAAATTGGCTGAAAATGACTAAATATCAAGGACTCATTGGGCGAATCGCTCTGGAACTGAAATCGGAACGCTCACTGACATTTCCCCTATCTGAAAGTCTGATAAACGCCGGAAAAATGACTAAGTCCCAAAAAAAATTTTTTTTCAACTTTTTTCAATTTTACCACCGTGGGATATATATTCTACCCACACACATTTGGAACTCTCCTGGGGAACCCTCACACATATTATTCCCTCATTTAGTGGATATTTTCACAAAAAAGTGAAATTTTCAAAAATCCAGAAAATTGGCTGAAAACGACTAAATATCAAGGACTCATTGGGCGAATTGCTCTGGAACTGAAATCGGAATGTTCACTGACATTTCCCCTATCTGAAAGTCTGATAAACGCCGGAAAAATGACTAAGTCCAAAAAAAATTTTTTTTCAACTTTTTTCAATTTTACCCCGTGGGATATATATTCTACCCACACACATTTGGAACTCTCCTGGGGAACCCTCACACATATTATTCCCTCATTTAGTGGATATTTTCACAAAAAAGTGAAATTTTCAAAAATCCAGAAAATTGGCTGAAAACGACTAAATATCAAGGACTCATTGGGCGAATCGCTCTGGAACTGAAATCGGAATGCTCACTGACATTTCCCCTATCTGAAAGTCTGATAAACGCCGGAAAAATGAATAAGTCCAAAAAAAATTTTTTTTCAACTTTTTTCAATTTTACACCGTGGGATATATATTCTACCCACACACATTTGGAACTCTCCTGGGGAACCCTCACACATATTATTCCCTCATTTAGTGGATACTTTCACAAAAAAGTGAAATTTTCCAAAATCCAGAAAATTGGCTGAACACGACTAAATATCTAGGACTCATTGGGCGAATTGCTCTGCAACTAAAATCGGAACGCTCACTGACATTTCCCCTATCTGAAAGTCTGATAAACGCCGGAAAAATGACTAAGTCCAAAAAAATTTTTATTTCAACTATTTTCAATTTTACCCCGTGGGATATATATTCTACCCATACACATTTGGAACTCTCCTGGGGTACCCTCACACATATTATTCCGTCATTTAGTGGATATTTTCACAAAAAAGTGAAATTTTCAAAAATCCAGAAAATTGGCTGAAAATGACTAAATATCAAGGACTCATTGGGCGAATCGCTCTGGAACTGAAATCGGAACGCTCACTGACATTTCCCCTATCTGAAAGTCTGATAAACGCCGGAAAAATGACTAAGTCCCAAAAAAAATTTTTTTTCAACTTTTTTCAATTTTACCACCGTGGGATATATATTCTACCCACACACATTTGGAACTCTCCTGGGGTACCCTCACACATATTATTCCCTCATTTAGTGGATATTTTCACAAAAAAGTGAAATTTTCAAAAATCCAGAAAATTGGCTGAAAATGGCTAAATATCAAGGACTCATTGGGCGAATTGCTCTGGAACTGAAATCGGAATGTTCACTGACATTTCCCCTATCTGAAAGTCTGATAAACGCCGGAAAAATGACTAAGTCCAAAAAAAATTTTTTTTCAACTTTTTTCAATTTTACCCCGTGGGATATATATTCTACCCACACACATTTGGAACTCTCCTGGGGAACCCTCACACATATTATTCCCTCATTTAGTGGATATTTTCACAAAAAAGTGAAATTTTCAAAAATCCAGAAAATTGGCTGAAAACGACTAAATATCAAGGACTCATTGGGCGAATTGCTCTGGAACTGAAATCGGAATGTTCACTGACATTTCCCCTATCTGAAAGTCTGATAAACGCCGGAAAAATGACTAAGTCCAAAAAAAATTTTTTTTCAACTTTTTTCAATTTTACCCCGTGGGATATATATTCTACCCACACACATTTGGAACTCTCCTGGGGAACCCTCACACATATTATTCCCTCATTTAGTGGATATTTTCACAAAAAAGTGAAATTTTCAAAAATCCAGAAAATTGGCTGAAAACGACTAAATATCAAGGACTCATTGGGCGAATTGCTCTGGAACTGAAATCGGAATGTTCACTGACATTTCCCCTATCTGAAAGTCTGATAAACGCCGGAAAAATGACTAAGTCCAAAAAAATTTTTTTTTCAACTTTTTTCAATTTTACCCCGTGGGATATATATTCTACCCACACACATTTGGAACTCTCCTGGGGTACACTCACACATATTATTCCCTCATTTAGTGGATATTTTCACAAAAAAGTGAAATTTTCAAAAATCCAGAAAATTGGCTGAAAATGGCTAAATATCAAGGACTCAATGGGCGAATCGCTCTGGAACTGAAATCGGAACGCTCACTGACATTTCCCCTATCTGAAAGTCTGATAAACGCCGGAAAAATGACTAAGTCCAAAAAAAATTTTTTTTCAACTTTTTTCAATTTTACCCCGTGGGATATATATTCTACCCACACACACTTGGAACTCTCCTGGGGAACCCTCACACATATTATTCCCTCATTTAGTTGATATTTTCACAAAAAAGTGAAATTTTCAAAAATCCAGAAAATTGGCTGAAAATGACTAAATATCAAGGACTCAATGGGCGAATCGCTCTGGAACTGAAATCGTAATGCTCACTGACATTTCCCCTATCTGAAAGTCTGATAAACGCCGGAAAAATGACTAAGTCCAAAAAAAATTTGTTCAACTTTTTTCAATTTTATCCCCGTGGGATATATATTCTACCCACACACATTTGGAACTCTCCTGGGGTACCCTCACACATATTATTCCCTCATTTAGTGGATATTTTCACAAAAAAGTGAAATTTTCAAAAATCCAGAAAATTGGCTGAAAACGACTAAATATCAAGGACTCATTGGGCGAATTGCTCTTGAACTGAATTCGGAACGCTCACTGACGATTCCCCTATCTGAAAGTCTGATAAACGCCGGAAAAATGACTAAGTCCAAAAAAATTTTTTTTCAACTTTTTTCAAGTTTACCCCGTGGGATATATATTCTACCCACACACATTTGGAACTCTCCTGGGGTACCCTCACACATATTATTCCCTCATTTTGTGGATATTTTCACAAAAAAGGGAAATTTTCAAAAATCCAGAAAATTGGCTGAAAACGACTAAATATCAAGGACTCATTGGGCGAATCGCTCTGGAACTGAAATCGGAATGCTCACTCACATTTCCCCTATCTGAAAGTCTGATAAACAGCGGAAAAATGACTAAGACCCAAAAAAAATTTTTTTTCAACTTTTTTCAATTTTACCCCCGTGGGATATATATTCTACCCACACACATTTGGAACTCTCCTGGGGTACCCTCACACATATTATTCCCTCATTTAGTGGATATTTTCACAAAAAAGTGAAATTTTCAAAAATCCAGAAAATTGGCTGAAAACGACTAAATATCAAGGACTCATTGGGCGAATTGCTCTGGAACTGAAATCGGAATGCTCACTGACATTTCCCCTATCTGAAAGTCTGATAAACGCCGGAAAAATGACTAAGTCCAAAAAAAATTTTTTTTCAACTTTTTTCAATTTTACCCCGTGGGATATATATTCTACCCACACACATTTGGAACTCTCCTGGGGAACCCTCACACATATTATTCCCTCATTTAGTGGATATTTTCACAAAAAAGTGAAATTTTCAAAAATCCAGAAAATTGGCTGAAAATGACTAAATATCAAGGACTCAATGGGCGAATCGCTCTGGAACTGAAATCGGAACGCTCACTGACAATTCCCCTATCTGAAAGTCTGATAAACGCCAGAAAAATGACTAAGTCCAAAAAAATTTTTTTTTCAACTTTTTTCAATTTTACCCCGTGGGATATATATTCTACCCACACACATTTGGAACTCTCCTGGGGTACACTCACACATATTATTCCCTCATTTAGTGGATATTTTCACAAAAAAGTGAAATTTTCAAAAATCCAGAAAATTGGCTGAAAATGACTAAATATCAAGGACTCATTGGGCGAATCGCTCTGGAACTGAAATCGGAATGCTCACTGACATTTCCCCTATCTGAAAGTCTGATAAACGCCGGAAAAATGACTAAGTCCAAAAAAAAATTTGTTCAACTTTTTTCAATTTTCTCCCCGTGGGATATATATTCTACCCACACACATTTGAAACTCTCCTGGGGTACCCTCACACATATTATTCCCTCATTTAGTGGATATTTTCACAAAAAAGTGAAATTTTCAAAAATCCAGAAAATTGGCTGAAAACGACTAAATATCAAGGACTCATTGGGAGAATCGCTCTGGAACTGAAATCGGAATGCTCACTCACATTTCCCCTATCTGAAAGTCTGATAAACAGCGGAAAAATGACTAAGTCCCAAAAAAATTTTTTTTTCAACTTTTTTCAATTTTACCCCCGTGGGATATATATTCTACCCACACACATTTGGAACTCTCCTGGGGTACCCTCACACATATTATTCCCTCATTTAGTGGATATTTTCACAAAAAAGTGAAATTTTCAAAAATCCAGAAAATTGGCTGAAAACGACTAAATATCAAGGACTCATTGGGCGAATTGCTCTGGAACTGAAATCGGAATGCTCACTGACATTTCCCCTATCTGAAAGTCTGATAAACGCCGGAAAAATGACTAAGTCCAAAAAAAAATTTGTTCAACTTTTTTCAATTTTATCCCCGTGGGATATATATTCTACCCACACACATTTGGAACTCTCCTGGGGTACCCTCACACATATTATTCCCTCATTTAGTGGATATTTTCACAAAAAAGTGAAATTTTCAAAAATCCAGAAAATTGGCTGAAAATGACTAAATATCAAGGACTCATTGGGCGAATCGCTCTGGAACTGAAATCGGAACGCTCACTGACATTTACCCTATCTGAAAGTCTGATAAACGCCGGAAAAATGACTAAGTCCAAAAAAAAATTTGTTCAACTTTTTTCAATTTTATCCCCGTGGGATATATATTCTACCCACACACATTTGGAACTCTCCTGGGGTACCCTCACACATATTATTCCCTCATTTAGTGGATATTTTCACAAAAAAGTGAAATTTTCAAAAATCCAGAAAATTGGCTGAAAACGACTAGATATCAAGGACTCATTGGGCGAATTGCTCTGGAACTGAAATCGGAACGCTCACTGACATTTACCCTATCTGAAAGTCTGATAAACGCCGGAAAAATGACTAAGTCCAAAAAAAATTTTTTTTAAACTTTTTTCAATTTTACCCCGTGGGATATATATTCTACCCACACACATTTGGAACTCTCCTGGGGAACCCTCACACATATTATTCCCTCATTTAGTGGATATTTTCACAAAAAAGTGAAATTTTCAAAAATCCAGAAAATTGGCTGAAAATGACTAAATATCAAGGACTCAATGGGCGAATCGCTCTGGAACTGAAATCGGAACGCTCACTGACAATTCCCCTATCTGAAAGTCTGATAAACGCCAGAAAAATGACTAAGTCCAAAAAAATTTTTTTTTCAACTTTTTTCAATTTTACCCCGTGGGATATATATTCTACCCACACACATTTGGAACTCTCCTGGGGTACACTCACACATATTATTCCCTCATTTAGTGGATATTTTCACAAAAAAGTGAAATTTTCAAAAATCCAGAAAATTGGCTGAAAATGACTAAATATCAAGGACTCATTGGGCGAATCGCTCTGGAACTGAAATCGGAATGCTCACTGACATTTCCCCTATCTGAAAGTCTGATAAACGCCGGAAAAATGACTAAGTCCAAAAAAAAATTTGTTCAACTTTTTTCAATTTTCTCCCCGTGGGATATATATTCTACCCACACACATTTGAAACTCTCCTGGGGTACCCTCACACATATTATTCCCTCATTTAGTGGATATTTTCACAAAAAAGTGAAATTTTCAAAAATCCAGAAAATTGGCTGAAAACGACTAAATATCAAGGACTCATTGGGAGAATCGCTCTGGAACTGAAATCGGAATGCTCACTCACATTTCCCCTATCTGAAAGTCTGATAAACAGCGGAAAAATGACTAAGTCCCAAAAAAATTTTTTTTTCAACTTTTTTCAATTTTACCCCCGTGGGATATATATTCTACCCACACACATTTGGAACTCTCCTGGGGTACCCTCACACATATTATTCCCTCATTTAGTGGATATTTTCACAAAAAAGTGAAATTTTCAAAAATCCAGAAAATTGGCTGAAAACGACTAAATATCAAGGACTCATTGGGCGAATTGCTCTGGAACTGAAATCGGAATGCTCACTGACATTTCCCCTATCTGAAAGTCTGATAAACGCCGGAAAAATGACTAAGTCCAAAAAAAAATTTGTTCAACTTTTTTCAATTTTATCCCCGTGGGATATATATTCTACCCACACACATTTGGAACTCTCCTGGGGTACCCTCACACATATTATTCCCTCATTTAGTGGATATTTTCACAAAAAAGTGAAATTTTCAAAAATCCAGAAAATTGGCTGAAAATGACTAAATATCAAGGACTCATTGGGCGAATCGCTCTGGAACTGAAATCGGAACGCTCACTGACATTTACCCTATCTGAAAGTCTGATAAACGCCGGAAAAATGACTAAGTCCAAAAAAAATTTTTTTTCAACTTTTTTCAATTTTACCCCGTGGGATATATATTCTACCCACACACATTTGGAACTCTCCTGGGGTACACTCACACATATTATTCCCTCATTTAGTGGATATTTTCACAAAAAAGTGAAATTTTCAAAAATCCAGAAAATTGGCTGAAAATGACTAAATATCAAGGACTCATTGGGCGAATCGCTCTGGAACTGAAATCGGAATGCTCACTGACATTTCCCCTATCTGAAAGTCTGATAAACGCCGGAAAAATGACTAAGTCCAAAAAAAAATTTGTTCAACTTTTTTCAATTTTCTCCCCGTGGGATATATATTCTACCCACACACATTTGAAACTCTCCTGGGGTACCCTCACACATATTATTCCCTCATTTAGTGGATATTTTCACAAAAAAGTGAAATTTTCAAAAATCCAGAAAATTGGCTGAAAACGACTAAATATCAAGGACTCATTGGGAGAATCGCTCTGGAACTGAAATCGGAATGCTCACTCACATTTCCCCTATCTGAAAGTCTGATAAACAGCGGAAAAATGACTAAGTCCCAAAAAAATTTTTTTTTCAACTTTTTTCAATTTTACCCCCGTGGGATATATATTCTACCCACACACATTTGGAACTCTCCTGGGGTACCCTCACACATATTATTCCCTCATTTAGTGGATATTTTCACAAAAAAGTGAAATTTTCAAAAATCCAGAAAATTGGCTGAAAACGACTAAATATCAAGGACTCATTGGGCGAATTGCTCTGGATCTGAAATCGGAATGCTCACTGACATTTCCCCTATCTGAAAGTCTGATAAACGCCGGAAAAATGACTAAGTCCAAAAAAAAATTTGTTCAACTTTTTTCAATTTTATCCCCGTGGGATATATATTCTACCCACACACATTTGGAACTCTCCTGGGGTACCCTCACACATATTATTCCCTCATTTAGTGGATATTTTCACAAAAAAGTGAAATTTTCAAAAATCCAGAAAATTGGCTGAAAATGACTAAATATCAAGGACTCATTGGGCGAATCGCTCTGGAACTGAAATCAGAACGCTCACTGACATTTACCCTATCTGAAAGTCTGATAAACGCCGGAAAAATGACTAAGTCCAAAAAAAATTTTTTTTCAACTTTTTTCAATTTTACCCCGTGGGATATATATTCTACCCACACACATTTGGAACTCTCCTGGGGTACACTCACACATATTATTCCCTCATTTAGTGGATATTTTCACAAAAAAGTGAAATTTTCAAAAATCCAGAAAATTGGCTGAAAATGACTAAATATCAAGGACTCATTGGGCGAATCGCTCTGGAACTGAAATCGTAACGCTCACTGACATTTCCCCTATCTGAAAGTCTGATAAACGCCGGAAAAATGACTAAGTCCAAAAAAAAATTTGTTCAACTTTTTTCAATTTTATCCCCGTGGGATATATATTCTACCCACACACATTTGGAACTCTCCTGGGGTACCCTCACACATATTATTCCCTCATTTAGTGGATATTTTCACAAAAAAGTGAAATTTTCAAAAATCCAGAAAATTGGCTGAAAACGACTAGATATCAAGGACTCATTGGGCGAATTGCTCTGGAACTGAAATCGGAACGCTCACTGACATTTACCCTATCTGAAAGTCTGATAAACGCCGGAAAAATGACTAAGTCCAAAAAAAATTTTTTTTCAACTTTTTTCAATTTTACCCCGTGGGATATATATTCTACCCACACACATTTGGAACTCTCCTGGGGAACCCTCACACATATTATTCCCTCATTTAGTGGATATTTTCACAAAAAAGTGAAATTTTCAAAAATCCAGAAAATTGGCTGAAAATGACTAAATATCAAGGACTCAATGGGCGAATCGCTCTGGAACTGAAATCGGAACGCTCACTGACATTTCCCCTATCTGAAAGTCTGATAAACGCCGGAAAAATGACTAAGTCCAAAAAAAAATTTGTTCAACTTTTTTCAATTTTACCCCCGTGGGATATATAGTCTACCCACACACATTTGGAACTCTCCTGGGGTACCCTCACACATATTATTCCCTCATTTTGTGGATATTTTCACAAAAAAGGGAAATTTTCAAAAATCCAGAAAATTGGCTGAAAACGACTAAATATCAAGGACTCATTGGGCGAATTGCTCTGGAACTAAAATCGGAACGCTCACTGACATTTCCCCTATCTGAAAGTCTGATAAACGCCGGAAAAATGACTAAGTCCAAAAAAAATTTTTTTTCAACTTTTTTCAATTTTACCCCGTGGGATATATATTCTACCAACACATATTTGGAACTCTCCTGGGGTACCCTCACACATATTATTCCCTCATTTAGTGGATATTTTCACAAAAAAGTGAAATTTTCAAAAATCCAGAAAATTGGCTGAAAGCGACTAAATATCAAGGACTCATTGGGCGAATCGCTCTGGAACTGAAATCGGAATGCTCACTGACATTTCCCCTATCTGAAAGTCTGATAAACGCCGGAAAAATGACTAAGTCCAAAAAAAAATTTGTTCAACTTTTTTCAATTTTATCCCCGTGGGATATATATTCTACCCACACACATTTGGAACTCTCCTGGGGTACCCTCACACATATAATTCCCTCATTTAGTGGATATTTTCACAAAAAAGTGAAATTTTCAAAAATCCAGAAAATTGGCTGAAAATGACTAAATATCAAGGACTCATTGGGCGAATCGCTCTGGAACTGAAATCGGAACGCTCACTGACATTTACCCTATCTGAAAGTCTGATAAACGCCGGAAAAATGACTAAGTCCAAAAAAAATTTTTTTTCAACTTTTTTCAATTTTACCCCGTGGGATATATATTCTACCCACACACATTTGGAACTCTCCTGGGGAACCCTCACACATATTATTCCCTCATTTAGTGGATATTTTCACAAAAAAGTGAAATTTTCAAAAATCCAGAAAATTGGCTGAAAATGACTAAATATCAAGGACTCAATGGGCGAATCGCTCTGGAACTGAAATCGGAACGCTCACTGACATTTCCCCTATCTGAAAGTCTGATAAACGCCGGAAAAATGACTAAGTCCAAAAAAAAATTTGTTCAACTTTTTTCAATTTTACCCCCGTGGGATATATAGTCTACCCACACACATTTGGAACTCTCCTGGGGTACCCTCACACATATTATTCCCTCATTTTGTGGATATTTTCACAAAAAAGGGAAATTTTCAAAAATCCAGAAAATTGGCTGAAAACGACTAAATATCAAGGACTCATTGGGCGAATTGCTCTGGAACTAAAATCGGAACGCTCACTGACATTTCCCCTATCTGAAAGTCTGATAAACGCCGGAAAAATGACTAAGTCCAAAAAAAATTTTTTTTCAACTTTTTTCAATTTTACCCCGTGGGATATATATTCTACCAACACACATTTGGAACTCCCCTGGGGTACCCTCACACATATTATTCCCTCATTTAGTGGATATTTTCACAAAAAAGTGAAATTTTCAAAAATCCAGAAAATTGGCTGAAAGCGACTAAATATCAAGGACTCATTGGGCGAATCGCTCTGGAACTGAAATCGGAATGCTCACTGACATTTCCCCAATCTGAAAGTCTGATAAACGCCGGAAAAATGACTAAGTCCAAAAAAAATTTTTTTTCAACTTTTTTCAATTTTACCCCGTGGGATATATATTCTACCCACACACATTTGGAACTCTCCTGGGGTACCCTCACACATATTATTCCCTCATTTAGTGGATATTTTCACAAAAAAGTGAAATTTTCAAAAATCCAGAAAATTGGCTGAAAATGACTAAATATCAAGGACTCATTGGGCGAATTGCTCTGGAACTGAAATCGGAATGCTCACTGACATTTCCCCTATCTGAAAGTCTGATAAACGCCGGAAAAATGACTAAGTCCAAAAAAAATTTTTTTTCAACTTTTTTCAATTTTACCCCGTGGGATATATATTCTACCCACACACATTTGGAACTCTCCTGGGGAACCCTCACACATATTATTCCCTCATTTAGTGGATATTTTCACAAAAAAGTGAAATTTTCAAAAATCCAGAAAATTGGCTGAAAATGACTAAATATCAAGGACTCAATGGGCGAATCGCTCTGGAACTGAAATCGGAACGCTCACTGACAATTCCCCTATCTGAAAGTCTGATAAACGCCGGAAAAATGACTAAGTCCAAAAAAAAATTTGTTCAACTTTTTTCAATTTTACCCCCGTGGGATATATAGTCTACCCACACACATTTGGAACTCTCCTGGGGTACCCTCACACATATTATTCCCTCATTTTGTGGATATTTTCACAAAAAAGGGAAATTTTCAAAAATCCAGAAAATTGGCTGAAAACGACTAAATATCAAGGACTCATTGGGCGAATTGCTCTGGAACTAAAATCGGAACGCTCACTGACATTTCCCCTATCTGAAAGTCTGATAAACGCCGGAAAAATGACTAAGTCCAAAAAAATTTTTTTTTCAACTTTTTTCAATTTTACCCCGTGGGATATATATTCTACCCACACACATTTGGAACTCTCCTGGGGTACCCTCACACATATTATTCCCTCATTTAGTGGATATTTTCACAAAAAAGTGAAATTTTCAAAAATCCAGAAAATTGGCTGAAAATGACTAAATATCAAGGACTCATTGGGCGAATCGCTCTGGAACTGAAATCGGAATGCTCACTGACATTTCCCCTATCTGAAAGTCTGATAAACGCCGGAAAAATGACTAAGTCCAAAAAAAAATTTGTTCAACTTTTTTCAATTTTATCCCCGTGGGATATATATTCTACCCACACACATTTGGAACTCTCCTGGGGTACCCTCACACATATTATTCCCTCATTTAGTGGATATTTTCACAAAAAAGTGAAATTTTCAAAAATCCAGAAAATTGGCTGAAAACGACTAAATATCAAGGACTCATTGGGCGAATCGCTCTGGAACTGAAATCGGAATGCTCACTCACATTTCCCCTATCTGAAAGTCTGATAAACAGCGGAAAAATGACTAAGTCCTCAAAAAAAATTTTTTTCAACTTTTTTCAATTTTACCCCCGTGGGATATATATTCTACCCACACACATTTGGAACTCTCCTGGGGTACCCTCACACATATTATTCCCTCATTTAGTGGATATTTTCACAAAAAAGTGACATTTTCAAAAATCCAGAAAATTGGCTGAAAACTAAATATCAAGGACTCATTGGGCGAATTGCTCTGGAACTGAAATCGGAATGCTCACTGACATTTCCCCTATCTGAAAGTCTGATAAACGCCGGAAAAATGACTAAGTCCAAAAAAAATTTTTTTTCAACTTTTTTCAATTTTACCCCGTGGGATATATATTCTACCCACACACATTTGGAACTCTCCTGGGGAACCCTCACACATATTATTCCCTCATTTAGTGGATATTTTCACAAAAAAGTGAAATTTTCAAAAATCCAGAAAATTGGCTGAAAATGACTAAATATCAAGGACTCAATGGGCGAATCGCTCTGGAACTGAAATCGGAACGCTCACTGACAATTCCCCTATCTGAAAGTCTGATAAACGCCGGAAAAATGACTAAGTGCAAAAAAAAATTTGTTCAACTTTTTTTCAATTTTATCCCCGTGGGATATATATTCTACCCACACACATTTGGAACTCTCCTGGGGTACCCTCACACATATTATTCCCTCATTTAGTGGATATTTTCACAAAAAAGTGAAATTTTCAAAAATCCAGAAAATTGGCAGAAAACAACTAGATATCAAGGACTCATTGGGCGAATTGCTCTGGAACTGAAATCGGAACGCTCACTGACATTTAACCTATCTGAAAGTCTGATAAACGCCGGAAAAATGACTAAGTCCAAAAAAAAATTTTTTTCAACTTTTTTCAATTTTACCCCGTGGGATATATATTCTACCCACACACATTTGGAACTCTCCTGGGGAACCCTCACACATATTATTCCCTCATTTAGTGGATATTTTCACAAAAAAGTGAAATTTTCAAAAATCCAGAAAATTGGCTGAAAATGGCTAAATATCAAGGACTCAATGGGCGAATCGCTCTGGAACTGAAATCGGAACGCTCACTGACATTTCCCCTATCTGAAAGTCTGATAAACGTCGGAAAAATGACTAAGTCCAAAAAAAAATTTGTTCAACTTTTTTCAATTTTACCCCGTGGGATATATATTCTACCCACACACATTTGGAACTCTCCTGGGGTACCCTCACACATATTATTCCCTCATTTAGTGTATATTTTCACAAAAAACTGAAATTTTCAAAAATCCAGAAAATTGGCTGAAAATGACTAAATATCAAGGACTCATTGGGCGAATCGCTCTGGAACTGAAATCGTAACGCTCACTGACATTTCCCATATCTGAAAGTCTGATAAACGCCGGAAAAATGACTAAGTCCAAAAAAAAATTTGTTCAACTTTTTTCAATTTTATCCCCGTGGGATATATATTCTACCCACACACATTTGGAACTCTCCTGGGGTACCCTCACACATATTATTCCCTCATTTAGTGGATATTTTCACAAAAAAGTGAAATTTTCAAAAATCCAGAAAATTGGCTGAAAACGACTAAATATCAAGGACTCATTGGGCGAATCGCTCTGGAACTGAAATCGGAATGCTCACTCACATTTCCCCTATCTGAAAGTCTGATAAACGCCGGAAAAATGACTAAGTCCCCCAAAAAAATTTTTTTCAACTTTTTTCAAATTTACCCCCGTGGGATATATATTCTACCCACACACATTTGGAACTCTCCTGGGGTACCCTCACACATATTATTCCCTCATTTAGTGGATATTTTCACAAAAAAGTGAAATTTTCAAAAATCCAGAAAATTGGCTGAAAATGACTAAATATCAAGGACTCATTGGGCGAATCGCTCTGGAACTGAAATCGGAATGCTCACTGACATTTCCCCTATCTGAAAGTCTGATAAACGCCGGAAAAATGACTAAGTCCAAAAAAAAATTTGTTCAACTTTTTTTCAATTTTATCCCCGTGGGATATATATTCTACCCACACACATTTGGAACTCTCCTGGGGTACCCTCACACATATTATTCCCTCATTTAGTGGATATTTTCACAAAAAAGTGAAATTTTCAAAAATCCAGAAAATTGGCAGAAAACAACTAGATATCAAGGACTCATTGGGCGAATTGCTCTGGAACTGAAATCGGAACGCTCACTGACATTTACCCTATCTGAAAGTCTGATAAACGCCGGAAAAATGACTAAGTCCAAAAAAAAATTTTTTTCAACTTTTTTCAATTTTACCCCGTGGGATATATATTCTACCCACACACATTTGGAACTCTCCTGGGGAACCCTCACACATATTATTCCCTCATTTAGTGGATATTTTCACAAAAAAGTGAAATTTTCAAAAATCCAGAAAATTGGCTGAAAACGACTAAATATCTAGGACTCATTGGGCGAATTGCTCTGGAACTAAAATCGGAACGCTCACTGACATTTCCCCTATCTGAAAGTCTGATCAACGCCGGAAAAATGACTAAGTCCCAAAAAAAATTTTTTTTCAACTTTTTTCAATTTTACCACCGTGGGATATATATTCTACCCACACACATTTGGAACTCTTCTGGGGTACCCTCACACATATTATTCCCTCATTTAGTGGATATTTTCACAAAAAAGGGAAATTTTCAAAAATCCAGAAAATTGGCTGAAAACGACTAAATATCAAGGACTCAATGGGCGAATCGCTCTGGAACTGACATCGGAATGCTCACTGACATTTCCCCTATCTGAAAGTCTGATAAACGCCGGAAAAATGACTAAGTCCAAAAAAAATTTTTTTTCAACTTTTTTCAATTTTACCCCGTGGGATATATATTCTACCCACACACATTTGGAACTCTCCTGGGGTACCCTCACACATATTATTCCCTCATTTAGTGGATATTTTCACAAAAAAGTGAAATTTTCAAAAATCCAGAAAATTGGCTGAAAACGACTAAATATCAAGGACTCATTGGGCGAATCGCTCTGGAACTGAAATCGGAACGCTCACTGACATTTCCCCTATCTGAAAGTCTGATAAACGCCGGAAAAATGACTAAGTCCAAAAAAAATTTTTTTTAAACTTTTTTCAATTTTACCACGTGGGATATATATTCTACCCACACACATTTGGAACTCTCCTATGGTACCCTCACACATATTATTCCCTCGTTTAGTGGATATTTTCACAAAAAAGTGAAATTTTCAAAAATCCAGAGAATTGGCTGAAAACGACTAAATATCAAGGACTCATTGGGCGAATTGCTCTGGAACTGAAATCGGAACGCTCACTGACATTTCCCCTATCTGAAAGTCTGATAAATGCCGGAAAAATTACTAAGTCCAAAAAAAAATTTGTTCAACTTTTTTCAATTTTACCCCCGTGGGATATATATTCTACCCACACACATTTGGAACTCTCCTGGGGTACCCTCACACATATTATTCCCTCATTTAGTGGATATTTTCACAAAAAAGTGAAATTTTCAAAAATCCAGAAAATTGGCTGAAAACGACTAAATATCAACGACTCATTGGGCGAATCGCTCTGGAACTGAAATCGGAATGCTCACTGACATTTCCCCTATCTGAAAGTCTGATAAACGCCGGAAAAATGAATAAGTCCAAAAAAAATTTTTTTTCAACTTTTTTCAATTTTACACCGTGGGATATATATTCTACCCACACACATTTGGAACTCTCCTATGGTACCCTCACACATATTATTCCCTCGTTTAGTGGATATTTTCACAAAAAAGTGAAATTTTCAAAAATCCAGAAAATTGGCTGAAAATGACTAAATATCAAGGACTCAATGGGCGAATCGCTCTGGAACTGACATCGGAACGCTCACTGACATTTCCCCTATCTGAAAGTCTGATAAACGCCGGAAAAATGACTAAGTCCAAAAAAAAATTTGTTCAACTTTTTTCAATTTTACCCCCGTGGGATATATATTCTACACACACACATTTGGAACTCTCCTGGGGTACCCTCACACATATTATTCCCTCATTTAGTGGATATTTTCACAAAAAAGTGAAATTTTCAAAAATCCAGAAAATTGGCTGAAAATGACTAAATATCAAGGACTCAATGATCGAATCGCTCTGGAACTGACATCGGAATGCTCACTGACATTTCCCCTATCTGAAAGTCTGATAAACGCCGGAAAAATGACTAAGTCCAAAAAAAAATTTGTTCAACTTTTTTCAATTTTACCCCCGTGGGATATATATTCTACCCACACACATTTGGAACTCTCCTGGGGTACCCTCACACATATGATTCCCTCATTTAGTGGATATTTTCACAAAAAAGTGAAATTTTCAAAAATCCAGAAAATTGGCTGAAAACGACTAAATATCAAGGACTCAGTGGGCGAATTGCTCTGGAACTGAAATCGGAACGCTCACTGACATTTCCCCTATCTGAAAGTCTGATAAACGCCGGAAAAATGACTAAGTCCAAAAAAAATTTTTTTTCAACTTTTTTCAATTTTACCCCGTGGGATATATATTCTACCCACACACATTTGGAACTCTCCTGGGGTACCCTCACACATATTATTCCCTCATTTAGTGGATATTTTCACAAAAAAGTGAAATTTTCAAAAATCCAGAAAATTGGCTGAAAACGACTAAATATCAAGGACTCATTGGGCGAATCGCTCTGGAACTGAAATCGGAACGCTCACTGACATTTCCCCTATCTGAAAGTCTGATAAACGCCGGAAAAATGACTAAGTCCAAAAAAAATTTTTTTTAAACTTTTTTCAATTTTACCCCGTGGGATATATATTCTACCCACACACATTTGGAACTCTCCTATGGTACCCTCACACATATTATTCCCTCATTTAGTGGATATTTTCACAAAAAAGTGAAATTTTCAAAAATCCAGAAAATTGGCTGAAAACGACTAAATATCAAGGACTCATTGGGCGAATCGCTCTGGAACTGAAATCGGAACGCTCACTGACATTTCCCCTATCTGAAAGTCTGATAAACGCCGGAAAAATGACTAAGTCCAAAAAAAATTTTTTTTAAACTTTTTTCAATTTTACCCCGTGGGATATATATTCTACCCACACACATTTGGAACTCTCCTGGGGTACCCTCACACATATTATTCCCTCATTTAGTGGATATTTTCACAAAAAAGTGAAATTTTCAAAAATCCAGAAAATTGGCTGAAAACGACTAAATATCAAGGACTCATTGGGCGAATCGCTCTGGAACTGAAATCGGAACGCTCACTGACATTTCCCCTATCTGAAAGTCTGATAAACGCCGGAAAAATGACTAAGTCCAAAAAAAATTTTTTTTAAACTTTTTTCAATTTTACCACGTGGGATATATATTCTACCCACACACATTTGGAACTCTCCTATGGTACCCTCACACATATTATTCCCTCGTTTAGTGGATATTTTCACAAAAAAGTGAAATTTTCAAAAATCCAGAGAATTGGCTGAAAACGACTAAATATCAAGGACTCATTGGGCGAATTGCTCTGGAACTGAAATCGGAACGCTCACTGACATTTCCCCTATCTGAAAGTCTGATAAATGCCGGAAAAATTACTAAGTCCAAAAAAAAATTTGTTCAACTTTTTTCAATTTTACCCCCGTGGGATATATATTCTACCCACACACATTTGGAACTCTCCTGGGGTACCCTCACACATATTATTCCCTCATTTAGTGGATATTTTCACAAAAAAGTGAAATTTTCAAAAATCCAGAAAATTGGCTGAAAACGACTAAATATCAACGACTCATTGGGCGAATCGCTCTGGAACTGAAATCGGAATGCTCACTGACATTTCCCCTATCTGAAAGTCTGATAAACGCCGGAAAAATGAATAAGTCCAAAAAAAATTTTTTTTCAACTTTTTTCAATTTTACACCGTGGGATATATATTCTACCCACACACATTTGGAACTCTCCTATGGTACCCTCACACATATTATTCCCTCGTTTAGTGGATATTTTCACAAAAAAGTGAAATTTTCAAAAATCCAGAAAATTGGCTGAAAATGACTAAATATCAAGGACTCAATGGGCGAATCGCTCTGGAACTGACATCGGAACGCTCACTGACATTTCCCCTATCTGAAAGTCTGATAAACGCCGGAAAAATGACTAAGTCCAAAAAAAAATTTGTTCAACTTTTTTCAATTTTACCCCCGTGGGATATATATTCTACACACACACATTTGGAACTCTCCTGGGGTACCCTCACACATATTATTCCCTCATTTAGTGGATATTTTCACAAAAAAGTGAAATTTTCAAAAATCCAGAAAATTGGCTGAAAATGACTAAATATCAAGGACTCAATGGGCGAATCGCTCTGGAACTGACATCGGAATGCTCACTGACATTTCCCCTATCTGAAAGTCTGATAAACGCCGGAAAAATGACTAAGTCCAAAAAAAAATTTGTTCAACTTTTTTCAATTTTACCCCCGTGGGATATATATTCTACCCACACACATTTGGAACTCTCCTGGGGTACCCTCACACATATGATTCCCTCATTTAGTGGATATTTTCACAAAAAAGTGAAATTTTCAAAAATCCAGAAAATTGGCTGAAAACGACTAAATATCAAGGACTCAGTGGGCGAATTGCTCTGGAACTGAAATCGGAACGCTCACTGACATTTCCCCTATCTGAAAGTCTGATAAACGCCGGAAAAATGACTAAGTCCAAAAAAAATTTTTTTTCAACTTTTTTCAATTTTACCCCGTGGGATATATATTCTACCCACACACATTTGGAACTCTCCTGGGGTACCCTCACACATATTATTCCCTCATTTAGTGGATATTTTCACAAAAAAGTGAAATTTTCAAAAATCCAGAAAATTGGCTGAAAACGACTAAATATCAAGGACTCATTGGGCGAATCGCTCTGGAACTGAAATCGGAACGCTCACTGACATTTCCCCTATCTGAAAGTCTGATAAACGCCGGAAAAATGACTAAGTCCAAAAAAAATTTTTTTTAAACTTTTTTCAATTTTACCCCGTGGGATATATATTCTACCCACACACATTTGGAACTCTCCTATGGTACCCTCACACATATTATTCCCTCGTTTAGTGGATATTTTCACAAAAAAGTGAAATTTTCAAAAATCCAGAGAATTGGCTGAAAACGACTAAATATCAAGGACTCATTGGGCGAATTGCTCTGGAACTGAAATCGGAACGCTCACTGACATTTCCCCTATCTGAAAGTCTGATAAATGCCGGAAAAATTACTAAGTCCAAAAAAAAATTTGTTCAACTTTTTTCAATTTTACCCCCGTGGGATATATATTCTACCCACACACATTTGGAACTCTCCTGGGGTACCCTCACACATATTATTCCCTCATTTAGTGGATATTTTCACAAAAAAGTGAAATTTTCAAAAATCCAGAAAATTGGCTGAAAACGACTAAATATCAAGGACTCATTGGGCGAATCGCTCTGGAACTGAAATCGGAATGCTCACTGACATTTCCCCTATCTGAAAGTCTGATAAACGCCGGAAAAATGAATAAGTCCAAAAAAAATTTTTTTTCAACTTTTTTCAATTTTACACCGTGGGATATATATTCTACCCACACACATTTGGAACTCTCCTGGGGAACCCTCACACATATTATTCCCTCATTTAGTGGATACTTTCACAAAAAAGTGAAATTTTCCAAAATCCAGAAAATTGGCTGAAAACGACTAAATATCTAGGACTCATTGGGCGAATTGCTCTGCAACTAAAATCGGAACGCTCACTGACATTTCCCCTATCTGAAAGTCTGATAAACGCCGGAAAAATGACTAAGTCCAAAAAAATTTTTATTTCAACTATTTTCAATTTTACCCCGTGGGATATATATTCTACCCATACACATTTGGAACTCTCCTGGGGTACCCTCACACATATTATTCCGTCATTTAGTGGATATTTTCACAAAAAAGTGAAATTTTCAAAAATCCAGAAAATTGGCTGAAAATGACTAAATATCAAGGACTCATTGGGCGAATCACTCTGGAACTGAAATCGGAACGCTCACTGACATTTCCCCTATCTGAAAGTCTGATAAACGCCGGAAAAATGACTAAGTCCCAAAAAAAATTTTTTTTCAACTTTTTTCAATTTTACCACCGTGGGATATATATTCTACCCACACACATTTGGAACTCTCCTGGGGTACCCTCACACATATTATTCCCTCATTTAGTGGATATTTTCACAAAAAAGTGAAATTTTCAAAAATCCAGAAAATTGGCTGAAAATGGCTAAATATCAAGGACTCAATGGGCGAATCGCTCTGGAACTGAAATCGGAACGCTCACTCACATTTCCCCTATCTGAAAGTCTGATAAACAGCGGAAAAATGACTAAGTCCCAAAAAAAATTTTTTTTCAACTTTTTTCAATTTTACCCCCGTGGGATATATATTCTACCCACACACATTTGGAACTCTCCTGGGGTACCCTCACACATATTATTCCCTCATTTAGTGGATATTTTCACAAAAAAGTGAAATTTTCAAAAATCCAGAAAATTGGCTGAAAACGACTAAATATCAAGGACTCATTGGGCGAATTGCTCTGGAACTGAAATCGGAATGTTCACTGACATTTCCCCTATCTGAAAGTCTGATAAACGCCGGAAAAATGACTAAGTCCAAAAAAAATTTTTTTTCAACTTTTTTCAATTTTACCCCGTGGGATATATATTCTACCCACACACATTTGGAACTCTCCTGGGGAACCCTCACACATATTATTCCCTCATTTAGTGGATATTTTCACAAAAAAGTGAAATTTTCAAAAATCCAGAAAATTGGCTGAAAATGACTAAATATCAAGGACTCAATGGGCGAATCGCTCTGGAACTGAAATCGGAACGCTCACTGACAATTCCCCTATCTGAAAGTCTGATAAACGCCGGAAAAATGACTAAGTCCAAAAAAATTTTTTTTTCAACTTTTTTCAATTTTACCCCGTGGGATATATATTCTACCCACACACATTTGGAACTCTCCTGGGGTACACTCACACATATTATTCCCTCATTTAGTGGATATTTTCACAAAAAAGTGAAATTTTCAAAAATCCAGAAAATTGGCTGAAAATGACTAAATATCAAGGACTCATTGGGCGAATCGCTCTGGAACTGAAATCGGAATGCTCACTGACATTTCCCCTATCTGAAAGTCTGATAAACGCCGGAAAAATGACTAAGTCCAAAAAAAAATTTGTTCAACTTTTTTCAATTTTCTCCCCGTGGGATATATATTCTACCCACACACATTTGAAACTCTCCTGGGGTACCCTCACACATATTATTCCCTCATTTAGTGGATATTTTCACAAAAAAGTGAAATTTTCAAAAATCCAGAAAATTGGCTGAAAATGGCTAAATATCAAGGACTCAATGGGCGAATCGCTCTGGAACTGAAATCGGAACGCTCACTGACATTTCCCCTATCTGAAAGTCTGATAAACGCCGGAAAAATGACTAAGTCCAAAAAAAATTTTTTTTCAACTTTTTTCAATTTTACCCCGTGGGATATATATTCTACCCACACACACTTGGAACTCTCCTGGGGAACCCTCACACATATTATTCCCTCATTTAGTTGATATTTTCACAAAAAAGTGAAATTTTCAAAAATCCAGAAAATTGGCTGAAAATGACTAAATATCAAGGACTCAATGGGCGAATCGCTCTGGAACTGAAATCGTAATGCTCACTGACATTTCCCCTATCTGAAAGTCTGATAAACGCCGGAAAAATGACTAAGTCCAAAAAAAATTTGTTCAACTTTTTTCAATTTTATCCCCGTGGGATATATATTCTACCCACACACATTTGGAACTCTCCTGGGGTACCCTCACACATATTATTCCCTCATTTAGTGGATATTTTCACAAAAAAGTGAAATTTTCAAAAATCCAGAAAATTGGCTGAAAACGACTAAATATCAAGGACTCATTGGGCGAATTGCTCTTGAACTGAATTCGGAACGCTCACTGACGATTCCCCTATCTGAAAGTCTGATAAACGCCGGAAAAATGACTAAGTCCAAAAAAATTTTTTTTTCAACTTTTTTCAAGTTTACCCCGTGGGATATATATTCTACCCACACACATTTGGAACTCTCCTGGGGTACCCTCACACATATTATTCCCTCATTTTGTGGATATTTTCACAAAAAAGGGAAATTTTCAAAAATCCAGAAAATTGGCTGAAAACGACTAAATATCAAGGACTCATTGGACGAATCGCTCTGGAACTGAAATCGGAATGCTCACTCACATTTCCCCTATCTGAAAGTCTGATAAACAGCGGAAAAATGACTAAGTCCCAAAAAAAATTTTTTTTCAACTTTTTTCAATTTTACCCCCGTGGGATATATATTCTACCCACACACATTTGGAACTCTCCTGGGGTACCCTCACACATATTATTCCCTCATTTAGTGGATATTTTCACAAAAAAGTGAAATTTTCAAAAATCCAGAAAATTGGCTGAAAACGACTAAACATCAAGGACTCATTGGGCGAATTGCTCTGGAACTGAAATCGGAATGCTCACTGACATTTCCCCTATCTGAAAGTCTGATAAACGCCGGAAAAATGACTAAGTCCAAAAAAAATTTTTTTTCAACTTTTTTCAATTTTACCCCGTGGGATATATATTCTACCCACACACATTTGGAACTCTCCTGGGGAACCCTCACACATATTATTCCCTCATTTAGTGGATATTTTCACAAAAAAGTGAAATTTTCAAAAATCCAGAAAATTGGCTGAAAATGACTAAATATCAAGGACTCAATGGGCGAATCGCTCTGGAACTGAAATCGGAACGCTCACTGACAATTCCCCTATCTGAAAGTCTGATAAACGCCAGAAAAATGACTAAGTCCAAAAAAATTTTTTTTTCAACTTTTTTCAATTTTACCCCGTGGGATATATATTCTACCCACACACATTTGAAACTCTCCTTGGGTACCCTCACACATATTATTCCCTCATTTAGTGGATATTTTCACAAAAAAGTGAAATTTTCAAAAATCCAGAAAATTGGCTGAAAACGACTAAATATCAAGGACTCATTGGGAGAATCGCTCTGGAACTGAAATCGGAATGCTCACTCACATTTCCCCTATCTGAAAGTCTGATAAACAGCGGAAAAATGACTAAGTCCCAAAAAAAATTTTTTTTCAACTTTTTTCAATTTTACCCCCGTGGGATATATATTCTACCCACACACATTTGGAACTCTCCTGGGGTACCCTCACACATATTATTCCCTCATTTAGTGGATATTTTCACAAAAAAGTGAAATTTTCAAAAATCCAGAAAATTGGCTGAAAACGACTAAATATCAAGGACTCATTGGGCGAATTGCTCTGGAACTGAAATCGGAATGCTCACTGACATTTCCCCTATCTGAAAGTCTGATAAACGCCGGAAAAATGACTAAGTCCAAAAAAATTTTTTTTTCAACTTTTTTCAATTTTACCCCGTGGGATATATATTCTACCCACACACATTTGGAACTCTCCTGGGGTACACTCACACATATTATTCCCTCATTTAGTGGATATTTTCACAAAAAAGTGAAATTTTCAAAAATCCAGAAAATTGGCTGAAAATGACTAAATATCAAGGACTCATTGGGCGAATCGCTCTGGAACTGAAATCGTAACGCTCACTGACATTTCCCCTATCTGAAAGTCTGATAAACGCCGGAAAAATGACTAAGTCCAAAAAAAAATTTGTTCAACTTTTTTCAATTTTATCCCCGTGGGATATATATTCTACCCACACACATTTGGAACTCTCCTGGGGTACCCTCACACATATTATTCCCTCATTTAGTGGATATTTTCACAAAAAAGTGAAATTTTCAAAAATCCAGAAAATTGGCTGAAAATGACTAAATATCAAGGACTCATTGGGCGAATCGCTCTGGAACTGAAATCGGAACGCTCACTGACATTTACCCTATCTGAAAGTCTGATAAACGCCGGAAAAATGACTAAGTCCAAAAAAAATTTTTTTTCAACTTTTTTCAATTTTACCCCGTGGGATATATATTCTACCCACACACATTTGGAACTCTCCTGGGGTACACTCACACATATTATTCCCTCATTTAGTGGATATTTTCACAAAAAAGTGAAATTTTCAAAAATCCAGAAAATTGGCTGAAAATGACTAAATATCAAGGACTCATTGGGCGAATCGCTCTGGAACTGAAATCGTAACGCTCACTGACATTTCCCCTATCTGAAAGTCTGATAAACGCCGGAAAAATGACTAAGTCCAAAAAAAAATTTGTTCAACTTTTTTCAATTTTATCCCCGTGGGATATATATTCTACCCACACACATTTGGAACTCTCCTGGGGTACCCTCACACATATTATTCCCTCATTTAGTGGATATTTTCACAAAAAAGTGAAATTTTCAAAAATCCAGAAAATTGGCTGAAAACGACTAGATATCAAGGACTCATTGGGCGAATTGCTCTGGAACTGAAATCGGAACGCTCACTGACATTTACCCTATCTGAAAGTCTGATAAACGCCGGAAAAATGACTAAGTCCAAAAAAAATTTTTTTTCAACTTTTTTCAATTTTACCCCGTGGGATATATATTCTACCCACACACATTTGGAACTCTCCTGGGGAACCCTCACACATATTATTCCCTCATTTAGTGGATATTTTCACAAAAAAGTGAAATTTTCAAAAATCCAGAAAATTGGCTGAAAATGACTAAATATCAAGGACTCAATGGGCGAATCGCTCTGGAACTGAAATCGGAACGCTCACTGACATTTCCCCTATCTGAAAGTCTGATAAACGCCGGAAAAATGACTAAGTCCAAAAAAAAATTTGTTCAACTTTTTTCAATTTTACCCCCGTGGGATATATAGTCTACCCACACACATTTGGAACTCTCCTGGGGTACCCTCACACATATTATTCCCTCATTTTGTGGATATTTTCACAAAAAAGGGAAATTTTCAAAAATCCAGAAAATTGGCTGAAAACGACTAAATATCAAGGACTCATTGGGCGAATTGCTCTGGAACTAAAATCGGAACGCTCACTGACATTTCCCCTATCTGAAAGTCTGATAAACGCCGGAAAAATGACTAAGTCCAAAAAAAATTTTTTTTCAACTTTTTTCAATTTTACCCCGTGGGATATATATTCTACCAACACATATTTGGAACTCTCCTGGGGTACCCTCACACATATTATTCCCTCATTTAGTGGATATTTTCACAAAAAAGTGAAATTTTCAAAAATCCAGAAAATTGGCTGAAAGCGACTAAATATCAAGGACTCATTGGGCGAATCGCTCTGGAACTGAAATCGGAATGCTCACTGACATTTCCCCTATCTGAAAGTCTGATAAACGCCGGAAAAATGACTAAGTCCAAAAAAAAATTTGTTCAACTTTTTTCAATTTTATCCCCGTGGGATATATATTCTACCCACACACATTTGGAACTCTCCTGGGGTACCCTCACACATATAATTCCCTCATTTAGTGGATATTTTCACAAAAAAGTGAAATTTTCAAAAATCCAGAAAATTGGCTGAAAATGACTAAATATCAAGGACTCATTGGGCGAATCGCTCTGGAACTGAAATCGGAACGCTCACTGACATTTACCCTATCTGAAAGTCTGATAAACGCCGGAAAAATGACTAAGTCCAAAAAAAATTTTTTTTCAACTTTTTTCAATTTTACCCCGTGGGATATATATTCTACCCACACACATTTGGAACTCTCCTGGGGTACACTCACACATATTATTCCCTCATTTAGTGGATATTTTCACAAAAAAGTGAAATTTTCAAAAATCCAGAAAATTGGCTGAAAATGACTAAATATCAAGGACTCATTGGGCGAATCGCTCTGGAACTGAAATCGTAACGCTCACTGACATTTCCCCTATCTGAAAGTCTGATAAACGCAGGAAAAATGACTAAGTCCAAAAAAAATTTTGTTCAACTTTTTTCAATTTTATCCCCGTGGGATATATATTCTACCCACACACATTTGGAACTCTCCTGGGGTACCCTCACACATATTATTCCCTCATTTAGTGGATATTTTCACAAAAAAGTGAAATTTTCAAAAATCCAGAAAATTGGCTGAAAATGACTAAATATCAAGGACTCATTGGGCGAATCGCTCTGGAACTGAAATCGCAACGCTCACTGACATTTCCCCTATCTGAAAGTCTGATAAACGCCGGAAAAATGACTAAGTCCAAAAAAAAATTTGTTCAACTTTTTTTCAATTTTATCCCCGTGGGATATATATTCTACCCACACACATTTGGAACTCTCCTGGGGTACCCTCACACATATTATTCCCTCATTTAGTGGATATTTTCACAAAAAAGTGAAATTTTCAAAAATCCAGAAAATTGGCTGAAAACGACTAGATATCAAGGACTCATTGGGCGAATTGCTCTGGAACTGAAATCGGAACGCTCACTGACATTTACCCTATCTGAAAGTCTGATAAACGCCGGAAAAATGACTAAGTCCAAAAAAAATTTTTTTTCAACTTTTTTCAATTTTACCCCGTGGGATATATATTCTACCCACACACATTTGGAACTCTCCTGGGGAACCCTCACACATATTATTCCCTCATTTAGTGGATATTTTCACAAAAAAGTGAAATTTTCAAAAATCCAGAAAATTGGCTGAAAGCGACTAAATATCAAGGACTCATTGGGCGAATCGCTCTGGAACTGAAATCGGAATGCTCACTGACATTTCCCCTATCTGAAAGTCTGATAAACGCCGGAAAAATGACTAAGTCCAAAAAAAATTTTTTTTCAACTTTTTTCAATTTTACCCCGTGGGATATATATTCTACCCACACACATTTGGAACTCTCCTGGGGTACCCTCACACATATTATTCCCTCATTTAGTGGATATTTTCACAAAAAAGTGAAATTTTCAAAAATCCAGAAAATTGGCTGAAAATGACTAAATATCAAGGACTCATTGGGCGAATCGCTCTGGAACTGAAATCGGAATGCTCACTGACATTTCCCCTATCTGAAAGTCTGATAAACGCCGGAAAAATGACTAAGTCCAAAAAAAAATTTGTTCAACTTTTTTCAATTTTATCCCCGTGGGATATATATTCTACCCACACACATTTGGAACTCTACTGGGGTACCCTCACACATATTATTCCCTCATTTAGTGGATATTTTCACAAAAAAGTGAAATTTTCAAAAATTCAGAAAATTGGCTGAAAACGACTAAATATCAAGGACTCATTGGGCGAATCGCTCTGGAACTGAAATCGGAATGCTCACTCACATTTCCCCTATCTGAAAGTCTGATAAACAGCGGAAAAATGACTAAGTCCCCCAAAAAATTTTTTTTCAACTTTTTTCAATTTTACCCCCGTGGGATATATATTCTACCCACACACATTTGGAACTCTCCTGGGGTACCCTCACACATATTGTTCCCTCATTTAGTGGATATTTTCACAAAAAAGTGACATTTTCAAAAATCCAGAAAATTGGCTGAAAACGACTAAATATCAAGGACTCATTGGGCGAATTGCTCTGGAACTGAAATCGGAATGCTCACTGACATTTCCCCTATCTGAAAGTCTGATAAACGCCGGAAAAATGACTAAGTCCAAAAAAAATTTTTTTTCAACTTTTTTCAATTTTACCCCGTGGGATATATATTCTACCCACACACATTTGGAACTCTCCTGGGGAACCCTCACACATATTATTCCCTCATTTAGTGGATATTTTCACAAAAAAGTGAAATTTTCAAAAATCCAGAAAATTGGCTGAAAATGACTAAATATCAAGGACTCAATGGGCGAATCGCTCTGGAACTGAAATCGGAACGCTCACTGACAATTCCCCTATCTGAAAGTCTGATAAACGCCGGAAAAATGACTAAGTCCAAAAAAAAATTTGTTCAACTTTTTTCAATTTTACCCCCGTGGGATATATAGTCTACCCACACACATTTGGAACTCTCCTGGGGTACCCTCACACATATTATTCCCTCATTTTGTGGATATTTTCACAAAAAAGGGAAATTTTCAAAAATCCAGAAAATTGGCTGAAAACGACTAAATATCAAGGACTCATTGGGCGAATTGCTCTGGAACTAAAATCGGAACGCTCACTGACATTTACCCTATCTGAAAGTCTGATAAACGCCGGAAAAATGACTAAGTCCAAAAAAATTTTTTTTTCAACTTTTTTCAATTTTACCCCGTGGGATATATATTCTACCCACACACATTTGGAACTCTCCTGGGGTACCCTCACACATATTATTCCCTCATTTAGTGGATATTTTCACAAAAAAGTGAAATTTTCAAAAATCCAGAAAATTGGCTGAAAATGACTAAATATCAAGGACTCATTGGGCGAATCGCTCTGGAACTGAAATCGGAATGCTCACTGACATTTCCCCTATCTGAAAGTCTGATAAACGCCGGAAAAATGACTAAGTCCAAAAAAAAATTTGTTCAACTTTTTTCAATTTTATCCCCGTGGGATATATATTCTACCCACACACATTTGGAACTCTCCTGGGGTACCCTCACACATATTATTCCCTCATTTAGTGGATATTTTCACAAAAAAGTGAAATTTTCAAAAATCCAGAAAATTGGCTGAAAACGACTAAATATCAAGGACTCATTGGGCGAATCGCTCTGGAACTGAAATCGGAATGCTCACTCACATTTCCCCTATCTGAAAGTCTGATAAACAGCGGAAAAATGACTAAGTCCTCAAAAAAAAATTTTTTCAACTTTTTTCAATTTTACCCCCGTGGGATATATATTCTACCCACACACATTTGGAACTCTCCTGGGGTACCCTCACACATATTATTCCCTCATTTAGTGGATATTTTCACAAAAAAGTGACATTTTCAAAAATCCAGAAAATTGGCTGAAAACTAAATATCAAGGACTCATTGGGCGAATTGCTCTGGAACTGAAATCGGAATGCTCACTGACATTTCCCCTATCTGAAAGTCTGATAAACGCCGGAAAAATGACTAAGTCCAAAAAAAATTTTTTTTCAACTTTTTTCAATTTTACCCCGTGGGATATATATTCTACCCACACACATTTGGAACTCTCCTGGGGAACCCTCACACATATTATTCCCTCATTTAGTGGATATTTTCACAAAAAAGTGAAATTTTCAAAAATCCAGAAAATTGGCTGAAAATGACTAAATATCAAGGACTCAATGGGCGAATCGCTCTGGAACTGAAATCGGAACGCTCACTGACAATTCCCCTATCTGAAAGTCTGATAAACGCCGGAAAAATGACTAAGTCCAAAAAAAAATTTGTTCAACTTTTTTCAATTTTACCCCCGTGGGATATATAGTCTACCCACACACATTTGGAACTATCCTGGGGTACCCTCACACATATTATTCCCTCATTTTGTGGATATTTTCACAAAAAAGGGAAATTTTCAAAAATCCAGAAAATTGGCTGAAAACGACTAAATATCAAGGACTCATTGGGCGAATTGCTCTGGAACTAAAATCGGAACGCTCACTGACATTTCCCCTATCTGAAAGTCTGATAAACGCCGGAAAAATGACTAAGTGCAAAAAAATTTTTTTTTCAACTTTTTTCAATTTTACCCCGTGGGATATATATTCTACCCACACACATTTGGAACTCTCCTGGGGTACCCTCACACATATTATTCCCTCATTTAGTGGATATTTTCACAAAAAAGTGAAATTTTCAAAAATCCAGAAAATTGGCTGAAAATGACTAAAATCAAGGACTCATTGGGCGAATCGCTCTGGAACTGAAATCGGAATGCTCACTGACATTTCCCCTATCTGAAAGTCTGATAAACGCCGGAAAAATGACTAAGTCCAAAAAAAAATTTGTTCAACTTTTTTCAATTTTATCCCCGTGGGATATATATTCTACCCACACACATTTGGAACTCTACTGGGGTACCCTCACACATATTATTCCCTCATTTAGTGGATATTTTCACAAAAAAGTGAAATTTTCAAAAATTCAGAAAATTGGCTGAAAACGACTAAATATCAAGGACTCATTGGGCGAATCGCTCTGGAACTGAAATCGGAATGCTCACTCACATTTCCCCTATCTGAAAGTCTGATAAACAGCGGAAAAATGACTAAGTCCCCCAAAAAATTTTTTTTCAACTTTTTTCAATTTTACCCCCGTGGGATATGTATTCTACCCACACACATTTGGAACTCTCCTGGGGTACCCTCACACATATTGTTCCCTCATTTAGTGGATATTTTCACAAAAAAGTGACATTTTCAAAAATCCAGAAAATTGGCTGAAAACGACTAAATATCAAGGACTCATTGGGCGAATTGCTCTGGAACTGAAATCGGAATGCTCACTGACATTTCCCCTATCTGAAAGTCTGATAAACGCCGGAAAAATGACTAAGTCCAAAAAAAATTTTTTTTCAACTTTTTTCAATTTTACCCCGTGGGATATATATTCTACCCACACACATTTGGAACTCTCCTGGGGAACCCTCACACATATTATTCCCTCATTTAGTGGATATTTTCACAAAAAAGTGAAATTTTCAAAAATCCAGAAAATTGGCTGAAAATGACTAAATATCAAGGACTCAATGGGCGAATCGCTCTGGAACTGAAATCGGAACGCTCACTGACAATTCCCCTATCTGAAAGTCTGATAAACGCCGGAAAAATGACTAAGTCCAAAAAAAAATTTGTTCAACTTTTTTCAATTTTACCCCCGTGGGATATATAGTCTACCCACACACATTTGGAACTCTCCTGGGGTACCCTCACACATATTATTCCCTCATTTTGTGGATATTTTCACAAAAAAGGGAAATTTTCAAAAATCCAGAAAATTGGCTGAAAACGACTAAATATCAAGGACTCATTGGGCGAATTGCTCTGGAACTAAAATCGGAACGCTCACTGACATTTCCCCTATCTGAAAGTCTGATAAACGCCGGAAAAATGACTAAGTCCAAAAAAATTTTTTTTTCAACTTTTTTCAATTTTACCCCGTGGGATATATATTCTACCCACACACATTTGGAACTCTCCTGGGGTACCCTCACACATATTATTCCCTCATTTAGTGGATATTTTCACAAAAAAGTGAAATTTTCAAAAATCCAGAAAATTGGCTGAAAATGACTAAATATCAAGGACTCATTGGGCGAATCGCTCTGGAACTGAAATCGGAATGCTCACTGACATTTCCCCTATCTGAAAGTCTGATAAACGCCGGAAAAATGACTAAGTCCAAAAAAAAATTTGTTCAACTTTTTTCAATTTTATCCCCGTGGGATATATATTCTACCCACACACATTTGGAACTCTCCTGGGGTACCCTCACACATATTATTCCCTCATTTAGTGGATATTTTCACAAAAAAGTGAAATTTTCAAAAATCCAGAAAATTGGCTGAAAATGACTAAATATCAATGACTCATTGGGCGAATCGCTCTGGAACTGAAATCGGAATGCTCACTGACATTTCCCCTATCTGAAAGTCTGATAAACGCCGGAAAAATGACTAAGTCCAAAAAAAAATTTGTTCAACTTTTTTCAATTTTATCCCCGTGGGATATATATTCTACCCACACACATTTGGAACTCTACTGGGGTACCCTCACACATATTATTCCCTCATTTAGTGGATATTTTCACAAAAAAGTGAAATTTTCAAAAATTCTGAAAATTGGCTGAAAACGACTAAATATCAAGGACTCATTGGGCGAATCGCTCTGGAACTGAAATCGGAATGCTCACTCACATTTCCCCTATCTGAAAGTCTGATAAACAGCGGAAAAATGACTAAGTCCCCCAAAAAATTTTTTTTCAACTTTTTTCAATTTTACCCCCGTGGGATATATATTCTACCCACACACATTTGGAACTCTCCTGGGGTACCCTCACACATATTGTTCCCTCATTTAGTGGATATTTTCACAAAAAAGTGACATTTTCAAAAATCCAGAAAATTGGCTGAAAACGACTAAATATCAAGGACTCATTGGGCGAATTGCTCTGGAACTGAAATCGGAATGCTCACTGACATTTCCCCTATCTGAAAGTCTGATAAACGCCGGAAAAATGACTAAGTCCAAAAAAAATTTTTTTTCAACTTTTTTCAATTTTACCCCGTGGGATATATATTCTACCCACACACATTTGGAACTCTCCTGGGGAACCCTCACACATATTATTCCCTCATTTAGTGGATATTTTCACAAAAAAGTGAAATTTTCAAAAATCCAGAAAATTGGCTGAAAATGACTAAATATCAAGGACTCAATGGGCGAATCGCTCTGGAACTGAAATCGGAACGCTCACTGACAATTCCCCTATCTGAAAGTCTGATAAACGCCGGAAAAATGACTAAGTCCAAAAAAAAATTTGTTCAACTTTTTTCAATTTTACCCCCGTGGGATATATAGTCTACCCACACACATTTGGAACTCTCCTGGGGTACCCTCACACATATTATTCCCTCATTTTGTGGATATTTTCACAAAAAAGGGAAATTTTCAAAAATCCAGAAAATTGGCTGAAAACGACTAAATATCAAGGACTCATTGGGCGAATTGCTCTGGAACTAAAATCGGAACGCTCACTGACATTTCCCCTATCTGAAAGTCTGATAAACGCCGGAAAAATGACTAAGTCCAAAAAAATTTTTTTTTCAACTTTTTTCAATTTTACCCCGTGGGATATATATTCTACCCACACACATTTGGAACTCTCCTGGGGTACCCTCACACATATTATTCCCTCATTTAGTGGATATTTTCACAAAAAAGTGAAATTTTCAAAAATCCAGAAAATTGGCTGAAAATGACTAAATATCAAGGACTCATTGGGCGAATCGCTCTGGAACTGAAATCGGAATGCTCACTGACATTTCCCCTATCTGAAAGTCTGATAAACGCCGGAAAAATGACTAAGTCCAAAAAAAAATTTGTTCAACTTTTTTCAATTTTATCCCCGTGGGATATATATTCTACCCACACACATTTGGAACTCTCCTGGGGTACCCTTACACATATTATTCCCTCATTTAGTGGATATTTTCACAAAAAAGTGAAATTTTCAAAAATCCAGAAAATTGGCTGAAAACGACTAAATATCAAGGACTCATTGGGCGAATCGCTCTGGAACTGAAATCGGAATGCTCACTCACATTTCCCCTATCTGAAAGTCTGATAAACAGCGGAAAAATGACTAAGTCCTCAAAAAAAATTTTTTTCAACTTTTTTCAATTTTACCCCCGTGGGATATATATTCTACCCACACACATTTGGAACTCTCCTGGGGTACCCTCACACATATTATTCCCTCATTTAGTGGATATTTTCACAAAAAAGTGACATTTTCAAAAATCCAGAAAATTGGCTGAAAACTAAATATCAAGGACTCATTGGGCGAATTGCTCTGGAACTGAAATCGGAATGCTCACTGACATTTCCCCTATCTGAAAGTCTGATAAACGCCGGAAAAATGACTAAGTGCAAAAAAATTTTTTTTTCAACTTTTTTCAATTTTACCCCGTGGGATATATATTCTACCCACACACATTTGGAACTCTCCTGGGGTACCCTCACACATATTATTCCCTCATTTAGTGGATATTTTCACAAAAAAGTGAAATTTTCAAAAATCCAGAAAATTGGCTGAAAATGACTAAATATCAAGGACTCAATGGGCGAATCGCTCTGGAACTGAAATCGGAACGCTCACTGACAATTCCCCTATCTGAAAGTCTGATAAACGCCGGAAAAATGACTAAGTCCAAAAAAATTTTTTTTTCAACTTTTTTCAATTTTACCCCGTGGGATATATATTCTACCCACACACATTTGGAACTCTCCTGGGGAACACTCACACATATTATTCCCTCATTTAGTGGATATTTTCACAAAAAAAGTGAAATTTTCAAAAATCCAGAAAATTGGCTGAAAATGACTAAATATCAAGGACTCATTGGGCGAATCGCTCTGGAACTGAAATCGTAATGCTAACTGACATTTCCCCTATCTGAAAGTCTGATAAACGCCGGAAAAATGACTAAGTCCAAAAAAAAATTTGTTCAACTTTTTTCAATTTTATCCCCGTGGGATATATATTCTACCCACACACATTTGGAACTCTCCTGGGGTACCCTCACACATATTATTCCCTCAATTAGTGGATATTTTCACAAAAAAGTGAAATTTTCAAAAATCCAGAAAATTGGCTGAAAACGACTAAATATCAAGGACTCATTGGGCGAATCGCTCTGGAACTGAAATCGGAATGCTCACTGACATTTCCCCTATCTGAAAGTCTGATAAACGCCGGAAAAATGACTAAGTCCAAAAAAAAATTTTTTTCAACTTTTTTCAATTTTACCCCGTGGGATATATATTCTACCCACACACATTTGGAACTCTCCTGGGGAACCCTCACACATATTATTCCCTCATTTAGTGGATATTTTCACAAAAAAGTGAAATTTTCAAAAATCCAGAAAATTGGCTGAAAATGACTAAATATCAAGGACTCAATGGGCGAATCGCTCTGGAACTGAAATCGGAACGCTCACTGACAATTCCCCTATCTGAAAGTCTGATAAACGCCGGAAAAATGACTAAGTCCAAAAAAAAATTTGTTCAACTTTTTTCAATTTTACCCCCGTGGGATATATAGTCTACCCACACACATTTGGAACTCTCCTGGGGTACCCTCACACATATTATTCCCTCATTTAGTGGATATTTTCACAAAAAAGTGACATTTTCAAAAATCCAGAAAATTGGCTGAAAACTAAATATCAAGGACTCATTGGGCGAATTGCTCTGGAACTGAAATCGGAATGCTCACTGACATTTCCCCTATCTGAAAGTCTGATAAACGCCGGAAAAATGACTAAGTCCAAAAAAAATTTTTTTTCAACTTTTTTCAATTTTACCCCGTGGGATATATATTCTACCCACACACATTTGGAACTCTCCTGGGGAACCCTCACACATATTATTCCCTCATTTAGTGGATATTTTCACAAAAAAGTGAAATTTTCAAAAATCCAGAAAATTGGCTGAAAATGACTAAATATCAAGGACTCATTGGGCGAATTGCTCTGGAACTGAAATCGGAATGCTCACTGACATTTCCCCTATCTGAAAGTCTGATAAACGCCGGAAAAATGACTAAGTCCAAAAAAAAATTTGTTCAACTTTTTTCAATTTTACCCCCGTGGGATATATAGTCTACCCACACACATTTGGAACTCTCCTGGGGTACCCTCACACATATTATTCCCTCATTTTGTGGATATTTTCACAAAAAAGGGAAATTTTCAAAAATCCAGAAAATTGGCTGAAAACGACTAAATATCAAGGACTCATTGGGCGAATTGCTCTGGAACTAAAATCGGAACGCTCACTGACATTTCCCCTATCTGAAAGTCTGATAAACGCCGGAAAAATGACTAAGTCCAAAAAAATTTTTTTTTCAACTTTTTTCAATTTTACCCCGTGGGATATATATTCTACCCACACACATTTGGAACTCTCCTGGGGTACCCTCACACATATTATTCCCTCATTTAGTGGATATTTTCACAAAAAAGTGAAATTTTCAAAAATCCAGAAAATTGGCTGAAAATGACTAAATATCAAGGACTCATTGGGCGAATCGCTCTGGAACTGAAATCGGAATGCTCACTGACATTTCCCCTATCTGAAAGTCTGATAAACGCCGGAAAAATGACTAAGTCCAAAAAAAAATTTGTTCAACTTTTTTCAATTTTATCCCCGTGGGATATATATTCTACCCACACACATTTGGAACTCTCCTGGGGTACCCTTACACATATTATTCCCTCATTTAGTGGATATTTTCACAAAAAAGTGAAATTTTCAAAAATCCAGAAAATTGGCTGAAAACGACTAAATATCAAGGACTCATTGGGCGAATCGCTCTGGAACTGAAATCGGAATGCTCACTCACATTTCCCCTATCTGAAAGTCTGATAAACAGCGGAAAAATGACTAAGTCCCCCAAAAAAATTTTTTTCAACTTTTTTCAATTTTACCCCCGTGGGATATATATTCTACCCACACACATTTGGAACTCTCCTGGGGTACCCTCACACATATTATTCCCTCATTTAGTGGATATTTTCACAAAAAAGTGACATTTTCAAAAATCCAGAAAATTGGCTGAAAACTAAATATCAAGGACTCATTGGGCGAATTGCTCTGGAACTGAAATCGGAATGCTCACTGACATTTCCCCTATCTGAAAGTCTGATAAACGCCGGAAAAATGACTAAGTCCAAAAAAAATTTTTTTTCAACTTTTTTCAATTTTACCCCGTGGGATATATATTCTACCCACACACATTTGGAACTCTCCTGGGGAACCCTCACACATATTATTCCCTCATTTAGTGGATATTTTCACAAAAAAGTGAAATTTTCAAAAATCCAGAAAATTGGCTGAAAATGACTAAATATCAAGGACTCAATGGGCGAATCGCTCTGGAACTGAAATCGGAACGCTCACTGACAATTCCCCTATCTGAAAGTCTGATAAACGCCGGAAAAATGACTAAGTCCAAAAAAAATTTTTTTTCAATTTTACCCCGTGGGATATATATTCTACCCACACACATTTGGAACTCTCCTGGGGTACCCTCACACATATTATTCCCTCATTTAGTGGATATTTTCACAAAAAAGTGAAATTTTCAAAAATCCAGAAAATTGGCTGAAAATGACTAAATATCAAGGACTCATTGGGCGAATCGCTCTGGAACTGAAATCGGAATGCTCACTGACATTTCCCCTATCTGAAAGTCTGATAAACGCCGGAAAAATGACTAAGTCCAAAAAAAAATTTGTTCAACTTTTTTCAATTTTATCCCCGTGGGATATATATTCTACCCACACACATTTGGAACTCTACTGGGGTACCCTTACACATATTATTCCCTCATTTAGTGGATATTTTCACAAAAAAGTGAAATTTTCAAAAATCCAGAAAATTGGCTGAAAACGACTAAATATCAAGGACTCATTGGGCGAATCGCTCTGGAACTGAAATCGGAATGCTCACTCACATTTCCCCGATCTGAAAGTCTGATAAACAGCGGAAAAATGACTAAGTCCCCCAAAAAAATTTTTTTCAACTTTTTTCAATTTTACCCCCGTGGGATATATATTCTACCCACACACATTTGGAACTCTCCTGGGGTACCCTCACACATATTATTCCCTCATTTAGTGGATATTTTCACAAAAAAGTGACATTTTCAAAAATCCAGAAAATTGGCTGAAAACTAAATATCAAGGACTCATTGGGCGAATTGCTCTGGAACTGAAATCGGAATGCTCACTGACATTTCCCCTATCTGAAAGTCTGATAAACGCCGGAAAAATGACTAAGTCCAAAAAAAATTTTTTTTCAACTTTTTTCAATTTTACCCCGTGGGATATATATTCTACCCACACACATTTGGAACTCTCCTGGGGAACCCTCACACATATTATTCCCTCATTTAGTGGATATTTTCACAAAAAAGTGAAATTTTCAAAAATCCAGAAAATTGGCTGAAAATGACTAAATATCAAGGACTCATTGGGCGAATCGCTCTGGAACTGAAATCGGAATGCTCACTCACATTTCCCCTATCTGAAAGTCTGATAAACGCCGGAAAAATGACTAAGTCCAAAAAAAAATTTGTTCAACTTTTTTCAATTTTACCCCCGTGGGATATATATTCTACCCACACACATTTGGAACTCTCCTGGGGTACCCTCACACATATTATTCCCTCATTTAGTGGATATTTTCACAAAAAAAGTGAAATTTTCAAAAATCCAGAAAATTGGCTGAAAACAACTAAATATCAAGGACTCATTGGGCGAATTGCTCTTGAACTGAATTCGGAACGCTCACTGACAATTCCCCTATCTGAAAGTCTGATAAACGCCGGAAAAATGACTAAGTCCAAAAAAATTTTTTTTTCAACTTTTTTCAATTTTACCCCGTGGGATATATATTCTACCCACACACATTTGGAACTCTCCTGGGGTACCCTCACACATATTATTCCCTCATTTAGTGGATATTTTCACAAAAAAGTGAAATTTTCAAAAATCCAGAAAATTGGCTGAAAATGACTAAATATCAAGGACTCATTGGGCGAATCGCTCTGGAACTGAAATCGGAATGCTCACTGACATTTCCCTTATCTGAAAGTCTGATAAACGCCGGAAAAATGACTAAGTCCAAAAAAAAATTTGTTAAACTTTTTTCAATTTTATCCCCGTGGGATATATATTCTACCCACACACATTTGGAACTCTCCTGGGGTACCCTCACACATATTATTCCCTCATTTAGTGGATATTTTCACAAAAAAGTGAAATTTTCAAAAATCCAGAAAATTGGCTGAAAACGACTAAATATCAAGGACTCATTGGGCGAATCGCTCTGGAACTGAAATCGGAATGCTCACTCACATTTCCCCTATCTGAAAGTCTGATAAACAGCGGAAAAATGACTAAGTCCCCAAAAAAAATTTTTTTCAACTTTTTTCAATTTTACCCCCGTGGGATATATATTCTACCCACACACATTTGGAACTCTCCTGGGGTACCCTCACACATATTATTCCCTCATTTAGTGGATATTTTCACAAAAAAGTGACATTTTCAAAAATCCAGAAAATTGGCTGAAAACTAAATATCAAGGACTCATTGGGCGAATTGCTCTGGAACTGAAATCGGAATGCTCACTGACATTTCCCCTATCTGAAAGTCTGATAAACGCCGGAAAAATGACTAAGTCCAAAAAAAATTTTTTTTCAACTTTTTTCAATTTTACCCCGTGGGATATATATTCTACCCACACACATTTGGAACTCTCCTGGGGAACCCTCACACATATTATTCCCTCATTTAGTGGATATTTTCACAAAAAAGTGAAATTTTCAAAAATCCAGAAAATTGGCTGAAAATGACTAAATATCAAGGACTCAATGGGCGAATCGCTCTGGAACTGAAATCGGAACGCTCACTGACAATTCCCCTATCTGAAAGTCTGATAAACGCCGGAAAAATGACTAAGTCCAAAAAAAAATTTTTTTCAACTTTTTTCAATTTTACCCCGTGGGATATATATTCTACCCACACACATTTGGAACTCTCCTGGGGTACACTCACACATATTATTCCCTCATTTAGTGGATATTTTCACAAAAAAAGTGAAATTTTCAAAAATCCAGAAAATTGGCTGAAAATGACTAAATATCAAGGACTCAATGGGCGAATCGCTCTGGAACTGAAATCGGAACGCTCACTGACAATTCCCCTATCTGAAAGTCTGATAAACGCCGGAAAAATGACTAAGTCCAAAAAAAATTTTTTTTCAATTTTACCCCGTGGGATATATATTCTACCCACACACATTTGGAACTCTCCTGGGGTACCCTCACACATATTATTCCCTCATTTAGTGGATATTTTCACAAAAAAGTGAAATTTTCAAAAATCCAGAAAATTGGCTGAAAATGACTAAATATCAAGGACTCATTGGGCGAATCGCTCTGGAACTGAAATCGGAATGCTCACTGACATTTCCCCTATCTGAAAGTCTGATAAACGCCGGAAAAATGACTAAGTCCAAAAAAAAATTTGTTCAACTTTTTTCAATTTTATCCCCGTGGGATATATATTCTACCCACACACATTTGGAACTCTACTGGGGTACCCTTACACATATTATTCCCTCATTTAGTGGATATTTTCACAAAAAAGTGAAATTTTCAAAAATCCAGAAAATTGGCTGAAAACGACTAAATATCAAGGACTCATTGGGCGAATCGCTCTGGAACTGAAATCGGAATGCTCACTCACATTTCCCCTATCTGAAAGTCTGATAAACAGCGGAAAAATGACTAAGTCCCCCAAAAAAATTTTTTTCAACTTTTTTCAATTTTACCCCCGTGGGATATATATTCTACCCACACACATTTGGAACTCTCCTGGGGTACCCTCACACATATTATTCCCTCATTTAGTGGATATTTTCACAAAAAAGTGACATTTTCAAAAATCCAGAAAATTGGCTGAAAACTAAATATCAAGGACTCATTGGGCGAATTGCTCTGGAACTGAAATCGGAATGCTCACTGACATTTCCCCTATCTGAAAGTCTGATAAACGCCGGAAAAATGACTAAGTCCAAAAAAAATTTTTTTTCAACTTTTTTCAATTTTACCCCGTGGGATATATATTCTACCCACACACATTTGGAACTCTCCTGGGGAACCCTCACACATATTATTCCCTCATTTAGTGGATATTTTCACAAAAAAGTGAAATTTTCAAAAATCCAGAAAATTGGCTGAAAATGACTAAATATCAAGGACTCATTGGGCGAATCGCTCTGGAACTGAAATCGGAATGCTCACTCACATTTCCCCTATCTGAAAGTCTGATAAACGCCGGAAAAATGACTAAGTCCAAAAAAAAATTTGTTCAACTTTTTTCAATTTTACCCCCGTGGGATATATATTCTACCCACACACATTTGGAACTCTCCTGGGGTACCCTCACACATATTATTCCCTCATTTAGTGGATATTTTCACAAAAAAAGTGAAATTTTCAAAAATCCAGAAAATTGGCTGAAAACAACTAAATATCAAGGACTCATTGGGCGAATTGCTCTTGAACTGAATTCGGAACGCTCACTGACAATTCCCCTATCTGAAAGTCTGATAAACGCCGGAAAAATGACTAAGTCCAAAAAAATTTTTTTTTCAACTTTTTTCAATTTTACCCCGTGGGATATATATTCTACCCACACACATTTGGAACTCTCCTGGGGTACCCTCACACATATTATTCCCTCATTTAGTGGATATTTTCACAAAAAAGTGAAATTTTCAAAAATCCAGAAAATTGGCTGAAAATGACTAAATATCAAGGACTCATTGGGCGAATCGCTCTGGAACTGAAATCGGAATGCTCACTGACATTTCCCTTATCTGAAAGTCTGATAAACGCCGGAAAAATGACTAAGTCCAAAAAAAAATTTGTTCAACTTTTTTCAATTTTATCCCCGTGGGATATATATTCTACCCACACACATTTGGAACTCTCCTGGGGTACCCTCACACATATTATTCCCTCATTTAGTGGATATTTTCACAAAAAAGTGAAATTTTCAAAAATCCAGAAAATTGGCTGAAAACGACTAAATATCAAGGACTCATTGGGCGAATCGCTCTGGAACTGAAATCGGAATGCTCACTCACATTTCCCCTATCTGAAAGTCTGATAAACAGCGGAAAAATGACTAAGTCCCCAAAAAAAATTTTTTTCAACTTTTTTCAATTTTACCCCCGTGGGATATATATTCTACCCACACACATTTGGAACTCTCCTGGGGTACCCTCACACATATTATTCCCTCATTTAGTGGATATTTTCACAAAAAAGTGACATTTTCAAAAATCCAGAAAATTGGCTGAAAACGACTAAATATCAAGGACTCATTGGGCGAATCGCTCTGGAACTGAAATCGGAATGCTCACTCACATTTCCCCTATCTGAAAGTCTGATAAACAGCGGAAAAATGACTAAGTCCCCAAAAAAAATTTTTTTCAACTTTTTTCAATTTTACCCCCGTGGGATATATATTCTACCCACACACATTTGGAACTCTCCTGGGGTACCCTCACACATATTATTCCCTCATTTAGTGGATATTTTCACAAAAAAGTGACATTTTCAAAAATCCAGAAAATTGGCTGAAAACTAAATATCAAGGACTCATTGGGCGAATTGCTCTGGAACTGAAATCGGAATGCTCACTGACATTTCCCCTATCTGAAAGTCTGATAAACGCCGGAAAAATGACTAAGTCCAAAAAAAATTTTTTTTCAACTTTTTTCAATTTTACCCCGTGGGATATATATTCTACCCACACACATTTGGAACTCTCCTGGGGAACCCTCACACATATTATTCCCTCATTTAGTGGATATTTTCACAAAAAAGTGAAATTTTCAAAAATCCAGAAAATTGGCTGAAAATGACTAAATATCAAGGACTCAATGGGCGAATCGCTCTGGAACTGAAATCGGAACGCTCACTGACAATTCCCCTATCTGAAAGTCTGATAAACGCCGGAAAAATGACTAAGTCCAAAAAAAAATTTTTTTCAACTTTTTTCAATTTTACCCCGTGGGATATATATTCTACCCACACACATTTGGAACTCTCCTGGGGTACACTCACACATATTATTCCCTCATTTAGTGGATATTTTCACAAAAAAAGTGAAATTTTCAAAAATCCAGAAAATTGGCTGAAAATGACTAAATATCAAGGACTCATTGGGCGAATCGCTCTGGAACTGAAATCGTAGCGCTCACTGACATTTCCCCTATCTGAAAGTCTGATAAACGCCGGAAAAATGACTAAGTCCAAAAAAAAAATTGTTCAACTTTTTTCAATTTTATCCCCGTGGGATATATATTCTACCCACACACATTTGGAACTCTCCTGGGGTACCCTCACACATATTATTCCCTCATTTAGTGGATATTTTCACAAAAAAGTGAAATTTTCAAAAATCCAGAAAATTGGCTGAAAACGACTAAATATCAAGGACTCATTGGGCGAATCGCTCTGGAACTGAAATCGGAAGGCTCACTCACATTTCCCCTATCTGAAAGTCTGATAAACGCCAGAAAAATGACTAAGTCCAAAAAAAAATTTGTTCAACTTTTTTCAATTTTACCCCCGTGGGATATATATTCTACCCACACACATTTGGAACTCTCCTGGGGTACCCTCACACATATTATTCCCTCATTTAGTGGATATTTTCACAAAAAAAGTGAAATTTTCAAAAATCCAGAAAATTGGCTGAAAACGACTAAATATCAAGGACTCATTGGGCGAATTGCTGTTGAACTGAATTCGGAACGCTCACTGACAATTCCCCTATCTGAAAGTCTGATAAACGCCGGAAAAATGACTAAGTCCAAAAAAATTTTTTTTTCAACTTTTTTCAATTTTACCCCGTGGGATATATATTCTACCCACACACATTTGGAACTCTCCTGGGGTACCCTCACACATATTATTCCCTCATTTAGTGGATATTTTCACAAAAAAGTGACATTTTCAAAAATCCAGAAAATTGGCTGAAAACTAAATATCAAGGACTCATTGGGCGAATTGCTCTGGAACTGAAATCGGAATGCTCACTGACATTTCCCCTATCTGAAAGTCTGATAAACGCCGGAAAAATGACTAAGTCCAAAAAAAATTTTTTTTCAACTTTTTTCAATTTTACCCCGTGGGATATATATTCTACCCACACACATTTGGAACTCTCCTGGGGAACCCTCACACATATTATTCCCTCATTTAGTGGATATTTTCACAAAAAAGTGAAATTTTCAAAAATCCAGAAAATTGGCTGAAAATGACTAAATATCAAGGACTCAATGGGCGAATCGCTCTGGAACTGAAATCGGAACGCTCACTGACAATTCCCCTATCTGAAAGTCTGATAAACGCCGGAAAAATGACTAAGTCCAAAAAAAAATTTTTTTCAACTTTTTTCAATTTTACCCCGTGGGATATATATTCTACCCACACACATTTGGAACTCTCCTGGGGTACACTCACACATATTATTCCCTCATTTAGTGGATATTTTCACAAAAAAAGTGAAATTTTCAAAAATCCAGAAAATTGGCTGAAAATGACTAAATATCAAGGACTCATTGGGCGAATCGCTCTGGAACTGAAATCGTAACGCTCACTGACATTTCCCCTATCTGAAAGTCTGATAAACGCCGGAAAAATGACTAAGTCCAAAAAAAAAATTGTTCAACTTTTTTCAATTTTATCCCCGTGGGATATATATTCTACCCACACACATTTGGAACTCTCCTGGGGTACCCTCACACATATTATTCCCTCATTTAGTGGATATTTTCACAAAAAAGTGAAATTTTCAAAAATCCAGAAAATTGGCTGAAAACGACTAAATATCAAGGACTCATTGGGCGAATCGCTCTGGAACTGAAATCGGAATGCTCACTCACATTTCCCCTATCTGAAAGTCTGATAAACGCCAGAAAAATGACTAAGTCCAAAAAAAAATTTGTTCAACTTTTTTCAATTTTACCCCCGTGGGATATATATTCTACCCACACACATTTGGAACTCTCCTGGGGTACCCTCACACATATTATTCCCTCATTTAGTGGATATTTTCACAAAAAAAGTGAAATTTTCAAAAATCCAGAAAATTGGCTGAAAACGACTAAATATCAAGGACTCATTGGGCGAATTGCTGTTGAACTGAATTCGGAACGCTCACTGACAATTCCCCTATCTGAAAGTCTGATAAACGCCGGAAAAATGACTAAGTCCAAAAAAATTTTTTTTTCAACTTTTTTCAATTTTACCCCGTGGGATATATATTCTACCCACACACATTTGGAACTCTCCTGGGGTACCCTCACACATATTATTCCCTCATTTAGTGGATATTTTCACAAAAAAGTGAAATTTTAAAAAATCCAGAAAATTGGATGAAAATGACTAAATATCAAGGACTCATTGGGCGAATTGCTCTGGAACTGAAATCGGAATGCTCACTGACATTTCCCCTATCTGAAAATCTGATAAACGCCGGAAAAATGACTAAGTCCAAAAAAAATTTTTTTTCAACTTTTTTCAATTTTACCCCGTGGGATATATATTCTACCCACACACATTTGGAACTCTCCTGGGGAACCCTCACACATATTATTCCCTCATTTAGTGGATATTTTCACAAAAAAGTGAAATTTTCAAAAATCCAGAAAATTGACTGAAAATGACTAAATATCAAGGACTCAATGGGCGAATCGCTCTGGAACTGAAATTGGAACGCTCACTGACAATTCCCCTATCTGAAAGTCTGATAAACGCCGGAAAAATGACTAAGTCCAAAAAAAATTTTTTTTCAACTTTTTTCAATTTTACCCCGTGGGATATATATTCTACCCACACACATTTGGAACTCTCCTGGGGTACACTCACACATATTATTCCCTCATTTAGTGGATATTTTCACAAAAAAAGTGAAATTTTCAAAAATCCAGAAAATTGGCTGAAAATGACTAAATATCAAGGACTCATTGGGCGAATCGCTCTGGAACTGAAATCGTAACGCTCACTGACATTTCCCCTATCTGAAAGTCTGATAAACGCCGGAAAAATGACTAAGTCCAAAAAAAAAATTGTTCAACTTTTTTCAATTTTATCCCCGTGGGATATATATTCTACCCACACACAGTTGGAACTCTCCTGGGGTACCCTCACACATATTATTCCCTCATTTAGTGGATATTTTCACAAAAAAGTGAAATTTTCAAAAATCCAGAAAATTGGCTGAAAACGACTAAATATCAAGGACTCATTGGGCGAATCGCTCTGGAACTGAAATCGGAATGCTCACTCACATTTCCCCTATCTGAAAGTCTGATAAACGCCGGAAAAATGACTAAGTCCAAAAAAAAATTTGTTCAACTTTTTTCAATTTTACCCCCGTGGGATATATATTCTACCCACACACATTTGGAACTCTCCTGGGGTACCCTCACACATATTATTCCCTCATTTAGTGGATATTTTCACAAAAAAAGTGAAATTTTCAAAAATCCAGAAAATTGGCTGAAAACGACTAAATATCAAGGACTCATTGGGCGAATTGCTCTTGAACTGAATTCGGAACGCTCACTGACAATTCCCCTATCTGAAAGTCTGATAAACGCCGGAAAAATGACTAAGTCCAAAAAAATTTTTTTTTCAACTTTTTTCAATTTTACCCCGTGGGATATATATTCTACCCACACACATTTGGAACTCTCCTGGGGTACCCTCACACATATTATTCCCTCATTTAGTGGATATTTTCACAAAAAAGTGAAATTTTAAAAAATCCAGAAAATTGGATGAAAATGACTAAATATCAAGGACTCATTGGGCGAATTGCTCTGGAACTGAAATCGGAATGCTCACTGACATTTCCCCTATCTGAAAGTCTGATAAACGCCGGAAAAATGACTAAGTCCAAAAAAAATTTTTTTTCAACTTTTTTCAATTTTACCCCGTGGGATATATATTCTACCCACACACATTTGGAACTCTCCTGGGGTACCCTCACACATATTATTCCCTCATTTAGTGGATATTTTCACAAAAAAGTGAAATTTTCAAAAATCCAGAAAATTGGCTGAAAATGACTAAATATCAAGGACTCAATGGGCGAATCGCTCTGGAACTGAAATCGGAATGCTCACTGACATTTCCCCTATCTGAAAGTCTGATAAACGCCGGAAAAATGACTAAGTCCAAAAAAAAATTTGCTCAACTTTTTTCAATTTTACCCCGTGGGATATATATTCTACCCACACACATTTGGAACTCTCCTGGGGTACCCTCACACATATTATTCCCTCATTTAGTGGATATTTTCACAAAAAGTGAAATTTTCAAAAATCCAGAAAATTGGCTGAAAATGACTAAATATCAAGGACTCATTGGGCGAATCGCTCTGGAACTGAAATCGGAATGCTCACTGACATTTCCCCTATCTGAAAGTCTGATAAACGCCGGAAAAATGACTAAGTCCAAAAAAAAATTTGTTCAACTTTTTTCAATTTTACCCCCGTGGGATATATATTCTACCCACACACATTTGGAACTCTCCTGGGGTACCCTCACACATATTATTCCCTCATTTAGTGGATATTTTCACAAAAAAGTGAAATTTTCAAAAATCCAGTAAATTGGCTGAAAACGACTAAATATCAAGGACTCATTGGGCGAATCGCTCTGGAACTGAAATCGGAATGCTCACTCACATTTCCCCTATCTGAAAGTCTGATAAACAGCGGAAAAATGACTAAGTCCCCAAAAAAATTTTTTTTCAACTTTTTTCAATTTTACCCCCGTGGGATATATATTCTACCCACACACATTTGGAACTCTCCTGGGGTACCCTCACACATATTGTTCCCTCATTTACTGGATATTTTCACAAAAAAGTGACATTTTCAAAAATCCAGAAAATTGGCTGAAAACGACTAAATATCAAGGACTCATTGGGCGAATTGCTCTGGAACTGAAATCGGAATGCTCACTGACATTTCCCCTATCTGAAAGTCTGATAAACGCCGGAAAAATGACTAAGTCCAAAAAAAATTTTTTTTCAACTTTTTTCAATTTTACCCCGTGGGATATATATTCTACCCACACACATTTGGAACTCTCCTGGGGAACCCTCACACATATTATTCCCTCATTTAGTGGATATTTTCACAAAAAAGTGAAATTTTCAAAAATCCAGAAAATTGGCTGAAAATGACTAAATATCAAGGACTCAATGGGCGAATCGCTCTGGAACTGAAATCGGAACGCTCACTGACAATTCCCCTATCTGAAAGTCTGATAAACGCCGGAAAAATGACTAAGTCCAAAAAAAAAATTGTTCAACTTTTTTCAATTTTATCCCCGTGGGATATATATTCTACCCACACACATTTGGAACTCTCCTGGGGTACCCTCACACATATTATTCCCTCATTTAGTGGATATTTTCACAAAAAAGTGAAATTTTCAAAAATCCAGAAAATTGGCTGAAAACGACTAAATATCAAGGACTCATTGGGCGAATCGCTCTGGAACTGAAATCGGAATGCTCACTCACATTTCCCCTATCTGAAAGTCTGATAAACGCCGGAAAAATGACTAAGTCCAAAAAAAAATTTGTTCAACTTTTTTCAATTTTACCCCCGTGGGATATATATTCTACCCACACACATTTGGAACTCTCCTGGGGTACCCTCACACATATTATTCCCTCATTTAGTGGATATTTTCACAAAAAAAGTGAAATTTTCAAAAATCCAGAAAATTGGCTGAAAACGACAAAATATCAAGGACTCATTGGGCGAATTGCTCTTGAACTGAATTCGGAACGCTCACTGACAATTCCCCTATCTGAAAGTCTGATAAACGCCGGGAAAATGACTAAGTCCAAAAAAATTTTTTTTTCAACTTTTTTCAATTTTACCCCGTGGGATATATATTCTACCCACACACATTTGGAACTCTCCTGGGGTACCCTCACACATATTATTCCCTCATTTAGTGGATATTTTCACAAAAAAGTGAAATTTTAAAAAATCCAGAAAATTGGATGAAAATGACTAAATATCAAGGACTCATTGGGCGAATTGCTCTGGAACTGAAATCGGAATGCTCACTGACATTTCCCCTATCTGAAAGTCTGATAAACGCCGGAAAAATGACTAAGTCCAAAAAAAATTTTTTTTCAACTTTTTTCAATTTTACCCCGTGGGATATATATTCTACCCACACACATTTGGAACTCTCCTGGGGTACCCTCACACATATTATTCCCTCATTTAGTGGATATTTACACAAAAAAGTGAAATTTTCAAAAATCCAGAAAATTGGCTGAAAATGACTAAATATCAAGGACTCAATGGGCGAATCGCTCTGGAACTGAAATCGGAATGCTCACTGACATTTCCCCTATCTGAAAGTCTGATAAACGCCGGAAAAATGACTAAGTCCAAAAAAAAATTTGTTCAACTTTTTTCAATTTTACCCCGTGGGATATATATTCTACCCACACACATTTGGAACTCTCCTGGGGTACCCTCACACATATTATTCCCTCATTTAGTGGATATTTTCACAAAAAGTGAAATTTTCAAAAAACCAGAAAATTGGCTGAAAATGACTAAATATCAAGGACTCATTGGGCGAATCGCTCTGGAACTGAAATCGGAATGCTCACTGACATTTCCCCTATCTGAAAGTCTGATAAACGCCGGAAAAATGACTAAGTCCCCAAAAAAATTTTTTTTCAACTTTTTTCAATTTTACCCCCGTGGGATATATATTCTACCCACACACATTTGGAACTCTCCTGGGGTACCCTCACACATATTGTTCCCTCATTTACTGGATATTTTCACAAAAAAGTGACATTTTCAAAAATCCAGAAAATTGGCTGAAAACGACTAAATATCAAGGACTCATTGGGCGAATTGCTCTGGAACTGAAATCGGAATGCTCACTGACATTTCCCCTATCTGAAAGTCTGATAAACGCCGGAAAAATGACTAAGTCCAAAAAAAATTTTTTTTCAACTTTTTTCAATTTTACCCCGTGGGATATATATTCTACCCACACACATTTGGAACTCTCCTGGGGAACCCTCACACATATTATTCCCTCATTTAGTGGATATTTTCACAAAAAAGTGAAATTTTCAAAAATCCAGAAAATTGGCTGAAAATGACTAAATATCAAGGACTCAATGGGCGAATCGCTCTGGAACTGAAATCAGAACGCTCACTGACAATTCCCCTATCTGAAAGTCTGATAAACGCCGGAAAAATGACTAAGTCCAAAAAAAAATTTGTTCAACTTTTTTCAATTTTACCCCCGTGGGATATATAGTCTACCCACACACATTTGGAACTCTCCTGGGGTACCCTCACACATATTATTCCCTCATTTTGTGGATATTTTCACAAAAAAGTGAAATTTTCAAAAATCCAGAAAATTGGCTGAAAATGACTAAATATCAAGGACTCATTGGGCGAATCGCTCTGGAACTGAAATCGGAATGCTCACTGACATTTCCCCTATCTGAAAGTCTGATAAACGCCGGAAAAATGACTAAGTCCAAAAAAAAATTTGTTCAACTTTTTTCAATTTTATCCCCGTGGGATATATATTCTACCCACACACATTTGGAACTCTCCTGGGGTACCCTTACACATATTATTCCCTCATTTAGTGGATATTTTCACAAAAAAGTGAAATTTTCAAAAATCCAGAAAATTGGCTGAAAACGACTAAATATCAAGGACTCATTGGGCGAATCGCTCTGGAACTGAAATCGGAATGCTCACTCACATTTCCCCTATCTGAAAGTCTGATAAACGCCGGAAAAATGACTAAGTCCAAAAAAAATTTTTTTTCAACTTTTTTCAATTTTACCCCGTGGGATATATATTCTACCCACACACATTTGGAACTCTCCTGGGGAACCCTCACACATATTATTCCCTCATTTAGTGGATATTTTCACAAAAAAGTGAAATTTTCAAAAATCCAGAAAATTGGCTGAAAATGACTAAATATCAAGGACTCAATGGGCGAATCGCTCTGGAACTGAAATCGGAACGCTCACTGACAATTCCCCTATCTGAAAGTCTGATAAACGCCGGAAAAATGACTAAGTCCAAAAAAATTTATTTTTCAACTTTTTTCAATTTTACCCCGTGGGATATATATTCTACCCACACACATTTGGAACTCTCCTGGGGAACACTCACACATATTATTCCCTCATTTAGTGGATATTTTCACAAAAAAGTGAAATTTTCAAAAATCCAGAAAATTGGCTGAAAACGACTAAATATCAAGGACTCATTGGGCGAATTGCTCTGGAACTGAAATCGGAATGCTCACTGACATTTCCCCTATCTGAAAGTCTGATAAACGCCGGAAAAATGACTAAGTCCAAAAAAAATTTTTTTTCAACTTTTTTCAATTTTACCCCGTGGGATATATATTCTACCCACACACATTTGGAACTCTCCTGGGGTACACTCACACATATTATTCCCTCATTTAGTGGATATTTTCACAAAAAAAGTGAAATTTTCAAAAATCCAGAAAATTGGCTGAAAATGACTAAATATCAAGGACTCATTGGGCGAATCGCTCTGGAACTGAAATCGTAATGCTCACTGACATTTCCCCTATCTGAAAGTCTGATAAACGCCGGAAAAATGACTAAGTCCAAAAAAAAATTTGTTCAACTTTTTTTCAATTTTATCCCCGTGGGATATATATTCTACCCACACACATGTGGAACTCTCCTGGGGTACCCTCACACATATTATTCCCTCATTTAGTGGATATTTTCACAAAAAAGTGAAATTTTCAAAAATCCAGAAAATTGGCTGAAAACGACTAAATATCAAGGACTCATTGGGCGAATCGCTCTGGAACTGAAATCGGAATGCTCACTCACATTTCCCCTATCTGAAAGTCTGATAAACGCCGGAAAAATGACTAAGTCCAAAAAAAAATTTGTTCAACTTTTTTCAATTTTACCCCCGTGGGATATATATTCTACCCACACACATTTGGAACTCTCCTGGGGTACCCTCACACATATTATTCCCTCATTTAGTGGATATTTTCACAAAAAAAGTTAAATTTTCAAAAATCCAGAAAATTGGCTGAAAACGACTAAATATCAAGGACTCATTGGGCGAATTGCTCTTGAACTGAATTCGGAACGCTCACTGACAATTCCCCTATCTGAAAGTCTGATAAACGCCGGAAAAATGACTAAGTCCAAAAAAAAATTTGTTCAACTTTTTTCAATTTTACCCCCGTGGGATATATAGTCTACCCACACACATTTGGAACTCTCCTGGGGTACCCTCACACATATTATTCCCTCATTTTGTGGATATTTTCACAAAAAAGGGAAATTTTCAAAAATCCAGAAAATTGGCTGAAAACGACTAAATATCAAGGACTCATTGGGCGAATTGCTCTGGAACTAAAATCGGAACGCTCACTGACATTTCCCCTATCTGAAAGTCTGATAAACGCCGGAAAAATGACTAAGTCCAAAAAAAATTTTTTTTCAACTTTTTTCAATTTTACCCCGTGGGATATATATTCTACCAACACACATTTGGAACTCTCCTGGGGTACCCTCACACATATTATTCCCTCATTTAGTGGATATTTTCACAAAAAAGTGAAATTTTCAAAAATCCAGAAAATTGGCTGAAAGCGACTAAATATCAAGGACTCATTGGGCGAATTGCTCTGGAACTGAAATCGGAATGCTCACTGACATTTCCCCTATCTGAAAGTCTGATAAACGCCGGAAAAATGACTAAGTCCAAAAAAAATTTTTTTTCAACTTTTTTCAATTTTACCCCGTGGGATATATATTCTACCCACACACATTTGGAACTCTCCTGGGGTACCCTCACACATATTATTCCCTCATTTAGTGGATATTTTCACAAAAAAGTGAAATTTTCAAAAATCCAGAAAATTGGCTGAAAATGACTAAATATCAAGGACTCATTGGGCGAATCGCTCTGGAACTGAAATCGGAATGCTCACTGACATTTCCCCTATCTGAAAGTCTGATAAACGCCGGAAAAATGACTAAGTGCAAAAAAAAATTTGTTCAACTTTTTTCAATTTTATCCCCGTGGGATATATATTCTACCCACACACATTTGGAACTCTCCTGGGGTACCCTCACACATATTATTCCCTCATTTAGTGGATATTTTCACAAAAAAGTGAAATTTTCAAAAATTCAGAAAATTGGCTGAAAACGACTAAATATCAAAGACTCATTGGGCGAATCGCTCTGGAACTGAAATCGGAATGCTCACTGACATTTCCCCTATCTGAAAGTCTGATAAACAGCGGAAAAATGACTAAGTCCCAAGAAAAATTTTTTTTCAACTTTTTTCAATTTTACCCCCGTGGGATATATATTCTACCCACACACATTTGGAACTCTCCTGGGGTACCCTCACACATATTATTCCCTCATTTAGTGGATATTTTCACAAAAAAGTGAAATTTTCAAAAATCCAGAAAATTGGCTGAAAACGACTAAATATCAAGGACTCATTGGGCGAATTGCTCTGGAACTGAAATCGGAATGCTCACTGACATTTCCCCTATCTGAAAGTCTGATAAACGCCGGAAAAATGACTAAGTCCCCAAAAAATTTTTTTTCAACTTTTTTCAATTTTACCCCGTGGGATATATATTCTACCCACACACATTTGGAACTCTCCTGGGGAACCCTCACACATATTATTCCCTCATTTAGTGGATATTTTCACAAAAAAGTGAAATTTTCAAAAATCCAGAAAATTGGCTGAAAATGACTAAATATCAAGGACTCAATGGGCGAATCGCTCTGGAACTGAAATCGGAACGCTCACTGACAATTCCCCTATCTGAAAGTCTGATAAACGCCGGAAAAATGACTAAGTCCAAAAAAAAATTTGTTCAACTTTTTTCAATTTTACCCCCGTGGGATATATAGTCTACCCACACACATTTGGAACTCTCCTGGGGTACCCTCACACATATTATTCCCTCATTTTGTGGATATTTTCACAAAAAAGGGAAATTTTCAAAAATCCAGAAAATTGGCTGAAAACGACTAAATATCAAGGACTCATTGGGCGAATTGCTCTGGAACTAAAATCGGAACGCTCACTGACATTTCCCCTATCTGAAAGTCTGATAAACGCCGGAAAAATGACTAAGTCCAAAAAAAATTTTTTTTCAACTTTTTTCAATTTTACCCCGTGGGATACATATTCTACCAACACACATTTGGAACTCTCCTGGGGTACCCTCACACATATTATTCCCTCATTTAGTGGATATTTTCACAAAAAAGTGAAATTTTCAAAAATCCAGAAAATTGGCTGAAAGCGACTAAATATCAAGGACTCATTGGGCGAATTGCTCTGGAACTGAAATCGGAATGCTCACTGACATTTCCCCTATCTGAAAGTCTGATAAACGCCGGAAAAATGACTAAGTCCAAAAAAAATTTTTTTTCAACTTTTTTCAATTTTACCCCGTGGGATATATATTCTACCCACACACATTTGGAACTCTCCTGGGGTACCCTCACACATATTATTCCCTCATTTAGTGGATATTTTCACAAAAAAGTGAAATTTTCAAAAATCCAGAAAATTGGCTGAAAATGACTAAATATCAAGGACTCATTGGGCGAATCGCTCTGGAACTGTAATCGGAATGCTCACTGACATTTCCCCTATCTGAAAGTCTGATAAACGGCGGAAAAATGACTAAGTGCAAAAAAAAATTTGTTCAACTTTTTTCAATTTTATCCCCGTGGGATATATATTCTACCCACACACATTTGGAACTCTCCTGGGGTACCCTCACACATATTATTCCCTCATTTAGTGGATATTTTCACAAAAAAGTGAAATTTTCAAAAATTCAGAAAATTGGCTGAAAACGACTAAATATCAAGGACTCATTGGGCGAATCGCTCTGGAACTGAAATCGGAATGCTCACTCACATTTCCCCTATCTGAAAGTCTGATACACAGCGGAAAAATGACTAAGTCCCAAGAAAAAATTTTTTTCAACTTTTTTCAATTTTACCCCCGTGGGATATATATTCTACCCACACACATTTGGAACTCTCCTGGGGTACCCTCACACATATTATTCCCTCATTTAGTGGATATTTTCACAAAAAAGTGAAATTTTCAAAAATCCAGAAAATTGGCTGAAAACGACTAAATATCAAGGACTCATTGGGCGAATTGCTCTGGAACTGAAATCGGAATGCTCACTGACATTTCCCCTATCTGAAAGTCTGATAAACGCCGGAAAAATGACTAAGTCCCAAAAAAATTTTTTTTCAACTTGTTTCAATTTTACCCCGTGGGATATATATTCTACCCACACACATTTGGAACTCTCCTGGGGAACCCTCACACATATTATTCCCTCATTTAGTGGATATTTTCACAAAAAAGTGAAATTTTCAAAAATCCAGAAAATTGGCTGAAAATGACTAAATATCAAGGACTCATTGGGCGAATCGCTCTGGAACTGAAATCGGAATGCTCACTGACATTTCCCCTATCTGAAAGTCTGATAAACGCCGGAAAAATGACTAAGTGCAAAAAAAAATTTGTTCAACTTTTTTCAATTTTATCCCCGTGGGATATATATTCTACCCACACACATTTGGAACTCTCCTGGGGTACCCTCACACATATTATTCCCTCATTTAGTGGATATTTTCACAAAAAAGTGAAATTTTCAAAAATTCAGAAAATTGGCTGAAAACGACTAAATATCAAAGACTCATTGGGCGAATCGCTCTGGAACTGAAATCGGAATGCTCACTGACATTTCCCCTATCTGAAAGTCTGATAAACAGCGGAAAAATGACTAAGTCCCAAGAAAAATTTTTTTTCAACTTTTTTCAATTTTACCCCCGTGGGATATATATTCTACCCACACACATTTGGAACTCTCCTGGGGTACCCTCACACATATTATTCCCTCATTTAGTGGATATTTTCACAAAAAAGTGAAATTTTCAAAAATCCAGAAAATTGGCTGAAAACGACTAAATATCAAGGACTCATTGGGCGAATTGCTCTGGAACTGAAATCGGAATGCTCACTGACATTTCCCCTATCTGAAAGTCTGATAAACGCCGGAAAAATGACTAAGTCCCCAAAAAATTTTTTTTCAACTTTTTTCAATTTTACCCCGTGGGATATATATTCTACCCACACACATTTGGAACTCTCCTGGGGAACCCTCACACATATTATTCCCTCATTTAGTGGATATTTTCACAAAAAAGTGAAATTTTCAAAAATCCAGAAAATTGGCTGAAAATGACTAAATATCAAGGACTCAATGGGCGAATCGCTCTGGAACTGAAATCGGAACGCTCACTGACAATTCCCCTATCTGAAAGTCTGATAAACGCCGGAAAAATGACTAAGTCCAAAAAAAAATTTGTTCAACTTTTTTCAATTTTACCCCCGTGGGATATATAGTCTACCCACACACATTTGGAACTCTCCTGGGGTACCCTCACACATATTATTCCCTCATTTTGTGGATATTTTCACAAAAAAGGGAAATTTTCAAAAATCCAGAAAATTGGCTGAAAACGACTAAATATCAAGGACTCATTGGGCGAATTGCTCTGGAACTAAAATCGGAACGCTCACTGACATTTCCCCTATCTGAAAGTCTGATAAACGCCGGAAAAATGACTAAGTCCAAAAAAAATTTTTTTTCAACTTTTTTCAATTTTACCCCGTGGGATACATATTCTACCAACACACATTTGGAACTCTCCTGGGGTACCCTCACACATATTATTCCCTCATTTAGTGGATATTTTCACAAAAAAGTGAAATTTTCAAAAATCCAGAAAATTGGCTGAAAGCGACTAAATATCAAGGACTCATTGGGCGAATTGCTCTGGAACTGAAATCGGAATGCTCACTGACATTTCCCCTATCTGAAAGTCTGATAAACGCCGGAAAAATGACTAAGTCCAAAAAAAATTTTTTTTCAACTTTTTTCAATTTTACCCCGTGGGATATATATTCTACCCACACACATTTGGAACTCTCCTGGGGTACCCTCACACATATTATTCCCTCATTTAGTGGATATTTTCACAAAAAAGTGAAATTTTCAAAAATCCAGAAAATTGGCTGAAAATGACTAAATATCAAGGACTCATTGGGCGAATCGCTCTGGAACTGTAATCGGAATGCTCACTGACATTTCCCCTATCTGAAAGTCTGATAAACGGCGGAAAAATGACTAAGTGCAAAAAAAAATTTGTTCAACTTTTTTCAATTTTATCCCCGTGGGATATATATTCTACCCACACACATTTGGAACTCTCCTGGGGTACCCTCACACATATTATTCCCTCATTTAGTGGATATTTTCACAAAAAAGTGAAATTTTCAAAAATTCAGAAAATTGGCTGAAAACGACTAAATATCAAGGACTCATTGGGCGAATTGCTCTGGAACTGAAATCGGAATGCTCACTGACATTTCCCCTATCTGAAAGTCTGATAAACGCCGGAAAAATGACTAAGTCCCCAAAAAATTTTTTTTCAACTTTTTTCAATTTTACCCCGTGGGATATATATTCTACCCACACACATTTGGAACTCTCCTGGGGAACCCTCACACATATTATTCCCTCATTTAGTGGATATTTTCACAAAAAAGTGAAATTTTCAAAAATCCAGAAAATTGGCTGAAAATGACTAAATATCAAGGACTCAATGGGCGAATCGCTCTGGAACTGAAATCGGAACGCTCACTGACAATTCCCCTATCTGAAAGTCTGATAAACGCCGGAAAAATGACTAAGTCCAAAAAAAAATTTGTTCAACTTTTTTCAATTTTACCCCCGTGGGATATATAGTCTACCCACACACATTTGGAACTCTCCTGGGGTACCCTCACACATATTATTCCCTCATTTTGTGGATATTTTCACAAAAAAGGGAAATTTTCAAAAATCCAGAAAATTGGCTGAAAACGACTAAATATCAAGGACTCATTGGGCGAATTGCTCTGGAACTAAAATCGGAACGCTCACTGACATTTCCCCTATCTGAAAGTCTGATAAACGCCGGAAAAATGACTAAGTCCAAAAAAAATTTTTTTTCAACTTTTTTCAATTTTACCCCGTGGGATACATATTCTACCAACACACATTTGGAACTCTCCTGGGGTACCCTCACACATATTATTCCCTCATTTAGTGGATATTTTCACAAAAAAGTGAAATTTTCAAAAATCCAGAAAATTGGCTGAAAGCGACTAAATATCAAGGACTCATTGGGCGAATTGCTCTGGAACTGAAATCGGAATGCTCACTGACATTTCCCCTATCTGAAAGTCTGATAAACGCCGGAAAAATGACTAAGTCCAAAAAAAATTTTTTTTCAACTTTTTTCAATTTTACCCCGTGGGATATATATTCTACCCACACACATTTGGAACTCTCCTGGGGTACCCTCACACATATTATTCCCTCATTTAGTGGATATTTTCACAAAAAAGTGAAATTTTCAAAAATCCAGAAAATTGGCTGAAAATGACTAAATATCAAGGACTCATTGGGCGAATCGCTCTGGAACTGTAATCGGAATGCTCACTGACATTTCCCCTATCTGAAAGTCTGATAAACGGCGGAAAAATGACTAAGTGCAAAAAAAAATTTGTTCAACTTTTTTCAATTTTATCCCCGTGGGATATATATTCTACCCACACACATTTGGAACTCTCCTGGGGTACCCTCACACATATTATTCCCTCATTTAGTGGATATTTTCACAAAAAAGTGAAATTTTCAAAAATTCAGAAAATTGGCTGAAAACGACTAAATATCAAGGACTCATTGGGCGAATCGCTCTGGAACTGAAATCGGAATGCTCACTCACATTTCCCCTATCTGAAAGTCTGATAAACAGCGGAAAAATGACTAAGTCCCAAGAAAAAATTTTTTTCAACTTTTTTCAATTTTACCCCCGTGGGATATATATTCTACCCACACACATTTGGAACTCTCCTGGGGTACCCTCACACATATTATTCCCTCATTTAGTGGATATTTTCACAAAAAAGTGAAATTTTCAAAAATCCAGAAAATTGGCTGAAAACGACTAAATATCAAGGACTCATTGGGCGAATTGCTCTGGAACTGAAATCGGAATGCTCACTGACATTTCCCCTATCTGAAAGTCTGATAAACGCCGGAAAAATGACTAAGTCCCAAAAAAATTTTTTTTCAACTTGTTTCAATTTTACCCCGTGGGATATATATTCTACCCACACACATTTGGAACTCTCCTGGGGAACCCTCACACATATTATTCCCTCATTTAGTGGATATTTTCACAAAAAAGTGAAATTTTCAAAAATCCAGAAAATTGGCTGAAAATGACTAAATATCAAGGACTCAATGGGCGAATCGCTCTGGAACTGAAATCGGAACGCTCACTGACAATTCCCCTATCTGAAAGTCTGATAAACGCCGGAAAAATGACTAAGTCCAAAAAAAAATTTGTTCAACTTTTTTCAATTTTATCCCCGTGGGATATATATTCTACCCACACACATTTGGAACTCTCCTGGGGTACCCTCACACATATTATTCCCTCATTTAGTGGATATTTTCACAAAAAAGTGAAATTTTCAAAAATCCAGAAAATTGGCTGAAAACGACTAAATATCAAGGACTCATTGGGCGAATCGCTCTGGAACTGAAATCGGAATGCTCACTCACATTTCCCCTATCTGAAAGTCTGATAAACAGCGGAAAAATGACTAAGTCCCCAAAAAAATTTTTTTTCAACTTTTTTCAATTTTACCCCCGTGGGATATATATTCTACCCACACACATTTGGAACTCTCCTGGGGTACCCTCACACATATTGTTCCCTCATTTAGTGGATATTTTCACAAAAAAGTGACATTTTCAAAAATCCAGAAAATTGGCTGAAAACGACTAAATATCAAGGACTCATTGGGCGAATTGCTCTGGAACTGAAATCGGAATGCTCACTGACATTTCCCCTATCTGAAAGTCTGATAAACGCCGGAAAAATGACTAAGTCCAAAAAAATTTTTTTTTCAACTTTTTTCAATTTTACCCGTGGGATATATATTCTACCCACACACATTTGGAACTCTCCTGGGGTACCCTCACACATATTATTCCCTCATTTAGTGGATATTTTCACAAAAAAGTGAAATTTTCAAAAATCCAGAAAATTGGCTGAAAATGACTAAATATCAAGGACTCATTGGGCGAATCGCTCTGGAACTGAAATCGGAATGCTCACTGACATTTCCCCTATCTGAAAGTCTGATAAACGCCGGAAAAATGACTAAGTCCAAAAAAATTTTTTTTTCAACTTTTTTCAATTTTACCCCGTGGGATATATATTCTACCCACACACATTTGGAACTCTCCTGGGGAACACTCACACATATTATTCCCTCATTTAGTGGATATTTTCACAAAAAAGTGAAATTTTCAAAAATTCAGAAAATTGGCTGAAAACGACTAAATATCAAGGACTCATTGGGCGAATTGCTCTGGAACTGAAATCGGAATGCTCACTGACATTTCCCCTATCTGAAAGTCTGATAAACGCCGGAAAAATGACTAAGTCCAAAAAAAATTTTTTTTCAACTTTTTTCAATTTTACCCCGTGGGATATATATTCTACCCACACACATTTGGAACTCTCCTGGGGAACCCTCACACATATTATTCCCTCATTTAGTGGATATTTTCACAAAAAAGTGAAATTTTCAAAAATCCAGAAAATTGACTGAAAATGACTAAATATCAAGGACTCAATGGGCGAATCGCTCTGGAACTGAAATCGGAACGCTCACTGACAATTCCCCTATCTGAAAGTCTGATAAACGCCGGAAAAATGACTAAGTCCAAAAAAAAATTTGTTCAACTTTTTTCAATTTTACCCCGTGGGATATATATTCTACCCACACACATTTGGAACTCTCCTGGGGTACCCTCACACATATTATTCCCTCATTTAGTGGATATTTTCACAAAAAAGTGAAATTTTCAAAAATCCAGAAAATTGGCTGAAAATGACTAAATATCAAGGACTCATTGGGCGAATCGCTCTGGAACTGAAATCGGAACGCTCACTGACATTTCCCCTATCTGAAAGTCTGATAAACGCCGGAAAAATGACTAAGTCCAAAAAAAAATTTGTTCAACTTTTTTCAATTTTATCCCCGTTGGATATATATTCTACCCACACACATTTGGAACTCTCCTGGGGTACCCTCACACATATTATTCCCTCATTTAGTGGATATTTTCACAAAAAAGTGAAATTTTCAAAAATCCAGAAAATTGGCTGTAAACGACTAAATATCAAGGACTCATTGGGCGAATTGCTCTGGAACTGAAATCGGAATGCTCACTGACATTTCCCCTATCTGAAAGTCTGATAAACGCCGGAAAAATGACTAAGTCCAAAAAAAATTTTTTTTCAACTTTTTTCAATTTTACCCCGTGGGATATATATTCTACCCACACACATTTGGAACTCTCCTGGGGAACCCTCACACATAGTATTCCCTCATTTAGTGGATATTTTCACAAAAAAGTGAAATTTTCAAAAATCCAGAAAATTGGCTGAAAATGACTAAATATCAAGGACTCAATGGGCGAATCGCTCTGGAACTGAAATCGGAACGCTCACTGACAATTCCCCTATCTGAAAGTCTGATAAACGCCGGAAAAATGACTAAGTCCAAAAAAAAATTTTTTTTCAACTTTTTTCAATTTTACCCCCGTGGGATATATATTCTACCCACACACATTTGGAACTCTCCTGGGGTACCCTCACACATATTATTCCCTCATTTAGTGGATATTTTCACAAAAAAGTGAAATTTTCAAAAATCCAGAAAATTGGCTGAAAACGACTAAATATCAAGGACTCATTGGGCGAATTGCTCTGGAACTGAAATCGGAATGCTCACTGACATTTCCCCTATCTGAAAGTCTGATAAACGCCGGAAAAATGACTAAGTCCCAAAAAAATTTTTTTTCAACTTTTTTCAATTTTACCCCGTGGGATATATATTCTACCCACACACATTTGGAACTCTCCTGGGGTACCCTCACACATATTATTCCCTCATTTAGTGGATATTTTCACAAAAAAGTGAAATTTTCAAAAATCCAGAAAATTGGCTGAAAACGACTAAATATCAAGGACTCATTGGGCGAATCGCTCTGGAACTGAAATCGGAATGCTCACTCACATTTCCCCTATCTGAAAGTCTGATAAACAGCGGAAAAATGACTAAGTCCCCAAAAAAATTTTTTTTCAACTTTTTTCAATTTTACCCCCGTGGGATATATATTCTACCCACACACATTTGGAACTCTCCTGGGGTACCCTCACACATATTGTTCCCTCATTTAGTGGATATTTTCACAAAAAAGTGACATTTTCAAAAATCCAGAAAATTGGCTGAAAACGACTAAATATCAAGGACTCATTGGGCGAATTGCTCTGGAACTGAAATCGGAATGCTCACTGACATTTCCCCTATCTGAAAGTCTGATAAACGCCGGAAAAATGACTAAGTCCAAAAAAAAATTTGTTCAACTTTTTTCAATTTTACCCCCGTGGGATATATAGTCTACCCACACACATTTGGAACTCTCCTGGGGTACCCTCACACATATTATTCCCTCATTTTGTGGATATTTTCACAAAAAAGTGAAATTTTCAAAAATCCAGAAAATTGGCTGAAAATGACTAAATATCAAGGACTCAATGGGCGAATCGCTCTGGAACTGAAATCGGAACGCTCACTGACAATTCCCCTATCTGAAAGTCTGATAAACGCCGGAAAAATGACTAAGTCCAAAAAAATTTTTTTTTCAATTTTTTTCAATTTTACCCCGTGGGATATATATTCTACCCACACACATTTGGAACTCTCCTGGGGTACACTCACACATATTATTCCCTCATTTAGTGGATATTTTCACAAAAAAAGTGAAATTTTCAAAAATCCAGAAAATTGGCTGAAAATGACTAAATATCAAGGACTCATTGGGCGAATCGCTCTGGAACTGAAATCGTAACGCTCACTGACATTTCCCCTATCTGAAAGTCTGATAAACGCCGGAAAAATGACTAAGTCCAAAAAAAAATTTGTTCAACTTTTTTCAATTTTATCCCCGTGGGATATATATTCTACCCACACACATTTGGAACTCTCCTGGGGTACCCTCACACATATTATTCCCTCATTTAGTGGATATTTTCACAAAAAAGTGAAATTTTCAAAAATCCAGAAAATTGGCTGAAAACGACTAAATATCAAGGACTCATTGGGCGAATCGCTCTGGAACTGAAATCGGAATGCTCACTCACATTTCCCCTATCTGAAAGTCTGATAAACGCCGGAAAAATGACTAAGTCCAAAAAAAAATTTGTTCAACTTTTTTCAATTTTACCCCCGTTGGATATATATTCTACCCACACACATTTGGAACTCTCCTGGGGTACCCTCACACATATTATTCCCTCATTTAGTGGATATTTTCACAAAAAAAGTGAAATTTTCAAAAATCCAGAAAATTGGATGAAAATGACTAAATATCAAGGACTCATTGGGCGAATTGCTCTGGAACTGAAATCGGAATGCTCACTGACATTTCCCCTATCTGAAAGTCTGATAAACGCCGGAAAAATGACTAAGTCCAAAAAAAATTTTTTTTCAACTTTTTTCAATTTTACCCCGTGGGATATATATTCTACCCACACACATTTGGAACTCTCCTGGGGTACCCTCACACATATTATTCCCTCATTTAGTGGATATTTTCACAAAAAAGTGAAACTTTCAAAAATCCAGAAAATTGGCTGAAAATGACTAAATATCAAGGACTCAATGGGCGAATCGCTCTGGAACTGAAATCGGAATGCTCACTGACATTTCCCCTATCTGAAAGTCTGATAAACGCCAGAAAAATGACTAAGTCCAAAAAAAAATTTGTTCAACTTTTTTCAATTTTACCCCCGTGGGATATATAGTCTACCCACACACATTTGGAACTCTCCTGGGGTACCGTCACACATATTATTCCCTCATTTAGTGGATATTTTCACAAAAAAGTGAAATTTTCAAAAATCCAGAAAATTGGCTGAAAACGACTAAATATCAAGGACTCATTGGGCGAATCGCTCTGGAACTGAAATCGGAATGCTCACTCACATTTCCCCTATCTGAAAGTCTGATAAACAGCGGAAAAATGACTAAGTCCCCAAAAAAATTTTTTTTCAACTTTTTTCAATTTTACCCCCGTGGGATATATATTCTACCCACACACATTTGGAACTCTCCTGGGGTACCCTCACACATATTGTTCCCTCATTTAGTGGATATTTTCACAAAAAAGTGACATTTTCAAAAATCCAGAAAATTGGCTGAAAACGACTAAATATCAAGGACTCATTGGGCGAATTGCTCTGGAACTGAAATCGGAATGCTCACTGACATTTCCCCTATCTGAAAGTCTGATAAACGCCGGAAAAATGACTAAGTCCAAAAAAAAATTTGTTCAACTTTTTTCAATTTTACCCCCGTGGGATATATAGTCTACCCACACACATTTGGAACTCTCCTGGGGTACCCTCACACATATTATTCCCTCATTTTGTGGATATTTTCACAAAAAAGTGAAATTTTCAAAAATCCAGAAAATTGGCTGAAAATGACTAAATATCAAGGACTCAATGGGCGAATCGCTCTGGAACTGAAATCGGAACGCTCACTGACAATTCCCCTATCTGAAAGTCTGATAAACGCCGGAAAAATGACTAAGTCCAAAAAAATTTTTTTTTCAATTTTTTTCAATTTTACCCCGTGGGATATATATTCTACCCACACACATTTGGAACTCTCCTGGGGTACACTCACACATATTATTCCCTCATTTAGTGGATATTTTCACAAAAAAAGTGAAATTTTCAAAAATCCAGAAAATTGGCTGAAAATGACTAAATATCAAGGACTCATTGGGCGAATCGCTCTGGAACTGAAATCGTAACGCTCACTGACATTTCCCCTATCTGAAAGTCTGATAAACGCCGGAAAAATGACTAAGTCCAAAAAAAAATTTGTTCAACTTTTTTCAATTTTATCCCCGTGGGATATATATTCTACCCACACACATTTGGAACTCTCCTGGGGTACCCTCACACATATTATTCCCTCATTTAGTGGATATTTTCACAAAAAAGTGAAATTTTCAAAAATCCAGAAAATTGGCTGAAAACGACTAAATATCAAGGACTCATTGGGCGAATCGCTCTGGAACTGAAATCGGAATGCTCACTCACATTTCCCCTATCTGAAAGTCTGATAAACGCCGGAAAAATGACTAAGTCCAAAAAAAAATTTGTTCAACTTTTTTCAATTTTACCCCCGTTGGATATATATTCTACCCACACACATTTGGAACTCTCCTGGGGTACCCTCACACATATTATTCCCTCATTTAGTGGATATTTTCACAAAAAAAGTGAAATTTTCAAAAATCCAGAAAATTGGATGAAAATGACTAAATATCAAGGACTCATTGGGCGAATTGCTCTGGAACTGAAATCGGAATGCTCACTGACATTTCCCCTATCTGAAAGTCTGATAAACGCCGGAAAAATGACTAAGTCCAAAAAAAATTTTTTTTCAACTTTTTTCAATTTTACCCCGTGGGATATATATTCTACCCACACACATTTGGAACTCTCCTGGGGTACCCTCACACATATTATTCCCTCATTTAGTGGATATTTTCACAAAAAAGTGAAACTTTCAAAAATCCAGAAAATTGGCTGAAAATGACTAAATATCAAGGACTCAATGGGCGAATCGCTCTGGAACTGAAATCGGAATGCTCACTGACATTTCCCCTATCTGAAAGTCTGATAAACGCCAGAAAAATGACTAAGTCCAAAAAAAAATTTGTTCAACTTTTTTCAATTTTACCCCCGTGGGATATATAGTCTACCCACACACATTTGGAACTCTCCTGGGGTACCGTCACACATATTATTCCCTCATTTAGTGGATATTTTCACAAAAAAGTGAAATTTTCAAAAATCCAGAAAATTGGCTGAAAACGACTAAATATCAAGGACTCATTGGGCGAATCGCTCTGGAACTGAAATCGGAATGCTCACTCACATTTCCCCTATCTGAAAGTCTGATAAACGCCGGAAAAATGACAGTCCAAAAAAAAATTTTTTTCAACTTTTTTCAATTTTACCCCGTGGGATATATATTCTACCCACACACATTTGGAACTCTCCTGGGGTACCCTCACACATATTATTCCATCATTTAGTGGATATTTTCACAAAAAAGTGAAATTTTCAAAAATCCAGAAAATTGGCTGGAAATGACTATATATCAAGGACTCATTGGGCGAATCGCTCTGGAACTGAAATCAGAACACTCACTGACATTTCCCCTATCTGAAAGTCTAATAAACGCCGGAAAAATGACTAAGTCCAAAAAAAAATTTGTTCAACTTTTTTCAATTTTACCCCTGTGGGATATATATTCTACCCACACACATTTGGAACTCTCCTGGGGTACCCTCACACATATTATTCCCTCATTTAGTGGATATTTTCACAAAAAAGTGAAATTTTCAAAAATCCAGAAAATTGGCTGAAAATGACTAAATATCAAGGACTCATTGGGCAAATCGCTCTGTAACTGAAATCGGAACACTCACTGACATTTCCCCTATCTGAAAGTCTGATAAACGGCGGAAAAATGACTAAGTCCAAAAAAAATTTTGTTCAAATTTTTTCAATTTTACCCCGTGGGATATATATTCTACCCACACACATTTGGAACTCTCCTGGGGTACCCTCACACATATTATTCCCTCATTTGGTGGATATTTTCACAAAAAAGTGAAATTTTCAAAAATTCAGAAAATTGGCTGAAAACGACTAAATATCAAGGACTCATTGGGCGAATCGCTCTGGAACTGAAATCGGAATGCTCACTCACATTTCCCCTATCTGAAAGTCTGATAAAGAGCGGAAAAATGACTAAGTCCCAAAAAAAATTTGTTCAACTTTTTTCAATTTTACCCCCGTGGGATATATAGTCTACCCACACACATTTGGAACTCTCCTGGGGTACCCTCACACATATTATTCCCTCATTTTGTGGATATTTTCACAAAAAAGGGAAATTTTCAAAAATCCAGAAAATTGGCTGAAAACGACTAAATATCAAGGACTCATTGGGCGAATTGCTCTGGAACTAAAATCGGAACGCTCACTGACATTTCCCCTATCTGAAAGTCTGATAAACGCCGGAAAAATGACTAAGTCCAAAAAAATTTTTTTTTCAACTTTTTTCAATTTTACCCGTGGGATATATATTCTACCCACACACATTTGGAACTCTCCTGGGGAACCCTCACACATATTATTCCCTCATTTAGTGGATATTTTCACAAAAAAGTGAAATTTTCAAAAATCCAGAAAATTGGCTGAAAATGACTAAATATCAAGGATTCATTGGGCGAATTGCTCTGGAACTGAAATCGGAATGCTCACTGACATTTCCCCTATCTGAAAGTCTGATAAACGCCGGAAAAATGACTAAGTCCCAAAAAAAATTTTTTTCAACTTTTTTCAATTTTACCGCGTGGGATATATATTCTACCCACACACATTTGGAACTCTCCTGGGGAACCCTCACACATATTATTCCCTCATTTAGTGGATATTTTCACAAAAAAGTGAAATTTTCAAAAATCCAGAAAATTGGCTGAAAATGACTAAATATCAAGGACTCAATGGGCGAATCGCTCTGGAACTGAAATCGGAACGCTCACTGACAATTCCCCTATCTGAAAGTCTGATAAACGCCGGAAAAATGACTAAGTCCAAAAAAAAATTTGTTCAACTTTTTTCAATTTTATCCCCGTGGGATATATATTCTACCCACACACATTTGGAACTCTCCTGGGGTACCCTCACACATATTATTCCCTCATTTAGTGGATATTTTCACAAAAAAGTGAAATTTTCAAAAATCCAGAAAATTGGCTGAAAACGACTAAATATCAAGGACTCATTGGGCGAATCGCTCTGGAACTGAAATCGGAATGCTCACTCACATTTCCCCTATCTGAAAGTCTGATAAACAGCGGAAAAATGACTAAGTCCCCAAAAAAATTTTTTTTCAACTTTTTTCAATTTTACCCCCGTGGGATATATATTCTACCCACACACATTTGGAACTCTCCTGGGGTACCCTCACACATATTGTTCCCTCATTTAGTGGATATTTTCACAAAAAAGTGACATTTTCAAAAATCCAGAAAATTGGCTGAAAACGACTAAATATCAAGGACTCATTGGGCGAATTGCTCTGGAACTGAAATCGGAATGCTCACTGACATTTCCCCTATCTGAAAGTCTGATAAACGCCGGAAAAATGACTAAGTCCAAAAAAAATTTTTTTTCAAATTTTTTCAATTTTACCCCGTGGGATATATATTCTACCCACACACATTTGGAACTCTCCTGGGGAACCCTCACACATATTATTCCCTCATTTAGTGGATATTTTCACAAAAAAGTGAAATTTTCAAAAATCCAGAAAATTGGCTGAAAATGACTAAATATCAAGGACTCAATGGGCGAATCGCTCTGGAACTGAAATCGGAACGCTCACTGACAATTCCCCTATCTGAAAGTCTGATAAACGCCGGAAAAATGACTAAGTCCAAAAAAATTTTTTTTTCAATTTTTTTCAATTTTACCCCGTGGGATATATATTCTACCCACACACATTTGGAACTCTCCTGGGGTACACTCACACATATTATTCCCTCATTTAGTGGATATTTTCACAAAAAAAGTGAAATTTTCAAAAATCCAGAAAATTGGCTGAAAATGACTAAATATCAAGGACTCATTGGGCGAATCGCTCTGGAACTGAAATCGTAACGCTCACTGACATTTCCCCTATCTGAAAGTCTGATAAACGCCGGAAAAATGACTAAGTCCAAAAAAAAATTTGTTCAACTTTTTTCAATTTTATCCCCGTGGGATATATATTCTACCCACACACATTTGGAACTCTCCTGGGGTACCCTCACACATATTATTCCCTCATTTAGTGGATATTTTCACAAAAAAGTGAAATTTTCAAAAATCCAGAAAATTGGCTGAAAACGACTAAATATCAAGGACTCATTGGGCGAATCGCTCTGGAACTGAAATCGGAATGCTCACTCACATTTCCCCTATCTGAAAGTCTGATAAACGCCGGAAAAATGACTAAGTCCAAAAAAAAATTTGTTCAACTTTTTTCAATTTTACCCCCGTTGGATATATATTCTACCCACACACATTTGGAACTCTCCTGGGGTACCCTCACACATATTATTCCCTCATTTAGTGGATATTTTCACAAAAAAAGTGAAATTTTCAAAAATCCAGAAAATTGGATGAAAATGACTAAATATCAAGGACTCATTGGGCGAATTGCTCTGGAACTGAAATCGGAATGCTCACTGACATTTCCCCTATCTGAAAGTCTGATAAACGCCGGAAAAATGACTAAGTCCAAAAAAAATTTTTTTTCAACTTTTTTCAATTTTACCCCGTGGGATATATATTCTACCCACACACATTTGGAACTCTCCTGGGGTACCCTCACACATATTATTCCCTCATTTAGTGGATATTTTCACAAAAAAGTGAAACTTTCAAAAATCCAGAAAATTGGCTGAAAATGACTAAATATCAAGGACTCAATGGGCGAATCGCTCTGGAACTGAAATCGGAATGCTCACTCACATTTCCCCTATCTGAAAGTCTGATAAACGCCGGAAAAATGACAGTCCAAAAAAAAATTTGTTCAACTTTTTTCAATTTTACCCCCGTGGGATATATATTCTACCCACACACATTTGGAACTCTCCTGGGGTACCCTCACACATATTATTCCATCATTTAGTGGATATTTTCACAAAAAAGTGAAATTTTCAAAAATCCAGAAAATTGGCTGGAAATGACTATATATCAAGGACTCATTGGGCGAATCGCTCTGGAACTGAAATCAGAACACTCACTGACATTTCCCCTATCTGAAAGTCTAATAAACGCCGGAAAAATGACTAAGTCCAAAAAAAAATTTGTTCAACTTTTTTCAATTTTACCCCTGTGGGATATATATTCTACCCACACACATTTGGAACTCTCCTGGGGTACCCTCACACATATTATTCCCTCATTTAGTGGATATTTTCACAAAAAAGTGAAATTTTCAAAAATCCAGAAAATTGGCTGAAAATGACTAAATATCAAGGACTCATTGGGCAAATCGCTCTGTAACTGAAATCGGAACACTCACTGACATTTCCCCTATCTGAAAGTCTGATAAACGGCGGAAAAATGACTAAGTCCAAAAAAAATTTTGTTCAAATTTTTTCAATTTTACCCCGTGGGATATATATTCTACCCACACACATTTGGAACTCTCCTGGGGTACCCTCACACATATTATTCCCTCATTTGGTGGATATTTTCACAAAAAAGTGAAATTTTCAAAAATTCAGAAAATTGGCTGAAAACGACTAAATATCAAGGACTCATTGGGCGAATCGCTCTGGAACTGAAATCGGAATGCTCACTCACATTTCCCCTATCTGAAAGTCTGATAAAGAGCGGAAAAATGACTAAGTCCCAAAAAAAATTTGTTCAACTTTTTTCAATTTTACCCCCGTGGGATATATAGTCTACCCACACACATTTGGAACTCTCCTGGGGTACCCTCACACATATTATTCCCTCATTTTGTGGATATTTTCACAAAAAAGGGAAATTTTCAAAAATCCAGAAAATTGGCTGAAAACGACTAAATATCAAGGACTCATTGGGCGAATTGCTCTGGAACTAAAATCGGAACGCTCACTGACATTTCCCCTATCTGAAAGTCTGATAAACGCCGGAAAAATGACTAAGTCCCAAAAAATTTTTTTTTCAACTTTTTTCAATTTTACCCCGTGGGATATATATTCTACCCACACACATTTGGAACTCTCCTGGGGTACCCTCACACATATTATTCCCTCATTTAGTGGATATTTTCACAAAAAAGTGAAATTTTCAAAAATCCAGAAAATTGGCTGAAAACGACTAAATATCAAGGACTCATTGGGCGAATCGCTCTGGAACTGAAATCGGAATGCTCACTCACATTTCCCCTATCTGAAAGTCTGATAAACAGCGGAAAAATGACTAAGTCCCCAAAAAAATTTTTTTTCAACTTTTTTAAATTTTACCCCCGTGGGATATATATTCTACCCACACACATTTGGAACTCTCCTGGGGTACCCTCACACATATTATTCCCTCATTTAGTGGATATTTTCACAAAAAAGTGACATTTTCAAAAATCCAGAAAATTGGCTGAAAACGACTAAATATCAAGGACTCATTGGGCGAATTGCTCTGGAACTGAAATCGGAATGCTCACTGACATTTCCCCTAGCTGAAAGTCTGATAAACGCCGGAAAAATGACTAAGTCCAAAAAAAAATTTGTTCAACTTTTTTCAATTTTACCCCCGTGGGATATATAGTCTACCCACACACATTTGGAACTCTCCTGGGGTACCCTCACACATATTATTCCATCATTTAGTGGATATTTTCACAAAAAAGTGAAATTTTCAAAAATCCAGAAAATTGGCTGGAAATGACTAAATATCAAGGACTCATTGGGCGAATCGCTCTGGAACTGAAATCGGAACACTCACTGACATTTCCCCTATCTGAAAGTCTAATAAACGCCGGAAAAATGACTAAGTCCAAAAAAAAATTTGTTCAACTTTTTTCAATTTTACCCCTGTGGGATATATATTCTACCCACACACATTTGGAACTCTCCTGGGGTACCCTCACACATATTATTCCCTCATTTAGTGGATATTTTCACAAAAAAGTGAAATTTTCAAAAATCCAGAAAATTGGCTGAAAATGACTAAATATCAAGGACTCAATGGGCGAATCGCTCTGGAACTGAAATCGGAACGCTCACTGACAATTCCCCTATCTGAAAGTCTGATAAACGCCGGAAAAATGACTAAGTCCAAAAAAAAATTTGTTCAACTTTTTTCAATTTTAACCCCGTGGGATATATAGTCTACCCACACACATTTGGAACTCTCCTGGGGTACCCTCACACATATTATTCCCTCATTTTGTGGATATTTTCACAAAAAAGGGAAATTTTCAAAAATCCAGAAAATTGGCTGAAAACGACTAAATATCAAGGACTCATTGGGCGAATTGCTCTGGAACTAAAATCGGAACGCTCACTGACATTTCCCCTATCTGAAAGTCTGATAAACGCCGGAAAAATGACTAAGTCCCAAAAAATTTTTTTTTCAACTTTTTTCAATTTTACCCCGTGGGATATATATTCTACCCACACACATTTGGAACTCTCCTGGGGTACCCTCACACATATTATTCCCTCATTTAGTGGATATTTTCACAAAAAAGTGAAATTTTCAAAAATCCAGAAAATTGGCTGAAAACGACTAAATATCAAGGACTCATTGGGCGAATCGCTCTGGAACTGAAATCGGAATGCTCACTCACATTTCCCCTATCTGAAAGTCTGATAAACAGCGGAAAAATGACTAAGTCCCCAAAAAAATTTTTTTTCAACTTTTTTAAATTTTACCCCCGTGGGATATATATTCTACCCACACACATTTGGAACTCTCCTGGGGTACCCTCACACATATTATTCCCTCATTTAGTGGATATTTTCACAAAAAAGTGACATTTTCAAAAATCCAGAAAATTGGCTGAAAACGACTAAATATCAAGGACTCATTGGGCGAATTGCTCTGGAACTGAAATCGGAATGCTCACTGACATTTCCCCTAGCTGAAAGTCTGATAAACGCCGGAAAAATGACTAAGTCCAAAAAAAATTTTTTTTCAACTTTTTTCAATTTTACCCCGTGGGATATATATTCTACCCACACACATTTGGAACTCTCCTGGGGAACCCTCACACATATTATTCCCTCATTTAGTGGATATTTTCACAAAAAAGTGAAATTTTCAAAAATCCAGAAAATTGGCTGAAAATGACTAAATATCAAGGACTCAATGGGTGAATCGCTCTGGAACTGAAATCGGAACGCTCACTGACAATTCCCCTATCTGAAAGTCTGATAAACGCCGGAAAAATGACTAAGTCCAAAAAAATTTTTTTTTCAACTTTTTTCAATTTTACCCCGTGGGATATATATTCTACCCACACACATTTGGAACTCTCCTGGGGTACCCTCACACATATTATTCCCTCATTTAGTGGATATTTTCACAAAAAAGTGAAATTTTCAAAAATCCAGAAAATTGGCTGAAAACGACCAAATATCAAGGACTCATTGGGCGAATCGCTCTGGAACTGAAATCGGAATGCTCACTCACATTTCCCCTATCTGAAAGTCTGATAAACGCCGGAAAAATGACTAAGTCCAAAAAAATTTTTTTTTCAACTTTTTTCAATTTTACCCCGTGGGATATATATTCTACCCACACACATTTGGAACTCTCCTGGGGTACCCTCACACATATTATTCCCTCATTTAGTGGATATTTTCACAAAAAAGTGAAATTTTCAAAAATCCAGAAAATTGGCTGAAAATGACTAAATATCAAGGACTCATTGGGCGAATCGCTCTGGAACTGAAATCGGAACGCTCACTGACATTTCCCCTATCTGAAAGTCTGATAAACGCCGGAAAAATGACTAAGTCCAAAAAAAAATTTGTTCAACTTTTTTCAATTTTATCCCCGTGGGATATATATTCTACCCACACACATTTGGAACTCTCCTGGGGTACCCTCACACATATTATTCCCTCATTTAGTGGATATTTTCACAAAAAAGTGAAATTTTCAAAAATTCAGAAAATTGGCTGAAAACGACTAAATATCAAGGACTCATCGGGCGAATCGCTCTGGAACTGAAATCGGAATGCTCACTCACATTTCCCCTATCTGAAAGTCTGATAAAGAGCGGAAAAATGACTAAGTCCCAAAAAAAATTTTTTTTCAACTTTTTTCAATTTTACCCCCGTGGGATATATATTCTACCCACACACATTTGGAACTCTCCTGGGGTACCCTCACACATATTATTCCCTCATTTAGTGGATATTTTCACAAAAAAGTGAAATTTTCAAAAATCCAGAAAATTGGCTGAAAACGACTAAATATCAAGGACTCATTGGGCGAATTGCTCTGGAACTGAAATCGGAATGCTCACTGACATTTCCCCTATCTGAAAGTCTGATAAACGCCGGAAAAATGACTAAGTCCAAAAAAAAATTTGTTCAACTTTTTTCAATTTTACCCCCGTGGGATATATAGTCTACCCACACACATTTGGAACTCTCCTGGGGTACCCTCACACATATTATTCCCTCATTTTGTGGATATTTTCACAAAAAAGGGAAATTTTCAAAAATCCAGAAAATTGGCTGAAAACGACTAAATATCAAGGACTCATTGGGCGAATTGCTCTGGAACTAAAATCGGAACGCTCACTGACATTTCCCCTATCTGAAAGTCTGATAAACGCCGGAAAAAAGACTAAGTCCCAAAAAATTTTTTTTTCAACTTTTTTCAATTTTACCCCGTGGGATATATATTCTACCCACACACATTTGGAACTCTCCTGGGGTACCCTCACACATATTATTCCCTCATTTAGTGGATATTTTCACAAAAAAGTGAAATTTTCAAAAATCCAGAAAATTGGCTGAAAATGACTAAATATCAAGGACTCATTGGGCGAATCGCTCTGGAACTGAAATCGGAATGCTCACTGACATTTCCCCTATCTGAAAGTCTGATAAACGCCGGAAAAATGACTAAGTCCAAAAAAAAATTTGTTCAACTTTTTTCAATTTTATCCCCGTGGGATATATATTCTACCCACACACATTTGGAACTCTCCTGGGGCACCCTCACACATATTATTCCCTCATTTAGTGGATATTTTCACAAAAAAGTGAAATTTTCAAAAATCCAGAAAATTGGCTGAAAACGACTAAATATCAAGGACTCATTGGGCGAATCGCTCTGGAACTGAAATCTGAATGCTCACTCACATTTCCCCTATCTGAAAGTCTGATAAACAGCGGAAAAATGACTAAGTCCCCCAAAAAATTTTTTTTCAACTTTTTTAAATTTTACCCCCGTGGGATATATATTCTACCCACACACATTTGGAACTCTCCTGGGGTACCCTCACACATATTATTCCCTCATTTAGTGGATATTTTCACAAAAAAGTGACATTTTCAAAAATCCAGAAAATTGGCTGAAAACGACTAAATATCAAGGACTCATTGGGCGAATTGCTCTTGAACTGAATTCGGAACGCTCACTGACAATTCCCCTATCTGAAAGTCTGATAAACGCCGGAAAAATGACTAAGTCCAAAAAAATTTTTTTTTCAACTTTTTTCAATTTTACCCCGTGGGATATATATTCTACCCACACACATTTGGAACTCTCCTGGGGTACCCTCACACATATTATTCCCTCATTTAGTGGATATTTTCACAAAAAAGTGAAATTTTCAAAAATCCAGAAAATTGGCTGAAAATGACTAAATATCAAGGACTCATTGGGCAAATCGCTCTGGAACTGAAATCGGAACACTCACTGACATTTCCCCTATCTGAAAGTCTGATAAACGGCGGAAAAATGACTAAGTCCAAAAAAAATTTTGTTCAACTTTTTTCAATTTTACCCCGTGGGATATATATTCTACCCACACACATTTGGAACTCTCCTGGGGTATCCTCACACATATTATTCCCTCATTTAGTGGATATTTTCACAAAAAAGTACCATTTTCAAAAATCCAGAAAATTGACTGAAAATGACTAAATATCAAGGACTCATTGGGCGAATCGCTCTGGAACTGAAATCGGAATGCTCACTGACATTTCCCCTATCTGAAAGTCTGATAAACGCCGGAAAAATGACTAAGTCCAAAAAAAAATTTGTTCAACTTTTTTCAATTTTATTCCCGTGGGATATATATTCTACCCACACACATTTGGAACTCTCCTGGGGTACCCTCACACATATTATTCCCTCATTTAGTGGATATTTTCACAAAAAAGTGAAATTTTCAAAAATTCAGAAAATTGGCTGAAAACGACTAAATATCAAGGTCTCATCGGGCGAATCGCTCTGGAACTGAAATCGGAATGCTCACTCACATTTCCCCTATCTGAAAGTCTGATAAAGAGCGGAAAAATGACTAAGTCCCCAAAAAAATTTTTTTTCAACTTTTTTAAATTTTACCCCCGTGGGATATATATTCTACCCACACACATTTGGAACTCTCCTGGGGTACCCTCACACATATTATTCCCTCATTTAGTGGATATTTTCACAAAAAAGTGAAATTTTCAAAAATCCAGAAAATTGGCTGAAAACGACTAAATATCAAGGACTCATTGGGCGAATTGCTCTGGAACTGAAATCGGAATGCTCACTGACATTTCCCCTATCTGAAAGTCTGATAAACGCCGGAAAAATGACTAAGTCCAAAAAAAATTTTTTTTCAACTTTTTTCAATTTTACCCCGTGGGATATATATTCTACCCACACACATTTGGAACTCTCCTGGGGAACCCTCACACATATTATTCCCTCATTTAGTGGATATTTTCACAAAAAAGTGAAATTTTCAAAAATCCAGAAAATTGGCTGAAAATGACTAAATATCAAGGACTGAATGGGCGAATCGCTCTGGAACTGAAATCGGAACGCTCACTGACAATTCCCCTATCTGAAAGTCTGATAAACGCCGGAAAAATGACTAAGTCCAAAAAAAAATTTGTTCAACTTTTTTCAATTTTACCCCCGTGGGATATATAGTCTACCCACACACATTTGGAACTCTCCTGGGGTACCCTCACACATATTATTCCCTCATTTTGTGGATATTTTCACAAAAAAGGGAAATTTTCAAAAATCCAGAAAATTGGCTGAAAACGACTAAATATCAAGGACTCATTGGGCGAATTGCTCTGGAACTAAAATCGGAACGCTCACTGACATTTCCCCTATCTGAAAGTCTGATAAACGCCGGAAAAAAGACTAAGTCCCAAAAAATTTTTTTTTCAACTTTTTTCAATTTTACCCCGTGGGATATATATTCTACCCACACACATTTGGAACTCTCCTGGGGTACCCTCACACATATTATTCCCTCATTTAGTGGATATTTTCACAAAAAAGTGAAATTTTCAAAAATCCAGAAAATTGGCTGAAAATGACTAAATATCAAGGACTCATTGGGCGAATCGCTCTGGAACTGAAATCGGAATGCTCACTGACATTTCCCCTATCTGAAAGTCTGATAAACGCCGGAAAAATGACTAAGTCCAAAAAAAAATTTGTTCAACTTTTTTCAATTTTATCCCCGTGGGATATATATTCTACCCACACACATTTGGAACTCTCCTGGGGTACCCTCACACATATTATTCCCTCATTTAGTGGATATTTTCACAAAAAAGTGAAATTTTCAAAAATCCAGAAAATTGGCTGAAAACGACTAAATATCAAGGACTCATTGGGCGAATCGCTCTGGAACTGAAATCTGAATGCTCACTCACATTTCCCCTATCTGAAAGTCTGATAAACAGCGGAAAAATGACTAAGTCCAAAAAAATTTTTTTTTCAACTTTTTTAAATTTTACCCCCGTGGGATATATATTCTACCCACACACATTTGGAACTCTCCTGGGGTACCCTCACACATATTATTCCCTCATTTAGTGGATATTTTCACAAAAAAGTGACATTTTCAAAAATCCAGAAAATTGGCTGAAAACGACTAAATATCAAGGACTCATTGGGCGAATTGCTCTTGAACTGAATTCGGAACGCTCACTGACAATTCCCCTATCTGAAAGTCTGATAAACGCCGGAAAAATGACTAAGTCCAAAAAAATTTTTTTTTCAACTTTTTTCAATTTTACCCCGTGGGATATATATTCTACCCACACACATTTGGAACTCTCCTGGGGTACCCTCACACATATTATTCCCTCATTTAGTGGATATTTTCACAAAAAAGTGAAATTTTCAAAAATCCAGAAAATTGGCTGAAAATGACTAAATATCAAGGACTCATTCGGCGAATCGCTCTGGAACTGAAATCGGAACGCTCACTGACATTTCCCCTATCTGAAAGTCTGATAAACGCCGGAAAAATGACTAAGTCCAAAAAAAAATTTGTTCAACTTTTTTCAATTTTATCCCCGTTGGATATATATTCTACCCACACACATTTGGAACTCTCCTGGGGTACCCTCACACATATTATTCCCTCATTTAGTGGATATTTTCACAAAAAAGTGAAATTTTCAAAAATCCAGAAAATTGGCTGGAAATGACTAAATATCAAGGACTCATTGGGCGAATCGCTCTGGAACTGAAATCGGAACACTCACTGACATTTCCCCTATCTGAAAGTCTAATAAACGCCGGAAAAATGACTAAGTCCAAAAAAAAATTTGTTCAACTTTTTTCAATTTTACCCCTGTGGGATATATATTCTACCCACAAACATTTGGAACTCTCCTGGGGTACCCTCACACATATTATTTCCTCATTTAGTGGATATTTTCACAAAAAAGTGAAATTTTCAAAAATCCAGAAAATTGGCTGAAAATGACTAAATATCAAGGACTCATTGGGCAAATCGCTCTGGAACTGAAATCGGAACACTCACTGACATTTCCCCTATCTGAAAGTCTGATAAACGGCGGAAAAATGACTAAGTCCAAAAAAAATTTTGTTCAACTTTTTTCAATTTTACCCCGTGGGATATATATTCTACCCAAACACATTTGGAACTCTCCTGGGGTACCCTCACACATATTATTCCCTCATTTAGTGGATATTTTCACAAAAAAGTACCATTTTCAAAAATCCAGAAAATTTACTGAAAATGACTAAATATCAAGGACTCATTGGGCGAATGGCTCTGGAACTGAAATCGGAATGCTCACTGACATTTCCCCTATCTGAAAGTCTGATAAACGCCGGAAAAATGACTAAGTCCAAAAAAAAATTTGTTCAACTTTTTTCAATTTTATCCCCGTGGGATATATATTCTACCCACACACATTTGGAACTCTCCTGGGGTACCCTCACACATATTATTCCCTCATTTAGTGGATATTTTCACAAAAAAGTGAAATTTTCAAAAATTCAGAAAATTGGCTGAAAACGACTAAATATCAAGGACTCATCGGGCGAATCGCTCTGGAACTGAAATCGGAATGCTCACTCACATTTCCCCTATCTGAAAGTCTGATAAAGAGCGGAAAAATGACTAAGTCCCAAAAAAAATTTTTTTTCAACTTTTTTCAATTTTACCCCCGTGGGATATATATTCTACCCACACACATTTGGAACTCTCCTGGGGTACCCTCACACATATTATTCCCTCATTTAGTGGATATTTTCACAAAAAAGTGAAATTTTCAAAAATCCAGAAAATTGGCTGAAAACGACTAAATATCAAGGACTCATTGGGCGAATTGCTCTGGAACTGAAATCGGAATGCTCACTGACATTTCCCCTATCTGAAAGTCTGATAAACGCCGGAAAAATGACTAAGTCCAAAAAAAATTTTTTTTCAACTTTTTTCAATTTTACCCCGTGGGATATATATTCTACCCACACACATTTGGAACTCTCCTGGGGAACCCTCACACATATTATTCCCTCATTTAGTGGATATTTTCACAAAAAAGTGAAATTTTCAAAAATCCAGAAAATTGGCTGAAAATGACTAAATATCAAGGACTGAATGGGCGAATCGCTCTGGAACTGAAATCGGAACGCTCACTGACAATTCCCCTATCTGAAAGTCTGATAAACGCCGGAAAAATCACTAAGTCCCAAAAAAAATTTGTTCAACTTTTTTCAATTTTACCCCCGTGGGATATATAGTCTACCCACACACATTTGGAACTCTCCTGGGGTACCCTCACACATATTATTCCCTCATTTTGTGGATATTTTCACAAAAAAGGGAAATTTTCAAAAATCCAGAAAATTGGCTGAAAACGACTAAATATCAAGGACTCATTGGGCGAATTGCTCTGGAACTAAAATCGGAACGCTCACTGACATTTCCCCTATCTGAAAGTCTGATAAACGCCGGAAAAAAGACTAAGTCCCAAAAAATTTTTTTTTCAACTTTTTTCAATTTTACCCCGTGGGATATATATTCTACCCACACACATTTGGAACTCTCCTGGGGTACCCTCACACATATTATTCCCTCATTTAGTGGATATTTTCACAAAAAAGTGAAATTTTCAAAAATCCAGAAAATTGGCTGAAAATGACTAAATATCAAGGACTCATTGGGCGAATCGCTCTGGAACTGAAATCGGAATGCTCACTGACATTTCCACTATCTGAAAGTCTGATAAACGCCGGAAAAATGACTAAGTCCAAAAAAAAATTTGTTCAACTTTTTTCAATTTTATCCCCGTGGGATATATATTCTACCCACACACATTTGGAACTCTCCTGGGGTACCCTCACACATATTATTCCCTCATTTAGTGGATATTTTCACAAAAAAGTGAAATTTTCAAAAATCCAGAAAATTGGCTGAAAACGACTAAATATCAAGGACTCATTGGGCGAATCGCTCTGGAACTGAAATCTGAATGCTCACTCACATTTCCCCTATCTGAAAGTCTGATAAACAGCGGAAAAATGACTAAGTCCCCCAAAAAATTTTTTTTCAACTTTTTTAAATTTTACCCCCGTGGGATATATATTCTACCCACACACATTTGGAACTCTCCTGGGGTACCCTCACACATATTATTCCCTCATTTAGTGGATATTTTCACAAAAAAGTGACATTTTCAAAAATCCAGAAAATTGGCTGAAAACGACTAAATATCAAGGACTCATTGGCGAATTGCTCTGGAACTGAAATCGGAATGCTCACTGACATTTTCCCTAGCGGAAAGTCTGATAAACGCCGGAAAAATGACTAAGTCCAAAAAAAATTTTTTTTCAACTTTTTTCAATTTTACCCCGTGGGATATATATTCTACCCACACACATTTGGAACTCTCCTGGGGAACCCTCACACATATTATTCCCTCATTTAGTGGATATTTTCACAAAAAAGTGAAATTTTCAAAAATCCAGAAAATTGGCTGAAAATGACTAAATATCAAGGACTCATTGAGCGAATCGCTCTGGAACTGAAATCGTAACGCTCACTGACATTTCCCCTATCTGAAAGTCTGATAAACGCCGGAAAAATGACTAAGTCCAAAAAAAAATTTGTTCAACTTTTTTCAATTTTACCCCCGTGGGATATATATTCTACCCACACACATTTGGAACTCTCCTGGGGTACCCTCACACATATTATTCCCTCATTTAGTGGATATTTTCACAAAAAAGTGAAATTTTCAAAAATCCAGAAAATTGGCTGAAAACGACTAAATATCAAGGACTCATTGGGCGAATTGCTCTTGAACTGAATTCGGAACGCTCACTGACAATTCCCCTATCTGAAAGTCTGATAAACGCCGGAAAAATGACTAAGTCCAAAAAAAATTTTTTTTCAACTTTTTTCAATTTTACCCCGTGGGATATATATTCTACCCACACACATTTGGAACTCTCCTGGGGTACCCTCACACATATTATTCCCTCATTTAGTGGATATTTTCACAAAAAAGTGAAATTTTCAAAAATCCAGAAAATTGGCTGAAAATGACTAAATATCAAGGACTCAATGGGCGAATCGCTCTGGAACTGAAATCGGAATGCTCACTGACATTTCCCCTATCTGAAAGTCTGATAAACGCCGGAAAAATGACTAAGTCCAAAAAAAAATTTGTTCAACTTTTTTCAATTTTACCCCCGTGGGATATATAGTCTACCCACACACATTTGGAACTCTCCTGGGGTACCCTCACACATATTATTCCCTCATTTAGTGGATATTTTCACAAAAAAGGGAAATTTTCAAAAATCCAGAAAATTGGCTGAAAACGACTAAATATCAAGGACTCATTGGGCGAATTGCTCTGGAACTAAATCGGAACGCTCACTGACATTTCCCCTATCTGAAAGTCTGATAAACGCCGGAAAAATGACTAAGTCCAAAAAAATTTTTTTTTCAACTTTTTTCAATTTTACCCCGTGGGATATATATTCTACCCACACACATTTGGAACTCTCCTGGGGTACCCTCACACATATTATTCCCTCATTTAGTGGATATTTTCACAAAAAAGTGAAATTTTCAAAAATCCAGAAATTGGCTGGAAACGACTAAATATCAAGGACTCATTGGGCGAATCGCTCTGGAACTGAAATCGGAACACGCTCACTGACATTTCCCCTATCTGAAAGTCTGATAAACGGCTGAAAAATGACTAAGTCCCAAAAAAAAAATTTTTCCAACTTTTTTCAATTTTACCCCGTGGGATATGTATTCTACCCACACACATTTGGAACTCTCCTGGGGTACCCTCACACATATTATTCCCTCGTTTAGTGGATATTTTCACAAAAAAGTGAAATTTTCAAAAATCCAGAAAATTGGCTGAAAACGACTAAATATCAAGGACTCATTGGGCGAATTGTTCTGGAAGTGAAATCGGAACACTCACTGACATTTCCCCTATCTGAAAGTCTGATAAACGGCGGAAAAATGACTAAGTCCAAAAAAATTTTTTTTTCAACTTTATTCAATTTTACCCCGTGGGATATATATTCTACCCACACACATTTGGAACTCTCCTCGGGTACCCTCACACATATTATTCCCTCGTTTAGTGGATATTTTCACAAAAAAGTGAAATTTTCAAAAATCTAGAAAATTGGCTGAAAACGACTAAATATCAAGGACTCATTGGGCGAATTGCTCTGGAACTGAAATCGGAACGCTCACTGACATTTCCCCTATCTGAAAGTCTGATAAACGGCGGAAAAATGACTAAGTCCAAAAAAAATTTTTTTTCAACTTTTTTCAATTTTACCCCGTGGGATATATATTCTACCCACACACATTTGGAACTCTCCTGGGGAACCCTCACACATATTATTCCCTCATTTAGTGGATATTTTCACAAAAAAGTGAAATTTTCAAAAATCCAGAAAATTGGCTGAAAATGACTAAATATCAAGGACTGAATGGGCGAATCGCTCTGGAACTGAAATCGGAACGCTCACTGACAATTCCCCTATCTGAAAGTCTGATAAACGCCGGAAAAATCACTAAGTCCAAAAAAAAATTTGTTCAACTTTTTTCAATTTTACCCCCGTGGGATATATAGTCTACCCACACACATTTGGAACTCTCCTGGGGTACCCTCACACATATTATTCCCTCATTTTGTGGATATTTTCACAAAAAAGGGAAATTTTCAAAAATCCAGAAAATTGGCTGAAAACGACTAAATATCAAGGACTCATTGGGCGAATTGCTCTGGAACTAAAATCGGAACGCTCACTGACATTTCCCCTATCTGAAAGTCTGATAAACGCCGGAAAAAAGACTAAGTCCCAAAAAATTTTTTTTTCAACTTTTTTCAATTTTACCCCGTGGGATATATATTCTACCCACACACATTTGGAACTCTCCTGGGGTACCCTCACACATATTATTCCCTCATTTAGTGGATATTTTCACAAAAAAGTGAAATTTTCAAAAATCCAGAAAATTGGCTGAAAATGACTAAATATCAAGGACTCATTGAGCGAATCGCTCTGGAACTGAAATCGTAACGCTCACTGACATTTCCCCTATCTGAAAGTCTGATAAACGCCGGAAAAATGACTAAGTCCAAAAAAAAATTTGTTCAACTTTTTTCAATTTTACCCCCGTGGGATATATATTCTACCCACACACATTTGGAACTCTCCTGGGGTACCCTCACACATATTATTCCCTCATTTAGTGGATATTTTCACAAAAAAGTGAAATTTTCAAAAATCCAGAAAATTGGCTGAAAACGACTAAATATCAAGGACTCATTGGGCGAATTGCTCTTGAACTGAATTCGGAACGCTCACTGACAATTCCCCTATCTGAAAGTCTGATAAACGCCGGAAAAATGACTAAGTCCAAAAAAAATTTTTTTTCAACTTTTTTCAATTTTACCCCGTGGGATATATATTCTACCCACACACATTTGGAACTCTCCTGGGGTACCCTCACACATATTATTCCCTCATTTAGTGGATATTTTCACAAAAAAGTGAAATTTTCAAAAATCCAGAAAATTGGCTGAAAATGACTAAATATCAAGGACTCAATGGGCGAATCGCTCTGGAACTGAAATCGGAATGCTCACTGACATTTCCCCTATCTGAAAGTCTGATAAACGCCGGAAAAATGACTAAGTCCAAAAAAAAATTTGTTCAACTTTTTTCAATTTTACCCCCGTGGGATATATAGTCTACCCACACACATTTGGAACTCTCCTGGGGTACCCTCACACATATTATTCCCTCATTTAGTGGATATTTTCACAAAAAAGGGAAATTTTCAAAAATCCAGAAAATTGGCTGAAAACGACTAAATATCAAGGACTCATTGGGCGAATTGCTCTGGAACTAAATCGGAACGCTCACTGACATTTCCCCTATCTGAAAGTCTGATAAACGCCGGAAAAATGACTAAGTCCAAAAAAATTTTTTTTTCAACTTTTTTCAATTTTACCCCGTGGGATATATATTCTACCCACACACATTTGGAACTCTCCTGGGGTACCCTCACACATATTATTCCCTCATTTAGTGGATATTTTCACAAAAAAGTGAAATTTTCAAAAATCCAGAAAATTGGCTGAAAATGACTAAATATCAAGGACTCAATGGGCGAATCGCTCTGGAACTGAAATCGGAATGCTCACTGACATTTCCCCTATCTGAAAGTCTGATAAACGCCGGAAAAATGACTAAGTCCAAAAAAAAATTTGTTCAACTTTTTTCAATTTTACCCCCGTGGGATATATAGTCTACCCACACACATTTGGAACTCTCCTGGGGTACCCTCACACATATTATTCCCTCATTTAGTGGATATTTTCACAAAAAAGGGAAATTTTCAAAAATCCAGACAATTGGCTGAAAACGACTAAATATCAAGGACTCATTGGGCGAATTGCTCTGGAACTAAATCGGAACGCTCACTGACATTTCCCCTATCTGAAAGTCTGATAAACGCCGGAAAAATGACTAAGTCCAAAAAAATTTTTTTTTCAACTTTTTTCAATTTTACCCCATGGGATATATATTCTACCCACACACATTTGGAACTCTCCTGGGGTACCCTCACACATATTATTCCCTCATTTAGTGGATATTTTCACAAAAAAGTGAAATTTTCAAAAATCCAGAAAATTGGCTGGAAATGACTAAATATCAAGGACTCATTGGGCGAATCGCTCTGGAACTGAAATCGGAACACTCACTGACATTTCCCCTATCTGAAAGTCTAATAAACGCCGGAAAAATGACTAAGTCCAAAAAAAAATTTGTTCAACTTTTTTCAATTTTACCCCTGTGGGATATATATTCTACCCACACACATTTGGAACTCTCCTGGGGTACCCTCACACATATTATTCCCTCATTTAGTGGATATTTTCACAAAAAAGTGAAATTTTCAAAAATCCAGAAAATTGGCTGAAAACGACTAAATATCAAGGACTCATTGGGCGAATCGCTCTGGAACTGAAATCGGAACACGCTCACTGACATTTCCCCTATCTGAAAGTCTGATAAACGGCTGAAAAATGACTAAGTCCCAAAAAAAAAATTTTTCCAACTTTTTTCAATTTTACCCCGTGGGATATGTATTCTACCCACACACATTTGGAACTCTCCTGGGGTACCCTCACACATATTATTCCCTCGTTTAGTGGATATTTTCACAAAAAAGTGAAATTTTCAAAAATCCAGAAAATTGGCTGAAAACGACTAAATATCAAGGACTCATTGGGCGAATTGTTCTGGAAGTGAAATCGGAACACTCACTGACATTTCCCCTATCTGAAAGTCTGATAAACGGCGGAAAAATGACTAAGTCCAAAAAAATTTTTTTTTCAACTTTATTCAATTTTACCCCGTGGGATATATATTCTACCCACACACATTTGGAACTCTCCTCGGGTACCCTCACACATATTATTCCCTCGTTTAGTGGATATTTTCACAAAAAAGTGAAATTTTCAAAAATCTAGAAAATTGGCTGAAAACGACTAAATGTCAAGGACTCATTGGGCGAATTGCTCTGGAACTGAAATCGGAACGCTCACTGACATTTCCCCTATCTGAAAGTCTGATAAACGGCGGAAAAATGACTAAGTCCAAAAAAAATTTTGTTCAACTTTTTTCAATTTTACCCCTTGGGATATATATTCTACCCACACACATTTGGAACTCTCCTGGGGTACCCTCACACAAATTATTCCCTCGTTTAGTGGATATTTTCACAAAAAAGTGAAATTTTCAAAAATCCAGAAAATTGACTGAAAACGACTAAATATCAAGGACTCATTGGGCGAATTATTCTGGAACTGAAATCGAAACGCTCACTGACATTTCCCCTATCTGAAAGTCTGATAAATGCCGGAAAAATGACTAAGTCCAAAAAAAAATTTGTTCAACTTTTTTCAATTTTACCCCCGTGGGATATATATTCTACCCACACACATTTGGAACTCTCCTGGGGTACCCTCACACATATTATTCCCTCATTTAGTGGATATTTTCACAAAAAAGTGAAATTTTCAAAAATCCAGAAAATTGGCTGAAAATGACTAAATATCAAGGACTCATTGGGCGAATTGCTCTGGAACTGAAATCGGAATGCTCACTGACATTTCCCCTATCTGAAAGTCTGATAAACGCCGGAAAAATGACTAAGTCCAAAAAAAATTTTTTTTCAACTTTTTTCAATTTTACCCCGTGGGATATATATTCTACCCACACACATTTGGAACTCTCCTGGGGTACCCTCACACATATTATTCCCTCATTTAGTGGATATTTTCACAAAAAAGTGAAATTTTCAAAAATCCAGAAAATTGGCTGAAAATGACTAAATATCAAGGACTCAATGGGCGAATCGCTCTGGAACTGAAATCGGAATGCTCACTGACATTTCCCCTATCTGAAAGTCTGATAAACGCCGGAAAAATGACTAAGTCCAAAAAAAAATTTGTTCAACTTTTTTCAATTTTACCCCCGTGGGATATATAGTCTACCCACACACATTTGGAACTCTCCTGGGGTACCCTCACACATATTATTCCCTCATTTAGTGGATATTTTCACAAAAAAGGGAAATTTTCAAAAATCCAGAAAATTGGCTGAAAACGACTAAATATCAAGGACTCATTGGGCGAATTGCTCTGGAACTAAAATCGGAACGCTCACTGACATTTCCCCTATCTGAAAGTCTGATAAACGCCGGAAAAATGACTAAGTCCAAAAAATTTTTTTTTCAACTTTTTTCAATTTTACCCCGTGGGATATATATTCTACCCACACACATTTGGAACTCTCCTGGGGTACCCTCACACATATTATTCCCTCATTTAGTGGATATTTTCACAAAAAAGTGAAATTTTCAAAAATCCAGAAAATTGGCTGGAAATGACTAAATATCAAGGACTCATTGGGCGAATCGCTCTGGAACTGAAATCGGAACACTCACTGACATTTCCCCTATCTGAAAGTCTAATAAACGCCGGAAAAATGACTAAGTCCAAAAAAAAATTTGTTCAACTTTTTTCAATTTTACCCCTGTGGGATATATATTCTACCCACACACATTTGGAACTCTCCTGGGGTACCCTCACACATATTATTCCCTCATTTAGTGGATATTTTCACAAAAAAGTGAAATTTTCAAAAATCCAGAAAATTGGCTGAAAATGACTAAATATCAAGGACTCAATGGGCGAATCGCTCTGGAACTGAAATCGGAACGCTCACTGACATTTCCCCTATCTGAAAGTCTGATAAACGCCGGAAAAATGACTAAGTCCAAAAAAAATTTTTTTTCAACTTTTTTCAATTTTACCCCCGTGGGATATATATTCTACCCACACACATTTGGAACTCTCCTGGGGTACCCTCACACATATTATTCCCTCGTTTAGTGGATATTTTCACAAAAAAGTGAAATTTTCAAAAATCCAGAAAATTGACTGAAAACGACTAAATATCAAGGACTCATTGGGCGAATTATTCTGGAACTGAAATCGAAACGCTCACTGACATTTCCCCTATCTGAAAGTCTGATAAATGCCGGAAAAATGACTAAGTCCAAAAAAAATTTTTTTTCAACTTTTTCAATTTTACCCCGTGGGATATATATTCTACCCACACACATTTGGAACTCTCCTGGGGTACCCTCACACATATTATTCCCTCATTTAGTGGATATTTTCACAAAAAAGTGAAATTTTCAAAAATCCAGAAAATTGGCTGAAAATGACTAAATATCAAGGACTCATTGGGCGAATCGCTCTGGAACTGAAATAGGAACGCTCACTGACATTTCCCCTATCTGAAAGTCTGATAAACGCCGGAAAAATGACTAAGTCCAAAAAAAAAATTTGTTCAACTTTTTTCAATTTTACCCCTGTGGGATATATATTCTACCCACACACATTTGGAACTCTCCTTGGGTACCCTCACACATATTATTCCCTCATTTAGTGGATATTTTCACAAAAAAGTGAAATTTTCAAAAATCCAGAAAATTGGCTGAAAATGACTAAATATCAAGGACTCAATGGGCGAATCGCTCTGGAACTGAAATCGGAACGCTCACTGACATTTCCCCTATCTGAAAGTCTGATAAACGGCGGAAAAATGACTAAGTCCAAAAAAAATTTTGTTCAACTTTTTTCAATTTTACCCCGTGGGATATATATTCTACCCACACACATTTGGAACTCTCCTGGGGTACCCTCACACAAATTATTCCCTCGTTTAGTGGATATTTTCACAAAAAAGTGAAATTTTCAAAAATCCAGAAAATTGGCTGAAAACGACTAAATATCAAGGACTCAGTGGGCGAATTGCTCTGGAACTGAAATCGGAACGCTCACTGACATTTCCCCTATCTGAAAGTCTGATAAACGCCGGAAAAATGACTAAGTCCAAAAAAAATTTTGTTCAACTTTTTTCAATTTTACCCCGTGGGATATATATTCTACCCACACACATTTGGAACTCTCCTGGGGTACCCTCACACAAATTATTCCCTCGTTTAGTGGATATTTTCACAAAAAAGTGAAATTTTCAAAAATCCAGAAAATTGGCTGAAAACGACTAAATATCAAGGACTCATTGGACGAATTCCTCTGGAACTGAAATCGGAACGCTCACTGACATTTCCCCTATCTGAAAGTCTGATAAACGCCGGAAAAATGACTAAGTCCAAAAAAAATTTTTTTTCAACTTTTTTCAATTTTACCCCCGTGGGATATATATTTTACCCACACACATTTGGAACTCTCCTGGGGTGCATATTATTCCCTCATTTAGTGGATATTTTCACAAAAAAGTGAAATTTTCAAAAATCCAGAAAATTGGCTGAAAACGACTAAATATCAAGGACTCATTGGGCGAATCGCTCTGGAACTGAAATCGGAACACGCTCACTGACATTTCCCCTATCTGAAAGTCTGATAAACGGCGGAAAAATGACTAAGTCCAAAAAAATTTTTTTTTCAACTTTATTCAATTTTACCCCGTGGGATATATATTCTACCCACACACATTTGGAACTCTCCTCGGGTACCCTCACACATATTATTCCCTCGTTTAGTGGATATTTTCACAAAAAAGTGAAATTTTCAAAAATCTAGAAAATTGGCTGAAAACGACTAAATATCAAGGACTCATTGGGCGAATTGCTCTGGAACTGAAATCGGAACGCTCACTGACATTTCCCCTATCTGAAAGTCTGATAAACGGCGGAAAAATGACTAAGTCCAAAAAAAATTTTGTTCAACTTTTTTCAATTTTACCCCTTGGGATATATATTCTACCCACACACATTTGGAACTCTCCTGGGGTACCCTCACACAAATTATTCCCTCGTTTAGTGGATATTTTCACAAAAAAGTGAAATTTTCAAAAATCCAGAAAATTGACTGAAAACGACTAAATATCAAGGACTCATTGGGCGAATTATTCTGGAACTGAAATCGAAACGCTCACTGACATTTCCCCTATCTGAAAGTCTGATAAATGCCGGAAAAATGACTAAGTCCAAAAAAAATTTTGTTCAACTTTTTTCAATTTTACCCCGTGGGATATATATTCTACCCACACACATTTGGAACTCTCCTGGGGTACCCTCACACAAATTATTCCCTCGTTTAGTGGATATTTTCACAAAAAAGTGAAATTTTCAAAAATCCAGAAAATTGGCTGAAAACGACTAAATATCAAGGACTCATTGGACGAATTCCTCTGGAACTGAAATCGGAACGCTCACTGACATTTCCCCTATCTGAAAGTCTGATAAACGCCGGAAAAATGACTAAGTCCAAAAAAAAATTTTTTTCAACTTTTTTCAATTTTACCCCCGTGGGATATATATTTTACCCACACACATTTGGAACTCTCCTGGGGTACATATTATTCCCTCATTTAGTGGATATTTTCACAAAAAAGTGAAATTTTCAAAAATCCAGAAAATTGGCTGAAAACGACTAAATATCAAGGACTCATTGGGCGAATCGCTCTGGAACTGAAATCGGAACACGCTCACTGACATTTCCCCTATCTGAAAGTCTGATAAACGGCGGAAAAATGACTAAGTCCAAAAAAATTTTTTTTTCAACTTTATTCAATTTTACCCCGTGGGATATATATTCTACCCACACACATTTGGAACTCTCCTCGGGTACCCTCACACATATTATTCCCTCGTTTAGTGGATATTTTCACAAAAAAGTGAAATTTTCAAAAATCTAGAAAATTGGCTGAAAACGACTAAATATCAAGGACTCATTGGGCGAATTGCTCTGGAACTGAAATCGGAACGCTCACTGACATTTCCCCTCTCTGAAAGTCTGATAAACGGCGGAAAAATGACTAAGTCCAAAAAAAATTTTGTTCAACTTTTTTCAATTTTACCCCTTGGGATATATATTCTACCCACACACATTTGGAACTCTCCTGGGGTACCCTCACACAAATTATTCCCTCGTTTAGTGGATATTTTCACAAAAAAGTGAAATTTTCAAAAATCCAGAAAATTGACTGAAAACGACTAAATATCAAGGACTCATTGGGCGAATTATTCTGGAACTGAAATCGAAACGCTCACTGACATTTCCCCTATCTGAAAGTCTGATAAATGCCGGAAAAATGACTAAGTCCAAAAAAAAATTTGTTCAACTTTTTTCAATTTTACCCCCGTGGGATATATATTCTACCCACACACATTTGGAACTCTCCTGGGGTACCCTCACACATATTATTCCCTCATTTAGTGGATATTTTCACAAAAAAGTGAAATTTTCAAAAATCCAGAAAATTGGCTGAAAATGACTAAATATCAAGGACTCATTGGGCGAATTGCTCTGGAACTGAAATCGGAATGCTCACTGACATTTCCCCTATCTGAAAGTCTGATAAACGCCGGAAAAATGACTAAGTCCAAAAAAAATTTTTTTTCAACTTTTTTCAATTTTACCCCGTGGGATATATATTCTACCCACACACATTTGGAACTCTCCTGGGGTACCCTCACACATATTATTCCCTCATTTAGTGGATATTTTCACAAAAAAGTGAAATTTTCAAAAATCCAGAAAATTGGCTGAAAATGACTAAATATCAAGGACTCAATGGGCGAATCGCTCTGGAACTGAAATCGGAATGCTCACTGACATTTCCCCTAACTGAAAGTCTGATAAACGCCGGAAAAATGACTAAGTCCAAAAAAAAATTTGTTCAACTTTTTTCAATTTTACCCCCGTGGGATATATAGTCTACCCACACACATTTGGAACTCTCCTGGGGTACCCTCACACATATTATTCCCTCATTTAGTGGATATTTTCACAAAAAAGGGAAATTTTCAAAAATCCAGAAAATTGGCTGAAAACGACTAAATATCAAGGACTCATTGGGCGAATTGCTCTGGAACTAAAATCGGAACGCTCACTGACATTTCCCCTATCTGAAAGTCTGATAAACGCCGGAAAAATGACTAAGTCCAAAAAATTTTTTTTTCAACTTTTTTCAATTTTACCCCGTGGGATATATATTCTACCCACACACATTTGGAACTCTCCTGGGGTACCCTCACACATATTATTCCCTCATTTAGTGGATATTTTCACAAAAAAGTGAAATTTTCAAAAATCCAGAAAATTGGCTGGAAATGACTAAATATCAAGGACTCATTGGGCGAATCGCTCTGGAACTGAAATCGGAACACTCACTGACATTTCCCCTATCTGAAAGTCTAATAAACGCCGGAAAAATGACTAAGTCCAAAAAAAAATTTGTTCAACTTTTTTCAATTTTACCCCTGTGGGATATATATTCTACCCACACACATTTGGAACTCTCCTGGGGTACCCTCACACATATTATTCCCTCATTTAGTGGATATTTTCACAAAAAAGTGAAATTTTCAAAAATCCAGAAAATTGGCTGAAAATGACTAAATATCAAGGACTCATTGGGCGAATTATTCTGGAACTGAAATCGAAACGCTCACTGACATTTCCCCTATCTGAAAGTCTGATAAATGCCGGAAAAATGACTAAGTCCAAAAAAAATTTTTTTTCAACTTTTTCAATTTTACCCCGTGGGATATATATTCTACCCACACACATTTGGAACTCTCCTGGGGTACCCTCACACATATTATTCCCTCATTTAGTGGATATTTTCACAAAAAAGTGAAATTTTCAAAAATCCAGAAAATTGGCTGAAAATGACTAAATATCAAGGACTCATTGGGCGAATCGCTCTGGAACTGAAATAGGAACGCTCACTGACATTTCCCCTATCTGAAAGTCTGATAAACGGCGGAAAAATGACTAAGTCCAAAAAAAATTTTGTTCAACTTTTTTCAATTTTACCCCGTGGGATATATATTCTACCCACACACATTTGGAACTCTCCTGGGGTACCCTCACACAAATTATTCCCTCGTTTAGTGGATATTTTCACAAAAAAGTGAAATTTTCAAAAATCCAGAAAATTGGCTGAAAACGACTAAATATCAAGGACTCAGTGGGCGAATTGCTCTGGAACTGAAATCGGAACGCTCACTGACATTTCCCCTATCTGAAAGTCTGATAAACGCCGGAAAAATGACTAAGTCCAAAAAAAATTTTGTTCAACTTTTTTCAATTTTACCCCGTGGGATATATATTCTACCCACACACATTTGGAACTCTCCTGGGGTACCCTCACACAAATTATTCCCTCGTTTAGTGGATATTTTCACAAAAAAGTGAAATTTTCAAAAATCCAGAAAATTGGCTGAAAACGACTAAATATCAAGGACTCATTGGACGAATTCCTCTGGAACTGAAATCGGAACGCTCACTGACATTTCCCCTATCTGAAAGTCTGATAAACGCCGGAAAAATGACTAAGTCCAAAAAAAATTTTTTTTCAACTTTTTTCAATTTTACCCCCGTGGGATATATATTTTACCCACACACATTTGGAACTCTCCTGGGGTACATATTATTCCCTCATTTAGTGGATATTTTCACAAAAAAGTGAAATTTTCAAAAATCCAGAAAATTGGCTGAAAACGACTAAATATCAAGGACTCATTGGGCGAATCGCTCTGGAACTGAAATCGGAACACGCTCACTGACATTTCCCCTATCTGAAAGTCTGATAAACGGCTGAAAAATGACTAAGTCCCAAAAAAATTTTTTTTCAACTTTTTTCAATTTTACCCCGTGGGATATATATTCTACCCACACACATTTGGAACTCTCCTGGGGTACCCTCACACATATTATTCCCTCATTTAGTGGATATTTTCACAAAAAAGTGAAATTTTCAAAAATCCAGAAAATTGGCTGAAAACGACTAAATATCAAGGACTCATTGGGCGAATTGCTCTGGAACTGAAATCGGAACACTCACTGACATTTCCCCTATCTGAAAGTCTGATAAACGGCGGAAAAATGACTAAGTCCAAAAAAATTTTTTTTTCAACTTTATTTAATTTTACCCCGTGGGATATATATTCTACCCACACACATTTGGAACTCTCCTGGGGTACCCTCACACATATTATTCCCTCGTTTAGTGGATATTTTCACAAAAAAGTGAAATTTTCAAAAATCTAGAAAATTGGCTGAAAACGACTAAATATCAAGGACTCATTGGACGAATTGCTCTGGAACTGAAATCGGAACGCTCACTGACATTTCCCCTATCTGAAAGTCTGATAAACGCCGGAAAAATGACTAAGTCCAAAAAAAAAATTTGTTCAACTTTTTTCAATTTTACCCCTGTGGGATATATATTCTACCCACACACATTTGGAACTCTCCTGGGGTACCCTCACACATATTATTCCCTCATTTAGTGGATATTTTCACAAAAAAGTGAAATTTTCAAAAATCCAGAAAATTGGCTGAAAATGACTAAATATCAAGGACTCAATGGGCGAATCGCTCTGGAACTGAAATCGGAACGCTCACTGACATTTCCCCTATCTGAAAGTCTGATAAACGGCGGAAAAATGACTAAGTCCAAAAAAAATTTTGTTCAACTTTTTTCAATTTTACCCCGTGGGATATATATTCTACCCACACACATTTGGAACTCTCCTGGGGTACCCTCACACATATTATTCCCTCGTTTAGTGGATATTTTCACAAAAAAGTGAAATTTTCAAAAATCCAGAAAATTGACTGAAAACGACTAAATATCAAGGACTCATTGGGCGAATTATTCTGGAACTGAAATCGAAACGCTCACTGACATTTCCCCTATCTGAAAGTCTGATAAATGCCGGAAAAATGACTAAGTCCAAAAAAAATTTTTTTTCAACTTTTTCAATTTTACCCCGTGGGATATATATTCTACCCACACACATTTGGATCTCTCCTGGGGTACCCTCACACATATTATTCCCTCATTTAGTGGATATTTTCACAAAAAAGTGAAATTTTCAAAAATCCAGAAAATTGGCTGAAAATGACTAAATATCAAGGACTCATTGGGCGAATCGCTCTGGAACTGAAATAGGAACGCTCACTGACATTTCCCCTATCTGAAAGTCTGATAAACGCCGGAAAAATGACTAAGTCCAAAAAAAAAATTTGTTCAACTTTTTTCAATTTTACCCCTGTGGGATATATATTCTACCCACACACATTTGGAACTCTCCTGGGGTACCCTCACACATATTATTCCCTCGTTTAGTGGATATTTTCACAAAAAAGTGAAATTTTCAAAAATCCAGAAAATTGGCTGAAAACGACTAAATATCAAGGACTCAGTGGGCGAATTGCTCTGGAACTGAAATCGGAACGCTCACTGACATTTCCCCTATCTGAAAGTCTGATAAACGCCGGAAAAATGACTAAGTCCAAAAAAAATTTTTTTTCAACTTTTTTCAATTTTACCCCCGTGGGATATATATTCTACCCACACACATTTGGAACTCTCCTGGGGTACCCTCACACATATTATTCCCTCGTTTAGTGGATATTTTCACAAAAAAGTGAAATTTTCAAAAATCCAGAAAATTGACTGAAAACGACTAAATATCAAGGACTCATTGGGCGAATTATTCTGGAACTGAAATCGAAACGCTCACTGACAATTCCCCTATCTGAAAGTCTGATAAATGCCGGAAAAATGACTAAGTCCAAAAAAAATTTTTTTTCAACTTTTTCAATTTTACCCCGTGGGATATATATTCTACCCACACACATTTGGAACTCTCCTGGGGTACACTCACACATATTATTCCCTCATTTAGTGGATATTTTCACAAAAAAGTGAAATTTTCAAAAATCCAGAAAATTGGCTGAAAATGACTAAATATCAAGGACTCATTGGGCGAATCGCTCTGGAACTGAAATAGGAACGCTCACTGACATTTCCCCTATCTGAAAGTCTGATAAACGCCGGAAAAATGACTAAGTCCAAAAAAAAAATTTGTTCAACTTTTTTCAATTTTACCCCTGTGGGATATATATTCTACCCACACACATTTGGAACTCTCCTGGGGTACCCTCACACATATTATTCCCTCATTTAGTGGATATTTTCACAAAAAAGTGAAATTTTCAAAAATCCAGAAAATTGGCTGAAAATGACTAAATATCAAGGACTCAATGGGCGAATCGCTCTGGAACTGAAATCGGAACGCTCACTGACATTTCCCCTATCTGAAAGTCTGATAAACGGCGGAAAAATGACTAAGTCCAAAAAAAATTTTGTTCAACTTTTTTCAATTTTACCCCGTGGGATATATATTCTACCCACACACATTTGGAACTCTCCTGGGGTACCCTCACACATATTATTCCCTCGTTTAGTGGATATTTTCACAAAAAAGTGAAATTTTCAAAAATCCAGAAAATTGGCTGAAAACGACTAAATATCAAGGACTCAGTGGGCGAATTGCTCTGGAACTGAAATCGGAACGCTCACTGACATTTCCCCTATCTGAAAGTCTGATAAACGCCGGAAAAATGACTAAGTCCAAAAAAAATTTTGTTCAACTTTTTTCAATTTTACCCCGTGGGATATATATTCTACCCACACACATTTGGAACTCTCCTGGGGTACCCTCACACAAATTATTCCCTCGTTTAGTGGATATTTTCACAAAAAAGTGAAATTTTCAAAAATCCAGAAAATTGGCTGAAAACGACTAAATATCAAGGACTCATTGGACGAATTCCTCTGGAACTGAAATCGGAACGCTCACTGACATTTCCCCTATCTGAAAGTCTGATAAACGCCGGAAAAATGACTAAGTCCAAAAAAAATTTTTTTTCAACTTTTTTCAATTTTACCCCCGTGGGATATATATTTTACCCACACACATTTGGAACTCTCCTGGGGTACATATTATTCCCTCATTTAGTGGATATTTTCACAAAAAAGTGAAATTTTCAAAAATCCAGAAAATTGGCTGAAAACGACTAAATATCAAGGACTCATTGGGCGAATCGCTCTGGAACTGAAATCGGAACACGCTCACTGACATTTCCCCTATCTGAAAGTCTGATAAACGGCTGAAAAATGACTAAGTCCCAAAAAAAATTTTTTTCAACTTTTTTCAATTTTACCCCGTGGGATATATATTCTACCCACACACATTTGGAACTCTCCTGGGGTACCCTCACACATATTATTCCCTCATTTAGTGGATATTTTCACAAAAAAGTGAAATTTTCAAAAATCCAGAAAATTGGCTGAAAACGACTAAATATCAAGGACTCATTGGGCGAATTGCTCTGGAACTGAAATCGGAACACTCACTGACATTTCCCCTATCTGAAAGTCTGATAAACGGCGGAAAAATGACTAAGTCCAAAAAAATTTTTTTTTCAACTTTATTTAATTTTACCCCGTGGGATATATATTCTACCCACACACATTTGGAACTCTCCTGGGGTACCCTCACACATATTATTCCCTCGTTTAGTGGATATTTTCACAAAAAAGTGAAATTTTCAAAAATCTAGAAAATTGGCTGAAAACGACTAAATATCAAGGACTCATTGGACGAATTGCTCTGGAATTGAAATCGGAACGCTCACTGACATTTCCCCTATCTGAAAGTCTGATAAACGCCGGAAAAATGACTAAGTCCAAAAAAAATTTTTTTTCAACTTTTTTCAATTTTACCCCCGTGGGATATATATTCTACCCACACACATTTGGAACTCTCCTGGGGTACCCTCACACATATTATTCCCTCATTTAGTGGATATTTTCACAAAAAAGTGAAATTTTCAAAAATCCAGAAAATTGGCTGAAAATGACTAAATATCAAGGACTCAATGGGCGAATCGCTCTGGAACTGAAATCGGAACGCTCACTGACATTTCCCCTATCTGAAAGTCTGATAAACGGCGGAAAAATGACTAAGTCCAAAAAAAATTTTTTTTCAACTTTTTCAATTTTACCCCGTGGGATATATATTCTACCCACACACATTTGGAATTCTCCTGGGGTACCCTCACACATATTATTCCCTCATTTAGTGGATATTTTCACAAAAAAGTGAAATTTTCAAAAATCCAGAAAATTGGCTGAAAATGACTAAATATCAAGGACTCATTGGGCGAATCGCTCTGGAACTGAAATAGGAACGCTCACTGACATTTCCCCTATCTGAAAGTCTGATAAACGCCGGAAAAATGACTAAGTCCAAAAAAAATTTTTTTTCAACTTTTTCAATTTTACCCCGTGGGATATATATTCTACCCACACACATTTGGAACTCTCCTGGGGTACCCTCACACATATTATTCCCTCATTTAGTGGATATTTTCACAAAAAAGTGAAATTTTCAAAAATCCAGAAAATTGGCTGAAAATGACTAAATATCAAGGACTCATTGGGCGAATCGCTCTGAAACTGAAATAGGAACGCTCACTGACATTTCCCCTATCTGAAAGTCTGATAAACGCCGGAAAAATGACTAAGTCCAAAAAAAAAATTTGTTCAACTTTTTTCAATTTTACCCCTGTGGGATATATATTCTACCCACACACATTTGGAACTCTCCTGGGGTACCCTCACACATATTATTCCCTCATTTAGTGGATATTTTCACAAAAAAGTGAAATTTTCAAAAATCCAGAAAATTGGCTGAAAATGACTAAATATCAAGGACTCATTGGACGAATTGCTCTGGAACTGAAATCGGAACGCTCACTGACATTTCCCCTATCTGAAAGTCTGATAAACGCCGGAAAAATGACTAAGTCCAAAAAAAATTTTTTTTCAACTTTTTTCAATTTTACCCCGTGGGATATATATTCTACCCACACACATTTGGAACTCTCCTGGGGTACCCTCACACATATTATTCCCTCGTTTAGTGGATATTTTCACAAAAAAGTGAAATTTTCAAAAATCCAGAAAATTGGCTGAAAACGACTAAATATCAAGGACTCAGTGGGCGAATTGCTCTGGAACTGAAATCGGAACGCTCACTGACATTTCCCCTATCTGAAAGTCTGATAAACGCCGGAAAAATGACTAAGTCCAAAAAAAATTTTTTTTCAACTTTTTCAATTTTACCCCGTGGGATATATATTCTACCCACACACATTTGGAACTCTCCTGGGGTACCCTCACACATATTATTCCCTCATTTAGTGGATATTTTCACAAAAAAGTGAAATTTTCAAAAATCCAGAAAATTGGCTGAAAATGACTAAATATCAAGGACTCATTGGGCGAATCGCTCTGGAACTGAAATAGGAACGCTCACTGACATTTCCCCTATCTGAAAGTCTGATAAACGCCGGAAAAATGACTAAGTCCAAAAAAAAAATTTGTTCAACTTTTTTCAATTTTACCCCTGTGGGATATATATTCTACCCACACACATTTGGAACTCTCCTGGGGTACCCTCACACATATTATTCCCTCATTTAGTGGATATTTTCACAAAAAAGTGAAATTTTCAAAAATCCAGAAAATTGGCTGAAAATGACTAAATATCAAGGACTCAATGGGCGAATCGCTCTGGAACTGAAATCTGAACGCTCACTGACATTTCCCCTATCTGAAAGTCTGATAAACGGCGGAAAAATGACTAAGTCCAAAAAAAATTTTGTTCAACTTTTTTCAATTTTACCCCGTGGGATATATATTCTACCCACACACATTTGGAACTCTCCTGGGGTACCCTCACACATATTATTCCCTCGTTTAGTGGATATTTTCACAAAAAAGTGAAATTTTCAAAAATCCAGAAAATTGGCTGAAAACGACTAAATATCAAGGACTCAGTGGGCGAATTGCTCTGGAACTGAAATCGGAACGCTCACTGACATTTCCCCTATCTGAAAGTCTGATAAACGCCGGAAAAATGACTAAGTCCAAAAAAAATTTTTTTTCAACTTTTTCAATTTTACCCCGTGGGATATATATTCTACCCACACACATTTGGAACTCTCCTGGGGTACCCTCACACATATTATTCCCTCATTTAGTGGATATTTTCACAAAAAAGTGAAATTTTCAAAAATCCAGAAAATTGGCTGAAAATGACTAAATATCAAGGACTCATTGGGCGAATCGCTCTGGAACTGAAATAGGAACGCTCACTGACATTTCCCCTATCTGAAAGTCTGATAAACGCCGGAAAAATGACTAAGTCCAAAAAAAAAATTTGTTCAACTTTTTTCAATTTTACCCCTGTGGGATATATATTCTACCCACACACATTTGGAACTCTCCTGGGGTACCCTCACACATATTATTCCCTCATTTAGTGGATATTTTCACAAAAAAGTGAAATTTTCAAAAATCCAGAAAATTGGCTGAAAATGACTAAATATCAAGGACTCAATGGGCGAATCGCTCTGGAACTGAAATCGGAACGCTCACTGACATTTCCCCTATCTGAAAGTCTGATAAACGGCGGAAAAATGACTAAGTCCAAAAAAAATTTTGTTCAACTTTTTTCAATTTTACCCTGTGGGATATATATTCTACCCACACACATTTGGAACTCTCCTGGGGTACCCTCACACAAATTATTCCCTCGTTTAGTGGATATTTTCACAAAAAAGTGAAATTTTCAAAAATCCAGAAAATTGGCTGAAAACGACTAAATATCAAGGACTCATTGGACGAATTGCTCTGGAACTGAAATCGGAACGCTCACTGACATTTCCCCTATCTGAAAGTCTGATAAACGCCGGAAAAATGACTAAGTCCAAAAAAAATTTTTTTTCAACTTTTTTCAATTTTACCCCCGTGGGATATATATTCTACCCACACACATTTGGAACTCTCCTGGGGTACCCTCACACATATTATTCCCTCGTTTAGTGGATATTTTCACAAAAAAGTGAAATTTTCAAAAATCCAGAAAATTGGCTGAAAACGACTAAATATCAAGGACTCAGTGGGCGAATTGCTCTGGAACTGAAATCGGAACGCTCACTGACATTTCCCCTATCTGAAAGTCTGATAAACGCCGGAAAAATGACTAAGTCCAAAAAAAATTTTTTTTAAACTTTTTTCAATTTTACCCCGTGGGATATATATTCTACCCACACACATTTGGAACTCTCCTGGGGTACCCTCACACATATTATTCCCTCATTTAGTGGATATTTTCACAAAAAAGTGAAATTTTCAAAAATTCAGAAAATTGGCTGAAAATGACTAAATATCAAGGACTCATTGAGCGAATCGTTCTGGAACTGAAATCGGAACGCTCACTGACATTTCCCCTATCTGAAAGTCTGATAAATGCCGGAAAAATGACTAAGTCCAAAAAAAAAATTTGTTCAACTTTTTTCAATTTTACCCCTGTGGGATATATATTCTACCCACACACATTTGGAACTCTCCTGGGGTACCCTCACACATATTATTCCCTCATTTAGTGGATATTTTCACAAAAAAGTGAAATTTTCAAAAATCCAGAAAATTGGCTGAAAATGACTAAATATCAAGGACTCAATGGGCGAATCGCTCTGGAACTGAAATCGGAACGCTCACTGACGTTTCCCCTATCTGAAAGTCTGATAAACGGCGGAAAAATGACTAAGTCCAAAAAAAATTTTGTTCAACTTTTTTCAATTTTACCCTGTGGGATATATATTCTACCCACACACATTTGGAACTCTCCTGGGGTACCCTCACACAAATTATTCCCTCGTTTAGTGGATATTTTCACAAAAAAGTGAAATTTTCAAAAATCCAGAAAATTGGCTGAAAACGACTAAATATCAAGGACTCATTGGACGAATTGCTCTGGAACTGAAATCGGAACGCTCACTGACATTTCCCCTATCTTAAAGTCTGATAAACGCCGGAAAAATGACTAAGTCCAAAAAAAAATTTTTTTCAACTTTTTTCAATTTTACCCCCGTGGGATATATATTCTACCCACACACATTTGGAACTCTCCTGGGGTACCCTCACACATATTATTCCCTCGTTTAGTGGATATTTTCACAAAAAAGTGAAATTTTCAAAAATCCAGAAAATTGGCTGAAAATGACTAAATATCAAGGACTCATTGGGCGAATCGCTCTGGAACTGAAATAGGAACGCTCACTGACATTTCCCCTATCTGAAAGTCTGATAAACACCGGAAAAATGACTAAGTCCAAAAAAAAAATTTGTTCAACTTTTTTCAATTTTACCCCTGTGGGATATATATTCTACCCACACACATTTGGAACTCTCCTGGGGTACCCTCACACATATTATTCCCTCATTTAGTGGATATTTTCACAAAAAAGTGAAATTTTCAAAAATCCAGAAAATTGGCTGAAAATGACTAAATATCAAGGACTCAATGGGCGAATCGCTCTGGAACTGAAATCGGAATGCTCACTGACATTTCCCCTATCTGAAAGTCTGATAAACGGCGGAAAAATGACTAAGTCCAAAAAAAATTTTGTTCAACTTTTTTCAATTTTACCCTGTGGGATATATATTCTACCCACACACATTTGGAACTCTCCTGGGGTACCCTCACACAAATTATTCCCTCGTTTAGTGGATATTTTCACAAAAAAGTGAAATTTTCAAAAATCCAGAAAATTGGCTGAAAACGACTAAATATCAAGGACTCATTGGACGAATTGCTCTGGAACTGAAATCGGAACGCTCACTGACATTTTCCCTATCTGAAAGTCTGATAAACGCCGGAAAAATGACTAAGTCCAAAAAAAATTTTTTTTCAACTTTTTTCAATTTTACCCCAGTGGGATATATATTATACCCACACACATTTGGAACTCTCCTGGGGTACCCTCACACATATTATTCCCTCATTTAGTGGATATTTTCACAAAAAAGTGAAATTTTCAAAAATCCAGAAAATTGGCTGAAAATGACTAAATATCAAGGACTCAATGGGCGAATCGCTCTGGAACTGAAATCGGAACGCTCACTGACATTTCCCCTATCTGAAAGTCTGATAAACGGCGGAAAATTGACTAAGTCCAAAAAAAAATTTTTTTTAAACTTTTTTCAATTTTACCCCCGTGGGATATATATTTTACCCACACACATTTGGAACTCTCCTGGGGTACATATTATTCCCTCATTTAGTGGATATTTTCACAAAAAAGTGAAATTTTCAAAATCCAGAAAATTGGCTGAAAACGACTAAATATCAAGGACTCATTGGGCGAATCGCACTGGAACTGAAATCGGAACACGCTCACTGACATTTCCCCTATCTGAAAGTCTGATAAACGGCTGAAAAATGACTAAGTCCAAAAAAATTTTTTTTCAACTTTTTTCAATTTTACCCCGTGGGATATATATTCTACCCACACACATTTGGAACTCTCCTGGGGTACCCTCACACATATTATTCCCTCGTTTAGTGGATATTTTCACAAAAAAGTGAAATTTTCAAAAATCCAGAAAATTGGCTGAAAACGACTAAATATCAAGGACTCATTGGACGAATTGCTCTGGAACTGAAATCGGAACGCTCACTGACATTTCCCCTATCTGAATGTCTGATAAACGCCGGAAAAATGACTAAGTCCAAAAAAATTTTTTTTTCAACTTTTTTCAATTTTACCCCCGTGGGATATATATTCTACCCACACACATTTGGAACTCTCCTGGGGTACCCTCACACATATTATTCCCTCGTTTAGTGGATATTTTCACAAAAAAGTGAAATTTTCAAAAATCCAGAAAATTGGCTGAAAACGACTAAATATCAAGGACTCATTGGGCGAATTGCTCTGGAACTGAAATCGGAACGCTCACTGACATTTCCCCTATCTGAAAGTCTGATAAATGCCAGAAAAATGACTAAGTCCAAAAAAAAATTTGTTCAACTTTTTTCAATTTTACCCCCGTAGGATATATATTCTACCCACACACATTTGGAACTCTCCTGGGGTACCCTCACACATATTATTCCCTCATTTAGTGGATATTTTCACAAAAAAGTGAAATTTTCAAAAATCCAGAAAATTGGCTGAAAATGACTAAACATCAAGGACTCAATGGGCGAATCGCTCTGGAACTGAAATCGGAACGCTCACTGACATTTCCCCTATCTGAAAGTCTGATAAACGCCGGAAAAATGACTAAGTCCAAAAAAAATTTTTTTTCAACTTTTTTCAATTTTACCCCCGTGGGATATATATTCTACCCACACACATTTGGAACTCTCCTGGGGTACCCTCACACATATTATTCCCTCGTTTAGTGGATATTTTCACAAAAAAGTGAAATTTTCAAAAATCCAGAAAATTGACTGAAAACGACTAAATATCAAGGACTCATTGGGCGAATTATTCTGGAACTGAAATCGAAACGCTCACTGACATTTCCCCTATCTGAAAGTCTGATAAATGCCGGAAAAATGACTAAGTCCAAAAAAAAATTTGTTCAACTTTTTTCAATTTTACCCCCGTGGGATATATATTCTACCCACACACATTTGGAACTCTCCTGGGGTACCCTCACACATATTATTCCCTCATGTAGTGGATATTTTCACAAAAAAGTGAAATTTTCAAAAATCCAGAAAATTGGCTGAAAACGACTAAATATCAAGGACTCATTGGGCGAATCGCTCTGGAACTGAAATCGGAATGCTCACTGACATTTCCCCTATCTGAAAGTCTGATAAACTGCTGCAAAATGACTAAGTCCCAAAAAAAATTTTTTTCAACTTTTTTCAATTTTACCCCGTGGTATATATATTCTACCCACACACATTTGGAACTCTCCTGGGGTACCCTCACACATATTATTCCCTCGTTTAGTGGATATTTTCACAAAAAAGTGAAATTTTCAAAAATCCAGAAAATTGGCTGAAAACGACTAAATATCAAGGACTCATTGGACGAATTGCTCTGGAACTGAAATCGGAACGCTCACTGACATTTCCACTATCTGAAAGTCTGATAAACGCCGGAAAAATGACTAAGTCCAAAAAAATTTTTTTTTCAACTTTTTTCAATTTTACCCCCGTGGGATATATATTCTACCCACACACATTTGGAACTCTCCTGGGGTACCCTCACACATATTATTCCCTCGTTTAGTGGATATTTTCACAAAAAAGTGAAATTTTCAAAAATCCAGAAAATTGGCTGAAAACGACTAAATATCAAGGACTCATTGGGCGAATTGCTCTGGAACTGAAATCGGAACGCTCACTGACATTTCCCCTATCTGAAAGTCTGATAAACAGCGGAAAAATGACTAAGTCCAAAAAAAATTTTTTTTAAACTTTTTTCAATTTTACCCCGTGGGATATAGATTCTACCCACACACATTTGGAACTCTCCTGGGGTACATATTATTCCCTCATTTAGTGGATATTTTCACAAAAAAGTGAAATTTTCAAAAATCCAGAAAATTGGCTGAAAACGACTAAATATCAAGGACTCATTGGGCGAATCGCTCTGGAACTGAAATCGGAACACGCTCACTGACATTTCCCCTATCTGAAAGTCTGATAAACGGCTGAAAAATGACTAAGTCCCAAAAAAATTTTTTTTCAACTTTTTTCAATTTTACCCCGTGGGATATATATTCTACCCACACACATTTGGAACTCTCCTGGGGTACCCTCACACATATTATTCCCTCGTTTAGTGGATATTTTCACAAAAAAGTGAAATTTTCAAAAATCCAGAAAATTGGCTGAAAACGACTAAATATCAAGGACTCATTGGGCGAATTGCTCTGGAACTGAAATCGGAACGCTCACTGACATTTCCCATATCTGAAAGTCTGATAAATGCCAGAAAAATGACTAAGTCCAAAAAAAAATTTGTTCAACTTTTTTCAATTTTACCCCCGTGGGATATATATTCTACCCACACACATTTGGAACTCTCCTGGGGTACCCTCACACATATTATTCCCTCATTTAGTGGATATTTTCACAAAAAAGTGAAATTTTCAAAAATCCAGAAAATTGGCTGAAAATGACTAAATATCAAGGACTCAATGGGCGAATCGCTCTGGAACTGAAATCGTAACGCTCACTGACATTTCCCCTATCTGAAAGTCTGATAAACGGCGGAAAAATGACTAAGTCCAAAAAAAATTTTGTTCAACTTTTTTCAATTTTACCCCGTGGGATATATATTCTACCCACACACATTTGGAACTCTCCTGGGGTACCCTCACACAAATTATTCCCTCGTTTAGTGGATATTTTCACAAAAAAGTGAAATTTTCAAAAATCCAGAAAATTGGCTGAAAACGACTAAATATCAAGGACTCATTGGACGAATTGCTCTGGAACTGAAATCGGAACGCTCACTGACATTTCCCCTATCTGAAAGTCTGATAAACGCCGGAAAAATGACTAAGTCCAAAAAAATTTTTTTTCAACTTTTTTCAATTTTACCCCCGTGGGATATATATTCTACCCACACACATTTGGAACTCTCCTGGGGTACCCTCACACATATTATTCCCTCATTTAGTGGATATTTTCACAAAAAAGTGAAATTTTCAAAAATCCAGAAAATTGGCTGAAAACGACTAAATATCAAGGACTCATTGGGCGAATTGCTCTGGAACTGAAATCGGAACGCTCACTGACATTTCCCCTATCTGAAAGTCTGATAAACGCCGGAAAAATGACTAAGTCCAAAAAAAATTTTTTTTCAACTTTTTTCAATTTTACCCCCGTGGGATATATATTCTACCCACACACATTTGGAACTCTCCTGGGGTACCCTCACACATATTATTCCCTCGTTTAGTGGATATTTTCACAAAAAAGTGAAATTTTCAAAAATCCAGAAAATTGGCTGAAAACGACTAAATATCAAGGACTCAGTGGGCGAATTGCTCTGGAACTGAAATCGGAACGCTCACTGACATTTCCCCTATCTGAAAGTCTGATAAACGCCGGAAAAATGACTAAGTCCAAAAAAAATTTTTTTTAAACTTTTTTCAATTTTACCCCGTGGGATATATATTCTACCCACACACATTTGGAACTCTCCTGGGGTACCCTCACACATATTATTCCCTCATTTAGTGGATATTTTCACAAAAAAGTGAAATTTTCAAAAATTCAGAAAATTGGCTGAAAATGACTAAATATCAAGGACTCATTGAGCGAATCGTTCTGGAACTGAAATCGGAACGCTCACTGACATTTCCCCTATCTGAAAGTCTGATAAACGCCGGAAAAATGACTAAGTCCAAAAAAAATTTTTTTTAAACTTTTTTCAATTTTACCCCCGTGGGATATATATTTTACCCACACACATTTGGAACTCTCCTGGGGTACATATTATTCCCTCATTTAGTGGATATTTTCACAAAAAAGTGAAATTTTCAAAAATCCAGAAAATTGGCTGAAAACGACTAAATATCAAGGACTCATTGGGCGAATTGCTCTGGAACTGAAATCGGAACGCTCACTGACATTTCCCATATCTGAAAGTCTGATAAATGCCAGAAAAATGACTAAGTCCAAAAAAAAATTTGTTCAACTTTTTTCAATTTTACCCCCGTGGGATATATATTCTACCCACACACATTTGGAACTCTCCTGGGGTACCCTCACACATATTATTCCCTCATTTAGTGGATATTTTCACAAAAAAGTGAAATTTTCAAAAATCCAGAAAATTGGCTGAAAATGACTAAATATCAAGGACTCAATGGGCGAATCGCTCTGGAACTGAAATCGGAACGCTCACTGACATTTCCCCTATCTGAAAGTCTGATAAACGGCGGAAAAATGACTAAGTCCAAAAAAAATTTTGTTCAACTTTTTTCAATTTTACCCCGTGGGATATATATTCTACCCACACACATTTGGAACTCTCCTGGGGTACCCTCACACATATTATTCCCTCATTTAGTGGATATTTTCACAAAAAAGTGAAATTTTCAAAAATCCAGAAAATTGGCTGAAAACGACTAAATATCAAGGACTCATTGGGCGAATTGCTCTGGAACTGAAATCGGAACACTCACTGACATTTCCCCTATCTGAAAGTCTGATAAACGGCGGAAAAATGACTAAGTCCAAAAAAAATTTTTTTTCAACTTTATTCAATTTTACCCCGTGGGATATATATTCTACCCACACACATTTGGAACTCTCTTGGGGTACCCTCACACATATTATTCCCTCGTTTAGTGGATATTTTCACAAAAAAGTGAAATTTTCAAAAATCTAGAAAATTGGCTGAAAACGACTAAATATCAAGGACTCATTGGGCGAATTGCTCTGGAACTGAAATAGGAACGCTCACTGACATTTCCCCTATCTGAAAGTCTGATAAACGGCGGAAAAATGACTAAGTCCAAAAAAAATTTTGTTCAACTTTTTTCAATTTTACCCCGTGGGATATATATTCTACCCACACACATTTGGAACTCTCCTGGGGTACCCTCACACAAATTATTCCCTCGTTTAGTGGATATTTTCACAAAAAAGTGAAATTTTCAAAAATCCAGAAAATTGGCTGAAAACGACTAAATATCAAGGACTCATTGGACGAATTGCTCTGGAACTGAAATCAGAACGCTCACTGACATTTCCCCTATCTGAAAGTCTGAAACGCCGGAAAAATGACTAAGTCCAAAAAAAATTTTTTTTCAACTGTTTTCAATTTTACCCCCGTGGGATATATATTCTACCCACACACATTTGGAACTCTCCTGGGGTACCCTCACACATATTATTCCCTCGTTTAGTGGATATTTTCACAAAAAAGTGAAATTTTCAAAAATCCAGAAAATTGACTGAAAACGACTAAATATCAAGGACTCATTGGGCGAATTATTCTGGAACTGAAATCGAAACGCTCACTGACATTTCCCCTATCTGAAAGTCTGATAAACGGCGGAAAAATGACTAAGTCCAAAAAAAATTTTGTTCAACTTTTTTCAATTTTACCCCGTGGGATATATATTCTACCCACACACATTTGGAACTCTCCTGGGGTACCCTCACACAAATTATTCCCTCGTTTAGTGGATATTTTCACAAAAAAGTGAAATTTTCAAAAATCCAGAAAATTGGCTGAAAACGACTAAATATCAAGGACTCATTGGACAAATTGCTCTGGAACTGAAATCGGAACGCTCACTGACATTTCCCCTATCTGAAAGTCTGATAAACGCCGGAAAAATGACTAAGTCCAAAAAAATTTTTTTTCAACTTTTTTCAATTTTACCCCCGTGGGATATATATTCTACCCACACACATTTGGAACTCTCCTGGGGTACCCTCACACATATTATTCCCTCATTTAGTGGATATTTTCACAAAAAAGTGAAATTTTCAAAAATCCAGAAAATTGGCTGAAAACGACTAAATATCAAGGACTCATTGGGCGAATTGCTCTGGAACTGAAATCGGAACGCTCACTGACATTTCCCCTATCTGAAAGTCTGATAAACGCCGGAAAAATGACTAAGTCCAAAAAAAATTTTTTTTCAACTTTTTTCAATTTTACCCCCGTGGGATATATATTCTACCCACACACATTTGGAACTCTCCTGGGGTACCCTCACACATATTATTCCCTCGTTTAGTGGATATTTTCACAAAAAAGTGAAATTTTCAAAAATCCAGAAAATTGGCTGAAAACGACTAAATATCAAGGACTCAGTGGGCGAATTGCTCTGGAACTGAAATCGGAACGCTCACTGACATTTCCCCTATCTGAAAGTCTGATAAACGCCGGAAAAATGACTAAGTCCAAAAAAAATTTTTTTTAAACTTTTTTCAATTTTACCCCGTGGGATATATATTCTACCCACACACATTTGGAACTCTCCTGGGGTACCCTCACACATATTATTCCCTCATTTAGTGGATATTTTCACAAAAAAGTGAAATTTTCAAAAATTCAGAAAATTGGCTGAAAATGACTAAATATCAAGGACTCATTGAGCGAATCGTTCTGGAACTGAAATCGGAACGCTCACTGACATTTCCCCTATCTGAAAGTCTGATAAACGCCGGAAAAATGACTAAGTCCAAAAAAAATTTTTTTTAAACTTTTTTCAATTTTACCCCCGTGGGATATATATTTTACCCACACACATTTGGAACTCTCCTGGGGTACATATTATTCCCTCATTTAGTGGATATTTTCACAAAAAAGTGAAATTTTCAAAAATCCAGAAAATTGGCTGAAAACGACTAAATATCAAGGACTCATTGGGCGAATTGCTCTGGAACTGAAATCGGAACGCTCACTGACATTTCCCATATCTGAAAGTCTGATAAATGCCAGAAAAATGACTAAGTCCAAAAAAAAATTTGTTCAACTTTTTTCAATTTTACCCCCGTGGGATATATATTCTACCCACACACATTTGGAACTCTCCTGGGGTACCCTCACACATATTATTCCCTCATTTAGTGGATATTTTCACAAAAAAGTGAAATTTTCAAAAATCCAGAAAATTGGCTGAAAACGACTAAATATCAAGGACTCATTGGGCGAATTGCTCTGGAACTGAAATCGGAACACTCACTGACATTTCCCCTATCTGAAAGTCTGATAAACGGCGGAAAAATGACTAAGTCCAAAAAAAATTTTTTTTCAACTTTATTCAATTTTACCCCGTGGGATATATATTCTACCCACACACATTTGGAACTCTCCTGGGGTACCCTCACACATATTATTCCCTCGTTTAGTGGATATTTTCACAAAAAAGTGAAATTTTCAAAAATCCAGAAAATTGGCTGAAAACGACTAAATATCAAGGACTCATTGGGCGAATTGCTCTGGAACTGAAATCGGAACGCTCACTGACATTTCCCCTATCTGAAAGTCTGATAAACGGCGGAAAAATGACTAAGTCCAAAAAAAATTTTGTTCAACTTTTTTCAATTTTACCCCGTGGGTTATATATTCTACCCACACACATTTGGAACTCTCCTGGGGTACCCTCACACATATTATTCCCTCGTTTAGTGGATATTTTCACAAAAAAGTGAAATTTTCAAAAATCCAGAAAATTGGCTGAAAACGACTAAATATCAAGGACTCATTGGGCGAATCGCTCTGGAACTGAAATCGGAACGCTCACTGACATTTCCCCTATCTGAAAGTCTGATAAACGCCGGAAAAATGACTAAGTCCAAAAAAAATTTTTTTTCAACTTTTTTCAATTTTACCCCCGTGGGATATATATTCTACCCACACACATTTGGAACTCTCCTGGGGTACCCTCACACATATTATTCCCTCATTTAGTGGATATTTTCACAAAAAAGTGAAATTTTCAAAAATCCAGAAAATTGGCTGAAAACGACTAAATATCAAGGACTCATTGGGCGAATCGCTCTGGAACTGAAATCGGAATGCTCTCTCACATTTCCCCTATCTGAAAGTCTGATAAACGGCGGAAAAATGACTAAGTCCAAAAAAAATTTTTTTTCAACTTTTTTCAATTTTACCCCCGTGGGATATATATTCTACCCACACACATTTGGAACTCTCCTGGGGTACCCTCACACATATTATTCCCTCATTTAGTGGATATTTTCACAAAAAAGTGAAATTTTCAAAAATCCAAATTATTGGCTGAAAATGACTAAATATCAAGGACTTATTGGGCGAATCGCTCTGGAACTGAAATAGGAATGCTCACTGACATTTCCCCTATCTGAAAGTCTGATAAACGCCAGAAAAATGACTAAGTCCAAAAAAAAATTTTTTTCAACTTTTTTCAATTTTACCCCAGTGGGATATATATTATACCCACACACATTTGGAACTCTCCTGGGGTACCCTCCCCCATATTATTCCTTCTTTTAGTGGATATTTTCACAAAAAAGTGAAATTTTCAAAAATCCAAATTATTGGCTGAAAATGACTAAATATCAAGGACTTATTGGGCGAATCGCTCTGGAACTGAACTCGGAATGCTCACTGACATTTCCCCTATCTCAGGGTTCCCCAACTCCAGTCCTCAAGGCCCACCAACAGGTCATGTTTTCAGGATTTCCTTAGTATTGCACAGGTGATGGAATTATTGCCTGTGCAGGTGATGCAATTATCACCTGTGTAATACTAAGGAAATCCTGAAAACATGACCTGTTGGTGGGCCTTGAGGACTGGAGTTGGGGAACCCTGCCCTATCTGAATGTCTGATAAACGGAGGAAAAATGACTAAGTCCAAAAAAAAAATTTTTTCAACTTTTTTCAATTTTACCCCCGTGGGATATATATTTTACCCACACACATTTGGAACTCTCCTGGGGTACCCTCACACATATTATTCCCTCATTTAGTGGATATTTTCACAAAAAAGTGAAATTTTCAAAAATCCAGAAAATTGACTGAAAACGACTAAATATCAAGGACTCATTGGGCGAATTATTCTGGAACTGAAATCGGAACGCTCACTGACATTTCCCCTATCTGAAAGTCTGATAAACGCCGGAAAAATAACTAAGTCCAAAAAAATTTTTTTAAAACTTTTTTCAATTTTACCCCCGTGGGATATATATTTTACCCACACACATTTGGAACTCTCCTGGGGTACATATTATTCCCTCATTTAGTGGATATTTTCACAAAAAAGTGAAATTTTCAAAAATCCAGAAAATTGGCTGAAAACGACTAAATATCAAGGACTCATTGGGCGAATTGCTCTGGAACTGAAATCGGAACGCTCACTGACATTTCCCATATCTGAAAGTCTGATAAATGCCAGAAAAATGACTAAGTCCAAAAAAAAATTTGTTCAACTTTTTTCAATTTTACCCCCGTGGGATATATATTCTACCCACACACATTTGGAACTCTCCTGGGGTACCCTCACACATATTATTCCCTCATTTAGTGGATATTTTCACAAAAAAGTGAAATTTTCAAAAATCCAGAAAATTGGCTGAAAATGACTAAATATCAAGGACTCAATGGGCGAATCGCTCTGGAACTGAAATCGGAACGCTCACTGACATTTCCCCTATCTGAAAGTCTGATAAACGGCGGAAAAATGACTAAGTCCAAAAAAAATTTTGTTCAACTTTTTTCAATTTTACCCCGTGGGATATATATTCTACCCACACACATTTGGAACTCTCCTGGGGTACCCTCACACATATTATTCCCTCATTTAGTGGATATTTTCACAAAAAAGTGAAATTTTCAAAAATCCAGAAAATTGGCTGAAAACGACTAAATATCAAGGACTCATTGGGCGAATTGCTCTGGAACTGAAATCGGAACACTCACTGACATTTCCCCTATCTGAAAGTCTGATAAACGGCGGAAAAATGACTAAGTCCAAAAAAAATTTTTTTTCAACTTTATTCAATTTTACCCCGTGGGATATATATTCTACCCACACACCTTTGGAACTCTCCTGGGGTACCCTCACACATATTATTCCCTCGTTTAGTGGATATTTTCACAAAAAAGTGAAATTTTCAAAAATCCAGAAAATTGGCTGAAAACGACTAAATATCAAGGACTCATTGGGCGAATTGCTCTGGAACTGAAATCGGAACGCTCACTGACATTTCCCCTATCTGAAAGTCTGATAAACGGCGGAAAAATGACTAAGTCCAAAAAAAATTTTGTTCAACTTTTTTCAATTTTACCCCGTGGGTTATATATTCTACCCACACACATTTGGAACTCTCCTGGGGTACCCTCACACATATTATTCCCTCGTTTAGTGGATATTTTCACAAAAAAGTGAAATTTTCAAAAATCCAGAAAATTGGCTGAAAACGACTAAATATCAAGGACTCATTGGGCGAATCGCTCTGGAACTGAAATCGGAACGCTCACTGACATTTCCCCTATCTGAAAGTCTGATAAACGCCGGAAAAATGACTAAGTCCAAAAAAAATTTTTTTTCAACTTTTTTCAATTTTACCCTCGTGGGATATATATTCTACCCACACACATTTGGAACTCTCCTGGGGTACCCTCACACATATTATTCCCTCATTTAGTGGATATTTTCACAAAAAAGTGAAATTTTCAAAAATCCAAATTATTGGCTGAAAATGACTAAATATCAAGGACTTATTGGGCGAATCGCTCTGGAACTGAAATCGGAATGCTCACTGACATTTCCCCTATCTGAAAGTCTGATAAACGCCAGAAAAATGACTAAGTCCAAAAAAAATTTTTTTTCAACTTTTTTCAATTTTACCCCCGTGGGATATATATTCTACCCACACACATTTGGAACTCTCCTCCGGTACCCTCACACATATTATTCCCTCATTTAGTGGATATTTTCACAAAAAAGTGAAATTTTCAAAAATCCAGAAAATTGGCTGAAAATGACTAAATATCAAGGACTCATTGGGCGAATCGCTCTGGAACTGAAATCGGAACGCTCACTGACATTTCCCCTTTCTGAAAGTCTGAAAAACGCCGGAAAAATGACTAAGTCCCAAAAAAATTTTTTTTCAACTTTTTTCAATTTTACCCCCGTGGGATATATATTCTACACACACACATTTGGAACTCTCCTGGGGTACCCTCACACATATTATTCCCTCGTTTAGTGGATATTTTCACAAAAAAGTGAAATTTTCAAAAATCCAGAAAATTGGCTGAAAACGACTAAATATCAAGGACTCATTGGGCGAATCGCTCTGGAACTGAAATTGGAATGCTCTCTCACATTTCCCCTATCTGAAAGTCTGATAAACGGCGGAAAAATGACTAAGTCCAAAAAAAAAAATTTTTTCAACTTTTTTCAATTTTACCCCCGTGGGATATATATTCTACCCACACACATTTGGAATTCTCCTGGGGTACCCTCACACATATTATTCCCTCATTTAGTGGATATTTTCACAAAAAAGTGAAATTTTCAAAAATCCAGAAAATTGGCTGAAAACGACTAAATATCAAGGACTCATTGGGCGAATCGCTCTGGAACTGAAATCGGAATGCTCTCTCACATTTCCCCTATCTGAAAGTCTGATAAACGGCGGAAAAATGACTAAGTCCAAAAAAAATTTTTTTTCAACTTTTTTCAATTTTACCCCCGTGGGATATATATTCTACCCACACACATTTGGAACTCTCCTGGGGTACCCTCACACATATTATTCCCTCATTTAGTGGATATTTTCACAAAAAAGTGAAATTTTCAAAAATCCAAATTATTGGCTGAAAATGACTAAATATCAAGGACTTATTGGGCGAATCGCTCTGGAACTGAAATAGGAATGCTCACTGACATTTCCCCTATCTGAAAGTCTGATAAACGCCAGAAAAATGACTAAGTCCAAAAAAAAATTTTTTTCAACTTTTTTCAATTTTACCCCAGTGGGATATATATTATACCCACACACATTTGGAACTCTCCTGGGGTACCCTCCCCCATATTATTCCTTCATTTAGTGGATATTTTCACAAAAAAGTGAAATTTTCAAAAATCCAAATTATTGGCTGAAAATGACTAAATATCAAGGACTTATTGGGCGAATCGCTCTGGAACTGAAATCGGAATGCTCTCTCACATTTCCCCTATCTGAAAGTCTGATAAACGCCAGAAAAATGACTAAGTCCAAAAAAAATTTTTTTTCAACTTTTTTCAATTTTACCCCCGTGGGATATATATTCTACCCACACACATTTGGAACTCTCCTGGGGTACCCTCACACATATTATTCCCTCATTTAGTGGATATTTTCACAAAAAAGTGAAATTTTCAAAAATCCAGAAAATTGGCTGAAAACGACTAAATATCAAGGACTCATTGGGCGAATCGCTCTGGAACTGAAATCGGAATGCTCACTGACATTTCCCCTTTCTGAAAGTCTGAAAAACGCCGGAAAAATGACTAAGTCCAAAAAAAAATTTTTTTCAACTTTTTTCAATTTTACCCCCGTGGGATATATATTCTACCCACACACATTTGGAACTCTCCTGGGGTACCCTCACACATATTATTCCCTCATTTAGTGGATATTTTCACAAAAAAGTGAAATTTTCAAAAATCCAGAAAATTGGCTGAAAACGACTAAATATCAAGGACTCATTGGGCGAATCGCTCTGGAACTGAAATCGGAATGCTCACTGACATTTCCCCTTTCTGAAAGTCTGAAAAACGCCGGAAAAATGACTAAGTCCAAAAAAAATTTTTTTTCAACTTTTTTCAATTTTACCCCCGTGGGATATATATTCTACCCACACACATTTGGAACTCTCCTGGGGTACCCTCACACATATTATTCCCTCATTTAGTGGATATTTTCACAAAAAAGTGAAATTTTCAAAAATCCAAATTATTGGCTGAAAATGACTAAATATCAAGGACTTATTGGGCGAATCGCTCTGGAACTGAAATAGGAATGCTCACTGACATTTCCCCTATCTGAATGTCTGATAAACGGAGGAAAAATGACTAAGTCCAAAAAAAAAATTTTTTCAACTTTTTTCAATTTTACCCCCGTGGGATATATATTTTACCCACACACATTTGGAACTCTCCTGGGGTACCCTCACACATATTATTCCCTCATTTAGTGGATATTTTCACAAAAAAGTGAAATTTTCAAAAATCCAGAAAATTGGCTGAAAACGACTAAATATCAAGGACTCATTGGGCGAATTGCTCTGGAACTGAAATCGGAACGCTCACTGACATTTCCCCTATCTGAAAGTCTGATAAACGGCGGAAAAATGACTAAGTCCAAAAAAAATTTTGTTCAACTTTTTTCAATTTTACCCCGTGGGTTATATATTCTACCCACACACATTTGGAACTCTCCTGGGGTACCCTCACACATATTATTCCCTCGTTTAGTGGATATTTTCACAAAAAAGTGAAATTTTCAAAAATCCAGAAAATTGGCTGAAAACGACTAAATATCAAGGACTCATTGGGCGAATCGCTCTGGAACTGAAATCGGAACGCTCACTGACATTTCCCCTATCTGAAAGTCTGATAAACGCCGGAAAAATGACTAAGTCCAAAAAAAATTTTTTTTCAACTTTTTTCAATTTTACCCCCGTGGGATATATATTCTACCCACACACATTTGGAACTCTCCTGGGGTACCCTCACACATATTATTCCCTCATTTAGTGGATATTTTCACAAAAAAGTGAAATTTTCAAAAATCCAAATTATTGGCTGAAAATGACTAAATATCAAGGACTTATTGGGCGAATCGCTCTGGAACTGAAATCGGAATGCTCACTGACATTTCCCCTTTCTGAAAGTCTGAAAAACGCCGGAAAAATGACTAAGTCCCAAAAAAATTTTTTTTCAACTTTTTTCAATTTTACCCCCGTGGGATATATATTCTACACACACACATTTGGAACTCTCCTGGGGTACCCTCACACATATTATTCCCTCGTTTAGTGGATATTTTCACAAAAAAGTGAAATTTTCAAAAATCCAGAAAATTGGCTGAAAACGACTAAATATCAAGGACTCATTGGGCGAATCGCTCTGGAACTGAAATCGGAATGCTCTCTCACATTTCCCCTATCTGAAAGTCTGATAAACGGCGGAAAAATGACTAAGTCCAAAAAAAAAAATTTTTTCAACTTTTTTCAATTTTACCCCCGTGGGATATATATTCTACCCACACACATTTGGAATTCTCCTGGGGTACCCTCACACATATTATTCCCTCATTTAGTGGATATTTTCACAAAAAAGTGAAATTTTCAAAAATCCAGAAAATTGGCTGAAAACGACTAAATATCAAGGACTCATTGGGCGAATCGCTCTGGAACTGAAATCGGAATGCTCTCTCACATTTCCCCTATCTGAAAGTCTGATAAACGGCGGAAAAATGACTAAGTCCCAAAAAAATTTTTTTTCAACTTTTTTCAATTTTACCCCCGTGGGATATATATTCTACCCACACACATTTGGAACTCTCCTGGGGTACCCTCACACATATTATTCCCTCATTTAGTGGATATTTTCACAAAAAAGTGAAATTTTCAAAAATCCAAATTATTGGCTGAAAATGACTAAATATCAAGGACTTATTGGGCGAATCGCTCTGGAACTGAAATAGGAATGCTCACTGACATTTCCCCTATCTGAAAGTCTGATAAACGCCAGAGAAATGACTAAGTCCAAAAAAAAATTTTTTTCAACTTTTTTCAATTTTACCCCAGTGGGATATATATTATACCCACACACATTTGGAACTCTCCTGGGGTACCCTCCCCCATATTATTCCTTCATTTAGTGGATATTTTCACAAAAAAGTGAAATTTTCAAAAATCCAAATTATTGGCTGAAAATGACTAAATATCAAGGACTTATTGGGCGAATCGCTCTGGAACTGAACTCGGAATGCTCACTGACATTTCCCCTATCTCAGGGTTCCCCAACTCCAGTCCTCAAGGCCCACCAACAGGTCATGTTTTCAGGATTTCCTTAGTATTGCACAGGTGATGGAATTATTGCCTGTGCAGGTGATGCAATTATCACCTGTGTAATACTAAGGAAATCCTGAAAACATGACCTGTTGGTGGGCCTTGAGGACTGGAGTTGGGGAACCCTGCCCTATCTGAATGTCTGATAAACGGAGGAAAAATGACTAAGTCCAAAAAAAAAATTTTTTCAACTTTTTTCAATTTTACCCCCGTGGGATATATATTTTACCCACACACATTTGGAACTCTCCTGGGGTACCCTCACACATATTATTCCCTCATTTAGTGGATATTTTCACAAAAAAGTGAAATTTTCAAAAATCCAGAAAATTGACTGAAAACGACTAAATATCAAGGACTCATTGGGCGAATTATTCTGGAACTGAAATCGGAACGCTCACTGACATTTCCCCTATCTGAAAGTCTGATAAACGCCGGAAAAATAACTAAGTCCAAAAAAATTTTTTTAAAACTTTTTTCAATTTTACCCCCGTGGGATATATATTTTACCCACACACATTTGGAACTCTCCTGGGGTACCCTCACACATATTATTCCCTCATTTAGTGGATATTTTCACAAAAAAGTGAAATTTTCAAAAATCCAAATTATTGGCTGAAAATGACTAAATATCAAGGACTTATTGGGCGAATCGCTCTGGAACTGAAATAGGAATGCTCACTGACATTTCCCCTATCTGAAAGTCTGATAAACGCTAGAAAAATGACTAAGTCCAAAAAAAAATTTTTTTCAACTTTTTTCAATTTTACCCCAGTGGGATATATATTATACCCACACACATTTGGAACTCTCCTGGGGTACCCTCCCACATATTATTCCCTCATTTAGTGGATATTTTCACAAAAAAGTGAAATTTTCAAAAATCCAGAAAATTGGCTGAAAACGACAAAATATCAAGGACTCATTGGGCGAATCGCTCTGGAACTGAAATCGGAATGCTCTCTCACATTTCCCCTATCTGAAAGTCTGATAAACGGCGGAAAAATGACTAAGTCCAAAAAAAATTTTTTTTCAACTTTTTTCAATTTTACCCCCGTGGGATATATATTCTACCCACACACATTTGGAACTCTCCTGGGGTACCCTCACACATATTATTCCCTCATTTAGTGGATATTTTCACAAAAAAGTGAAATTTTCAAAAATCCAAATTATTGGCTGAAAATGACTAAATATCAAGGACTTATTGGGCGAATCGCTCTGGAACTGAAATAGGAATGCTCACTGACATTTCCCCTATCTGAAAGTCTGATAAACGCTAGAAAAATGACTAAGTCCAAAAAAAAATTTTTTTCAACTTTTTTCAATTTTACCCCAGTGGGATATATATTATACCCACACACATTTGGAACTCTCCTGGGGTACCCTCCCACATATTATTCCCTCATTTAGTGGATATTTTCACAAAAAAGTGAAATTTTCAAAAATCCAGAAAATTGGCTGAAAACGACAAAATATCAAGGACTCATTGGGCGAATCGCTCTGGAACTGAAATCGGAATGCTCTCTCACATTTCCCCTATCTGAAAGTCTGATAAACGGCGGAAAAATGACTAAGTCCAAAAAAAAATTTTTTTTCAACTTTTTTCAATTTTACCCCCGTGGGATATATATTCTACCCACACACATTTGGAACTCTCCTGGGGTACCCTCACACATATTATTCCCTCATTTAGTGGATATTTTCACAAAAAAGTGAAATTTTCAAAAATCCAAATTATTGGCTGAAAATGACTAAATATCAAGGACTTATTGGGCGAATCGCTCTGGAACTGAAATAGGAATGCTCACTGACATTTCCCCTATCTGAATGTCTGATAAACGGAGGAAAAATGACTAAGTCCAAAAAAAAAATTTTTTCAACTTTTTTCAATTTTACCCCCGTGGGATATATATTTTACCCACACACATTTGGAACTCTCCTGGGGTACCCTCACACATATTATTCCCTCATTTAGTGGATATTTTCACAAAAAAGTGAAATTTTCAAAAATCCAGAAAATTGGCTGAAAACGACTAAATATCAAGGACTCATTGGGCGAATCGCTCTGGAACTGAAATCGGAATGCTCTCTCACATTTCCTCTATCTGAAAGTCTGATAAACGGCGGAAAAATGACTAAGACCAAAAAAAAAAATTTTTTCAACTTTTTTCAATTTTACCCCCGTGGGATATATATTCTACCCACACACATTTGGAACTCTCCTGGGGTACCCTCACACATATTATTCCCTCATTTAGTGGATATTTTCACAAAAAAGTGAAATTTTCAAAAATCCAGAAAATTGGCTGAAAACGACTAAATATCAAGGACTCATTGGGCGAATTACTCTGGAACTGAAATCGGAACGCTCACTGACATTTCCCCTATCTGAAAGTCTGATAAACGCCGGAAAAATGACTAAGTTCAAAAAAAATTTTTTTTCAACTTTTTTCAATTTTACCCCCGTGGGATATATATTCTACCCACACACATTTGGAACTCTCCTGGGGTACCCTCACACATATTATTCCCTCATTTAGTGGATATTTTCACAAAAAAGTGAAATTTTCAAAAATCCAAATTATTGGCTGAAAATGACTAAATATCAAAGACTTATTGGGCGAATCGCTCTGGAACTGAAATCGGAATGCTCACTGACATTTCCCCTATCTGAAAGTCTGTTAAACGCCAGAAAAATGACTAAGTCCAAAAAAAAATTTTTTTTCAACTTTTTTCAATTTTACCCCCGTGGGATATATATTCTACCCACACACATTTGGAACTCTCCTGGGGTACCCTCACACATATTATTCCCTCATTTAGTGGATATTTTCACAAAAAAAGTGAAATTTTCAAAAATCCAGAAAATTGGCTGAAAATGACTAAATATCAAGGACTCATTGGGCGAATCGCTCTGGAACTGAAATCGGAACGCTCACTGACATTTCCCCTATCTGAAAGTCTGATAAACGCCAGAAAAATGACTAAGTCCAAAAAAAAATTTTTTTCAACTTTTTTCAATTTTACCCCAGTGGGATATATATTATACCCACACACATTTGGAACTCTCCTGGGGTACCCTCCCACATATTATTCCCTCATTTAGTGGATATTTTCACAAAAAAGTGAAATTTTCAAAAATCCAGAAAATTGGCTGAAAACGACTAAATATCAAGGACTCATTGGGCGAATCGCTCTGGAACTGAAATCGGAATGCTCTCTCACATTTCCCCTATCTGAAAGTCTGATAAACAGCGGAAAAATGACTAAGTCCAAAAAAAAATTTTTTTTCAACTTTTTTCAATTTTACCCCCGTGGGATATATATTCTACCCACACACATTTGGAACTCTCCTGGGGTACCCTCACACATATTATTCCCTCATTTAGTGGATATTTTCACAAAAAAGTGAAATTTTCAAAAATCCAGAAAATTGGCTGAAAACGACTAAATATCAAGGACTCATTGGGCGAATCGCTCTGGAACTGAAATCGGAATGCTCACTGACATTTCCCCTTTCTGAAAGTCTGAAAAACGCCGGAAAAATGACTAAGTCCAAAAAAAATTTTTTTTCAACTTTTTTCAATTTTACCCCCGTGGTATATATATTCTACCCACACACATTTGGAACTCTCCTGGGGTACCCTCACACATATTATTCCCTCATTTAGTGGATATTTTCACAAAAAAGTGAAATTTTCAAAAATCCAGAAAATTGGCTGAAAACGACTAAATATCAAGGACTCATTGGGCGAATCGCTCTGGAACTGAAATCGGAACGCTCACTGACATTTCCCCTTTCTAAAAGTCTGAAAAACGCCGGAAAAATGACTAAGTCCCAAAAAAATTTTTTTTCAACTTTTTTCAATTTTACCCCCGTGGGATATATATTCTACCCACACACATTTGGAACTCTCCTGGGGTATCCTCACACATATTATTCCCTCGTTTAGTGGATATTTTCACAAAAAAGTGAAATTTTCAAAAATCCAGAAAATTGGCTGAAAATGACTAAATATCAAGGACTCATTGGGCGAATCGCTCTGGAACTGAAATCGGAACGCTCACTGACATTTCCCCTATCTGAAAGTCTGATAAACGCCAGAAAAATGACTAAGTCCAAAAAAAAATTTTTTTCAACTTTTTTCAATTTTACCCCAGTGGGATATATATTATACCCACACACATTTGGAACTCTCCTGGGGTACCCTCCCACATATTATTCCCTCATTTAGTGGATATTTTCACAAAAAAGTGAAATTTTCAAAAATCCAGAAAATTGGCTGAAAACGACTAAATATCAAGGACTCATTGGGCGAATCGCTCTGGAACTGAAATCGGAATGCTCACTGACATTTCCCCTTTCTGAAAGTCTGAAAAACGCCGGAAAAATGACTAAGTCCAAAAAAAATTTTTTTTCAACTTTTTTCAATTTTACCCCCGTGGGATATATATTCTACCCACACACATTTGGAACTCTCCTGGGGTACCCTCACACATATTATTCCCTCATTTAGTGGATATTTTCACAAAAAAGTGAAATTTTCAAAAATCCAAATTATTGGCTGAAAATGACTAAATATCAAGGACTTATTGGGCGAATCGCTCTGGAACTGAAATAGGAATGCTCACTGACATTTCCCCTATCTGAATGTCTGATAAACGGAGGAAAAATGACTAAGTCCAAAAAAAAAATTTTTTCAACTTTTTTCAATTTTACCCCCGTGGGATATATATTTTACCCACACACATTTGGAACTCTCCTGGGGTACCCTCACACATATTATTCCCTCATTTAGTGGATATTTTCACAAAAAAGTGAAATTTTCAAAAATCCAGAAAATTGGCTGAAAACGACTAAATATCAAGGACTCATTGGGCGAATCGCTCTGGAACTGAAATCGGAATGCTCTCTCACATTTCCTCTATCTGAAAGTCTGATAAACGGCGGAAAAATGACTAAGACCAAAAAAAAAAATTTTTTCAACTTTTTTCAATTTTACCCCCGTGGGATATATATTCTACCCACACACATTTGGAACTCTCCTGGGGTACCCTCACACATATTATTCCCTCATTTAGTGGATATTTTCACAAAAAAGTGAAATTTTCAAAAATCCAGAAAATTGGCTGAAAACGACTAAATATCAAGGACTCATTGGGCGAATTACTCTGGAACTGAAATCGGAACGCTCACTGACATTTCCCCTATCTGAAAGTCTGATAAACGCCGGAAAAATGACTAAGTTCAAAAAAAATTTTTTTTCAACTTTTTTCAATTTTACCCCCGTGGGATATATATTCTACCCACACACATTTGGAACTCTCCTGGGGTACCCTCACACATATTATTCCCTCATTTAGTGGATATTTTCACAAAAAAGTGAAATTTTCAAAAATCCAAATTATTGGCTGAAAATGACTAAATATCAAAGACTTATTGGGCGAATCGCTCTGGAACTGAAATCGGAATGCTCACTGACATTTCCCCTATCTGAAAGTCTGTTAAACGCCAGAAAAATGACTAAGTCCAAAAAAAAATTTTTTTCAACTTTTTTCAATTTTACCCCAGTGGGATATATATTATACCCACACACATTTGGAACTCTCCTGGGGTACCCTCCCACATATTATTCCCTCATTTAGTGGATATTTTCACAAAAAAGTGAAATTTTCAAAAATCCAGAAAATTGGCTGAAAACGACTAAATATCAAGGACTCATTGGGCGAATCGCTCTGGAACTGAAATCAGAATGCTCTCTCACATTTCCCCTATCTGAAAGTCTGATAAACGGCGGAAAAATGACTAAGTCCAAAAAAAAATTTTTTTTCAACTTTTTTCAATTTTACCCCCGTGGGATATATATTCTACTCACACACATTTGGAACTCTCCTGGGGTACCCTCACACATATTATTCCCTCATTTAGTGGATATTTTCACAAAAAAAGTGAAATTTTCAAAAATCCAGAAAATTGGCTGAAAATGACTAAATATCAAGGACTCATTGGGCGAATCGCTCTGGAACTGAAATCGGAACGCTCACTGACATTTCCCCTATCTGAAAGTCTGATAAACGCCAGAAAAATGACTAAGTCCAAAAAAAAATTTTTTTCAACTTTTTTCAATTTTACCCCAGTGGGATATATATTATACCCACACACATTTGGAACTCTCCTGGGGTACCCTCCCACATATTATTCCCTCATTTAGTGGATATTTTCACAAAAAAGTGAAATTTTCAAAAATCCAGAAAATTGGCTGAAAACGACTAAATATCAAGGACTCATTGGGCGAATCGCTCTGGAACTGAAATCGGAATGCTCTCTCACATTTCCCCTATCTGAAAGTCTGATAAACAGCGGAAAAATGACTAAGTCCAAAAAAAAATTTTTTTTCAACTTTTTTCAATTTTACCCCCGTGGGATATATATTCTACCCACACACATTTGGAACTCTCCTGGGGTACCCTCACACATATTATTCCCTCATTTAGTGGATATTTTCACAAAAAAGTGAAATTTTCAAAAATCCAGAAAATTGGCTGAAAACGACTAAATATCAAGGACTCATTGGGCGAATCGCTCTGGAACTGAAATCGGAATGCTCACTGACATTTCCCCTTTCTGAAAGTCTGAAAAACGCCGGAAAAATGACTAAGTCCAAAAAAAATTTTTTTTCAACTTTTTTCAATTTTACCCCCGTGGGATATATATTCTACCCACACACATTTGGAACTCTCCTGGGGTACCCTCACACATATTATTCCCTCATTTAGTGGATATTTTCACAAAAAAGTGAAATTTTCAAAAATCCAGAAAATTGGCTGAAAACGACTAAATATCAAGGACTCATTGGGCGAATCGCTCTGGAACTGAAATCGGAACGCTCACTGACATTTCCCCTTTCTGAAAGTCTGAAAAACGCCGGAAAAATGACTAAGTCCCAAAAAAATTTTTTTTCAACTTTTTTCAATTTTACCCCCGTGGGATATATATTCTACCCACACACATTTGGAACTCTCCTGGGGTACCCTCACACATATTATTCCCTCGTTTAGTGGATATTTTCACAAAAAAGTGAAATTTTCAAAAATCCAGAAAATTGGCTGAAAATGACTAAATATCAAGGACTCATTGGGCGAATCGCTCTGGAACTGAAATCGGAACGCTCACTGACATTTCCCCTATCTGAAAGTCTGATAAACGCCAGAAAAATGACTAAGTCCAAAAAAAAATTTTTTTCAACTTTTTTCAATTTTACCCCAGTGGGATATATATTCTACCCACACACATTTGGAACTCTCCTGGGGTACCCTCACACATATTATTCCCTCATTTAGTGGATATTTTCACAAAAAAGTGAAATTTTCAAAAATCCAGAAAATTGGCTGAAAACGACTAAATATCAAGGACTCATTGGGCGAATTACTCTGGAACTGAAATCGGAACGCTCACTGACATTTCCCCTATCTGAAAGTCTGATAAACGCCGGAAAAATGACTAAGTTCAAAAAAAATTTTTTTTCAACTTTTTTCAATTTTACCCCCGTGGGATATATATTCTACCCACACACATTTGGAACTCTCCTGGGGTACCCTCACACATATTATTCCCTCATTTAGTGGATATTTTCACAAAAAAGTGAAATTTTCAAAAATCCAGAAAATTGGCTGAAAACGACTAAATATCAAGGACTCATTGGGCGAATCGCTCTGGAACTGAAATCGGAATGCTCACTGACATTTCCCCTTTCTGAAAGTCTGAAAAACGCTGGAAAAATGACTAAGTTCAAAAAAAATTTTTTTTCAACTTTTTTCAATTTTACCCCCGTGGGATATATATTCTACCCACACACATTTGGAACTCTCCTGGGGTACCCTCACACATATTATTCCCTCATTTAGTGGATATTTTCACAAAAAAGTGAAATTTTCAAAAATCCAAATTATTGGCTGAAAATGACTAAATATCAAAGACTTATTGGGCGAATCGCTCTGGAACTGAAATCGGAATGCTCACTGACATTTCCCCTATCTGAAAGTCTGTTAAACGCCAGAAAAATGACTAAGTCCAAAAAAAAATTTTTTTCAACTTTTTTCAATTTTACCCCAGTGGGATATATATTATACCCACACACATTTGGAACTCTCCTGGGGTACCCTCCCACATATTATTCCCTCATTTAGTGGATATTTTCACAAAAAAGTGAAATTTTCAAAAATCCAGAAAATTGGCTGAAAACGACTAAATATCAAGGACTCATTGGGCGAATCGCTCTGGAACTGAAATCGGAATGCTCTCTCACATTTCCCCTATCTGAAAGTCTGATAAACAGCGGAAAAATGACTAAGTCCAAAAAAAAATTTTTTTTCAACTTTTTTCAATTTTACCCCCGTGGGATATATATTCTACCCACACACATTTGGAACTCTCCTGGGGTACCCTCACACATATTATTCCCTCATTTAGTGGATATTTTCACAAAAAAGTGAAATTTTCAAAAATCCAGAAAATTGGCTGAAAACGACTAAATATCAAGGACTCATTGGGCGAATCGCTCTGGAACTGAAATCGGAACGCTCACTGACATTTCCCCTTTCTGAAAGTCTGAAAAACGCCGGAAAAATGACTAAGTCCCAAAAAAATTTTTTTTCAACTTTTTTCAATTTTACCCCCGTGGGATATATATTCTACCCACACACATTTGGAACTCTCCTGGGGTACCCTCACACATATTATTCCCTCGTTTAGTGGATATTTTCACAAAAAAGTGAAATTTTCAAAAATCCAGAAAATTGGCTGAAAATGACTAAATATCAAGGACTCATTGGGCGAATCGCTCTGGAACTGAAATCGGAACGCTCACTGACATTTCCCCTATCTGAAAGTCTGATAAACGCCAGAAAAATGACTAAGTCCAAAAAAAAATTTTTTTCAACTTTTTTCAATTTTACCCCAGTGGGATATATATTCTACCCACACACATTTGGAACTCTCCTGGGGTACCCTCACACATATTATTCCCTCATTTAGTGGATATTTTCACAAAAAAGTGAAATTTTCAAAAATCCAGAAAATTGGCTGAAAACGACTAAATATCAAGGACTCATTGGGCGAATTACTCTGGAACTGAAATCGGAACGCTCACTGACATTTCCCCTATCTGAAAGTCTGATAAACGCCGGAAAAATGACTAAGTTCAAAAAAAATTTTTTTTCAACTTTTTTCAATTTTACCCCCGTGGGATATATATTCTACCCACACACATTTGGAACTCTCCTGGGGTACCCTCACACATATTATTCCCTCATTTAGTGGATATTTTCACAAAAAAGTGAAATTTTCAAAAATCCAGAAAATTGGCTGAAAACGACTAAATATCAAGGACTCATTGGGCGAATCGCTCTGGAACTGAAATCGGAATGCTCACTGACATTTCCCCTTTCTGAAAGTCTGAAAAACGCTGGAAAAATGACTAAGTTCAAAAAAAATTTTTTTTCAACTTTTTTCAATTTTACCCCCGTGGGATATATATTCTACCCACACACATTTGGAACTCTCCTGGGGTACCCTCACACATATTATTCCCTCATTTAGTGGATATTTTCACAAAAAAGTGAAATTTTCAAAAATCCAAATTATTGGCTGAAAATGACTAAATATCAAAGACTTATTGGGCGAATCGCTCTGGAACTGAAATCGGAATGCTCACTGACATTTCCCCTATCTGAAAGTCTGTTAAACGCCAGAAAAATGACTAAGTCCAAAAAAAAATTTTTTTCAACTTTTTTCAATTTTACCCCAGTGGGATATATATTATACCCACACACATTTGGAACTCTCCTGGGGTACCCTCCCACATATTATTCCCTCATTTAGTGGATATTTTCACAAAAAAGTGAAATTTTCAAAAATCCAGAAAATTGGCTGAAAACGACTAAATATCAAGGACTCATTGGGCGAATCGCTCTGGAACTGAAATCGGAACGCTCACTGACATTTCCCCTTTCTGAAAGTCTGAAAAACGCCGGAAAAATGACTAAGTCCCAAAAAAATTTTTTTTCAACTTTTTTCAATTTTACCCCCGTGGGATATATATTCTACCCACACACATTTGGAACTCTCCTGGGGTACCCTCACACATATTATTCCCTCGTTTAGTGGATATTTTCACAAAAAAGTGAAATTTTCAAAAATCCAGAAAATTGGCTGAAAATGACTAAATATCAAGGACTCATTGGGCGAATCGCTCTGGAACTGAAATCGGAACGCTCACTGACATTTCCCCTATCTGAAAGTCTGATAAACGCCAGAAAAATGACTAAGTCCAAAAAAAAATTTTTTTCAACTTTTTTCAATTTTACCCCAGTGGGATATATATTCTACCCACACACATTTGGAACTCTCCTGGGGTACCCTCACACATATTATTCCCTCATTTAGTGGATATTTTCACAAAAAAGTGAAATTTTCAAAAATCCAGAAAATTGGCTGAAAACGACTAAATATCAAGGACTCATTGGGCGAATTACTCTGGAACTGAAATCGGAACGCTCACTGACATTTCCCCTATCTGAAAGTCTGATAAACGCCGGAAAAATGACTAAGTTCAAAAAAAATTTTTTTTCAACTTTTTTCAATTTTACCCCCGTGGGATATATATTCTACCCACACACATTTGGAACTCTCCTGGGGTACCCTCACACATATTATTCCCTCATTTAGTGGATATTTTCACAAAAAAGTGAAATTTTCAAAAATCCAGAAAATTGGCTGAAAACGACTAAATATCAAGGACTCATTGGGCGAATCGCTCTGGAACTGAAATCGGAATGCTCACTGACATTTCCCCTTTCTGAAAGTCTGAAAAACGCTGGAAAAATGACTAAGTTCAAAAAAAATTTTTTTTCAACTTTTTTCAATTTTACCCCCGTGGGATATATATTCTACCCACACACATTTGGAACTCTCCTGGGGTACCCTCACACATATTATTCCCTCATTTAGTGGATATTTTCACAAAAAAGTGAAATTTTCAAAAATCCAAATTATTGGCTGAAAATGACTAAATATCAAAGACTTATTGGGCGAATCGCTCTGGAACTGAAATCGGAATGCTCACTGACATTTCCCCTATCTGAAAGTCTGTTAAACGCCAGAAAAATGACTAAGTCCAAAAAAAAATTTTTTTCAACTTTTTTCAATTTTACCCCAGTGGGATATATATTATACCCACACACATTTGGAACTCTCCTGGGGTACCCTCCCACATATTATTCCCTCATTTAGTGGATATTTTCACAAAAAAGTGAAATTTTCAAAAATCCAGAAAATTGGCTGAAAACGACTAAATATCAAGGACTCATTGGGCGAATCGCTCTGGAACTGAAATCAGAATGCTCTCTCACATTTCCCCTATCTGAAAGTCTGATAAACGGCGGAAAAATGACTAAGTCCAAAAAAAAATTTTTTTTCAACTTTTTTCAATTTTACCCCCGTGGGATATATATTCTACCCACACACATTTGGAACTCTCCTGGGGTACCCTCACACATATTATTCCCTCATTTAGTGGATATTTTCACAAAAAAAGTGAAATTTTCAAAAATCCAGAAAATTGGCTGAAAATGACTAAATATCAAGGACTCATTGGGCGAATCGCTCTGGAACTGAAATCGGAACGCTCACTGACATTTCCCCTATCTGAAAGTCTGATAAACGCCAGAAAAATGACTAAGTCCAAAAAAAAATTTTTTTCAACTTTTTTCAATTTTACCCCAGTGGGATATATATTATACCCACACACATTTGGAACTCTCCTGGGGTACCCTCCCACATATTATTCCCTCATTTAGTGGATATTTTCACAAAAAAGTGAAATTTTCAAAAATCCAGAAAATTGGCTGAAAACGACTAAATATCAAGGACTCATTGGGCGAATCGCTCTGGAACTGAAATCGGAATGCTCTCTCACATTTCCCCTATCTGAAAGTCTGATAAACAGCGGAAAAATGACTAAGTCCAAAAAAAAATTTTTTTTCAACTTTTTTCAATTTTACCCCCGTGGGATATATATTCTACCCACACACATTTGGAACTCTCCTGGGGTACCCTCACACATATTATTCCCTCATTTAGTGGATATTTTCACAAAAAAGTGAAATTTTCAAAAATCCAGAAAATTGGCTGAAAACGACTAAATATCAAGGACTCATTGGGCGAATCGCTCTGGAACTGAAATCGGAATGCTCACTGACATTTCCCCTTTCTGAAAGTCTGAAAAACGCCGGAAAAATGACTAAGTCCAAAAAAAATTTTTTTTCAACTTTTTTCAATTTTACCCCCGTGGGATATATATTCTACCCACACACATTTGGAACTCTCCTGGGGTACCCTCACACATATTATTCCCTCATTTAGTGGATATTTTCACAAAAAAGTGAAATTTTCAAAAATCCAGAAAATTGGCTGAAAACGACTAAATATCAAGGACTCATTGGGCGAATCGCTCTGGAACTGAAATCGGAACGCTCACTGACATTTCCCCTTTCTGAAAGTCTGAAAAACGCCGGAAAAATGACTAAGTCCCAAAAAAATTTTTTTTCAACTTTTTTCAATTTTACCCCCGTGGGATATATATTCTACCCACACACATTTGGAACTCTCCTGGGGTACCCTCACACATATTATTCCCTCATTTAGTGGATATTTTCACAAAAAAGTGAAATTTTCAAAAATCCAGAAAATTGGCTGAAAACGACTAAATATCAAGGACTCATTGGGCGAATCGCTCTGGAACTGAAATCGGAATGCTCACTGACATTTCCCCTTTCTGAAAGTCTGAAAAACGCCGGAAAAATGACTAAGTCCAAAAAAAATTTTTTTTCAACTTTTTTCAATTTTACCCCCGTGGGATATATATTCTACCCACACACATTTGGAACTCTCCTGGGGTACCCTCACACATATTATTCCCTCATTTAGTGGATATTTTCACAAAAAAGTGAAATTTTCAAAAATCCAGAAAATTGGCTGAAAACGACTAAATATCAAGGACTCATTGGGCGAATCGCTCTGGAACTGAAATCGGAACGCTCACTGACATTTCCCCTTTCTGAAAGTCTGAAAAACGCCGGAAAAATGACTAAGTCCCAAAAAAATTTTTTTTCAACTTTTTTCAATTTTACCCCCGTGGGATATATATTCTACCCACACACATTTGGAACTCTCCTGGGGTACCCTCACACATATTATTCCCTCGTTTAGTGGATATTTTCACAAAAAAGTGAAATTTTCAAAAATCCAGAAAATTGGCTGAAAATGACTAAATATCAAGGACTCATTGGGCGAATCGCTCTGGAACTGAAATCGGAACGCTCACTGACATTTCCCCTATCTGAAAGTCTGATAAACGCCAGAAAAATGACTAAGTCCAAAAAAAAATTTTTTTCAACTTTTTTCAATTTTACCCCAGTGGGATATATATTCTACCCACACACATTTGGAACTCTCCTGGGGTACCCTCACACATATTATTCCCTCATTTAGTGGATATTTTCACAAAAAAGTGAAGTTTTCAAAAATCCAGAAAATTGGCTGAAAACGACTAAATATCAAGGACTCATTGGGCGAATTACTCTGGAACTGAAATCGGAACGCTCACTGACATTTCCCCTATCTGAAAGTCTGATAAACGCCGGAAAAATGACTAAGTTCAAAAAAAATTTTTTTTCAACTTTTTTCAATTTTACCCCCGTGGGATATATATTCTACCCACACACATTTGGAACTCTCCTGGGGTACCCTCACACATATTATTCCCTCATTTAGTGGATATTTTCACAAAAAAGTGAAATTTTCAAAAATCCAGAAAATTGGCTGAAAACGACTAAATATCAAGGACTCATTGGGCGAATCGCTCTGGAACTGAAATCGGAATGCTCACTGACATTTCCCCTTTCTGAAAGTCTGAAAAACGCTGGAAAAATGACTAAGTTCAAAAAAAATTTTTTTTCAACTTTTTTCAATTTTACCCCCGTGGGATATATATTCTACCCACACACATTTGGAACTCTCCTGGGGTACCCTCACACATATTATTCCCTCATTTAGTGGATATTTTCACAAAAAAGTGAAATTTTCAAAAATCCAAATTATTGGCTGAAAATGACTAAATATCAAAGACTTATTGGGCGAATCGCTCTGGAACTGAAATCGGAATGCTCACTGACATTTCCCCTATCTGAAAGTCTGTTAAACGCCAGAAAAATGACTAAGTCCAAAAAAAAATTTTTTTCAACTTTTTTCAATTTTACCCCAGTGGGATATATATTATACCCACACACATTTGGAACTCTCCTGGGGTACCCTCCCACATATTATTCCCTCATTTAGTGGATATTTTCACAAAAAAGTGAAATTTTCAAAAATCCAGAAAATTGGCTGAAAACGACTAAATATCAAGGACTCATTGGGCGAATCGCTCTGGAACTGAAATCAGAATGCTCTCTCACATTTCCCCTATCTGAAAGTCTGATAAACGGCGGAAAAATGACTAAGTCCAAAAAAAAATTTTTTTTCAACTTTTTTCAATTTTACCCCCGTGGGATATATATTCTACCCACACACATTTGGAACTCTCCTGGGGTACCCTCACACATATTATTCCCTCATTTAGTGGATATTTTCACAAAAAAAGTGAAATTTTCAAAAATCCAGAAAATTGGCTGAAAATGACTAAATATCAAGGACTCATTGGGCGAATCGCTCTGGAACTGAAATCGGAACGCTCACTGACATTTCCCCTATCTGAAAGTCTGATAAACGCCAGAAAAATGACTAAGTCCAAAAAAAAATTTTTTTCAACTTTTTTCAATTTTACCCCAGTGGGATATATATTATACCCACACACATTTGGAACTCTCCTGGGGTACCCTCCCACATATTATTCCCTCATTTAGTGGATATTTTCACAAAAAAGTGAAATTTTCAAAAATCCAGAAAATTGGCTGAAAACGACTAAATATCAAGGACTCATTGGGCGAATCGCTCTGGAACTGAAATCGGAATGCTCTCTCACATTTCCCCTATCTGAAAGTCTGATAAACAGCGGAAAAATGACTAAGTCCAAAAAAAAATTTTTTTTCAACTTTTTTCAATTTTACCCCCGTGGGATATATATTCTACCCACACACATTTGGAACTCTCCTGGGGTACCCTCACACATATTATTCCCTCATTTAGTGGATATTTTCACAAAAAAGTGAAATTTTCAAAAATCCAGAAAATTGGCTGAAAACGACTAAATATCAAGGACTCATTGGGCGAATCGCTCTGGAACTGAAATCGGAATGCTCACTGACATTTCCCCTTTCTGAAAGTCTGAAAAACGCCGGAAAAATGACTAAGTCCAAAAAAAATTTTTTTTCAACTTTTTTCAATTTTACCCCCGTGGGATATATATTCTACCCACACACATTTGGAACTCTCCTGGGGTACCCTCACACATATTATTCCCTCATTTAGTGGATATTTTCACAAAAAAGTGAAATTTTCAAAAATCCAGAAAATTGGCTGAAAACGACTAAATATCAAGGACTCATTGGGCGAATCGCTCTGGAACTGAAATCGGAACGCTCACTGACATTTCCCCTTTCTGAAAGTCTGAAAAACGCCGGAAAAATGACTAAGTCCCAAAAAAATTTTTTTTCAACTTTTTTCAATTTTACCCCCGTGGGATATATATTCTACCCACACACATTTGGAACTCTCCTGGGGTACCCTCACACATATTATTCCCTCATTTAGTGGATATTTTCACAAAAAAGTGAAATTTTCAAAAATCCAAATTATTGGCTGAAAATGACTAAATATCAAAGACTTATTGGGCGAATCGCTCTGGAACTGAAATCGGAATGCTCAATGACATTTCCCCTATCTGAAAGTCTGTTAAACGCCAGAAAAATGACTAAGTCCAAAAAAAAATTTTTTTCAACTTTTTTCAATTTTACCCCAGTGGGATATATATTATACCCACACACATTTGGAACTCTCCTGGGGTACCCTCCCACATATTATTCCCTCATTTAGTGGATATTTTCACAAAAAAGTGAAATTTTCAAAAATCCAGAAAATTGGCTGAAAACGACTAAATATCAAGGACTCATTGGGCGAATCGCTCTGGAACTGAAATCAGAATGCTCTCTCACATTTCCCCTATCTGAAAGTCTGATAAACGGCGGAAAAATGACTAAGTCCAAAAAAAAATTTTTTTTCAACTTTTTTCAATTTTACCCCCGTGGGATATATATTCTACCCACACACATTTGGAACTCTCCTGGGGTACCCTCACACATATTATTCCCTCATTTAGTGGATATTTTCACAAAAAAAGTGAAATTTTCAAAAATCCAGAAAATTGGCTGAAAATGACTAAATATCAAGGACTCATTGGGCGAATCGCTCTGGAACTGAAATCGGAACGCTCACTGACATTTCCCCTATCTGAAAGTCTGATAAACGCCAGAAAAATGACTAAGTCCAAAAAAAAATTTTTTTCAACTTTTTTCAATTTTACCCCAGTGGGATATATATTATACCCACACACATTTGGAACTCTCCTGGGGTACCCTCCCACATATTATTCCCTCATTTAGTGGATATTTTCACAAAAAAGTGAAATTTTCAAAAATCCAGAAAATTGGCTGAAAACGACTAAATATCAAGGACTCATTGGGCGAATCGCTCTGGAACTGAAATCGGAATGCTCTCTCACATTTCCCCTATCTGAAAGTCTGATAAACAGCGGAAAAATGACTAAGTCCAAAAAAAAATTTTTTTTCAACTTTTTTCAATTTTACCCCCGTGGGATATATATTCTACCCACACACATTTGGAACTCTCCTGGGGTACCCTCACACATATTATTCCCTCATTTAGTGGATATTTTCACAAAAAAGTGAAATTTTCAAAAATCCAGAAAATTGGCTGAAAACGACTAAATATCAAGGACTCATTGGGCGAATTACTCTGGAACTGAAATCGGAACGCTCACTGACATTTCCCCTATCTGAAAGTCTGATAAACGCCGGAAAAATGACTAAGTTCAAAAAAAAATTTTTTTCAACTTTTTTCAATTTTACCCCCGTGGGATATATATTCTACCCACACACATTTGGAACTCTCCTGGGGTACCCTCACACATATTATTCCCTCATTTAGTGGATATTTTCACAAAAAAGTGAAATTTTCAAAAATCCAGAAAATTGGCTGAAAACGACTAAATATCAAGGACTCATTGGGCGAATCGCTCTGGAACTGAAATCGGAATGCTCACTGACATTTCCCCTTTCTGAAAGTCTGAAAAACGCTGGAAAAATGACTAAGTCCAAAAAAAATTTTTTTTCAACTTTTTTCAATTTTACCCCCGTGGGATATATATTCTACCCACACACATTTGGAACTCTCCTGGGGTACCCTCACACATATTATTCCCTCATTTAGTGGATATTTTCACAAAAAAGTGAAATTTTCAAAAATCCAGAAAATTGGCTGAAAATGACTAAATATCAAGGACTCATTGGGCGAATCGCTCTGGAACTGAAATCGGAACGCTCACTGACATTTCCCCTATGTGAAAGTCTGATAAACGCCAGAAAAATGACTAAGTCCAAAAAAAAATTTTTTTCAACTTTTTTCAATTTTACCCCAGTGGGATATATATTATACCCACACACATTTGGAACTCTCCTGGGGTACCCTCCCACATATTATTCCCTCATTTAGTGGATATTTTCACAAAAAAGTGAAATTTTCAAAAATCCAGAAAATTGGCTGAAAACGACTAAATATCAAGGACTCATTGGGCGAATCGCTCTGGAACTGAAATCAGAATGCTCTCTCACATTTCCCCTATCTGAAAGTCTGATAAACGGCGGAAAAATGACTAAGTCCAAAAAAAAATTTTTTTTCAACTTTTTTCAATTTTACCCCCGTGGGATATATATTCTACCCACACACATTTGGAACTCTCCTGGGGTACCCTCACACATATTATTCCCTCATTTAGTGGATATTTTCACAAAAAAAGTGAAATTTTCAAAAATCCAGAAAATTGGCTGAAAATGACTAAATATCAAGGACTCATTGGGCGAATCGCTCTGAAACTGAAATCGGAACGCTCACTGACATTTCCCCTATCTGAAAGTCTGATAAACGCCAGAAAAATGACTAAGTCCAAAAAAAAATTTTTTTCAACTTTTTTCAATTTTACCCCAGTGGGATATATATTATACCCACACACATTTGGAACTCTCCTGGGGTACCCTCCCACATATTATTCCCTCATTTAGTGGATATTTTCACAAAAAAGTGAAATTTTCAAAAATCCAGAAAATTGGCTGAAAACGACTAAATATCAAGGACTCATTGGGCGAATCGCTCTGGAACTGAAATCGGAATGCTCTCTCACATTTCCCCTATCTGAAAGTCTGATAAACAGCGGAAAAATGACTAAGTCCAAAAAAAAATTTTTTTTCAACTTTTTTCAATTTTACCCCCGTGGGATATATATTCTACCCACACACATTTGGAACTCTCCTGGGGTACCCTCACACATATTATTCCCTCATTTAGTGGATATTTTCACAAAAAAGTGAAATTTTCAAAAATCCAGAAAATTGGCTGAAAACGACTAAATATCAAGGACTCATTGGGCGAATTACTCTGGAACTGAAATCGGAACGCTCACTGACATTTCCCCTATCTGAAAGTCTGATAAACGCCGGAAAAATGACTAAGTTCAAAAAAAAATTTTTTTCAACTTTTTTCAATTTTACCCCCGTGGGATATATATTCTACCCACACACATTTGGAACTCTCCTGGGGTACCCTCACACATATTATTCCCTCATTTAGTGGATATTTTCACAAAAAAGTGAAATTTTCAAAAATCCAGAAAATTGGCTGAAAACGACTAAATATCAAGGACTCATTGGGCGAATCGCTCTGGAACTGAAATCGGAATGCTCACTGACATTTCCCCTTTCTGAAAGTCTGAAAAACGCTGGAAAAATGACTAAGTCCAAAAAAAATTTTTTTTCAACTTTTTTCAATTTTACCCCCGTGGGATATATATTCTACCCACACACATTTGGAACTCTCCTGGGGTACCCTCACACATATTATTCCCTCATTTAGTGGATATTTTCACAAAAAAGTGAAATTTTCAAAAATCCAGAAAATTGGCTGAAAATGACTAAATATCAAGGACTCATTGGGCGAATCGCTCTGGAACTGAAATCGGAACGCTCACTGACATTTCCCCTATCTGAAAGTCTGATAAACGCCAGAAAAATGACTAAGTCCAAAAAAAAATTTTTTTCAACTTTTTTCAATTTTACCCCAGTGGGATATATATTATACCCACACACATTTGGAACTCTCCTGGGGTACCCTCCCACATATTATTCCCTCATTTAGTGGATATTTTCACAAAAAAGTGAAATTTTCAAAAATCCAGAAAATTGGCTGAAAACGACTAAATATCAAGGACTCATTGGGCGAATCGCTCTGGAACTGAAATCGGAATGCTCACTGACATTTCCCCTTTCTGAAAGTCTGAAAAACGCCGGAAAAATGACTAAGTCCAAAAAAAATTTTTTTTCAACTTTTTTCAATTTTACCCCCGTGGGATATATATTCTACCCACACACATTTGGAACTCTCCTGGGGTACCCTCACACATATTATTCCCTCATTTAGTGGATATTTTCACAAAAAAGTGAAATTTTCAAAAATCCAGAAAATTGGCTGAAAACTACTAAATATCAAGGACTCATTGGGCGAATCGCTCTGGAACTGAAATCGGAATGCTCTCTCACATTTCCTCTATCTGAAAGTCTGATAAACGGCGGAAAAATGACTAAGACCAAAAAAAAAAATTTTTTCAACTTTTTTCAATTTTACCCCCGTGGGATATATATTCTACCCACACACATTTGGAACTCTCCTGGGGTACCCTCACACATATTATTCCCTCATTTAGTGGATATTTTCACAAAAAAGTGAAATTTTCAAAAATACAGAAAATTGGCTGAAAACGACTAAATATCAAGGACTCATTGGGCGAATTACTCTGGAACTGAAATCGGAACACTCACTGACATTTCCCCTATCTGAAAGTCTGATAAACGCCGGAAAAATGACTAAGTTCAAAAAAAATTTTTTTTCAACTTTTTTCAATTTTACCCCCGTGGGATATATATTCTACCCACACACATTTGGAACTCTCCTGGGGTACCCTCACACATATTATTCCCTCATTTAGTGGATATTTTCACAAAAAAGTGAAATTTTCAAAAATCCAAATTATTGGCTGAAAATGACTAAATATCAAGGACTTATTGGGCGAATCGCTCTGGAACTGAAATCGGAATGCTCACTGACATTTCCCCTATCTGAAAGTCTGTTAAACGCCAGAAAAATGACTAAGTCCAAAAAAAAATTTTTTTTCAACTTTTTTCAATTTTACCCCCGTGGGATATATATTCTACCCACACACATTTGGAACTCTCCTGGGTTACCCTCACACATATTATTCCCTCATTTAGTGGATATTTTCACAAAAAAGTGAAATTTTCAAAAATCCAGAAAATTGGCTGAAAATGACTAAATATCAAGGACTCATTGGGCGAATCAGTCTGGAACTGAAATCGGAACGCTCACTGACATTTCCCCTATCTGAAAGTCTGATAAACGCCAGAAAAATGACTAAGTCCAAAAAAAAATTTTTTTCAACTTTTTTCAATTTTACCCCAGTGGGATATATATTATACCCACACACATTTGGAACTCTCCTGGGGTACCCTCCCACATATTATTCCCTCATTTAGTGGATATTTTCACAAAAAAGTGAAATTTTCAAAAATCCAGAAAATTGGCTGAAAACGACTAAATATCAAGGACTCATTGGGCGAATCGCTCTGGAACTGAAATCGGAATGCTCTCTCACATTTACCCTATCTGAAAGTCTGATAAACGGCGGAAAAATGACTAAGTCCAAAAAAAAATTTTTTTGCAACTTTTTTCAATTTTACACCCGTGGGATATATATTCTACCCACACACATTTGGAACTCTCCTGGGGTACCCTCACACATATTATTCCCTCATTTAGTGGATATTTTCACAAAAAAGTGAAATTTTCAAAAATCCAGAAAATTGGCTGAAAACGACTAAATATCAAGGACTCATTGGGCGAATCGCTCTGGAACTGAAATCGGAATGCTCACTGACATTTCCCCTTTCTGAAAGTCTGAAAAACGCCGGAAAAATGACTAAGTCCAAAAAAAAATTTTTTTCAACTTTTTTCAATTTTACCCCCGTGGGATATATATTCTACCCACACACATTTGGAACTCTCCTGGGGTACCCTCACACATATTATTCCCTCATTTAGTGGATATTTTCACAAAAAAGTGAAATTTTCAAAAATCCAGAAAATTGGCTGAAAATGACTAAATATCAAGGACTCATTGGGCGAATCGCTCTGGAACTGAAATCGGAACGCTCACTGACATTTCCCCTATCTGAAAGTCTGATAAACGCCAGAAAAATGACTAAGTCCAAAAAAAAATTTTTTTCAACTTTTTTCAATTTTACCCCAGTGGGATATATATTATACCCACACACATTTGGAACTCTCCTGGGGTACCCTCCCACATATTATTCCCTCATTTAGTGGATATTTTCACAAAAAAGTGAAATTTTCAAAAATCCAGAAAATTGGCTGAAAACGACTAAATATCAAGGACTCATTGGGCGAATCGCTCTGGAACTGAAATCGGAATGCTCTCTCACATTTCCCCTATCTGAAAGTCTGATAAACAGCGGAAAAATGACTAAGTCCAAAAAAAAATTTTTTTTCAACTTTTTTCAATTTTACCCCCGTGGGATATATATTCTACCCACACACATTTGGAACTCTCCTGGGGTACCCTCACACATATTATTCCCTCATTTAGTGGATATTTTCACAAAAAAGTGAAATTTTCAAAAATCCAGAAAATTGGCTGAAAACGACTAAATATCAAGGACTCATTGGGCGAATCGCTCTGGAACTGAAATCGGAATGCTCACTGACATTTCCCCTTTCTGAAAGTCTGAAAAACGCCGGAAAAATGACTAAGTCCAAAAAAAATTTTTTTTCAACTTTTTTCAATTTTACCCCCGTGGGATATATATTCTACCCACACACATTTGGAACTCTCCTGGGGTACCCTCACACATATTATTCCCTCATTTAGTGGATATTTTCACAAAAAAGTGAAATTTTCAAAAATCCAGAAAATTGGCTGAAAACGACTAAATATCAAGGACTCATTGGGCGAATCGCTCTGGAACTGAAATCGGAACGCTCACTGACATTTCCCCTTTCTGAAAGTCTGAAAAACGCCGGAAAAATGACTAAGTCCCAAAAAAATTTTTTTTCAACTTTTTTCAATTTTACCCCCGTGGGATATATATTCTACCCACACACATTTGGAACTCTCCTGGGGTACCCTCACACATATTATTCCCTCGTTTAGTGGATATTTTCACAAAAAAGTGAAATTTTCAAAAATCCAGAAAATTGGCTGAAAATGACTAAATATCAAGGACTCATTGGGCGAATCGCTCTGGAACTGAAATCGGAACGCTCACTGACATTTCCCCTATCTGAAAGTCTGATAAACGCCAGAAAAATGACTAAGTCCAAAAAAAAATTTTTTTCAACTTTTTTCAATTTTACCCCAGTGGGATATATATTCTACCCACACACATTTGGAACTCTCCTGGGGTACCCTCACACATATTATTCCCTCATTTAGTGGATATTTTCACAAAAAAGTGAAATTTTCAAAAATCCAGAAAATTGGCTGAAAACGACTAAATATCAAGGACTCATTGGGCGAATTACTCTGGAACTGAAATCGGAACGCTCACTGACATTTCCCCTATCTGAAAGTCTGATAAACGCCGGAAAAATGACTAAGTTCAAAAAAAATTTTTTTTCAACTTTTTTCAATTTTACCCCCGTGGGATATATATTCTACCCACACACATTTGGAACTCTCCTGGGGTACCCTCACACATATTATTCCCTCATTTAGTGGATATTTTCACAAAAAAGTGAAATTTTCAAAAATCCAGAAAATTGGCTGAAAACGACTAAATATCAAGGACTCATTGGGCGAATCGCTCTGGAACTGAAATCGGAATGCTCACTGACATTTCCCCTTTCTGAAAGTCTGAAAAACGCTGGAAAAATGACTAAGTCCAAAAAAAATTTTTTTTCAACTTTTTTCAATTTTACCCCCGTGGGATATATATTCTACCCACACACATTTGGAACTCTCCTGGGGTACCCTCACACATATTATTCCCTCATTTAGTGGATATTTTCACAAAAAAGTGAAATTTTCAAAAATCCAGAAAATTGGCTGAAAATGACTAAATATCAAGGACTCATTGGGCGAATCGCTCTGGAACTGAAATCGGAACGCTCACTGACATTTCCCCTATCTGAAAGTCTGATAAACGCCAGAAAAATGACTAAGTCCAAAAAAAAATTTTTTTCAACTTTTTTCAATTTTACCCCAGTGGGATATATATTATACCCACACACATTTGGAACTCTCCTGGGGTACCCTCACACATATTATTCCCTCATTTAGTGGATATTTTCACAAAAAAGTGAAATTTTCAAAAATCCAGAAAATTGGCTGAAAATGACTAAATATCAAGGACTCATTGGGCGAATCGCTCTGGAACTGAAATCGGAACGCTCACTGACATTTCCCCTATCTGAAAGTCTGATAAACGCCAGAAAAATGACTAAGTCCAAAAAAAAATTTTTTTCAACTTTTTTCAATTTTACCCCAGTGGGATATATATTATACCCACACACATTTGGAACTCTCCTGGGGTACCCTCCCACATATTATTCCCTCATTTAGTGGATATTTTCACAAAAAAGTGAAATTTTCAAAAATCCAGAAAATTGGCTGAAAACGACTAAATATCAAGGACTCATTGGGCGAATCGCTCTGGAACCGAAATCGGAATGCTCACTGACATTTCCCCTTTCTGAAAGTCTGAAAAACGCCGGAAAAATGACTAAGTCCAAAAAAAATTTTTTTTCAACTTTTTTCAATTTTACCCCCGTGGGATATATATTCTACCCACACACATTTGGAACTCTCCTGGGGTACCCTCACACATATTATTCCCTCATTTAGTGGATATTTTCACAAAAAAGTGAAATTTTCAAAAATCCAGAAAATTGGCTGAAAACGACTAAATATCAAGGACTCATTGGGCGAATCGCTCTGGAACTGAAATCGGAATGCTCTCTCACATTTCCTCTATCTGAAAGTCTGATAAACGGCGGAAAAATGACTAAGACCAAAAAAAAAAATTTTTTCAACTTTTTTCAATTTTACCCCCGTGGGATATATATTCTACCCACACACATTTGGAACTCTCCTGGGGTACCCTCACACATATTATTCCCTCATTTAGTGGATATTTTCACAAAAAAGTGAAATTTTCAAAAATCCAGAAAATTGGCTGAAAACGACTAAATATCAAGGACTCATTGGGCGAATTACTCTGGAACTGAAATCGGAACGCTCACTGACATTTCCCCTATCTGAAAGTCTGATAAACGCCGGAAAAATGACTAAGTTCAAAAAAAAATTTTTTTCAACTTTTTTCAATTTTACCCCCGTGGGATATATATTCTACCCACACACATTTGGAACTCTCCTGGGGTACCCTCACACATATTATTCCCTCATTTAGTGGATATTTTCACAAAAAAGTGAAATTTTCAAAAATCCAGAAAATTGGCTGAAAACGACTAAATATCAAGGACTCATTGGGCGAATCGCTCTGGAACTGAAATCGGAATGCTCACTGACATTTCCCCTTTCTGAAAGTCTGAAAAACGCTGGAAAAATGACTAAGTCCAAAAAAAATTTTTTTTCAACTTTTTTCAATTTTACCCCCGTGGGATATATATTCTACCCACACACATTTGGAACTCTCCTGGGGTACCCTCACACATATTATTCCCTCATTTAGTGGATATTTTCACAAAAAAGTGAAATTTTCAAAAATCCAGAAAATTGGCTGAAAATGACTAAATATCAAGGACTCATTGGGCGAATCGCTCTGGAACTGAAATCGGAACGCTCACTGACATTTCCCCTATCTGAAAGTCTGATAAACGCCAGAAAAATGACTAAGTCCAAAAAAAAATTTTTTTCAACTTTTTTCAATTTTACCCCAGTGGGATATATATTATACCCACACACATTTGGAACTCTCCTGGGGTACCCTCCCACATATTATTCCCTCATTTAGTGGATATTTTCACAAAAAAGTGAAATTTTCAAAAATCCAGAAAATTGGCTGAAAACGACTAAATATCAAGGACTCATTGGGCGAATCGCTCTGGAACTGAAATCGGAATGCTCACTGACATTTCCCCTTTCTGAAAGTCTGAAAAACGCCGGAAAAATGACTAAGTCCAAAAAAAATTTTTTTTCAACTTTTTTCAATTTTACCCCCGTGGGATATATATTCTACCCACACACATTTGGAACTCTCCTGGGGTACCCTCACACATATTATTCCCTCATTTAGTGGATATTTTCACAAAAAAGTGAAATTTTCAAAAATCCAGAAAATTGGCTGAAAACTACTAAATATCAAGGACTCATTGGGCGAATCGCTCTGGAACTGAAATCGGAATGCTCTCTCACATTTCCTCTATCTGAAAGTCTGATAAACGGCGGAAAAATGACTAAGACCAAAAAAAAAAATTTTTTCAACTTTTTTCAATTTTACCCCCGTGGGATATATATTCTACCCACACACATTTGGAACTCTCCTGGGGTACCCTCACACATATTATTCCCTCATTTAGTGGATATTTTCACAAAAAAGTGAAATTTTCAAAAATCCAGAAAATTGGCTGAAAACGACTAAATATCAAGGACTCATTGGGCGAATTACTCTGGAACTGAAATCGGAACACTCACTGACATTTCCCCTATCTGAAAGTCTGATAAACGCCGGAAAAATGACTAAGTTCAAAAAAAATTTTTTTTCAACTTTTTTCAATTTTACCCCCGTGGGATATATATTCTACCCACACACATTTGGAACTCTCCTGGGGTACCCTCACACATATTATTCCCTCATTTAGTGGATATTTTCACAAAAAAGTGAAATTTTCAAAAATCCAAATTATTGGCTGAAAATGACTAAATATCAAGGACTTATTGGGCGAATCGCTCTGGAACTGAAATCGGAATGCTCACTGACATTTCCCCTATCTGAAAGTCTGTTAAACGCCAGAAAAATGACTAAGTCCAAAAAAAAATTTTTTTTCAACTTTTTTCAATTTTACCCCCGTGGGATATATATTCTACCCACACACATTTGGAACTCTCCTGGGTTACCCTCACACATATTATTCCCTCATTTAGTGGATATTTTCACAAAAAAGTGAAATTTTCAAAAATCCAGAAAATTGGCTGAAAATGACTAAATATCAAGGACTCATTGGGCGAATCAGTCTGGAACTGAAATCGGAACGCTCACTGACATTTCCCCTATCTGAAAGTCTGATAAACGCCAGAAAAATGACTAAGTCCAAAAAAAAATTTTTTTCAACTTTTTTCAATTTTACCCCAGTGGGATATATATTATACCCACACACATTTGGAACTCTCCTGGGGTACCCTCCCACATATTATTCCCTCATTTAGTGGATATTTTCACAAAAAAGTGAAATTTTCAAAAATCCAGAAAATTGGCTGAAAACGACTAAATATCAAGGACTCATTGGGCGAATCGCTCTGGAACTGAAATCGGAATGCTCTCTCACATTTACCCTATCTGAAAGTCTGATAAACGGCGGAAAAATGACTCAGTCCAAAAAAAAATTTTTTTTCAACTTTTTTCAATTTTACCCCCGTGGGATATATATTCTACCCACACACATTTGGAACTCTCCTGGGGTACCCTCACACATATTATTCCCTCATTTAGTGGATATTTTCACAAAAAAGTGAAATTTTCAAAAATCCAGAAAATTGGCTGAAAACGACTAAATATCAAGGACTCATTGGGCGAATCGCTCTGGAACTGAAATCGGAATGCTCACTGACATTTCCCCTTTCTGAAAGTCTGAAAAACGCCGGAAAAATGACTAAGTCCAAAAAAAAATTTTTTTCAACTTTTTTCAATTTTACCCCCGTGGGATATATATTCTACCCACACACATTTGGAACTCTCCTGGGGTACCCTCACACATATTATTCCCTCATTTAGTGGATATTTTCACAAAAAAGTGAAATTTTCAAAAATCCAGAAAATTGGCTGAAAACGACTAAATATCAAGGACTCATTGGGCGAATTACTCTGGAACTGAAATCGGAACGCTCACTGACATTTCCCCTATCTGAAAGTCTGATAAACGCCGGAAAAATGACTAAGTTCAAAAAAAATTTTTTTTCAACTTTTTTCAATTTTACCCCCGTGGGATATATATTCTACCCACACACATTTGGAACTCTCCTGGGGTACCCTCACACATATTATTCCCTCATTTAGTGGATATTTTCACAAAAAAGTGAAATTTTCAAAAATCCAGAAAATTGGCTGAAAACGACTAAATATCAAGGACTCATTGGGCGAATCGCTCTGGAACTGAAATCGGAATGCTCACTGACATTTCCCCTTTCTGAAAGTCTGAAAAACGCTGGAAAAATGACTAAGTCCAAAAAAAATTTTTTTTCAACTTTTTTCAATTTTACCCCCGTGGGATATATATTCTACCCACACACATTTGGAACTCTCCTGGGGTACCCTCACACATATTATTCCCTCATTTAGTAGATATTTTCACAAAAAAGTGAAATTTTCAAAAATCCAGAAAATTGGCTGAAAATGACTAAATATCAAGGACTCATTGGGCGAATCGCTCTGGAACTGAAATCGGAACGCTCACTGACATTTCCCCTATCTGAAAGTCTGATAAACGCCAGAAAAATGACTAAGTCCAAAAAAAAAATTTTTTCAACTTTTTTCAATTTTACCCCAGTGGGATATATATTATACCCACACACATTTGGAACTCTCCTGGGGTACCCTCCCACATATTATTCCCTCATTTAGTGGATATTTTCACAAAAAAGTGAAATTTTCAAAAATCCAGAAAATTGGCTGAAAACGACTAAATATCAAGGACTCATTGGGCGAATCGCTCTGGAACTGAAATCGGAATGCTCACTGACATTTCCCCTTTCTGAAAGTCTGAAAAACGCCGGAAAAATGACTAAGTCCAAAAAAAATTTTTTTTCAACTTTTTTCAATTTTACCCCCGTGGGATATATATTCTACCCACACACATTTGGAACTCTCCTGGGGTACCCTCACACATATTATTCCCTCATTTAGTGGATATTTTCACAAAAAAGTGAAATTTTCAAAAATCCAGAAAATTGGCTGAAAACGACTAAATATCAAGGACTCATTGGGCGAATCGCTCTGGAACTGAAATCGGAATGCTCTCTCACATTTCCTCTATCTGAAAGTCTGATAAACGGCGGAAAAATGACTAAGACCAAAAAAAAAAATTTTTTCAACTTTTTTCAATTTTACCCCCGTGGGATATATATTCTACCCACACACATTTGGAACTCTCCTGGGGTACCCTCACACATATTATTCCCTCATTTAGTGGATATTTTCACAAAAAAGTGAAATTTTCAAAAATCCAGAAAATTGGCTGAAAACGACTAAATATCAAGGACTCATTGGGCGAATTACTCTGGAACTGAAATCGGAATGCTCACTGACATTTCCCCTATCTGAAAGTCTGATAAACGCCGGAAAAATGACTAAGTTCAAAAAAAATTTTTTTTCAACTTTTTTCAATTTTACCCCCGTGGGATATATATTCTACCCACACACATTTGGAACTCTCCTGGGGTACCCTCACACATATTATTCCCTCATTTAGTGGATATTTTCACAAAAAAGTGAAATTTTCAAAAATCCAGAAAATTGGCTGAAAACGACTAAATATCAAGGACTCATTGGGCGAATCGCTCTGGAACTGAAATCGGAATGCTCACTGACATTTCCCCTTTCTGAAAGTGTGAAAAACGCTGGAAAAATGACTAAGTCCAAAAAAAATTTTTTTTCAACTTTTTTCAATTTTACCCCCGTGGGATATATATTCTACCCACACACATTTGGAACTCTCCTGGGGTACCCTCACACATATTATTCCCTCATTTAGTGGATATTTTCACAAAAAAGTGAAATTTTCAAAAATCCAGAAAATTGGCTGAAAATGACTAAATATCAAGGACTCATTGGGCGAATCGCTCTGGAACTGAAATCGGAACGCTCACTGACATTTCCCCTATCTGAAAGTCTGATAAACGCCAGAAAAATGACTAAGTCCAAAAAAAAATTTTTTTCAACTTTTTTCAATTTTACCCCAGTGGGATATATATTCTACCCACACACATTTGGAACTCTCCTGGGGTACCCTCACACATATTATTCCCTCATTTAGTGGATATTTTCACAAAAAAGTGAAATTTTCAAAAATCCAGAAAATTGGCTGAAAACTACTAAATATCAAGGACTCATTGGGCGAATCGCTCTGGAACTGAAATCGGAATGCTCTCTCACATTTCCTCTATCTGAAAGTCTGATAAACGGCTGAAAAATGACTAAGACCAAAAAAAAAAATTTTTTCAACTTTTTTCAATTTTACCCCCGTGGGATATATATTCTACCCACACACATTTGGAACTCTCCTGGGGTACCCTCACACATATTATTCCCTCATTTAGTGGATATTTTCACAAAAAAGTGAAATTTTCAAAAATCCAGAAAATTGGCTGAAAACGACTAAATATCAAGGACTCATTGGGCGAATTACTCTGGAACTGAAATCGGAACGCTCACTGACATTTCCCCTATCTGAAAGTCTGATAAACGCCGGAAAAATGACTAAGTTCAAAAAAAATTTTTTTTCAACTTTTTTCAATTTTACCCCCGTGGGATATATATTCTACCCACACACATTTGGAACTCTCCTGGGGTACCCTCACACATATTATTCCCTCATTTAGTGGATATTTTCACAAAAAAGTGAAATTTTCAAAAATCCAAATTATTGGCTGAAAATGACTAAATATCAAGGACTTATTGGGCGAATCGCTCTGGAACTGAAATCGGAATGCTCACTGACATTTCCCCTATCTGAAAGTCTGTTAAACGCCAGAAAAATGACTAAGTCCAAAAAAAAATTTTTTTTCAACTTTTTTCAATTTTACCCCCGTGGGATATATATTCTACCCACACACATTTGGAACTCTCCTGGGTTACCCTCACACATATTATTCCCTCATTTAGTGGATATTTTCACAAAAAAGTGAAATTTTCAAAAATCCAGAAAATTGGCTGAAAATGACTAAATATCAAGGACTCATTGGGCGAATCAGTCTGGAACTGAAATCGGAACGCTCACTGACATTTCCCCTATCTGAAAGTCTGATAAACGCCAGAAAAATGACTAAGTCCAAAAAAAAATTTTTTTCAACTTTTTTCAATTTTACCCCAGTGGGATATATATTATACCCACACACATTTGGAACTCTCCTGGGGTACCCTCCCACATATTATTCCCTCATTTAGTGGATATTTTCACAAAAAAGTGAAATTTTCAAAAATCCAGAAAATTGGCTGAAAACGACTAAATATCAAGGACTCATTGGGCGAATCGCTCTGGAACTGAAATCGGAATGCTCTCTCACATTTACCCTATCTGAAAGTCTGATAAACGGCGGAAAAATGACTAAGTCCAAAAAAAAATTTTTTTTCAACTTTTTTCAATTTTACCCCCGTGGGATATATATTCTACCCACACACATTTGGAACTCTCCTGGGGTACCCTCACACATATTATTCCCTCATTTAGTGGATATTTTCACAAAAAAGTGAAATTTTCAAAAATCCAGAAAATTGGCTGAAAACGACTAAATATCAAGGACTCATTGGGCGAATCGCTCTGGAACTGAAATCGGAATGCTCACTGACATTTCCCCTTTCTGAAAGTCTGAAAAACGCCGGAAAAATGACTAAGTCCAAAAAAAAATTTTTTTCAACTTTTTTCAATTTTACCCCCGTGGGATATATATTCTACCCACACACATTTGGAACTCTCCTGGGGTACCCTCACACATATTATTCCCTCATTTAGTGGATATTTTCACAAAAAAGTGAAATTTTCAAAAATCCAGAAAATTGGCTGAAAACGACTAAATATCAAGGACTCATTGGGCGAATTACTCTGGAACTGAAATCGGAACGCTCACTGACATTTCCCCTATCTGAAAGTCTGATAAACGCCGGAAAAATGACTAAGTTCAAAAAAAATTTTTTTTCAACTTTTTTCAATTTTACCCCCGTGGGATATATATTCTACCCACACACATTTGGAACTCTCCTGGGGTACCCTCACACATATTATTCCCTCATTTAGTGGATATTTTCACAAAAAAGTGAAATTTTCAAAAATCCAGAAAATTGGCTGAAAACGACTAAATATCAAGGACTCATTGGGCGAATCGCTCTGGAACTGAAATCGGAATGCTCACTGACATTTCCCCTTTCTGAAAGTCTGAAAAACGCTGGAAAAATGACTAAGTCCAAAAAAAATTTTTTTTCAACTTTTTTCAATTTTACCCCCGTGGGATATATATTCTACCCACACACATTTGGAACTCTCCTGGGGTACCCTCACACATATTATTCCCTCATTTAGTGGATATTTTCACAAAAAAGTGAAATTTTCAAAAATCCAGAAAATTGGCTGAAAATGACTAAATATCAAGGACTCATTGGGCGAATCGCTCTGGAACTGAAATCGGAACGCTCACTGACATTTCCCCTATCTGAAAGTCTGATAAACGCCAGAAAAATGACTAAGTCCAAAAAAAAAATTTTTTCAACTTTTTTCAATTTTACCCCAGTGGGATATATATTATACCCACACACATTTGGAACTCTCCTGGGGTACCCTCCCACATATTATTCCCTCATTTAGTGGATATTTTCACAAAAAAGTGAAATTTTCAAAAATCCAGAAAATTGGCTGAAAACTACTAAATATCAAGGACTCATTGGGCGAATCGCTCTGGAACTGAAATCGGAATGCTCTCTCACATTTCCTCTATCTGAAAGTCTGATAAACGGCTGAAAAATGACTAAGACCAAAAAAAAAAATTTTTTCAACTTTTTTCAATTTTACCCCCGTGGGATATATATTCTACCCACACACATTTGGAACTCTCCTGGGGTACCCTCACACATATTATTCCCTCATTTAGTGGATATTTTCACAAAAAAGTGAAATTTTCAAAAATCCAGAAAATTGGCTGAAAACGACTAAATATCAAGGACTCATTGGGCGAATTACTCTGGAACTGAAATCGGAACGCTCACTGACATTTCCCCTATCTGAAAGTCTGATAAACGCCGGAAAAATGACTAAGTTCAAAAAAAATTTTTTTTCAACTTTTTTCAATTTTACCCCCGTGGGATATATATTCTACCCACACACATTTGGAACTCTCCTGGGGTACCCTCACACATATTATTCCCTCATTTAGTGGATATTTTCACAAAAAAGTGAAATTTTCAAAAATCCAAATTATTGGCTGAAAATGACTAAATATCAAGGACTTATTGGGCGAATCGCTCTGGAACTGAAATCGGAATGCTCACTGACATTTCCCCTATCTGAAAGTCTGTTAAACGCCAGAAAAATGACTAAGTCCAAAAAAAAATTTTTTTTCAACTTTTTTCAATTTTACCCCCGTGGGATATATATTCTACCCACACACATTTGGAACTCTCCTGGGTTACCCTCACACATATTATTCCCTCATTTAGTGGATATTTTCACAAAAAAGTGAAATTTTCAAAAATCCAGAAAATTGGCTGAAAATGACTAAATATCAAGGACTCATTGGGCGAATCAGTCTGGAACTGAAATCGGAACGCTCACTGACATTTCCCCTATCTGAAAGTCTGATAAACGCCAGAAAAATGACTAAGTCCAAAAAAAAATTTTTTTCAACTTTTTTCAATTTTACCCCAGTGGGATATATATTATACCCACACACATTTGGAACTCTCCTGGGGTACCCTCCCACATATTATTCCCTCATTTAGTGGATATTTTCACAAAAAAGTGAAATTTTCAAAAATCCAGAAAATTGGCTGAAAACGACTAAATATCAAGGACTCATTGGGCGAATCGCTCTGGAACTGAAATCGGAATGCTCTCTCACATTTACCCTATCTGAAAGTCTGATAAACGGCGGAAAAATGACTAAGTCCAAAAAAAAATTTTTTTTCAACTTTTTTCAATTTTACCCCCGTGGGATATATATTCTACCCACACACATTTGGAACTCTCCTGGGGTACCCTCACACATATTATTCCCTCATTTAGTGGATATTTTCACAAAAAAGTGAAATTTTCAAAAATCCAGAAAATTGGCTGAAAACGACTAAATATCAAGGACTCATTGGGCGAATCGCTCTGGAACTGAAATCGGAATGCTCACTGACATTTCCCCTTTCTGAAAGTCTGAAAAACGCCGGAAAAATGACTAAGTCCAAAAAAAAATTTTTTTCAACTTTTTTCAATTTTACCCCCGTGGGATATATATTCTACCCACACACATTTGGAACTCTCCTGGGGTACCCTCACACATATTATTCCCTCATTTAGTGGATATTTTCACAAAAAAGTGAAATTTTCAAAAATCCAGAAAATTGGCTGAAAACGACTAAATATCAAGGACTCATTGGGCGAATTACTCTGGAACTGAAATCGGAACGCTCACTGACATTTCCCCTATCTGAAAGTCTGATAAACGCCGGAAAAATGACTAAGTTCAAAAAAAATTTTTTTTCAACTTTTTTCAATTTTACCCCCGTGGGATATATATTCTACCCACACACATTTGGAACTCTCCTGGGGTACCCTCACACATATTATTCCCTCATTTAGTGGATATTTTCACAAAAAAGTGAAATTTTCAAAAATCCAGAAAATTGGCTGAAAACGACTAAATATCAAGGACTCATTGGGCGAATCGCTCTGGAACTGAAATCGGAATGCTCACTGACATTTCCCCTTTCTGAAAGTCTGAAAAACGCTGGAAAAATGACTAAGTCCAAAAAAAATTTTTTTTCAACTTTTTTCAATTTTACCCCCGTGGGATATATATTCTACCCACACACATTTGGAACTCTCCTGGGGTACCCTCACACATATTATTCCCTCATTTAGTGGATATTTTCACAAAAAAGTGAAATTTTCAAAAATCCAGAAAATTGGCTGAAAATGACTAAATATCAAGGACTCATTGGGCGAATCGCTCTGGAACTGAAATCGGAACGCTCACTGACATTTCCCCTATCTGAAAGTCTGATAAACGCCAGAAAAATGACTAAGTCCAAAAAAAAAATTTTTTCAACTTTTTTCAATTTTACCCCAGTGGGATATATATTATACCCACACACATTTGGAACTCTCCTGGGGTACCCTCCCACATATTATTCCCTCATTTAGTGGATATTTTCACAAAAAAGTGAAATTTTCAAAAATCCAGAAAATTGGCTGAAAACGACTAAATATCAAGGACTCATTGGGCGAATCGCTCTGGAACTGAAATCGGAATGCTCACTGACATTTCCCCTTTCTGAAAGTCTGAAAAACGCCGGAAAAATGACTAAGTCCAAAAAAAATTTTTTTTCAACTTTTTTCAATTTTACCCCCGTGGGATATATATTCTACCCACACACATTTGGAACTCTCCTGGGGTACCCTCACACATATTATTCCCTCATTTAGTGGATATTTTCACAAAAAAGTGAAATTTTCAAAAATCCAGAAAATTGGCTGAAAACGACTAAATATCAAGGACTCATTGGGCGAATCGCTCTGGAACTGAAATCGGAATGCTCTCTCACATTTCCTCTATCTGAAAGTCTGATAAACGGCGGAAAAATGACTAAGACCAAAAAAAAAAATTTTTTCAACTTTTTTCAATTTTACCCCCGTGGGATATATATTCTACCCACACACATTTGGAACTCTCCTGGGGTACCCTCACACATATTATTCCCTCATTTAGTGGATATTTTCACAAAAAAGTGAAATTCTCAAAAATCCAGAAAATTGGCTGAAAACGACTAAATATCAAGGACTCATTGGGCGAATTACTCTGGAACTGAAATCGGAACGCTCACTGACATTTCCCCTATCTGAAAGTCTGATAAACGCCGGAAAAATGACTAAGTTCAAAAAAAATTTTTTTTCAACTTTTTTCAATTTTACCCCCGTGGGATATATATTCTACCCACACACATTTGGAACTCTCCTGGGGTACCCTCACACATATTATTCCCTCATTTAGTGGATATTTTCACAAAAAAGTGAAATTTTCAAAAATCCAGAAAATTGGCTGAAAACGACTAAATATCAAGGACTCATTGGGCGAATCGCTCTGGAACTGAAATCGGAATGCTCACTGACATTTCCCCTTTCTGAAAGTGTGAAAAACGCTGGAAAAATGACTAAGTCCAAAAAAAATTTTTTTTCAACTTTTTTCAATTTTACCCCCGTGGGATATATATTCTACCCACACACATTTGGAACTCTCCTGGGGTACCCTCACACATATTATTCCCTCATTTAGTGGATATTTTCACAAAAAAGTGAAATTTTCAAAAATCCAGAAAATTGGCTGAAAATGACTAAATATCAAGGACTCATTGGGCGAATCGCTCTGGAACTGAAATCGGAACGCTCACTGACATTTCCCCTATCTGAAAGTCTGATAAACGCCAGAAAAATGACTAAGTCCAAAAAAAAATTTTTTTCAACTTTTTTCAATTTTACCCCAGTGGGATATATATTATACCCACACACATTTGGAACTCTCCTGGGGTACCCTCCCACATATTATTCCCTCATTTAGTGGATATTTTCACAAAAAAGTGAAATTTTCAAAAATCCAGAAAATTGGCTGAAAACGACTAAATATCAAGGACTCATTGGGCGAATCGCTCTGGAACTGAAATCGGAATGCTCACTGACATTTCCCCTTTCTGAAAGTCTGAAAAACGCCGGAAAAATGACTAAGTCCAAAAAAAATTTTTTTTCAACTTTTTTCAATTTTACCCCCGTGGGATATATATTCTACCCACACACATTTGGAACTCTCCTGGGGTACCCTCACACATATTATTCCCTCATTTAGTGGATATTTTCACAAAAAAGTGAAATTTTCAAAAATCCAGAAAATTGGCTGAAAACGACTAAATATCAAGGACTCATTGGGCGAATCGCTCTGGAACTGAAATCGGAATGCTCTCTCACATTTCCTCTATCTGAAAGTCTGATAAACGGCGGAAAAATGACTAAGACCAAAAAAAAAAATTTTTTCAACTTTTTTCAATTTTACCCCCGTGGGATATATATTCTACCCACACACATTTGGAACTCTCCTGGGGTACCCTCACACATATTATTCCCTCATTTAGTGGATATTTTCACAAAAAAGTGAAATTTTCAAAAATCCAGAAAATTGGCTGAAAACGACTAAATATCAAGGACTCATTGGGCGAATTACTCTGGAACTGAAATCGGAACGCTCACTGACATTTCCCCTATCTGAAAGTCTGATAAACGCCGGAAAAATGACTAAGTTCAAAAAAAAATTTTTTTCAACTTTTTTCAATTTTACCCCCGTGGGATATATATTCTACCCACACACATTTGGAACTCTCCTGGGGTACCCTCACACATATTATTCCCTCATTTAGTGGATATTTTCACAAAAAAGTGAAATTTTCAAAAATCCAGAAAATTGGCTGAAAACGACTAAATATCAAGGACTCATTGGGCGAATCGCTCTGGAACTGAAATCGGAATGCTCACTGACATTTCCCCTTTCTGAAAGTGTGAAAAACGCTGGAAAAATGACTAAGTCCAAAAAAAATTTTTTTTCAACTTTTTTCAATTTTACCCCCGTGGGATATATATTCTACCCACACACATTTGGAACTCTCCTGGGGTACCCTCACACATATTATTCCCTCATTTAGTGGATATTTTCACAAAAAAGTGAAATTTTCAAAAATCCAGAAAATTGGCTGAAAATGACTAAATATCAAGGACTCATTGGGCGAATCGCTCTGGAACTGAAATCGGAACGCTCACTGACATTTCCCCTATCTGAAAGTCTGATAAACGCCAGAAAAATGACTAAGTCCAAAAAAAAATTTTTTTCAACTTTTTTCAATTTTACCCCAGTGGGATATATATTATACCCACACACATTTGGAACTCTCCTGGGGTACCCTCCCACATATTATTCCCTCATTTAGTGGATATTTTCACAAAAAAGTGAAATTTTCAAAAATCCAGAAAATTGGCTGAAAACGACTAAATATCAAGGACTCATTGGGCGAATCGCTCTGGAACTGAAATCGGAATGCTCTCTCACATTTCCTCTATCTGAAAGTCTGATAAACGGCGGAAAAATGACTAAGACCAAAAAAAAAAATTTTTTCAACTTTTTTCAATTTTACCCCCGTGGGATATATATTCTACCCACACACATTTGGAACTCTCCTGGGGTACCCTCACACATATTATTCCTTCATTTAGTGGATATTTTCACAAAAAAGTGAAATTTTCAAAAATCCAGAAAATTGGCTGAAAACGACTAAATATCAAGGACTCATTGGGCGAATTACTCTGGAACTGAAATCGGAACGCTCACTGACATTTCCCCTATCTGAAAGTCTGATAAACGCCGGAAAAATGACTAAGTTCAAAAAAAATTTTTTTTCAACTTTTTTCAATTTTACCCCCGTGGGATATATATTCTACCCACACACATTTGGAACTCTCCTGGGGTACCCTCACACATATTATTCCCTCATTTAGTGGATATTTTCACAAAAAAGTGAAATTTTCAAAAATCCAGAAAATTGGCTGAAAACGACTAAATATCAAGGACTCATTGGGCGAATCGCTCTGGAACTGAAATCGGAATGCTCACTGACATTTCCCCTTTCTGAAAGTGTGAAAAACGCTGGAAAAATGACTAAGTCCAAAAAAAATTTTTTTTCAACTTTTTTCAATTTTACCCCCGTGGGATATATATTCTACCCACACACATTTGGAACTCTCCTGGGGTACCCTCACACATATTATTCCCTCATTTAGTGGATATTTTCACAAAAAAGTGAAATTTTCAAAAATCCAGAAAATTGGCTGAAAACGACTAAATATCAAGGACTCATTGGGCGAATCGCTCTGGAACTGAAATCGGAATGCTCACTGACATTTCCCCTTTCTGAAAGTCTGAAAAACGCCGGAAAAATGACTAAGTCCAAAAAAAATTTTTTTTCAACTTTTTTCAATTTTACCCCCGTGGGATATATATTCTACCCACACACATTTGGAACTCTCCTGGGGTACCCTCACACATATTATTCCCTCATTTAGTGGATATTTTCACAAAAAAGTGAAATTTTCAAAAATCCAGAAAATTGGCTGAAAACGACTAAATATCAAGGACTCATTGGGCGAATCGCTCTGGAACTGAAATCGGAATGCTCTCTCACATTTCCTCTATCTGAAAGTCTGATAAACGGCGGAAAAATGACTAAGACCAAAAAAAAAAATTTTTTCAACTTTTTTCAATTTTACCCCCGTGGGATATATATTCTACCCACACACATTTGGAACTCTCCTGGGGTACCCTCACACATATTATTCCCTCATTTAGTGGATATTTTCACAAAAAAGTGAAATTTTCAAAAATCCAGAAAATTGGCTGAAAACGACTAAATATCAAGGACTCATTGGGCGAATTACTCTGGAACTGAAATCGGAACGCTCACTGACATTTCCCCTATCTGAAAGTCTGATAAACGCCGGAAAAATGACTAAGTTCAAAAAAAATTTTTTTTCAACTTTTTTCAATTTTACCCCCGTGGGATATATATTCTACCCACACACATTTGGAACTCTCCTGGGGTACCCTCACACATATTATTCCCTCATTTAGTGGATATTTTCACAAAAAAGTGAAATTTTCAAAAATCCAGAAAATTGGCTGAAAACGACTAAATATCAAGGACTCATTGGGCGAATCGCTCTGGAACTGAAATCGGAATGCTCACTGACATTTCCCCTTTCTGAAAGTGTGAAAAACGCTGGAAAAATGACTAAGTCCAAAAAAAATTTTTTTTCAACTTTTTTCAATTTTACCCCCGTGGGATATATATTCTACCCACACACATTTGGAACTCTCCTGGGGTACCCTCACACATATTATTCCCTCATTTAGTGGATATTTTCACAAAAAAGTGAAATTTTCAAAAATCCAGAAAATTGGCTGAAAATGACTAAATATCAAGGACTCATTGGGCGAATCGCTCTGGAACTGAAATCGGAACGCTCACTGACATTTCCCCTATCTGAAAGTCTGATAAACGCCAGAAAAATGACTAAGTCCAAAAAAAAATTTTTTTCAACTTTTTTCAATTTTACCCCAGTGGGATATATATTATACCCACACACATTTGGAACTCTCCTGGGGTACCCTCCCACATATTATTCCCTCATTTAGTGGATATTTTCACAAAAAAGTGAAATTTTCAAAAATCCAGAAAATTGGCTGAAAACGACTAAATATCAAGGACTCATTGGGCGAATCGCTCTGGAACTGAAATCGGAATGCTCACTGACATTTCCCCTTTCTGAAAGTCTGAAAAACGCCGGAAAAATGACTAAGTCCAAAAAAAATTTTTTTTCAACTTTTTTCAATTTTACCCCCGTGGGATATATATTCTACCCACACACATTTGGAACTCTCCTGGGGTACCCTCACACATATTATTCCCTCATTTAGTGGATATTTTCACAAAAAAGTGAAATTTTCAAAAATCCAGAAAATTGGCTGAAAACGACTAAATATCAAGGACTCATTGGGCGAATCGCTCTGGAACTGAAATCGGAATGCTCTCTCACATTTCCTCTATCTGAAAGTCTGATAAACGGCGGAAAAATGACTAAGACCAAAAAAAAAAATTTTTTCAACTTTTTTCAATTTTACCCCCGTGGGATATATATTCTACCCACACACATTTGGAACTCTCCTGGGGTACCCTCACACATATTATTCCCTCATTTAGTGGATATTTTCACAAAAAAGTGAAATTTTCAAAAATCCAGAAAATTGGCTGAAAACGACTAAATATCAAGGACTCATTGGGCGAATTACTCTGGAACTGAAATCGGAACGCTCACTGACATTTCCCCTATCTGAAAGTCTGATAAACGCCGGAAAAATGACTAAGTTCAAAAAAAATTTTTTTTCAACTTTTTTCAATTTTACCCCCGTGGGATATATATTCTACCCACACACATTTGGAACTCTCCTGGGGTACCCTCACACATATTATTCCCTCATTTAGTGGATATTTTCACAAAAAAGTGAAATTTTCAAAAATCCAGAAAATTGGCTGAAAACGACTAAATATCAAGGACTCATTGGGCGAATCGCTCTGGAACTGAAATCGGAATGCTCACTGACATTTCCCCTTTCTGAAAGTGTGAAAAACGCTGGAAAAATGACTAAGTCCAAAAAAAATTTTTTTTCAACTTTTTTCAATTTTACCCCCGTGGGATATATATTCTACCCACACACATTTGGAACTCTCCTGGGGTACCCTCACACATATTATTCCCTCATTTAGTGGATATTTTCACAAAAAAGTGAAATTTTCAAAAATCCAGAAAATTGGCTGAAAATGACTAAATATCAAGGACTCATTGGGCGAATCGCTCTGGAACTGAAATCGGAACGCTCACTGACATTTCCCCTATCTGAAAGTCTGATAAACGCCAGAAAAATGACTAAGTCCAAAAAAAAATTTTTTTCAACTTTTTTCAATTTTACCCCAGTGGGATATATATTATACCCACACACATTTGGAACTCTCCTGGGGTACCCTCCCACATATTATTCCCTCATTTAGTGGATATTTTCACAAAAAAGTGAAATTTTCAAAAATCCAGAAAATTGGCTGAAAACGACTAAATATCAAGGACTCATTGGGCGAATCGCTCTGGAACTGAAATCGGAATGCTCTCTCACATTTCCTCTATCTGAAAGTCTGATAAACGGCGGAAAAATGACTAAGACCAAAAAAAAAAATTTTTTCAACTTTTTTCAATTTTACCCCCGTGGGATATATATTCTACCCACACACATTTGGAACTCTCCTGGGGTACCCTCACACATATTATTCCCTCATTTAGTGGATATTTTCACAAAAAAGTGAAATTTTCAAAAATCCAGAAAATTGGCTGAAAACGACTAAATATCAAGGACTCATTGGGCGAATTACTCTGGAACTGAAATCGGAACGCTCACTGACATTTCCCCTATCTGAAAGTCTGATAAACGCCGGAAAAATGACTAAGTTCAAAAAAAATTTTTTTTCAACTTTTTTCAATTTTACCCCCGTGGGATATATATTCTACCCACACACATTTGGAACTCTCCTGGGGTACCCTCACACATATTATTCCCTCATTTAGTGGATATTTTCACAAAAAAGTGAAATTTTCAAAAATCCAGAAAATTGGCTGAAAACGACTAAATATCAAGGACTCATTGGGCGAATCGCTCTGGAACTGAAATCGGAATGCTCACTGACATTTCCCCTTTCTGAAAGTGTGAAAAACGCTGGAAAAATGACTAAGTCCAAAAAAAATTTTTTTTCAACTTTTTTCAATTTTACCCCCGTGGGATATATATTCTACCCACACACATTTGGAACTCTCCTGGGGTACCCTCACACATATTATTCCCTCATTTAGTGGATATTTTCACAAAAAAGTGAAATTTTCAAAAATCCAGAAAATTGGCTGAAAATGACTAAATATCAAGGACTCATTGGGCGAATCGCTCTGGAACTGAAATCGGAACGCTCACTGACATTTCCCCTATCTGAAAGTCTGATAAACGCCAGAAAAATGACTAAGTCCAAAAAAAAATTTTTTTCAACTTTTTTCAATTTTACCCCAGTGGGATATATATTATACCCACACACATTTGGAACTCTCCTGGGGTACCCTCCCACATATTATTCCCTCATTTAGTGGATATTTTCACAAAAAAGTGAAATTTTCAAAAATCCAGAAAATTGGCTGAAAACGACTAAATATCAAGGACTCATTGGGCGAATCGCTCTGGAACTGAAATCGGAATGCTCACTGACATTTCCCCTTTCTGAAAGTCTGAAAAACGCCGGAAAAATGACTAAGTCCAAAAAAAATTTTTTTTCAACTTTTTTCAATTTTACCCCCGTGGGATATATATTCTACCCACACACATTTGGAACTCTCCTGGGGTACCCTCACACATATTATTCCCTCATTTAGTGGATATTTTCACAAAAAAGTGAAATTTTCAAAAATCCAGAAAATTGGCTGAAAACTACTAAATATCAAGGACTCATTGGGCGAATCGCTCTGGAACTGAAATCGGAATGCTCTCTCACATTTCCTCTATCTGAAAGTCTGATAAACGGCGGAAAAATGACTAAGACCAAAAAAAAAAATTTTTTCAACTTTTTTCAATTTTACCCCCGTGGGATATATATTCTACCCACACACATTTGGAACTCTCCTGGGGTACCCTCACACATATTATTCCCTCATTTAGTGGATATTTTCACAAAAAAGTGAAATTTTCAAAAATCCAGAAAATTGGCTGAAAACGACTAAATATCAAGGACTCATTGGGCGAATTACTCTGGAACTGAAATCGGAACGCTCACTGACATTTCCCCTATCTGAAAGTCTGATAAACGCCGGAAAAATGACTAAGTTCAAAAAAAATTTTTTTTCAACTTTTTTCAATTTTACCCCCGTGGGATATATATTCTACCCACACACATTTGGAACTCTCCTGGGGTACCCTCACACATATTATTCCCTCATTTAGTGGATATTTTCACAAAAAAGTGAAATTTTCAAAAATCCAAATTATTGGCTGAAAATGACTAAATATCAAGGACTTATTGGGCGAATCGCTCTGGAACTGAAATCGGAATGCTCACTGACATTTCCCCTATCTGAAAGTCTGTTAAACGCCAGAAAAATGACTAAGTCCAAAAAAAAATTTTTTTTCAACTTTTTTCAATTTTACCCCCGTGGGATATATATTCTACCCACACACATTTGGAACTCTCCTGGGGTACCCTCACACATATTATTCCCTCATTTAGTGGATATTTTCACAAAAAAGTGAAATTTTCAAAAATCCAGAAAATTGGCTGAAAACGACTAAATATCAAGGACTCATTGGGCGAATCGCTCTGGAACTGAAATCGGAATGCTCACTGACATTTCCCCTTTCTGAAAGTCTGAAAAACGCTGGAAAAATGACTAAGTCCAAAAAAAATTTTTTTTCAACTTTTTTCAATTTTACCCCCGTGGGATATATATTCTACCCATACACATTTGGAACTCTCCTGGGGTACCCTCACACATATTATTCCCTCATTTAGTGGATATTTTCACAAAAAAGTGAAATTTTCAAAAATCCAGAAAATTGGCTGAAAATGACTAAATATCAAGGACTCATTGGGCGAATCGCTCTGGAACTGAAATCGGAACGCTCACTGACATTTCCCCTATCTGAAAGTCTGATAAATGCCAGAAAAATGACTAAGTCCAAAAAAAAATTTTTTTCAACTTTTTTCAATTTTACCCCAGTGGGATATATATTATACCCACACACATTTGGAACTCTCCTGGGGTACCCTCCCACATATTATTCCCTCATTTAGTGGATATTTTCACAAAAAAGTGAAATTTTCAAAAATCCAGAAAATTGGCTGAAAACGACTAAATATCAAGGACTCATTGGGCGAATCGCTCTGGAACTGAAATCGGAATGCTCACTGACATTTCCCCTTTCTGAAAGTCTGAAAAACGCCGGAAAAATGACTAAGTCCAAAAAAAATTTTTTTTCAACTTTTTTCAATTTTACCCCCGTGGGATATATATTCTACCCACACACATTTGGAACTCTCCTGGGGTACCCTCACACATATTATTCCCTCATTTAGTGGATATTTTCACAAAAAAGTGAAATTTTCAAAAATCCAGAAAATTGGCTGAAAACTACTAAATATCAAGGACTCATTGGGCGAATCGCTCTGGAACTGAAATCGGAATGCTCTCTCACATTTCCTCTATCTGAAAGTCTGATAAACGGCGGAAAAATGACTAAGACCAAAAAAAAAAATTTTTTCAACTTTTTTCAATTTTACCCCCGTGGGATATATATTCTACCCACACACATTTGGAACTCTCCTGGGGTACCCTCACACATATTATTCCCTCATTTAGTGGATATTTTCACAAAAAAGTGAAATTTTCAAAAATCCAGAAAATTGGCTGAAAACGACTAAATATCAAGGACTCATTGGGCGAATTACTCTGGAACTGAAATCGGAACGCTCACTGACATTTCCCCTATCTGAAAGTCTGATAAACGCCGGAAAAATGACTAAGTTCAAAAAAAATTTTTTTTCAACTTTTTTCAATTTTACCCCCGTGGGATATATATTCTACCCACACACATTTGGAACTCTCCTGGGGTACCCTCACACATATTATTCCCTCATTTAGTGGATATTTTCACAAAAAAGTGAAATTTTCAAAAATCCAAATTATTGGCTGAAAATGACTAAATATCAAGGACTTATTGGGCGAATCGCTCTGGAACTGAAATCGGAATGCTCACTGACATTTCCCCTATCTGAAAGTCTGTTAAACGCCAGAAAAATGACTAAGTCCAAAAAAAAATTTTTTTTCAACTTTTTTCAATTTTACCCCCGTGGGATATATATTCTACCCACACACATTTGGAACTCTCCTGGGTTACCCTCACACATATTATTCCCTCATTTAGTGGATATTTTCACAAAAAAGTGAAATTTTCAAAAATCCAGAAAATTGGCTGAAAATGACTAAATATCAAGGACTCATTGGGCGAATCAGTCTGGAACTGAAATCGGAACGCTCACTGACATTTCCCCTATCTGAAAGTCTGATAAACGCCAGAAAAATGACTAAGTCCAAAAAAAAATTTTTTTCAACTTTTTTCAATTTTACCCCAGTGGGATATATATTATACCCACACACATTTGGAACTCTCCTGGGGTACCCTCCCACATATTATTCCCTCATTTAGTGGATATTTTCACAAAAAAGTGAAATTTTCAAAAATCCAGAAAATTGGCTGAAAACGACTAAATATCAAGGACTCATTGGGCGAATCGCTCTGGAACTGAAATCGGAATGCTCTCTCACATTTACCCTATCTGAAAGTCTGATAAACGGCGGAAAAATGACTAAGTCCAAAAAAAAATTTTTTTTCAACTTTTTTCAATTTTACCCCCGTGGGATATATATTCTACCCACACACATTTGGAACTCTCCTGGGGTACCCTCACACATATTATTCCCTCATTTAGTGGATATTTTCACAAAAAAGTGAAATTTTCAAAAATCCAGAAAATTGGCTGAAAACGACTAAATATCAAGGACTCATTGGGCGAATCGCTCTGGAACTGAAATCGGAATGCTCACTGACATTTCCCCTTTCTGAAAGTCTGAAAAACGCCGGAAAAATGACTAAGTCCAAAAAAAATTTTTTTTCAACTTTTTTCAATTTTACCCCCGTGGGATATATATTCTACCCACACACATTTGGAACTCTCCTGGGGTACCCTCACACATATTATTCCCTCATTTAGTGGATATTTTCACAAAAAAGTGAAATTTTCAAAAATCCAGAAAATTGGCTGAAAACGACTAAATATCAAGGACTCATTGGGCGAATCGCTCTGGAACTGAAATCGGAACGCTCACTGACATTTCCCCTTTCTGAAAGTCTGAAAAACGCCGGAAAAATGACTAAGTCCCAAAAAAAATTTTTTTCAACTTTTTTCAATTTTACCCCCGTGGGATATATATTCTACCCACACACATTTGGAACTCTCCTGGGGTACCCTCACACATATTATTCCCTCGTTTAGTGGATATTTTCACAAAAAAGTGAAATTTTCAAAAATCCAGAAAATTGGCTGAAAATGACTAAATATCAAGGACTCATTGGGCGAATCGCTCTGGAACTGAAATCGGAATGCTCTCTCACATTTCCCCTATCTGAAAGTCTGATAAACGGCGGAAAAATGACTAAGTCCAAAAAAAAAAATTTTTTCAACTTTTTTCAATTTTACCCCCGTGGGATATATATTCTACCCACACACATTTGGAACCCTCCTGGGGTACCCTCACACATATTATTCCCTCATTTAGTGGAAATTTTCACAAAAAAGTGAAATTTTCAAAAATCCAGAAATTTGGCTGAAAACGACTAAATATCAAGGACTCATTGGGCGAATTACTCTGGAACTGAAATCGGAACGCTCACTGACATTTCCCCTATCTGAAAGTCTGATAAACGGAGGAAAAATGACTAAGTCCAAAAAAAAATTTTTTTCAACTTTTTTCAATTTTACCCCCGTGGGATATATATTCTACCCACACACATTTGGAACTCTCCTGGGGTACCCTCACACATATTATTCCCTCATTTAGTGGATATTTTCACAAAAAAGTGAAATTTTCAAAAATCCAAATTATTGGCTGAAAATGACTAAATATCAAGGACTTATTGGGCGAATCGCTCTGGAACTGAAATCGGAATGCTCACTGACATTTCCCCTATCTGAAAGTCTGATAAACGCCAGAAAAATTACTAAGTCCAAAAAAAAATTTTTTTCAACTTTTTTCAATTTTACCCCAGTGGGATATATATTATACCCACACACATTTGGAACTCTCCTGGGGTACCCTCCCACATATTATTCCCTCATTTAGTGGATATTTTCACAAAAAAGTGAAATTTTCAAAAATCCAGAAAATTGGCTGAAAACGACTAAATATCAAGGACTCATTGGGCGAATCGCTCTGGAACTGAAATCGGAATGCTCTCTCACATTTCCCCTATCTGAAAGTCTGATAAACGGCGGAAAAATGACTAAGTCCAAAAAAAAATTTTTTTTAAACTTTTTTCAATTTTACCCCCGTGGGATATATATTCTACCCACACACATTTGGAACTCTCCTGGGGTACCCTCACACATATTATTCCCTCATTTAGTGGATATTTTCACAAAAAAGTGAAATTTTCAAAAATCCAGAAAATTGGCTGAACACGACTAAATATCAAGGACTCATTGGGCGAATCGCTCTGGAACTGAAATCGGAATGCTCACTGACATTTCCCCTTTCTGAAAGTCTGAAAAACGCCGGAAAAATGACTAAGTCCAAAAAAAATTTTTTTTAAACTTTTTTCAATTTTACCCCCGTGGGATATATATTCTACCCACACACATTTGGAACTCTCCTGGGGTACCCTCACACATATTATTCCCTCATTTAGTGGATATTTTCACAAAAAAGTGAAATTTTCAAAAATCCAGAAAATTGGCTGAAAACGACTAAATATCAAGGACTCATTGGGCGAATCACTCTGGAACTGAAATCGGAACGCTCACTGACATTTCCCCTTTCTGAAAGTCTGAAAAACGCCGGAAAAATGACTAAGTCGCAAAAAAATTTTTTTTCAACTTTTTTCAATTTTACCCCCGTGGGATATATATTCTACCCACACACATTTGGAACTCTCCTGGGGTACCCTCACACATATTATTCCCTCGTTTAGTGGATATTTTCACAAAAAAGTGAAATTTTCAAAAATCCAGAAAATTGGCTGAAAATGACTAAATATCAAGGACTCATTGGGCGAATCGCTCTGGAACTGAAATCGGAACGCTCACTGACATTTCCCCTATCTGAAAGTCTGATAAACGCCAGAAAAATGACTAAGTCCAAAAAAAAATTTTTTTCAACTTTTTTCAATTTTACCCCAGTGGGATATATATTATACCCACACACATTTGGAACTCTCCTGGGGTACCCTCCCACATATTATTCCCTCATTTAGTGGATATTTTCACAAAAAAGTGACATTTTCAAAAATCCAGAAAATTGGCTGAAAACGACTAAATATCAAGGACTCATTGGGCGAATCGCTCTGGAACTGAAATCGGAATGCTCTCTCACATTTACCCTATCTGAAAGTCTGATAAACGGCGGAAAAATGACTAAGTCCAAAAAAAAATTTTTTTTCAACTTTTTTCAATTTTACCCCCGTGGGATATATATTCTACCCACACACATTTGGAACTCTCCTGGGGTACCCTCACACATATTATTCCCTCATTTAGTGGATATTTTCACAAAAAAGTGAAATTTTCAAAAATCCAGAAAATTGGCTGAAAACGACTAAATATCAAGGACTCATTGGGCGAATCGCTCTGGAACTGAAATCGGAATGCTCACTGACATTTCCCCTTTCTGAAAGTCTGAAAAACGCCGGAAAAATGACTAAGTCCAAAAAAAATTTTTTTTCAACTTTTTTCAATTTTACCCCCGTGGGATATATATTCTACCCACACACATTTGGAACTCTCCTGGGGTACCCTCACACATATTATTCCCTCATTTAGTGGATATTTTCACAAAAAAGTGAAATTTTCAAAAATCCAGAAAATTGGCTGAAAACGACTAAATATCAAGGACTCATTGGGCGAATCGCTCTGGAACTGAAATCGGAACGCTCACTGACATTTCCCCTTTCTGAAAGTCTGAAAAACGCCGGAAAAATGACTAAGTCCCAAAAAAAATTTTTTTCAACTTTTTTCAATTTTACCCCCGTGGGATATATATTCTACCCACACACATTTGGAACTCTCCTGGGGTACCCTCACACATATTATTCCCTCGTTTAGTGGATATTTTCACAAAAAAGTGAAATTTTCAAAAATCCAGAAAATTGGCTGAAAACGACTAAATATCAAGGACTCATTGGGCGAATCGCTCTGGAACTGAAATCGGAATGCTCTCTCACATTTCCCCTATCTGAAAGTCTGATAAACGGCGGAAAAATGACTAAGTCCAAAAAAAAAAATTTTTTCAACTTTTTTCAATTTTACCCCCGTGGGATAAATATTCTACCCACACACATTTGGAACTCTCCTGGGGTACCCTCACACATATTATTCCCTCATTTAGTGGAAATTTTCACAAAAAAGTGAAATTTTCAAAAATCCAGAAATTTGGCTGAAAACGACTAAATATCAAGGACTCATTGGGCGAATTACTCTGGAACTGAAATCGGAACGCTCACTGACATTTCCCCTATCTGAAAGTCTGATAAACGGAGGAAAAATGACTAAGTCCAAAAAAAAATTTTTTTCAACTTTTTTCAATTTTACCCCCGTGGGATATATATTCTACCCACACACATTTGGAACTCTCCTGGGGTACCCTCACACATATTATTCCCTCATTTAGTGGATATTTTCACAAAAAAGTGAAATTTTCAAAAATCCAAATTATTGGCTGAAAATGACTAAATATCAAGGACTTATTGGGCGAATCGCTCTGGAACTGAAATCGGAATGCTCACTGACATTTCCCCTATCTGAAAGTCTGATAAACGCCAGAAAAATTACTAAGTCCAAAAAAAAATTTTTTTCAACTTTTTTCAATTTTACCCCAGTGGGATATATATTATACCCACACACATTTGGAACTCTCCTGGGGTACCCTCCCACATATTATTCCCTCATTTAGTGGATATTTTCACAAAAAAGTGAAATTTTCAAAAATCCAGAAAATTGGCTGAAAACGACTAAATATCAAGGACTCATTGGGCGAATCGCTCTGGAACTGAAATCGGAATGCTCTCTCACATTTCCCCTATCTGAAAGTCTGATAAACGGCGGAAAAATGACTAAGTCCAAAAAAAAATTTTTTTTAAACTTTTTTCAATTTTACCCCCGTGGGATATATATTCTACCCACACACATTTGGAACTCTCCTGGGGTACCCTCACACATATTATTCCCTCATTTAGTGGATATTTTCACAAAAAAGTGAAATTTTCAAAAATCCAGAAAATTGGCTGAACACGACTAAATATCAAGGACTCATTGGGCGAATCGCTCTGGAACTGAAATCGGAATGCTCACTGACATTTCCCCTTTCTGAAAGTCTGAAAAACGCCGGAAAAATGACTAAGTCCAAAAAAAATTTTTTTTAAACTTTTTTCAATTTTACCCCCGTGGGATATATATTCTACCCACACACATTTGGAACTCTCCTGGGGTACCCTCACACATATTATTCCCTCATTTAGTGGATATTTTCACAAAAAAGTGAAATTTTCAAAAATCCAGAAAATTGGCTGAAAACGACTAAATATCAAGGACTCATTGGGCGAATCGCTCTGGAACTGAAATCGGAACGCTCACTGACATTTCCCCTTTCTGAAAGTCTGAAAAACGCCGGAAAAATGACTAAGTCGCAAAAAAATTTTTTTTCAACTTTTTTCAATTTTACCCCCGTGGGATATATATTCTACCCACACACATTTGGAACTCTCCTGGGGTACCCTCACACATATTATTCCCTCATTTAGTGGATATTTTCACAAAAAAGTGAAATTTTCAAAAATCCAGAAAATTGGCTGAAAATGACTAAATATCAAGGACTCATTGGGCGAATCGCTCTGGAACTGAAATCGGAACGCTCACTGACATTTCCCCTATCTGAAAGTCTGATAAACGCCAGAAAAATTACTAAGTCCAAAAAAAAATTTTTTTCAACTTTTTTCAATTTTACCCCAGTGGGATATATATTATACCCACACACATTTGGAACTCTCCTGGGGTACCCTCCCACATATTATTCCCTCATTTAGTGGATATTTTCACAAAAAAGTGAAATTTTCAAAAATATAGAAAATTGGCTGAAAACGACTAAATATCAAGGACTCATTGGGCGAATCGCTCTGGAACTGAAATCGGAATGCTCACTGACATTTCCCCTTTCTGAAAGTCTGAAAAACGCCGGAAAAATGACTAAGTCCAAAAAAAATTTTTTTTCAACTTTTTTCAATTTTACCCCCGTGGGATATATATTCTACCCACACACATTTGGAACTCTCCTGGGGTACCCTCACACATATTATTCCCTCATTTAGTGGATATTTTCACAAAAAAGTGAAATTTTCAAAAATCCAGAAAATTGGCTGAAAACGACTAAATATCAAGGACTCATTGGGCGAATCGCTCTGGAACTGAAATCGGAACGCTCACTGACATTTCCCCTTTCTGAAAGTCTGAAAAACGCCGGAAAAATGAGTAAGTCCCAAAAAAATTTTTTTTCAACTTTTTTCAATTTTACCCCCGTGGGATATATATTCTACCCACACACATTTGGAACTCTCCTGGGGTACCCTCACACATATTATTCCCTCGTTTAGTGGATATTTTCACAAAAAAGTGAAATTTTCAAAAATCCAGAAAATTGGCTGAAAATGACTAAATATCAAGGACTCATTGGGCGAATCGCTCTGGAACTGAAATCGGAACGCTCACTGACATTTCCCCTATCTGAAAGTCTGATAAACGCCAGAAAAATGACTAAGTCCAAAAAAAAAATTTTTTCAACTTTTTTCAATTTTACCCCAGTGGGATATATATTATACCCACACACATTTGGAACTCTCCTGGGGTACCCTCCCACATATTATTCCCTCATTTAGTGGATATTTTCACAAAAAAGTGAAATTTTCAAAAATCCAGAAAATTGGCTGAAAACGACTAAATATCAAGGACTCATTGGGCGAATCGCTCTGGAACTGAAATCGGAATGCTCTCTCACATTTCCCCTATCTGAAAGTCTGATAAACGGCGGAAAAATGACTAAGTCCAAAAAAAAATTTTTTTTCAACATTTTTCAATTTTACCCCCGTGGGATATATATTCTACCCACACACATTTGGAACTCTCCTGGGGTACCCTCACACATATTATTCCCTCGTTTAGTGGATATTTTCACAAAAAAGTGAAATTTTCAAAAATCCAGAAAATTGGCTGAAAACGACTAAATATCAAGGACTCATTGGGCGAATCGCTCTGGAACTGAAATCGGAATGCTCTCTCACATTTCCCCTATCTGAAAGTCTGATAAACGGCGGAAAAATGACTAAGTCCAAAAAAAAAATTTTTTTCAACTTTTTTCAATTTTACCCCCGTGGGATATATATTCTACCCACACACATTTGGAACTCTCCTGGGGTACCCTCACACATATTATTCCCTCATTTAGTGGATATTTTCACAAAAAAGTGAAATTTTCAAAAATCCAGAAATTTGGCTGAAAACGACTAAATATCAAGGACTCATTGGGCGAATTACTCTGGAACTGAAATCGGAACGCTCACTGACATTTCCCCTATCTGAAAGTCTGATAAACGGAGGAAAAATGACTAAGTCCAAAAAAAAATTTTTTTCAACTTTTTTCAATTTTACCCCCGTGGGATATATATTCTACCCACACACATTTGGAACTCTCCTGGGGTACCCTCCCACATATTATTCCCTCATTTAGTGGATATTTTCACAAAAAAGTGAAATTTTCAAAAATCCAAATTATTGGCTGAAAATGACTAAATTTCAAGGACTTATTGGGCGAATCGCTCTGGAACTGAAATAGGAATGCTCACTGACATTTCCCCTATCTGAAAGTCTGATAAACGCCAGAAAAATGACTAAGTCCAAAAAAAAATTTTTTTCAACTTTTTTCAATTTTACCCCAGTGGGATATATATTATACCCACACACATTTGGAACTCTCCTGGGGTACCCTCCCACATATTATTCCCTCATTTAGTGGATATTTTCACAAAAAAGTGAAATTTTCAAAAATCCAAATTATTGGCTGAAAATGACTAAATATCAAGGACTTATTGGGCGAATCGCTCTGGAACTGAACTCGGAATGCTCACTGACATTTCCCCTATCTCAGGGTTCCCCAACTCCAGTCCTCAAGGCCCACCAACAGGTCATGTTTTCAGGATTTCCTTAGTATTGCACAGGTGATGGAATTATTGCCTGTGCAGGTGATGCAATTATCACCTGTGTAATACTAAGGAAATCCTGAAAACATGACCTGTTGGTGGGCCTTGAGGACTGGAGTTGGGGAACCCTGCCCTATCTGAATGTCTGATAAACGGAGGAAAAATGACTAAGTCCAAAAAAAAAATTTTTTCAACTTTTTTCAATTTTACCCCGTGGGATATATATTTTACCCACACACATTTGGAACTCTCCTGGCGTACCCTCACACATATTATTCCCTCATTTAGTGGATATTTTCACAAAAAAGTGAAATTTTCAAAAATCCAGAAAATTGGCTGAAAACGACTAAATATCAAGGACTCATTGGGCGAATCGCTCTGGAACTGAAATCGGAATGCTCTCTCACATTTCCTCTATCTGAAAGTCTGATAAACGGCGGAAAAATGACTAAGACCAAAAAAAAAAATTTTTTCAACTTTTTTCAATTTTACCCCCGTGGGATATATATTCTACCCACACACATTTGGAACTCTCCTGGGGTACCCTCACACATATTATTCCCTCATTTAGTGGATATTTTCACAAAAAAGTGAAATTTTCAAAAATCCAGAAAATTGGCTGAAAACGACTAAATATCAAGGACTCATTGGGCGAATCGCTCTGGAACTGAAATCGGAACGCTCACTGACATTTCCCCTTTCTGAAAGTCTGAAAAACGCCGGAAAAATGACTAAGTCCCAAAAAAATTTTTTTTCAACTTTTTTCAATTTTACCCCCGTGGGATATATATTCTACCCACACACATTTGGAACTCTCCTGGGGTACCCTCACACATATTATTCCCTCGTTTAGTGGATATTTTCACAAAAAAGTGAAATTTTCAAAAATCCAGAAAATTGGCTGAAAACGACTAAATATCAAGGACTCATTGGGCGAATCGCTCTGGAACTGAAATCGGAATGCTCTCTCACATTTCCCCTATCTGAAAGTCTGATAAACGGCGGAAAAATGACTAAGTCCAAAAAAAAAAATTTTTTCAACTTTTTTCAATTTTACCCCCGTGGGATATATATTCTACCCACACACATTTGGAACTCTCCTGGGGTACCCTCACACATATTATTCCCTCATTTAGTGGATATTTTCACAAAAAAGTGAAATTTTCAAAAATCCAGAAATTTGGCTGAAAACGACTAAATATCAAGGACTCATTGGGCGAATTACTCTGGAACTGAAATCGGAACGCTCACTGACATTTCCCCTATCTGAAAGTCTGATAAACGGAGGAAAAATGACTAAGTCCAAAAAAAATTTTTTTTCAACTTTTTTCAATTTTACCCCCGTGGGATATATATTCTACCCACACACATTTGGAACTCTCCTGGGGTACCCTCACACATATTATTCCCTCATTTAGTGGATATTTTCACAAAAAAGTGAAATTTTCAAAAATCCAAATTATTGGCTGAAAATGACTAAATATCAAGGACTTATTGGGCGAATCGCTCTGGAACTGAAATAGGAATGCTCACTGACATTTCCCCTATCTGAAAGTCTGATAAACGCCAGAAAAATGACTAAGTCCAAAAAAAAATTTTTTTCAACTTTTTTCAATTTTACCCCAGTGGGATATATATTATACCCACACACATTTGGAACTCTCCTGGGGTACCCTCCCACATATTATTCCCTCATTTAGTGGATATTTTCACAAAAAAGTGAAATTTTCAAAAATCCAAATTATTGGCTGAAAATGACTAAATATCAAGGACTTATTGGGCGAATCGCTCTGGAACTGAACTCGGAATGCTCACTGACATTTCCCCTATCTCAGGGTTCCCCAACTCCAGTCCTCAAGGCCCACCAACAGGTCATGTTTTCAGGATTTCCTTAGTATTGCACAGGTGATGGAATTATTGCCTGTGCAGGTGATGCAATTATCACCTGTGTAATACTAAGGAAATCCTGAAAACATGACCTGTTGGTGGGCCTTGAGGACTGGAGTTGGGGAACCCTGCCCTATCTGAATGTCTGATAAACGGAGGAAAAATGACTAAGTCCAAAAAAAAAATTTTTTCAACATTTTTCAATTTTACCCCGTGGGATATATATTTTACCCACACACATTTGGAACTCTCCTGGCGTACCCTCACACATATTATTCCCTCATTTAGTGGATATTTTCACAAAAAAGTGAAATTTTCAAAAATCCAGAAAATTGGCTGAAAACGACTAAATATCAAGGACTCATTGGGCGAATCGCTCTGGAACTGAAATCGGAATGCTCTCTCACATTTCCTCTATCTGAAAGTCTGATAAACGGCGGAAAAATGACTAAGACCAAAAAAAAAAATTTTTTCAACTTTTTTCAATTTTACCCCCGTGGGATATATATTCTACCCACACACATTTGGAACTCTCCTGGGGTACCCTCACACATATTATTCCCTCATTTAGTGGATATTTTCACAAAAAAGTGAAATTTTCAAAAATCCAGAAAATTGGCTGAAAACGACTAAATATCAAGGACTCATTGGGCGAATCGCTCTGGAACTGAAATCGGAACGCTCACTGACATTTCCCCTTTCTGAAAGTCTGAAAAACGCCGGAAAAATGACTAAGTCCCAAAAAAATTTTTTTTCAACTTTTTTCAATTTTACCCCCGTGGGATATATATTCTACCCACACACATTTGGAACTCTCCTGGGGTACCCTCACACATATTATTCCCTCGTTTAGTGGATATTTTCACAAAAAAGTGAAATTTTCAAAAATCCAGAAAATTGGCTGAAAACGACTAAATATCAAGGACTCATTGGGCGAATTACTCTGGAACTGAAATCGGAACGCTCACTGACATTTCCCCTATCTGAAAGTCTGATAAACGCCGGAAAAATGACTAAGTTCAAAAAAAAATTTTTTTCAACTTTTTTCAATTTTACCCCCGTGGGATATATATTCTACCCACACACATTTGGAACTCTCCTGGGGTACCCTCACACATATTATTCCCTCATTTAGTGGATATTTTCACAAAAAAGTGAAATTTTCAAAAATCCAAATTATTGGCTGAAAATGACTAAATATCAAGGACTTATTGGGCGAATCGCTCTGGAACTGAAATCGGAATGCTCACTGACATTTCCCCTATCTGAAAGTCTGTTAAACGCCAGAAAAATGACTAAGTCCAAAAAAAAATTTTTTTCAACTTTTTTCAATTTTACCCCAGTGGGATATATATTATACCCACACACATTTGGAACTCTCCTGGGGTACCCTCCCACATATTATTCCCTCATTTAGTGGATATTTTCACAAAAAAGTGAAATTTTCAAAAATCCAGAAAATTGGCTGAAAACGACTAAATATCAAGGACTCATTGGGCGAATCGCTCTGGAACTGAAATCAGAATGCTCTCTCACATTTCCCCTATCTGAAAGTCTGATAAACGGCGGAAAAATGACTAAGTCCAAAAAAAAATTTTTTTTCAACTTTTTTCAATTTTACCCCCGTGGGATATATATTCTACCCACACACATTTGGAACTCTCCTGGGGTACCCTCACACATATTATTCCCTCATTTAGTGGATATTTTCACAAAAAAGTGAAATTTTCAAAAATCCAGAAAATTGGCTGAAAATGACTAAATATCAAGGACTCATTGGGCGAATCGCTCTGGAACTGAAATCGGAACGCTCACTGACATTTCCCCTATCTGAAAGTCTGATAAACGCCGGAAAAATGACTAAGTCCAAAAAAATTTTTTTTTAAACTTTTTTCAATTTTACCCCCGTGGGATATATATTCTACCCACACACATTTGGAACTCTCCTGGGGTACCCTCACACATATTATTCCCTCATTTAGTGGATATTTTCACAAAAAAGTGAAATTTTCAAAAATCCAAATTATTGGCTGAAAATGACTAAATATCAAGGACTTATTGGGCGAATCGCTCTGGAACTGAAATCGGAATGCTCACTGACATTTCCCCTATCTGAAAGTCTGATAAACGCCAGAAAAATGACTAAGTCCAAAAAAAAATTTTTTTAAACTTTTTTCAATTTTACCCCAGTGGGATATATATTATACCCACACACATTTGGAACTCTCCTGGGGTACCCTCCCACATATTATTCCCTCATTTAGTGGATATTTTCACAAAAAAGTGAAATTTTCAAAAATCCAGAAAATTGGCTGAAAACGACTAAATATCAAGGACTCATTGGGCGAATCGCTCTGGAACTGAAATCGGAACGCTCACTGACATTTCCCCTTTCTGAAAGTCTGAAAAACGCCGGAAAAATGACTAAGTCCCAAAAAAATTTTTTTTCAACTTTTTTCAATTTTACCCCCGTCGGATATATATTCTACCCACACACATTTGGAACTCTCCTGGGGTACCCTCACACATATTATTCCCTCGTTTAGTGGATATTTTCACAAAAAAGTGAAATTTTCAAAAATCTGAAAATTGGCTGAAAACGACTAAATATCAAGGACTCATTGGGCGAATCGCTCTGGAACTGAAATCGGAATGCTCTCTCACATTTCCCCTATCTGAAAGTCTGATAAACGGCGGAAAAATGACTAAGTCCAAAAAAAAAATTTTTTTCAACTTTTGTCAATTTTACCCCCGTGGGATATATATTCTACCCACACACATTTGGAACTCTCCTGGGGTACCCTCACACATATTATTCCCTCATTTAGTGGATATTTTCACAAAAAAGTGAAATTTTCAAAAATCCAAATTATTGGCTGAAAATGACTAAATATCAAGGACTTATTGGGCGAATCGCTCTGGAACTGAAATCGGAACGCTCACTGACATTTCCCCTTTCTGAAAGTCTGAAAAACGCCGGAAAAATGACTAAGTCCAAAAAAAATTTTTTTTCAACTTTTTTCAATTTTACCCCCGTGGGATATATATTCTACCCACACACATTTGGAACTCTCCTGGGGTACCCTCACACATATTATTCCCTCGTTTAGTGGATATTTTCACAAAAAAGTGAAATTTTCAAAAATCCAGAAAATTGGCTGAAAACGACTAAATATCAAGGACTCATTGGTCGAATCGCTCTGGAACTGAAATCGGAATGCTCACTGACATTTCCCCTATCTGAAAGTCTGATAAACGCCGGAAAAATGACTAAGTCCAAAAAAAAAGTTGTTCAACTTTTTTCAATTTTACCCCTGTGGGATATATATTCTACCCACACACATTTGGAACTCTCCTGGGGTACCCTCACACATATTATTCCCTCATTTAGTGGATATTTTCACAAAAAAGTGAAATTTTCAAAAATCCAGAAAATTGGCTGAAAACGACTAAATATCAAGGACTCATTGGGCGAATCGCTCTGGAACTGAAATCGGAACGCTCACTGACATTTCCCCTTTCTGAAAGTCTGAAAAACGCCGGAAAAATGACTAAGTCCACAAAAAATTTTTTTTCAACTTTTTTCAATTTTACCCCCGTGGGATATATATTCTACCCACACACATTTGGAACTCTCCTGGGGTACCCTCACACATATTATTCCCTCGTTTAGTGGATATTTTCACAAAAAAGTGAAATTTTCAAAAATCCAGAAAATTAGCTGAAAACGACTAAATATAAAGGACTCATTGGGCGAATTGCTCTGGAACTGAAATCGGAATGCTCACTGACATTTCCCCTATCTGAAAGTCTGATAAACGCCGGAAAAATGACTAAGTCCAAAAAAAAAATTTTTTCAACTTTTTTCAATTTTACCCCAGTGGGATATATATTATACCCACACACATTTGGAACTCTCCTGGGGTACCCTCCCACATATTATTCCCTCATTTCGTGGATATTTTCACAAAAAAGTGAAATTTTCAAAAATCCAGAAAATTGTCTGAAAACGACTAAATATCAAGGACTCATTGGGCGAATCGCTCTGGAACTGAAATCGGAACGCTCACTGACATTTCCCCTTTCTGAAAGTCTGAAAAACGCCGGAAAAATGACTAAGTCCAAAAAAAATTTTTTTTCAACTTTTTTCAATTTTACCCCCGTGGGATATATATTCTACCCACACACATTTGGAACTCTCCTGGGGTACCCTCACACATATTATTCCCTCGTTTAGTGGATATTTTCACAAAAAAGTGAAATTTTCAAAAATCCAGAAAATTGGCTGAAAACGACTAAATATCAAGGACTCATTGGGCGAATCGCTCTGGAACTGAAATCGGAACGCTCACTGACATTTAACCTTTCTGAAAGTCTGAAAAACGCCGGAAAAATGACTAAGTCCACAAAAAAATTTTTTTCAACTTTTTTCAATTTTACCCCCGTGGGATATATATTCTACCCACACACATTTGGAACTCTCCTGGGGTACCCTCACACATATTATTCCCTCGTTTAGTGGATATTTTCACAAAAAAGTGAAATTTTCAAAAATCCAGAAAATTAGCTGAAAACGACTAAATATAAAGGACTCATTGGGCGAATTGCTCTGGAACTGAAATCGGAATGCTCACTGACATTTCCCCTATCTGAAAGTCTGATAAACGCCGGAAAAATGACTAAGTCCAAAAAAAAAATTTTTTCAACTTTTTTCAATTTTACCCCAGTGGGATATATATTATACCCACACACATTTGGAACTCTCCTGGGGTACCCTCACACATATTATTCCCTCATTTAGTGGATATTTTCACAAAAAAGTGAAATTTTCAAAAATCCAAATTATTGGCTGAAAATGACTAAATATCAAGGACTTATTGGGCGAATCGCTCTGGAACTGAAATCGGAATGCTCACTGACATTTCCCCTATCTCAGGGTTCCCCAACTCCAGTCCTCAAGGCCCACCAACAGGTCATGTTTTCAGGATTTCCTTAGTATTGCACAGGTGATGGAATTATTGCCTGTGCAGGTGATGCAATTATCACCTGTGTAATACTAAGGAAATCCTGAAAACATGACCTGTTGGTGGGCCTTGAGGACTGGAGTTGGGGAACCCTGCCCTATCTGAAAGTCTGATAAACGGAAGGAAAATGACTAAGTCCAAAAAAAAAATTTTTTCAACTTTTTTCAATTTTACCCCCGTGGGATATATATTTTTCCCACACACATTTGGAACTCTCCTGGGGTACCCTCACACATATTATTCCCTCATTTAGTGGATATTTTCACAAAAAAGTGAAATTTTCAAAAATCCAGAAAATTGGCTGAAAACGACTAAATATCAAGGACTTATTGGGCGAATCGCTCTGGAACTGAAATCGGAACGCTCACTGACATTTCCCCTTTCTGAAAGTCTGAAAAACGCCGGAAAAATGACTAAGTCCAAAAAAAATTTTTTTTCAACTTTTTTCAATTTTACCCCCGTGGGATATATATTCTACCCACACACATTTGGAACTCTCCTGGGGTACCCTCACACATATTATTCCCTCGTTTAGTGGATATTTTCACAAAAAAGTGAAATTTTCAAAAATCCAGAAAATTGGCTGAAAACGACTAAATATCAAGGACTCATTGGGCGAATCGCTCTGGAACTGAAATCGGAATGCTCACTGACATTTCCCCTATCTGAAAGTCTGATAAACGCCGGAAAAATGACTAAGTCCAAAAAAAAAGTTGTTCAACTTTTTTCAATTTTACCCCTGTGGGATATATATTCTACCCACACACATTTGGAACTCTCCTGGGGTACCCTCACACATATTATTCCCTCATTTAGTGGATATTTTCACAAAAAAGTGAAATTTTCAAAAATCCAGAAAATTGGCTGAAAACGACTAAATATCAAGGACTCATTGGGCGAATCGCTCTGGAACTGAAATCGGAACGCTCACTGACATTTCCCCTTTCTGAAAGTCTGAAAAACGCCGGAAAAATGACTAAGTCCACAAAAAATTTTTTTTCAACTTTTTTCAATTTTACCCCCGTGGGATATATATTCTACCCACACACATTTGGAACTCTCCTGGGGTACCCTCACACATATTATTCCCTCGTTTAGTGGATATTTTCACAAAAAAGTGAAATTTTCAAAAATCCAGAAAATTAGCTGAAAACGACTAAATATAAAGGACTCATTGGGCGAATTGCTCTGGAACTGAAATCGGAATGCTCACTGACATTTCCCCTATCTGAAAGTCTGATAAACGCCGGAAAAATGACTAAGTCCAAAAAAAAAATTTTTTCAACTTTTTTCAATTTTACCCCAGTGGGATATATATTATACCCACACACATTTGGAACTCTCCTGGGGTACCCTCCCACATATTATTCCCTCATTTCGTGGATATTTTCACAAAAAAGTGAAATTTTCAAAAATCCAGAAAATTGTCTGAAAACGACTAAATATCAAGGACTCATTGGGCGAATCGCTCTGGAACTGAAATCGGAACGCTCACTGACATTTCCCCTTTCTGAAAGTCTGAAAAACGCCGGAAAAATGACTAAGTCCAAAAAAAATTTTTTTTCAACTTTTTTCAATTTTACCCCCGTGGGATATATATTCTACCCACACACATTTGGAACTCTCCTGGGGTACCCTCACACATATTATTCCCTCGTTTAGTGGATATTTTCACAAAAAAGTGAAATTTTCAAAAATCCAGAAAATTGGCTGAAAACGACTAAATATCAAGGACTCATTGGGCGAATCGCTCTTGAACTGAAATCGGAATGCTCTCTCACATTTCCCCTATCTGAAAGTCTGATAAACGCCGGAAAAATGATTAAGTCCAAAAAAAATTTTTTTTTTCAACTTTTTTCAATTTTACCCCCGTGGGATATATATTCTACCCACACACATTTGGAACTCTCCTGGGGTACCCTCACACATATTATTCCCTCGTTTAGTGGATATTTTCACAAAAAAGTGAAATTTTCAAAAATCCAGAAAATTAGCTGAAAACGACTAAATATAAAGGACTCATTGGGCGAATTGCTCTGGAACTGAAATCGGAATGCTCACTGACATTTCCCCTATCTGAAAGTCTGATAAACGCCGGAAAAATGACTAAGTCCAAAAAAAAAATTTTTTCAACTTTTTTCAATTTTACCCCAGTGGGATATATATTATACCCACACACATTTGGAACTCTCCTGGGGTACCCTCCCACATATTATTCCCTCATTTCGTGGATATTTTCACAAAAAAGTGAAATTTTCAAAAATCCAGAAAATTGTCTGAAAACGACTAAATATCAAGGACTCATTGGGCGAATCGCTCTGGAACTGAAATCGGAACGCTCACTGACATTTCCCCTTTCTGAAAGTCTGAAAAACGCCGGAAAAATGACTAAGTCCAAAAAAAATTTTTTTTCAACTTTTTTCAATTTTACCCCCGTGGGATATATATTCTACCCACACACATTTGGAACTCTCCTGGGGTACCCTCACACATATTATTCCCTCGTTTAGTGGATATTTTCACAAAAAAGTGAAATTTTCAAAAATCCAGAAAATTGGCTGAAAACGACTAAATATCAAGGACTCATTGGGCGAATCGCTCTTGAACTGAAATCGGAATGCTCTCTCACATTTCCCCTATCTGAAAGTCTGATAAACGCCGGAAAAATGATTAAGTCCAAAAAAAATTTTTTTTTTCAACTTTTTTCAATTTTACCCCCGTGGGATATATATTCTACCCACACACATTTGGAACTCTCCTGGGGTACCCTCACACATATTATTCCCTCATTTAGTGGATATTTTCACAAAAAAGTGAAATTTTCAAAAATCCAGAAAATTGTCTGAAAACGACTAAATATCAAGGACTCATTGGGCGAATCGCTCTGGAACTGAAATCAGAATGCTCACTGACATTTCCCCTATCTGAAAGTCTGATAAACGCCGGAAAAATGACTAAGTCCAAAAAAATTTTTTTTTAAACTTTTTTCAATTTTACCCCCGTGGGATATATATTCTACCCACACACATTTGGAACTCTCCTGGAGTACCCTCACACATATTATTCCCTCATTTAGTGGATATTTTCACAAAAAAGTGAAATTTTCAAAAATCCAAATTATTGGCTGAAAATGACTAAATATCAAAGACTTATTGGGCGAATCGCTCTGGAACTGAAATCGGAATGCTCACTGACACTTCCCCTATCTCAGGGTTCCCCAACTCCAGTCCTCAAGGCCCACCAACAGGTCATGTTTTCAGGATTTCCTTAGTATTGCACAGGTGATGGAATTATTGCCTGTGCAGGTGATGCAATTTTCACCTGTGTAATACTAAGGAAATCCTGAAAACATGACCTGTTGGTGGGCCTTGAGGACTGGAGTTGGGGAACCCTGCCCTATCTGAAAGTCTGATAAACGGAAGAAAAATGACTAAGTCCAAAAAAAAAATTTTTTCAACTTTTTTCAATTTTACCCCCGTGGGATATATATTTTACCCACACACATTTGGAACTCTCCTGGGGTACCCTCACACATATTATTCCCTCATTTAGTGGATATTTTCACAAAAAAATGAAATTTTCAAAAATCCAGAAAATTGGCTGAAAACGACTAAATATCAAGGACTTATTGGGCGAATCGCTCTGGAACTGAAATCGGAACGCTCACTGACATTTCCCCTTTCTGAAAGTCTGAAAAACGCCGGAAAAATGACTAAGTCCAAAAAAAATTTTTTTTCAACTTTTTTCAATTTTACCCCCGTGGGATATATATTCTACCCACACACATTTGGAACTCTCCTGGGGTACCCTCACACATATTATTCCCTCGTTTAGTGGATATTTTCACAAAAAAGTGAAATTTTCAAAAATCCAGAAAATTGGCTGAAAACGACTAAATATCAAGGACTAATTGGGCGAATCGCTCTGGAACTGAAATCGGAACGCTCACTGACATTTCCCCTTTCTGAAAGTCTGAAAAACGCCGGAAAAATGACTAAGTCCAAAAAAAATTTTTTTTCAACTTTTTTCAATTTTACCCCCGTGGGATATATATTCTACCCACACACATTTGGAACTCTCCTGGGGTACCCTCACACATATTATTCCCTCATTTTGTGGATATTTTCACAAAAAAGTGAAATTTTCAAAAATCCAGAAAATTGGCTGAAAACGACTAAATATCAAGGACTCATTGGGCGAATTACTCTGGAACTGAAATCGGAACGCTCACTGACATTTCCCCTATCTGAAAGTCTAATAAACGCCGGAAAAATGACTAAGTCCAAAAAAATTTTTTTTTAAACTTTTTTCAATTTTACCCCCGTGGGATATATATTCTACCCACACACATTTGGAACTCTCCTGGAGTACCCTCACACATATTATTCCCTCATTTAGTGGATATTATCACAAAAAAGTGAAATTTTCAAAAATCCAAATTATTGGCTGAAAATGACTAAATATCAAAGACTTATTGGGCGAATCGCTCTGGAACTGAAATCGGAATGCTCACTGACATTTCCCCTATCTCAGGGTTCCCCAACTCCAGTCCTCAAGGCCCACCAACAGGTCATGTTTTCAGGATTTCCTTAGTATTGCACAGGTGATGGAATTATTGCCTGTGCAGGTGATGCAATTATCACCTGTGTAATACTAAGGAAATCCTGAAAACATGACCTGTTGATGGGCCTTGAGGACTGGAGTTGGGGAACCCTGCCCTATCTGAAAGTCTGATAAACGGAAGAAAAATGACTAAGTCCAAAAAAAAAATTTTTTCAACTTTTTTCAATTTTACCCCCGTGGGATATATATTTTACCCACACACATTTGGAACTCTCCTGGGGTACCCTCACACATATTATTCCCTCATTTAGTGGATATTTTCACAAAAAAGTGAAATTTTCAAAAATCCAGAAAATTGGCTGAAAACGACTAAATATCAAGGACTTATTGGGCGAATCGCTCTGGAACTGAAATCGGAACGCTCACTGACATTTCCCCTTTCTGAAAGTCTGAAAAACGCCGGAAAAATGACTAAGTCCAAAAAAAATTTTTTTTCAACTTTTTTCAATTTTACCCCCGTGGGATATATATTCTACCCACACACATTTGGAACTCTCCTCGGGTACCCTCACACATATTATTCCCTCGTTTAGTGGATATTTTCACAAAAAAGTGAAATTTTCAAAAATCCAGAAAATTGGCTGAAAACGACTAAATATCAAGGACTCATTGGGCGAATCGCTCTTGAACTGAAATCGGAATGCTCTCTCACATTTCCCCTATCTGAAAGTCTGATAAACGCCGGAAAAATGACTAAGTCCAAAAAAAATTTTTTTTTTCAACTTTTTTCAATTTTACCCCCGTGGGATATATATTCTACCCACACACATTTGGAACTCTCCTGGGGTACCCTCACACATATTATTCCCTCATTTAGTGGATATTTTCACAAAAAAGTGAAATTTTCAAAAATCCAGAAAATTGTCTGAAAACGACTAAATATCAAGGACTCATTGGGCGAATCGCTCTGGAACTGAAATCAGAATGCTCACTGACATTTCCCCTATCTGAAAGTCTGATAAACGCCGGAAAAATGACTAAGTCCAAAAAAATTTTTTTTTAAACTTTTTTCAATTTTACCCCCGTGGGATATATATTCTACCCACACACATTTGGAACTCTCCTGGAGTACCCTCACACATATTATTCCCTCATTTAGTGGATATTTTCACAAAAAAGTGAAATTTTCAAAAATCCAAATTATTGGCTGAAAATGACTAAATATCAAAGACTTATTGGGCGAATCGCTCTGGAACTGAAATCGGAATGCTCACTGACATTTCCCCTATCTCAGGGTTCCCCAACTCCAGTCCTCAAGGCCCACCAACAGGTCATGTTTTCAGGATTTCCTTAGTATTGCACAGGTGATGGAATTATTGCCTGTGCAGGTGATGCAATTATCACCTGTGTAATACTAAGGAAATCCTGAAAACATGACCTGTTGGTGGGCCTTGAGGTCTGGAGTTGGGGAACCCTGCCCTATCTGAAAGTCTGATAAACGGAAGAAAAATGACTAAGTCCAAAAAAAAAATTTTTTCAACTTTTTTCAATTTTACCCCCGTGGGATATATATTTTACCCACACACATTTGGAACTCTCCTGGGGTACCCTCACACATATTATTCCCTCATTTAGTGGATATTTTCACAAAAAAGTGAAATTTTCAAAAATCCAGAAAATTGGCTGAAAACGACTAAATATCAAGGACTTATTGGGCGAATCGCTCTGGAACTGAAATCGGAACGCTCACTGACATTTCCCCTTTCTGAAAGTCTGAAAAACGCCGGAAAAATGACTAAGTCCAAAAAAAATTTTTTTTCAACTTTTTTCAATTTTACCCCCGTGGGATATATATTCTACCCACACACATTTGGAACTCTCCTGGGGTACCCTCACACATATTATTCCCTCGTTTAGTGGATATTTTCACAAAAAAGTGAAATTTTCAAAAATCCAGAAAATTGGCTGAAAATGACTAAATATCAAGGACTCATTGGGCGAATCGCTCTTGAACTGAAATCGGAATGCTCTCTCACATTTCCCCTATCTGAAAGTCTGATAAACGCCGGAAAAATGACTAAGTCCAAAAAAATTTTTTTTTAAACTTTTTTCAATTTTACCCCCGTGGGATATATATTCTACCCACACACATTTGGAACTCTCCTGGGGTACCCTCACACATATTATTCCCTCATTTAGTGGATATTTTCACAAAAAAGTGAAATTTTCAAAAATCCAAATTATTGGCTGAAAATGACTAAATATCAAGGACTTATTGGGCGAATCGCTCTGGAACTGAAATCGGAATGCTCACTGACATTTCCCCTATCTGAAAGTCTGATAAACGCCAGAAAAATGACTAAGTCCAAAAAAAAATTTTTTTCAACTTTTTTCAATTTTACCCCAGTATGATATATATTATACCCACACACATTTGGAACTCTCCTGGGGTACCCTCCCACATATTATTCCCTCATTTAGTGGATATTTTCACAAAAAAGTGAAATTTTCAAAAATCCAGAAAATTGGCTGAAAACGACTAAATATCAAGGACTCATTGGGCGAATCGCTCTGGAACTGAAATCGGAATGCTCTCTCACATTTCCCCTATCTGAAAGTCTGATAAACGGCGGAAAAATGTCTAAGTGCAAAAAAAAAATTTTTTTCAACTTTTTTCAATTTTACCCCGTGGAATATATATTCTACCCACACACATTTGGAACTCTCCTGGGGTACCCTCACACATATTATTCCCTCATTTAGTGGATATTTTCACAAAAAAGTGAAATTTTCAAAAATCCAGAAAATTGGCTGAAAACGACTAAATATCAAGGACTCATTGGGCGAATCGCTCTGGAACTGAAATCGGAATGCTCTCTCACATTTCCCCTATCTGAAAGTCTGATAAACGGCGGAAAAATGTCTAAGTGCAAAAAAAAAATTTTTTTCAACTTTTTTCAATTTTACCCCGTGGAATATATATTCTACCCACACACATTTGGAACTCTCCTGGGGTACCCTCACACATATTATTCCCTCATTTAGTGGATATTTTCACAAAAAAGTGAAATTTTCAAAAATCCAGAAAATTGGCTGAAAACGACTAAATATCAAGGACTCATTGGGCGAATCGCTCTGGAACTGAAATCGGAATGCTCACTGACATTTCCCCTTTCTGAAAGTCTGAAAAACGCCGGAAAAATGACTAAGTCCAAAAAAAAATTTTTTTCAACTTTTTTCAATTTTACCCCCGTGGGATATATATTCTACCCACACACATTTGGAACTCTCCTGCAGTACCCTCACACATATTATTCCCTCATTTAGTGGATATTTTCACAAAAAAGTGAAATTTTCAAAAATCCAGAAAATTGGCTGAAAACGACTAAATATCAAGGACTCATTGGGCGAATCGCTCTGGAACTGAAATCTGAACGCTCACTGACATTTCCCCTTTCTGAAAGTCTGAAAAACGCCGGAAAAATGACTAAGTCCCAAAAAAATTTTTTTTCAACTTTTTTCAATTTTACCCCCGTGGGATATATATTCTACCCACACACATTTGGAACTCTCCTGTGGTACCCTCACACATATTATTCCCTCGTTTAGTGGATATTTTCACAAAAAAGTGAAATTTTCAAAAATCAAGAAAATTGGCTGAAAACGACTAAATATCAAGGACTCATTGGGCGAATCGCTCTGGAACTGAAATCGGAATGCTCTCTCACATTTCCCCTATCTGAAAGTCTGATAAACGCCGGAAAAATGACTAAGTCCAAAAAAAAAAATTTGTTCAACTTTTTTCAATTTTACCCCCGTGGGATATATATTCTACCCACACACATTTGGAACTCTCCTGGGGTACCCTCACACATATTATTCCCTCATTTAGTGGATATTTTCACAAAAAAGTGAAATTTTCAAAAATCCAAATTATTGGCTGAAAATGACTAAATATCAAGGACTTATTGGGCGAATCGCTCTGGAACTGAAATCGGAATGCTCTCTCACATTTCCCCTATCTGAAAGTCTGATAAACGGCGGAAAAATGTCTAAGTGCAAAAAAAAAATTTTTTTCAACTTTTTTCAATTTTACCCCCGTGGGATATATATTCTACCCACACACATTTGGAACTCTCCTGGGGTACCCTCACACATATTATTCCCTCATTTAGTGGATATTTTCACAAAAAAGTGAAATTTTCAAAAATCCAGAAAATTGGCTGAAAACGACTAAATATCAAGGACTCATTGGGCGAATCGCTCTGGAACTGAAATCGGAACGCTCACTGACATTTCCCCTTTCTGAAAGTCTGAAAAACGCCGGAAAAATGACTAAGTCCAAAAAAAATTTTTTTTCAACTTTTTTCAATTTTACCCCCGTGGGATATATATTCTACCCACACACATTTGGAACTCTCCTGGGGTACCCTCACACATATTATTCCCTCGTTTAGTGGATATTTTCACAAAAAAGTGAAATTTTCAAAAATCCAGAAAATTGGCTGAAAACGACTAAATATCAAGGACTCATTGGGCGAATCGCTCTGGAACTGAAATCGGAATGATCTCTCACATTTCCCCTATCTGAAAGTCAGATAAACGGCGGAAAAATGACTAAGTCCAAAAAAAAAATTTTTTTCAACTTTTTTCAATTTTACCCCCGTGGGATATATATTCTACCCACACACATTTGGAATTCTCCTGGGGTACCCTCACACATATTATTCCCTCATTTAGTGGATATTTTCACAAAAAAGTGAAATTTTCAAAAATCCAGAAAATTAGCTGAAAACGACTAAATATAAAGGACTCATTGGGCGAATTGCTCTGGAACTGAAATCGGAATGCTCACTGACATTTCCCCTATCTGAAAGTCTGATAAACGCCGGAAAAATGACTAAGTCCAAAAAAAATTTTTTTTCAACTTTTTTCAATTTTACCCCAGTGGGATATATATTATACCCACACACATTTGGAACTCTCCTGGGGTACCCTCCCACATATTATTCCCTCATTTAGTGGATATTTTCACAAAAAAGTGAAATTTTCAAAAATCCAGAAAATTGGCTGAAAACGACTAAATATCAAGGACTCATTGGGCGAATCGCTCTGGAACTGAAATCGGAATGCTCTCTCACATTTCCCCTATCTGAAAGTCTGATAAACGGCGGAAAAATGACTAAGTCCAAAAAAAATTTTTTTTCAACGTTTTTCAATTTTACCCCCGTGGGATATATATTCTACCCACACACATTTGGAACTCTCCTGGGGTACCCTCACACATATTATTCCCTCATTTAGTGGATATTTTCACAAAAAAGTGAAATTTTCAAAAATCCAGAAAATTGGCTGAAAACGACTAAATATCAAGGACTCATTGGGCGAATCGCTCTGGAACTGAAATCGGAATGCACACTGACATTTCCCCTTTCTGAAAGTCTGAAAAACGCCGGAAAAATGACTAAGTCCAAAAAAAATTTTTTTTCAACTTTTTACAATTTTACCCCCGTGGGATATATATTCTACCCACACTCATTTGGAACTCTCCTGGGGTACCCTCACACATATTATTCCCTCATTTAGTGGATATTTTCACAAAAAAGTGAAATTTTCAAAAATCCAGAAAATTGTCTGAAAACGACTAAATATCAAGGACTCATTGGGCGAATCGCTCTGGAACTGAAATCGGAACGCTCACTGACATTTCCCCTTTCTGAAAGTCTGAAAAACGCCGGAAAAATGACTAAGTCCAAAAAAAATTTTTTTTCAACTTTTTTCAATTTTACCCCCGTGGGATATATATTCTACCCACACACATTTGGAACTCTCCTGGGGTACCCTCACACATATTATTCCCTCGTTTAGTGGATATTTTCACAAAAAAGTGAAATTTTCAAAAATCCAGAAAATTGGCTGAAAATGACTAAATATCAAGGACTCATTGGGCGAATCGCTCTTGAACTGAAATCGGAATGCTCTCTCACATTTCCCCTATCTGAAAGTCTGATAAACGCCGGAAAAATGACTAAGTCCAAAAAAATTTTTTTTTAAACTTTTTTCAATTTTACCCCCGTGGGATATATATTCTACCCACACACATTTGGAACTCTCCTGGGGTACCCTCACACATATTATTCCCTCATTTAGTGGATATTTTCACAAAAAAGTGAAATTTTCAAAAATCCAAATTATTGGCTGAAAATGACTAAATATCAAGGACTTATTGGGCGAATCGCTCTGGAACTGAAATCGGAATGCTCACTGACATTTCCCCTATCTGAAAGTCTGATAAACGCCAGAAAAATGACTAAGTCCAAAAAAAAATTTTTTTCAACTTTTTTCAATTTTACCCCAGTGGGATATATATTATACCCACACACATTTGGAACTCTCCTGGGGTACCCTCCCACATATTATTCCCTCATTTAGTGGATATTTTCACAAAAAAGTGAAATTTTCAAAAATCCAGAAAATTGGCTGAAAACGACTAAATATCAAGGACTCATTGGGCGAATCGCTCTGGAACTGAAATCGGAATGCTCTCTCACATTTCCCCTATCTGAAAGTCTGATAAACGGCGGAAAAATGTCTAAGTGCAAAAAAAAAATTTTTTTCAACTTTTTTCAATTTTACCCCGTGGAATATATATTCTACCCACACACATTTGGAACTCTCCTGGGGTACCCTCACACATATTTTTCCCTCATTTAGTGGATATTTTCACAAAAAAGTGAAATTTTCAAAAATCCAGAAAATTGGCTGAAAACGACTAAATATCAAGGACTCATTGGGCGAATCGCTCTGGAACTGAAATCGGAATGCTCTCTCACATTTCCCCTATCTGAAAGTCTGATAAACGGCGGAAAAATGTCTAAGTGCAAAAAAAAAATTTTTTTCAACTTTTTTCAATTTTACCCCCGTGGGATATATATTCTACCCACACACATTTGGAACTCTCCTGGAGTACCCTCACACATATTATTCCCTCATTTAGTGGATATTTTCACAAAAAAGTGAAATTTTCAAAAATCCAGAAAATTGGCTGAAAACGACTAAATATCAAGGACTCATTGGGCGAATCGCTCTGGAACTGAAATCTGAACGCTCACTGACATTTCCCCTTTCTGAAAGTCTGAAAAACGCCGGAAAAATGACTAAGTCCCAAAAAAATTTTTTTTCAACTTTTTTCAATTTTACCCCCGTGGGATATATATTCTACCCACACACATTTGGAACTCTCCTGTGGTACCCTCACACATATTATTCCCTCGTTTAGTGGATATTTTCACAAAAAAGTGAAATTTTCAAAAATCCAGAAAATTGGCTGAAAACGACTAAATATCAAGGACTCATTGGGCGAATCGCTCTGGAACTGAAATCGGAATGCTCTCTCACATTTCCCCTATCTGAAAGTCTGATAAACGCCGGAAAAATGACTAAGTCCAAAAAAAAAAATTTTTTCAACTTTTTTCAATTTTACCCCCGTGGGATATATATTCTACCCACACACATTTGGAACTCTCCTGGGGTACCCTCACACATATTATTCCCTCATTTAGTGGATATTTTCACAAAAAAGTGAAATTTTCAAAAATCCAAATTATTGGCTGAAAATGACTAAATATCAAGGACTTATTGGGCGAATCGCTCTGGAACTGAAATCGGAATGCTCTCTCACATTTCCCCTATCTGAAAGTCTGATAAACGGCGGAAAAATGTCTAAGTGCAAAAAAAAAATTTTTTTCAACTTTTTTCAATTTTACCCCCGTGGGATATATATTCTACCCACACACATTTGGAACTCTCCTGGGGTACCCTCACACATATTATTCCCTCATTTAGTGGATATTTTCACAAAAAAGTGAAATTTTCAAAAATCCAGAAAATTGGCTGAAAACGACTAAATATCAAGGACTCATTGGGCGAATCGCTCTGGAACTGAAATCGGAACGCTCACTGACATTTCCCCTTTCTGAAAGTCTGAAAAACGCCGGAAAAATGACTAAGTCCAAAAAAAATTTTTTTTCAACTTTTTTCAATTTTACCCCCGTGGGATATATATTCTACCCACACACATTTGGAACTCTCCTGGGGTACCCTCACACATATTATTCCCTCGTTTAGTGGATATTTTCACAAAAAAGTGAAATTTTCAAAAATCCAGAAAATTGGCTGAAAACGACTAAATATCAAGGACTCATTGGGCGAATCGCTCTGGAACTGAAATCGGAATGATCTCTCACATTTCCCCTATCTGAAAGTCAGATAAACGGCGGAAAAATGACTAAGTCCAAAAAAAAAATTTTTTTCAACTTTTTTCAATTTTACCCCCGTGGGATATATATTCTACCCACACACATTTGGAATTCTCCTGGGGTACCCTCACACATATTATTCCCTCATTTAGTGGATATTTTCACAAAAAAGTGAAATTTTCAAAAATCCAGAAAATTAGCTGAAAACGACTAAATATAAAGGACTCATTGGGCGAATTGCTCTGGAACTGAAATCGGAATGCTCACTGACATTTCCCCTATCTGAAAGTCTGATAAACGCCGGAAAAATGACTAAGTCCAAAAAAAATTTTTTTTCAACTTTTTTCAATTTTACCCCAGTGGGATATATATTATACCCACACACATTTGGAACTCTCCTGGGGTACCCTCCCACATATTATTCCCTCATTTAGTGGATATTTTCACAAAAAAGTGAAATTTTCAAAAATCCAGAAAATTGGCTGAAAATGACTAAATATCAAGGACTCATTGGGCGAATCGCTCTGGAACTGAAATCGGAATGCTCTCTCACATTTCCCCTATCTGAAAGTCTGATAAACGGCGGAAAAATGACTAAGTCCAAAAAAAAAATTTTTTTCAACTTTTTTCAATTTTACCCCCGTGGGATATATATTCTACCCACACACATTTGGAACTCTCCTGGGGTACCCTCACACATATTATTCCCTCATTTAGTGGATATTTTCACAAAAAAGTGAAATTTTCAAAAATCCAGAAAATTGGCTGAAAACGACTAAATATCAAGGACTCATTGGGCGAATCGCTCTGGAACTGAAATCGGAACGCTCACTGACATTTCCCCTTTCTGAAAGTCTGAAAAACGCCGGAAAAATGACTAAGTCCAAAAAAAATTTTTTTTCAACGTTTTTCAATTTTACCCCCGTGGGATATATATTCTACCCACACACATTTGGAACTCTCCTGGGGTACCCTCACACATATTATTCCCTCATTTAGTGGATATTTTCACAAAAAAGTGAAATTTTCAAAAATCCAGAAAATTGGCTGAAAACGACTAAATATCAAGGACTCATTGGGCGAATCGCTCTGGAACTGAAATCGGAATGCACACTGACATTTCCCCTTTCTGAAAGTCTGAAAAACGCCGGAAAAATGACTAAGTCCAAAAAAAATTTTTTTTCAACTTTTTTCAATTTTACCCCCGTGGGATATATATTCTACCCACACTCATTTGGAACTCTCCTGGGGTACCCTCACACATATTATTCCCTCATTTAGTGGATATTTTCACAAAAAAGTGAAATTTTCAAAAATCCAGAAAATTGGCTGAAAACGACTAAATATCAAGGACTCATTGGGCGAATCGCTCTGGAACTGAAATCGGAATGCTCACTGACATTTCCCCTTTCTGAAAGTCTGAAAAACGCCGGAAAAATGACTAAGTCCAAAAAAAATTTTTTTTCAACTTTTTTCAATTTTACCCCCGTGGGATATATATTCTACCCACACTCATTTGGAACTCTCCTGGGGTACCCTCACACATATTATTCCCTCATTTAGTGGATATTTTCACAAAAAAGTGAAATTTTCAAAAATCCAGAAAATTAGCTGAAAACGACTAAATATAAAGGACTCATTGGGCGAATTGCTCTGGAACTGAAATCGGAATGCTCACTGACATTATCCCTATCTGAAAGTCTGATAAACGCCGGAAAAATGACTAAGTCCAAAAAAAAATTTTTTTCAACTTTTTTCAATTTTACCCCAGTGGGATATATATTATACCCACACACATTTGGAACTCTCCTGGGGTACCCTCCCACATATTATTCCCTCATTTAGTGGATATTTTCACAAAAAAGTGAAATTTTCAAAAATCCAGAAAATTGGTTGAAAACGACTAAATATCAAGGACTCATTGGGCGAATCGCTCTGGAACTGAAATCGGAATGCTCTCTCACATTTCCCCTATCTGAAAGTCTGATAAACGGCGGAAAAATGACTAAGTCCAAAAAAAAAATTTTTTTCAACTTTTTTCAATTTTACCCCCGTGGGATATATATTCTACCCACACACATTTGGAACTCTCCTGGGGTACCCTCACACATATTATTCCCTCATTTAGTGGATATTTTCACAAAAAAGTGAAATTTTCAAAAATCCAGAAAATTGTCTGAAAACGACTAAATATCAAGGACTCATTGGGCGAATCACTCTGGAACTGAAATCAGAATGCTCACTGACATTTCCCCTATCTGAAAGTCTGATAAACGCCGGAAAAATGACTAAGTCCAAAAAAATTTTTTTTTAAACTTTTTTCAATTTTACCCCCGTGGGATATATATTCTACCCACACACATTTGGAACTCTCCTGGGGTACCCTCACACATATTATTCCCTCATTTAGTGGATATTTTCACAAAAAAGTGAAATTTTCAAAAATCCAAATTATTGGCTGAAAATGACTAAATATCAAGGACTTATTGGGCGAATCGCTCTGGAACTGAAATCGGAATGCTCACTGACATTTCCCCTATCTCAGGGTTCCCCAACTCCAGTCCTCAAGGCCCACCAACAGGTCATGTTTTCAGGATTTCCTTAGTATTGCACAGGTGATGGAATTATTGCCTGTGCAGGTGATGCAATTATCACCTGTGTAATACTAAGGAAATCCTGAAAACATGACCTGTTGGTGGGCCTTGAGGACTGGAGTTGGGGAACCCTGCCCTATCTGAAAGTCTGATAAACGGAAGAAAAATGACTAAGTCCAAAAAAAAAATTTTTTCAACTTTTTTCAATTTTACCCCCGTGGGATATATATTTTACCCACACACATTTGGAACTCTCCTGGGGTACCCTCACACATATTATTCCCTCATTTAGTGGATATTTTCACAAAAAAGTGAAATTTTCAAAAATCCAGAAAATTGGCTGAAAACGACTAAATATCAAGGACTTATTGGGCGAATCGCTCTGGAACTGAAATCGGAACGCTCACTGACATTTCCCCTTTCTGAAAGTCTGAAAAACGCCGGAAAAATGACTAAGTCCAAAAAAAAATTTTTTTCAACTTTTTTCAATTTTACCCCCGTGGGATATATATTCTACCCACACACATTTGGAACTCTCCTGGGGTACCCTCACACATATTATTCCCTCGTTTAGTGGATATTTTCACAAAAAAGTGAAATTTTCAAAAATCCAGAAAATTGGCTGAAAACGACTAAATATCAAGGACTCATTGGGCGAATCGCTCTGGAACTGAAATCGGAATGCTCACTGACATTTCCCCTATCTGAAAGTCTGATAAACGCCGGAAAAATGACTAAGTCCAAAAAAAAATTTGTTCAACTTTTTTCAATTTTACCCCTGTGGGATATATATTCTACCCACACACATTTGGAACTCTCCTGGGGTACCCTCACACATATTATTCCCTCATTTAGTGGATATTTTCACAAAAAAGTGAAATTTTCAAAAATCCAGAAAATTGGCTGAAAACGACTAAATATCAAGGACTCATTGGGCGAATCGCTCTGGAACTGAAATCGGAACGCTCACTGACATTTCCCCTTTCTGAAAGTCTGAAAAACGCCGGAAAAATGACTAAGACCAAAAAAAATTTTTTTTCAACTTTTTTCAATTTTATCCCCGTGGGATATATATTCTACCCACACACATTTGGAACTCTCCTGGGGTACCCTCACACATATTATTCCCTCATTTAGTGGATATTTTCACAAGAAAGTGAAATTTTCAAAAATCCAGAAAATTGGCTGAAAACGACTAAATATCAAGGACTCATTGGGCGAATCGCTCTGGAACTGAAATCGGAACGCTCACTGACATTTCCCCTTTCTGAAAGTCTGAAAAACGCCGGAAAAATGACTAAGTCCAAAAAAAATTTTTTTTCAACTTTTTTCAATTTTACCCCCGTGGGATATATATTCTACCCACACACATTTGGAACTCTCCTGGGGTACCCTCACACATATTATTCCCTCATTTAGTGGATATTTTCACAAAAAAGTGAAATTTTCAAAAATCCAGAAAATTGGCTGAAAACGACTAAATATCAAGGACTCATTGGGCGAATCGCTCTGGAACTGAAATCGGAACGCTCACTGACATTTCCCCTTTCTGAAAGTCTGAAAAACGCCGGAAAAATGACTAAGTCCAAAAAAAATTTTTTTTCAACTTTTTTCAATTTTACCCCCGTGGGATATATATTCTACCCACACACATTTGGAACTCTCCTGGGGTACCCTCACACATATTATTCCCTCATTTAGTGGATATTTTCACAAAAAAGTGAAATTTTCAAAAATCCAGAAAATTGGCAGAAAACGACTAAATATCAAGGACTCATTGGGCGAATCGCTCTGGAACTGAAATCGGAATGCACACTGACATTTCCCCTTTCTGAAAGTCTGAAAAACGCCGGAAAAATGACTAAGTCCAAAAAAAAATTTTTTTCAACTTTTTTCAATTTTACCCCCGTGGGATATATATTCTACCCACACTCATTTGGAACTCTCCTGGGGTACCCTCACACATATTATTCCCTCATTTAGTGGATATTTTCACAAAAAAGTGAAATTTTCAAAAATCCAGAAAATTGGCTGAAAACGACTAAATATCAAGGACTCATTGGGCGAATCGCTCTGGAACTGAAATCGGAACGCTCACTGACATTTCCCCTTTCTGAAAGTCTGAAAAACGCCGGAAAAATGACTAAGTCAAAAAAAAATTTTTTTTCAACTTTTTTCAATTTTACCCCCGTGGGATATATATTCTACCCACACTCATTTGGAACTCTCCTGGGGTACCCTCACACATATTATTCCCTCATTTAGTGGATATTTTCACAAAAAAGTGAAATTTTCAAAAATCCAGAAAATTAGCTGAAAACGACTAAATATAAAGGACTCATTGGGCGAATTGCTCTGGAACTGAAATCGGAATGCTCACTGACATTTCCCCTATCTGAAAGTCTGATAAACGCCGGAAAAATGACTAAGTCCAAAAAAAAATTTTTTTCAACTTTTTTCAATTTTACCCCAGTGGGATATATATTATACCCACACACATTTGGAACTCTCCTGGGGTACCCTCCCACATATTATTCCCTCATTTAGTGGATATTTTCACAAATAAGTGAAATTTTCAAAAATCCAGAAAATTGGTTGAAAACGACTAAATATCAAGGACTCATTGGGCGAATCGCTCTGGAACTGAAATCGGAATGCTCTCTCACATTTCCCCTATCAGAAAGTCTGATAAACGGCGGAAAAATGACTAAGTCCAAAAAAAAAATTTTTTTCAACTTTTTTCAATTTTACCCCCGTGGGATATATATTCTACCCACACACATTTGGAACTCTCCTGGGGTACCCTCACACATATTATTCCCTCATTTAGTGGATATTTTCACAAAAAAGTGAAATTTTCAAAAATCCAGAAAATTGGCTGAAAACGACTAAATATCAAGGACTCATTGGGCGAATCGCTCTGGAACTGAAATCGGAATGCACACTGACATTTCCCCTTTCTGAAAGTCTGAAAAACGCCGGAAAAATGACTAAGTCCAAAAAAAAATTTTTTTCAACTTTTTTCAATTTTACCCCCGTGGGATATATATTCTACCCACACTCATTTGGAACTCTCCTGGGGTACCCTCACACATTTTATTCCCTCATTTAGTGGATATTTTCACAAAAAAGTGAAATTTTCAAAAATCCAGAAAATTGGCTGAAAACGACTAAATATCAAGGACTCATTGGGCGAATCGCTCTGGAACTGAAATCGGAACGCTCACTGACATTTCCCCTTTCTGAAAGTCTGAAAAACGCCGGAAAAATGACTAAGTCCACAAAAAAATTTTTTTCAACTTTTTTCAATTTTACCCCCTTGGGATATATATTCTACCCACACACATTTGGAACTCTCCTGGGGTACCCTCACACATATTATTCCCTCGTTTAGTGGATATTTTCACAAAAAAGTGAAATTTTCAAAAATCCAGAAAATTAGCTGAAAACGACTAAATATAAAGGACTCATTGGGCGAATTGCTCTGGAACTGAAATCGGAATGCTCACTGACATTTCCCCTTTCTGAAAGTCTGATAAACGCCGGAAAAATGACTAAGTCCAAAAAAAAATTTGTTCAACTTTTTTCAATTTTACCCCTGTGGGATATATATTCTACCCACACACATTTGGAACTCTCCTGGGGTACCCTCACACATATTATTCCCTCATTTAGTGGATATTTTCACAAAAAAGTGAAATTTTCAAAAATCCAGAGAATTGGCTGAAAACGACTAAATATCAAGGACTCATTGGGCGAATCGCTCTGGAACTGAAATCGGAACGCACACTGACATTTCCCCTTTCTGAAAGTCTGAAAAACGCGGGAAAAATGACTAAGTCCAAAAAAAAATTTTTTTTCAACTTTTTTCAATTTTACCCCCGTGGGATATATATTCTACCCACACACATTTGGAACTCTCCTGGGGTACCCTCACACATTTTATTCCCTCATTTAGTGGATATTTTCACAAAAAAGTGAAATTTTCAAAAATCCAGAAAATTGGCTGAAAGCGACTAAATATCAAGGACTCATTGGGCGAATCGCTCTGGAACTGAAATCGGAACGCTCACTGACATTTCCCCTTTCTGAAAGTCTGAAAAACGCCGGAAAAATGACTAAGTCCACAAAAAAATTTTTTTCAACTTTTTTCAATTTTACCCCCTTGGGATATATATTCTACCCACACACATTTGGAACTCTCCTGGGGTACCCTCACACATATTATTCCCTCGTTTAGTGGATATTTTCACAAAAAAGTGAAATTTTCAAAAATCCAGAAAATTGGCTGAAAACGGCTAAATATCAAGGACTCATTGGGCGAATTGCTCTGGAACTGAAATCGGAACGCTCACTGACATTTCCCCTATCTGAAAGTCTGATAAACGCCGGAAAAATGACTAAGTCCACAAAAAAAATTTTTTCAACTTTTTTCAATTTTACCCCCGTGGGATATATATTCTACCCACACACATTTGGAACTCTCCTGGGGTACCCTCACACATATTATTCCCTCGTTTAGTGGATATTTTCACAAAAAAGTGAAATTTTCAAAAATCCAGAAAATTAGCTGAAAACGACTAAATATAAAGGACTCATTGGGCAAATTACTCTGGAACTGAAATCGGAATGCTCACTCACATTTCCCCTATCTGAAAGTCTGAAAAAACGCCGGAAAAATGACTAAGTCCAAAAAAAAATTTTTTTCAACTTTTTTCAATTTTACCCCAGTGGGATATATATTCTACCCACACACATTTGGAACTCTCCTGGGGTACCCTCACACATTTTATTCCCTCATTTAGTGGATATTTTCACAAAAAAGTGAAATTTTCAAAAATCCAGAAAATTGGCTGAAAACGACTAAATATCAAGGACTCATTGGGCGAATCGCTCTGGAACTGAAATCGGAATGCTCACTCACATTTCCCCTATCTGAAAGTCTAAAAAAACGCTGGAAAAATGACTGTCCAAAAAAAAATTTTTTTCAACTTTTTTCAATTTTACCCCAGTGGGATATATATTCTACCCACACACATTTGGAACTCTCCTGGGGTACCCTCACACATATTATTCCCTCATTTAGTGGATATTTTCACAAAAAAGTGAAATTTTCAAAAATCTTGAAAATTGGCTGAAAACGACTAAATTTCAAGGACTCATTGGGCGAATCGCTCTGGAACTGAAATCGGAACGCTCACTGACATTTCCCCTATCTGAAAGTCTGATAAACGGCGGAAAAATGACTAAGTCCAAAAAAAATTTTTTTTCAACTTTTTTCAATTTTACTCCGTGGGATATATATACTACCCACACACATTTGGAACTCTCCTGGGGTACCCGCACACATATTATTCCCTCGTTTAGTGGATATTTTCACAAAAAAGTGAAATTTTCAAAAATCCAGAAAATTGGCTGAAAACGACTAAATATCAAGGACTCATTGGGCGATTTGCTCTGGAACTGAAATCGAAAAGCTCACTGACATTTCCCCTATCTAAAAGTCTGATAAATGCCGGAAAAATGACTAAGTCCAAAAAAAAATTTGTTCAGCTTTTTTCAATTTTACCCCCGTGGGATATATATTCTACCCACACACATTTGGAACTCTCCTGGGGTACCCTCACACATATTATTCCCTCATTTAGTGGATATTTTCACAAAAAAGTGAAATTTTCAAAAATCCAGAAAATTGGCTGAAAACGACTAAATATCAAGGACTCATTGGGCGAATTGCTCTGGAACTGAAATCGGAACGCTCACTGACATTTCCCCTATCTGAAAGTCTGATAAACGCCGGAAAAATGACTAAGTCCAAAAAAAAATTTGTTCAACTTTTTTCAATTTTACCCCTGTGGGATATATATTCTACCCACACACATTTGGAACTCTCCTGGGGTACCCTCACACATATTATTCCCTCATTTAGTGGATATTTTCACAAAAAGTGAAATTTTCAAAAATCCAGAGAATTGGCTGAAAACGACTAAATATCAAGGACTCATTGGGCGAATCGCTCTGGAACTGAAATCGGAACGCACACTGACATTTCCACTTTATGAAAGTCTGAAAAACGCGGGAAAAATGACTAAGTCCAAAAAAAATTTTTTTTCAACTTTTTTCAATTTTACCCCCGTGGGATATATATTCTACCCACACACATTTGGAACTCTCCTGGGGTACCCTCACACATATTATTCCCTCGTTTAGTGGATATTTTCACAAAAAAGTGAAATTTTCAAAAATCCAGAAAATTAGCTGAAAACGACTAAATATAAAGGACTCATTGGGCAAATTGCTCTGGAACTGAAATCGGAATGCTCACTGACATTTCCCCTATCTGAAAGTCTGATAAACGGCGGAAAAATGTCTAAGTGCAAAAAAAAAATTTTTTTCAACTTTTTTCAATTTTACCCCTGTGGGATATATATTCTACCCACACACATTTGGAACTCTCCTGGGGTACCCTCACACATATTATTCCCTCATTTAGTGGATATTTTCACAAAAAAGTGAAATTTTCAAAAATCCAGAAAATTGGCTGAAAACGACTAAATATCAAGGACTCATTGGGCGAATCGCTCTGGAACTGAAATCGGAACGCTCACTGACATTTCCCCTTTCTGAAAGTCTGAAAAACGCCGGAAAAATGACTAAGTCCAAAAAAAATTTTTTTTCAACTTTTTTCAATTTTACCCCCGTGGGATATATATTCTACCCACACACATTTGGAACTCTCCTGGGGTACCCTCACACATATTATTCCCTCGTTTAGTGGATATTTTCACAAAAAAGTGAAATTTTCAAAAATCCAGAAAATTAGCTGAAAACGACTAAATATAAAGGACTCATTGGGCGAATTGCTCTGGAACTGAAATCGGAATGCTCACTGACATTTCCCCTTTCTGAAAGTCTGATAAACGCCGGAAAAATGACTAAGTCCAAAAAAAAATTTGTTCAACTTTTTTCAATTTTACCCCTGTGGGATATATATTCTACCCACACACATTTGGAACTCTCCTGGGGTACCCTCACACATTTTATTCCCTCATTTAGTGGATATTTTCACAAAAAAGTGAAATTTTCAAAAATCCAGAAAATTGGCTGAAAACGACTAAATATCAAGGACTCATTGGGCGAATCGCTCTGGAACTGAAATCGGAATGCTCACTCACATTTCCCCTATCTGAAAGTCTGAAAAAACGCCGGAAAAATGACTAAGTCCAAAAAAAAATTTTTTTCAACTTTTTTCAATTTTACCCCAGTGGGATATATATTCTACCCACACACATTTGGAACTCTCCTGGGGTACCCTCACACATTTTATTCCCTCATTTAGTGGATATTTTCACAAAAAAGTGAAATTTTCAAAAATCCAGAAAATTGGCTGAAAACGACTAAATATCAAGGACTCATTGGGCGAATCGCTCTGGAACTGAAATCGGAATGCTCACTGACATTTCCCCTATCTGAAAGTCTGATAAACGGCGGAAAAATGACTAAGTCCAAAAAAATTTTTTTTTCAACTTTTTTCAATTTTACTCCGTGGGATATATATACTACCCACACACATTTGGAACTCTCCTGGGGTACCCGCACACATATTATTCCCTCGTTTAGTGGATATTTTCACAAAAAAGTGAAATTTTCAAAAATCCAGAAAATTGGCTGAAAACGACTAAATATCAAGGACTCATTGGGCGATTTGCTCTGGAACTGAAATCGAAAAGCTCACTGACATTTCCCCTATCTAAAAGTCTGATAAATGCCGGAAAAATGACTAAGTACAAAAAAAAATTTGTTCAACTTTTTTCAATTTTACCCCCGTGGGATATATATTCTACCCACACACATTTGGAACTCTCCTGGGGTACCCTCACACATATTATTCCCTCATTTAGTGGATATTTTCACAAAAAAGTGAAATTTTCAAAAATCCAGAGAATTGGCTGAAAACGACTAAATATCAAGGACTCATTGGGCGAATCGCTCTGGAACTGAAATCGGAACGCACACTGACATTTCCCCTTTCTGAAAGTCTGAAAAACGCGGGAAAAATGACTAAGTCCAAAAAAAATTTTTTTTCAACTTTTTTCAATTTTACCCCCGTGGGATATATATTCTACCCACACACATTTGGAACTCTCCTGGGGTACCCTCACACATATTATTCCCTCAATTAGTGGATATTTTCACAAAAAAGTGAAATTTTCAAAAATCCAGAAAATTGGCTGAAAACGGCTAAATATCAAGGACTCATTGGGCGAATTGCTCTGGATCTGAAATCGGAACGCTCACTGACATTTCCCCTATCTGAAAGTCTGATAAACGCCGGAAAAATGACTAAGTCCACAAAAAAAATTTTTTCAACTTTTTTCAATTTTACCCCCGTGGGATATATATTCTACCCACACACATTTGGAACTCTCCTGGGGTACCCTCACACATATTATTCCCTCGTTTAGTGGATATTTTCACAAAAAAGTGAAATTTTCAAAAATCCAGAAAATTAGCTGAAAACGACTAAATATCAAGGACTCATTGGGCGAATCGCTCTGGAACTGAAATCGGAATGCTCACTGACATTTCCCCTATCTGAAAGTCTGATAAACGCCGGAAAAATGACTAAGTCCCAAAAAAAAATTTTTTCAACTTTTTTCAATTTTACCCCCGTGGGTTATATATTCTACCCACACACATTTGGAACTCTCCTGGGGTACCCTCACACATATTATTCCCTCGTTTAGTGGATATTTTCACAAAAAAGTGAAATTTTCAAAAATCCAGAAAATTAGCTGAAAACGACTAAATATAAAGGACTCATTGGGCGAATTGCTCTGGAACTGAAATCGGAATGCTCACTGACATTTCCCCTTTCTGAAAGTCTGATAAACGCTGGAAAAATGACTAAGTCCAAAAAAAAATTTGTTCAACTTTTTTCAATTTTACCCCTGTGGGATATATATTCTACCCACACACATTTGGAACTCTCCTGGGGTACCCTCACACATTTTATTCCCTCATTTAGTGGATATTTTCACAAAAAAGTGAAATTTTCAAAAATCCAGAGAATTGGCTGAAAACGACTAAATATCAAGGACTCATTGGGCGAATCGCTCTGGAACTGAAATCGGAACGCACACTGACATTTCCCCTTTCTGAAAGTCTGAAAAACGCGGGAAAAATGACTAAGTCCAAAAAAAATTTTTTTTCAACTTTTTTCAATTTTACCCCCGTGGGATATATATTCTACCCACACACATTTGGAACTCTCCTGGGGTACCCTCACACATATTATTCCCTCAATTAGTGGATATTTTCACAAAAAAGTGAAATTTTCAAAAATCCAGAAAATTGGCTGAAAACGGCTAAATATCAAGGACTCATTGGGCGAATTGCTCTGGAACTGAAAACGGAACGCTCACTGACATTTCCCCTATCTGAAAGTCTGATAAACGCCGGAAAAATGACTAAGTCCACAAAAAAAATTTTTTCAACTTTTTTCAATTTAACCCCCGTGGGATATATATTCTACCCACACACATTTGGAACTCTCCTGGGGTACCCTCACACATATTATTCCCTCGTTTAGTGGATATTTTCACAAAAAAGTGAAATTTTCAAAAATCCAGAAAATTAGCTGAAAAAGACTAAATATAAAGGACTCATTGGGCAAATTGCTCTGGAACTGAAATCGGAATGCTCACTGACATTTCCCCTATCTGAAAGTCTGATAAACGCCGGAAAAATGACTAAGTCCAAAAAAAAATTTGTTCAACTTTTTTCAATTTTACCCCTGTGGGATATATATTCCACCCACACACATTTGGAACTCTCCTGGGGTACCCTCACACATATTATTCCCTCATTTAGTGGATATTTTCACAAAAAAGTGAAATTTTCAAAAATCCAGAAAATTGGCTGAAAACGACTAAATATCAAGGACTCATTGGGCGAATCGCTCTGGAACTGAAATCGGAATGCTCACTGACATTTCCCCTATCTGAAAGTCTGATAAACGCCGGAAAAATTACTAAGTCCCAAAAAAAAATTTTTTCAACTTTTTTCAATTTTACCCCCGTGGGTTATATATTCTACCCACACACATTTGGAACTCTCCTGGGGTACCCTCACACATATTATTCCCTCGTTTAGTGGATATTTTCACAAAAAAGTGAAATTTTCAAAAATCCAGAAAATTGGCTGAAAACGACTAAATATCAAGGACTCATTGGGCGAATCGCTCTGGAACTGAAATCGGAATGCTCACTCACATTTCCCCTATCTGAAAGTCTGAAAAAACGCCGGAAAAATGACTAAGTCCAAAAAAAAATTTTTTTCAACTTTTTTCAATTTTACCCCAGTGGGATATATATTCTACCCACACACATTTGGAACTCTCCTGGGGTACCCTCACACATTTTATTCCCTCATTTAGTGGATATTTTCACAAAAAAGTGAAATTTTCAAAAATCCAGAAAATTGGCTGAAAACGACTAAATATCAAGGACTCATTGGGCGAATCGCTCTGGAACTGAAATCGGAATGCTCACTCACATTTCCCCTATCTGAAAGTCTAAAAAAACGCCGGAAAAATGACTAAGTCCAAAAAAAAATTTTTTTCAACTTTTTTCAATTTTACCCCAGTGGGATATATATTCTACCCACACACATTTGGAACTCTCCTGGGGTACCCTCACACATATTATTCCCTCATTTAGTGGATATTTTCACAAAAAAGTGAAATTTTCAAAAATCTTGAAAATTGGCTGAAAACAACTAAATTTCAAGGACTCATTGGGCGAATCGCTCTGGAACTGAAATCGGAACGCTCACTGACATTTCCCCTATCTGAAAGTCTGATAAACGGCGGAAAAATGACTAAGTCCAAAAAAAATTTTTTTTCAACTTTTTTCAATTTTACTCCGTGGGATATATATACTACCCACACACATTTGGAACTCTCCTGGGGTACCCGCACACATATTATTCCCTCGTTTAGTGGATATTTTCACAAAAAAGTGAAATTTTCAAAAATCCAGAAAATTGGCTGAAAACGACTAAATATCAAGGACTCATTGGGCGATTTGCTCTGGAACTGAAATCGAAAAGCTCACTGACATTTCCCCTACCTAAAAGTCTGATAAATGCCGGAAAAATGACTAAGTCCAAAAAAAAATTTGTTCAGCTTTTTTCAATTTTACCCCCGTGGGATATATATTCTACCCACACACATTTGGAACTCTCCTGGGGTACCCTCACACATATTATTCCCTCATTTAGTGGATATTTTCACAAAAAAGTGAAATTTTCAAAAATCCAGAAAATTGGCTGAAAACGACTAAATATCAAGGACTCATTGGGCGAATTGCTCTGGAACTGAAATCGGAACGCACACTGACATTTCCCCTTTCTGAAAGTCTGAAAAACGCGGGAAAAATGACTAAGTCCAAAAAAAATTTTTTTTCAACTTTTTTCAATTTTACCCCCGTGGGATATATATTCTACCCACACACATTTGGAACTCTCCTGGGGTACCCTCACACATATTGTTCCCTCGTTTAGTGGATATTTTCACAAAAAAGTGAAATTTTCAAAAATCCAGAAAATTAGCTGAAAACGACTAAATATAAAGGACTCATTGGGCAAATTGCTCTGGAACTGAAATCGGAATGCTCACTGACATTTCCCCTATCTGAAAGTCTGATAAACGGCGGAAAAATGTCTAAGTGCAAAAAAAAAATTTTTTTCAACTTTTTTCAATTTTACCCCCGTGGGATATATATTCTACCCACACACATTTGGAACTCTCCTGGGGTACCCTCACACATATTATTCCCTCATTTAGTGGATATTTTCACAAAAAAGTGAAATTTTCAAAAATCCAGAAAATTGGCTGAAAACGACTAAATATCAAGGACTCATTGGGCGAATCGCTCTGGAACTGAAATCGGAATGCTCACTCACATTTCCCCTATCTGAAAGTCTAAAAAAACGCCGGAAAAATGACTAAGTCCAAAAAAAAATTTTTTTCAACTTTTTTCAATTTTACCCCAGTGGGATATATATTCTACCCACACACATTTGGAACTCTCCTGGGGTACCCTCACACATATTATTCCCTCATTTAGTGGATATTTTCACAAAAAAGTGAAATTTTCAAAAATCTTGAAAATTGGCTGAAAACGACTAAATTTCAAGGACTCATTGGGCGAATCGCTCTGGAACTGAAATCGGAACACTCACTGACATTTCCCCTATCTGAAAGTCTGATAAACGGCGGAAAAATGACTAAGTCCAAAAAAATTTTTTTTTCAACTTTTTTCAATTTTACTCCGTGGGATATATATACTACCCACACACATTTGGAACTCTCCTGGGGTACCCGCACACATATTATTCCCTCGTTTAGTGGATATTTTCACAAAAAAGTGAAATTTTCAAAAATCCAGAAAATTGGCTGAAAACGACTAAATATCAAGGACTCATTGGGCGATTTGCTCTGGAACTGAAATCGAAAAGCTCACTGACATTTCCCCTATCTAAAAGTCTGATAAATGCCGGAAAAATGACTAAGTACAAAAAAAAATTTGTTCAACTTTTTTCAATTTTACCCCCGTGGGATATATATTCTACCCACACACATTTGGAACTCTCCTGGGGTACCCTCACACATATTATTCCCTCATTTAGTGGATATTTTCACAAAAAAGTGAAATTTTCAAAAATCCAGAGAATTGGCTGAAAACGACTAAATATCAAGGACTCATTGGGCGAATCGCTCTGGAACTGAAATCGGAACGCACACTGACATTTCCCCTTTCTGAAAGTCTGAAAAACGCGGGAAAAATGACTAAGTCCAAAAAAAATTTTTTTTCAACTTTTTTCAATTTTACCCCCGTGGGATATATATTCTACCCACACACATTTGGAACTCTCCTGGGGTACCCTCACACATATTATTCCCTCAATTAGTGGATATTTTCACAAAAAAGTAAAATTTTCAAAAATCCAGAAAATTGGCTGAAAACGGCTAAATATCAAGGACTCATTGGGCGAATTGCTCTGGATCTGAAATCGGAACGCTCACTGACATTTCCCCTATCTGAAAGTCTGATAAACGCCGGAAAAATGACTAAGTCCACAAAAAAAATTTTTTCAACTTTTTTCAATTTTACCCCCGTGGGATATATATTCTACCCACACACATTTGGAACTCTCCTGGGGTACCCTCACACATATTATTCCCTCGTTTAGTGGATATTTTCACAAAAAAGTGAAATTTTCAAAAATCCAGAAAATTAGCTGAAAACGACTAAATATCAAGGACTCATTGGGCGAATCGCTCTGGAACTGAAATCGGAATGCTCACTGACATTTCCCCTATCTGAAAGTCTGATAAACGCCGGAAAAATGACTAAGTCCCAAAAAAAAATTTTTTCAACTTTTTTCAATTTTACCCCCGTGGGTTATATATTCTACCCACACACATTTGGAACTCTCCTGGGGTACCCTCACACATATTATTCCCTCGTTTAGTGGATATTTTCACAAAAAAGTGAAATTTTCAAAAATCCAGAAAATTGGCTGAAAACGACTAAATATCAAGGACTCATTGGGCGATTTGCTCTGGAACTGAAATCGAAAAGCTCACTGACATTTCCCCTATCTAAAAGTCTGATAAATGCCGGAAAAATGACTAAGTCCAAAAAAAAATTTGTTCAGCTTTTTTCAATTTTACCCCCGTGGGATATATATTCTACCCACACACATTTGGAACTCTCCTGGGGTACCCTCACACATATTATTCCCTCATTTAGTGGATATTTTCACAAAAAAGTGAAATTTTCAAAAATCCAGAAAATTGGCTGAAAACGACTAAATATCAAGGACTCATTGGGCGAATTGCTCTGGAACTGAAATCGGAACGCTCACTGACATTTCCCCTATCTGAAAGTCTGATAAACGCCGGAAAAATGACTAAGTCCAAAAAAAAATTTGTTCAACTTTTTTCAATTTTACCCCTGTGGGATATATATTCTACCCACACACATTTGGAACTCTCCTGGGGTACCCTCACACATATTATTCCCTCATTTAGTGGATATTTTCACAAAAAGTGAAATTTTCAAAAATCCAGAGAATTGGCTGAAAACGACTAAATATCAAGGACTCATTGGGCGAATCGCTCTGGAACTGAAATCGGAACGCACACTGACATTTCCCCTTTCTGAAAGTCTGAAAAACGCGGGAAAAATGACTAAGTCCAAAAAAAATTTTTTTTCAACTTTTTTCAATTTTACCCCCGTGGGATATATATTCTACCCACACACATTTGGAACTCTCCTGGGGTACCCTCACACATATTGTTCCCTCGTTTAGTGGATATTTTCACAAAAAAGTGAAATTTTCAAAAATCCAGAAAATTAGCTGAAAACGACTAAATATAAAGGACTCATTGGGCAAATTGCTCTGGAACTGAAATCGGAATGCTCACTGACATTTCCCCTATCTGAAAGTCTGATAAACGGCGGAAAAATGTCTAAGTGCAAAAAAAAAATTTTTTTCAACTTTTTTCAATTTTACCCCCGTGGGATATATATTCTACCCACACACATTTGGAACTCTCCTGGGGTACCCTCACACATATTATTCCCTCATTTAGTGGATATTTTCACAAAAAAGTGAAATTTTCAAAAATCCAGAAAATTGGCTGAAAACGACTAAATATCAAGGACTCATTGGGCGAATCGCTCTGGAACTGAAATCGGAACGCACACTGACATTTCCCCTTTCTGAAAGTCTGAAAAACGCGGGAAAAATGACTAAGTCCAAAAAAAATTTTTTTTCAACTTTTTTCAATTTTACCCCCGTGGGATATATATTCTACCCACACACATTTGGAACTCTCCTGGGGTACCCTCACACATATTATTCCCTCAATTAGTGGATATTTTCACAAAAAAGTGAAATTTTCAAAAATCCAGAAAATTGGCTGAAAACGGCTAAATATCAAGGACTCATTGGGCGAATTGCTCTGGATCTGAAATCGGAACGCTCACTGACATTTCCCCTATCTGAAAGTCTGATAAACGCCGGAAAAATGACTAAGTCCACAAAAAAAATTTTTTCAACTTTTTTCAATTTTACCCCCGTGGGATATATATTCTACCCACACACATTTGGAACTCTCCTGGGGTACCCTCACACATATTATTCCCTCGTTTAGTGGATATTTTCACAAAAAAGTGAAATTTTCAAAAATCCAGAAAATTAGCTGAAAACGACTAAATATAAAGGACTCATTGGGCAAATTGCTCTGGAACTGAAATCGGAATGCTCACTGACATTTCCCCTATCTGAAAGTCTGATAAACGGCGGAAAAATGTCTAAGTGCAAAAAAAAAATTTTTTTCAACTTTTTTCAATTTTACCCCCGTGGGATATATATTCTACTCACACACATTTGGAACTCTCCTGGGGTACCCTCACACATATTATTCCCTCATTTAGTGGATATTTTCACAAAAAAGTGAAATTTTCAAAAATCCAGAAAATTGGCTGAAAACGACTAAATATCAAGGACTCATTGGGCGAATCGCTCTGGAACTGAAATCGGAATGCTCACTCACATTTCCCCTATCTGAAAGTCTGAAAAAACGCCGGAAAAATGACTAAGTCCAAAAAAAAATTTTTTTCAACTTTTTTCAATTTTACCCCAGTGGGATATATATTCTACCCACACACATTTGGAACTCTCCTGGGGTACCCTCACACATATTATTCCCTCATTTAGTGGATATTTTCACAAAAAAGTGAAATTTTCAAAAATCCAGAAATTTGGCTGAAAACGACAAAATATCAATGACGCATTGGGCGAATCGCTTTGGAACTGAAATCGGAACGCTCACTGACATTTCCCCTATCTGAAAGTCTGATAAACGCCGGAAAAATGACTAAGTCCAAAAAAAAATTTGTTCAACTTTTTTCAATTTTACCCCTGTGGGATATATATTCTACCCACACACATTTGGAACTCTCCTGGGGTACCCTCACACATTTTATTCCCTCATTTAGTGGATATTTTCAAAAAAAAGTGAAATTTTCAAAAATCCAGAAAATTGGCTGAAAACGACTAAATATCAAGGACTCATTGGGCGAATCGCTCTGGAACTGAAATCGGAACGCTCACTGACATTTCCCCTATCTGAAAGTCTGATAAACGGCGGAAAAATGACTAAGTCCAAAAAAAATTTTTTTTCAACTTTTTTCAATTTTACTCCGTGGGATATATATACTACCCACACACATTTGGAACTCTCCTGGGGTACCCGCACACATATTATTCCCTCGTTTAGTGGATATTTTCACAAAAAAGTGAAATTTTCAAAAATCCAGAAAATTGGCTGAAAACGACTAAATATCAAGGACTCATTGGGCGATTTGCTCTGGAACTGAAATCGAAAAGCTCACTGACATTTCCCCTATCTGAAAGTCTGATAAATGCCGGAAAAATGACTAAGTCCAAAAAAAAATTTGTTCAACTTTTTTCAATTTTACCCCCGTGGGATATATATTCTACCCACACACATTTGGAACTCTCCTGGGGTACCCTCACACATATTATTCCCTCATTTAGTGGATATTTTCACAAAAAAGTGAAATTTTCAAAAATCCAGAAAATTGGCTGAAAACGACTAAATATCAAGGACTCATTGGGCGAATTGCTCTGGAACTGAAATCGGAACGCTCACTGACATTTCCCCTATCTGAAAGTCTGATAAACGCCGGAAAAATGACTAAGTCCAAAAAAAAATTTGTTCAACTTTTTTCAATTTTACCCCTGTGGGATATATATTCTACCCACACACATTTGGAACTCTCCTGGGGTACCCTCACACATATTATTCCCTCAATTAGTGGATATTTTCACAAAAAAGTGAAATTTTCAAAAATCCAGAAAATTGGCTGAAAACGGCTAAATATCAAGGACTCATTGGGCGAATTGCTCTGGAACTGAAATCGGAACGCTCACTGACATTTCCCCTATCTGAAAGTCTGATAAACGCCGGAAAAATGACTAAGTCCACAAAAAAAATTTTTTCAACTTTTTTCAATTTTACCCCCGTGGGATATATATTCTACCCACACACATTTGGAACTCTCCTGGGGTACCCTCACACATATTATTCCCTCGTTTAGTGGATATTTTCACAAAAAAGTGAAATTTTCAAAAATCCAGAAAATTAGCTGAAAACGACTAAATATAAAGGACTCATTGGGCGAATCGCTCTGGAACTGAAATCGGAATGCTCACTCACATTTCCCCTATCTGAAAGTCTGATAAACGGCGGAAAAATGACTAAGTCCAAAAAAAAATTTTTTTCAACTTTTTTCAATTTTACCCCAGTGGGATATATATTCTACCCACACACATTTGGAACTCTCCTGGGGTACCCTCACACATATTATTCCCTCATTTAGTGGATATTTTCACAAAAAAGTGAAATTTTGAAAAATCTTGAAAATTGGCTGAAAACGACTAAATTTCAAGGACTCATTGGGCGAATCGCTCTGGAACTGAAATCGAAAAGCTCACTGACATTTCCCCTATCTAAAAGTCTGATAAATGCCGGAAAAATGACTAAGTCCAAAAAAAAATTTGTTCAACTTTTTTCAATTTTACCCCCGTGGGATATATATTCTACCCACACACATTTGGAACTCTCCTGGGGTACCCTCACACATATTATTCCCTCATTTAGTGGATATTTTCACAAAAAAGTGAAATTTTCAAAAATCCAGAGAATTGGCTGAAAACGACTAAATATCAAGGACTCATTGGGCGAATCGCTCTGGAACTGAAATCGGAACGCACACTGACATTTCCCCTTTCTGAAAGTCTGAAAAACGCGGGAAAAATGACTAAGTCCAAAAAAAATTTTTTTTCAACTTTTTTCAATTTTACCCCCGTGGGATATATATTCTACCCACACACATTTGGAACTCTCCTGGGGTACCCTCACACATATTATTCCCTCAATTAGTGGATATTTTCACAAAAAAGTGAAATTTTCAAAAATCCAGAAAATTGGCTGAAAACGGCTAAATATCAAGGACTCATTGGGCGAATTGCTCTGGAACTGAAATCGGAACGCTCACTGACATTTCCCCTATCTGAAAGTCTGATAAACGCCGGAAAAATGACTAAGTCCACAAAAAAAATTTTTTCAACTTTTTTCAATTTTACCCCCGTGGGATATATATTCTACCCACACACATTTGGAACTCTCCTGGGGTACCCTCACACATATTATTCCCTCGTTTAGTGGATATTTTCACAAAAAAGTGAAATTTTCAAAAATCCAGAAAATTAGCTGAAAACGACTAAATATAAAGGACTCATTGGGCAAATTGCTCTGGAACTGAAATCGGAATGCTCACTGACATTTCCCCTATCTGAAAGTCTGATAAACGGCGGAAAAATGTCTAAGTGCAAAAAAAAAATTTTTTTCAACTTTTTTCAATTTTACCCCCGTGGGATATATATTCTACCCACACACATTTGGAACTCTCCTGGGGTACCCTCACACATATTATTCCCTCATTTAGTGGATATTTTCACAAAAAAGTGAAATTTTCAAAAATCCAGAAAATTGGCTGAAAACGACTAAATATCAAGGACTCATTGGGCGAATCGCTCTGGAACTGAAATCGGAATGCTCACTGACATTTCCCCTATCTGAAAGTCTGATAAACGCCGGAAAAATGACTAAGTCCCAAAAAAAAATTTTTTCAACTTTTTTCAATTTTACCCCCGTGGGTTATATATTCTACCCACACACATTTGGAACTCTCCTGGGGTACCCTCACACATATTATTCCCTCGTTTAGTGGATATTTTCACAAAAAAGTGAAATTTTCAAAAATCCAGAAAATTGGCTGAAAACGACTAAATATCAAGGACTCATTGGGCGAATCGCTCTGGAACTGAAATCGGAATGCTCACTCACATTTCCCCTATCTGAAAGTCTGAAAAAACGCCGGAAAAATGACTAAGTCCAAAAAAAAATTTGTTCAACTTTTTTCAATTTTACCCCTGTGGGATATATATTCTACCCACACACATTTGGAACTCTCCTGGGGTACCCTCACACATTTTATTCCCTCATTTAGTGGATATTTTCACAAAAAAGTGAAATTTTCAAAAATCCAGAAAATTGGCTGAAAACGACTAAATATCAAGGACTCATTGGGCGAATCGCTCTGGAACTGAAATCGGAACGCTCACTGACATTTCCCCTATCTGAAAGTCTGATAAACGGCGGAAAAATGACTAAGTCCAAAAAAAATTTTTTTTCAACTTTTTTCAATTTTACTCCGTGGGATATATATACTACCCACACACATTTGGAACTCTCCTGGGGTACCCGCACACATATTATTCCCTCGTTTAGTGGATATTTTCACAAAAAAGTGAAATTTTCAAAAATCCAGAAAATTGGCTGAAAACGACTAAATATCAAGGACTCATTGGGCGATTTGCTCTGGAACTGAAATCGAAAAGCTCACTGACATTTCCCCTATCTGAAAGTCTGATAAATGCCGGAAAAATGACTAAGTCCAAAAAAAAATTTGTTCAACTTTTTTCAATTTTACCCCCGTGGGATATATATTCTACCCACACACATTTGGAACTCTCCTGGGGTACCCTCACACATATTATTCCCTCATTTAGTGGATATTTTCACAAAAAAGTGAAATTTTCAAAAATCCAGAAAATTGGCTGAAAACGACTAAATATCAAGGACTCATTGGGCGAATTGCTCTGGAACTGAAATCGGAACGCTCACTGACATTTCCCCTATCTGAAAGTCTGATAAACGCCGGAAAAATGACTAAGTCCAAAAAAAAATTTGTTCAACTTTTTTCAATTTTACCCCTGTGGGATATATATTCTACCCACACACATTTGGAACTCTCCTGGGGTACCCTCACACATATTATTCCCTCATTTAGTGGATATTTTCACAAAAAGTGAAATTTTCAAAAATCCAGAGAATTGGCTGAAAACGACTAAATATCAAGGACTCATTGGGCGAATCGCTCTGGAACTGAAATCGGAACGCTCACTGACATTTCCCCTATCTGAAAGTCTGATAAACGGCGGAAAAATGACTAAGTCCAAAAAAAATTTTTTTTCAACTTTTTTCAATTTTACTCCGTGGGATATATATACTACCCACACACATTTGGAACTCTCCTGGGGTACCCGCACACATATTATTCCCTCGTTTAGTGGATATTTTCACAAAAAAGTGAAATTTTCAAAAATCCAGAAAATTGGCTGAAAACGACTAAATATCAAGGACTCATTGGGCGATTTGCTCTGGAACTGAAATCGAAAAGCTCACTGACATTTCCCCTATCTGAAAGTCTGATAAATGCCGGAAAAATGACTAAGTCCAAAAAAAAATTTGTTCAACTTTTTTCAATTTTACCCCCGTGGGATATATATTCTACCCACACACATTTGGAACTCTCCTGGGGTACCCTCACACATATTATTCCCTCATTTAGTGGATATTTTCACAAAAAAGTGAAATTTTCAAAAATCCAGAAAATTGGCTGAAAACGACTAAATATCAAGGACTCATTGGGCGAATTGCTCTGGAACTGAAATCGGAACGCTCACTGACATTTCCCCTATCTGAAAGTCTGATAAACGCCGGAAAAATGACTAAGTCCAAAAAAAAATTTGTTCAACTTTTTTCAATTTTACCCCTGTGGGATATATATTCTACCCACACACATTTGGAACTCTCCTGGGGTACCCTCACACATATTATTCCCTCATTTAGTGGATATTTTCACAAAAAGTGAAATTTTCAAAAATCCAGAGAATTGGCTGAAAACGACTAAATATCAAGGACTCATTGGGCGAATCGCTCTGGAACTGAAATCGGAACGCACACTGACATTTCCCCTTTCTGAAAGTCTGAAAAACGCGGGAAAAATGACTAAGTCCAAAAAAAAATTTTTTTCAACTTTTTTCAATTTTACCCCCGTGGGATATATATTCTACCCACACACATTTGGAACTCTCCTGGGGTACCCTCACACATATTATTCCCTCAATTAGTGGATATTTTCACAAAAAAGTGAAATTTTCAAAAATCCAGAAAATTGGCTGAAAACGGCTAAATATCAAGGACTCATTGGGCGAATTGCTCTGGAACTGAAATCGGAACGCTCACTGACATTTCCCCTATCTGAAAGTCTGATAAACGCCGGAAAAATGACTAAGTCCAAAAAAAATTTTTTTTCAACTTTTTTCAATTTTACTCCGTGGGATATATATACTACCCACACACATTTGGAACTCTCCTGGGGTACCCGCACACATATTATTCCCTCGTTTAGTGGATATTTTCACAAAAAAGTGAAATTTTCAAAAATCCAGAAAATTGGCTGAAAACGACTAAATATCAAGGACTCATTGGGCGATTTGCTCTGTAACTGAAATCGAAAAGCTCACTGACATTTCCGCTATCTGAAAGTCTGATAAATGCCGGAAAAATGACTAAGTCCAAAAAAAAATTTGTTCAACTTTTTTCAATTTTACCCCCGTGGGATATATATTCTACCCACACACATTTGGAACTCTCCTGGGGTACCCTCACACATATTATTCCCTCATTTAGTGGATATTTTCACAAAAAAGTGAAATTTTCAAAAATCCAGAAAATTGGCTGAAAACGACTAAATATCAAGGACTCATTGGGCGAATTGCTCTGGAACTGAAATCGGAACGCTCACTGACATTTCCCCTATCTGAAAGTCTGATAAACGCCGGAAAAATGACTAAGTCCAAAAAAAAATTTGTTCAACTTTTTTCAATTTTACCCCTGTGGGATATATATTCTACCCACACACATTTGGAACTCTCCTGGGGTACCCTCACACATATTATTCCCTCATTTAGTGGATATTTTCACAAAAAGTGAAATTTTCAAAAATCCAGAGAATTGGCTGAAAACGACTAAATATCAAGGACTCATTGGGCGAATCGCTTTGGATCTGAAATCGGAACGCACACTGACATTTCCCCTTTCTGAAAGTCTGAAAAACGCGGGAAAAATGACTAAGTCCAAAAAAAATTTTTTTTCAACTTTTTTCAATTTTACCCCCGTGGGATATATATTCTACCCACACACATTTGGAACTCTCCTGGGGTACCCTCACACATATTATTCCCTCAATTAGTGGATATTTTCACAAAAAAGTGAAATTTTCAAAAATCCAGAAAATTGGCTGAAAACGGCTAAATATCAAGGACTCATTGGGCGAATTGCTCTGGAACTGAAATCGGAACGCTCACTGACATTTCCCCTATCTGAAAGTCTGATAAACGCCGGAAAAATGACTAAGTCCACAAAAAAAATTTTTTCAACTTTTTTCAATTTTACCCCCGTGGGATATATATTCTACCCACACACATTTGGAACTCTCCTGGGGTACCCTCACACATATTATTCCCTCGTTTAGTGGATATTTTCACAAAAAAGTGAAATTTTCAAAAATCCAGAAAATTAGCTGAAAACGACTAAATATAAAGGACTCATTGGGCAAATTGCTCTGGAACTGAAATCGGAATGCTTACTGACATTTCCCCTATCTGAAAGTCTGATAAACGCCGGAAAAATGACTAAGTCCAAAAAAAAATTTGTTCAACTTTTTTCAATTTTACCCCCGTGGGATATATATTCTACCCACACACATTTGGAACTCTCCTGGGGTACCCTCACACATATTATTCCCTCATTTAGTGGATATTTTCACAAAAAAGTGAAATTTTCAAAAATCCAGAAAATTGGCTGAAAACGACTAAATATCAAGGACTCATTGGGCGAATCGCTCTGGAACTGAAATCGGAATGCTCACTGACATTTCCCCTATGTGAAAGTCTGATAAACGCCGGAAAAATGACTAAGTCCAAAAAAAATTTTTTTTCAACTTTTTTCAATTTTACCCCCGTGGGATATATATTCTACCCACACACATTTGGAACTCTCCTGGGGTACCCTCACACATATTATTCCCTCAATTAGTGGATATTTTCACAAAAAAGTGAAATTTTCAAAAATCCAGAAAATTGGCTGAAAACGGCTAAATATCAAGGACTCATTGGGCGAATTGCTCTGGAACTGAAATCGGAACGCTCACTGACATTTCCCCTATCTGAAAGTCTGATAAACGCCGGAAAAATGACTAAGTCCACAAAAAAAATTTTTTCAACTTTTTTCAATTTTACCCCCGTGGGATATATATTCTACCCACACACATTTGGAACTCTCCTGGGGTACCCTCACACATATTATTCCCTCGTTTAGTGGATATTTTCACAAAAAAGTGAAATTTTCAAAAATCCAGAAAATTAGCTGAAAACGACTAAATATAAAGGACTCATTGGGCAAATTGCTCTGGAACTGAAATCGGAATGCTTACTGACATTTCCCCTATCTGAAAGTCTGATAAACGCCGGAAAAATGACTAAGTCCAAAAAAAATTTTTTTTCAACTTTTTTCAATTTTACTCCGTGGGATATATATACTACCCACACACATTTGGAACTCTCCTGGGGTACCCGCACACATATTATTCCCTCGTTTAGTGGATATTTTCACAAAAAAGTGAAATTTTCAAAAATCCAGAAAATTGGCTGAAAACGACTAAATATCAAGGACTCATTGGGCGATTTGCTCTGTAACTGAAATCGAAAAGCTCACTGACATTTCCGCTATCTGAAAGTCTGATAAATGCCGGAAAAATGACTAAGTCCAAAAAAAAATTTGTTCAACTTTTTTCAATTTTACCCCCGTGGGATATATATTCTACCCACACACATTTGGAACTCTCCTGGGGTACCCTCACACATATTATTCCCTCAATTAGTGGATATTTTCACAAAAAAGTGAAATTTTCAAAAATCCAGAAAATTGGCTGAAAACGGCTAAATATCAAGGACTCATTGGGCGAATTGCTCTGGAACTGAAATCGGAACGCTCACTGACATTTCCCCTATCTGAAAGTCTGATAAACGCCGGAAAAATGACTAAGTCCACAAAAAAAATTTTTTCAACTTTTTTCAATTTTACCCCCGTGGGATATATATTCTACCCACACACATTTGGAACTCTCCTGGGGTACCCTCACACATATTATTCCCTCGTTTAGTGGATATTTTCACAAAAAAGTGAAATTTTCAAAAATCCAGAAAATTAGCTGAAAACGACTAAATATAAAGGACTCATTGGGCAAATTGCTCTGGAACTGAAATCGGAATGCTTACTGACATTTCCCCTATCTGAAAGTCTGATAAACGCCGGAAAAATGACTAAGTCCAAAAAAAAATTTGTTCAACTTTTTTCAATTTTACCCCCGTGGGATATATATTCTACCCACACACATTTGGAACTCTCCTGGGGTACCCTCACACATATTATTCCCTCATTTAGTGGATATTTTCACAAAAAAGTGAAATTTTCAAAAATCCAGAAATTTGGCTGAAAACGACAAAATATCAATGACTCATTGGGCGAATCGCTTTGGAACTGAAATCGGAACGCTCACTGACATTTCCCCTATCTGAAAGTCTGATAAACGCCGGAAAAATGACTAAGTCCAAAAAAAAATTTGTTCAACTTTTTTCAATTTTACCCCTGTGGGATATATATTCTACCCACACACATTTGGAACTCTCCTGGGGTACCCTCACACATTTTATTCCCTCATTTAGTGGATATTTTCACAAAAAAGTGAAATTTTCAAAAATCCAGAAAATTGGCTGAAAACGACTAAATATCAAGGACTCATTGGGCGAATCGCTCTGGAACTGAAATCGGAATGCTCACTCACATTTCCCCTATCTGAAAGTCTGAAAAAACGCCGGAAAAATGACTAAGTCCAAAAAAAAATTTTTTTCAACTTTTTTCAATTTTACCCCAGTGGGATATATATTCTACCCACACACATTTGGAACTCTCCTGGGGTACCCTCACACATATTATTCCCTCATTTAGTGGATATTTTCACAGAAAAGTGAAATTTTCAAAAATCCAGAAATTTGGCTGAAAACGACAAAATATCAATGACTCATTGGGCGAATCGCTTTGGAACTGAAATCGGAACGCTCACTGACATTTCCCCTATCTGAAAGTCTGATAAACGCTGGAAAAATGACTAAGTCCAAAAAAAAATTTGTTCAACTTTTTTCAATTTTACCCCTGTGGGATATATATTCTACCCACACACATTTGGAACTCTCCTGGGGTACCCTCACACATTTTATTCCCTCATTTAGTGGATATTTTCACAAAAAAGTGAAATTTTCAAAAATCCAGAAAATTGGCTGAAAACGACTAAATATCAAGGACTCATTGGGCGAATCGCTCTGGAACTGAAATCGGAATGCTCACTCACATTTCCCCTATCTGAAAGTCTGAAAAAACGCCGGAAAAATGACTAAGTCCAAAAAAAAATTTTTTTCAACTTTTTTCAATTTTACCCCAGTGGGATATATATTCTACCCACACACATTTGGAACTCTCCTGGGGTACCCTCACACATATTATTCCCTCATTTAGTGGATATTTTCACAAAAAAGTGAAATTTTCAAAAATCTTGAAAATTGGCTGAAAACGACTAAATTTCAAGGAATCATTGGGCGAATCGCTCTGGAACTGAAATCGGAACGCTCACTGACATTTCCCCTATCTGAAAGTCTGATAAACGGCGGAAAAATGACTAAGTCCAAAAAAAATTTTTTTTCAACTTTTTTCAATTTTACTCCGTGGGATATATATACTACCCACACACATTTGGAACTCTCCTGGGGTACCCGCACACATATTATTCCCTCGTTTAGTGGATATTTTCACAAAAAAGTGAAATTTTCAAAAATCCAGAAAATTGGCTGAAAACGACTAAATATCAAGGACTCATTGGGCGATTTGCTCTGGAACTGAAATCGAAAAGCTCACTAACATTTCCCCTATCTGAAAGTCTGATAAATGCCGGAAAAATGACTAAGTCCAAAAAAAAATGTGTTCAACTTTTTTCAATTTTACCCCCGTGGGATATATATTCTACCCACACACATTTGGAACTCTCCTGGGGTACCCTCACACATATTATTCCCTCATTTAGTGGATATTTTCACAAAAAAGTGAAATTTTCAAAAATCCAGAAAATTGGCTGAAAACGACTAAATATCAAGGACTCATTGGGCGAATTGCTCTGGAACTGAAATCGGAACGCTCACTGACATTTCCCCTATCTGAAAGTCTGATAAACGCCGGAAAAATGACTAAGTCCAAAAAAAAATTTGTTCAACTTTTTTCAATTTTACCCCTGTGGGATATATATTCTACCCACACACATTTGGAACTCTCCTGGGGTACCCTCACACATATTATTCCCTCATTTAGTGGATATTTTCACAAAAAGTGAAATTTTCAAAAATCCAGAGAATTGGCTGAAAACGACTAAATATCAAGGACTCATTGGGCGAATCGCTCTGGAACTGAAATCGGAACGCACACTGACATTTCCCCTTTCTGAAAGTCTGAAAAACGTGGGAAAAATGACTAAGTCCAAAAAAAATTTTTTTTCAACTTTTTTCAATTTTACCCCCGTGGGATATATATTCTACCCACACACATTTGGAACTCTCCTGGGGTACCCTCACACATATTATTCCCTCAATTAGTGGATATTTTCACAAAAAAGTGAAATTTTCAAAAATCCAGAAAATTGGCTGAAAACGGCTAAATATCAAGGACTCATTGGGCGAATTGCTCTGGAACTGAAATTGGAACGCTCACTGACATTTCCCCTATCTGAAAGTCTGATAAACGCCGGAAAAATGACTAAGTCCACAAAAAAAAATTTTTCAACTTTTTTCAATTTTACCCCGTGGGATATATATTCTACCCACACACATTTGGAACTCTCCTGGGGTACCCTCACACATATTATTCCCTCGTTTAGTGGATATTTTCACAAAAAAGTGAAATTTTCAAAAATCCAGAAAATTGGCTGAAAACGACTAAATATCAAGGACTCATTGGGCGAATCGCTCTGGAACTGAAATCGGAATGCTCACTCACATTTCCCCTATCTGAAAGTCTGAAAAAACGCCGGAAAAATGACTAAGTCCAAAAAAAAATTTTTTTCAACTTTTTTCAATTTTACCCCAGTGGGATATATATTCTACCCACACACATTTGGAACTCTCCTGGGGTACCCTCACACATATTATTCCCTCATTTAGTGGATATTTTCACAGAAAAGTGAAATTTTCAAAAATCCAGAAATTTGGCTGAAAACGACAAAATATCAATGACTCATTGGGCGAATCGCTTTGGAACTGAAATCGGAACGCTCACTGACATTTCCCCTATCTGAAAGTCTGATAAACGCCGGAAAAATGACTAAGTCCACAAAAAAAATTTTTTCAACTTTTTTCAATTTTACCCCCGTGGGATATATATTCTACCCACACACATTTGGAACTCTCCTGGGGTACCCTCACACATATTATTCCCTCGTTTAGTGGATATTTTCACAAAAAAGTGAAATTTTCAAAAATCCAGAAAATTAGCTGAAAACGACTAAATATAAAGGACTCATTGGGCAAATTGCTCTGGAACTGAAATCGGAATGCTTACTGACATTTCCCCTATCTGAAAGTCTGATAAACGCCGGAAAAATGACTAAGTCCAAAAAAAAATTTGTTCAACTTTTTTCAATTTTACCCCCGTGGGATATATATTCTACCCACACACATTTGGAACTCTCCTGGGGTACCCTCACACATATTATTCCCTCATTTAGTGGATATTTTCACAAAAAAGTGAAATTTTCAAAAATCCAGAAAATTGGCTGAAAACGACGAAATATCAAGGACTCATTGGGCGAATCGCTCTGGAACTGAAATCGGAATGCTCACTGACATTTCCCCTATGTGAAAGTCTGATAAACGCCGGAAAAATGACTAAGTCCCAAAAAAAATTTTTTTCAACTTTTTTCAATTTTACCCCCGTGGGATATATATTCTACCCACACACATTTGGAACTCTCCTGGGGTACCCTCACACATATTATTCCCTCGTTTAGTGGATATTTTCACAAAAAAGTGAAATTTTCAAAAATCCAGAAAATTGGCTGAAAACGACTAAATATCAAGGACTCATTGGGCGAATCGCTCTGGAACTGAAATCGGAATGCTCACTCACATTTCCCCTATCTGAAAGTCTGAAAAAACGCCGGAAAAATGACTAAGTCCAAAAAAAAATTTTTTTCAACTTTTTTCAATTTTACCCCAGTGGGATATATATTCTACCCACACACATTTGGAACTCTCCTGGGGTACCCTCACACATATTATTCCCTCATTTAGTGGATATTTTCACAGAAAAGTGAAATTTTCAAAAATCCAGAAATTTGGCTGAAAACGACAAAATATCAATGACTCATTGGGCGAATCGCTTTGGAACTGAAATCGGAACGCTCACTGACATTTCCCCTATCTGAAAGTCTGATAAACGCTGGAAAAATGACTAAGTCCAAAAAAAAATTTGTTCAACTTTTTTCAATTTTACCCCTGTGGGATATATATTCTACCCACACACATTTGGAACTCTCCTGGGGTACCCTCACACATTTTATTCCCTCATTTAGTGGATATTTTCACAAAAAAGTGAAATTTTCAAAAATCCAGAAAATTGGCTGAAAACGACTAAATATCAAGGACTCATTGGGCGAATCGCTCTGGAACTGAAATCGGAATGCTCACTCACATTTCCCCTATCTGAAAGTCTGAAAAAACGCCGGAAAAATGACTAAGTCCAAAAAAAAATTTTTTTCAACTTTTTTCAATTTTACCCCAGTGGGATATATATTCTACCCACACACATTTGGAACTCTCCTGGGGTACCCTCACACATATTATTCCCTCATTTAGTGGATATTTTCACAAAAAAGTGAAATTTTCAAAAATCTTGAAAATTGGCTGAAAACGACTAAATTTCAAGGAATCATTGGGCGAATCGCTCTGGAACTGAAATCGGAACGCTCACTGACATTTCCCCTATCTGAAAGTCTGATAAACGGCGGAAAAATGACTAAGTCCAAAAAAAATTTTTTTTCAACTTTTTTCAATTTTACTCCGTGGGATATATATACTACCCACACACATTTGGAACTCTCCTGGGGTACCCGCACACATATTATTCCCTCGTTTAGTGGATATTTTCACAAAAAAGTGAAATTTTCAAAAATCCAGAAAATTGGCTGAAAACGACTAAATATCAAGGACTCATTGGGCGATTTGCTCTGGAACTGAAATCGAAAAGCTCACTGACATTTCCCCTATCTGAAAGTCTGATAAATGCCGGAAAAATGACTAAGTCCAAAAAAAAATGTGTTCAACTTTTTTCAATTTTACCCCCGTGGGATATATATTCTACCCACACACATTTGGAACTCTCCTGGGGTACCCTCACACATATTATTCCCTCATTTAGTGGATATTTTCACAAAAAAGTGAAATTTTCAAAAATCCAGAAAATTGGCTGAAAACGACTAAATATCAAGGACTCATTGGGCGAATTGCTCTGGAACTGAAATCGGAACGCTCACTGACATTTCCCCTATCTGAAAGTCTGATAAACGCCGGAAAAATGACTAAGTCCAAAAAAAAATTTGTTCAACTTTTTTCAATTTTACCCCTGTGGGATATATATTCTACCCACACACATTTGGAACTCTCCTGGGGTACCCTCACACATATTATTCCCTCATTTAGTGGATATTTTCACAAAAAGTGAAATTTTCAAAAATCCAGAGAATTGGCTGAAAACGACTAAATATCAAGGACTCATTGGGCGAATCGCTCTGGAACTGAAATCGGAACGCACACTGACATTTCCCCTTTCTGAAAGTCTGAAAAACGTGGGAAAAATGACTAAGTCCAAAAAAAATTTTTTTTCAACTTTTTTCAATTTTACCCCCGTGGGATATATATTCTACCCACACACATTTGGAACTCTCCTGGGGTACCCTCACACATATTATTCCCTCAATTAGTGGATATTTTCACAAAAAAGTGAAATTTTCAAAAATCCAGAAAATTGGCTGAAAACGGCTAAATATCAAGGACTCATTGGGCGAATTGCTCTGGAACTGAAATTGGAACGCTCACTGACATTTCCCCTATCTGAAAGTCTGATAAACGCCGGAAAAATGACTAAGTCCACAAAAAAAAATTTTTCAACTTTTTTCAATTTTACCCCGTGGGATATATATTCTACCCACACACATTTGGAACTCTCCTGGGGTACCCTCACACATATTATTCCCTCGTTTAGTGGATATTTTCACAAAAAAGTGAAATTTTCAAAAATCCAGAAAATTGGCTGAAAACGACTAAATATCAAGGACTCATTGGGCGAATCGCTCTGGAACTGAAATCGGAATGCTCACTCACATTTCCCCTATCTGAAAGTCTGAAAAAACGCCGGAAAAATGACTAAGTCCAAAAAAAAATTTTTTTCAACTTTTTTCAATTTTACCCCAGTGGGATATATATTCTACCCACACACATTTGGAACTCTCCTGGGGTACCCTCACACATATTATTCCCTCATTTAGTGGATATTTTCACAGAAAAGTGAAATTTTCAAAAATCCAGAAATTTGGCTGAAAACGACAAAATATCAATGACTCATTGGGCGAATCGCTTTGGAACTGAAATCGGAACGCTCACTGACATTTCCCCTATCTGAAAGTCTGATAAACGCCGGAAAAATGACTAAGTCCACAAAAAAAATTTTTTCAACTTTTTTCAATTTTACCCCCGTGGGATATATATTCTACCCACACACATTTGGAACTCTCCTGGGGTACCCTCACACATATTATTCCCTCGTTTAGTGGATATTTTCACAAAAAAGTGAAATTTTCAAAAATCCAGAAAATTAGCTGAAAACGACTAAATATAAAGGACTCATTGGGCAAATTGCTCTGGAACTGAAATCGGAATGCTTACTGACATTTCCCCTATCTGAAAGTCTGATAAACGCCGGAAAAATGACTAAGTCCAAAAAAAAATTTGTTCAACTTTTTTCAATTTTACCCCCGTGGGATATATATTCTACCCACACACATTTGGAACTCTCCTGGGGTACCCTCACACATATTATTCCCTCATTTAGTGGATATTTTCACAAAAAAGTGAAATTTTCAAAAATCCAGAAAATTGGCTGAAAACGACGAAATATCAAGGACTCATTGGGCGAATCGCTCTGGAACTGAAATCGGAATGCTCACTGACATTTCCCCTATGTGAAAGTCTGATAAACGCCGGAAAAATGACTAAGTCCCAAAAAAAATTTTTTTCAACTTTTTTCAATTTTACCCCCGTGGGATATATATTCTACCCACACACATTTGGAACTCTCCTGGGGTACCCTCACACATATTATTCCCTCGTTTAGTGGATATTTTCACAAAAAAGTGAAATTTTCAAAAATCCAGAAAATTGGCTGAAAACGACTAAATATCAAGGACTCATTGGGCGAATCGCTCTGGAACTGAAATCGGAATGCTCACTCACATTTCCCCTATCTGAAAGTCTGAAAAAACGCCGGAAAAATGACTAAGTCCAAAAAAAAAATTTTTTCAACTTTTTTCAATTTTACCCCAGTGGGATATATATTCTACCCACACACATTTGGAACTCTCCTGGGGTACCCTCACACATATTATTCCCTCATTTAGTGGATATTTTCACAAAAAAGTGAAATTTTCAAAAATCCAGAAATTTGGCTGAAAACGACAAAATATCAATGACTCATTGGGCGAATCGCTTTGGAACTGAAATCGGAACGCTCACTGACATTTCCCCTATCTGAAAGTCTGATAAACGCCGGAAAAATGACTAAGTCCAAAAAAAAATTTGTTCAACTTTTTTCAATTTTACCCCTGTGGGATATATATTCTACCCACACACATTTGGAACTCTCCTGGGGTACCCTCACACATTTTATTCCCTCATTTAGTGGATATTTTCACAAAAAAGTGAAATTTTCAAAAATCCAGAAAATTGGCTGAAAACGACTAAATATCAAGGACTCATTGGGCGAATCGCTCTGGAACTGAAATCGGAATGCTCACTCACATTTCCCCTATCTGAAAGTCTGAAAAAACGCCGGAAAAATGACTAAGTCCAAAAAAAAATTTTTTTCAACTTTTTTCAATTTTACCCCAGTGGGATATATAATCTACCCACACACATTTGGAACTCTCCTGGGGTACCCTCACACATATTATTCCCTCATTTAGTGGATATTTTCACAGAAAAGTGAAATTTTCAAAAATCCAGAAATTTGGCTGAAAACGACAAAATATCAATGACTCATTGGGCGAATCGCTTTGGAACTGAAATCGGAATGCTCACTGACATTTCCCCTATCTGAAAGTCTGATAAACGCCGGAAAAATGACTAAGTCCAAAAAAAAATTTGTTCAACTTTTTTCAATTTTACCCCTGTGGGATATATATTCTACCCACACACATTTGGAACTCTCCTGGGGTACCCTCACACATTTTATTCCCTCATTTAGTGGATATTTTCACAAAAAAGTGAAATTTTCAAAAATCCAGAAAATTGGCTGAAAACGACTAAATATCAAGGACTCATTGGGCGAATCGCTCTGGAACTGAAATCGGAATGCTCACTCACATTTCCCCTATCTGAAAGTCTGAAAAAACGCCGGAAAAATGACTAAGTCCAAAAAAAAATTTTTTTCAACTTTTTTCAATTTTACCCCAGTGGGATATATATTCTACCCACACACATTTGGAACTCTCCTGGGGTACCCTCACACATATTATTCCCTCATTTAGTGGATATTTTCACAAAAAAGTGAAATTTTCAAAAATCTTGAAAATTGGCTGAAAACGACTAAATTTCAAGGAATCATTGGGCGAATCGCTCTGGAACTGAAATCGGAATGCTCACTGACATTTCCCCTATCTGAAAGTCTGATAAATGGCGGAAAAATGACTAAGTCCAAAAAAAATTTTTTTTCAACTTTTTTCAATTTTACTCCGTGGGATATATATACTACCCACACACATTTGGAACTCTCCTGGGGTACCCGCACACATATTATTCCCTCGTTTAGTGGATATTTTCACAAAAAAGTGAAATTTTCAAAAATCCAGAAAATTGGCTGAAAACGACTAAATATCAAGGACTCATTGGGCGATTTGCTCTGGAACTGAAATCGAAAAGCTCACTGACATTTCCCCTATCTGAAAGTCTGATAAATGCCGGAAAAATGACTAAGTCCAAAAAAAAATGTGTTCAACTTTTTTCAATTTTACCCCCGTGGGATATATATTCTACCCACACACATTTGGAACTCTCCTGGGGTACCCTCACACATATTATTCCCTCATTTAGTGGATATTTTCACAAAAAAGTGAAATTTTCAAAAATCCAGAAAATTGGCTGAAAACGACTAAATATCAAGGACTCATTGGGCGAATTGCTCTGGAACTGAAATCGGAACGCTCACTGACATTTCCCCTATCTGAAAGTCTGATAAACGCCGGAAAAATGACTAAGTCCAAAAAAAAATTTGTTCAACTTTTTTCAATTTTACCCCTGTGGGATATATATTCTACCCACACACATTTGGAACTCTCCTGGGGTACCCTCACACATATTATTCCCTCATTTAGTGGATATTTTCACAAAAAGTGAAATTTTCAAAAATCCAGAGAATTGGCTGAAAACGACTAAATATCAAGGACTCATTGGGCGAATTGCTCTGGAACTGAAATCGGAACGCTCACTGACATTTCCCCTATCTGAAAGTCTGATAAACGCCGGAAAAATGACTAAGTCCAAAAAAAAATTTGTTCAACTTTTTTCAATTTTACCCCTGTGGGATATATATTCTACCCACACACATTTGGAACTCTCCTGGGGTACCCTCACACATATTATTCCCTCATTTAGTGGATATTTTCACAAAAAGTGAAATTTTCAAAAATCCAGAGAATTGGCTGAAAACGACTAAATATCAAGGACTCATTGGGCGAATCGCTCTGGAACTGAAATCGGAACGCACACTGACATTTCCCCTTTCTGAAAGTCTGAAAAACGCGGGAAAAATGACTAAGTCCAAAAAAAATTTTTTTTCAACTTTTTTCAATTTTACCCCCGTGGGATATATATTCTACCCACACACATTTGGAACTCTCCTGGGGTACCCTCACACATATTATTCCCTCAATTAGTGGATATTTTCACAAAAAAGTGAAATTTTCAAAAATCCAGAAAATTGGCTGAAAACGGCTAAATATCAAGGACTCATTGGGCGAATTGCTCTGGAACTGAAATCGGAACGCTCACTGACATTTCCCCTATCTGAAAGTCTGATAAACGCCGGAAAAATGACTAAGTCCACAAAAAAAAATTTTTCAACTTTTTTCAATTTTACCCCCGTGGGATATATATTCTACCCACACACATTTGGAACTCTCCTGGGGTACCCTCACACATATTATTCCCTCGTTTAGTGGATATTTTCACAAAAAAGTGAAATTTTCAAAAATCCAGAAAATTAGCTGAAAACGACTAAATATAAAGGACTCATTGGGCAAATTGCTCTGGAACTGAAATCGGAATGCTCACTGACATTTCCCCTATCTGAAAGTCTGATAAACGCCGGAAAAATGACTAAGTCCAAAAAAAAATTTGTTCAACTTTTTTCAATTTTACCCCCGTGGGATATATATTCTACCCACACACATTTGGAACTCTCCTGGGGTACCCTCACACATATTATTCCCTCATTTAGTGGATATTTTCACAAAAAAGTGAAATTTTCAAAAATCCAGAAATTTGGCTGAAAACGACAAAATATCAATGACTCATTGGGCGAATCGCTTTGGAACTGAAATCGGAACGCTCACTGACATTTCCCCTATCTGAAAGTCTGATAAACGCCGGAAAAATGACTAAGTCCAAAAAAAAATTTGTTCAACTTTTTTCAATTTTACCCCTGTGGGATATATATTCTACCCACACACATTTGGAACTCTCCTGGGGTACCCTCACACATTTTATTCCCTCATTTAGTGGATATTTTCACAAAAAAGTGAAATTTTCAAAAATCCAGAAAATTGGCTGAAAACGACTAAATATCAAGGACTCATTGGGCGAATCGCTCTGGAACTGAAATCGGAATGCTCACTCACATTTCCCCTATCTGAAAGTCTGAAAAAACGCCGGAAAAATGACTAAGTCCAAAAAAAAATTTTTTTCAACTTTTTTCAATTTTACCCCAGTGGGATATATAATCTACCCACACACATTTGGAACTCTCCTGGGGTACCCTCACACATATTATTCCCTCATTTAGTGGATATTTTCACAGAAAAGTGAAATTTTCAAAAATCCAGAAATTTGGCTGAAAACGACAAAATATCAATGACTCATTGGGCGAATCGCTTTGGAACTGAAATCGGAACGCTCACTGACATTTCCCCTATCTGAAAGTCTGATAAACGCCGGAAAAATGACTAAGTCCAAAAAAAAATTTGTTCAACTTTTTTCAATTTTACCCCTGTGGGATATATATTCTACCCACACACATTTGGAACTCTCCTGGGGTACCCTCACACATTTTATTCCCTCATTTAGTGGATATTTTCACAAAAAAGTGAAATTTTCAAAAATCCAGAAAATTGGCTGAAAACGACTAAATATCAAGGACTCATTGGGCGAATCGCTCTGGAACTGAAATCGGAATGCTCACTCACATTTCCCCTATCTGAAAGTCTGAAAAAACGCCGGAAAAATGACTAAGTCCAAAAAAAAATTTTTTTCAACTTTTTTCAATTTTACCCCAGTGGGATATATATTCTACCCACACACATTTGGAACTCTCCTGGGGTACCCTCACACATATTATTCCCTCATTTAGTGGATATTTTCACAAAAAAGTGAAATTTTCAAAAATCTTGAAAATTGGCTGAAAACGACTAAATTTCAAGGAATCATTGGGCGAATCGCTCTGGAACTGAAATCGGAATGCTCACTGACATTTCCCCTATCTGAAAGTCTGATAAATGGCGGAAAAATGACTAAGTCCAAAAAAAATTTTTTTTCAACTTTTTTCAATTTTACTCCGTGGGATATATATACTACCCACACACATTTGGAACTCTCCTGGGGTACCCGCACACATATTATTCCCTCGTTTAGTGGATATTTTCACAAAAAAGTGAAATTTTCAAAAATCCAGAAAATTGGCTGAAAACGACTAAATATCAAGGACTCATTGGGCGATTTGCTCTGGAACTGAAATCGAAAAGCTCACTGACATTTCCCCTATCTGAAAGTCTGATAAATGCCGGAAAAATGACTAAGTCCAAAAAAAAATGTGTTCAACTTTTTTCAATTTTACCCCCGTGGGATATATATTCTACCCACACACATTTGGAACTCTCCTGGGGTACCCTCACACATATTATTCCCTCATTTAGTGGATATTTTCACAAAAAAGTGAAATTTTCAAAAATCCAGAAAATTGGCTGAAAACGACTAAATATCAAGGACTCATTGGGCGAATTGCTCTGGAACTGAAATCGGAACGCTCACTGACATTTCCCCTATCTGAAAGTCTGATAAACGCCGGAAAAATGACTAAGTCCAAAAAAAATTTTTTTTCAACTTTTTTCAATTTTACCCCCGTGGGATATATATTCTACCCACACACATTTGGAACTCTCCTGGGGTACCCTCACACATATTATTCCCTCAATTAGTGGATATTTTCACAAAAAAGTGAAATTTTCAAAAATCCAAAAAATTGGCTGAAAACGGCTAAATATCAAGGACTCATTGGGCGAATTGCTCTGGAACTGAAATCGGAACGCTCACTGACATTTCCCCTATCTGAAAGTCTGATAAACGCCGGAAAAATGACTAAGTCCACAAAAAAAAATTTTTCAACTTTTTTCAATTTTACCCCCGTGGGATATATATTCTACCCACACACATTTGGAACTCTCCTGGGGTACCCTCACACATATTATTCCCTCATTTAGTGGATATTTTCACAAAAAAGTGAAATTTTCAAAAATCCAGAAAATTGGCTGAAAACGACTAAATATCAAGGACTCATTGGGCGAATCGCTCTGGAACTGAAATCGGAATGCTCACTTACATTTCCCCTATGTGAAAGTCTGATAAACGCCGGAAAAATGACTAAGTCCCAAAAAAAATTTTTTTCAACTTTTTTCAATTTTACCCCCGTGGGATATATATTCTACCCACACACATTTGGAACTCTCCTGGGGTACCCTCACATATATTATTCCCTCGTTTAGTGGATATTTTCACAAAAAAGTGAAATTTTCAAAAATCCAGAAAATTGGCTGAAAACGACTAAATATCAAGGACTCATTGGGCGAATCGCTCTGGAACTGAAATCGGAATGCTCACTCACATTTCCCCTATCTGAAAGTCTGAAAAAACGCCGGAAAAATGACTAAGTCCAAAAAAAAATTTTTTTCAACTTTTTTCAATTTTACCCCAGTGGGATATATATTCTACCCACACACATTTGGAACTCTCCTGGGGTACCCTCACACATATTATTCCCTCATTTAGTGGATATTTTCACAGAAAAGTGAAATTTTCAAAAATCCAGAAATTTGGCTGAAAACGACAAAATATCAATGACTCATTGGGCGAATCGCTTTGGAACTGAAATCGGAACGCTCACTGACATTTCCCCTATCTGAAAGTCTGATAAACGCCGGAAAAATGACTAAGTCCAAAAAAAAATTTGTTCAACTTTTTTCAATTTTACTCCGTGGGATATATATACTACCCACACACATTTGGAACTCTCCTGGGGTACCCGCACACATATTATTCCCTCGTTTAGTGGATATTTTCACAAAAAAGTGAAATTTTCAAAAATCCAGAAAATTGGCTGAAAACAACTAAATATCAAGGACTCATTGGGCGATTTGCTCTGGAACTGAAATCGAAAAGCTCACTGACATTTCCCCTATCTGAAAGTCTGATAAATGCCGGAAAAATGACTAAGTCCAAAAAAAAATTTGTTCAACTTTTTTCAATTTTACCCCCGTGGGATATATATTCTACCCACACACATTTGGAACTCTCCTGGGGTACCCTCACACATATTATTCCCTCATTTAGTGGATATTTTCACAAAAAAGTGAAATTTTCAAAAATCCAGAAAATTGGCTGAAAACGACTAAATATCAAGGACTCATTGGGCGAATCGCTCTGGAACTGAAATCGGAATGCTCTCTCCCTATCTGAAAGTCTGATAAACGCCGGAAAAATGACTAAGTCCCAAAAAAAATTTTTTTCAACTTTTTTCAATTTTACCCCCGTGGGATATATATTCTACCCACACACATTTGGAACTCTCCTGGGGTACCCTCACACATATTATTCCCTCATTTAGTGGATATATTCACAAAAAAGTGAAATTTTCAAAAATCCAGAAATTTGGCTGAAAACGACAAAATATCAATGACTTATTGGGTGAATCGCTCTGGAACTGAAATCGGAACGCTCACTGACATTTCCCCTATCTGAAAGTCTGATAAACGCCGGAAAAATGACTAAGTCCAAAAAAAAATTTGTTCAACTTTTTTCAATTTTACCCCAGTGGGATATATATTCTACCCACACACATTTGGAACTCTCCTGGGGTACCCTCACACATATTATTCCCTCATTTAGTGGATATTTTCACAAAAAAGTGAAATTTTCAAAAATCTTGAAAATTGGCTGAAAACGACTTAATTTCAAGGACTCATTGGGCGAATCGCTTTGGAACTGAAATCGGAACGCTCACTGACATTTCCCCTATCTGAAAGTCTGATAAACGGCGGAAAAATGACTAAGTCCAAAAAAAATTTTTTTTCAACTTTTTTCAATTTTACCTCCGTGGGATATATATTCTACCCACACACATTTGGAACTCTCCTGGGGTACCCGCACACATATTATTCCCTCGTTTAGTGGATATTTTCACAAAAAAGTGAAATTTTCAAAAATCCAGAAAATTGGCTGAAAACGACTAAATATCAAGGACTCATTGGGCGATTTGCTCTGGAACTGAAATCGAAAAGCTCACTGACATTTCCCCTATCTGAAAGTCTGATAAATGCCGGAAAAATGACTAAGTCCAAAAAAAAATTTGTTCAACTTTTTTCAATTTTACCCCCGTGGGATATATATTCTACCCACACACATTTGGAACTCTCCTGGGGTACCCTCACACATATTATTCCCTCATTTAGTGGATATTTTCACAAAAAAGTGAAATTTTCAAAAATCCAGAAAATTGGCTGAAAACGACTAAATATCAAGGACTCATTGGGCGAATCGCTCTGGAACTGAAATCGGAATGCTCACTGACATTTCCCCTATCTGAAAGTCTGATAAACGCCGGAAAAATGACTAAGTCCAAAAAAAATTTTTTTTCAACTTTTTTCAATTTTACCTCCGTGGGATATATATTCTACCCACACACATTTGGAACTCTCCTGGGGTACCCGCACACATATTATTCCCTCGTTTAGTGGATATTTTCACAAAAAAGTGAAATTTTCAAAAATCCAGAAAATTGGCTGAAAACGACTAAATATCAAGGACTCATTGGGCGATTTGCTCTGGAACTGAAATCGAAAAGCTCACTGACATTTCCCCTATCTGAAAGTCTGATAAATGCCGGAAAAATGACTAAGTCCAAAAAAAAATTTGTTCAACTTTTTTCAATTTTACCCCCGTGGGATATATATTCTACCCACACACATTTGGAACTCTCCTGGGGTACCCTCACACATATTATTCCCTCATTTAGTGGATATTTTCACAAAAAAGTGAAATTTTCAAAAATCCAGAAAATTGGCTGAAAACGACTAAATATCAAGGACTCATTGGGCGAATCGCTCTGGAACTGAAATCGGAATGCTCACTGACATTTCCCCTATCTGAAAGTCTGATAAACGCCGGAAAAATGACTAAGTCCCAAAAAAAATTTTTTTCAACTTTTTTCAATTTTACCCCCGTGGGATATATATTCTACCCACACACATTTGGAACTCTCCTGGGGTACCCTCACACATATTATTCCCTCGTTTAGTGGATATTTTCACAAAAAAGTGAAATTTTCAAAAATCCAGAAAATTGACTGAAAACGACTAAATATCAAGGACTCATTGGGCGAATCGCTCTGGAACTGAAATCAGAATGCTCTCTCCCTATCTGAAAGTCTGATAAACGCCGGAAAAATGACTAAGTCCCAAAAAAAATTTTTTTCAACTTTTTTCAATTTTACCCCCGTGGGATATATATTCTACCCACACACATTTGGAACTCTCCTGGGGTACCCTCACACATATTATTCCCTCATTTAGTGGATATTTTCACAAAAAAGTGAAATTTTCAAAAATCCAGAAATTTGGCTGAAAACGACAAAATATCAATGACTTATTGGGCGAATCGCTCTGGAACTGAAATCGGAACGCTCACTGACATTTCCCCTATCTTAAAGTCTGATAAACGACGGAAAAATGACTAAGTCCAAAAAAAAATTTGTTCAACTTTTTTCAATTTTACCCCTGTGGGATATATATTCTACCCACACACATTTGGAACTCTCCTGGGGTACCCTCACACATTTTATTCCCTCATTTAGTGGATATTTTCACAAAAAAGTGACATTTTCAAAAATCCAGAAAATTGGCTGAAAACGACTAAATATCAAGGACTCATTGGGCGAATCGCTCTGGAACTGAAATCGGAATGCTCACTCACATTTCCCCTATCTGAAAGTTTGAAAAAACGCCGGAAAAATGACTAAGTCCAAAAAAAAATTTTTTTCAACTTTTTTCAATTTTACCCCAGTGGGATATCTATTCTACCCACACACATTTGGAACTCTCCTGGGGTACCCTCACACATATTATTCCCTCATTTAGTGGATATTTTCACAAAAAAGTGAAATTTTCAAAAATCTTGAAAATTGGCTGAAAACGACTTAATTTCAAGGACTCATTGGGCGAATCGCTCTGGAACTGAAATCGGAACGCTCACTGACATTTCCCCTATCTGAAAGTCTGATAAACGGCGGAAAAATGACTAAGTCCAAAAAAAATTTTTTTTCAACTTTTTTCAATTTTACTCCGTGGGATATATATACTACCCACACACATTTGGAACTCTCCTGGGGTACCCGCACACATATTATTCCCTCGTTTAGTGGATATTTTCACAAAAAAGTGAAATTTTCAAAAATCCAGAAAATTGGCTGAAAACGACTAAATATCAAGGACTCATTGGGCGAATTGCTCTGGAACTGAAATCGAAAAGCTCACTGACATTTCCCCTATCTGAAAGTCTGATAAATGCCGGAAAAATGACTAAGTCCAAAAAAAAATTTGTTCAACTTTTTTCAATTTTACCCCCGTGGGATATATATTCTACCCACACACATTTGGAACTCTCCTGGGGTACCCTCACACATATTATTCCCTCATTTAGTGGATATTTTCACAAAAAAGTGAAATTTTCAAAAATCCAGAAAATTGGCTGAAAACGACTAAATATCAAGGACACATTGGGCGAATTGCTCTGGAACTGAAATCGGAACGCTCACTGACATTTCCCCTATCTGAAAGTCTGATAAACGCCGGAAAAATGACTAAGTCCAAAAAAAAATTTGTTCAACTTTTTTCAATTTTACCCCTGTGGGATATATATTCTACCCACACACATTTGGAACTCTCCTGGGGTACCCTCACACATTTTATTCCCTCATTTAGTGGATATTTTCACAAAAAAGTGAAATTTTCAAAAATCCAGAAAATTGGCTGAAAACGACTAAATATCAAGGACTCATTGGGCGAATCGCTCTGGAACTGAAATCGGAATGCTCACTCACATTTCCCCTATCTGAAAGTCTGAAAAAACGCCGGAAAAATGACTAAGTCCAAAAAAAAATTTTTTTCAACTTTTTTCAATTTTACCCCAGTGGGATATATATTCTACCCACACACATTTGGAACTCTCCTGGGGTACCCTCACACATATTATTCCCTCATTTAGTGGATATTTTCACAAAAAAGTGAAATTTTCAAAAATCCAGAAATTTGGCTGAAAACGACAAAATATCAATGACTCATTGGGCGAATCGCTCTGGAACTGAAATCGGAACGCTCACTGACATTTCCCCTATCTGAAAGTCTGATAAACGCCGGAAAAATGACTAAGTCCAAAAAAAAATTTGTTCAACTTTTTTCAATTTTACCCCCGTGGGATATATATTCTACCCACACACATTTGGAACTCTCCTGGGGTACCCTCACACATATTATTCCCTCATTTAGTGGATATTTTCACAAAAAAGTGAAATTTTCAAAAATCCAGAAAATTGGCTGAAAACGACTAAATATCAAGGACTCATTGGGCGAATTGCTCTGGAACTGAAATCGAAAAGCTCACTGACATTTCCCCTATCTGAAAGTCTGATAAATGCCGGAAAAATGACTAAGTCCAAAAAAAAATTTGTTCAACTTTTTTCAATTTTACCCCCGTGGGATATATATTCTACCCACACACATTTGGAACTCTCCTGGGGTACCCTCACACATATTATTCCCTCATTTAGTGGATATTTTCACAAAAAAGTGAAATTTTCAAAAATCCAGAAAATTGGCTGAAAACGACTAAATATCAAGGACTCATTGGGCGAATTGCTCTGGAACTGAAATCGGAACGCTCACTGACATTTCCCCTATCTGAAAGTCTGATAAACGCCGGAAAAATGACTAAGTCCCAAAAAAAAATTTTTTCAACTTTTTTCAATTTTACCCCCGTGGGATATATATTCTACCCACACACATTTGGAACTCTCCTGGGGTACCCTCACACATATTATTCCCTCATTTAGTGGATATTTTCACAAAAAAGTGAAATTTTCAAAAATCCAGAAATTTGGCTGAAAACGACAAAATATCAATGACTCATTGGGCGAATCGCTCTGGAACTGAAATCGGAACGCTCACTGACATTTCCCCTATCTGAAAGTCTGATAAACGCCGGAAAAATGACTAAGTCCAAAAAAAAATTTGTTCAACTTTTTTCAATTTTACCCCTGTGGGATATATATTCTACCCACACACATTTGGAACTCTCCTGGGGTACCCTCACACATTTTATTCCCTCATTTAGTGGATATTTTCACAAAAAAGTGAAATTTTCAAAAATCCAGAAAATTGGCTGAAAACGACTAAATATCAAGGACTCATTGGGCGAATCGCTCTGGAACTGAAATCGGAATGCTCACTCACATTTCCCCTATCTGAAAGTCTGAAAAAACGCCGGAAAAATGACTAAGTCCAAAAAAAAATTTTTTTCAACTTTTTTCAATTTTACCCCAGTGGGATATATATTCTACCCACACACATTTGGAACTCTCCTGGGGTACCCTCACACATATTATTCCCTCATTTAGTGGATATTTTCACAAAAAAGTGAAATTTTCAAAAATCCAGAAATTTGGCTGAAAACGACAAAATATCAATGACTCATTGGGCGAATCGCTCTGGAACTGAAATCGGAACGCTCACTGACATTTCCCCTATCTGAAAGTCTGATAAACGCCGGAAAAATGACTAAGTCCAAAAAAAAATTTGTTCAACTTTTTTCAATTTTACCCCTGTGGGATATATATTCTACCCACACACATTTGGAACTCTCCTGGGGTACCCTCACACATTTTATTCCCTCATTTAGTGGATATTTTCACAAAAAAGTGAAATTTTCAAAAATCCAGAAAATTGGCTGAAAACGACCAAATATCAAGGACTCATTGGGCGAATCGCTCTGGAACTGAAATCGGAACGCTCACTGACATTTCCCCTATCTGAAAGTCTGATAAACGGCGGAAAAATGACTAAGTCCCAAAAAAATTTTTTTTCAACTTTTTTCAATTTTACTCCGTGGGATATATATACTACCCACACACATTTGGAACTCTCCTGGGGTACCCGCACACATATTATTCCCTCGTTTAGTGGATATTTTCACAAAAAAGTGAAATTTTCAAAAATCCAGAAAATTGGCTGAAAACGACTAAATATCAAGGACTCATTGGGCGATTTGCTCTGGAACTGAAATCGAAAAGCTCACTGACATTTCCCCTATCTGAAAGTCTGATAAATGCCGGAAAAATGACTAAGTCGAAAAAAAAATTTGTTCAACTTTTTTCAATTTTACCCCCGTGGGATATATATTCTACCCACACACATTTGGAACTCTCCTGGGGTACCCTCACACATATTATTCCCTCATTTAGTGGATATTTTCACAAAAAAGTGAAATTTTCAAAAATCCAGAAAATTGGCTGAAAACGACTAAATATCAAGGACTCATTGGGCGAATTGCTCTGGAACTGAAATCGAAAAGCTCACTGACATTTCCCCTATCTGAAAGTCTGATAAATGCCGGAAAAATGACTAAGTCCAAAAAAAAATTTGTTCAACTTTTTTCAATTTTACCCCCGTGGGATATATATTCTACCCACACACATTTGGAACTCTCCTGGGGTACCCTCACACATATTATTCCCTCATTTAGTGGATATTTTCACAAAAAAGTGAAATTTTCAAAAATCCAGAAATTTGGCTGAAAACGACAAAATATCAATGACTCATTGGGCGAATCGCTCTGGAACTGAAATCGGAACGCTCACTGACATTTCCCCTATCTGAAAGTCTGATAAACGCCGGAAAAATGACTAAGTCCAAAAAAAAATTTGTTCAACTTTTTTCAATTTTACCCCTGTGGGATATATATTCTACCCACACACATTTGGAACTCTCCTGGGGTACCCTCACACATTTTATTCCCTCATTTAGTGGATATTTTCACAAAAAAGTGAAATTTTCAAAAATCCAGAAAATTGGCTGAAAACGACTAAATATCAAGGACTCATTGGGCGAATCGCTCTGGAACTGAAATCGGAATGCTCACTCACATTTCCCCTATCTGAAAGTCTGAAAAAACGCCGGAAAAATGACTAAGTCCAAAAAAAATTTTTTTTCAACTTTTTTCAATTTTACCCCAGTGGGATATATATTCTACCCACACACATTTGGAACTCTCCTGGGGTACCCTCACACATATTATTCCCTCATTTAGTGGATATTTTCACAAAAAAGTGAAATTTTCAAAAATCTTGAAAATTGGCTGAAAACGACTAAATTTCAAGGACTCATTGGGCGAATTGCTCTGGAACTGAAATCGAAAAGCTCACTGACATTTCCCCTATCTGAAAGTCTGATAAATGCCGGAAAAATGACTAAGTCCAAAAAAAAATTTGTTCAACTTTTTTCAATTTTACCCCCGTGGGATATATATTCTACCCACACACATTTGGAACTCTCCTGGGGTACCCTCACACATATTATTCCCTCATTTAGTGGATATTTTCACAAAAAAGTGAAATTTTCAAAAATCTTGAAAATTGGCTGAAAACGACTAAATTTCAAGGACTCATTGGGCGAATCGCTCTGGAACTGAAATCGGAACGCTCACTGACATTTCCCCTATCTGAAAGTCTGATAAACGGCGGAAAAATGACTAAGTCCAAAAAAAATTTTTTTTCAACTTTTTTCAATTTTACTCCGTGGGATATATATACTACCCACACACATTTGGAACTCTCCTGGGGTAACCGCACACATATTATTCCCTCGTTTAGTGGATATTTTCACAAAAAAGTGAAATTTTCAAAAATCCAGAAAATTGGCTGAAAACGACTAAATATCAAGGACTCATTGGGCGATTTGCTCTGGAACTGAAATCGAAAAGCTCACTGACATTTCCCCTATCTGAAAGTCTGATAATTGCCGGAAAAATGACTAAGTCCAAAAAAAAATTTGTTCAACTTTTTTCAATTTTACCCCCGTGGGATATATATTCTACCGACACACATTTGGAACTGTCCTGGGGTACCCTCACACATATTATTCCCTCATTTAGTGGATATTTTCACAAAAAAGTGAAATTTTCAAAAATCCAGAAAATTGGCTGAAAATGACTAAATATCAAGAACTCATTGGGCGAATTGCTCTGGAACTGAAATCGGAACGCTCACTGACATTTCCCCTATCTGAAAGTCTGATAAACGCCGGAAAAATGACTAAGTCCAAAAAAAAATTTTTTTCAACTTTTTTCAATTTTACCCCCGTGGGATATATATTCTACCCACACACATTTGGAACTCTCCTGGGGTACCCTCACACATATTATTCCCTCGTTTAGTGGATATTTTCACAAAAAAGTGAAATTTTCAAAAATCCAGAAAATTGACTGAAAACGACTAAATATCAAGGACTCATTGGGCGAATCGCTCTGGAACTGAAATCGGAATGCTCTCTCCCTATCTGAAAGTCTGATAAACGCCGGAAAAATGACTAAGTCCCAAAAAAAATTTTTTTCAACTTTTTTCAATTTTACCCCCGTGGGATATATATTCTACCCACACACATTTGGAACTCTCCTGGGGTACCCTCACACATATTATTCCCTCATTTAGTGGATATTTTCACAAAAAAGTGAAATTTTCAAAAATCCAGAAATTTGGCTGAAAACGACAAAATATCAATGACTTATTGGGCGAATCGCTCTGGAACTGAAATCGGAACGCTCACTGACATTTCCCCTATCTGAAAGTCTGATAAACGCCGGAAAAATGACTAAGTCCAAAAAAAAATTTGTTCAAGTTTTTTCAATTTTACCCCTGTGGGATATATATTCTACCCACACACATTTGGAACTCTCCTGGGGTACCCTCACACATATTATTCCCTCATTTAGTGGATATTTTCACAAAAAAGTGAAATTTTCAAAAATCCAGAAATTTGGCTGAAAACGACAAAATATCAATGACTCATTGGGCGAATCGCTCTGGAACTGAAATCGGAACGCTCACTCACATTTCCCCTATCTGAAAGTCTGAAAAAACGCCGGAAAAATGACTAAGTCCAAAAAAAATTTTTTTTCAACTTTTTTCAATTTTACCCCAGTGGGATATATATTCTACCCACACACATTTGGAACTCTCCTGGGGTACCCTCACACATATTATTCCCTCATTTAGTGGATATTTTCACAAAAAAGTGAAATTTTCAAAAATCTTGAAAATTGGCTGAAAACGACTAAATTTCAAGGACTCATTGGGCGAATTGCTCTGGAACTGAAATCGAAAAGCTCACTGACATTTCCCCTATCTGAAAGTCTGATAAATGCCGGAAAAATGACTAAGTCCAAAAAAAAATTTGTTCAACTTTTTTCAATTTTACCCCCGTGGGATATATATTCTACCCACACACATTTGGAACTCTCCTGGGGTACCCTCACACATATTATTCCCTCATTTAGTGGATATTTTCACAAAAAAGTGAAATTTTCAAAAATCTTGAAAATTGGCTGAAAACGACTAAATTTCAAGGACTCATTGGGCGAATCGCTCTGGAACTGAAATCGGAACGCTCACTGACATTTCCCCTATCTGAAAGTCTGATAAACGGCGGAAAAATGACTAAGTCCAAAAAAAATTTTTTTTCAACTTTTTTCAATTTTACTCCGTGGGATATATATACTACCCACACACATTTGGAACTCTCCTGGGGCACCCGCACACATATTATTCCCTCGTTTAGTGGATATTTTCACAAAAAAGTGAAATTTTCAAAAATCTTGAAAATTGGCTGAAAACGACTAAATTTCAAGGACTCATTGGGCGAATCGCTCTGGAACTGAAATCGGAACGCTCACTGACATTTCCCCTATCTGAAAGTCTGATAAACGGCGGAAAAATGACTAAGTCCAAAAAAAATTTTTTTTCAACTTTTTTCAATTTTACTCCGTGGGATATATATACTACCCACACACATTTGGAACTCTCCTGGGGTACCCGCACACATATTATTCCCTCGTTTAGTGGATATTTTCACAAAAAAGTGAAATTTTCAAAAATCCAGAAAATTGGCTGAAAACGACTAAATATCAAGGACTCATTGGGCGATTTGCTCTGGAACTGAAATCGAAAAGCTCACTGACATTTCCCCTATCTGAAAGTCTGATAAATGCCGTAAAAATGACTAAGTCCAAAAAAAAATTTGTTCAACTTTTTTCAATTTTACCCCCGTGGGATATATATTCTACCGACACACATTTGGAACTCTCCTGGGGTACTCTCACACATATTATTCCCTCATTTAGTGGATATTTTCACAAAAAAGTGAAATTTTCAAAAATCCAGAAAATTGGCTGAAAATGACTAAATATCAAGAACTCATTGGGCGAATTGCTCTGGAACTGAAATCGGAACGCTCACTGACATTTCCCCTATCTGAAAGTCTGATAAACGCCGGAAAAATGACTAAGTCCAAAAAAAAATTTTTTTCAACTTTTTTCAATTTTACCCCCGTGGGATATATATTCTACCCACACACATTTGGAACTCTCCTGGGGTACCCTCACACATATTATTCCCTCGTTTAGTGGATATTTTCACAAAAAAGTGAAATTTTCAAAAATCCAGAAAATTGACTGAAAACGACTAAATATCAAGGACTCATTGGGCGAATCGCTCTGGAACTGAAATCGGAATGCTCTCTCCCTATCTGAAAGTCTGATAAACGCCGGAAAAATGACTAAGTCCAAAAAAAAATTTGTTCAAGTTTTTTCAATTTTACCCCTGTGGGATATATATTCTACCCACACACATTTGGAACTCTCCTGGGGTACCCTCACACATTTTATTCCCTCATTTAGTGGATATTTTCACAAAAAAGTGAAATTTTCAAAAATCCAGAAAATTGGCTGAAAACGACTAAATATCAAGGACTCATTGGGCGAATCGCTCTGGAACTGAAATCGGAATGCTCACTCACATTTCCCCTATCTGAAAGTCTGAAAAAACGCCGGAAAAATGAGTAAGTACAAAAAAAATTTTTTTTCAACTTTTTTCAATTTTACCCCAGTGGGATATATATTCTACCCACACACATTTGGAACTCTCCTGGGGTACCCTCACACATATTATTCCCTCATTTAGTGGATATTTTCACAAAAAAGTGAAATTTTCAAAAATCTTGAAAATTGGCTGAAAACGACTAAATTTCAAGGACTCATTGGGCGAATCGCTCTGGAACTGAAATCGGAACGCTCACTGACATTTCCCCTATCTGAAAGTCTGATAAACGGCGGAAAAATGACTAAGTCCAAAAAAAATTTTTTTTCAACTTTTTTCAATTTTACTCCGTGGGATATATATTCTACCCACACACATTTGGAACTCTCCTGGGGTACCCGCACACATATTATTCCCTCGTTTAGTGGATATTTTCACAAAAAAGTGAAATTTTCAAAAATCCAGAAAATTGGCTGAAAACGACTAAATATCAAGGACTCATTGGGCGATTTGCTCTGGAACTGAAATCGAAAAGCTCACTGACATTTCCCCTATCTGAAAGTCTGATAAATGCCGGAAAAATGACTAAGTCCAAAAAAAAATTTGTTCAACTTTTTTCAATTTTACCCCCGTGGGATATATATTCTACCCACACACATTTGGAACTCTCCTGGGGTACCCTCACACATATTATTCCCTCGTTTAGTGGATATTTTCACAAAAAAGTGAAATTTTCAAAAATCCAGAAAATTGACTGAAAACGACTAAATATCAAGGACTCATTGGGCGAATTGCTCTGGAACTGAAATCGGAACGCTCACTGACATTTCCCCTATCTGAAAGTCTGATAAACGCCGGAAAAATGACTAAGTCCAAAAAAAAATTTGTTCAACTTTTTTCAATTTTACCCCTGTGGGATATATATTCTACACACACACATTTGGAACTCTCCTGGTGTACCCTCACACATTTTATTCCCTCATTTAGTGGATATTTTCACAAAAAAGTGAAATTTTCAAAAATCCAGAAAATTGGCTGAAAACGACTAAATATCAAGGACTCATTGGGCGAATCGCTCTGGAACTGAAATCGGAATGCTCACTCACATTTCCCCTATCTGAAAGTCTGAAAAAACGCCGGAAAAATGACTAAGTCCAAAAAAAAATTTTTTTCAACTTTTTTCAATTTTACCCCAGTGGGATATATATTCTACCCACACACATTTGGTACTCCCCTGGGGTACCCTCACACATATTATTCCCTCATTTAGTGGATATTTTCACAAAAAAGTGAAATTTTCAAAAATCCAGAAATTTGGCTGAAAACGACAAAATATCAATGACTCATTGGGCGAATCGCTCTGGAACTGAAATCGGAACGCTCACTGACATTTCCCCTATCTGAAAGTCTGATAAACGCCGGAAAAATGACTAAGTAAAAAAAAAAATTTGTTCAACTTTTTTCAATTTTACCCCTGTGGGATATATATTCTACCCACACACATTTGGAACTCTCCTGGGGTACCCTCACACATTTTATTCCCTCATTTAGTGGATATTTTCACAAAAAAGTGAAATTTTCAAAAATCCAGAAAATTGGCTGAAAACGACTAAATATCAAGGTCTCATTGGGCGAATCGCTCTGGAACTGAAATCGGAATGCTCACTCACATTTCCCCTATCTGAAAGTCTGAAAAAACGCCGGAAAAATGACTAAGTCCAAAAAAAAATTTTTTTCAACTTTTTTCAATTTTACCCCAGTGGGATATATATTCTACCCACACACATTTGGAACTCTCCTGGGGTACCCTCACACATATTATTCCCTCATTTAGTGGATATTTTCACAAAAAAGTGAAATTTTCAAAAATCTTGAAAATTGGCTGAAAACGACTAAATTTCAAGGACTCATTGGGCGAATCGCTCTGGAACTGAAATCGGAACGCTCACTGACATTTCCCCAATCTAAAAGTCTGATAAACGGCGGAAAAATGACTAAGTCCAAAAAAAATTTTTTTTCAACTTTTTTCAATTTTACTCCGTGGGATATATATACTACCCACACACATTTGGAACTCTCCTGGGGTACCCGCACACATATTATTCCCTCGTTTAGTGGATATTTTCACAAAAAAGTGAAATTTTCAAAAATCCAGAAAATTGGCTGAAAACGACTAAATATCAAGGACTCATTGGGCGATTTGCTCTGGAACTGAAATCGAAAAGCTCACTGACATTTCCCCTATCTGAAAGTCTGATAAATGCCGGAAAAATGACTAAGTCGAAAAAAAAATTTGTTCAACTTTTTTCAATTTTACCCCCGTGGGATATATATTCTACCCACACACATTTGGAACTCTCCTGGGGTACCCTCACACATATTATTCCCTCATTTAGTGGATATTTTCACAAAAAAGTGAAATTTTCAAAAATCCAGAAAATTGGCTGAAAACGACTAAATATCAAGGACTCATTGGGCGAATTGCTCTGGAACTGAAATCGAAAAGCTCACTGACATTTCCCCTATCTGAAAGTCTGATAAATGCCGGAAAAATGACTAAGTCCAAAAAAAAATTTGTTCAACTTTTTTCAATTTTACCCCCGTGGGATATATATTCTACCCACACACATTTGGAACTCTCCTGGGGTACCCTCACACATTTTATTCCCTCATTTAGTGGATATTTTCACAAAAAAGTGAAATTTTCAAAAATCCAGAAAATTGGCTGAAAACGACTAAATATCAAGGACTCATTGGGCGAATCGCTCTGGAACTGAAATCGGAATGCTCACTCACATTTCCCCTATCTGAAAGTCTGAAAAAACGCCGGAAAAATGACTAAGTCCAAAAAAAAATTTTTTTCAACTTTTTTCAATTTTACCCCAGTGGGATATATATTCTACCCACACACATTTGGTACTCTCCTGGGGTACCCTCACACATATTATTCCCTCATTTAGTGGATATTTTCACAAAAAAGTGAAATTTTCAAAAATCCAGAAATTTGGCTGAAAACGACAAAATATCAATGACTCATTGGGCGAATCGCTCTGGAACTGAAATCGGAACGCTCACTGACATTTCCCCTATCTGAAAGTCTGATAAACGCCGGAAAAATGACTAAGTAAAAAAAAAAATTTGTTCAACTTTTTTCAATTTTACCCATGTGGGATATATATTCTACCCACACACATTTGGAACTCTCCTGGGGTACCCTCACACATTTTATTCCCTCATTTAGTGGATATTTTCACAAAAAAGTGAAATTTTCAAAAATCCAGAAAATTGGCTGAAAACGACTAAATATCAAGGTCTCATTGGGCGAATCGCTCTGGAACTGAAATCGGAATGCTCACTCACATTTCCCCTATCTGAAAGTCTGAAAAAACGCCGGAAAAATGACTAAGTCCAAAAAAAAATTTTTTTCAACTTTTTTCAATTTTACCCCAGTGGGATATATATTCTACCCACACACATTTGGAACTCTCCTGGGGTACCCTCACACATATTATTCCCTCATTTAGTGGATATTTTCACAAAAAAGTGAAATTTTCAAAAATCTTGAAAATTGGCTGAAAACGACTAAATTTCAAGGACTCATTGGGCGAATCGCTCTGGAACTGAAATCGGAACGCTCACTGACATTTCCCCAATCTAAAAGTCTGATAAACGGCGGAAAAATGACTAAGTCCAAAAAAAATTTTTTTTCAACTTTTTTCAATTTTACTCCGTGGGATATATATACTACCCACACACATTTGGAACTCTCCTGGGGTACCCGCACACATATTATTCCCTCGTTTAGTGGATATTTTCACAAAAAAGTGAAATTTTCAAAAATCCAGAAAATTGGCTGAAAACGACTAAATATCAAGGACTCATTGGGCGATTTGCTCTGGAACTGAAATCGAAAAGCTCACTGACATTTCCCCTATCTGAAAGTCTGATAAATGCCGGAAAAATGACTAAGTCCAAAAAAAAATTTGTTCAACTTTTTTCAATTTTACCCCCGTGGGATATATATTCTACCCACACACATTTGGAACTCTCCTGGGGTACCCTCACACATATTATTCCCTCATTTAGTGGATATTTTCACAAAAAAGTGAAATTTTCAAAAATCCAGAAAATTGGCTGAAAACGACTAAATATCAAGGACTCATTGGGCGAATTGCTCTGGAACTGAAATCGGAATGCTCACTGACATTTCCCCTATCTGAAAGTCTGATAAACGCCGGAAAAATGACTAAGTCCAAAAAAAAATTTTTTTCAACTTTTTTCAATTTTACCCCGTGGGATATATATTCTACCCACACACATTTGGAACTCTCCTGGGGTACCCTCACACATATTATTCCCTCATTTAGTGGATATTTTCACAAAAAAGTGAAATTTTCAAAAATCCAGAAAATTGGCTGAAAACGACTAAATATCAAGGACTCATTGGGCGAATCGCTCTGGAACTGAAATCGGAATGCTCACTGACATTTCCCCTATCTGAAAGTCTGATAAACGCCGGAAAAATGACTAAGTCCCAAAAAAAATTTTTTTCAACTTTTTTCAATTTTACCCCCGTGGGATATATATTCTACCCACACACATTTGGAACTCTCCTGGGGTACCCTCACACATATTATTCCCTCATTTAGTGGATATTTTCACAAAAAAGTGAAATTTTCAAAAATCCAGAAATTTGGCTGAAAACGACAAAATATCAATTACTCATTGGGCGAATCGCTCTGGAACTGAAATCGGAACGCTCACTGACATTTCCCCTATCTGAAAGTCTGATAAACGCCGGAAAAATGACTAAGTCCAAAAAAAAATTTGTTCAACTTTTTTCAATTTTACCCCTGTGGGATATATATTCTACCCACACACATTTGGAACTCTCCTGGGGTACCCTCACACATTTTATTCCCTCATTTAGTGGATATTTTCACAAAAAAGTGAAATTTTCAAAAATCCAGAAAATTGGCTGAAAACGACTAAATATCAAGGACTCATTGGGCGAATCGCTCTGGAACTGAAATCGGAATGCTCACTCACATTTCCCCTATCTGAAAGTCTGAAAAAACGCCGGAAAAATGACTAAGTCCAAAAAAAATTTTTTTTCAACTTTTTTCAATTTTACCCCAGTGGGATATATATTCTACCCACACACATTTGGAACTCTCCTGGGGTACCCTCACACATATTATTCCCTCATTTAGTGGATATTTTCACAAAAAAGTGAAATTTTCAAAAATCTTGAAAATTGGCTGAAAACGACTAAATATCAAGGACTCATTGGGCGAATTGCTCTGGAACTGAAATCGAAAAGCTCACTGACATTTCCCCTATCTGAAAGTCTGATAAATGCCGGAAAAATGACTAAGTCCCAAAAAAAAATTTGTTCAACTTTTTTCAATTTTACCCCCGTGGGATATATATTCTACCCACACACATTTGGAACTCTCCTGGGGTACCCTCACACATATTATTCCCTCATTTAGTGGATATTTTCACAAAAAAGTGAAATTTTCAAAAATCCAGAAATTGGGCTGAAAACGACAAAATATCAATGACTCATTGGGCGAATCGCTCTGGAACTGAAATCGGAACGCTCACTGACATTTCCCCTATCTGAAAGTCTGATAAACGCCGGAAAAATGACTAAGTCCAAAAAAAAATTTGTTCAACTTTTTTCAATTTTACCCCTGTGGGATATATATTCTACCCACACACATTTGGAACTCTCCTGGGGTACCCTCACACATTTTATTCCCTCATTTAGTGGATATTTTCACAAAAAAGTGAAATTTTCAAAAATCCAGAAAATTGGCTGAAAACGACTAAATATCAAGGACTCATTGGGCGAATCGCTCTGGAACTGAAATCGGAATGCTCACTCACATTTCCCCTATCTGAAAGTCTGAAAAAACGCCGGAAAAATGACTAAGTACAAAAAAAATTTTTTTTCAACTTTTTTCAATTTTACCCCAGTGGGATATATATTCTACCCACACACATTTGGAACTCTCCTGGGGTACCCTCACACATATTATTCCCTCATTTAGTGGATATTTTCACAAAAAAGTGAAATTTTCAAAAATCTTGAAAATTGGCTGAAAACGACTAAATTTCAAGGACTCATTGGGCGAATCGCTCTGGAACTGAAATCGGAACGCTCACTGACATTTCCCCTATCTGAAAGTCTGATAAACGGCGGAAAAATGACTAAGTCCAAAAAAAATTTTTTTTCAACTTTTTTCAATTTTACTCCGTGGGATATATATACTACCCACACACATTTGGAACTCTCCTGGGGTACCCGCACACATATTATTCCCTCGTTTAGTGGATATTTTCACAAAAAAGTGAAATTTTCAAAAATCCAGAAAATTGGCTGAAAACGACTAAATATCAAGGACTCATTGGGCGATTTGCTCTGGAACTGAAATCGAAAAGCTCACTGACATTTCCCCTATCTGAAAGTCTGATAAATGCCGGAAAAATGACTAAGTCGAAAAAAAAATTTGTTCAACTTTTTTCAATTTTACCCCCGTGGGATATATATTCTACCCACACACATTTGGAACTCTCCTGGGGTACCCTCACATATATTATTCCCTCATTTAGTGGATATTTTCACAAAAAAGTGAAATTTTCAAAAATCCAGAAAATTGGCTGAAAACGACTAAAATATCAAGGACTCATTGGGCGAATTGCTCTGGAACTGAAATCGGAACGCTCACTGACATTTCCCCTATCTGAAAGTCTGATAAACGCCGGAAAAATGACTAAGTCCAAAAAAAAATTTTTTTCAACTTTTTTCAATTTTACCCCGTGGGATATATATTCTACCCACACACATTTGGAACTCTCCTGGGGTACCCTCACACATATTATTCCCTCATTTAGTGGATATTTTCACAAAAAAGTGAAATTTTCAAAAATCCAGAAAATTGGCTGAAAACGACTAAATATCAAGGACTCATTGGGCGAATCGCTCTGGAACTGAAATCGGAATGCTCACTGACATTTCCCCTATCTGAAAGTCTGATAAACGCCGGAAAAATGACTAAGTCCCAAAAAAAATTTTTTTCAACTTTTTTCAATTTTACCCCCATGGGATATATATTCTACCCACACACATTTGGAACTCTCCTGGGGTACCCTCACACATATTATTCCCTCGTTTAGTGGATATTTTCACAAAAAAGTGAAATTTTCAAAAATCCAGAAAATTGACTGAAAACGACTAAATATCAAGGACTCATTGGGCGAATTGCTCTGGAACTGAAATCGGAACGCTCACTGACATTTCCCCTATCTGAAAGTCTGATAAACGCCGGAAAAATGACTAAGTCCAAAAAAAAATTTTTTTCAACTTTTTTCAATTTTACCCCGTGGGATATATATTCTACCCACACACATTTGGAACTCTCCTGGGGTACCCTCACACATATTATTCCCTCGTTTAGTGGATATTTTCACAAAAAAGTGAAATTTTCAAAAATCCAGAAAATTGGCTGAAAACGACTAAATATCAAGGACTCATTGGGCGAATTGCTCTGGAACTGAAATCGAAAAGCTCACTGACATTTCCCCTATCTGAAAGTCTGATAAATGCCGGAAAAATGACTAAGTCAAAAAAAAAATTTGTTCAACTTTTTTCAATTTTACCCCCGTGGGATATATATTCTACCCACACACATTTGGAACTCTCCTGGGGTACCCTCACACATATTATTCCCTCATTTAGTGGATATTTTCACAAAAAAGTGAAATTTTCAAAAATCCAGAAAATTGGCTGAAAACGACTAAATATCAAGGACTCATTGGGCGAATTGCTCTGGAACTGAAATCGGAATGCTCACTGACATTTCCCCTATCTGAAAGTCTGATAAACGCCGGAAAAATGACTAAGTCCAAAAAAAAATTTTTTTCAACTTTTTTCAATTTTACCCCGTGGGATATATATTCTACCCACACACATTTGGAACTCTCCTGGGGTACCCTCACACATATTATTCCCTCATTTAGTGGATATTTTCACAAAAAAGTGAAATTTTCAAAAATCCAGAAAATTGGCTGAAAACGACTAAATATCAAGGACTCATTGGGCGAATCGCTCTGGAACTGAAATCGGAATGCTCACTGACATTTCCCCTATCTGAAAGTCTGATAAACGCCGGAAAAATGACTAAGTCCCAAAAAAAATTTTTTTCAACTTTTTTCAATTTTACCCCCGTGGGATATATATTCTACCCACACACATTTGGAACTCTCCTGGGGTACCCTCACACATATTATTCCCTCATTTAGTGGATATTTTCACAAAAAAGTGAAATTTTCAAAAATCCAGAAATTTGGCTGAAAACGACAAAATATCAATGACTCATTGGGCGAATCGCTCTGGAACTGAAATCGGAACGCTCACTGACATTTCCCCTATCTGAAAGTCTGATAAACGCCGGAAAAATGACTAAGTCCAAAAAAAAATTTGTTCAACTTTTTTCAATTTTACCCCTGTGGGATATATATTCTACCCACACACATTTGGAACTCTCCTGGGGTACCCTCACACATTTTATTCCCTCATTTAGTGGATATTTTCACAAAAAAGTGAAATTTTCAAAAATCCAGAAAATTGGCTGAAAACGACTAAATATCAAGGACTCATTGGGCGAATCGCTCTGGAACTGAAATCGGAATGCTCACTCACATTTCCCCTATCTGAAAGTCTGAAAAAACGCCGGAAAAATGACTAAGTCCAAAAAAAATTTTTTTTCAACTTTTTTCAATTTTACCCCAGTGGGATATATATTCTACCCACACACATTTGGAACTCTCCTGGGGTACCCTCACACATATTATTCCCTCATTTAGTGGATATTTTCACAAAAAAGTGAAATTTTCAAAAATCTTGAAAATTGGCTGAAAACGACTAAATATCAAGGACTCATTGGGCGAATTGCTCTGGAACTGAAATCGAAAAGCTCACTGACATTTCCCCTATCTGAAAGTCTGATAAATGCCGGAAAAATGACTAAGTCCCAAAAAAAAATTTGTTCAACTTTTTTCAATTTTACCCCCGTGGGATATATATTCTACCCACACACATTTGGAACTCTCCTGGGGTACCCTCACACATATTATTCCCTCATTTAGTGGATATTTTCACAAAAAAGTGAAATTTTCAAAAATCCAGAAATTTGGCTGAAAACGACAAAATATCAATGACTCATTGGGCGAATCGCTCTGGAACTGAAATCGGAACGCTCACTGACATTTCCCCTATCTGAAAGTCTGATAAACACCGGAAAAATGACTAAGTCCAAAAAAAAATTTGTTCAACTTTTTTCAATTTTACCCCTGTGGGATATATATTCTACCCACACACATTTGGAACTCTCCTGGGGTACCCTCACACATTTTATTCCCTCATTTAGTGGATATTTTCACAAAAAAGTGAAATTTTCAAAAATCCAGAAAATTGGCTGAAAACGACTAAATATCAAGGACTCATTGGGCGAATCGCTCTGGAACTGAAATCGGAATGCTCACTCACATTTCCCCTATCTGAAAGTCTGAAAAAACGCCGGAAAAATGACTAAGTACAAAAAAAAATTTTTTTCAACTTTTTTCAATTTTACCCCAGTGGGATATATATTCTACCCACACACATTTGGAACTCTCCTGGGGTACCCTCACACATATTATTCCCTCATTTAGTGGATATTTTCACAAAAAAGTGAAATTTTCAAAAATCTTGAAAATTGGCTGAAAACGACTAAATTTCAAGGACTCATTGGGCGAATCGCTCTGGAACTGAAATCGGAACGCTCACTGACATTTCCCCTATCTGAAAGTCTGATAAACGGCGGAAAAATGACTAAGTCCAAAAAAAATTTTTTTTCAACTTTTTTCAATTTTACTCCGTGGGATATATATACTACCCACACACATTTGGAACTCTCCTGGGGTACCCGCACACATATTATTCCCTCGTTTAGTGGATATTTTCACAAAAAAGTGAAATTTTCAAAAATCCAGAAAATTGGCTGAAAACGACTAAATATCAAGGACTCATTGGGCGATTTGCTCTGGAACTGAAATCGAAAAGCTCACTGACATTTCCCCTATCTGAAAGTCTGATAAATGCCGGAAAAATGACTAAGTCGAAAAAAAAATTTGTTCAACTTTTTTCAATTTTACCCCCGTGGGATATATATTCTACCCACACACATTTGGAACTCTCCTGGGGTACCCTCACACATATTATTCCCTCATTTAGTGGATATTTTCACAAAAAAGTGAAATTTTCAAAAATCCAGAAAATTGGCTGAAAACGACTAAATATCAAGGACTCATTGGGCGAATTGCTCTGGAACTGAAATCGAAAAGCTCACTGACATTTCCCCTATCTGAAAGTCTGATAAATGCCGGAAAAATGACTAAGTCCCAAAAAAAATTTTTTTCAACTTTTTTCAATTTTACCCCCATGGGATATATATTCTACCCACACACATTTGGAACTCTCCTGGGGTACCCTCACACATATTATTCCCTCGTTTAGTGGATATTTTCACAAAAAAGTGAAATTTTCAAAAATCCAGAAAATTGACTGAAAACGACTAAATATCAAGGACTCATTGGGCGAATTGCTCTGGAACTGAAATCGGAACGCTCACTGACATTTCCCCTATCTGAAAGTCTGATAAACGCCGGAAAAATGACTAAGTCCAAAAAAAAATTTTTTTCAACTTTTTTCAATTTTACCCCGTGGGATATATATTCTACCCACACACATTTGGAACTCTCCTGGGGTACCCTCACACATATTATTCCCTCATTTAGTGGATATTTTCACAAAAATTGAAATTTTCAAAAATCCAGAAAATTGGCTGAAAACGACTAAATATCAAGGACTCATTGGGTGAATTGCTCTGGAACTGAAATCGAAAAGCTCACTGACATTTCCCCTATCTGAAAGTCTGATAAATGCCGGAAAAATGACTAAGTCCAAAAAAAAATTTGATCAACTTTTTTCAATTTTACCCCCGTGGGATATATATTCTACCCACACACATTTGGAACTCTCCTGGGGTACCCTCACACATATTATTCCCTCATTTAGTGGATATTTTCACAAAAAAGTGAAATTTTCAAAAATCCAGAAAATTGGCTGAAAACGACTAAATATCAAGGACTCATTGGGCGAATCGCTCTGGAATTGAAATCGGAATGCTCACTGACATTTCCCCTATCTGAAAGTCTGATAAACGCCGGAAAAATGACTAAGTCCCCAAAAAAATTTTTTTCAACTTTTTTCAATTTTACCCCCGTGGGATATATATTCTACCCACACACATTTGAAACTCTCCTGGGGTACCCTCACACATATTATTCCCTCGTTTAGTGGATATTTTCACAAAAAAGTGAAATTTTCAAAAATCCAGAAAATTGACTGAAAACGACTAAATATCAAGGACTCATTGGGCGAATCGCTCTGGAACTGAAATCGGAATGTTCTCTCCCTATCTGAAAGTCTGATAAACGCCGGAAAAATGATTAAGTCCCAAAAAAAATTTTTTTCAACTTTTTTCAATTTTACCCCCGTGGGATATATATTCTACCCACACACATTTGGAACTCTCCTGGGGTACCCTCACACATATTATTCCCTCATTTAGTGGATATTTTCACAAAAAAGTGAAATTTTCAAAAATCCAGAAATTTGGCTGAAAACGACAAAATATCAATGACTCATTGGGCGAATCGCTCTGGAACTGAAATCGGAATGCTCACTGACATTTCCCCTATCTGAAAGTCTGATAAACGCCGGAAAAATGACTAAGTCCAAAAAAAAATTTGTTCAACTTTTTTCAATTTTACCCCTGTGGGATATATATTCTACCCACACACATTTGGAACTCTCCTGGGGTACCCTCACACATATTATTCCCTCATTTAGTGGATATTTTCACAAAAAAGTGAAATTTTCAAAAATCTTGAAAATTGGCTGAAAACGACTAAATTTCGAGGACTCATTGGGCGAATCGCTCTGGAACTGAAATCGGAACGCTCACTGACATTTCCCCTATCTGAAAGTCTGATAAACGGCGGAAAAATGACTAAGTCCAAAAAAAATTTTTTTTCAACTTTTTTCAATTTTACTCCGTGGGATATATATACTACCCACACACATTTGGAACTCTCCTGGGGTACCCGCACACATATTATTCCCTCGTTTAGTGGATATTTTCACAAAAAAGTGAAATTTTCAAAAATCCAGAAAATTGGCTGAAAACGACTAAATATCAAGGACTCATTGGGCGAATTGCTCTGGAACTGAAATCGAAAAGCTCACTGACATTTCCCCTATCTGAAAGTCTGATAAATGCCGGAAAAATGACTAAGTCCAAAAACAAATTTGTTCAACTTTTTTCAATTTTACCCCTGTGGGATATATATTCTACCCACACACATTTGGAACTCTCCTGGGGTACCCTCACACATTTTATTCCCTCATTTAGTGGATATTTTCACAAAAAAGTGAAATTTTCAAAAATCCAGAAAATTGGCTGAAAACGACTAAATATCAAGGACTCATTGGGCGAATCGCTCTGGAACTGAAATCGGAATGCTCACTCACATTTCCCCTATCTGAAAGTCTGAAAAAACGCCGGAAAAATGACTAAGTCCAAAAAAAATTTTTTTTCAACTTTTTTCAATTTTACCCCAGTGGGATATATATTCTACCCACACACATTTGGAACTCTCCTGGGGTACCCTCACACATATTATTCCCTCATTTAGTGGATATTTTCACAAAAAAGTGAAATTTTCAAAAATCTTGAAAATTGGCTGAAAACGACTAAATTTCAAGGACTCATTGGGCGAATCGCTCTGGAACTGAAATCGGAACGCTCACTGACATTTCCCCTATCTGAAAGTCTGATAAACGGCGGAAAAATGACTAAGTCCAAAAAAAATTTTTTTTCAACTTTTTTCAATTTTACTCCGTGGGATATATATACTACCCACACACATTTGGAACTCTCCTGGGGTACCCGCACACATATTATTCCCTCGTTTAGTGGATATTTTCACAAAAAAGTGAAATTTTCAAAAATCCAGAAAATTGGCTGAAAACGACTAAATATCAAGGACTCATTGGGCGATTTGCTCTGGAACTGAAATCGAAAAGCTCACTGACATTTCCCCTATCTGAAAGTCTGATAAATGCCGGAAAAATGACTAAGTCGAAAAAAAAATTTGTTCAACTTTTTTCAATTTTACCCCCGTGGGATATATATTCTACCCACACACATTTGGAACTCTCCTGGGGTACCCTCACACATATTATTCCCTCATTTAGTGGATATTTTCACAAAAAAGTGAAATTTTCAAAAATCCAGAAAATTGGCTGAAAACGACTAAATATCAAGGACTCATTGGGCGAATCGCTCTGGAACTGAAATCGGAATGCTCACTGACATTTCCCCTATCTGAAAGTCTGATAAACGCCGGAAAAATGACTAAGTCCCCAAAAAAATTTTTTTCAACTTTTTTCAATTTTACCCCCGTGGGATATATATTCTACCCACACACATTTGGAACTCTCCTGGGGTACCCTCACACATATTATTCCCTCGTTTAGTGGATATTTTCACAAAAAAGTGAAATTTTCAAAAATCCAGAAAATTGACTGAAAACGACTAAATATCAAGGACTCATTGGGCGAATCGCTCTGGAACTGAAATCGGAATGCTCACTGACATTTCCCCTATCTGAAAGTCTGATAAACGCCGGAAAAATGACTAAGTCCCAAAAAAAATTTTTTTCAACTTTTTTCAATTTTACCCCCATGGGATATATATTCTACCCACACACATTTGGAACTCTCCTGGGGTACCCTCACACATATTATTCCCTCGTTTAGTGGATATTTTCACAAAAAAGTGAAATTTTCAAAAATCCAGAAAATTGACTGAAAACGACTAAATATCAAGGACTCATTGGGCGAATTGCTCTGGAACTGAAATCGGAACGCTCACTGACATTTCCCCTATCTGAAAGTCTGATAAACGCCGGAAAAATGACTAAGTCCAAAAAAAAATTTTTTTCAACTTTTTTCAATTTTACCCCGTGGGATATATATTCTACCCACACACATTTGGAACTCTCCTGGGGTACCCTCACACATATTATTCCCTCATTTAGTGGATATTTTCACAAAAATTGAAATTTTCAAAAATCCAGAAAATTGGCTGAAAACGACTAAATATCAAGGACTCATTGGGTGAATTGCTCTGGAACTGAAATCGAAAAGCTCACTGACATTTCCCCTATCTGAAAGTCTGATAAATGCCGGAAAAATGACTAAGTCCAAAAAAAAATTTGATCAACTTTTTTCAATTTTACCCCCGTGGGATATATATTCTACCCACACACATTTGGAACTCTCCTGGGGTACCCTCACACATATTATTCCCTCGTTTAGTGGATATTTTCACAAAAAAGTGAAATTTTCAAAAATCCAGAAAATTGACTGAAAACGACTAAATATCAAGGACTCATTGGGCGAATCGCTCTGGAACTGAAATCGGAATGCTCTCTCCCTATCTGAAAGTCTGATAAACGGCGGAAAAATGACTAAGTCCAAAAAAAATTTTTTTTCAACTTTTTTCAATTTTACTCCGTGGGATATATATACTACCCACACACATTTGGAACTCTCCTGGGGTACCCGCACACATATTATTCCCTCGTTTAGTGGATATTTTCACAAAAAAGTGAAATTTTCAAAAATCCAGAAAATTGGCTGAAAACGACTAAATATCAAGGACTCATTGGGCGAATTGCTCTGGAACTGAAATCGAAAAGCTCACTGACATTTCCCCTATCTGAAAGTCTGATAAATGCCGGAAAAATGACTAAGTCCAAAAAAAAATTTGTTCAACTTTTTTCAATTTTACCCCTGTGGGATATATATTCTACCCACACACATTTGGAACTCTCCTGGGGTACCCTCACACATTTTATTCCCTCATTTAGTGGATATTTTCACAAAAAAGTGAAATTTTCAAAAATCCAGAAAATTGGCTGAAAACGACTAAATATCAAGGACTCATTGGGCGAATCGCTCTGGAACTGAAATCGGAATGCTCACTCACATTTCCCCTATCTGAAAGTCTGAAAAAACGCCGGAAAAATGACTAAGTCCAAAAAAAATTTTTTTTCAACTTTTTTCAATTTTACCCCAGTGGGATATATATTCTACCCACACACATTTGGAACTCTCCTGGGGTACCCTCACACATATTATTCCCTCATTTAGTGGATATTTTCACAAAAAAGTGAAATTTTCAAAAATCTTGAAAATTGGCTGAAAACGACTAAATTTCAAGGACTCATTGGGCGAATCGCTCTGGAACTGAAATCGGAACGCTCACTGACATTTCCCCTATCTGAAAGTCTGATAAACGGCGGAAAAATGACTAAGTCCAAAAAAAATTTTTTTTCAACTTTTTTCAATTTTACTCCGTGGGATATATATACTACCCACACACATTTGGAACTCTCCTGGGGTACCCGCACACATATTATTCCCTCGTTTAGTGGATATTTTCACAAAAAAGTGAAATTTTCAAAAATCCAGAAAATTGGCTGAAAACGACTAAATATCAAGGACTCATTGGGCGATTTGCTCTGGAACTGAAATAGAAAAGCTCACTGACATTTCCCCTATCTGAAAGTCTGATAAATGCCGGAAAAATGACTAAGTCCCAAAAAAAATTTGATCAACTTTTTTCAATTTTACCCCCGTGGGATATATATTCTACCCACACACATTTGGAACTCTCCTGGGGTACCCTCACACATATTATTCCCTCATTTAGTGGATATTTTCACAAAAAAGTGAAATTTTCAAAAATCCAGAAAATTGGCTGAAAACGACTAAATATCAAGGACTCATTGGGCGAATCGCTCTGGAACTGAAATCGGAATGCTCACTGACATTTCCCCTATCTGAAAGTCTGATAAACGCCGGAAAAATGACTAAGTCCCCAAAAAAATTTTTTTCAACTTTTTTCAATTTTACCCCCGTGGGATATATATTCTACCCACACACATTTGGAACTCTCCTGGGGTACCCTCACACATATTATTCCCTCATTTAGTGGATATTTTCACAAAAAAGTGAAATTTTCAAAAATCCAGAAAATTGACTGAAAACGACTAAATATCAAGGACTCATTGGGCGAATCGCTCTGGAACTGAAATCGGAATGCTCTCTCCCTATCTGAAAGTCTGATAAACGCCGGAAAAATGATTAAGTCCCAAAAAAAATTTTTTTCAACTTTTTTCAATTTTACCCCCGTGGGATATATATTCTACCCACACACATTTGGAACTCTCCTGGGGTACCCTCACACATATTATTCCCTCATTTAGTGGATATTTTCACAAAAAAGTGAAATTTTCAAAAATCCAGAAATTTGGCTGAAAACGACAAAATATCAATGACTCATTGGGCGAATCGCTCTGGAACTGAAATCGGAATGCTCACTGACATTTCCCCTATCTGAAAGTCTGATAAACGCCGGAAAAATGACTAAGTCCAAAAAAAAATTTGTTCAACTTTTTTCAATTTTACCCCTGTGGGATATATATTCTACCCACACACATTTGGAACTCTCCTGGGGTACCCTCACACATATTATTCCCTCATTTAGTGGATATTTTCACAAAAAAGTGAAATTTTCAAAAATTTTGAAAATTGGCTGAAAACGACTAAATTTCAAGGACTCATTGGGCGAATTGCTCTGGAACTGAAATCGGAACGCTCACTGACATTTCCCCTATCTGAAAGTCTGATAAACGGCGGAAAAATGACTAAGTCCAAAAAAAATTTTTTTTCAACTTTTTTCAATTTTACTCCGTGGGATATATATACTACCCACACACATTTGGAACTCTCCTGGGGTACCCGCACACATATTATTCCCTCGTTTAGTGGATATTTTCACAAAAAAGTGAAATTTTCAAAAATCCAGAAAATTGGCTGAAAACGACTAAATATCAAGGACTCATTGGGCGAATTGCTCTGGAACTGAAATCGAAAAGCTCACTGACATTTCCCCTATCTGAAAGTCTGATAAACGCCGGAAAAATGACTAAGTCCGAAAAAAAATTTGTTCAACTTTTTTCAATTTTACCCCTGTGGGATATATATTCTACCCACACACATTTGGAACTCTCCTGGGGTACCCTCACACATTTTATTCCCTCATTTAGTGGATATTTTCACAAAAAAGTGAAATTTTCAAAAATCCAGAAAATTGGCTGAAAACGACTAAATATCAAGGACTCATTGGGCGAATCGCTCTGGAACTGAAATCGGAATGCTCACTCACATTTCCCCTATCTGAAAGTCTGAAAAAACGCCGGAAAAATGACTAAGTCCAAAAAAAATTTTTTTTCAACTTTTTTCAATTTTACCCCAGTGGGATATTTATTCTACCCACACACATTTGGAACTCTCCTGGGGTACCCTCACACATATTATTCCCTCATTTAGTGGATATTTTCACAAAAAAGTGAAATTTTCAAAAATCCAGAAATTTGGCTGAAAAAGACAAAATATCAATGACTCATTGGGCGAATCGCTCTGGAACTGAAATCGGAACGCTCACTGACATTTCCCCTATCTGAAAGTCTGATAAACGCCGGAAAAATGACTAAGTCCAAAAAAAAATTTGTTCAACTTTTTTCAATTTTACCCCTGTGGGATATATATTCTACCCACACACATTTGGAACTCTCCTGGGGTACCCTCACACATTTTATTCCCTCATTTAGTGGATATTTTCACAAAAAAGTGAAATTTTCAAAAATCCAGAAAATTGGTTGAAAACGACTAAATATCAAGGACTCATTGGGCGAATCGCTCTGGAACTGAAATCGGAATGCTCACTCACATTTCCCCTATCTGAAAGTCTGAAAAAACGCCGGAAAAATGACTAAGTCCAAAAAAAAATTTTTTTCAACTTTTTTCAATTTTACCCCAGTGGGATATATATTCTACCCACACACATTTGGAACTCTCCTGGGGTACCCTCACACATATTATTCCCTCATTTAGTGGATATTTTCACAAAAAAGTGAAATTTTCAAAAATCTTGAAAATTGGCTGAAAACGACTAAATTTCAAGGACTCATTGGGCGAATCGCTCTGGAACTGAAATCGGAACGCTCACTAACATTTCCCCTATCTGAAAGTCTGATAAACGGCGGAAAAATGACTAAGTCCAAAAAAAATTTTTTTTCAACTTTTTTCAATTTTACTCCGTGGGATATATATACTACCCACACACATTTGGAACTCTCCTGGGGTACCCGCACACATATTATTCCCTCGTTTAGTGGATATTTTCACAAAAAAGTGAAATTTTCAAAAATCCAGAAATTTGGCTGAAAACGACAAAATATCAATGACTCATTGGGCGAATCGCTCTGGAACTGAAATCGGAACGCTCACTGACATTTCCCCTATCTGAAAGTCTGATAAACGCCGGAAAAATGACTAAGTCCAAAAAAAAATTTGTTCAACTTTTTTCAATTTTACCCCTGTGGGATATATATTCTACCCACACACATTTGGAACTCTCCTGGGGTACCCTCACACATTTTATTCCCTCATTTAGTGGATATTTTCACAAAAAAGTGAAATTTTCAAAAATCCAGAAAATTGGCTGAAAACGACTAAATATCAAGGACTCATTGGGCGAATCGCTCTGGAACTGAAATCGGAATGCTCACTCACATTTCCCCTATCTGAAAGTCTGAAAAAACGCCGGAAAAATGACTAAGTCCAAAAAAAATTTTTTTTCAACTTTTTTCAATTTTACCCCAGTGGGATATTTATTCTACCCACACACATTTGGAACTCTCCTGGGGTACCCTCACACATATTATTCCCTCATTTAGTGGATATTTTCACAAAAAAGTGAAATTTTCAAAAATCCAGAAATTTGGCTGAAAAAGACAAAATATCAATGACTCATTGGGCGAATCGCTCTGGAACTGAAATCGGAACGCTCACTGACATTTCCCCTATCTGAAAGTCTGATAAACGCCGGAAAAATGACTAAGTCCAAAAAAAAATTTGTTCAACTTTTTTCAATTTTACCCCTGTGGGATATATATTCTACCCACACACATTTGGAACTCTCCTGGGGTACCCTCACACATTTTATTCCCTCATTTAGTGGATATTTTCACAAAAAAGTGAAATTTTCAAAAATCCAGAAAATTGGTTGAAAACGACTAAATATCAAGGACTCATTGGGCGAATCGCTCTGGAACTGAAATCGGAATGCTCACTCACATTTCCCCTATCTGAAAGTCTGAAAAAACGCCGGAAAAATGACTAAGTCCAAAAAAAAATTTTTTTCAACTTTTTTCAATTTTACCCCAGTGGGATATATATTCTACCCACACACATTTGGAACTCTCCTGGGGTACCCTCACACATATTATTCCCTCATTTAGTGGATATTTTCACAAAAAAGTGAAATTTTCAAAAATCTTGAAAATTGGCTGAAAACGACTAAATTTCAAGGACTCATTGGGCGAATCGCTCTGGAACTGAAATCGGAACGCTCACTAACATTTCCCCTATCTGAAAGTCTGATAAACGGCGGAAAAATGACTAAGTCCAAAAAAAATTTTTTTTCAACTTTTTTCAATTTTACTCCGTGGGATATATATACTACCCACACACATTTGGAACTCTCCTGGGGTACCCGCACACATATTATTCCCTCGTTTAGTGGATATTTTCACAAAAAAGTGAAATTTTCAAAAATCCAGAAATTTGGCTGAAAACGACAAAATATCAATGACTCATTGGGCGAATCGCTCTGGAACTGAAATCGGAACGCTCACTGACATTTCCCCTATCTGAAAGTCTGATAAACGCCGGAAAAATGACTAAGTCCAAAAAAAAATTTGTTCAACTTTTTTCAATTTTACCCCTGTGGGATATATATTCCACCCACACACATTTGGAACTCTCCTGGGGTACCCTCACACATTTTATTCCCTCATTTAGTGGATATTTTCACAAAAAAGTGAAATTTTCAAAAATCCAGAAAATTGGTTGAAAACGACTAAATATCAAGGACTCATTGGGCGAATCGCTCTGGAACTGAAATCGGAATGCTCACTCACATTTCCCCTATCTGAAAGTCTGAAAAAACGCCGGAAAAATGACTAAGTCCAAAAAAAAATTTTTTTCAACTTTTTTCAATTTTACCCCAGTGGGATATTTATTCTACCCACACACATTTGGAACTCTCCTGGGGTACCCTCACACATATTATTCCCTCATTTAGTGGATATTTTCACAAAAAAGTGAAATTTTCAAAAATCCAGAAATTTGGCTGAAAAAGACAAAATATCAATGACTCATTGGGCGAATCGCTCTGGAACTGAAATCGGAACGCTCACTGACATTTCCCCTATCTGAAAGTCTGATAAACGCCGGAAAAATGACTAAGTCCAAAAAAAAATTTGTTCAACTTTTTTCAATTTTACCCCTGTGGGATATATATTCTACCCACACACATTTGGAACTCTCCTGGGGTACCCTCACACATTTTATTCCCTCATTTAGTGGATATTTTCACAAAAAAGTGAAATTTTCAAAAATCCAGAAAATTGGTTGAAAACGACTAAATATCAAGGACTCATTGGGCGAATCGCTCTGGAACTGAAATCGGAATGCTCACTCACATTTCCCCTATCTGAAAGTCTGAAAAAACGCCGGAAAAATGACTAAGTCCAAAAAAAAATTTTTTTCAACTTTTTTCAATTTTACCCCAGTGGGATATATATTCTACCCACACACATTTGGAACTCTCCTGGGGTACCCTCACACATATTATTCCCTCATTTAGTGGATATTTTCACAAAAAAGTGAAATTTTCAAAAATCTTGAAAATTGGCTGAAAACGACTAAATTTCAAGGACTCATTGGGCGAATCGCTCTGGAACTGAAATCGGAACGCTCACTAACATTTCCCCTATCTGAAAGTCTGATAAACGGCGGAAAAATGACTAAGTCCAAAAAAAATTTTTTTTCAACTTTTTTCAATTTTACTCCGTGGGATATATATACTACCCACACACATTTGGAACTCTCCTGGGGTACCCGCACACATATTATTCCCTCGTTTAGTGGATATTTTCACAAAAAAGTGAAATTTTCAAAAATCCAGAAATTTGGCTGAAAACGACAAAATATCAATGACTCATTGGGCGAATCGCTCTGGAACTGAAATCGGAACGCTCACTGACATTTCCCCTATCTGAAAGTCTGATAAACGCCGGAAAAATGACTAAGTCCAAAAAAAAATTTGTTCAACTTTTTTCAATTTTACCCCTGTGGGATATATATTCCACCCACACACATTTGGAACTCTCCTGGGGTACCCTCACACATTTTATTCCCTCATTTAGTGGATATTTTCACAAAAAAGTGAAATTTTCAAAAATCCAGAAAATTGGTTGAAAACGACTAAATATCAAGGACTCATTGGGCGAATCGCTCTGGAACTGAAATCGGAATGCTCACTCACATTTCCCCTATCTGAAAGTCTGAAAAAACGCCGGAAAAATGACTAAGTCCAAAAAAAAATTTTTTTCAACTTTTTTCAATTTTACCCCAGTGGGATATATATTCTACCCACACACATTTGGAACTCTCCTGGGGTACCCTCACACATATTATTCCCTCATTTAGTGGATATTTTCACAAAAAAGTGAAATTTTCAAAAATCTTGAAAATTGGCTGAAAACGACTAAATTTCAAGGACTCATTGGGCGAATCGCTCTGGAACTGAAATCGGAACGCTCACTGACATTTCCCCTATCTGAAAGTCTGATAAACGGCGGAAAAATGACTAAGTCCAAAAAAAATTTTTTTTCAACTTTTTTCAATTTTACTCCGTGGGATATATATACTACCCACACACATTTGGAACTCTCCTGGGGTACCCGCACACATATTATTCCCTCGTTTAGTGGATATTTTCACAAAAAAGTGAAATTTTCAAAAATCCAGAAAATTGGCTGAAAACGACTAAATATCAAGGACTCATTGGGCGAATCGCTCTGGAACTGAAATCGGAATGCTCACTGACATTTCCCCTATCTGAAAGTCTGATAAACGCCGGAAAAATGACTAAGTCCCAAAAAAAATTTTTTTCAACTTTTTTCAATTTTACCCCCGTGGGATATATATTCTACCCACACACATTTGGAACTCTCCTGGGGTACCCTCACACATATTATTCCCTCGTTTAGTGGATATTTTCACAAAAAAGTGAAATTTTCAAAAATCCAGAAAATTGACTGAAAACGACTAAATATCAAGGACTCATTGGGCGAATCGCTCTGGAACTGAAATCGGAATGCTCTCTCCCTATCTGAAAGTCTGATAAACGCCGGAAAAATGACTAAGTCCAAAAAAAAATTTGTTCAACTTTTTTCAATTTTACCCCTGTGGGATATATATTCCACCCACACACATTTGGAACTCTCCTGGGGTACCCTCACACATTTTATTCCCTCATTTAGTGGATATTTTCACAAAAAAGTGAAATTTTCAAAAATCCAGAAAATTGGCTGAAAACGACTAAATATCAAGGACTCATTGGGCGAATCGCTCTGGAACTGAAATCGGAATGCTCACTCACATTTCCCCTATCTGAAAGTCTGAAAAAACGCCGGAAAAATGACTAAGTCCAAAAAAAAATTTTTTTCAACTTTTTTCAATTTTACCCCAGTGGGATATATATTCTACCCACACACATTTGGAACTCTCCTGGGGTACCCTCACACATATTATTCCCTCATTTAGTGGATATTTTCACAAAAAAGTGAAATTTTCAAAAATCTTGAAAATTGGCTGAAAACGACTAAATTTCAAGGACTCATTGGGCGAATCGCTCTGGAACTGAAATCGGAACGCTCACTGACATTTCCCCTATCTGAAAGTCTGATAAACGGCGGAAAAATGACTAAGTCCAAAAAAAATTTTTTTTCAACTTTTTTCAATTTTACTCCGTGGGATATATATACTACCCACACACATTTGGAACTCTCCTGGGGTACCCGCACACATATTATTCCCTCGTTTAGTGGATATTTTCACAAAAAAGTGAAATTTTCAAAAATCCAGAAAATTGGCTGAAAACGACTAAATATCAAGGACTCATTGGGCGAATTGCTCTGGAACTGAAATCGAAAAGCTCACTGACATTTCCCCTATCTGAAAGTCTGATAAATGCCGGAAAAATGACTAAGTCGAAAAAAAAATTTGTTCAACTTTTTTCAATTTTACCCCGTGGGATATATATTCTACCCACACACATTTGGAACTCTCCTGGGGTACCCTCACACATATTATTCCCTCATTTAGTGGATATTTTCACAAAAAAGTGAAATTTTCAAAAATCCAGAAAATTGGCTGAAAACGACTAAATATCAAGGACTCATTGGGCGAATCGCTCTGGAACTGAAATCGGAATGCTCACTGACATTTCCCCTATCTGAAAGTCTGATAAACGCCGGAAAAATGACTAAGTCCCAAAAAAAATTTTTTTCAACTTTTTTCAATTTTACCCCCGTGGGATATATATTCTACCCACACACATTTGGAACTCTCCTGGGGTACCCTCACACATATTATTCCCTCGTTTAGTGGATATTTTCACAAAAAAGTGAAATTTTCAAAAATCCAGAAAATTGACTGAAAACGACTAAATATCAAGGACTCATTGGGCGAATCGCTCTGGAACTGAAATCGGAATGCTCTCTCCCTATCTGAAAGTCTGATAAACGCCGGAAAAATGACTAAGTCCAAAAAAAAATTTGTTCAACTTTTTTCAATTTTACCCCTGTGGGATATATATTCTACCCACACACATTTGGAACTCTCCTGGGGTACCCTCACACATATTATTCCCTCATTTAGTGGATATTTTCACAAAAAAGTGAAATTTTCAAAAATCCAGAAATTTGGCTGAAAACGACTAAATATCAAGGACTCATTGGGCGAATCGCTCTGGAACTGAAATCGGAATGCTCACTCACATTTCCCCTATCTGAAAGTCTGAAAAAACGCCGGAAAAATGACTAAGTCCAAAAAAAAATTTTTTTCAACTTTTTTCAATTTTACCCCAGTGGGATATATATTCTACCCACACACATTTGGAACTCTCCTGGGGTACCCTCACACATATTATTCCCTCATTTAGTGGATATTTTCACAAAAAAGTGAAATTTTCAAAAATCTTGAAAATTGGCTGAAAACGACTAAATTTCAAGGACTCATTGGGCGAATCGCTCTGGAACTGAAATCGGAACGCTCACTGACATTTCCCCTATCTGAAAGTCTGATAAACGGCGGAAAAATGACTAAGTCCAAAAAAAATTTTTTTTCAACTTTTTTCAATTTTACTCCGTGGGATATATATACTACCCACACACATTTGGAACTCTCCTGGGGTACCCTCACACATATTATTCCCTCGTTTAGTGGATATTTTCACAAAAAAGTGAAATTTTCAAAAATCCAGAAAATTGGCTGAAAACGACTAAATATCAAGGACTCATTGGGCGAATTGCTCTGGAACTGAAATCGAAAAGCTCACTGACATTTCCCCTATCTGAAAGTCTGATAAATGCCGGAAAAATGACTAAGTCGAAAAAAAAATTTGTTCAACTTTTTTCAATTTTACCCCCGTGGGATATATATTCTACCCACACACATTTGGAACTCTCCTGGGGTACCCTCACACATATTATTCCCTCATTTAGTGGATATTTTCACAAAAAAGTGAAATTTTCAAAAATCCAGAAAATTGGCTGAAAACGACTAAATATCAAGGACTCATTGGGCGAATCGCTCTGGAACTGAAATCGGAATGCTCACTGACATTTCCCCTATCTGAAAGTCTGATAAACGCCGGAAAAATGACTAAGTCCCAAAAAAAATTTTTTTCAACTTTTTTCAATTTTACCCCCGTGGGATATATATTCTACCCACACACATTTGGAACTCTCCTGGGGTACCCTCACACATATTATTCCCTCGTTTAGTGGATATTTTCACAAAAAAGTGAAATTTTCAAAAATCCAGAAAATTGGCTGAAAACGACTAAATATCAAGGACTCATTGGGCGAATCGCTCTGGAACTGAAATCGGAATGCTCACTCACATTTCCCCTATCTGAAAGTCTGAAAAAACGCCGGAAAAATGACTAAGTCCAAAAAAAAATTTTTTTCAACTTTTTTCAATTTTACCCCAGTGGGATATATATTCTACCCACACACATTTGGAACTCTCCTGGGGTACCCTCACACATATTATTCCCTCATTTAGTGGATATTTTCACAAAAAAGTGAAATTTTCAAAAATCTTGAAAATTGGCTGAAAACGACTAAATTTCAAGGACTCATTGGGCGAATCGCTCTGGAACTGAAATCGGAACGCTCACTGACATTTCCCCTATCTGAAAGTCTGATAAACGGCGGAAAAATGACTAAGTCCAAAAAAAATTTTTTTTCAACTTTTTTCAATTTTACTCCGTGGGATATATATACTACCCACACACATTTGGAACTCTCCTGGGGTACCCGCACACATATTATTCCCTCGTTTAGTGGATATTTTCACAAAAAAGTGAAATTTTCAAAAATCCAGAAAATTGGCTGAAAACGACTAAATATCAAGGACTCATTGGGCGAATTGCTCTGGAACTGAAATCGAAAAGCTCACTGACATTTCCCCTATCTGAAAGTCTGATAAATGCCGGAAAAATGACTAAGTCGAAAAAAAAATTTTTCAACTTTTTTCAATTTTACCCCCGTGGGATATATATTCTACCCACACACATTTGGAACTCTCCTGGGGTACCCTCACACATATTATTCCCTCATTTAGTGGATATTTTCACAAAAAAGTGAAATTTTCAAAAATCCAGAAAATTGGCTGAAAACGACTAAATATCAAGGACTCATTGGGCGAATCGCTCTGGAACTGAAATCGGAATGCTCACTGACATTTCCCCTATCTGAAAGTCTGATAAACGCCGGAAAAATGACTAAGTCCCAAAAAAAATTTTTTTCAACTTTTTTCAATTTTACCCCCGTGGGATATATATTCTACCCACACACATTTGGAACTCTCCTGGGGTACCCTCACACATATTATTCCCTCGTTTAGTGGATATTTTCACAAAAAAGTGAAATTTTCAAAAATCCAGAAAATTGACTGAAAACGACTAAATATCAAGGAATCATTGGGCGAATCGCTCTGGAACTGAAATCGGAATGCTCTCTCCCTATCTGAAAGTCTGATAAACGCCGGAAAAATGACTAAGTCCAAAAAAAAATTTGTTCAACTTTTTTCAATTTTACCCCTGTGGGATATATATTCTACCCACACACATTTGGAACTCTCCTGGGGTACCCTCACACATATTATTCCCTCATTTAGTGGATATTTTCACAAAAAAGTGAAATTTTCAAAAATCCAGAAATTTGGCTGAAAACGACAAAATATCAATGACTCATTGGGCGAATCGCTCTGGAACTGAAATCGGAACGCTCACTGACATTTCCCCTATCTGAAAGTCTGATAAACGCCGGAAAAATGACTAAGTCCAAAAAAAAATTTGTTCAACTTTTTTCAATTTTACCCCAGTGGGATATATATTCTACCCACACACATTTGGAACTCTCCTGGGGTACCCTCACACATATTATTCCCTCATTTAGTGGATATTTTCACAAAAAAGTGAAATTTTCAAAAATCTTGAAAATTGGCTGAAAACGACTAAATTTCAAGGACTCATTGGGCGAATCGCTCTGGAACTGAAATCGGAACGCTCACTGACATTTCCCCTATCTGAAAGTCTGATAAACGGCGGAAAAATGACTAAGTCCAAAAAAAATTTTTTTTCAACTTTTTTCAATTTTACTCCGTGGGATATATATACTACCCACACACATTTGGAACTCTCCTGGGGTACCCGCACACATATTATTCCCTCGTTTAGTGGATATTTTCACAAAAAAGTGAAATTTTCAAAAATCCAGAAAATTGGCTGAAAACGACTAAATATCAAGGACTCATTGGGCGAATTGCTCTGGAACTGAAATCGAAAAGCTCACTGACATTTCCCCTATCTGAAAGTCTGATAAATGCCGGAAAAATGACTAAGTCGAAAAAAAAATTTGTTCAACTTTTTTCAATTTTACCCCCGTGGGATATATATTCTACCCACACACATTTGGAACTCTCCTGGGGTACCCTCACACATATTATTCCCTCATTTAGTGGATATTTTCACAAAAAAGTGAAATTTTCAAAAATCCAGAAAATTGGCTGAAAACGACTAAATATCAAGGACTCATTGGGCGAATCGCTCTGGAACTGAAATCGGAATGCTCACTGACATTTCCCCTATCTGAAAGTCTGATAAACGCCGGAAAAATGACTAAGTCCCAAAAAAAATTTTTTTCAACTTTTTTCAATTTTACCCCCGTGGGATATATATTCTACCCACACACATTTGGAACTCTCCTGGGGTACCCTCACACATATTATTCCCTCGTTTAGTGGATATTTTCACAAAAAAGTGAAATTTTCAAAAATCCAGAAAATTGACTGAAAATGACTAAATATCAAGGACTCATTGGGCGAATCGCTCTGGAACTGAAATCGGAATGCTCTCTCCCTATCTGAAAGTCTGATAAACGCCGGAAAAATGACTAAGTCCAAAAAAAAATTTGTTCAACTTTTTTCAATTTTACCCCTGTGGGATATATATTCCACCCACACACATTTGGAACTCTCCTGGGGTACCCTCACACATTTTATTCCCTCATTTAGTGGATATTTTCACAAAAAAGTGAAATTTTCAAAAATCCAGAAAATTGGCTGAAAACGACTAAATATCAAGGACTCATTGGGCGAATCGCTCTGGAACTGAAATCGGAATGCTCACTCACATTTCCCCTATCTGAAAGTCTGAAAAAACGCCGGAAAAATGACTAAGTCCAAAAAAAAATTTTTTTCAACTTTTTTCAATTTTACCCCAGTGGGATATATATTCTACCCACACACATTTGGAACTCTCCTGGGGTACCCTCACACATATTATTCCCTCATTTAGTGGATATTTTCACAAAAAAGTGAAATTTTCAAAAATCTTGAAAATTGGCTGAAAACGACTAAATTTCAAGGACTCATTGGGCGAATCGCTCTGGAACTGAAATCGGAACGCTCACTGACATTTCCCCTATCTGAAAGTCTGATAAACGGCGGAAAAATGACTAAGTCCAAAAAAAAATTTTTTTCAACTTTTTTCAATTTTACTCCGTGGGATATATATACTACCCACACACATTTGGAACTCTCCTGGGGTACCCGCACACATATTATTCCCTCGTTTAGTGGATATTTTCACAAAAAAGTGAAATTTTCAAAAATCCAGAAAATTGGCTGAAAACGACTAAATATCAAGGACTCATTGGGCGAATTGCTCTGGAACTGAAATCGAAAAGCTCACTGACATTTCCCCTATCTGAAAGTCTGATAAATGCCGGAAAAATGACTAAGTCGAAAAAAAAATTTGTTCAACTTTTTTCAATTTTACCCCCGTGGGATATATATTCTACCCACACACATTTGGAACTCTCCTGGGGTACCCTCACACATATTATTCCCTCATTTAGTGGATTTTTTCACAAAAAAGTGAAATTTTCAAAAATCCAGAAAATTGGCTGAAAACGACTAAATATCAAGGACTCATTGGGCGAATCGCTCTGGAACTGAAATCGGAATGCTCACTGACATTTCCCCTATCTGAAAGTCTGATAAACGCCGGAAAAATGACTAAGTCCCAAAAAAAATTTTTTTCAACTTTTTTCAATTTTACCCCCGTGGGATATATATTCTACCCACACACATTTGGAACTCTCCTGGGGTACCCTCACACATATTATTCCCTCGTTTAGTGGATATTTTCACAAAAAAGTGAAATTTTCAAAAATCCAGAAAATTGACTGAAAACGACTAAATATCAAGGACTCATTGGGCGAATCGCTCTGGAACTGAAATCGGAATGCTCTCTCCCTATCTGAAAGTCTGATAAACGCCGGAAAAATGACTAAGTCCAAAAAAAAATTTGTTCAACTTTTTTCAATTGTACCCCTGTGGGATATATATTCTACCCACACACATTTGGAACTCTCCTGGGGTACCCTCACACATATTATTCCCTCATTTAGTGGATATTTTCACAAAAAAGTGAAATTTTCAAAAATCCAGAAATTTGGCTGAAAACGACAAAATATCAATGACTCATTGGGCGAATCGCTCTGGAACTGAAATCGGAACGCTCACTGACATTTCCCCTATCTGAAAGTCTGATAAACGCCGGAAAAATGACTAAGTCCAAAAAAAAATTTGTTCAACTTTTTTCAATTTTACCCCTGTGGGATATATATTCCACCCACAAACATTTGGAACTCTCCTGGGGTACCCTCACACATTTTATTCCCTCATTTAGTGGATATTTTCACAAAAAAGTGAAATTTTCAAAAATCCAGAAAATTGGCTGAAAACGACTAAATATCAAGGACTCATTGGGCGAATCGCTCTGGAACTGAAATCGGAATGCTCACTCACATTTCCCCTATCTGAAAGTCTGAAAAAACGCCGGAAAAATGACTAAGTCCAAAAAAAAATTTTTTTCAACTTTTTTCAATTTTACCCCAGTGGGATATATATTCTACCCACACACATTTGGAACTCTCCTGGGGTACCCTCACACATATTATTCCCTCATTTAGTGGATATTTTCACAAAAAAGTGAAATTTTCAAAAATCTTGAAAATTGGCTGAAAACGACTAAATTTCAAGGACTCATTGGGCGAATCGCTCTGGAACTGAAATCGGAATGCTCACTGACATTTCCCCTATCTGAAAGTCTGATAAACGGCGGAAAAATGACTAAGTCCAAAAAAAATTTTTTTTCAACTTTTTTCAATTTTACTCCGTGGGATATATATACTACCCACACACATTTGGAACTCTCCTGGGGTACCCGCACACATATTATTCCCTCGTTTAGTGGATATTTTCACAAAAAAGTGAAATTTTCAAAAATCCAGAAAATTGGCTGAAAACGACTAAATATCAAGGACTCATTGGGCGAATTGCTCTGGAACTGAAATCGAAAAGCTCACTGACATTTCCCCTATCTGAAAGTCTGATAAATGCCGGAAAAATGACTAAGTCGAAAAAAAAATTTTTCAACTTTTTTCAATTTTACCCCCGTGGGATATATATTCTACCCACACACATTTGGAACTCTCCTGGGGTACCCTCACACATATTATTCCCTCATTTAGTGGATATTTTCACAAAAAAGTGAAATTTTCAAAAATCCAGAAAATTGGCTGAAAACGACTAAATATCAAGGACTCATTGGGCGAATTACTCTGGAACTGAAATCGGAACGCTCACTGACATTTCCCCTATCTGAAAGTCTGATAAACGCCAGAAAAATGACTAAGTCCAAAAAAAAATTTTTTTCAATTTTTTTCAATTTTACCCCAGTGGGATATATATTATACCCACACACATTTGGAACTCTCCTGGGGTACCCTCCCACATATTATTCCCTCATTTAGTGGATATTTTCACAAAAAAGTGAAATTTTCAAAAATCCAGAAAATTCGCTGAAAACGACTAAATATCAAGGACTCATTGGGCGAATCGCTCTGGAACTGAAATCGGAATGCTCTCTCACATTTCCCCTATCTGAAAGGCTGATAAACGCCGGAAAAATGACTAAGTCCAAAAAAAAATTTTTTTCAACTTTTTTCAATTTTACCCCCGTGGGATATATATTCTACCCACACACATTTGGAACTCTCCTGGGGTACCCTCACACATATTATTCCCTCATTTAGTGGATATTTTCACAAAAAAGTGAAATTTTCAAAAATCCAGAAAATTGGCTGAAAATGACTAAATATCAAGGACTCATTGGGCGAATCGCTCTGGAACTGAAATCGGAATGCTCACTGACATTTCCCCTATCTGAAAGTCTGATAAACGCCGAAAAATGACTAAGTCCAAAAAAAAATTTGTTCTACTTTTTTCAATTTTACCCCGTGGGATATATATTCTACCCACACACATTTGGAACTCTCCTGGGGTACCCTCACACATATTATTCCCTCATTTAGTGGATATTTTCACAAAAAAGTGAAATTTTCAAAAATCCAGAAAATTGGCTGAAAACGACTAAATATCATAGACTCATTGGGCGAATTGCTCTGGAACTGAAATCGGAACGCTCACTGACATTTCCCCTATCTGAAAGTCTGATAAAAGCCGGAAAAATGACTAAGTCCCAAAAAAAAATTTTTTCAACTTTTTTCAATTTTACCCCCGTGGGATATATATTCTACCCACACACATTTGGAACTCTCCTGGGGTACCCTCACACATATTATTCCCTCATTTAGTGGATATTTTCACAAAAAAGTGAAATTTTCAAAAATCCAGAAAATTGGCTGAAAACGACTAAATATCAAGGACTCATTGGGCGAATTGCTCTGGAACTGAAATCGGAACGCTCACTGACATTTCCCCTATCTGAAAGTCTGATAAACGCCGAAAAATGACTAAGTCCAAAAAAAATTTGTTCAACTTTTTTCAATTTTACCCCGTGGGATATATATTCTACCCACACACATTTGGAACTCTCCTGGGGTACCCTCACACATATTATTCCCTCATTTAGTGGATATTTTCACAAAAAAGTGAAATTTTCAAAAATCCAGAAAATTGGCTGAAAACGACTAAATATCAAGGACTCATTGGGCGAATTGCTCTGGAACTGAAATCGGAACGCTCACTGACATTTCCCCTATCTGAAAGTCTGATAAACGCCGGAAAAATGACTAAGTCGAAAAAAAATTTTTTTTCAACTTTTTTCAATTTTACCCCGTGGGATATATATTCTACCCACACACATTTGTAACTCTCCTGGGGTACCCTCACACATATTATTCCCTCATTTAGTGGATATTTTCACAAAAAAGTGAAATTTTCAAAAATCCAGAAAATTGGCTGAAAATGACTAAATATCACGGACTCATTGGGCGAATCGCTCTGGAACTGAATTCGGAACGCTCACTGACATTTCCCCTATCTGAAAGTCTGATAAAAGCCGGAAAAATGACTAAGTCCCAAAAAAAATTTTTTTCAACTTTTTTCAATTTTATCCCCGTGGGATATATATTCTACCCACACACATGTGGAACTCTCCTGGGGTACCCTCACACATATTATTCCCTCATTTAGTGGATATTTTCACAAAAAAGTGAAATTTTCAAAAATCCAGAAAATTGGCTGAAAATGACTAAATATCAACGACTCATTGGGCGAATCGCTCTGGAACTGAAATCGGAACGCTCACTGACATTTCCCCTATCTGAAAGTCTGATAAACGCCGAAAAATGACTAAGTCCAAAAAAAATTTGTTCAACATTTTTCAATTTTACCCCGTGGGATATATATTCTACCCACACACATTTGGAACTCTCCTGGGGTACCCTCACACATATTATTCCCTCATTTAGTGGATATTTTCACAAAAAAGTGAAATTTTCAAAAATCCAGAAAATTGGCTGAAAACGACTAAATATCAAGGACTCATTGGGCGAATTGCTCTGGAACTGAAATCGGAACGCTCACTGACATTTCCCCTATCTGAAAGTCTGATAAACGCCGGAAAAATGACTAAGTCGAAAAAAAATTTTTTTTCAACTTTTTTCAATTTTACCCCGTGGGATATATATTCTACCCACACACATTTGGAACTCTCCTGGGGTACCCTCACACATATTATTCCCTCATTTAGTGGATATTTTCACAAAAAAGTGAAATTTTCAAAAATCCAGAAAATTGGCTGAAAATGACTAAATATCACGGACTCATTGGGCGAATCGCTCTGGAACTGAATTCGGAACGCTCACTGACATTTCCCCTATCTGAAAGTCTGATAAAAGCCGGAAAAATGACTAAGTCCCAAAAAAAAATTTTTTCAACTTTTTTCAATTTTACCCCCGTGGGATATATATTCTACCCACACACATTTGGAACTCTCCTGGGGTACCCTCACACATATTATTCCCTCATTTAGTGGATATTTTCACAAAAAAGTGAAATTTTCAAAAATCCAGAAAATTGGCTGAAAATGACTAAATATCAAGGACTCATTGGGCGAATCGCTCTGGAACTGAAATCGGAACGCTCACTGACATTTCCCCTATCTGAAAGTCTGATAAACGCCGAAAAATGACTAAGTCCAAAAAAAAATTTGTTCAACTTTTTTCAATTTTACCCCGTGGGATATATATTCTACCCACACACATTTGGAACTCTCCTGGGGTACCCTCACACATATTATTCCCTCATTTAGTGGATATTTTCACAAAAAAGTGAAATTTTCAAAAATCCAGAAAATTGGCTGAAAACGACTAAATATCAAGGACTCATTGGGCGAATTGCTCTGGAACTGAAATCGGAACGCTCACTGACATTTCCCCTATCTGAAAGTCTGATAAACGCCGGAAAAATGACTAAGTCCAAAAAAAATTTTTTTTCAACTTTTTTCAATTTTACCCCGTGGGATATATATTCTACCCACACACATTTGGAACTCTCCTGGGGTACCCTCACACATATTATTCCCTCATTTAGTGGATATTTTCACAAAAAAGTGAAATTTTCAAAAATCCAGAAAATTGGCTGAAAATGACTAAATATCAAGGACTCATTGGGCGAATCGCTCTGGAACTGAAATCGGAATGCTCACTGACATTTCCACTATCTGAAAGTCTGATAAACGCCGAAAAATGACTAAGTCCCAAAAAAAATTTTTTTCAACTTTTTTCAATTTTACCCCCGTGGGATATATATTCTACCCACACACATTTGGAACTCTCCTGGGGTACCCTCACACATATTATTCCCTCATTTAGTGGATATTTTCACAAAAAAAGTGAAATTTTCAAAAATCCAGAAAATTGGCTGAAAATGACTAAATATCAAGGACTCATTGGGCGAATCGCTCTGGAACTGAATTTGGAATGCTCACTGACATTTCCCCTATCTGAAAGTCTGATAAAAGCCGGAAAAATGACTAAATCCCAAAAAAAAAATTTTTCAACTTTTTTCAATTTTACCTCCGTGGGATATATATTCTACCCACACACATTTGGAACTCTCCTGGGGTACCCTCACACATATTATTCCCTCATTTAGTGGATATTTTCACAAAAAAGAGAAATTTTCAAAAATCCAGAAAATTGGCTGAAAATGACTAAATATCAAGGACTCATTGGGCGAATCGCTCTGGAACTGAAATCGGAACGCTCACTGACATTTCCCCTATCTGAAAGTCTGATAAACGCCGAAAAATGACTAAGTCCAAAAAAAAATTTGTTCAACTTTTTTCAATTTTACCCCGTGGGATATATATTCTACCCACACACATTTGGAACTCTCCTGGGGTACCCTCACACATATTATTCCCTCATTTAGTGGATATTTTCACAAAAAAGTGAAATTTCCAAAAATCCAGAAAATTGGCTGAAAACGACTAAATATCAAGGACTCATTGGGCGAATTGCTCTGGAACTGAAATCGGAACGCTCACTGACATTTCCCCTATCTGAAAGTCTGATAAACGCCGAAAAATGACTAAGTCCAAAAAAAAATTTGTTCTACTTTTTTCAATTTTACCCCGTGGGATATATATTCTACCCACACACATTTGGAACTCTCCTGGGGTACCCTCACACATATTATTCCCTCATTTAGTGGATATTTTCACAAAAAAGTGAAATTTTCAAAAATCCAGAAAATTGGCTGAAAACGACTAAATATCAAGGACTCATTGGGCGAATTGCTCTGGAACTGAAATCGGAATGCTCACGGACATTTCCCCTATCTGAAAGTCTGATAAACGCCGGAAAAATGACTAAGTCCCAAAAAAAAATTTTTTCAACTTTTTTCAATTTTACCCCGTGGGATATATATTCTACCCACACACATTTGGAACTCTCCTGGGGTACCCTCACACATATTATTCCCTCATTTAGTGGATATTTTCACAAAAAAGGGAAATTTTCAAAAATCCAGAAAATTGGCTGAAAACGACTAAATATCAAGGACTCATTGGGCGAATTGCTCTGGAACTGAAATCGGAACGCTCACTGACATTTCCCCTATCTGAAAGTCTGATAAACGCCGGAAAAATGACTAAGTCCAAAAAAAATTTTTTTTCAACTTTTTTCAATTTTGCCCCGTGGGATATATATTCTACCCACACACATTTGGAACTCTCCTGGGGTACCCTCACACATATTATTCCCTCATTTAGTGGATATTTTCACAAAAAAGTGAAATTTTCAAAAATCCAGAAAATTGGCTGAAAATGACTAAATATCAAGGACTCATTGGGCGAATCGCTCTGGAACTGAAATCGGAATGCTCACTGACATTTCCACTATCTGAAAGTCTGATAAACGCCGAAAAATGACTAAGTCCCAAAAAAAAATTTTTTCAACTTTTTTCAATTTTACCCCCGTGGGATATATATTCTACCCACACACATTTGGAACTCTCCTGGGGTACCCTCACACATATTATTCCCTCATTTAGTGGATATTTTCACAAAAAAAGTGAAATTTTCAAAAATCCAGAAAATTGGCTGAAAATGACTAAATATCAAGGACTCATTGGGCGAATCGCTCTGGAACTGAATTTGGAATGCTCACTGACATTTCCCCTATCTGAAAGTCTGATAAAAGCCGGAAAAATGACTAAATCCCAAAAAAAAATTTTTTCAACTTTTTTCAATTTTACCTCCGTGGGATATATATTCTACCCACACACATTTGGAACTCTCCTGGGGTACCCTCACACATATTATTCCCTCATTTAGTGGATATTTTCACAAAAAAGTGAAATTTTCAAAAATCCAGAAAATTGGCTGAAAATGACTAAATATCAAGGACTCATTGGGCGAATCGCTCTGGAACTGAAATCGGAACGCTCACTGACATTTCCCCTATCTGAAAGTCTGATAAACGCCGAAAAATGACTAAGTCCAAAAAAAAATTTGTTCAACTTTTTTCAATTTTACCCCGTGGGATATATATTCTACCCACACACATTTGGAACTCTCCTGGGGTACCCTCACACATATTATTCCCTCATTTAGTGGATATTTTCACAAAAAAGTGAAATTTTCAAAAATCCAGAAAATTGGCTGAAAACGACTAAATATCAAGGACTCATTGGGCGAATTGCTCTGGAACTGAAATCGGAACGCTCACTGACATTTCCCCTATCTGAAAGTCTGATAAACGCCGAAAAATGACTAAGTCCAAAAAAAAATTTGTTCTACTTTTTTCAATTTTACCCCGTGGGATATATATTCTACCCACACACATTTGGAACTCTCCTGGGGTACCCTCACACATATTATTCCCTCATTTAGTGGATATTTTCACAAAAAAGTGAAATTTTCAAAAATCCAGAAAATTGGCTGAAAACGACTAAATATCAAGGACTCATTGGGCGAATTGCTCTGGAACTGAAATCGGAACGCTCACTGACATTTCCCCTATCTGAAAGTCTGATAAACGCCGGAAAAATGACTAAGTCGAAAAAAAATTTTTTTTCAACTTTTTTCAATTTTACCCCGTGGGATATATATTCTACCCACACACATTTGGAACTCTCCTGGGGTACCCTCACACATATTATTCCCTCATTTAGTGGATATTTTCACAAAAAAGTGAAATTTTCAAAAATCCAGAAAATTGGCTGAAAATGACTAAATATCACGGACTCATTGGGCGAATCGCTCTGGAACTGAATTCGGAACGCTCACTGACATTTCCCCTATCTGAAAGTCTGATAAAAGCTGGAAAAATGACTAAGTCCCAAAAAAAATTTTTTTCAACTTTTTTCAATTTTATCCCCGTGGGATATATATTCTACCCACACACATGTGGAACTCTCCTGGGGTACCCTCACACATATTATTCCCTCATTTAGTGGATATTTTCACAAAAAAGTGAAATTTTCAAAAATCCAGAAAATTGGCTGAAAATGACTAAATATCAACGACTCATTGGGCGAATCGCTCTGGAACTGAAATCGGAACGCTCACTGACATTTCCCCTATCTGAAAGTCTGATAAACGCCGAAAAATGACTAAGTCCAAAAAAAATTTGTTCAACATTTTTCAATTTTACCCCGTGGTCTATATATTCTACCCACACACATTTGGAACTCTCCTGGGGTACCCTCACACATATTATTCCCTCATTTAGTGGATATTTTCACAAAAAAGTGAAATTTTCAAAAATCCAGAAAATTGGCTGAAAATGACTAAATATCAAGGACTCATTGGGCGAATCGCTCTGGAACTGAATTCGGAACGCTCACTGACATTTCCCCTATCTGAAAGTCTGATAAAAGCCGGAAAAATGACTAAGTCCCAAAAAAAAATTTTTTCAACTTTTTTCAATTTTACCCCCGTGGGATATATATTCTACCCACACACATTTGGAACTCTCCTGGGGTACCCTCACACATATTATTCCCTCATTTAGTGGATATTTTCACAAAAAAGTGAAATTTTCAAAAATCCAGAAAATTGGCTGAAAATGACTAAATATCAAGGACTCATTGGGCGAATCGCTCTGGAACTGAAATCGGAATGCTCACTGACATTTCCACTATCTGAAAGTCTGATAAACGCCGAAAAATGACTAAGTCCAAAAAAAAATTTTTTTCAACTTTTTTCAATTTTACCTCCGTGGGATATATATTCTACCCACACACATTTGGAACTCTCCTGGGGTACCCTCACACATATTATTCCCTCATTTAGTGGATATTTTCACAAAAAAAGTGAAATTTTCAAAAATCCAGAAAATTGGCTGAAAACGACTAAATATCAAGGACTCATTGGGCGAATCGCTCTGAAACTGAAATCGGAACGCTCACTGACATTTCCCCTATCTGAAAGTCTGATAAACGCCGGAAAAATGACTAAGTCCAAAAAAAAATTTGTTCGACTTTTTTCAATTTTACCCCTGTGGGATATATATTCTACCCACACACATTTGGAACTCTCCTGGGGTACCCTCACACATATTATTCCCTCATTTAGTGGATATTTTCACAAAAAAGTGAAATTTTCAAAAATCCAGAAAATTGGCTGAAAATGACTAAATATCAAGGACTCATTGGGCGAATCGCTCTGGAACTGAAATCGGAACGCTCACTGACATTTCCCCTATCTGAAAGTCTGATAAACGCGGAAAAATGACTAAGTCCAAAAAAAAATTTGTTCTACTTTTTTCAATTTTACCCCGTGGGATATATATTCTACCCACACACATTTGGAACTCTCCTGGGGTACCCTCACACATATTATTCCCTCATTTAGTGGATATTTTCACAAAAAAGTGAAATTTTCAAAAATCCAGAAAATTGGCTGAAAATGACTAAATATCAAGGACTCATTGGGCGAATCGCTCTGGAACTGAATTCGGAACGCTCACTGACATTTCCCCTATCTGAAAGTCTGATAAAAGCCGGAAGAATGAGTAAGTCCCAAAAAAAAATTTTTTCAACTTTTTTCAATTTTACCCCCGTGGGATATATATTCTACCCACACACATGTGGAACTCTCCTGGGGTACCCTCACACATATTATTCCCTCATTTAGTGGATATTTTCACAAAAAAGTGAAATTTTCAAAAATCCAGAAAATTGGCTGAAAATGACTAAATATCAACGACTCATTGGGCGAATCGCTCTGGAACTGAAATCGGAACGCTCACTGACATTTCCCCTATCTGAAAGTCTGATAAACGCCGAAAAATGACTAAGTCCAAAAAAAATTTGTTCAACATTTTTCAATTTTACCCCGTGGGATATATATTCTACCCACACACATTTGGAACTCTCCTGGGGTACCCTCACACATATTATTCCCTCATTTAGTGGATATTTTCACAAAAAAGTGAAATTTTCAAAAATCCAGAAAATTGGCTGAAAACGACTAAATATCAAGGACTCATTGGGCGAATTGCTCTGGAACTGAAATCGGAACGCTCACTGACATTTCCCCTATCTGAAAGTCTGATAAACGCCGAAAAATGACTAAGTCCAAAAAAAAATTTGTTCTACTTTTTTCAATTTTACCCCGTGGGATATATATTCTACCCACACACATTTGGAACTCTCCTGGGGTACCCTCACACATATTATTCCCTCATTTAGTGGATATTTTCACAAAAAAGTGAAATTTTCAAAAATCCAGAAAATTGGCTGAAAATGACTAAATATCAAGGACTCATTGGGCGAATCGCTCTGGAACTGAAATCGGAACGCTCACTGACATTTCCCCTATCTGAAAGTCTGATAAACGCCGAAAAATGACTAAGTCCAAAAAAAAATTTGTTCAACTTTTTTCAATTTTACCCCGTGGGATATATATTCTACCCACACACATTTGGAACTCTCCTGGGGTACCCTCACACATATTATTCCCTCATTTAGTGGATATTTTCACAAAAAAGTGAAATTTTCAAAAATCCAGAAAATTGGCTGAAAACGACTAAATATCAAGGACTCATTGGGCGAATTGCTCTGGAACTGAAATCGGAACGCTCACTGACATTTCCCCTATCTGAAAGTCTGATAAACGCCGGAAAAATGACTAAGTCCAAAAAAAATTTTTTTTCAACTTTTTTCAATTTTACCCCGTGGGATATATATTCTACCCACACACATTTGGAACTCTCCTGGGGTACCCTCACACATATTATTCCCTCATTTAGTGGATATTTTCACAAAAAAGTGAAATTTTCAAAAATCCAGAAAATTGGCTGAAAATGACTAAATATCAAGGACTCATTGGGCGAATCGCTCTGGAACTGAATTCGGAACGCTCACTGACATTTCCCCTATCTGAAAGTCTGATAAAAGCCGGAAGAATGACTAAGTCCCAAAAAAAAATTTTTTCAACTTTTTTCAATTTTACCCCCGTGGGATATATATTCTACCCACACACATGTGGAACTCTCCTGGGGTACCCTCACACATATTATTCCCTCATTTAGTGGATATTTTCACAAAAAAGTGAAATTTTCAAAAATCCAGAAAATTGGCTGAAAATGACTAAATATCAACGACTCATTGGGCGAATCGCTCTGGAACTGAAATCGGAACGCTCACTGACATTTCCCCTATCTGAAAGTCTGATAAACGCCGAAAAATGACTAAGTCCAAAAAAAATTTGTTCAACATTTTTCAATTTTACCCCGTGGGATATATATTCTACCCACACACATTTGGAACTCTCCTGGGGTACCCTCACACATATTATTCCCTCATTTAGTGGATATTTTCACAAAAAAGTGAAATTTTCAAAAATCCAGAAAATTGGCTGAAAACGACTAAATATCAAGGACTCATTGGGCGAATTGCTCTGGAACTGAAATCGGAACGCTCACTGACATTTCCCCTATCTGAAAGTCTGATAAACGCCGAAAAATGACTAAGTCCAAAAAAAAATTTGTTCTACTTTTTTCAATTTTACCCCGTGGGATATATATTCTACCCACACACATTTGGAACTCTCCTGGGGTACCCTCACACATATTATTCCCTCATTTAGTGGATATTTTCACAAAAAAGTGAAATTTTCAAAAATCCAGAAAATTGGCTGAAAACGACTAAATATCAAGGACTCATTGGGCGAATTGCTCTGGAACTGAAATCGGAACGCTCACTGACATTTCCCCTATCTGAAAGTCTGATAAACGCCGGAAAAATGACTAAGTCGAAAAAAAATTTTTTTTCAACTTTTTTCAATTTTACCCCGTGGGATATATATTCTACCCACACACATTTGGAACTCTCCTGGGGTACCCTCACACATATTATTCCCTCATTTAGTGGATATTTTCACAAAAAAGTGAAATTTTCAAAAATCCAGAAAATTGGCTGAAAATGACTAAATATCACGGACTCATTGGGCGAATCGCTCTGGAACTGAATTCGGAACGCTCACTGACATTTCCCCTATCTGAAAGTCTGATAAAAGCCGGAAAAATGACTAAGTCCCAAAAAAAAATTTTTTCAACTTTTTTCAATTTTACCCCGTGGGATATATATTCTACCCACACACATTTGGAACTCTCCTGGGGTACCCTCACACATATTATTCCCTCATTTAGTGGATATTTTCACAAAAAAGTGAAATTTTCAAAAATCCAGAAAATTGGCTGAAAACGACTAAATATCAAGGACTCATTGGGCGAATTGCTCTGGAACTGAAATCGGAACGCTCACTGACATTTCCCCTATCTGAAAGTCTGATAAACGCCGGAAAAATGACTAAGTCCAAAAAAAATTTTTTTTCAACTTTTTTCAATTTTACCCCGTGGGATATATATTCTACCCACACACATTTGGAACTCTCCTGGGGTACCCTCACACATATTATTCCCTCATTTAGTGGATATTTTCACAAAAAAGTGAAATTTTCAAAAATCCAGAAAATTGGCTGAAAATGACTAAATATCAAGGACTCATTGGGCGAATCGCTCTGGAACTGAAATCGGAATGCTCACTGACATTTCCACTATCTGAAAGTCTGATAAACGCCGAAAAATGACTAAGTCCCAAAAAAAATTTTTTTCAACTTTTTTCAATTTTACCCCCGTGGGATATATATTCTACCCACACACATTTGGAACTCTCCTGGGGTACCCTCACACATATTATTCCCTCATTTAGTGGATATTTTCACAAAAAAAGTGAAATTTTCAAAAATCCAGAAAATTGGCTGAAAATGACTAAATATCAAGGACTCATTGGGCGAATCGCTCTGGAACTGAATTTGGAATGCTCACTGACATTTCCCCTATCTGAAAGTCTGATAAAAGCCGGAAAAATGACTAAATCCCCAAAAAAAATTTTTTCAACTTTTTTCAATTTTACCTCCGTGGGATATATATTCTACCCACACACATTTGGAACTCTCCTGGGGTACCCTCACACATATTATTCCCTCATTTAGTGGATATTTTCACAAAAAAGTGAAATTTTCAAAAATCCAGAAAATTGGCTGAAAACGACTAAATATCAAGGACTCATTGGGCGAATTGCTCTGGAACTGAAATCGGAACGCTCACTGACATTTCCCCTATCTGAAAGTCTGATAAACGCCGAAAAATGACTAAGTCCAAAAAAAAATTTGTTCTACTTTTTTCAATTTTACCCGTGGGATATATATTCTACCCACACACATTTGGAACTCTCCTGGGGTACCCTCACACATATTATTCCCTCATTTAGTGGATATTTTCACAAAAAAGTGAAATTTTCAAAAATCCAGAAAATTGGCTGAAAATGACTAAATATCAAGGACTCATTGGGCGAATCGCTCTGGAACTGAAATCGGAACGCTCACTGACATTTCCCCTATCTGAAAGTCTGATAAACGCCGAAAAATGACTAAGTCCAAAAAAAAAATTTGTTCAACTTTTTTCAATTTTACCCCGTGGGATATATATTCTACCCACACACATTTGGAACTCTCCTGGGGTACCCTCACACATATTATTCCCTCATTTAGTGGATATTTTCACAAAAAAGTGAAATTTTCAAAAATCCAGAAAATTGGCTGAAAACGACTAAATATCAAGGACTCATTGGGCGAATTGCTCTGGAACTGAAATCGGAACGCTCACTGACATTTCCCCTATCTGAAAGTCTGATAAACGCCGGAAAAATGACTAAGTCCAAAAAAAAATTTTTTTCAACTTTTTTCAATTTTACCCCGTGGGATATATATTCTACCCACACACATTTGGAACTCTCCTGGGGTACCCTCACACATATTATTCCCTCATTTAGTGGATATTTTCACAAAAAAGTGAAATTTTCAAAAATCCAGAAAATTGGCTGAAAATGACTAAATATCACGGACTCATTGGGCGAATCGCTCTGGAACTGAATTCGGAACGCTCACTGACATTTCCCCTATCTGAAAGTCTGATAAAAGCTGGAAAAATGACTAAGTCCCAAAAAAAATTTTTTTCAACTTTTTTCAATTTTATTTCCGTGGGATATATATTCTACCCACACACATGTGGAACTCTCCTGGGGTACCCTCACACATATTATTCCCTCATTTAGTGGATATTTTCACAAAAAAGTGAAATTTTCAAAAATCCAGAAAATTGGCTGAAAATGACTAAATATCAACGACTCATTGGGCGAATCGCTCTGGAACTGAAATCGGAACGCTCACTGACATTTCCCCTATCTGAAAGTCTGATAAACGCCGAAAAATGACTAAGTCCAAAAAAAAATTTGTTCAACTTTTTTCAATTTTACCCCGTGGGATATATATTCTACCCACACACATTTGGAACTCTCCTGGGGTACCCTCACACATATTATTCCCTCATTTAGTGGATATTTTCACAAAAAAGTGAAATTTTCAAAAATCCAGAAAATTGGCTGAAAACGACTAAATATCAAGGACTCATTGGGCGAATTGCTCTGGAACTGAAATCGGAACGCTCACTGACATTTCCCCTATCTGAAAGTCTGATAAACGCCGAAAAATGACTAAGTCCAAAAAAAAATTTGTTCTACTTTTTTCAATTTTACCCCGTGGGATATATATTCTACCCACACACATTTGGAACTCTCCTGGGGTACCCTCACACATATTATTCCCTCATTTAGTGGATATTTTCACAAAAAAGTGAAATTTTCAAAAATCCAGAAAATTGGCTGAAAACGACTAAATATCAAGGACTCATTGGGCGAATTGCTCTGGAACTGAAATCGGAACGCTCACTGACATTTCCCCTATCTGAAAGTCTGATAAACGCCGGAAAAATGACTAAGTCGAAAAAAAAATTTTTTTCAACTTTTTTCAATTTTACCCCGTGGGATATATATTCTACCCACACACATTTGGAACTCTCCTGGGGTACCCTCACACATATTATTCCCTCATTTAGTGGATATTTTCACAAAAAAGTGAAATTTTCAAAAATCCAGAAAATTGGCTGAAAATGACTAAATATCACGGACTCATTGGGCGAATCGCTCTGGAACTGAATTCGGAACGCTCACTGACATTTCCCCTATCTGAAAGTCTGATAAAAGCCGGAAAAATGACTAAGTCCCAAAAAAAAATTTTTTCAACTTTTTTCAATTTTACCCCGTGGGATATATATTCTACCCACACACATTTGGAACTCTCCTGGGGTACCCTCACACATATTATTCCCTCATTTAGTGGATATTTTCACAAAAAAGTGAAATTTTCAAAAATCCAGAAAATTGGCTGAAAATGACTAAATATCACGGACTCATTGGGCGAATCGCTCTGGAACTGAAATCGGAATGCTCACTGACATTTCCACTATCTGAAAGTCTGATAAAAGCTGGAAAAATGACTAAGTCCCAAAAAAAATTTTTTTCCACTTTTTTCAATTTTATCCCCGTGGGATATATATTCTACCCACACACATGTGGAACTCTCCTGGGGTACCCTCACACATATTATTCCCTCATTTAGTGGATATTTTCACAAAAAAGTGAAATTTTCAAAAATCCAGAAAATTGGCTGAAAATGACTAAATATCAACGACTCATTGGGCGAATCGCTCTGGAACTGAAATCGGAACGCTCACTGACATTTCCCCTATCTGAAAGTCTGATAAACGCCGAAAAATGACTAAGTCCAAAAAAAAATTTGTTCAACTTTTTTCAATTTTACCCCGTGGGATATATATTCTACCCACACACATTTGGAACTCTCCTGGGGTACCCTCACACATATTATTCCCTCATTTAGTGGATATTTTCACAAAAAAGTGAAATTTTCAAAAATCCAGAAAATTGGCTGAAAACGACTAAATATCAAGGACTCATTGGGCGAATTGCTCTGGAACTGAAATCGGAACGCTCACTGACATTTCCCCTATCTGAAAGTCTGATAAACGCCGAAAAATGACTAAGTCCAAAAAAAAATTTGTTCTACTTTTTTCAATTTTACCCCGTGGGATATATATTCTACCCACACACATTTGGAACTCTCCTGGGGTACCCTCACACATATTATTCCCTCATTTAGTGGATATTTTCACAAAAAAGTGAAATTTTCAAAAATCCAGAAAATTGGCTGAAAACGACTAAATATCAAGGACTCATTGGGCGAATTGCTCTGGAACTGAAATCGGAACGCTCACTGACATTTCCCCTATCTGAAAGTCTGATAAACGCCGGAAAAATGACTAAGTCGAAAAAAAAATTTTTTTCAACTTTTTTCAATTTTACCCCGTGGGATATATATTCTACCCACACACATTTGGAACTCTCCTGGGGTACCCTCACACATATTATTCCCTCATTTAGTGGATATTTTCACAAAAAAGTGAAATTTTCAAAAATCCAGAAAATTGGCTGAAAATGACTAAATATCACGGACTCATTGGGCGAATCGCTCTGGAACTGAATTCGGAACGCTCACTGACATTTCCCCTATCTGAAAGTCTGATAAAAGCCGGAAAAATGACTAAGTCCCAAAAAAAAATTTTTTCAACTTTTTTCAATTTTACCCCGTGGGATATATATTCTACCCACACACATTTGGAACTCTCCTGGGGTACCCTCACACATATTATTCCCTCATTTAGTGGATATTTTCACAAAAAAGTGAAATTTTCAAAAATCCAGAAAATTGGCTGAAAATGACTAAATATCACGGACTCATTGGGCGAATCGCTCTGGAACTGAAATCGGAATGCTCACTGACATTTCCACTATCTGAAAGTCTGATAAAAGCTGGAAAAATGACTAAGTCCCAAAAAAAATTTTTTTCCACTTTTTTCAATTTTATCCCCGTGGGATATATATTCTACCCACACACATGTGGAACTCTCCTGGGGTACCCTCACACATATTATTCCCTCATTTAGTGGATATTTTCACAAAAAAGTGAAATTTTCAAAAATCCAGAAAATTGGCTGAAAATGACTAAATATCAACGACTCATTGGGCGAATCGCTCTGGAACTGAAATCGGAACGCTCACTGACATTTCCCCTATCTGAAAGTCTGATAAACGCCGAAAAATGACTAAGTCCAAAAAAAAATTTGTTCAACTTTTTTCAATTTTACCCCGTGGGATATATATTCTACCCACACACATTTGGAACTCTCCTGGGGTACCCTCACACATATTATTCCCTCATTTAGTGGATATTTTCACAAAAAAGTGAAATTTTCAAAAATCCAGAAAATTGGCTGAAAACGACTAAATATCAAGGACTCATTGGGCGAATTGCTCTGGAACTGAAATCGGAACGCTCACTGACATTTCCCCTATCTGAAAGTCTGATAAACGCCGAAAAATGACTAAGTCCAAAAAAAAATTTGTTCTACTTTTTTCAATTTTACCCCGTGGGATATATATTCTACCCACACACATTTGGAACTCTCCTGGGGTACCCTCACACATATTATTCCCTCATTTAGTGGATATTTTCACAAAAAAGTGAAATTTTCAAAAATCCAGAAAATTGGCTGAAAATGACTAAATATCACGGACTCATTGGGCGAATCGCTCTGGAACTGAAATCGGAATGCTCACTGACATTTCCACTATCTGAAAGTCTGATAAAAGCTGGAAAAATGACTAAGTCCCAAAAAAAATTTTTTTCCACTTTTTTCAATTTTATCCCCGTGGGATATATATTCTACCCACACACATGTGGAACTCTCCTGGGGTACCCTCACACATATTATTCCCTCATTTAGTGGATATTTTCACAAAAAAGTGAAATTTTCAAAAATCCAGAAAATTGGCTGAAAACGACTAAATATCAAGGACTCATTGGGCGAATTGCTCTGGAACTGAAATCGGAACGCTCACTGACATTTCCCCTATCTGAAAGTCTGATAAACGCCGAAAAATGACTAAGTCCAAAAAAAAATTTGTTCTACTTTTTTCAATTTTACCCCGTGGGATATATATTCTACCCACACACATTTGGAACTCTCCTGGGGTACCCTCACACATATTATTCCCTCATTTAGTGGATATTTTCACAAAAAAGTGAAATTTTCAAAAATCCAGAAAATTGGCTGAAAACGACTAAATATCAAGGACTCATTGGGCGAATTGCTCTGGAACTGAAATCGGAACGCTCACTGACATTTCCCCTATCTGAAAGTCTGATAAACGCCGGAAAAATGACTAAGTCGAAAAAAAAATTTTTTTCAACTTTTTTCAATTTTACCCCGTGGGATATATATTCTACCCACACACATTTGGAACTCTCCTGGGGTACCCTCACACATATTATTCCCTCATTTAGTGGATATTTTCACAAAAAAGTGAAATTTTCAAAAATCCAGAAAATTGGCTGAAAATGACTAAATATCACGGACTCATTGGGCGAATCGCTCTGGAACTGAATTCGGAACGCTCACTGACATTTCCCCTATCTGAAAGTCTGATAAAAGCCGGAAAAATGACTAAGTCCCAAAAAAAAATTTTTTCAACTTTTTTCAATTTTACCCCGTGGGATATATATTCTACCCACACACATTTGGAACTCTCCTGGGGTACCCTCACACATATTATTCCCTCATTTAGTGGATATTTTCACAAAAAAGTGAAATTTTCAAAAATCCAGAAAATTGGCTGAAAATGACTAAATATCACGGACTCATTGGGCGAATCGCTCTGGAACTGAAATCGGAATGCTCACTGACATTTCCACTATCTGAAAGTCTGATAAAAGCTGGAAAAATGACTAAGTCCCAAAAAAAATTTTTTTCCACTTTTTTCAATTTTATCCCCGTGGGATATATATTCTACCCACACACATGTGGAACTCTCCTGGGGTACCCTCACACATATTATTCCCTCATTTAGTGGATATTTTCACAAAAAAGTGAAATTTTCAAAAATCCAGAAAATTGGCTGAAAATGACTAAATATCAACGACTCATTGGGCGAATCGCTCTGGAACTGAAATCGGAACGCTCACTGACATTTCCCCTATCTGAAAGTCTGATAAACGCCGAAAAATGACTAAGTCCAAAAAAAAATTTGTTCAACTTTTTTCAATTTTACCCCGTGGGATATATATTCTACCCACACACATTTGGAACTCTCCTGGGGTACCCTCACACATATTATTCCCTCATTTAGTGGATATTTTCACAAAAAAGTGAAATTTTCAAAAATCCAGAAAATTGGCTGAAAACGACTAAATATCAAGGACTCATTGGGCGAATTGCTCTGGAACTGAAATCGGAACGCTCACTGACATTTCCCCTATCTGAAAGTCTGATAAACGCCGAAAAATGACTAAGTCCAAAAAAAAATTTGTTCTACTTTTTTCAATTTTACCCCGTGGGATATATATTCTACCCACACACATTTGGAACTCTCCTGGGGTACCCTCACACATATTATTCCCTCATTTAGTGGATATTTTCACAAAAAAGTGAAATTTTCAAAAATCCAGAAAATTGGCTGAAAACGACTAAATATCAAGGACTCATTGGGCGAATTGCTCTGGAACTGAAATCGGAACGCTCACTGACATTTCCCCTATCTGAAAGTCTGGTAAACGCCGGAAAAATGACTAAGTCGAAAAAAAATTTTTTTTCAACTTTTTTCAATTTTACCCCGTGGGATATATATTCTACCCACACACATTTGGAACTCTCCTGGGGTACCCTCACACATATTATTCCCTCATTTAGTGGATATTTTCACAAAAAAGTGAAATTTTCAAAAATCCAGAAAATTGGCTGAAAATGACTAAATATCACGGACTCATTGGGCGAATCGCTCTGGAACTGAATTCGGAACGCTCACTGACATTTCCCCTATCTGAAAGTCTGATAAAAGCCGGAAAAATGACTAAGTCCCAAAAAAAAATTTTTTCAACTTTTTTCAATTTTACCCCGTGGGATATATATTCTACCCACACACATTTGGAACTCTCCTGGGGTACCCTCACACATATTATTCCCTCATTTAGTGGATATTTTCACAAAAAAGTGAAATTTTCAAAAATCCAGAAAATTGGCTGAAAACGACTAAATATCAAGGACTCATTGGGCGAATTGCTCTGGAACTGAAATCGGAACGCTCACTGACATTTCCCCTATCTGAAAGTCTGATAAACGCCGGAAAAATGACTAAGTCCAAAAAAAATTTTTTTTCAACTTTTTTCAATTTTACCCCGTGGGATATATATTCTACCCACACACATTTGGAACTCTCCTGGGGTACCCTCACACATATTATTCCCTCATTTAGTGGATATTTTCACAAAAAAGTGAAATTTTCAAAAATCCAGAAAATTGGCTGAAAATGACTAAATATCAAGGACTCATTGGGCGAATCGCTCTGGAACTGAAATCGGAATGCTCACTGACATTTCCACTATCTGAAAGTCTGATAAAAGCTGGAAAAATGACTAAGTCCCAAAAAAAATTTTTTTCAACTTTTTTCAATTTTATCCCCGTGGGATACATATTCTACCCACACACATGTGGAACTCTCCTGGGGTACCCTCACACATATTATTCCCTCATTTAGTGGATATTTTCACAAAAAAGTGAAATTTTCAAAAATCCAGAAAATTGGCTGAAAATGACTAAATATCAACGACTCATTGGGCGAATCGCTCTGGAACTGAAATCGGAACGCTCACTGACATTTCCCCTATCTGAAAGTCTGATAAACGCCGAAAAATGACTAAGTCCAAAAAAAATTTGTTCAACATTTTTCAATTTTACCCCGTGGTCTATATATTCTACCCACACACATTTGGAACTCTCCTGGGGTACCCTCACACATATTATTCCCTCATTTAGTGGATATTTTCACAAAAAAGTGAAATTTTCAAAAATCCAGAAAATTGGCTGAAAATGACTAAATATCAAGGACTCATTGGGCGAATCGCTCTGGAACTGAATTCGGAACGCTCACTGACATTTCCCCTATCTGAAAGTCTGATAAAAGCCGGAAAAATGACTAAGTCCCAAAAAAAAATTTTTTCAAGTTTTTTCAATTTTACCCCCGTGGGATATATATTCTACCCACACACATTTGGAACTCTCCTGGGGTACCCTCACACATATTATTCCCTCATTTAGTGGATATTTTCACAAAAAAGTGAAATTTTCAAAAATCCAGAAAATTGGCTGAAAATGACTAAATATCAAGGACTCATTGGGCGAATCGCTCTGGAACTGAAATCGGAACGCTCACTGACATTTCCCCTATCTGAAAGTCTGATAAACGCCGAAAAATGACTAAGTCCAAAAAAAAATTTGTTCAACTTTTTTCAATTTTACCCCGTGGGATATATATTCTACCCACACACATTTGGAACTCTCCTGGGGTACCCTCACACATATTATTCCCTCATTTAGTGGATATTTTCACAAAAAAGTGAAATTTTCAAAAATCCAGAAAATTGGCTGAAAACGACTAAATATCAAGGACTCATTGGGCGAATTGCTCTGGAACTGAAATCGGAACGCTCACTGACATTTCCCCTATCTGAAAGTCTGATAAACGCCGGAAAAATGACTAAGTCCAAAAAAAATTTTTTTTCAACTTTTTTCAATTTTACCCCGTGGGATATATATTCTACCCACACACATTTGGAACTCTCCTGGGGTACCCTCACACATATTATTCCCTCATTTAGTGGATATTTTCACAAAAAAGTGAAATTTTCAAAAATCCAGAAAATTGGCTGAAAATGACTAAATATCAAGGACTCATTGGGCGAATCGCTCTGGAACTGAAATCGGAATGCTCACTGACATTTCCACTATCTGAAAGTCTGATAAACGCCGAAAAATGACTAAGTCCCAAAAAAAATTTTTTTCAACTTTTTTCAATTTTACCTCCGTGGGATATATATTCTACCCACACACATTTGGAACTCTCCTGGGGTACCCTCACACATATTATTCCCTCATTTAGTGGATATTTTCACAAAAAAAGTGAAATTTTCAAAAATCCAGAAAATTGGCTGAAAACGACTAAATATCAAGGACTCATTGGGCGAATCGCTCTGAAACTGAAATCGGAACGCTCACTGACATTTCCCCTATCTGAAAGTCTGATAAACGCCGGAAAAATGACTAAGTCCAAAAAAAAATTTGTTCGACTTTTTTCAATTTTACCCCTGTGGGATATATATTCTACCCACACACATTTGGAACTCTCCTGGGGTACCCTCACACATATTATTCCCTCATTTAGTGGATATTTTCACAAAAAAGTGAAATTTTCAAAAATCCAGAAAATTGGCTGAAAATGACTAAATATCAAGGACTCATTGGGCGAATCGCTCTGGAACTGAATTCGGAACGCTCACTGACATTTCCCCTATCTGAAAGTCTGATAAAAGCCGGAAGAATGACTAAGTCCCAAAAAAAAATTTTTTCAACTTTTTTCAATTTTACCCCCGTGGGATATATATTCTACCCACACACATGTGGAACTCTCCTGGGGTACCCTCACACATATTATTCCCTCATTTAGTGGATATTTTCACAAAAAAGTGAAATTTTCAAAAATACAGAAAATTGGCAGAAAATGACTAAATATCAACGACTCATTGGGCGAATCGCTCTGGAACTGAAATCGGAACGCTCACTGACATTTCCCCTATCTGAAAGTCTGATAAACGCCGAAAAATGACTAAGTCCAAAAAAAATTTGTTCAACTTTTTTCAATTTTACCCCGTGGGATATATATTCTACCCACACACATTTGGAACTCTCCTGGGGTACCCTCACACATATTATTCCCTCATTTAGTGGATATTTTCACAAAAAAGTGAAATTTTCAAAAATCCAGAAAATTGGCTGAAAACGACTAAATATCAAGGACTCATTGGGCGAATCGCTCTGGAACTGAAATCGGAACGCTCACTGACATTTCCCCTATCTGAAAGTCTGATAAACGCGGAAAAATGATTAAGTCCAAAAAAAAATTTGTTCTACTTTTTTCAATTTTACCCCGTGGGATATATATTCTACCCACACACATTTGGAACTCTCCTGGGGTACCCTCACACATATTATTCCCTCATTTAGTGGATATTTTCACAAAAAAAGTGAAATTTTCAAAAATCCAGAAAATTGGCTGAAAACGACTAAATATCAAGGACTCATTGGGCGAATCGCTCTGAAACTGAAATCGGAACGCTCACTGACATTTCCCCTATCTGAAAGTCTGATAAACGCCGGAAAAATGACTAAGTCCAAAAAAAAATTTGTTCGACTTTTTTCAATTTTACCCCTGTGGGATATATATTCTACCCACACACATTTGGAACTCTCCTGGGGTACCCTCACACATATTATTCCCTCATTTAGTGGATATTTTCACAAAAAAGTGAAATTTTCAAAAATCCAGAAAATTGGCTGAAAATGACTAAATATCAAGGACTCATTGGGCGAATCGCTCTGGAACTGAAATCGGAACGCTCACTGACATTTCCCCTATCTGAAAGTCTGATAAACGCGGAAAAATGACTAAGTCCAAAAAAAAATTTGTTCTACTTTTTTCAATTTTACCCCGTGGGATATATATTCTACCCACACACATTTGGAACTCTCCTGGGGTACCCTCACACATATTATTCCCTCATTTAGTGGATATTTTCACAAAAAAGTGAAATTTTCAAAAATCCAGAAAATTGGCTGAAAATGACTAAATATCAAGGACTCATTGGGCGAATCGCTCTGGAACTGAATTCGGAACGCTCACTGACATTTCCCCTATCTGAAAGTCTGATAAAAGCCGGAAGAATGACTAAGTCCCAAAAAAAAATTTTTTCAACTTTTTTCAATTTTACCCCCGTGGGATATATATTCTACCCACACACATGTGGAACTCTCCTGGGGTACCCTCACACATATTATTCCCTCATTTAGTGGATATTTTCACAAAAAAGTGAAATTTTCAAAAATACAGAAAATTGGCAGAAAATGACTAAATATCAACGACTCATTGGGCGAATCGCTCTGGAACTGAAATCGGAACGCTCACTGACATTTCCCCTATCTGAAAGTCTGATAAACGCCGAAAAATGACTAAGTCCAAAAAAAATTTGTTCAACTTTTTTCAATTTTACCCCGTGGGATATATATTCTACCCACACACATTTGGAACTCTCCTGGGGTACCCTCACACATATTATTCCCTCATTTAGTGGATATTTTCACAAAAAAGTGAAATTTTCAAAAATCCAGAAAATTGGCTGAAAACGACTAAATACCAAGGACTCATTGGGCGAATCGCTCTGGAACTGAAATCGGAACGCTCACTGACATTTCCCCTATCTGAAAGTCTGATAAACGCGGAAAAATGATTAAGTCCAAAAAAAAATTTGTTCTACTTTTTTCAATTTTACCCCGTGGGATATATATTCTACCCACACACATTTGGAACTCTCCTGGGGTACCCTCACACATATTATTCCCTCATTTAGTGGATATTTTCACAAAAAAGTGAAATTTTCAAAAATCCAGAAAATTGGCTGAAAACGACTAAATATCAAGGACTCATTGGGCGAATTGCTCTGGAACTGAAATCGGAACGCTCACTGACATTTCCCCTATCTGAAAGTCTGATAAACGCCGGAAAAATGACTAAGTCGAAAAAAAAAATTTTTTCAACTTTTTTCAATTTTACCCCCGTGGGATATATATTCTACCCACACACATTTGGAACTCTCCTGGGGTACCCTCACACATATTATTCCCTCATTTAGTGGATATTTTCACAAAAAAGTGAAATTTTCAAAAATCCAGAAAATTGGCTGAAAATGACTAAATATCAAGGACTCATTGGGCGAATCGCTCTGGAACTGAAATCGGAACGCTCACTGACATTTCCCCTATCTGAAAGTCTGATAAACGCCGAAAAATGACTAAGTCCAAAAAAAATTTGTTCAACTTTTTTCAATTTTACCCCGTGGGATATATATTCTACCCACACACATTTGGAACTCTCCTGGGGTACCCTCACACATATTATTCCCTCATTTAGTGGATATTTTCACAAAAAAGTGAAATTTTCAAAAATCCAGAAAATTGGCTGAAAATGACTAAATATCAAGGACTCATTGGGCGAATCGCTCTGGAACTGAAATCGGAACGCTCACTGACATTTCCCCTATCTGAAAGTCTGATAAACGCCGAAAAATGACTAAGTCCCAAAAAAATTTTTTTTCAACTTTTTTCAATTTTACCCCCGTGGGATATATATTCTACCCACACACATGTGGAACTCTCCTGGGGTACCCTTACACATATTATTCCCTCATTTAGTGGATATTTTCACAAAAAAGTGAAATTTTCAAAAATCCAGAAAATTGGCTGAAAATGACTAAATATCAACGACTCATTGGGCGAATCGCTCTGGAACTGAAATCGGAATGCTCACTGACATTTCCCCTATCTGAAAGTCTGATAAACGCCGAAAAATGACTAAGTCCAAAAAAAAATTTGTTCTACTTTTTTCAATTTTACCCCGTGGGATATATATTCTACCCACACACATTTGGAACTCTCCTGGGGTACCCTCACACATTATTCCCTCATTTAGTGGATATTTTCACAAAAAAGTGAAATTTTCAAAAATCCAGAAAATTGGCTGAAAACGACTAAATATCAAGGACTCATTGGGCGAATTGCTCTGGAACTGAAATCGGAACGCTCACTGACATTTCCCCTATCTGAAAGTCTGATAAACGCCGGAAAAATGACTAAGTCGAAAAAAAAATTTTTTTCAACTTTTTTCAATTTTACCCCGTGGGATATATATTCTACCCACACACATTTGGAACTCTCCTGGGGTACCTCACACATATTATTCCCTCATTTAGTGGATATTTTCACAAAAAAGTGAAATTTTCAAAAATCCAGAAAATTGGCTGAAAATGACTAAATATCAAGAACTCATTGGGCGAATCGCTCTGGAACTGAAATCGGAACGCTCACTGACATTTCCCCTATCTGAAAGTCTGATAAACGCCGAAAAATGACTAAGTCCAAAAAAAATTTGTTCAACTTTTTTCAATTTTACCCCGTGGGATATATATTCTACCCACACACATTTGGAACTCTCCTGGGGTACCCTCACACATATTATTCCCTCATTTAGTGGATATTTTCACAAAAAAGTGAAATTTTCAAAAATCCAGAAAATTGGCTGAAAACGACTAAATATCAAGGACTCATTGGGCGAATTGCTCTGGAACTGAAATCGGAACGCTCACTGACATTTCCCCTATCTGAAAGTCTGATAAACGCCGGAAAAATGACTAAGTCCAAAAAAAATTTTTTTTCAACTTTTTTCAATTTTACCCCGTGGGATATATATTCTACCCACACACATTTGGAACTCTCCTGGGGTACCCTCACACATATTATTCCCTCATTTAGTGGATATTTTCACAAAAAAGTGAAATTTTCAAAAATCCAGAAAATTGGCTGAAAACGACTAAATATCAAGGACTCATTGGGCGAATTGCTCTGGAACTGAAATCGGAACGCTCACTGACATTTCCCCTATCTGAAAGTCTGATAAACGCCGAAAAATGACTAAGTCCAAAAAAAAATTTGTTCTACTTTTTTCAATTTTACCCCGTGGGATATATATTCTACCCACACACATTTGGAACTCTCCTGGGGTACCCTCACACATATTATTCCCTCATTTAGTGGATATTTTCACAAAAAAGTGAAATTTTCAAAAATCCAGAAAATTGGCTGAAAACGACTAAATATCAAGGACTCATTGGGCGAATTGCTCTGGAACTGAATTCGGAACGCTCACTGACATTTCCCCTATCTGAAAGTCTGATAAAAGCCGGAAAAATGACTAAGTCCCAAAAAAAAATTTTTTCAACTTTTTTCAATTTTACCCCCGTGGGATATATATTCTACCCACACACATGTGGAACTCTCCTGGGGTACCCTCACACATATTATTCCCTCATTTAGTGGATATTTTCACAAAAAAGTGAAATTTTCAAAAATCCAGAAAATTGGCTGAAAATGACTAAATATCAACGACTCATTGGGCGAATCGCTCTGGAACTGAAATCGGAACGCTCACTGACATTTCCCCTATCTGAAAGTCTGATAAACGCCGAAAAATGACTAAGTCCAAAAAAAAATTTGTTCAACTTTTTTCAATTTTACCCCGTGGGATATATATTCTACCCACACACATTTGGAACTCTCCTGGGGTACCCTCACACATATTATTCCCTCATTTAGTGGATATTTTCACAAAAAAGTGAAATTTTCAAAAATCCAGAAAATTGGCTGAAAACGACTAAATATCAAGGACTCATTGGGCGAATTGCTCTGGAACTGAAATCGGAACGCTCACTGACATTTCCCCTATCTGAAAGTCTGATAAACGCCGAAAAATGACTAAGTCCAAAAAAAAATTTGTTCTACTTTTTTCAATTTTACCCCGTGGGATATATATTCTACCCACACACATTTGGAACTCTCCTGGGGTACCCTCACACATATTATTCCCTCATTTAGTGGATATTTTCACAAAAAAGTGAAATTTTCAAAAATCCAGAAAATTGGCTGAAAACGACTAAATATCAAGGACTCATTGGGCGAATTGCTCTGGAACTGAAATCGGAACGCTCACTGACATTTCCCCTATCTGAAAGTCTGATAAACGCCGGAAAAATGACTAAGTCGAAAAAAAAATTTTTTTCAACTTTTTTCAATTTTACCCCGTGGGATATATATTCTACCCACACACATTTGGAACTCTCCTGGGGTACCCTCACACATATTATTCCCTCATTTAGTGGATATTTTCACAAAAAAGTGAAATTTTCAAAAATCCAGAAAATTGGCTGAAAATGACTAAATATCACGGACTCATTGGGCGAATCGCTCTGGAACTGAATTCGGAACGCTCACTGACATTTCCCCTATCTGAAAGTCTGATAAAAGCCGGAAAAATGACTAAGTCCAAAAAAAAATTTGTTCTACTTTTTTCAATTTTACCCCGTGGGATATATATTCTACCCACACACATTTGGAACTCTCCTGGGGTACCCTCACACATTATTCCCTCATTTAGTGGATATTTTCACAAAAAAGTGAAATTTTCAAAAATCCAGAAAATTGGCTGAAAACGACTAAATATCAAGGACTCATTGGGCGAATTGCTCTGGAACTGAAATCGGAACGCTCACTGACATTTCCCCTATCTGAAAGTCTGATAAACGCCGGAAAAATGACTAAGTCGAAAAAAAAATTTTTTTCAACTTTTTTCAATTTTACCCCGTGGGATATATATTCTACCCACACACATTTGGAACTCTCCTGGGGTACCTCACACATATTATTCCCTCATTTAGTGGATATTTTCACAAAAAAGTGAAATTTTCAAAAATCCAGAAAATTGGCTGAAAATGACTAAATATCAAGAACTCATTGGGCGAATCGCTCTGGAACTGAAATCGGAACGCTCACTGACATTTCCCCTATCTGAAAGTCTGATAAACGCCGAAAAATGACTAAGTCCAAAAAAAAATTTGTTCAACTTTTTTCAATTTTACCCCGTGGGATATATATTCTACCCACACACATTTGGAACTCTCCTGGGGTACCCTCACACATATTATTCCCTCATTTAGTGGATATTTTCACAAAAAAGTGAAATTTTCAAAAATCCAGAAAATTGGCTGAAAACGACTAAATATCAAGGACTCATTGGGCGAATTGCTCTGGAACTGAAATCGGAACGCTCACTGACATTTCCCCTATCTGAAAGTCTGATAAACGCCGGAAAAATGACTAAGTCCAAAAAAAATTTTTTTTCAACTTTTTTCAATTTTACCCCGTGGGATATATATTCTACCCACACACATTTGGAACTCTCCTGGGGTACCCTCACACATATTATTCCCTCATTTAGTGGATATTTTCACAAAAAAGTGAAATTTTCAAAAATCCAGAAAATTGGCTGAAAACGACTAAATATCAAGGACTCATTGGGCGAATTGCTCTGGAACTGAAATCGGAACGCTCACTGACATTTCCCCTATCTGAAAGTCTGATAAACGCCGAAAAATGACTAAGTCCAAAAAAAAATTTGTTCTACTTTTTTCAATTTTACCCCGTGGGATATATATTCTACCCACACACATTTGGAACTCTCCTGGGGTACCCTCACACATATTATTCCCTCATTTAGTGGATATTTTCACAAAAAAGTGAAATTTTCAAAAATCCAGAAAATTGGCTGAAAACGACTAAATATCAAGGACTCATTGGGCGAATTGCTCTGGAACTGAATTCGGAACGCTCACTGACATTTCCCCTATCTGAAAGTCTGATAAAAGCCGGAAAAATGACTAAGTCCCAAAAAAAAATTTTTTCAACTTTTTTCAATTTTACCCCCGTGGGATATATATTCTACCCACACACATGTGGAACTCTCCTGGGGTACCCTCACATCGCTCTGGAACTGAAATCGGAACGCTCACTGACATTTCCCCTATCTGAAAGTCTGATAAACGCCGAAAAATGACTAAGTCCAAAAAAAAATTTGTTCAACTTTTTTCAATTTTACCCCGTGGGATATATATTCTACCCACACACATTTGGAACTCTCCTGGGGTACCCTCACACATATTATTCCCTCATTTAGTGGATATTTTCACAAAAAAGTGAAATTTTCAAAAATCCAGAAAATTGGCTGAAAACGACTAAATATCAAGGACTCATTGGGCGAATTGCTCTGGAACTGAAATCGGAACGCTCACTGACATTTCCCCTATCTGAAAGTCTGATAAACGCCGAAAAATGACTAAGTCCAAAAAAAAATTTGTTCTACTTTTTTCAATTTTACCCCGTGGGATATATATTCTACCCACACACATTTGGAACTCTCCTGGGGTACCCTCACACATATTATTCCCTCATTTAGTGGATATTTTCACAAAAAAGTGAAATTTTCAAAAATCCAGAAAATTGGCTGAAAACGACTAAATATCAAGGACTCATTGGGCGAATTGCTCTGGAACTGAAATCGGAACGCTCACTGACATTTCCCCTATCTGAAAGTCTGATAAACGCCGGAAAAATGACTAAGTCGAAAAAAAAATTTTTTTCAACTTTTTTCAATTTTACCCCGTGGGATATATATTCTACCCACACACATTTGGAACTCTCCTGGGGTACCCTCACACATATTATTCCCTCATTTAGTGGATATTTTCACAAAAAAGTGAAATTTTCAAAAATCCAGAAAATTGGCTGAAAATGACTAAATATCACGGACTCATTGGGCGAATCGCTCTGGAACTGAATTCGGAACGCTCACTGACATTTCCCCTATCTGAAAGTCTGATAAAAGCCGGAAAAATGACTAAGTCCCAAAAAAAAATTTTTTCAACTTTTTTCAATTTTACCCCGTGGGATATATATTCTACCCACACACATTTGGAACTCTCCTGGGGTACCCTCACACATATTATTCCCTCATTTAGTGGATATTTTCACAAAAAAGTGAAATTTTCAAAAATCCAGAAAATTGGCTGAAAACGACTAAATATCAAGGACTCATTGGGCGAATTGCTCTGGAACTGAAATCGGAACGCTCACTGACATTTCCCCTATCTGAAAGTCTGATAAACGCCGGAAAAATGACTAAGTCCAAAAAAAATTTTTTTTCAACTTTTTTCAATTTTACCCCGTGGGATATATATTCTACCCACACACATTTGGAACTCTCCTGGGGTACCCTCACACATATTATTCCCTCATTTAGTGGATATTTTCACAAAAAAGTGAAATTTTCAAAAATCCAGAAAATTGGCTGAAAATGACTAAATATCAAGGACTCATTGGGCGAATCGCTCTGGAACTGAAATCGGAATGCTCACTGACATTTCCACTATCTGAAAGTCTGATAAAAGCTGGAAAAATGACTAAGTCCCAAAAAAAATTTTTTTCAACTTTTTTCAATTTTATCCCCGTGGGATACATATTCTACCCACACACATGTGGAACTCTCCTGGGGTACCCTCACACATATTATTCCCTCATTTAGTGGATATTTTCACAAAAAAGTGAAATTTTCAAAAATCCAGAAAATTGGCTGAAAATGACTAAATATCAACGACTCATTGGGCGAATCGCTCTGGAACTGAAATCGGAACGCTCACTGACATTTCCCCTATCTGAAAGTCTGATAAACGCCGAAAAATGACTAAGTCCAAAAAAAATTTGTTCAACATTTTTCAATTTTACCCCGTGGTCTATATATTCTACCCACACACATTTGGAACTCTCCTGGGGTACCCTCACACATATTATTCCCTCATTTAGTGGATATTTTCACAAAAAAGTGAAATTTTCAAAAATCCAGAAAATTGGCTGAAAATGACTAAATATCAAGGACTCATTGGGCGAATCGCTCTGGAACTGAAATCGGAACGCTCACTGACATTTCCCCTATCTGAAAGTCTGATAAACGCCGAAAAATGACTAAGTCCAAAAAAAAATTTGTTCAACTTTTTTCAATTTTACCCCGTGGGATATATATTCTACCCACACACATTTGGAACACTCCTGGGGTACCCTCACACATATTATTCCCTCATTTAGTGGATATTTTCACAAAAAAGTGAAATTTTCAAAAATCCAGAAAATTGGCTGAAAACGACTAAATATCAAGGACTCATTGGGCGAATTGCTCTGGAACTGAAATCGGAACGCTCACTGACATTTCCCCTATCTGAAAGTCTGATAAACGCCGGAAAAATGACTAAGTCCAAAAAAAATTTTTTTTCAACTTTTTTCAATTTTACCCCGTGGGATATATATTCTACCCACACACATTTGGAACTCTCCTGGGGTACCCTCACACATATTATTCCCTCATTTAGTGGATATTTTCACAAAAAAGTGAAATTTTCAAAAATCCAGAAAATTGGCTGAAAATGACTAAATATCAAGGACTCATTGGGCGAATCGCTCTGGAACTGAAATCGGAATGCTCACTGACATTTCCACTATCTGAAAGTCTGATAAACGCCGAAAAATGACTAAGTCCCAAAAAAAATTTTTTTCAACTTTTTTCAATTTTACCTCCGTGGGATATATATTCTACCCACACACATTTGGAACTCTCCTGGGGTACCCTCACACATATTATTCCCTCATTTAGTGGATATTTTCACAAAAAAAGTGAAATTTTCAAAAATCCAGAAAATTGGCTGAAAACGACTAAATATCAAGGACTCATTGGGCGAATCGCTCTGAAACTGAAATCGGAACGCTCACTGACATTTCCCCTATCTGAAAGTCTGATAAACGCCGGAAAAATGACTAAGTCCAAAAAAAAATTTGTTCGACTTTTTTCAATTTTACCCCTGTGGGATATATATTCTACCCACACACATTTGGAACTCTCCTGGGGTACCCTCACACATATTATTCCCTCATTTAGTGGATATTTTCACAAAAAAGTGAAATTTTCAAAAATCCAGAAAATTGGCTGAAAATGACTAAATATCAAGGACTCATTGGGCGAATCGCTCTGGAACTGAAATCGGAACGCTCACTGACATTTCCCCTATCTGAAAGTCTGATAAACGCGGAAAAATGACTAAGTCCAAAAAAAAATTTGTTCTACTTTTTTCAATTTTACCCCGTGGGATATATATTCTACCCACACACATTTGGAACTCTCCTGGGGTACCCTCACACATATTATTCCCTCATTTAGTGGATATTTTCACAAAAAAGTGAAATTTTCAAAAATCCAGAAAATTGGCTGAAAATGACTAAATATCAAGGACTCATTGGGCGAATCGCTCTGGAACTGAATTCGGAACGCTCACTGACATTTCCCCTATCTGAAAGTCTGATAAAAGCCGGAAGAATGACTAAGTCCCAAAAAAAAATTTTTTCAACTTTTTTCAATTTTACCCCCGTGGGATATATATTCTACCCACACACATGTGGAACTCTCCTGGGGTACCCTCACACATATTATTCCCTCATTTAGTGGATATTTTCACAAAAAAGTGAAATTTTCAAAAATACAGAAAATTGGCAGAAAATGACTAAATATCAACGACTCATTGGGCGAATCGCTCTGGAACTGAAATCGGAACGCTCACTGACATTTCCCCTATCTGAAAGTCTGATAAACGCCGAAAAATGACTAAGTCCAAAAAAAATTTGTTCAACTTTTTTCAATTTTACCCCGTGGGATATATATTCTACCCACACACATTTGGAACTCTCCTGGGGTACCCTCACACATATTATTCCCTCATTTAGTGGATATTTTCACAAAAAAGTGAAATTTTCAAAAATCCAGAAAATTGGCTGAAAACGACTAAATATCAAGGACTCATTGGGCGAATCGCTCTGGAACTGAAATCGGAACGCTCACTGACATTTCCCCTATCTGAAAGTCTGATAAACGCGAAAAAATGACTAAGTCCAAAAAAAAATTTGTTCTACTTTTTTCAATTTTACCCCGTGGGATATATATTCTACCCACACACATTTGGAACTCTCCTGGGGTACCCTCACACATATTATTCCCTCATTTAGTGGATATTTTCACAAAAAAGTGAAATTTTCAAAAATCCAGAAAATTGGCTGAAAACGACTAAATATCAAGGACTCATTGGGCGAATCGCTCTGAAACTGAAATCGGAACGCTCACTGACATTTCCCCTATCTGAAAGTCTGATAAACGCCGGAAAAATGACTAAGTACAAAAAAAAATTTGTTCGACTTTTTTCAATTTTACCCCTGTGGGATATTTATTCTACCCACACACATTTGGAACTCTCCTGGGGTACCCTCACACATATTATTCCCTCATTTAGTGGATATTTTCACAAAATAGTGAAATTTTCAAAAATCCAGAAAATTGGCTGAAAATGACTAAATATCAAGAACTCATTGGGCGAATCGCTCTGGAACTGAAATCGGAACGCTCACTGACATTTCCCCTATCTGAAAGTCTGATAAACGCCGAAAAATGACTAAGTCCAAAAAAAAATTTGTTCTACTTTTTTCAATTTTACCCCGTGGGATATATATTCTACCCACACACATTTGGAACTCTCCTGGGGTACCCTCACACATATTATTCCCTCATTTAGTGGATATTTTCACAAAAAAGTGAAATTTTCAAAAATCCAGAAAATTGGCTGAAAACGACTAAATATCAAGGACTCATTGGGCGAATTGCTCTGGAACTGAAATCGGAACGCTCACTGACATTTCCCCTATCTGAAAGTCTGATAAACGCCGGAAAAATGACTAAGTCGAAAAAAAAAATTTTTTCAACTTTTTTCAATTTTACCCCCGTGGGATATATATTCTACCCACACACATTTGGAACTCTCCTGGGGTACCCTCACACATATTATTCCCTCATTTAGTGGATATTTTCACAAAAAAGTGAAATTTTCAAAAATCCAGAAAATTGGCTGAAAATGACTAAATATCAAGGACTCATTGGGCGAATCGCTCTGGAACTGAAATCGGAACGCTCACTGACATTTCCCCTATCTGAAAGTCTGATAAACGCCGAAAAATGACTAAGTCCAAAAAAAATTTGTTCAACTTTTTTCAATTTTACCCCGTGGGATATATATTCTACCCACACACATTTGGAACTCTCCTGGGGTACCCTCACACATATTATTCCCTCATTTAGTGGATATTTTCACAAAAAAGTGAAATTTTCAAAAATCCAGAAAATTGGCTGAAAATGACTAAATATCAAGGACTCATTGGGCGAATCGCTCTGGAACTGAAATCGGAACGCTCACTGACATTTCCCCTATCTGAAAGTCTGATAAACGCCGAAAAATGACTAAGTCCCAAAAAAATTTTTTTTCAACTTTTTTCAATTTTACCCCCGTGGGATATATATTCTACCCACACACATGTGGAACTCTCCTGGGGTACCCTTACACATATTATTCCCTCATTTAGTGGATATTTTCACAAAAAAGTGAAATTTTCAAAAATCCAGAAAATTGGCTGAAAATGACTAAATATCAACGACTCATTGGGCGAATCGCTCTGGAACTGAAATCGGAACGCTCACTGACATTTCCCCTATCTGAAAGTCTGATAAACGCCGAAAAATGACTAAGTCCAAAAAAAAATTTGTTCTACTTTTTTCAATTTTACCCCGTGGGATATATATTCTACCCACACACATTTGGAACTCTCCTGGGGTACCCTCACACATTATTCCCTCATTTAGTGGATATTTTCACAAAAAAGTGAAATTTTCAAAAATCCAGAAAATTGGCTGAAAACGACTAAATATCAAGGACTCATTGGGCGAATTGCTCTGGAACTGAAATCGGAACGCTCACTGACATTTCCCCTATCTGAAAGTCTGATAAACGCCGGAAAAATGACTAAGTCGAAAAAAAAATTTTTTTCAACTTTTTTCAATTTTACCCCGTGGGATATATATTCTACCCACACACATTTGGAACTCTCCTGGGGTACCTCACACATATTATTCCCTCATTTAGTGGATATTTTCACAAAAAAGTGAAATTTTCAAAAATCCAGAAAATTGGCTGAAAATGACTAAATATCAAGAACTCATTGGGCGAATCGCTCTGGAACTGAAATCGGAACGCTCACTGACATTTCCCCTATCTGAAAGTCTGATAAACGCCGAAAAATGACTAAGTCCAAAAAAAAATTTGATCAACTTTTTTCAATTTTACCCCGTGGGATATATATTCTACCCACACACATTTGGAACTCTCCTGGGGTACCCTCACACATATTATTCCCTCATTTAGTGGATATTTTCACAAAAAAGTGAAATTTTCAAAAATCCAGAAAATTGGCTGAAAACGACTAAATATCAAGGACTCATTGGGCGAATTGCTCTGGAACTGAAATCGGAACGCTCACTGACATTTCCCCTATCTGAAAGTCTGATAAACGCCGGAAAAATGACTAAGTCCAAAAAAAATTTTTTTTCAACTTTTTTCAATTTTACCCCGTGGGATATATATTCTACCCACACACATTTGGAACTCTCCTGGGGTACCCTCACACATATTATTCCCTCATTTAGTGGATATTTTCACAAAAAAGTGAAATTTTCAAAAATCCAGAAAATTGGCTGAAAACGACTAAATATCAAGGACTCATTGGGCGAATTGCTCTGGAACTGAAATCGGAACGCTCACTGACATTTCCCCTATCTGAAAGTCTGATAAACGCCGAAAAATGACTAAGTCCAAAAAAAAATTTGTTCTACTTTTTTCAATTTTACCCCGTGGGATATATATTCTACCCACACACATTTGGAACTCTCCTGGGGTACCCTCACACATATTATTCCCTCATTTAGTGGATATTTTCACAAAAAAGTGAAATTTTCAAAAATCCAGAAAATTGGCTGAAAACGACTAAATATCAAGGACTCATTGGGCGAATTGCTCTGGAACTGAATTCGGAACGCTCACTGACATTTCCCCTATCTGAAAGTCTGATAAAAGCCGGAAAAATGACTAAGTCCCAAAAAAAAATTTTTTCAACTTTTTTCAATTTTACCCCCGTGGGATATATATTCTACCCACACACATGTGGAACTCTCCTGGGGTACCCTCACACATATTATTCCCTCATTTAGTGGATATTTTCACAAAAAAGTGAAATTTTCAAAAATCCAGAAAATTGGCTGAAAATGACTAAATATCAACGACTCATTGGGCGAATCGCTCTGGAACTGAAATCGGAACGCTCACTGACATTTCCCCTATCTGAAAGTCTGATAAACGCCGAAAAATGACTAAGTCCAAAAAAAAATTTGTTCTACTTTTTTCAATTTTACCCCGTGGGATATATATTCTACCCACACACATTTGGAACTCTCCTGGGGTACCCTCACACATATTATTCCCTCATTTAGTGGATATTTTCACAAAAAAGTGAAATTTTCAAAAATCCAGAAAATTGGCTGAAAACGACTAAATATCAAGGACTCATTGGGCGAATTGCTCTGGAACTGAAATCGGAACGCTCACTGACATTTCCCCTATCTGAAAGTCTGATAAACGCCGGAAAAATGACTAAGTCGAAAAAAAAATTTTTTTCAACTTTTTTCAATTTTACCCCGTGGGATATATCTTCTACCCACACACATTTGGAACTCTCCTGGGGTACCTCACACATATTATTCCCTCATTTAGTGGATATTTTCACAAAAAAGTGAAATTTTCAAAAATCCAGAAAATTGGCTGAAAATGACTAAATATCAAGGACTCATTGGGCGAATCGCTCTGGAACTGAATTCGGAACGCTCACTGACATTTCCCCTATCTGAAAGTCTGATAAACGCGAAAAAATGACTAAGTCCAAAAAAAAATTTGTTCTACTTTTTTCAATTTTACCCCGTGGGATATATATTCTACCCACACACATTTGGAACTCTCCTGGGGTACCCTCACACATATTATTCCCTCATTTAGTGGATATTTTCACAAAAAAGTGAAATTTTCAAAAATCCAGAAAATTGGCTGAAAACGACTAAATATCAAGGACTCATTGGGCGAATCGCTCTGAAACTGAAATCGGAACGCTCACTGACATTTCCCCTATCTGAAAGTCTGATAAACGCCGGAAAAATGACTAAGTACAAAAAAAAATTTGTTCGACTTTTTTCAATTTTACCCCTGTGGGATATTTATTCTACCCACACACATTTGGAACTCTCCTGGGGTACCCTCACACATATTATTCCCTCATTTAGTGGATATTTTCACAAAATAGTGAAATTTTCAAAAATCCAGAAAATTGGCTGAAAATGACTAAATATCAAGAACTCATTGGGCGAATCGCTCTGGAACTGAAATCGGAACGCTCACTGACATTTCCCCTATCTGAAAGTCTGATAAACGCCGAAAAATGACTAAGTCCAAAAAAAAATTTGTTCTACTTTTTTCAATTTTACCCCGTGGGATATATATTCTACCCACACACATTTGGAACTCTCCTGGGGTACCCTCACACATATTATTCCCTCATTTAGTGGATATTTTCACAAAAAAGTGAAATTTTCAAAAATCCAGAAAATTGGCTGAAAACGACTAAATATCAAGGACTCATTGGGCGAATTGCTCTGGAACTGAAATCGGAACGCTCACTGACATTTCCCCTATCTGAAAGTCTGATAAACGCCGGAAAAATGACTAAGTCGAAAAAAAAAATTTTTTCAACTTTTTTCAATTTTACCCCCGTGGGATATATATTCTACCCACACACATTTGGAACTCTCCTGGGGTACCCTCACACATATTATTCCCTCATTTAGTGGATATTTTCACAAAAAAGTGAAATTTTCAAAAATCCAGAAAATTGGCTGAAAATGACTAAATATCAAGGACTCATTGGGCGAATCGCTCTGGAACTGAAATCGGAACGCTCACTGACATTTCCCCTATCTGAAAGTCTGATAAACGCCGAAAAATGACTAAGTCCAAAAAAAATTTGTTCAACTTTTTTCAATTTTACCCCGTGGGATATATATTCTACCCACACACATTTGGAACTCTCCTGGGGTACCCTCACACATATTATTCCCTCATTTAGTGGATATTTTCACAAAAAAGTGAAATTTTCAAAAATCCAGAAAATTGGCTGAAAATGACTAAATATCAAGAACTCATTGGGCGAATCGCTCTGGAACTGAAATCGGAACGCTCACTGACATTTCCCCTATCTGAAAGTCTGATAAACGCCGAAAAATGACTAAGTCCAAAAAAAAATTTGATCAACTTTTTTCAATTTTACCCCGTGGGATATATATTCTACCCACACACATTTGGAACTCTCCTGGGGTACCCTCACACATATTATTCCCTCATTTAGTGGATATTTTCACAAAAAAGTGAAATTTTCAAAAATCCAGAAAATTGGCTGAAAACGACTAAATATCAAGGACTCATTGGGCGAATTGCTCTGGAACTGAAATCGGAACGCTCACTGACATTTCCCCTATCTGAAAGTCTGATAAACGCCGGAAAAATGACTAAGTCCAAAAAAAATTTTTTTTCAACTTTTTTCAATTTTACCCCGTGGGATATATATTCTACCCACACACATTTGGAACTCTCCTGGGGTACCCTCACACATATTATTCCCTCATTTAGTGGATATTTTCACAAAAAAGTGAAATTTTCAAAAATCCAGAAAATTGGCTGAAAACGACTAAATATCAAGGACTCATTGGGCGAATTGCTCTGGAACTGAAATCGGAACGCTCACTGACATTTCCCCTATCTGAAAGTCTGATAAACGCCGAAAAATGACTAAGTCCAAAAAAAAATTTGTTCTACTTTTTTCAATTTTACCCCGTGGGATATATATTCTACCCACACACATTTGGAACTCTCCTGGGGTACCCTCACACATATTATTCCCTCATTTAGTGGATATTTTCACAAAAAAGTGAAATTTTCAAAAATCCAGAAAATTGGCTGAAAACGACTAAATATCAAGGACTCATTGGGCGAATTGCTCTGGAACTGAATTCGGAACGCTCACTGACATTTCCCCTATCTGAAAGTCTGATAAAAGCCGGAAAAATGACTAAGTCCCAAAAAAAAATTTTTTCAACTTTTTTCAATTTTACCCCCGTGGGATATATATTCTACCCACACACATGTGGAACTCTCCTGGGGTACCCTCACACATATTATTCCCTCATTTAGTGGATATTTTCACAAAAAAGTGAAATTTTCAAAAATCCAGAAAATTGGCTGAAAATGACTAAATATCAACGACTCATTGGGCGAATCGCTCTGGAACTGAAATCGGAACGCTCACTGACATTTCCCCTATCTGAAAGTCTGATAAACGCCGAAAAATGACTAAGTCCAAAAAAAAATTTGTTCTACTTTTTTCAATTTTACCCCGTGGGATATATATTCTACCCACACACATTTGGAACTCTCCTGGGGTACCCTCACACATATTATTCCCTCATTTAGTGGATATTTTCACAAAAAAGTGAAATTTTCAAAAATCCAGAAAATTGGCTGAAAACGACTAAATATCAAGGACTCATTGGGCGAATTGCTCTGGAACTGAAATCGGAACGCTCACTGACATTTCCCCTATCTGAAAGTCTGATAAACGCCGGAAAAATGACAAAGTCGAAAAAAAAATTTTTTTCAACTTTTTTCAATTTTACCCCGTGGGATATATCTTCTACCCACACACATTTGGAACTCTCCTGGGGTACCTCACACATATTATTCCCTCATTTAGTGGATATTTTCACAAAAAAGTGAAATTTTCAAAAATCCAGAAAATTGGCTGAAAATGACTAAATATCAAGGACTCATTGGGCGAATCGCTCTGGAACTGAATTCGGAACGCTCACTGACATTTCCCCTATCTGAAAGTCTGATAAAAGCCGGAAAAATGACTAAGTCCCAAAAAAAATTTTTTTCAACTTTTTTCAATTTTACCCCCGTGGGATATATATTCTACCCACACACATTTGGAACTCTCCTGGGGTACCCTCACACATATTATTCCCTCATTTAGTGGATATTTTCACAAAAAAGTGAAATTTTCAAAAATCCAGAAAATTGGCTGAAAATGACTAAATATCAAGGATTCATTGGGCGAATCGCTCTGGAACTGAAATCGGAACGCTCACTGACATTTCCCCTATCTGAAAGTCTGATAAACGCCGAAAAATGACTAAGTCCAAAAAAAAATTTGTTCAACTTTTTTCAATTTTACCCCGTGGGATATATATTCTACCCACACACATTTGGAACTCTCCTGGGGTACCCTCACACATATTATTCCCTCATTTAGTGGATATTTTCACAAAAAAGTGAAATTTTCAAAAATCCAGAAAATTGGCTGAAAATGACTAAATATCAAGGACTCATTGGGCGAATCGCTCTGGAACTGAAATCGGAACGCTCACTGACATTTCCCCTATCTGAAAGTCTGATAAACGCCGAAAAATGACTAAGTCCAAAAAAAAATTTTTTTCAACTTTTTTCAATTTTACCCCCGTGGATTATATATTCTACCCACACACATTTGGAACTCTCCTGGGGTACCCTCACACATATTATTCCCTCATTTAGTGGATATTTTCACAAAAAAGTGAAATTTTCAAAAATCCAGAAAATTGGCTGAAAACGACTAAATATCAAGGACTCATTGGGCGAATCGCTCTGGAACTGAAATCGGAACGCTCACTGACATTTCCCCTATCTGAAAGTCTGATAAACGCCGAAAAATGACTAAGTCCCAAAAAAATTTTTTTTCAACTTTTTTCAATTTTACCCCCGTGGATTATATATTCTACCCACACACATTTGGAACTCTCCTGGGGTACCCTCACACATATTATTCCCTCATTTAGTGGATATTTTCACAAAAAAGTGAAATTTTCAAAAATCCAGAAAATTGGCTGAAAACGACTAAATATCAAGGACTCATTGGGCGAATTGCTCTGGAACTGAAATCGGAACGCTCACTGACATTTCCCCTATCTGAAAGTCTGATAAACGCCGAAAAATGACTAAGTCCAAAAAAAAATTTGTTCTACTTTTTTCAATTTTACCCCGTGGGATATATATTCTACCCACACACATTTGGAACTCTCCTGGGGTACCCTCACACATATTATTCCCTCATTTAGTGGATATTTTCACAAAAAAGTGAAATTTTCAAAAATCCAGAAAATTGGCTGAAAACGACTAAATATCAAGGACTCATTGGGCGAATTGCTCTGGAACTGAATTCGGAACGCTCACTGACATTTCCCCTATCTGAAAGTCTGATAAAAGCCGGAAAAATGACTAAGTCCCAAAAAAAATTTTTTTCAACTTTTTTCAATTTTACCCCCGTGGGATATATATTCTACCCACACACATTTGGAACTCTCCTGGGGTACCCTCACACATATTATTCCCTCATTTAGTGGATATTTTCACAAAAAAGTGAAATTTTCAAAAATCCAGAAAATTGGCTGAAAACGACTAAATATCAAGGACTCATTGGGCGAATTGCTCTGGAACTGAAATCGGAACGCTCACTGACATTTCCCCTATCTGAAAGTCTGATAAACGCCGAAAAATGACTAAGTCCAAAAAAAAATTTGTTCTACTTTTTTCAATTTTACCCCGTGGGATATATATTCTACCCACACACATTTGGAACTCTCCTGGGGTACCCTCACACATATTATTCCCTCATTTAGTGGATATTTTCACAAAAAAGTGAAATTTTCAAAAATCCAGAAAATTGGCTGAAAATGACTAAATATCAACGACTCATTGGGCGAATCGCTCTGGAACTGAAATCGGAACGCTCACTGACATTTCCCCTATCTGAAAGTCTGATAAACGCCGAAAAATGACTAAGTCCAAAAAAAATTTGTTCAACTTTTTTCAATTTTACCCCGTGGGATATATATTCTACCCACACACATTTGGAACTCTCCTGGGGTACCCTCACACATATTATTCCCTCATTTAGTGGATATTTTCACAAAAAAGTGAAATTTTCAAAAATCCAGAAAATTGGCTGAAAACGACTAAATATCAAGGACTAATTGGGCGAATTGCTCTGGAACTGAAATCGGAACGCTCACTGACATTTCCCCTATCTGAAAGTCTGATAAACGCCGGAAAAATGACTAAGTCCAAAAAAAATTTTTTTTCAACTTTTTTCAATTTTACCCCGTGGGATATATATTCTACCCACACACATTTGGAACTCTCCTGGGGTACCCTCACACATATTATTCCCTCATTTAGTGGATATTTTCACAAAAAAGTGAAATTTTCAAAAATCCAGAAAATTGGCTGAAAATGACTAAATATCAACGACTCATTGGGCGAATCGCTCTGGAACTGAAATCGGAACGCTCACTGACATTTCCCCTATCTGAAAGTCTGATAAACGCCGAAAAATGACTAAGTCCAAAAAAAAATTTGTTCAACTTTTTTCAATTTTACCCCGTGGGATATATATTCTACCCACACACATTTGGAACTCTCCTGGGGTACCCTCACACATATTATTCCCTCATTTAGTGGATATTTTCACAAAAAAGTGAAATTTTCAAAAATCCAGAAAATTGGCTGAAAACGACTAAATATCAAGGACTCATTGGGCGAATCGCTCTGGAACTGAAATCGGAACGCTCACTGACATTTCCCCTATCTGAAAGTCTGATAAACGCCGAAAAATGACTAAGTCCCAAAAAAATTTTTTTTCAACTTTTTTCAATTTTACCCCCGTGGATTATATATTCTACCCACACACATTTGGAACTCTCCTGGGGTACCCTCACACATATTATTCCCTCATTTAGTGGATATTTTCACAAAAAAGTGAAATTTTCAAAAATCCAGAAAATTGGCTGAAAACGACTAAATATCAAGGACTCATTGGGCGAATTGCTCTGGAACTGAAATCGGAACGCTCACTGACATTTCCCCTATCTGAAAGTCTGATAAACGCCGAAAAATGACTAAGTCCAAAAAAAAATTTGTTCTACTTTTTTCAATTTTACCCCGTGGGATATATATTCTACCCACACACATTTGGAACTCTCCTGGGGTACCCTCACACATATTATTCCCTCATTTAGTGGATATTTTCACAAAAAAGTGAAATTTTCAAAAATCCAGAAAATTGGCTGAAAACGACTAAATATCAAGGACTCATTGGGCGAATTGCTCTGGAACTGAATTCGGAACGCTCACTGACATTTCCCCTATCTGAAAGTCTGATAAAAGCCGGAAAAATGACTAAGTCCCAAAAAAAATTTTTTTCAACTTTTTTCAATTTTACCCCCGTGGGATATATATTCTACCCACACACATTTGGAACTCTCCTGGGGTACCCTCACACATATTATTCCCTCATTTAGTGGATATTTTCACAAAAAAGTGAAATTTTCAAAAATCCAGAAAATTGGCTGAAAACGACTAAATATCAAGGACTCATTGGGCGAATTGCTCTGGAACTGAAATCGGAACGCTCACTGACATTTCCCCTATCTGAAAGTCTGATAAACGCCGAAAAATGACTAAGTCCAAAAAAAAATTTGTTCTACTTTTTTCAATTTTACCCCGTGGGATATATATTCTACCCACACACATTTGGAACTCTCCTGGGGTACCCTCACACATATTATTCCCTCATTTAGTGGATATTTTCACAAAAAAGTGAAATTTTCAAAAATCCAGAAAATTGGCTGAAAATGACTAAATATCAACGACTCATTGGGCGAATCGCTCTGGAACTGAAATCGGAACGCTCACTGACATTTCCCCTATCTGAAAGTCTGATAAACGCCGAAAAATGACTAAGTCCAAAAAAAATTTGTTCAACTTTTTTCAATTTTACCCCGTGGGATATATATTCTACCCACACACATTTGGAACTCTCCTGGGGTACCCTCACACATATTATTCCCTCATTTAGTGGATATTTTCACAAAAAAGTGAAATTTTCAAAAATCCAGAAAATTGGCTGAAAACGACTAAATATCAAGGACTAATTGGGCGAATTGCTCTGGAACTGAAATCGGAACGCTCACTGACATTTCCCCTATCTGAAAGTCTGATAAACGCCGGAAAAATGACTAAGTCCAAAAAAAATTTTTTTTCAACTTTTTTCAATTTTACCCCGTGGGATATATATTCTACCCACACACATTTGGAACTCTCCTGGGGTACCCTCACACATATTATTCCCTCATTTAGTGGATATTTTCACAAAAAAGTGAAATTTTCAAAAATCCAGAAAATTGGCTGAAAATGACTAAATATCAAGGACTCATTGGGCGAATCGCTCTGGAACTGAAATCGGAACGCTCACTGACATTTCCCCTATCTGAAAGTCTGATAAACGCCGAAAAATGACTAAGTCCAAAAAAAAATTTGTTCAACTTTTTTCAATTTTACCCCGTGGGATATATATTCTACCCACACACATTTGGAACTCTCCTGGGGTACCCTCACACATATTATTCCCTCATTTAGTGGATATTTTCACAAAAAAGTGAAATTTTCAAAAATCCAGAAAATTGGCTGAAAACGACTAAATATCAAGGACTCATTGGGCGAATTGCTCTGGAACTGAAATCGGAACGCTCACTGACATTTCCCCTATCTGAAAGTCTGATAAACGCCGGAAAAATGACTAAGTCCAAAAAAAATTTTTTTTCAACTTTTTTCAATTTTACCCCGTGGGATATATATTCTACCCACACACATTTGGAACTCTCCTGGGGTACCCTCACACATATTATTCCCTCATTTAGTGGATATTCTCACAAAAAAGTGAAATTTTCAAAAATCCAGAAAATTGGCTGAAAATGACTAAATATCAAGGACTCATTGGGCGAATCGCTCTGGAACTGAAATCGGAACGCTCACTGACATTTCCCCTATCTGAAAGTCTGATAAACGCCGAAAAATGACTAAGTCCCAAAAAAAATTTTTTTCAACTTTTTTCAATTTTACCCCCGTGGGATATATATTCTACCCACACACATTTGGAACTCTCCTGGGGTACCCTCACACATATTATTCCCTCAGTTAGTGGATATTTTCACAAAAAAGTGAAATTTTCAAAAATCCAGAAAATTGGCTGAAAACGACTAAATATCAAGGACTCATTGGGCGAAATTGCTCTGGAACTGAATTCGGAACGCTCACTGACATTTCCCCTATCTGAAAGTCTGATAAAAGCCGGAAAAATGACTAAGTCCCAAAAAAAATTTTTTTCAACTTTTTTCAATTTTACCCCCGTGGGATATATATTCTACCCACACACATGTGGAACTCTCCTGGGGTACCCTCACACATATTATTCCCTCATTTAGTGGATATTTTCACAAAAAAGTGAAATTTTCAAAAATCCAGAAAATTGGCTGAAAATGACTAAATATCAACGACTCATTGGGCGAATCGCTCTGGAACTGAAATCGGAACGCTCACTGACATTTCCCCTATCTGAAAGTCTGATAAACGCCGAAAAATGACTAAGTCCAAAAAAAATTTGTTCAACTTTTTTCAATTTTACCCCGTGGGATATATATTCTACCCACACACATTTGGAACTCTCCTGGGGTACCCTCACACATATTATTCCCTCATTTAGTGGATATTTTCACAAAAAAGTGAAATTTTCAAAAATCCAGAAAATTGGCTGAAAACGACTAAATATCAAGGACTAATTGGGCGAATTGCTCTGGAACTGAAATCGGAACGCTCACTGACATTTCCCCTATCTGAAAGTCTGATAAACGCCGGAAAAATGACTAAGTCCAAAAAAAATTTTTTTTCAACTTTTTTCAATTTTACCCCGTGGGATATATATTCTACCCACACACATTTGGAACTCTCCTGGGGTACCCTCACACATATTATTCCCTCATTTAGTGGATATTCTCACAAAAAAGTGAAATTTTCAAAAATCCAGAAAATTGGCTGAAAATGACTAAATATCAAGGACTCATTGGGCGAATCGCTCTGGAACTGAAATCGGAACGCTCACTGACATTTCCCCTATCTGAAAGTCTGATAAACGCCGAAAAATGACTAAGTCCCAAAAAAAATTTTTTTCAACTTTTTTCAATTTTACCCCCGTGGGATATATATTCTACCCACACACATTTGGAACTCTCCTGGGGTACCCTCACACATATTATTCCCTCAGTTAGTGGATATTTTCACAAAAAAGTGAAATTTTCAAAAATCCAGAAAATTGGCTGAAAACGACTAAATATCAAGGACTCATTGGGCGAAATTGCTCTGGAACTGAATTCGGAACGCTCACTGACATTTCCCCTATCTGAAAGTCTGATAAAAGCCGGAAAAATGACTAAGTCCCAAAAAAAATTTTTTTCAACTTTTTTCAATTTTACCCCCGTGGGATATATATTCTACCCACACACATGTGGAACTCTCCTGGGGTACCCTCACACATATTATTCCCTCATTTAGTGGATATTTTCACAAAAAAGTGAAATTTTCAAAAATCCAGAAAATTGGCTGAAAATGACTAAATATCAACGACTCATTGGGCGAATCGCTCTGGAACTGAAATCGGAACGCTCACTGACATTTCCCCTATCTGAAAGTCTGATAAACGCCGAAAAATGACTAAGTCCAAAAAAAATTTGTTCAACTTTTTTCAATTTTACCCCGTGGGATATATATTCTACCCACACACATTTGGAACTCTCCTGGGGTACCCTCACACATATTATTCCCTCATTTAGTGGATATTTTCACAAAAAAGTGAAATTTTCAAAAATCCAGAAAATTGGCTGAAAACGACTAAATATCAAGGACTAATTGGGCGAATTGCTCTGGAACTGAAATCGGAACGCTCACTGACATTTCCCCTATCTGAAAGTCTGATAAACGCCGGAAAAATGACTAAGTCCAAAAAAAATTTTTTTTCAACTTTTTTCAATTTTACCCCGTGGGATATATATTCTACCCACACACATTTGGAACTCTCCTGGGGTACCCTCACACATATTATTCCCTCATTTAGTGGATATTTTCACAAAAAAGTGAAATTTTCAAAAATCCAGAAAATTGGCTGAAAATGACTAAATATCAACGACTCATTGGGCGAATCGCTCTGGAACTGAAATCGGAACGCTCACTGACATTTCCCCTATCTAAAAGTCTGATAAACGCCGAAAAATGACTAAGTCCAAAAAAAAATTTGTTCAACTTTTTTCAATTTTACCCCGTGGGATATATATTCTACCCACACACATTTGGAACTCTCCTGGGGTACCCTCACACATATTATTCCCTCATTTAGTGGATATTTTCACAAAAAAGTGAAATTTTCAAAAATCCAGAAAATTGGCTGAAAACGACTAAATATCAAGGACTCATTGGGCGAATCGCTCTGGAACTGAAATCGGAACGCTCACTGACATTTCCCCTATCTGAAAGTCTGATAAACGCCGGAAAAATGACTAAGTCCAAAAAAAATTTTTTTTCAACTTTTTTCAATTTTACCCCGTGGGATATATATTCTACCCACACACATTTGGAACTCTCCTGGGGTACCCTCACACATATTATTCCCTCATTTAGTGGATATTTTCACAAAAAAGTGAAATTTTCAAAAATCCAGAAAATTGGCTGAAAACGACTAAATATCAAGGACTCATTGGGCGAATTGCTCTGGAACTGAAATCGGAACGCTCACTGACATTTCCCCTATCTGAAAGTCTGATTAACGCCGGAAAAATGACTAAGTCCAAAAAAAATTTTTTTTCAACTTTTTTCAATTTTACCCTGTGGGATATATATTCTACCCACACACATTTGGAACTCTCCTGGGGTACCCTCACACATATTATTCCCTCATTTAGTGGATATTTTCACAAAAAAGTGAAATTTTCAAAAATCCAGAAAATTGGCTGAAAATGACTAAATATCAAGAACTCATTGGGCGAATCGCTCTGGAACTGAAATCGGAACGCTCACTGACATTTCCCCTATCTGAAAGTCTGATAAACGCCGAAAAATGACTAAGTCCAAAAAAAAATTTGTTCTACTTTTTTCAATTTTACCCCGTGGGATATATATTCTACCCACACACATTTGGAACTCTCCTGGGGTACCCTCACACATATTATTCCCTCATTTAGTGGATATTTTCACAAAAAAGTGAAATTTTCAAAAATCCAGAAAATTGGCTGAAAACGACTAAATATCAAGGACTCATTGGGCGAATTGCTCTGGAACTGAAATCGGAACGCTCACTGACATTTCCCCTATCTGAAAGTCTGATAAACGCCGGAAAAATGACTAAGTCGAAAAAAAAAATTTTTTCAACTTTTTTCAATTTTACCCCGTGGGATATATATTCTACCCACACACATTTGGAACTCTCCTGGGGTACCCTCACACATATTATTCCCTCATTAAGTGGATATTTTCACAAAAAAGTGAAATTTTCAAAAATCCAGAAAATTGGCTGAAAACGACTAAATATCAAGGACTAATTGGGCGAATTGCTCTGGAACTGAAATCGGAACGCTCACTGACATTTCCCCTATCTGAAAGTCTGATAAACGAAGGAAAAATGACTAAGTCCAAAAAAAATTTTTTTTCAACTTTTTTCAATTTTACCCCCGTGGGATATATATTCTACCCACACACATGTGGAACTCTCCTGGGGTACCCTCACACATATTATTCCCTCATTTAGTGGATATTTTCACAAAAAAGTGAAATTTTCAAAAATCCAGAAAATTGGCTGAAAATGACTAAATATCAACGACTCATTGGGCGAATCGCTCTGGAACTGAAATCGGAACGCTCACTGACATTTCCCCTATCTGAAAGTCTGATAAACGCCGAAAAATGACTAAGTCCAAAAAAAATTTGTTCAACTTTTTTCAATTTTACCCCGTGGGATATATATTCTACCCACACACATTTGGAACTCTCCTGGGGTACCCTCACACATATTATTCCCTCATTTAGTGGATATTTTCACAAAAAAGTGAAATTTTCAAAAATCCAGAAAATTGGCTGAAAATGACTAAATATCAAGGACTCATTGGGCGAATCGCTCTGGAACTGAAATCGGAACGCTCACTGACATTTCCCCTATCTGAAAGTCTGATAAACGCCGAAAAATGACTAAGTCCAAAAAAAAATTTGTTCAACTTTTTTCAATTTTACCCCGTGGGATATATATTCTACCCACACACATTTGGAACTCTCCTGGGGTACCCTCACACATATTATTCCCTCATTTAGTGGATATTTTCACAAAAAAGTGAAATTTTCAAAAATCCAGAAAATTGGCTGAAAACGACTAAATATCAAGGACTCATTGGGCGAATTGCTCTGGAACTGAAATCGGAACGCTCACTGACATTTCCCCTATCTGAAAGTCTGATAAACGCCGGAAAAATGACTAAGTCCAAAAAAAATTTTTTTTCAACTTTTTTCAATTTTACCCTGTGGGATATATATTCTACCCACACACATTTGGAACTCTCCTGGGGTACCCTCACACATATTATTCCCTCATTTAGTGGATATTTTCACAAAAAAGTGAAATTTTCAAAAATCCAGAAAATTGGCTGAAAATGACTAAATATCAAGAACTCATTGGGCGAATCGCTCTGGAACTGAAATCGGAACGCTCACTGACATTTCCCCTATCTGAAAGTCTGATAAACGCCGAAAAATGACTAAGTCCAAAAAAAAATTTGTTCTACTTTTTTCAATTTTACCCCGTGGGATATATATTCTACCCACACACATTTGGAACTCTCCTGGGGTACCCTCACACATATTATTCCCTCATTTAGTGGATATTTTCACAAAAAAGTGAAATTTTCAAAAATCCAGAAAATTGGCTGAAAACGACTAAATATCAAGGACTCATTGGGCGAATTGCTCTGGAACTGAAATCGGAACGCTCACTGACATTTCCCCTATCTGAAAGTCTGATAAACGCCGGAAAAATGACTAAGTCGAAAAAAAAAATTTTTTCAACTTTTTTCAATTTTACCCCGTGGGATATATATTCTACCCACACACATTTGGAACTCTCCTGGGGTACCCTCACACATATTATTCCCTCATTTAGTGGATATTTTCACAAAAAAGTGAAATTTTCAAAAATCCAGAAAATTGGCTGAAAACGACTAAATATCAAGGACTAATTGGGCGAATTGCTCTGGAACTGAAATCGGAACGCTCACTGACATTTCCCCTATCTGAAAGTCTGATAAACGAAGGAAAAATGACTAAGTCCAAAAAAAATTTTTTTTCAACTTTTTTCAATTTTACCCCCGTGGGATATATATTCTACCCACACACATGTGGAACTCTCCTGGGGTACCCTCACACATATTATTCCCTCATTTAGTGGATATTTTCACAAAAAAGTGAAATTTTCAAAAATCCAGAAAATTGGCTGAAAATGACTAAATATCAACGACTCATTGGGCGAATCGCTCTGGAACTGAAATCGGAACGCTCACTGACATTTCCCCTATCTGAAAGTCTGATAAACGCCGAAAAATGACTAAGTCCAAAAAAAATTTGTTCAACTTTTTTCAATTTTACCCCGTGGGATATATATTCTACACACACACATTTGGAACTCTCCTGGGGTACCCTCACACATATTATTCCCTCATTTAGTGGATATTTTCACAAAAAAGTGAAATTTTCAAAAATCCAGAAAATTGGCTGAAAATCACTAAATATCAAGGACTCATTGGGCGAATCGCTCTGGAACTGAATTCGGAACGCTCACTGACATTTCCCCTATCTGAAAGTCTGATAAAAGCCGGAAAAATGACTAAGTCCCCCAAAAAATTTTTTTCAACTTTTTTCAATTTTTCCCCCGTGGGATATATATTCTACCCACACACATTTGGAACTCTCCTGGGGTACCCTCACACATATTATTCCCTCATTTAGTGGATATTTTCACAAAAAAGTGAAATTTTCAAAAATCCAGAAAATTGGCTGAAAATGACTAAATATCAAGGACTCATTGGGCGAATCGCTCTGGAACTGAAATCGGAACGCTCACTGACATTTCCCCTATCTGAAAGTCTGATAAACGCCGAAAAATGACTAAGTCCAAAAAAAAATTTGTTCAACTTTTTTCAATTTTACCCCGTGGGATATATATTCTACCCACACACATTTGGAACTCTCCTGGGGTACCCTCACACATATTATTCCCTCATTTAGTGGATATTTTCACAAAAAAGTGAAATTTTCAAAAATCCAGAAAATTGGCTGAAAATGACTAAATATCAACGACTCATTGGGCGAATCGCTCTGGAACTGAAATCGGAACGCTCACTGACATTTCCCCTATCTGAAAGTCTGATAAACGCCGAAAAATGACTAAGTCCCAAAAAAAATTTTTTTCAACTTTTTTCAATTTTACCCCCGTGGGATATATATTCTACCCACACACATTTGGAACTCTCCTGGGGTACCCTCACACATATTATTCCCTCATTTAGTGGATATTTTCACAAAAAAGTGAAATTTTCAAAAATCCAGAAAATTGGCTGAAAATGACTAAATATCAAGGACTCATTGGGCGAATCGCTCTGGAACTGAAATCGGAACGCTCACTGACATTTCCCCTATCTGAAAGTCTGATAAACGCCGAAAAATGACTAAGTCCAAAAAAAAATTTGTTCAACTTTTTTCAATTTTACCCCGTGGGATATATATTCTACCCACACACATTTGGAACTCTCCTGGGGTACCCTCACACATATTATTCCCTCATTTAGTGGATATTTTCACAAAAAAGTGAAATTTTCAAAAATCCAGAAAATTGGCTGAAAACGACTAAATATCAAGGACTCATTGGGCGAATTGCTCTGGAACTGAAATCGGAACGCTCACTGACATTTCCCCTATCTGAAAGTCTGATAAACGCCGGAAAAATGACTAAGTCCAAAAAAAATTTTTTTTCAACTTTTTTCAATTTTACCCCGTGGGATATATATTCTACACACACACATTTGGAACTCTCCTGGGGTACCCTCACACATATTATTCCCTCATTTAGTGGATATTTTCACAAAAAAGTGAAATTTTCAAAAATCCAGAAAATTGGCTGAAAATCACTAAATATCAAGGACTCATTGGGCGAATCGCTCTGGAACTGAATTCGGAACGCTCACTGACATTTCCCCTATCTGAAAGTCTGATAAAAGCCGGAAAAATGACTAAGTCCCCCAAAAAATTTTTTTCAACTTTTTTCAATTTTTCCCCCGTGGGATATATATTCTACCCACACACATTTGGAACTCTCCTGGGGTACCCTCACACATATTATTCCCTCATTTAGTGGATATTTTCACAAAAAAGTGAAATTTTCAAAAATCCAGAAAATTGGCTGAAAATGACTAAATATCAAGGACTCATTGGGCGAATCGCTCTGGAACTGAAATCGGAACGCTCACTGACATTTCCCCTATCTGAAAGTCTGATAAACGCCGAAAAATGACTAAGTCCAAAAAAAAATTTGTTCAACTTTTTTCAATTTTACCCCGTGGGATATATATTCTACCCACACACATTTGGAACTCTCCTGGGGTACCCTCACACATATTATTCCCTCATTTAGTGGATATTTTCACAAAAAAGTGAAATTTTCAAAAATCCAGAAAATTGGCTGAAAATGACTAAATATCAACGACTCATTGGGCGAATCGCTCTGGAACTGAAATCGGAACGCTCACTGACATTTCCCCTATCTGAAAGTCTGATAAACGCCGAAAAATGACTAAGTCCCAAAAAAAATTTTTTTCAACTTTTTTCAATTTTACCCCCGTGGGATATATATTCTACCCACACACATTTGGAACTCTCCTGGGGTACCCTCACACATATTATTCCCTCATTTAGTGGATATTTTCACAAAAAAGTGAAATTTTCAAAAATCCAGAAAATTGGCTGAAAATGACTAAATATCAAGGACTCATTGGGCGAATCGCTCTGGAACTGAAATCGGAACGCTCACTGACATTTCCCCTATCTGAAAGTCTGATAAACGCCGAAAAATGACTAAGTCCAAAAAAAAATTTGTTCAACTTTTTTCAATTTTACCCCGTGGGATATATATTCTACCCACACACATTTGGAACTCTCCTGGGGTACCCTCACACATATTATTCCCTCATTTAGTGGATATTTTCACAAAAAAGTGAAATTTTCAAAAATCCAGAAAATTGGCTGAAAACGACTAAATATCAAGGACTCATTGGGCGAATTGCTCTGGAACTGAAATCGGAACGCTCACTGACATTTCCCCTATCTGAAAGTCTGATAAACGCCGGAAAAATGACTAAGTCCAAAAAAAATTTTTTTTCAACTTTTTTCAATTTTACCCCGTGGGATATATATTCTACCCACACACATTTGGAACTCTCCTGGGGTACCCTCACACATATTATTCCCTCATTTAGTGGATATTTTCACAAAAAAGTGAAATTTTCAAAAATCCAGAAAATTGGCTGAAAATGACTAAATATCAACGACTCATTGGGCGAATCGCTCTGGAACTGAAATCGGAACGCTCACTGACATTTCCCCTATCTGAAAGTCTGATAAACGCCGAAAAATGACTAAGTCCAAAAAAAAATTTGTTCAACTTTTTTCAATTTTACCCCGTGGGATATATATTCTACCCACACACATTTGGAACTCTCCTGGGGTACCCTCACACATATTATTCCCTCATTTAGTGGATATTTTCACAAAAAAGTGAAATTTTCAAAAATCCAGAAAATTGGCTGAAAATGACTAAATATCAAGGACTCATTGGGCGAATCGCTCTGGAACTGAAATCGGAACGCTCACTGACATTTCCCCTATCTGAAAGTCTGATAAACGCCGAAAAATGACTAAGTCCAAAAAAAAATTTGTTCAACTTTTTTCAATTTTACCCCGTGGGATATATATTCTACCCACACACATTTGGAACTCTCCTGGGGTACCCTCACACATATTATTCCCTCATTTAGTGGATATTTTCACAAAAAAGTGAAATTTTCAAAAATCCAGAAAATTGGCTGAAAACGACTAAATATCAAGGACTCATTGGGCGAATTGCTCTGGAACTGAAATCGGAACGCTCACTGACATTTCCCCTATCTGAAAGTCTGATAAACGCCGGAAAAATGACTAAGTCCAAAAAAAATTTTTTTTCAACTTTTTTCAATTTTACCCCGTGGGATATATATTCTACCCACACACATTTGGAACTCTCCTGGGGTACCCTCACACATATTATTCCCTCATTTAGTGGATATTTTCACAAAAAAGTGAAATTTTCAAAAATCCAGAAAATTGGCTGAAAATGACTAAATATCAACGACTCATTGGGCGAATCGCTCTGGAACTGAAATCGGAACGCTCACTGACATTTCCCCTATCTGAAAGTCTGATAAACGCCGAAAAATGACTAAGTCCAAAAAAAAATTTGTTCAACTTTTTTCAATTTTACCCCGTGGGATATATATTCTACCCACACACATTTGGAACTCTCCTGGGGTACCCTCACACATATTATTCCCTCATTTAGTGGATATTTTCACAAAAAAGTGAAATTTTCAAAAATCCAGAAAATTGGCTGAAAACGACTAAATATCAAGGACTAATTGGGCGAATTGCTCTGGAACTGAAATCGGAACGCTCACTGACATTTCCCCTATCTGAAAGTCTGATAAACGCCGGAAAAATGACTAAGTCCAAAAAAAATTTTTTTTCAACTTTTTTCAATTTTACCCCGTGGGATATATATTCTACACACACACATTTGGAACTCTCCTGGGGTACCCTCACACATATTATTCCCTCATTTAGTGGATATTTTCACAAAAAAGTGAAATTTTCAGAAATCCAGAAAATTGGCTGAAAATCACTAAATATCAAGGACTCATTGGGCGAATCGCTCTGGAACTGAATTCGGAACGCTCACTGACATTTCCCCTATCTGAAAGTCTGATAAAAGCCGGAAAAATGACTAAGTCCCCCAAAAAATTTTTTTCAACTTTTTTCAATTTTTCCCCCGTGGGATATATATTCTACCCACACACATTTGGAACTCTCCTGGGGTACCCTCACACATATTATTCCCTCATTTAGTGGATATTTTCACAAAAAAGTGAAATTTTCAAAAATCCAGAAAATTGGCTGAAAATGACTAAATATCAAGGACTCATTGGGCGAATCGCTCTGGAACTGAAATCGGAACGCTCACTGACATTTCCCCTATCTGAAAGTCTGATAAACGCCGAAAAATGACTAAGTCCAAAAAAAAATTTGTTCAACTTTTTTCAATTTTACCCCGTGGGATATATATTCTACCCACACACATTTGGAACTCTCCTGGGGTACCCTCACACATATTATTCCCTCATTTAGTGGATATTTTCACAAAAAAGTGAAATTTTCAAAAATCCAGAAAATTGGCTGAAAACGACTAAATATCAAGGACTCATTGGGCGAATTGCTCTGGAACTGAAATCGGAACGCTCACTGACATTTCCCCTATCTGAAAGTCTGATAAACGCCGGAAAAATGACTAAGTCCAAAAAAAATTTTTTTTCAACTTTTTTCAATTTTACCCCGTGGGATATATATTCTACCCACACACATTTGGAACTCTCCTGGGGTACCCTCACACATATTATTCCCTCATTTAGTGGATATTTTCACAAAAAAGTGAAATTTTCAAAAATCCAGAAAATTGGCTGAAAATGACTAAATATCAAGGACTCATTGGGCGAATCGCTCTGGAACTGAAATCGGAACGCTCACTGACATTTCCCCTATCTGAAAGTCTGATAAACGCCGAAAAATGACTAAGTCCAAAAAAAAATTTGTTCAACTTTTTTCAATTTTACCCCGTGGGATATATATTCTACCCACACACATTTGGAACTCTCCTGGGGTACCCTCACACATATTATTCCCTCATTTAGTGGATATTTTCACAAAAAAGTGAAATTTTCAAAAATCCAGAAAATTGGCTGAAAACGACTAAATATCAAGGACTCATTGGGCGAATTGCTCTGGAACTGAAATCGGAACGCTCACTGACATTTCCCCTATCTGAAAGTCTGATAAACGCCGGAAAAATGACTAAGTCCAAAAAAAATTTTTTTCAACTTTTTTCAATTTTACCCCGTGGGATATATATTCTACCCACACACATTTGGAACTCTCCTGGGGTACCCTCACACATATTATTCCCTCATTTAGTGGATATTTTCACAAAAAAGTGAAATTTTCAAAAATCCAGAAAATTGGCTGAAAATGACTAAATATCAAGGACTCATTGGGCGAATCGCTCTGGAACTGAAATCGGAACGCTCACTGACATTTCCCCTATCTGAAAGTCTGATAAACGCCGAAAAATGACTAAGTCCAAAAAAAAATTTGTTCAACTTTTTTCAATTTTACCCCGTGGGATATATATTTTACCCACACACATTTGGAACTCTCCTGGGGTACCCTCACACATATTATTCCCTCATTTAGTGGATATTTTCACAAAAAAGTGAAATTTTCAAAAATCCAGAAAATTGGCTGAAAACGACTAAATATCAAGGACTCATTGGGCGAATTGCTCTGGAACTGAAATCGGAACGCTCACTGACATTTCCCCTATCTGAAAGTCTGATAAACGCCGGAAAAATGACTAAGTCCAAAAAAAATTTTTTTTCAACTTTTTTCAATTTTACCCCGTGGGATATATATTCTACCCACACACATTTGGAACTCTCCTGGGGTACCCTCACACATATTATTCCCTCATTTAGTGGATATTTTCACAAAAAAGTGAAATTTTCAAAAATCCAGAAAATTGGCTGAAAATGACTAAATATCAACGACTCATTGGGCGAATCGCTCTGGAACTGAAATCGGAACGCTCACTGACATTTCCCCTATCTGAAAGTCTGATAAACGCCGAAAAATGACTAAGTCCAAAAAAAAATTTGTTCAACTTTTTTCAATTTTACCCCGTGGGATATATATTCTACCCACACACATTTGGAACTCTCCTGGGGTACCCTCACACATATTATTCCCTCATTTAGTGGATATTTTCACAAAAAAGTGAAATTTTCAAAAATCCAGAAAATTGGCTGAAAATCACTAAATATCAAGGACTCATTGGGCGAATCGCTCTGGAACTGAATTCGGAACGCTCACTGACATTTCCCCTATCTGAAAGTCTGATAAAAGCCGGAAAAATGACTAAGTCCCCCAAAAAATTTTTTTCAACTTTTTTCAATTTTTCCCCCGTGGGATATATATTCTACCCACACACATTTGGAACTCTCCTGGGGTACCCTCACACATATTATTCCCTCATTTAGTGGATATTTTCACAAAAAAGTGAAATTTTCAAAAATCCAGAAAATTGGCTGAAAATGACTAAATATCAAGGACTCATTGGGCGAATCGCTCTGGAACTGAAATCGGAACGCTCACTGACATTTCCCCTATCTGAAAGTCTGATAAACGCCGAAAAATGACTAAGTCCAAAAAAAAATTTGTTCAACTTTTTTCAATTTTACCCCGTGGGATATATATTCTACCCACACACATTTGGAACTCTCCTGGGGTACCCTCACACATATTATTCCCTCATTTAGTGGATATTTTCACAAAAAAGTGAAATTTTCAAAAATCCAGAAAATTGGCTGAAAACGACTAAATATCAAGGACTCATTGGGCGAATTGCTCTGGAACTGAAATCGGAACGCTCACTGACATTTCCCCTATCTGAAAGTCTGATAAACGCCGGAAAAATGACTAAGTCCAAAAAAAATTTTTTTTCAACTTTTTTCAATTTTACCCCGTGGGATATATATTCTACCCACACACATTTGGAACTCTCCTGGGGTACCCTCACACATATTATTCCCTCATTTAGTGGATATTTTCACAAAAAAGTGAAATTTTCAAAAATCCAGAAAATTGGCTGAAAATGACTAAATATCAACGACTCATTGGGCGAATCGCTCTGGAACTGAAATCGGAACGCTCACTGACATTTCCCCTATCTGAAAGTCTGATAAACGCCGAAAAATGACTAAGTCCCAAAAAAAATTTTTTTCAACTTTTTTCAATTTTACCCCCGTGGGATATATATTCTACCCACACACATTTGGAACTCTCCTGGGGTACCCTCACACATATTATTCCCTCATTTAGTGGATATTTTCACAAAAAAGTGAAATTTTCAAAAATCCAGAAAATTGGCTGAAAATGACTAAATATCAAGGACTCATTGGGCGAATCGCTCTGGAACTGAAATCGGAACGCTCACTGACATTTCCCCTATCTGAAAGTCTGATAAACGCCGAAGAATGACTAAGTCCAAAAAAAAATTTGTTCAACTTTTTTCAATTTTACCCCGTGGGATATATATTCTACCCACACACATTTGGAACTCTCCTGGGGTACCCTCACACATATTATTCCCTCATTTAGTGGATATTTTCACAAAAAAGTGAAATTTTCAAAAATCCAGAAAATTGGCTGAAAACGACTAAATATCAAGGACTCATTGGGCGAATTGCTCTGGAACTGAAATCGGAACGCTCACTGACATTTCCCCTATCTGAAAGTCTGATAAACGCCGGAAAAATGACTAAGACCAAAAAAAATTTTTTTTCAACTTTTTTCAATTTTACCCCGTGGGATATATATTCTACCCACACACATTTGGAACTCTCCTGGGGTACCCTCACACATATTATTCCCTCATTTAGTGGATATTTTCACAAAAAAGTGAAATTTTCAAAAATCCAGAAAATTGGCTGAAAATGACTAAATATCAACGACTCATTGGGCGAATCGCTCTGGAACTGAAATCGGAACGCTCACTGACATTTCCCCTATCTGAAAGTCTGATAAACGCCGAAAAATGACTAAGTCCAAAAAAAAATTTGTTCAACTTTTTTCAATTTTACCCCGTGGGATATATATTCTACCCACACACATTTGGAACTCTCCTGGGGTACCCTCACACATATTATTCCCTCATTTAGTGGATATTTTCACAAAAAAGTGAAATTTTCAAAAATCCAGAAATTTGGCTGAAAACGACTAAATATCAAGGACTAATTGGGCGAATTGCTCTGGAACTGAAATCGGAACGCTCACTGACATTTCCCCTATCTGAAAGTCTGATAAACGCCGGAAAAATGACTAAGTCCAAAAAAAATTTTTTTTCAACTTTTTTCAATTTTACCCCGTGGGATATATATTCTTCCCACACACATTTGGAACTCTCCTGGGGTACCCTCACACATATTATTCTCTCATTTAGTGGATATTTTCACAAAAAAGTGAAATTTTCAAAAATCCAGAAAATTGGCTGAAAATGACTAAATATCAAGGACTCATTGGGCGAATCGCTCTGGAACTGAATTCGGAACGCTCACTGACATTTCCCCTATCTGAAAGTCTGATAAACGCCGGAAAAATGACTAAGTCCAAAAAAAATTTTTTTTCAACTTTTTTCAATTTTACCCCGTGGGATATATATTCTACACACACACATTTGGAACTCTCCTGGGGTACCCTCACACATATTATTCCCTCATTTAGTGGATATTTTCACAAAAAAGTGAAATTTTCAAAAATCCAGAAAATTGGCTGAAAATGACTAAATATCAAGGACTCATTGGGCGAATCGCTCTGGAACTGAAATCGGAACGCTCACTGACATTTCCCCTATCTGAAAGTCTGATAAACGCCGAAAAATGACTAAGTCCAAAAAAAAATTTGTTCAACTTTTTTCAATTTTACCCCGTGGGATATATATTCTACCCACACACATTTGGAACTCTCCTGGGGTACCCTCACACATATTATTCCCTCATTTAGTGGATATTTTCACAAAAAAGTGAAATTTTCAAAAATCCAGAAAATTGGCTGAAAACGACTAAATATCAAGGACTCATTGGGCGAATTGCTCTGGAACTGAAATCGGAACGCTCACTGACATTTCCCCTATCTGAAAGTCTGATAAACGCCGGAAAAATGACTAAGTCCAAAAAAAATTTTTTTTCAACTTTTTTCAATTTTACCCCGTGGGATATATATTCTACCCACACACATTTGGAACTCTCCTGGGGTACCCTCACACATATTATTCTCTCATTTAGTGGATATTTTCACAAAAAAGTGAAATTTTCAAAAATCCAGAAAATTGGCTGAAAATGACTAAATATCAAGGACTCATTGGGCGAATCGCTCTGGAACTGAATTCGGAACGCTCACTGACATTTCCCCTATCTGAAAGTCTGATAAAAGCCGGAAAAATGACTAAGTCCCAAAAAAAATTTTTTTCAACTTTTTTCAATTTTACCCCCGTGGGATATATATTCTACCCACACACATTTGGAACTCTCCTGGGGTACCCTCACACATATTATTCCCTCATTTAGTGGATATTTTCACAAAAAAGTGAAATTTTCAAAAATCCAGAAAATTGGCTGAAAACGACTAAATATCAAGGACTAATTGGGCGAATTGCTCTGGAACTGAAATCGGAACGCTCACTGACATTTCCCCTATCTGAAAGTCTGATAAACGCCGGAAAAATGACTAAGTCCAAAAAAAATTTTTTTTCAACTTTTTTCAATTTTACCCCGTGGGATATATATTCTACACACACACATTTGGAACTCTCCTGGGGTACCCTCACACATATTATTCCCTCATTTAGTGGATATTTTCACAAAAAAGTGAAATTTTCAAAAATCCAGAAAATTGGCTGAAAATGACTAAATATCAAGGACTCATTGGGCGAATCGCTCTGGAACTGAAATCGGAACGCTCACTGACATTTCCCCTATCTGAAAGTCTGATAAACGCCGAAAAATGACTAAGTCCAAAAAAAAATTTGTTCAACTTTTTTCAATTTTACCCCGTGGGATATATATTCTACCCACACACATTTGGAACTCTCCTGGGGTACCCTCACACATATTATTCCCTCATTTAGTGGATATTTTCACAAAAAAGTGAAATTTTCAAAAATCCAGAAAATTGGCTGAAAACGACTAAATATCAAGGACTCATTGGGCGAATTGCTCTGGAACTGAAATCGGAACGCTCACTGACATTTCCCCTATCTGAAAGTCTGATAAACGCCGGAAAAATGACTAAGTCCAAAAAAAATTTTTTTTCAACTTTTTTCAATTTTACCCCGTGGGATATATATTCTACCCACACACATTTGGAACTCTCCTGGGGTACCCTCACACATATTATTCCCTCATTTAGTGGATATTTTCACAAAAAAGTGAAATTTTCAAAAATCCAGAAAATTGGCTGAAAATGACTAAATATCAACGACTCATTGGGCGAATCGCTCTGGAACTGAAATCGGAACGCTCACTGACATTTCCCCTATCTGAAAGTCTGATAAACGCCGAAAAATGACTAAGTCCCAAAAAAAATTTTTTTCAACTTTTTTCAATTTTACCCCCGTGGGATATATATTCTACCCACACACATTTGGAACTCTCCTGGGGTACCCTCACACATATTATTCCCTCATTTAGTGGATATTTTCACAAAAAAGTGAAATTTTCAAAAATCCAGAAAATTGGCTGAAAATGACTAAATATCAAGGACTCATTGGGCGAATCGCTCTGGAACTGAAATCGGAACGCTCACTGACATTTCCCCTATCTGAAAGTCTGATAAACGCCGAAAAATGACTAAGTCCAAAAAAAAATTTGTTCAACTTTTTTCAATTTTACCCCGTGGGATATATATTCTACCCACACACATTTGGAACTCTCCTGGGGTACCCTCACACATATTATTCCCTCATTTAGTGGATATTTTCACAAAAAAGTGAAATTTTCAAAAATCCAGAAAATTGGCTGAAAACGACTAAATATCAAGGACTCATTGGGCGAATTGCTCTGGAACTGAAATCGGAACGCTCACTGACATTTCCCCTATCTGAAAGTCTGATAAACGCCGGAAAAATGACTAAGTCCAAAAAAAATTTTTTTTCAACTTTTTTCAATTTTACCCCGTGGGATATATATTCTACCCACACACATTTGGAACTCTCCTGGGGTACCCTCACACATATTATTCCCTCATTTAGTGGATATTTTCACAAAAAAGTGAAATTTTCAAAAATCCAGAAAATTGGCTGAAAATGACTAAATATCAACGACTCATTGGGCGAATCGCTCTGGAACTGAAATCGGAACGCTCACTGACATTTCCCCTATCTGAAAGTCTGATAAACGCCGAAAAATGACTAAGTCCAAAAAAAAATTTGTTCAACTTTTTTCAATTTTACCCCGTGGGATATATATTCTACCCACACACATTTGGAACTCTCCTGGGGTACCCTCACACATATTATTCCCTCATTTAGTGGATATTTTCACAAAAAAGTGAAATTTTCAAAAATCCAGAAAATTGGCTGAAAACGACTAAATATCAAGGACTAATTGGGCGAATTGCTCTGGAACTGAAATCGGAACGCTCACTGACATTTCCCCTATCTGAAAGTCTGATAAACGCCGGAAAAATGACTAAGTCCAAAAAAATTTTTTTTTCAACTTTTTTCAATTTTACCCCGTGGGATATATATTCTTCCCACACACATTTGGAACTCTCCTGGGGTACCCTCACACATATTATTCTCTCATTTAGTGGATATTTTCACAAAAAAGTGAAATTTTCAAAAATCCAGAAAATTGGCTGAAAATGACTAAATATCAAGGACTCATTGGGCGAATCGCTCTGGAACTGAATTCGGAACGCTCACTGACATTTCCCCTATCTGAAAGTCTGATAAAAGCCGGAAAAATGACTAAGTCCCAAAAAAAATTTTTTTCAACTTTTTTCAATTTTACCCCCGTGGGATATATATTCTACCCACACACATTTGGAACTCTCCTGGGGTACCCTCACACATATTATTCCCTCATTTAGTGGATATTTTCACAAAAAAGTGAAATTTTCAAAAATCCAGAAAATTGGCTGAAAACGACTAAATATCAAGGACTCATTGGGCGAATTGCTCTGGAACTGAAATCGGAACGCTCACTGACATTTCCCCTATCTGAAAGTCTGATAAACGCCGGAAAAATGACTAAGTCCAAAAAAAATTTTTTTTCAACTTTTTTCAATTTTACCCCGTGTGATATATATTCTACCCACACACATTTGGAACTCTCCTGGGGTACCCTCACACATATTATTCCCTCATTTAGTGGATATTTTCACAAAAAAGTGAAATTTTCAAAAATCCAGAAAATTGGCTGAAAATGACTAAATATCAACGACTCATTGGGCGAATCGCTCTGGAACTGAAATCGGAACGCTCACTGACATTTCCCCTATCTGAAAGTCTGATAAACGCCGAAAAATGACTAAGTCCAAAAAAAAAATTTGTTCAACTTTTTTCAATTTTACCCCGTGGGATATATATTCTTCCCACACACATTTGGAACTCTCCTGGGGTACCCTCACACATATTATTCTCTCATTTAGTGGATATTTTCACAAAAAAGTGAAATTTTCAAAAATCCAGAAAATTGGCTGAAAATGACTAAATATCAACGACTCATTGGGCGAATCGCTCTGGAACTGAAATCGGAACGCTCACTGACATTTCCCCTATCTGAAAGTCTGATAAACGCCGAAAAATGACTAAGTCCAAAAAAAAATTTGTTCAACTTTTTTCAATTTTACCCCGTGGGATATATATTCTACCCACACACATTTGGAACTCTCCTGGGGTACCCTCACACATATTATTCCCTCATTTAGTGGATATTTTCACAAAAAAGTGAAATTTTCAAAAATCCAGAAAATTGGCTGAAAACGACTAAATATCAAGGACTAATTGGGCAAATTGCTCTGGAACTGAAATCGGAACGCTCACTGACATTTCCCCTATCTGAAAGTCTGATAAACGCCGGAAAAATGACTAAGTCCAAAAAAAATTTTTTTTCAACTTTTTTCAATTTTACCCCGTGGGATATATATTCTTCCCACACACATTTGGAACTCTCCTGGGGTACCCTCACACATATTATTCTCTCATTTAGTGGATATTTTCACAAAAAAGTGAAATTTTCAAAAATCCAGAAAATTGGCTGAAAATGACTAAATATCAAGGACTCATTGGGCGAATCGCTCTGGAACTGAATTCGGAACGCTCACTGACATTTCCCCTATCTGAAAGTCTGATAAAAGCCGGAAAAATGACTAAGTCCCAAAAAAAATTTTTTTCAACTTTTTTCAATTTTACCCCCGTGGGATATATATTCTACCCACACACATTTGGAACTCTCCTGGGGTACCCTCACACATATTATTCTCTCATTTAGTGGATATTTTCACAAAAAAGTGAAATTTTCAAAAATCCAGAAAATTGGCTGAAAATGACTAAATATCAACGACTCATTGGGCGAATCGCTCTGGAACTGAAATCGGAACGCTCACTGACATTTCCCCTATCTGAAAGTCTGATAAACGCCGAAAAATGACTAAGTCCAAAAAAAAATTTGTTCAACTTTTTTCAATTTTACCCCGTGGGATATATATTCTACCCACACACATTTGGAACTCTCCTGGGGTACCCTCACACATATTATTCCCTCATTTAGTGGATATTTTCACAAAAAAGTGAAATTTTCAAAAATCCAGAAAATTGGCTGAAAACGACTAAATATCAAGGACTAATTGGGCAAATTGCTCTGGAACTGAAATCGGAACGCTCACTGACATTTCCCCTATCTGAAAGTCTGATAAACGCCGGAAAAATGACTAAGTCCAAAAAAAATTTTTTTTCAACTTTTTTCAATTTTACCCCGTGGGATATATATTCTTCCCACACACATTTGGAACTCTCCTGGGGTACCCTCACACATATTATTCTCTCATTTAGTGGATATTTTCACAAAAAAGTGAAATTTTCAAAAATCCAGAAAATTGGCTGAAAATGACTAAATATCAAGGACTCATTGGGCGAATCGCTCTGGAACTGAATTCGGAACGCTCACTGACATTTCCCCTATCTGAAAGTCTGATAAAAGCCGGAAAAATGACTAAGTCCCAAAAAAAATTTTTTTCAACTTTTTTCAATTTTACCCCCGTGGGATATATATTCTACCCACACACATTTGGAACTCTCCTGGGGTACCCTCACACATATTATTCCCTCATTTAGTGGATATTTTCACAAAAAAGTGAAATTTTCAAAAATCCAGAAAATTGGCTGAAAATGACTAAATATCAAGGACTCATTGGGCAAATCGCTCTGGAACTGAAATCGGAACGCTCACTGACATTTCCCCTATCTGAAAGTCTGATAAACGCCGAAAAATGACTAAGTCCAAAAAAAAATTTGTTCAACTTTTTACAATTTTACCCCGTGGGATATATATTCTACCCACACACATTTGGAACTCTCCTGGGGTACCCTCACACATATTATTCCCTCATTTAGTGGATATTTTCACAAAAAAGTGAAATTTTCAAAAATCCAGAAAATTGGCTGAAAATGACTAAATATCAAGGACTCAATGGGCGAATCGCTCTGGAACTGAAATCGGAACGCTCACTGACATTTCCCCTATCTGAAAGTCTGATAAACGCCGGAAAAATGACTAAGTCCAAAAAAAAATTTGTTCAACTTTTTTCAATTTTACCCCTGTGGGATATATATTCTACCCACACACATTTGGAACTCTCCTGGGGTACCCTCACACATATTATTCCCTCATTTAGTGGATATTTTCACAAAAAAGTGAAATTTTCAAAAATCCAGAAAATTGGCTGAAAATGACTAAATATCAAGGACTCATTGGGCGAATCGCTCTGGAACTGAAATCGGAACGCTCACTGACATTTCCCCTATCTGAAAGTCTGATAAACGCCGAAAAATGACTAAGTCCCAAAAAAAATTTTTTTCAACTTTTTTCAATTTTACCCCGTGGGATATATATTCTACCCACACACATTTGGAACTCTCCTGGGGTACCCTCACACATATTATTCCCTCATTTAGTGGATATTTTCACAAAAAAGTGAAATTTTCAAAAATCCAGAAAATTGGCTGAAAACGACTAAATATCAAGGACTCATTGGGCGAATTGCTCTGGAACTGAATTCGGAACGCTCACTGACATTTCCCCTATCTGAAAGTCTGATAAAAGCCGGAAAAATGACTAAGTCCCAAAAAAAATTTTTTTCAACTTTTTTCAATTTTACCCCCGTGGGATATATATTCTACCCACACACATGTGGAACTCTCCTGGGGTACCCTCACACATATTATTCCCTCATTTAGTGGATATTTTCAGAAAAAAGTGAAATTTTCAAAAATCCAGAAAATTGGCTGAAAATGACTAAATATCAACGACTCATTGGGCGAATCGCTCTGGAACTGAAATCGGAACGCTCACTGACATTTCCCCTATCTGAAAGTCTGATAAACGGCGAAAAATGACCAAGTCCAAAAAAAATTTGTTCAACTTTTTTCAATTTTACCCCGTGGGAAATATATTCTACCCACACACATTTGGAACTCTCCTGGGGTACCCTCACACATATTATTCCCTCATTTAGTGGATATTTTCACAAAAAAGTGAAATTTTCAAAAATCCAGAAAATTGGCTGAAAACGACTAAATATCAAGGACTAATTGGGCGAATTGCTCTGGAACTGAAATCGGAACGCTCACTGACATTTCCCCTATCTGAAAGTCTGATAAACGCCGGAAAAATGACTAAGTCCAAAAAAAATTTTTTTTCAACTTTTTTCAATTTTACCCCGTGGGATATATATTCTACCCACACACATTTGGAACTCTCCTGGGGTACCCTCACACATATTATTCCCTCATTTAGTGGATATTTTCACAAAAAAGTGAAATTTTCAAAAATCCAGAAAATTGGCTGAAAATGACTAAATATCAAGGACTCATTGGGCGAATTGCTCTGGAACTGAAATCGGAACGCTCACTGACATTTCCCCTATCTGAAAGTCTGATAAACGCCGGAAAAATGACTAAGTCCAAAAAAAATTTTTTTTCAACTTTTTTCAATTTTACCCCGTGGGATATATATTCTTCCCACACACATTTGGAACTCTCCTGGGGTACCCTCACACATATTATTCTCTCATTTAGTGGATATTTTCACAAAAAAGTGAAATTTTCAAAAATCCAGAAAATTGGCTGAAAATGACTAAATATCAAGGACTCATTGGGCGAATCGCTCTGGAACTGAATTCGGAACGCTCACTGACATTTCCCCTATCTGAAAGTCTGATAAAAGCCGGAAAAATGACTAAGTCCCAAAAAAAATTTTTTTCAACTTTTTTCAATTTTACCCCCGTGGGATATATATTCTACCCACACACATTTGGAACTCTCCTGGGGTACCCTCACACATATTATTCCCTCATTTAGTGGATATTTTCACAAAAAAGTGAAATTTTCAAAAATCCAGAAAATTGGCTGAAAACGACTAAATATCAAGGACTCATTGGGCGAATTGCTCTGGAACTGAAATCGGAACGCTCACTGACATTTCCCCTATCTGAAAGTCTGATAAACGCCGGAAAAATGACTAAGTCCAAAAAAAATTTTTTTTCAACTTTTTTCAATTTTACCCCGTGTGATATATATTCTACCCACACACATTTGGAACTCTCCTGGGGTACCCTCACACATATTATTCCCTCATTTAGTGGATATTTTCACAAAAAAGTGAAATTTTCAAAAATCCAGAAAATTGGCTGAAAATGACTAAATATCAACGACTCATTGGGCGAATCGCTCTGGAACTGAAATCGGAACGCTCACTGACATTTCCCCTATCTGAAAGTCTGATAAACGCCGAAAAATGACTAAGTCCAAAAAAAAATTTGTTCAACTTTTTTCAATTTTACCCCGTGGGATATATATTCTACCCACACACATTTGGAACTCTCCTGGGGTACCCTCACACATATTATTCCCTCATTTAGTGGATATTTTCACAAAAAAGTGAAATTTTCAAAAATCCAGAAAATTGGCTGAAAACGACTAAATATCAAGGACTAATTGGGCAAATTGCTCTGGAACTGAAATCGGAACGCTCACTGACATTTCCCCTATCTGAAAGTCTGATAAACGCCGGAAAAATGACTAAGTCCAAAAAAAATTTTTTTTCAACTTTTTTCAATTTTACCCCGTGGGATATATATTCTTCCCACACACATTTGGAACTCTCCTGGGGTACCCTCACACATATTATTCTCTCATTTAGTGGATATTTTCACAAAAAAGTGAAATTTTCAAAAATCCAGAAAATTGGCTGAAAATGACTAAATATCAAGGACTCATTGGGCGAATCGCTCTGGAACTGAATTCGGAACGCTCACTGACATTTCCCCTATCTGAAAGTCTGATAAAAGCCGGAAAAATGACTAAGTCCCAAAAAAAATTTTTTTCAACTTTTTTCAATTTTACCCCCGTGGGATATATATTCTACCCACACACATTTGGAACTCTCCTGGGGTACCCTCACACATATTATTCCCTCATTTAGTGGATATTTTCACAAAAAAGTGAAATTTTCAAAAATCCAGAAAATTGGCTGAAAATGACTAAATATCAAGGACTCATTGGGCAAATCGCTCTGGAACTGAAATCGGAACGCTCACTGACATTTCCCCTATCTGAAAGTCTGATAAACGCCGAAAAATGACTAAGTCCAAAAAAAAATTTGTTCAACTTTTTACAATTTTACCCCGTGGGATATATATTCTACCCACACACATTTGGAACTCTCCTGGGGTACCCTCACACATATTATTCCCTCATTTAGTGGATATTTTCACAAAAAAGTGAAATTTTCAAAAATCCAGAAAATTGGCTGAAAATGACTAAATATCAAGGACTCAATGGGCGAATCGCTCTGGAACTGAAATCGGAACGCTCACTGACATTTCCCCTATCTGAAAGTCTGATAAACGCCGGAAAAATGACTAAGTCCAAAAAAAAATTTGTTCAACTTTTTTCAATTTTACCCCTGTGGGATATATATTCTACCCACACACATTTGGAACTCTCCTGGGGTACCCTCACACATATTATTCCCTCATTTAGTGGATATTTTCACAAAAAAGTGAAATTTTCAAAAATCCAGAAAATTGGCTGAAAATGACTAAATATCAAGGACTCATTGGGCGAATCGCTCTGGAACTGAAATCGGAACGCTCACTGACATTTCCCCTATCTGAAAGTCTGATAAACGCCGAAAAATGACTAAGTCCCAAAAAAAATTTTTTTCAACTTTTTTCAATTTTACCCCGTGGGATATATATTCTACCCACACACATTTGGAACTCTCCTGGGGTACCCTCACACATATTATTCCCTCATTTAGTGGATATTTTCACAAAAAAGTGAAATTTTCAAAAATCCAGAAAATTGGCTGAAAACGACTAAATATCAAGGACTCATTGGGCGAATTGCTCTGGAACTGAATTCGGAACGCTCACTGACATTTCCCCTATCTGAAAGTCTGATAAAAGCCGGAAAAATGACTAAGTCCCAAAAAAAATTTTTTTCAACTTTTTTCAATTTTACCCCCGTGGGATATATATTCTACCCACACACATGTGGAACTCTCCTGGGGTACCCTCACACATATTATTCCCTCATTTAGTGGATATTTTCAGAAAAAAGTGAAATTTTCAAAAATCCAGAAAATTGGCTGAAAATGACTAAATATCAACGACTCATTGGGCGAATCGCTCTGGAACTGAAATCGGAACGCTCACTGACATTTCCCCTATCTGAAAGTCTGATAAACGGCGAAAAATGACCAAGTCCAAAAAAAATTTGTTCAACTTTTTTCAATTTTACCCCGTGGGAAATATATTCTACCCACACACATTTGGAACTCTCCTGGGGTACCCTCACACATATTATTCCCTCATTTAGTGGATATTTTCACAAAAAAGTGAAATTTTCAAAAATCCAGAAAATTGGCTGAAAACGACTAAATATCAAGGACTAATTGGGCGAATTGCTCTGGAACTGAAATCGGAACGCTCACTGACATTTCCCCTATCTGAAAGTCTGATAAACGCCGGAAAAATGACTAAGTCCAAAAAAATTTTTTTTCAACTTTTTTCAATTTTACCCCGTGGGATATATATTCTACCCACACACATTTGGAACTCTCCTGGGGTACCCTCACACATATTATTCCCTCATTTAGTGGATATTTTCACAAAAAAGTGAAATTTTCAAAAATCCAGAAAATTGGCTGAAAATGACTAAATATCAAGGACTCATTGGGCGAATCGCTCTGGAACTGAAATCGGAACGCTCACTGACATTTCCCCTATCTGGAAGTCTGATAAACGCCGAAAAATGACTAAGTCCAAAAAAAAATTTGTTCAACTTTTTTCAATTTTACCCCGTGGGATATATATTCTACCCACACACATTTGGAACTCTCCTGGGGTACCCTCACACATATTATTCCCTCATTTAGTGGATATTTTCACAAAAAAGTGAAATTTTCAAAAATCCAGAAAATTGGCTGAAAATGACTAAATATCAAGGACTCATTGGGCGAATCACTCTGGAACTGAAATCGGAACGCTCACTGACATTTCCCCTATCTGAAAGTCTGATAAACGCCGAAAAATGACTAAGTCCAAAAAAAATTTGTTCAACTTTTTTCAATTTTACCCCGTGGGATATATATTCTACCCACACACATTTGGAACTCTCCTGGGGTACCCTCACACATATTATTCCCTCATTTAGTGGATATTTTCACAAAAAAGTGAAATTTTCAAAAATCCAGAAAATTGGCTGAAAACGACTAAATATCAAGGACTAATTGGGCGAATTGCTCTGGAACTGAAATCGGAACGCTCACTGACATTTCCCCTATCTGAAAGTCTGATAAATGCCGGAAAAATGACTAAGTCCAAAAAAAATTTTTTTCAACTTTTTTCAATTTTACCCCCGTGGGATATATATTCTACCCACACACATTTGGAACTCTCCTGGGGTACCCTCACACATATTATTCCCTCATTTAGTGGATATTTTCACAAAAAAGTGAAATTTTCAAAAATCCAGAAAATTGGCTGAAAATGACTAAATATCAAGGACTCATTGGGCGAATCGCTCTGGAACTGAAATCGGAACGCTCACTGACATTTCCCCTATCTGAAAGTCTGATAAACGCCGAAAAATGACTAAGTCCAAAAAAAAATTTGTTCAACTTTTTACAATTTTACCCCGTGGGATATATATTCTACCCACACACATTTGGAACTCTCCTGGGGTACCCTCACACATATTATTCCCTCATTTAGTGGATATTTTCACAAAAAAGTGAAATTTTCAAAAATCCAGAAAATTGGCTGAAAATGACTAAATATCAAGGACTCAATGGGCGAATCGCTCTGGAACTGAAATCGGAACGCTCACTGACATTTCCCCTATCTGAAAGTCTGATAAACGCCGGAAAAATGACTAAGTCCAAAAAAAAATTTGTTCAACTTTTTTCAATTTTACCCCCGTGGGATATATATTCTACCCACACACATTTGGAACTCTCCTGGGGTACCCTCACACATATTATTCCCTCATTTAGTGGATATTTTCACAAAAAAGTGAAATTTTCAAAAATCCAGAAAATTGGCTGAAAATGACTAAATATCAAGGACTCATTGGGCGAATTGCTCTGGAACTGAAATCGGAACGCTCACTGACATTTCCCCTATCTGAAAGTCTGATAAACGCCGGAAAAATGACTAAGTCCAAAAAAAATTTTTTTTCAACTTTTTTCAATTTTACCCTGTGGGATATATATTCTACCCACACACATTTGGAACTCTCCTGGGGTACCCTCACACATATTATTCCCTCATTTAGTGGATATTTTCACAAAAAAGTGAAATTTTCAAAAATCCAGAAAATTGGCTGAAAATGACTAAATATCAAGGACTCATTGGGCGAATCGCTCTGGAACTGAAATCGGAACGCTCACTGACATTTCCCCTATCTGAAAGTCTGATAAACGCCGAAAAATGACTAAGTCCAAAAAAAAATTTGTTCAACTTTTTACAATTTTACCCCGTGGGATATATATTCTACCCACACACATTTGGAACTCTCCTGGGGTACCCTCACACATATTATTCCCTCATTTAGTGGATATTTTCACAAAAAAGTGAAATTTTCAAAAATCCAGAAAATTGGCTGAAAATGACTAAATATCAAGGACTCAATGGGCGAATCGCTCTGGAACTGAAATCGGAACGCTCACTGACATTTCCCCTATCTGAAAGTCTGATAAACGCCGGAAAAATGACTAAGTCCAAAAAAAAATTTGTTCAACTTTTTTCAATTTTACCCCCGTGGGATATATATTCTACCCACACACATTTGGAACTCTCCTGGGGTACCCTCACACATATTATTCCCTCATTTAGTGGATATTTTCACAAAAAAGTGAAATTTTCAAAAATCCAGAAAATTGGCTGAAAATGACTAAATATCAAGGACTCATTGGGCGAATTGCTCTGGAACTGAAATCGGAACGCTCACTGACATTTCCCCTATCTGAAAGTCTGATAAACGCCGGAAAAATGACTAAGTCCAAAAAAAATTTTTTTCAACTTTTTTCAATTTTACCCTGTGGGATATATATTCTACCCACACACATTTGGAACTCTCCTGGGGTACCCTCACACATATTATTCCCTCATTTAGTGGATATTTTCACAAAAAAGTGAAATTTTCAAAAATCCAGAAAATTGGCTGAAAATGACTAAATATCAAGGACTCATTGGGCGAATCGCTCTGGAACTGAAATCGGAACGCTCACTGACATTTCCCCTATCTGAAAGTCTGATAAACGCCGAAAAATGACTAAGTCCAAAAAAAAATTTGTTCAACTTTTTACAATTTTACCCCGTGGGATATATATTCTACCCACACACATTTGGAACTCTCCTGGGGTACCCTCACACATATTATTCCCTCATTTAGTGGATATTTTCACAAAAAAGTGAAATTTTCAAAAATCCAGAAAATTGGCTGAAAATGACTAAATATCAAGGACTCAATGGGCGAATCGCTCTGGAACTGAAATCGGAACGCTCACTGACATTTCCCCTATCTGAAAGTCTGATAAACGCCGGAAAAATGACTAAGTCCAAAAAAAAATTTGTTCAACTTTTTTCAATTTTACCCCCGTGGGATATATATTCTACCCACACACATTTGGAACTCTCCTGGGGTACCCTCACACATATTATTCCCTCATTTAGTGGATATTTTCACAAAAAAGTGAAATTTTCAAAAATCCAGAAAATTGGCTGAAAATGACTAAATATCAAGGACTCATTGGGCGAATTGCTCTGGAACTGAAATCGGAACGCTCACTGACATTTCCCCTATCTGAAAGTCTGATAAACGCCGGAAAAATGACTAAGTCCAAAAAAAATTTTTTTTCAACTTTTTTCAATTTTACCCTGTGGGATATATATTCTACCCACACACATTTGGAACTCTCCTGGGGTACCCTCACACATATTATTCCCTCATTTAGTGGATATTTTCACAAAAAAGTGAAATTTTCAAAAATCCAGAAAATTGGCTGAAAATGACTAAATATCAAGGACTCATTGGGCGAATCGCTCTGGAACTGAAATCGGAACGCTCACTGACATTTCCCCTATCTGAAAGTCTGATAAACGCCGAAAAATGACTAAGTCCAAAAAAAAATTTGTTCAACTTTTTACAATTTTACCCCGTGGGATATATATTCTACCCACACACATTTGGAACTCTCCTGGGGTACCCTCACACATATTATTCCCTCATTTAGTGGATATTTTCACAAAAAAGTGAAATTTTCAAAAATCCAGAAAATTGGCTGAAAATGACTAAATATCAAGGACTCAATGGGCGAATCGCTCTGGAACTGAAATCGGAACGCTCACTGACATTTCCCCTATCTGAAAGTCTGATAAACGCCGGAAAAATGACTAAGTCCAAAAAAAAATTTGTTCAACTTTTTTCAATTTTACCCCTGTGGGATATATATTCTACCCACACACATTTGGAACTCTCCTGGGGTACCCTCACACATATTATTCCCTCATTTAGTGGATATTTTCACAAAAAAGTGAAATTTTCAAAAATCTTGAAAATTGGCTGAAAACGACTAAATATCTAGGACTCTTTGGGCGAATCGCTCTGGAACTGAAATCGGAACGCTCACTGACATTTCCCCTATCTGAAAGTCTGATAAACGCCGAAAAATGACTAAGTCCAAAAAAAAATTTGTTCAACTTTTTACAATTTTACCCCGTGGGATATATATTCTACCCACACACATTTGGAACTCTCCTGGGGTACCCTCACACATATTATTCCCTCATTTAGTGGATATTTTCACAAAAAAGTGAAATTTTCAAAAATCCAGAAAATTGGCTGAAAATGACTAAATATCAAGGACTCAATGGGCGAATCGCTCTGGAACTGAAATCGGAACGCTCACTGACATTTCCCCTATCTGAAAGTCTGATAAACGCCGGAAAAATGACTAAGTCCAAAAAAAAATTTGTTCAACTTTTTTCAATTTTACCCCTGTGGGATATATATTCTACCCACACACATTTGGAACTCTCCTGGGGTACCCTCACACATATTATTCCCTCATTTAGTGGATATTTTCACAAAAAAGTGAAATTTTCAAAAATCCAGAAAATTGGCTGAAAATGACTAAATATCAAGGACTCATTGGGCGAATCGCTCTGGAACTGAAATCGGAACGCTCACTGACATTTCCCCTATCTGAAAGTCTGATAAAAGCCGGAAAAATGACTAAGTCCCCAAAAAAAATTTTTTCAACTTTTTTCAATTTTACCCCCGTGGGATATATATTCTACCCACACACATTTGGAACTCTCCTGGGGTACCCTCACACATATTATTCCCTCATTTAGTGGATATTTTCACAAAAAAGTGAAATTTTCAAAAATCTTGAAAATTGGCTGAAAACGATTAAATATCTAGGACTCTTTGGGCGAATCGCTCTGGAACTGAAATCGGAACGCTCACTGACATTTCCCCTTTCTGAAAGTCTGATAAACGCCGGAAAAATGACTAAGTCCAAAAAAAAATTTTTTTCAACTTTTTTCAATTTTACCCCCGTGGGATATATATTCTACCCACACACATTTGGAACTCTCCTGGGGTACCCTCACACATATTATTCCCTCATTTAGTGGATATTTTCACAAAAAAGTGAAATTTTCAAAAATCCAGAAAATTGGCTGAAAATGACTAAATATCAAGGACTCATTGGGCGAATCGCTCTGGAACTGAAATCGGAACGCTCACTGACATTTCCCCTATCTGAAAGTCTGATAAAAGCCGGAAAAATGACTAAGTCCCCAAAAAAAATTTTTTCAACTTTTTTCAATTTTACCCCCGTGGGATATATATTCTACCCACACACATTTGGAACTCTCCTGGGGTACCCTCACACATATTATTCCCTCATTTAGTGGATATTTTCACAAAAAAGTGAAATTTTCAAAAATCTTGAAAATTGGCTGAAAACGACTAAATATCTAGGACTCTTTGGGCGAATCGCTCTGGAACTGAAATCGGAACGCTCACTGACATTTCCCCTTTCTGAAAGTCTGATAAACGCCGGAAAAATGACTAAGTCCAAAAAAAAAATTTTTTTCAACTTTTTTCAATTTTACCCCCGTGGGATATATATTCTACCCACACACATTTGGAACTCTCCTGGGGTACCCTCACACATATTATTCCCTCATTTAGTGGATATTTTCACAAAAAAGTGAAATTTTCAAAAATCCAGAAAATTGGCTGAAAATGACTAAATATCAAGGACTCATTGGGCGAATCGCTCTGGAACTGAAATCGGAACGCTCACTGACATTTCCCCTATCTGAAAGTCTGATAAAAGCCGGAAAAATGGCTAAGTCCCAAAAAAAATTTTTTTCAACTTTTTTCAATTTTACCCCCGTGGGATATATATTCTACCCACACACATTTGGAACTCTCCTGGGGTACCCTCACACATATTATTCCCTCATTTAGTGGATATTTTCACAAAAAAGTGAAATTTTCAAAAATCCAGAAAATTGGCTGAAAATGACTAAATATCAAGGACTCATTGGGCGAATCGCTCTGGAACTGAAATCGGAACGCTCACTGACATTTCCCCTATCCTAAAGTCTGATAAACGCCGAAAAATAACTAAGTCCAAAAAAAAATTTGTTCAACTTTTTTCAATTTTACCCCGTGGGATATATATTCTACCCACACACATTTGGAACTCTCCTGGGGTACCCGAACACATATTATTCCCTCGTTTAGTGGATATTTTCACAAAAAAGTGAAATTTTCAAAAATCCAGAAAATTGGCTGAAAATGACTAAATATCAAGGACTCATTGGGCGAATCGCTCTGGAACTGAAATCGGAACGCTCACTGACATTTCCCCTATCTGAAAGTCTGATAAACGCCGGAAAAATGACTAAGTCCAAAAAAAAATTTGTTCAACTTTTTTCAATTTTACCCCTGTGGGATATATATTCTACCCACACACATTTGGAACTCTCCTGGGGTACCCTCACACATATTATTCCCTCATTTAGTGGATATTTTCACAAAAAAGTGAAATTTTCAAAAATCCAGAAAATTGGCTGAAAATGACTAAATATCAAGGACTCATTGGGCGAATCGCTCTGGAACTGAAATCGGAACGCTCACTGACATTTCCCCTATCTGAAAGTCTGATAAACGCCGAAAAATGACTAAGTCCAAAAAAAAATTTGTTCAACTTTTTTCAATTTTACCCCCGTGGGATATATATTCTACCCACACACATGTGGAACTCTCCTGGTGTACCCTCACACATATTATTCCCTCATTTAGTGGATATTTTCACAAAAAAGTGAAATTTTCAAAAATCCAGAAAATTGGCTGAAAATGACTAAATATCAAGGACTCATTGGGCGAATCGCTCTGGAACTGAAATCGGAACGCTCACTGACATTTCCCCTATCTGAAAGTCTGATAAAAGCCGGAAAAATGACTAAGTCCCAAAAAAAAAATTTTTCAACTTTTTTCAATTTTACCCCCGTGGGATATATATTCTACCCACACACATTTGGAACTCTCCTGGGGTACCCTCACACATATTATTCCCTCATTTAGTGGATATTTTCACAAAAAAGTGAAATTTTCAAAAATCCAGAAAATTGGCTGAAAATGACTAAATATCAAGGACTCATTGGGCGAATTGCTCTGGAACTGAAATCGGAACGCTCACTGACATTTCCCCTATCTGAAAGTCTGATAAACGCCGGAAAAATGACTAAGTCCAAAAAAAATTTTTTTTCAACTTTTTTCAATTTTACCCTGTGGGATATATATTCTACCCACACACATTTGGAACTCTCCTGGGGTACCCTCACACATATTATTTCCTCATTTAGTGGATATTTTCACAAAAAAGTGAAATTTTCAAAAATCCAGAAAATTGGCTGAAAATGACTAAATATCAAGGACTCATTGGGCGAATCGCTCTGGAACTGAATTCGGAACGCTCACTGACATTTCCCCTATCTGAAAGTCTGATAAAAGCCGGAAAAATGACTAAGTCCAAAAAAAAATTTGTTCAACTTTTTCCAATTTTACCCCCGTGGGATATATATTCTACCCACACACATTTGGAACTCTCCTGGGGTACCCTCACACATATTATTCCCTCATTTAGTGGATATTTTCACAAAAAAGTGAAATTTTCAAAAATCCAGAAAATTGGCTGAAAATGACTAAATATCAAGGACTCAATGGGCGAATCGCTCTGGAACTGAAATCGGAACGCTCACTGACATTTCCCCTATCTGAAAGTCTGATAAACGCCGGAAAAATGACTAAGTACAAAAAAAAATTTGTTCAACTTTTTTCAATTTTACCCCTGTGGGATATATATTCTACCCACACACATTTGGAACTCTCCTGGGGTACCCTCACACATATTATTCCCTCATTTAGTGGATATTTTCACAAAAAAGTGAAATTTTCAAAAATCCAGAAAATTGGCTGAAAATGACTAAATATCAAGGACTCATTGGGCGAATCGCTCTGGAACTGAAATCGGAACGCTCACTGACATTTCCCCTATCTGAAAGTCTGATAAAAGCCGGAAAAATGACTAAGTCCCAAAAAAAAATTTTTTCAACTTTTTTCAATTTTACCCCCGTGGGATATATATTCTACCCACACACATTTGGAACTCTCCTGGGGTACCCTCACACATATTATTCCCTCATTTAGTGGATATTTTCACAAAAAAGTGAAATTTTCAAAAATCCAGAAAATTGGCTGAAAATGACTAAATATCAAGGACTCATTGGGCGAATCGCTCTGGAACTGAAATCGGAACGCTCACTGACATTTCCCCTATCTGAAAGTCTGATAAACGCCGAAAAATGACTAAGTCCAAAAAAAAATTTGTTCAACTTTTTTCAATTTTACCCCCGTGGGATATATATTCTACCCACACACATGTGGAACTCTCCTGGTGTACCCTCACACATATTATTCCCTCATTTAGTGGATATTTTCACAAAAAAGTGAAATTTTCAAAAATCCAGAAAATTGGCTGAAAATGACTAAATATCAAGGACTCATTGGGCGAATCGCTCTGGAACTGAAATCGGAACGCTCACTGACATTTCCCCTATCTGAAAGTCTGATAAACGCCGGAAAAATGACTAAGTCCCAAAAAAAAATTTTTTCAACTTTTTTCAATTTTACCCCCGTGGGATATATATTCTACCCACACACATTTGGAACTCTCCTGGGGTACCCTCACACATATTATTCCCTCATTTAGTGGATATTTTCACAAAAAAGTGAAATTTTCAAAAATCCAGAAAATTGGCTGAAAATGACTAAATATCAAGGACTCATTGGGCGAATTGCTCTGGAACTGAAATCGGAACGCTCACTGACATTTCCCCTATCTGAAAGTCTGATAAACGCCGGAAAAATGACTAAGTCCAAAAAAAATTTTTTTTCAACTTTTTTCAATTTTACCCTGTGGGATATATATTCTACCCACACACATTTGGAACTCTCCTGGGGTACCCTCACACATATTATTCCCTCATTTAGTGGATATTTTCACAAAAAAGTGAAATTTTCAAAAATCCAGAAAATTGGCTGAAAATGACTAAATATCAAGGACTCATTGGGCGAATCGCTCTGGAACTGAATTCGGAACGCTCACTGACATTTCCCCTATCTGAAAGTCTGATAAAAGCCGGAAAAATGACTAAGTCCCAAAAAAAATTTTTTTCAACTTTTTTCTATTTTACCCCCGTGGGATCTATATTCTACCCACACACATTTGGAACTCTCCTGGGGTACCCTCACACATATTATTCCCTCATTTAGTGGATATTTTCACAAAAAAGTGAAATTTTCAAAAATCCAGAAAATTGGCTGAAAATGACTAAATATCAAGGACTCATTGATCGAATCGCTCTGGAACTGAAATCGGAACGCTCACTGACATTTCCCCTATCTGAAAGTCTGATAAACGCCAAAAAATGACTAAGTCCAAAAAAAAATTTGTTCAACTTTTTACAATTTTACCCCGTGGGATATATATTCTACCCACACACATTTGGAACTCTCCTGGGGTACCCTCACACATATTATTCCCTCATTTAGTGGATATTTTCACAAAAAAGTGAAATTTTCAAAAATCCAGAAAATTGGCTGAAAATGACTAAATATCAAGGACTCATTGGGCGAATTGCTCTGGAACTGAAATCGAAACGCTCACTGACATTTCCCCTATCTGAAATTCTGATAAATGCCGGAAAAATGACTAAGTCCAAAAAAAAATTTGTTCAACTTTTTTCAATTTTACCCCCGTGGGATATATATTCTACCCACACACATTTGGAACTCTCCTGGGGTACCCTCACACATATTATTCCCTCATTTAGTGGATATTTTCACAAAAAAGTGAAATTTTCAAAAATCCAGAAAATTGGCTGAAAACGACTAAATATCAAGGACTCATTGGGCGAATTGCTCTGGAACTGAAATCGGAACGCTCACTGACATTTCCCCTATCTGAAAGTCTGATAAACGCCGGAAAAATGACTAAGTCCAAAAAAAATTTTTTTTCAACTTTTTTCAATTTTACCCCGTGGGATATATATTCTACCCACACACATTTGGAACTCTCCTGGGGTACCCTCACACATATTATTCCCTCATTTAGTGGATATTTTCACAAAAAAGTGAAATTTTCAAAAATCCAGAAAATTGGCTGAAAATGACTAAATATCAAGGACTCATTGGGCGAATCGCTCTGGAACTGAAATCGGAACGCTCACTGACATTTCCCCTATCTGAAAGTCTGCTAAAAGCCGGAAAAATGGCTAAGTCCCCAAAAAATTTTTTTCAACTTTTTTCAATTTTACCCCCGTGGGATATATATTCTACCCACACACATGTGGAACTCTCCTGGGGTACCCTCACACATATTATTCCCTCATTTAGTGGATATTTTCACAAAAAAGTGAAATTTTCAAAAATCCAGAAAATTGGCTGAAAATGACTAAATATCAAGGACTCATTGGGCGAATCGCTCTGGAACTGAAATCGGAACGCTCACTGACATTTCCCCTATCTGAAAGTCTGATAAACGCTAAAAAATGACTAAGTCCAAAAAAAAATTTGTTCAACTTTTTTCAATTTTACCCCGTGGGATATATATTCTACCCACACACATTTGGAACTCTCCTGGGGTACCCTCACACATATTATTCCCTCATTTAGTGGATATTTTCACAAAAAAGTGAAATTTTCAAAAATCCAGAAAATTGGCTGAAAACGACTAAATATCAAGGACTCATTGGGCGAATCGCTCTGGAACTGAAATCGGAATGCTCACTCACATTTCCCCTATCTGAAAGTCTGATAAACGGCGGAAAAATGACTAAGTCCCAAAAAAAAATTTTTTTCAACTTTTTTCAATTTTACCCCCGTGGGATATGTATTCTACCCACACACATTTGGAACTCTCCTGGGGTACCCTCACACATATTATTCCCTCATTTAGTGGATATTTTCACAAAAAAGTGAAATTTTCAAAAATCTTGAAAATTGGCTGAAAACGACTAAATATCTAGGACTCTTTGGGCGAATCGCTCTGGAACTGAAATCGGAACGCTCACTGACATTTCCCCTATCCTAAAGTCTGATAAACGCCGAAAAATGACTAAGTCCAAAAAAAAATTTGTTCAACTTTTTTCAATTTTACCCCGTGGGATATATATTCTACCCACACACATTTGGAACTCTCCTGGGGTACCCGCACACATATTATTCCCTCGTTTAGTGGATATTCTCACAAAAAAGTGAAATTTTCAAAAATCCAGAAAATTGGCTGAAAACGACTAAATATCAAGGACTCATTGGGCGAATTGCTCTGGAACTGAAATCGAAACGCTCACTGACATTTCCCCTATCTGAAATTCTGATAAATGCCGGAAAAATGACTAAGTCCAAAAAAAAATTTGTTCAACTTTTTTCAATTTTACCCCAGTGGGATATATATTCTACCCACACACATTTGGAACTCTCCTGGGGTACCCTCACACATATTATTCCCTCATTTAGTGGATATTTTCACAAAAAAGTGAAATTTTCAAAAATCCAGAAAATTGGCTGAAAATGACTAAATATCAAGGACTCATTGGGCGAATCGCTCTGGAACTGAAATCGGAACGCTCACTGACATTTCCCCTATCTGAAAGTCTGCTAAAAGCCGGAAAAATGGCTAAGTCCCCAAAAAATTTTTTTCAACTTTTTTCAATTTTACCCCCGTGGGATATATATTCTACCCACACACATGTGGAACTCTCCTGGGGTACCCTCACACATATTATTCCCTCATTTAGTGGATATTTTCACAAAAAAGTGAAATTTTCAAAAATCCAGAAAATTGGCTGAAAATGACTATCAAGGACTCATTGGGCGAATCGCTCTGGAACTGAAATCGGAACGCTCACTGACATTTCCCCTATCTGAAAGTCTGATAAAAGCCGGAAAAATGACTAAGTCCCAAAAAAAATTTTTTTCAACTTTTTTCAATTTTACCCCCGTGGGATATATATTCTACCCACACACATTTGGAACTCTCCTGGGGTACCCTCACACATATCATTCCCTCATTTAGTGGATATTTTCACAAAAAAGTGAAATTTTCAAAAATCCAGAAAATTGGCTGAAAATGACTAAATATCAAGGACTCATTGGGCAAATCGCTCTGGAACTGAAATCGGAACGCTCACTGACATTTCCCCTATCTGAAAGTCTGATAAACGCCAAAAAATGACTAAGTCCAAAAAAAAATTTGTTCAACTTTTTTCAATTTTACCCCGTGGGATATATATTCTACCCACACACATTTGGAACTCTCCTGGGGTACCCTCACACATATTATTCCCTCATTTAGTGGATATTTTCACAAAAAAGTGAAATTTTCAAAAATCCAGAAAATTGGCTGAAAACGACTAAATATCAAGGACTCATTGGGCGAATCGCTCTGGAACTGAAATCGGAATGCTCACTCACATTTCCCCTATCTGAAAGTCTGATAAACGGCGGAAAAATGACTAAGTCCCAAAAAAAAATTTTTTTCAACTTTTTTCAATTTTACCCCCGTGGGATATGTATTCAACCCACACACATTTGGAACTCTCCTGGGGTACCCTCACACATATTATTCCCTCATTTAGTGGATATTTTCACAAAAAAGTGAAATTTTCAAAAATCTTGAAAATTGGCTGAAAACGACTAAATATCTAGGACTCTTTGGGCGAATCGCTCTGGAACTGAAATCGGAACGCTCACTGACATTTCCCCTATCCTAAAGTCTGATAAACGCCGAAAAATGACTAAGTCCAAAAAAAAATTTGTTCAACTTTTTTCAATTTTACCCCGTGGGATATATATTCTACCCACACACATTTGGAACTCTCCTGGGGTACCCGCACACATATTATTCCCTCGTTTAGTGGATATTCTCACAAAAAAGTGAAATTTTCAAAAATCCAGAAAATTGGCTGAAAACGACTAAATATCAAGGACTCATTGGGCGAATTGCTCTGGAACTGAAATCGAAACGCTCACTGACATTTCCCCTATCTGAAATTCTGATAAATGCCGGAAAAATGACTAAGTCCAAAAAAAAATTTGTTCAACTTTTTTCAATTTTACCCCAGTGGGATATATATTCTACCCACACACATTTGGAACTCTCCTGGGGTACCCTCACACATATTATTCCCTCATTTAGTGGATATTTTCACAAAAAAGTGAAATTTTCAAAAATCCAGAAAATTGGCTGAAAATGACTAAATATCAAGGACTCATTGGGCGAATCGCTCTGGAACTGAAATCGGAACGCTCACTGACATTTCCCCTATCTGAAAGTCTGCTAAAAGCCGGAAAAATGGCTAAGTCCCCAAAAAATTTTTTTCAACTTTTTTCAATTTTACCCCCGTGGGATATATATTCTACCCACACACATGTGGAACTCTCCTGGGGTACCCTCACACATATTATTCCCTCATTTAGTGGATATTTTCACAAAAAAGTGAAATTTTCAAAAATCCAGAAAATTGGCTGAAAATGACTATCAAGGACTCATTGGGCGAATCGCTCTGGAACTGAAATCGGAACGCTCACTGACATTTCCCCTATCTGAAAGTCTGATAAAAGCCGGAAAAATGACTAAGTCCCAAAAAAAATTTTTTTCAACTTTTTTCAATTTTACCCCCGTGGGATATATATTCTACCCACACACATTTGGAACTCTCCTGGGGTACCCTCACACATATCATTCCCTCATTTAGTGGATATTTTCACAAAAAAGTGAAATTTTCAAAAATCCAGAAAATTGGCTGAAAATGACTAAATATCAAGGACTCATTGGGCGAATCGCTCTGGAACTGAAATCGGAACGCTCACTGACATTTCCCCTATTTGAAAGTCTGATAAACGCCGAAAAATGACTAAGTCCAAAAAAAAATTTGTTCAACTTTTTTCAATTTTACCCCGTGGGATATATATTCTACCCACACACATTTGGAACTCTCCTGGGGTACCCTCACACATATTATTCCCTCATTTAGTGGATATTTTCACAAAAAAGTGAAATTTTCAAAAATCCAGAAAATTGGCTGAAAACGACTAAATATCAAGGACTCATTGGGCAAATCGCTCTGGAACTGAAATCGGAACGCTCACTGACATTTCCCCTATCTGAAAGTCTGATAAACGCCGAAAAATGACTAAGTCCAAAAAAAAATTTTGTTCAACTTTTTACAATTTTACCCCGTGGGATATATATTCTACCCACACACATTTGGAACTCTCCTGGGGTACCCTCACACATATTATTCCCTCATTTAGTGGATATTTTCACAAAAAAGTGAAATTTTCAAAAATCCAGAAAATTGGCTGAAAATGACTAAATATCAAGGACTCATTGGGCAAATCGCTCTGGAACTGAAATCGGAACGCTCACTGACATTTCCCCTATCTGAAAGTCTGATAAACGCCGAAAAATGACTAAGTCCAAAAAAAAAATTGTTCAACTTTTTACAATTTTACCCCGTGGGATATATATTCTACCCACACACATTTGGAACTCTCCTGGGGTACCCTCACACATATTATTCCCTCATTTAGTGGATATTTTCACAAAAAAGTGAAATTTTCAAAAATCCAGAAAATTGGCTGAAAATGACTAAATATCAAGGACTCATTGGGCGAATCGCTCTGGAACTGAAATCGGAACGCTCACTGACATTTCCCCTATCTGAAAGTCTGATAAAAGCCGGAAAAATGACTAAGTCCCAAAAAAAAATTTTTTCAACTTTTTTCAATTTTACCCCCGTGGGATATATATTCTACCCACACACATTTGGAACTCTCCTGGGGTACCCTCACACATATTATTCCCTCATTTAGTGGATATTTTCACAAAAAAGTGAAATTTTCAAAAATCCAGAAAATTGGCTGAAAATGACTAAATATCAAGGACTCATTGGGCGAATCGCTCTGGAACTGAAATTGGAACGCTCACTGACATTTCCCCTATCTGAAAGTCTGATAAAAGCCGGAAAAATGGCTAAGTCCCCCAAAAAAATTTGTTCAACTTTTTTCAATTTTACCCCCGTGGGATATATATTCTACCCACACACATTTGGAACTCTCCTGGGGTACCCTCACACATATTATTCCCTCATTTAGTGGATATTTTCACAAAAAAGTGAAATTTTCAAAAATCCAGAAAATTGGCTGAAAACGACTAAATATCAAGGAATCATTGGGCGAATTGCTCTGGAACTGAAATCGGAACGCTCACTGACATTTCCCCTATCTGAAAGTCTGATAAACGCCGGAAAAATGACTAAGTCCAAAAAAAAATTTGTTCAACTTTTTTCAATTTTACCCCTTGGGATATATATTCTACCCACACACATTTGGAACTCTCCTGGGGTACCCTCACACATATTATTCCCTCATTTAGTGGATATTTTCACAAAAAAGTGAAATTTTCAAAAATCCAGAAAATTGGCTGAAAATGACTAAATATCAAGGACTCATTGGGCGAATCGCTCTGGAACTGAAATCGGAACGCTCACTGACATTTCCCCTATCCTAAAGTCTGATAAACGCCGAAAAATGACTAAGTCCAAAAAAAAATTTGTTCAACTTTTTTCAATTTTACCCCGTGGGATATATATTCTACCCACACACATTTGGAACTCTCCTGGGGTACCCGCACACATATTATTCCCTCGTTTAGTGGATATTTTCACAAAAAAGTGAAATTTTCAAACATCCAGAAAATTGGCTGAAAACGACTAAATATCAAGGACTCATTGGGCGAATTGCTCTGGAACTGAAATCGAAACGCTCACTGACATTTCCCCTATCTGAAAGTCTGATAAATACCGGAAAAATGACTAAGTCCAAAAAAAAATTTGTTCAACTTTTTTCAATTTTACCCCCGTGGGATATATATTCTACCCACACACATTTGGAACTCTCCTGGGGTACCCTCACACATATTATTCCCTCATTTAGTGGATATTTTCACAAAAAAGTGAAATTTTCAAAAATCCAGAAAATTGGCTGAAAACGACTAAATATCAAGGAATCATTGGGCGAATTGCTCTGGAACTGAAATCGGAACGCTCACTGACATTTCCCCTATCTGAAAGTCTGATAAACGCCGGAAAAATGATTAAGTCCAAAAAAAATTATTTTTCAACTTTTTTCAATTTTACCCCCGTGGGATATATATTCTACCCACACACATTTGGAACTCTCCTGGGGTACCCTCACACATATTATTCCCTCATTTAGTGGATATTTTCACAAAAAAGTGAAATTTTCAAAAATCCAGAAAATTGGCTGAAAATGACTAAATATCAAGGACTCATTGGGCGAATCGCTCTGGAACTGAAATCGGAACGCTCACTGACATTTCCCCTATCTGAAAGTCTGATAAACGCCGAAAAATGACTAAGCCCAAAAAAAAATTTGTTCAACTTTTTTCAATTTTACCCCGTGGGATATATATTCTACCCACACACATTTGGAACTCTCCTGGGGTACCCTCACACATATTATTCCCTCATTTAGTGGATATTTTCACAAAAAAGTGAAATTTTCAAAAATCCAGAAAATTGGCTGAAAATGACTAAATATCAAGGACTCATTGGGCGAATCGCTCTGGAACTGAAATTGGAACGCTCACTGACATTTCCCCTATCTGAAAGTCTGATAAAAGCCGGAAAAATGGCTAAGTCCCCAAAAAAAATTTGTTCAACTTTTTTCAATTTTACCCCCGTGGGATATATATTCTACCCACACACATTTGGAACTCTCCTGGGGTACCCTCACACATATTATTCCCTCATTTAGTGGATATTTTCACAAAAAAGTGAAATTTTCAAAAATCCAGAAAATTGGGTGAAAACGACTAAATATCAAGGAATCATTGGGCGAATTGCTCTGGAACTGAAATCGGAACGCTCACTGACATTTCCCCTATCTGAAAGTCTGATAAACGCCGGAAAAATGATTAAGTCCAAAAAAAATTATTTTTCAACTTTTTTCAATTTTACCCCCGTGGGATATATATTCTACCCACACACATGTGGAACTCTCCTGGGGTACCCTCACACATATTATTCCCTCATTTAGTGGATATTTTCACAAAAAAGTGAAATTTTCAAAAATCCAGAAAATTGGCTGAAAATGACTATCAAGGACTCATTGGGCGAATCGCTCTGGAACTGAAATCGGAATGCTCACTGACATTTCCCCTATCTGAAAGTCTGATAAAAGCCGGAAAAATGACTAAGTCCCCAAAAAAATTTTTTTCAACTTTTTTCAATTTTACCCCCGTGGGATATATATTCTACCCACACACATTTGGAACTCTCCTGGGGTACCCTCACACATATCATTCCCTCATTTAGTGGATATTTTCACAAAAAAGTGAAATTTTCAAAAATCCAGAAAATTGGCTGAAAATGACTAAATATCAAGGACTCATTGGGCGAATCGCTCTGGAACTGAAATCGGAACGCTCACTGACATTTCCCCTATCTGAAAGTCTGATAAACGACGAAAAATGACAAAGTCCAAAAAAAAATTTGTTCAACTTTTTTCAATTTTACCCCGTGGGATATATATTCTACCCACACACATTTGGAACTCTCCTGGGGTACCCTCACACATATTATTCCCTCATTTAGTGGATATTTTCACAAAAAAGTGAAATTTTCAAAAATCCAGAAAATTGGCTGAAAACGACTAAATATCAAGGACTCATTGGGCGAATCGCTCTGGAACTGAAATCGGAATGCTCACTCACATTTCCCCTATCTGAAAGTCTGATAAACGGCGGAAAAATGACTAAGTCCCAAAAAAAAATTTTTTTCAACTTTTTTCAATTTTACCCCCGTGGGATATGTATTCTACCCACACACATTTGGAACTCTCCTGGGGTACCCTCACACATATTATTCCCTCATTTAGTGGATATTTTCACAAAAAAGTGAAATTTTCAAAAATCCAGAAAATTTGCTGAAAATGACTAAATATCAAGGACTCATTGGGCAAATCGCTCTGGAACTGAAATCGGAACGCTCACTGACATTTCCCCTATCTGAAAGTCTGATAAACGCCGAAAAATGACTAAGTCCAAAAAAAAATTTGTTCAACTTTTTACAATTTTACCCCGTGGGATATATATTCTACCCACACACATTTGGAACTCTCCTGGGGTACCCTCACACATATTATTCCCTCATTTAGTGGATATTTTCACAAAAAAGTGAAATTTTCAAAAATCCAGAAAATTGGCTGAAAATGACTAAATATCAAGGACTCATTGGGCAAATCGCTCTGGAACTGAAATCGGAACGCTCACTGACATTTCCCCTATCTGAAAGTCTGATAAACGCCGAAAAATGACTAAGTCCAAAAAAAAAATTGTTCAACTTTTTACAATTTTACCCCGTGGGATATATATTCTACCCACACACATTTGGAACTCTCCTGGGGTACCCTCACACATATTATTCCCTCATTTAGTGGATATTTTCACAAAAAAGTGAAATTTTCAAAAATCCAGAAAATTGGCTGAAAATGACTAAATATCAAGGACTCATTGGGCGAATCGCTCTGGAACTGAAATCGGAACGCTCACTGACATTTCCCCTATCTGAAAGTCTGATAAAAGCCGGAAAAATGACTAAGTCCCAAAAAAAAATTTTTTCAACTTTTTTCAATTTTACCCCCGTGGGATATATATTCTACCCACACACATTTGGAACTCTCCTGGGGTACCCTCACACATATTATTCCCTCATTTAGTGGATATTTTCACAAAAAAGTGAAATTTTCAAAAATCCAGAAAATTGGCTGAAAATGACTAAATATCAAGGACTCATTGGGCGAATCGCTCTGGAACTGAAATCGGAACGCTCACTGACATTTCCCCTATCTGAAAGTCTGATAAACGCCGAAAAATGACTAAGTCCAAAAAAAAATTTGTTCAACTTTTTTCAATTTTACCCCGTGGGATATATATTCTACCCACACACATTTGGAACTTTCCTGGGGTACCCTCACACATATTATTCCCTCATTTAGTGGATATTTTCACAAAAAAGTGAAATTTTCAAAAATCCAGAAAATTGGCTGAAAATGACTAAATATCAAGGACTCATTGGGCGAATCGCTCTGGAACTGAAATTGGAACGCTCACTGACATTTCCCCTATCTGAAAGTCTGATAAAAGCCGGAAAAATGGCTAAGTCCCCAAAAAAAATTTGTTCAACTTTTTTCAATTTTACCCCCGTGGGATATATATTCTACCCACACACATTTGGAACTCTCCTGGGGTACCCTCACACATATTATTCCCTCATTTAGTGGATATTTTCACAAAAAAGTGAAATTTTCAAAAATCCAGAAAATTGGGTGAAAACGACTAAATATCAAGGAATCATTGGGCGAATTGCTCTGGAACTGAAATCGGAACGCTCACTGACATTTCCCCTATCTGAAAGTCTGATAAACGCCGGAAAAATGATTAAGTCCAAAAAAAATTATTTTTCAACTTTTTTCAATTTTACCCCCGTGGGATATATATTCTACCCACACACATTTGGAACTCTCCTGGGGTACCCTCACACATATTATTCCCTCATTTAGTGGATATTTTCACAAAAAAGTGAAATTTTCAAAAATCCAGAAAATTGGCTGAAAATGACTAAATATCAAGGACTCATTGGGCGAATCGCTCTGGAACTGAAATCGGAACGCTCACTGACATTTCCCCTATCTGAAAGTCTGATAAACGCCGAAAAATGACTAAGTCCAAAAAAAAATTTGTTCAACTTTTTTCAATTTTACCCCTTGGGATATATATTCTACCCACACACATTTGGAACTCTCCTGGGGTACCCTCACACATATTATTCCCTCATTTAGTGGATATTTTCACAAAAAAGTGAAATTTTCAAAAATCCAGAAAATTGGCTGAAAATGACTAAATATCAAGGACTCATTGGGCGAATCGCTCTGGAACTGAAATCGGAACGCTCACTGACATTTCCCCTATCCTAAAGTCTGATAAACGCCGAAAAATGACTAAGTCCAAAAAAAAATTTGTTCAACTTTTTTCAATTTTACCCCGTGGGATATATATTCTACCCACACACATTTGGAACTCTCCTGGGGTACCCGCACACATATTATTCCCTCGTTTAGTGGATATTTTCACAAAAAAGTGAAATTTTCAAACATCCAGAAAATTGGCTGAAAACGACTAAATATCAAGGACTCATTGGGCGAATTGCTCTGGAACTGAAATCGAAACGCTCACTGACATTTCCCCTATCTGAAAGTCTGATAAATACCGGAAAAATGACTAAGTCCAAAAAAAAATTTGTTCAACTTTTTTCAATTTTACCCCCGTGGGATATATATTCTACCCACACACATTTGGAACTCTCCTGGGGTACCCTCACACATATTATTCCCTCATTTAGTGGATATTTTCACAAAAAAGTGAAATTTTCAAAAATCCAGAAAATTGGCTGAAAACGACTAAATATCAAGGAATCATTGGGCGAATTGCTCTGGAACTGAAATCGGAACGCTCACTGACATTTCCCCTATCTGAAAGTCTGATAAACGCCGGAAAAATGATTAAGTCCAAAAAAAATTATTTTTCAACTTTTTTCAATTTTAGCCCCGTGGGATATATATTCTACCCACACACATTTGGAACTCTCCTGGGGTACCCTCACACATATTATTCCCTCATTTAGTGGATATTTTCACAAAAAAGTGAAATTTTCAAAAATCCAGAAAATTGGCTGAAAATGACTAAATATCAAGGACTCATTGGGCGAATCGCTCTGGAACTGAAATCGGAACGCTCACTGACATTTCCCCTATCTGAAAGTCTGATAAACGCCGAAAAATGACTAAGTCCAAAAAAAAATTTGTTCAACTTTTTTCAATTTTACCCCGTGGGATATATATTCTACCCACACACATTTGGAACTCTCCTGGGGTACCCTCACACATATTATTCCCTCATTTAGTGGATATTTTCACAAAAAAGTGAAATTTTCAAAAATCCAGAAAATTGGCTGAAAATGACTAAATATCAAGGACTCATTGGGCGAATCGCTCTGGAACTGAAATCGGAACGCTCACTGACATTTCCCCTATCCTAAAGTCTGATAAACGCCGAAAAATGACTAAGTCCAAAAAAAAATTTGTTCAACTTTTTTCAATTTTACCCCGTGGGATATATATTCTACCCACACACATTTGGAACTCTCCTGGGGTACCCGCACACATATTATTCCCTCGTTTAGTGGATATTTTCACAAAAAAGTGAAATTTTCAAAAATCCAGAAAATTGGCTGAAAACGACTAAATATCAAGGACTCATTGGGCGAATTGCTCTGGAACTGAAATCGAAACGTTCACTGACATTTCCCCTATCTGAAATTCTGATAAATGCCGGAAAAATGACTAAGTCCAAAAAAAAATTTGTTCAACTTTTTTCAATTTTACCCCCGTGGGATATATATTCTACCCACACACATTTGGAACTCTCCTGGGGTACCCTCACACATATTATTCCCTCATTTAGTGGATATTTTCACAAAAAAGTGAAATTTTCAAAAATCCAGAAAATTGGCTGAAAACGACTAAATATCAAGGACTCATTGGGCGAATTGCTCTGGAACTGAAATCGGAACGCTCACTGACATTTCCCCTATCTGAAAGTCTGATAAACGCCGGAAAAATGATTAAGTCCAAAAAAAATTATTTTTCAACTTTTTTCAATTTTAGCCCCGTGGGATATATATTCTACCCACACACATTTGGAACTCTCCTGGTGTACCCTCACACATATTATTCCCTCATTTAGTGGATATTTTCACAAAAAAGTGAAATTTTCAAAAATCCAGAAAATTGGCTGAAAATGACTAAATATCAAGGACTCATTGGGCGAATCGCTCTGGAACTGAAATCGGAACGCTCACTGACATTTCCCCTATCTGAAAGTCTGATAAACGCCGAAAAATGACTAAGTCCAAAAAAAAATTTGTTCAACTTTTTTCAATTTTACCCCGTGGGATATATATTCTACCCACACACATTTGGAACTCTCCTGGGGTACCCTCACACATATTATTCCCTCATTTAGTGGATATTTTCACAAAAAAGTGAAATTTTCAAAAATCCAGAAAATTGGCTGAAAATGACTAAATATCAAGGACTCATTGGGCGAATCGCTCTGGAACTGAAATCGGAACGCTCACTGACATTTCCCCTATCCTAAAGTCTGATAAACGCCGAAAAATGACTAAGTCCAAAAAAAAATTTGTTCAACTTTTTTCAATTTTACCCCGTGGGATATATATTCTACCCACACACATTTGGAACTCTCCTGGGGTACCCGCACACATATTATTCCCTCGTTTAGTGGATATTTTCACAAAAAAGTGAAATTTTCAAAAATCCAGAAAATTGGCTGAAAACGACTAAATATCAAGGACTCATTGGGCGAATTGCTCTGGAACTGAAATCGAAACGCTCACTGACATTTCCCCTATCTGAAATTCTGATAAATGCCGGAAAAATGACTAAGTCCAAAAAAAAATTTGTTCAACTTTTTTCAATTTTACCCCCGTGGGATATATATTCTACCCACACACATTTGGAACTCTCCTGGGGTACCCTCACACATATTATTCCCTCATTTAGTGGATATTTTCACAAAAAAGTGAAATTTTCAAAAATCCAGAAAATTGGCTGAAAACGACTAAATATCAAGGACTCATTGGGCGAATTGCTCTGGAACTGAAATCGGAACGCTCACTGACATTTCCCCTATCTGAAAGTCTGATAAACGCCGGAAAAATGACTAAGTCCAAAAAAAATTTTTTTTCAACTTTTTTCAATTTTACCCCGTGGGATATATATTCTACCCACACACATTTGGAACTCTCCTGGGGTACCCTCACACATATTATTCCCTCATTTAGTGGATATTTTCACAAAAAAGTGAAATTTTCAAAAATCCAGAAAATTGGCTGAAAATGACTAAATATCAAGGACTCATTGGGCGAATCGCTCTGGAACTGAAATCGGAACGCTCACTGACATTTCCCCTATCTGAAAGTCTGATAAAAGCCGGAAAAATGACTAAGTCCCAAAAAAAAATTTTTTCAACTTTTTTCAATTTTACCCCCGTGGGATATATATTCTACCCACACACATTTGGAACTCTCCTGGGGTACCCTCACACATATTATTCCCTCATTTAGTGGATATTTTCACAAAAAAGTGAAATTTTCAAAAATCCAGAAAATTGGCTGAAAATGACTAAATATCAAGGACTCATTGGGCGAATCGCTCTGGAACTGAAATCGGAACGCTCACTGACATTTCCCCTATCTGAAAGTCTGATAAACGCCGAAAAATGACTAAGTCCAAAAAAAAATTTGTTCAACTTTTTTCAATTTTACCCCGTGGGATATATATTCTACCCACACACATTTGGAACTTTCCTGGGGTACCCTCACACATATTATTCCCTCATTTAGTGGATATTTTCACAAAAAAGTGAAATTTTCAAAAATCCAGAAAATTGGCTGAAAATGACTAAATATCAAGGACTCATTGGGCGAATCGCTCTGGAACTGAAATTGGAACGCTCACTGACATTTCCCCTATCTGAAAGTCTGATAAAAGCCGGAAAAATGGCTAAGTCCCCAAAAAAAATTTGTTCAACTTTTTTCAATTTTACCCCCGTGGGATATATATTCTACCCACACACATTTGGAACTCTCCTGGGGTACCCTCACACATATTATTCCCTCATTTAGTGGATATTTTCACAAAAAAGTGAAATTTTCAAAAATCCAGAAAATTGGGTGAAAACGACTAAATATCAAGGAATCATTGGGCGAATTGCTCTGGAACTGAAATCGGAACGCTCACTGACATTTCCCCTATCTGAAAGTCTGATAAACGCCGGAAAAATGATTAAGTCCAAAAAAAATTATTTTTCAACTTTTTTCAATTTTACCCCCGTGGGATATATATTCTACCCACACACATTTGGAACTCTCCTGGGGTACCCTCACACATATTATTCCCTCATTTAGTGGATATTTTCACAAAAAAGTGAAATTTTCAAAAATCCAGAAAATTGGCTGAAAATGACTAAATATCAAGGACTCATTGGGCGAATCGCTCTGGAACTGAAATCGGAACGCTCACTGACATTTCCCCTATCTGAAAGTCTGATAAACGCCGAAAAATGACTAAGTCCAAAAAAAAATTTGTTCAACTTTTTTCAATTTTACCCCTTGGGATATATATTCTACCCACACACATTTGGAACTCTCCTGGGGTACCCTCACACATATTATTCCCTCATTTAGTGGATATTTTCACAAAAAAGTGAAATTTTCAAAAATCCAGAAAATTGGCTGAAAATGACTAAATATCAAGGACTCATTGGGCGAATCGCTCTGGAACTGAAATCGGAACGCTCACTGACATTTCCCCTATCCTAAAGTCTGATAAACGCCGAAAAATGACTAAGTCCAAAAAAAAATTTGTTCAACTTTTTTCAATTTTACCCCGTGGGATATATATTCTACCCACACACATTTGGAACTCTCCTGGGGTACCCGCACACATATTATTCCCTCGTTTAGTGGATATTTTCACAAAAAAGTGAAATTTTCAAACATCCAGAAAATTGGCTGAA